>NW_024063392.1:0-1368500 GCF_006381635.1 Hibiscus syriacus | reverse complement strand
AACATTTCAACAATGTATTCAATGTCTACTCATCAATTTATACCAATTTCAATTTCAAACTCATAATTTATATAAATTTGTAATTTAGTGCCTAATCTTAACAATCTTACAAAATTAACTTCATTTCAAACTTCAATTAATATAACCAAAATTTCTAGTATTTAATTTAAACATAATACTTCATTAGTTACAAAGTTTTCACTTGACTTCCTTTTTTCCATATTTACTATTTGGTGCTCAAACTTTACCAAATTTCCAATTCAGTCCAATTACATATTCTAATATCATATTCAACGTCCTAATATTTAAATTCCAACATAGTACTTCAATTATTAAACCATTACACTTAAATCCTCATTTTTCCAAAACTTTCGAATAAGTCATTATATTTTCACACATTTCTAATTTAATCCAAATCAATATTCCAATACCAAAACTTAACACTCCAACATTCAATTTCAACATAACACATCAACTATTAAAAATTACACATTAATTTCCATAATTTTCATTTTATGTGAATAAGTCCATATACTTTCACAATTTTCCAAATTGGTCCAAATCACATCCAAAACATGTACAGTCATTCTAATATCAATTCTAAACCTTAGGAAAATTTTCCATAATTTTTCCATTAATTCTTCATCAAGGCCGAATACTTTAAGCTAAAATTCAAAATTTGTCAACTTGATTTCAAGTATGAACTCAAGCTCCTAACATTAACTTCATACAAATTCAATCATTCTCATATTAAAATCAATCCAAATTCAATATTTCTTCATAAACCTTAACTATAATTGAACCCAACACAAACATATTTTAGATGATTTTAATCATCACACAAGATTGAAAACAATTTTGCAACACTTCAAATATCATATTCCAACCTTATTTCATTTTATTTAAACCTCTTTTCCATCCATCATATTCATCAAATCACAATTCAAGTAAGAAAACGATGAAATATTAATACCAATCTATAGAGAATTTGATATAGTTATTTTTCTATTTTATGACTTAATCCAAAAAACAAAGAAAGAAGACTAAAATGAAGAAAAAGAAAGAAAACATACCTTATTTTCTTCTAGGACTCACGGAATATATATAGAGAAGATGAAGAAATTTTTTCTATATAATTCGTGAGAAATATCTCATGTACATGTACACTTGTCAAGTTATTAATTAAATGAACATAAAATTCCTTTAATACATAATTATAATTTTATCCTTTAAAAATCATGATAATTACCACTTGTTACTATAATACCTTCCATTTTAATAATCAAAAAGTCAAAGATGGACAAATATAATTCACTTTTCACCTTTACCCTTTGTAATTTTCAAAAATTACAATTTAGTCACCAAAATTTACAATTTCATCTTGGAAAAATCGACCTTAATTCCAGGAATTCGTGTCAAATGTTAATACTATAAAATATAGAAATAATATTTTGAACTTCTTTCCATCATCCTTCAATTTTTCCTAATTTTCAGATTTAATGTGATTATCCGAATATTTTACCGGACTTTATCTCTTCATAGCTTTTTACACAATCTCCAATCTCCTATTATCCGAATATTTTACCGGACTTTATCTCTTCATAGCTTTTTACACAATCTCCAATCTCCTGATCAAAATTTGAATTCCATATAGAATGCATTCTTAAATATGAACTTTTTATTTATGGAATAAAAATCCTTTTTGTGAAAATTACCATTTTGGTTCTTGAATTTTCCCAAATTTCTACTTTGGCCATCAAAC
The DNA here is from genome assembly GCF_006381635.1 of Hibiscus syriacus. Taxonomy (NCBI): domain Eukaryota; kingdom Viridiplantae; phylum Streptophyta; class Magnoliopsida; order Malvales; family Malvaceae; genus Hibiscus; species Hibiscus syriacus. The sequence continues at coordinate 1,366,738 of NW_024063392.1, read as the reverse complement.
TTTTCAAATTTTAGATTTTGGTCACTTGCTGAAATTTTGAGGTATTACAATTCTTGTTTTTGACTATTTTTCTTTTATTTTAATACAATTTAGTTTCTTAAATTTGAATTTATTTTCTATTTTGATTTTTTTAAAATTTTATTTGGCTTCAATTAGGTCATTTACTGTCTGCATTATTGTTTTTAATTTCTTGCTTTGCTTCATCATTTCTTTTTTAAATATCAACGGTGGAATTGACATAAACTTGATGAAATTATTTTAGAGAAATATTGATATAAAAATTTAAAATTTAGAAATTAAGGAAATATTTTTCTTCAAAACGATTAATGATATAATCACCTAAATTTTAAAGTACGTATTTTTTACGGGTCACATTTTAAATTGAAAATCCAAGTATTTTAGGAAAATTTATTAGATAATATCTTAAATTCATCTTGATTATTTTCAGTGAAAGAGTATATATTTTAAAACCAGGTGAGTTAAAATAATTTAATATTTTAAATAAAAATATTCTTTTAAAATAAAATTCGGTTATTTTAAAAATATTTTAAGGGATCATATATAAACATTTAATTTTTGAATTTATAATTTTTGATGATTTGAACAACATATATTTAACGAAGTATTACTTCTTAAACGTTGTGAGATTTAATCTTTCATTACACGTAATCATACCATATAACTTATTTTTTATTTTACAGACCTAAAGTTATTATTTTAAAAAAAATTAATTAATAGTAAAATTTTATTAAAATAAGAATATTTTTAAATGATTTAATCAAACTTTAATAACAAAAAAAATGGCGATGACCCTTATTTTTTTTTCAAAAATTTTCAGGTGGCCTCAAAACCATTACAACAATAACGTTTATAATTTTATATTTTTTTAAAAATATAAAATATTTAATATTATTAATTTTAAAATAACTTTATTTTTAAAAAAAATTAAGATTTTAATAATAATAATAATAATAATTTATTATTTTTAAGTTTATCGTAATTTTTAGAAAATTATAATTATTTTATAAATTTCAACAAAATTTAAATATTTTTAGATTTTTTGAAATTTTATTTACAATGTTTAACAATTTCTAAAAAATATAAAAATGAAATGGGACAATAATGATACTCCAAAAAAAAGACGCACGAATCGAGTGACTTCAGTCTAAATTTTTTTGTTATTCTTTTAAGTCTCGGTTTTGAGCATCAGAAATGTCAGAGGTGTAAACGTTCAATGTCAAATGATTAAAAGTTATCTTTAAACAAATACTACTTTGTACTCACCTATATTAAAAAAAACACTTAACTATTAAAATTAATTAAGGTTTGATAAACAATAATTATGGTATTTATTTAAAGTAATTTTCAAATTTTTTTTACGAACCAAGTTACCTTAGTGGTAGAAGGAATAATTATTATTCCTAGAGGTCATATGTTCGAATACACTACAAAGTATTTAAACGTTAGTTGTTAAATGTTTAAGAGAGTCTTCAGAACATATACTGTCATTTGTAAACAACCCTAGATTAATCAAAAATAAATAATTAAGGTGTTTATTTAAAGTAATTTGCTATTTTGAGGATTCAAGTTAATTTTATTTCCCCCCAAAAGTATCAGGATGTCAATTAACCTTAAATCAAAAAAAATAATAATATTTTCATTTTTATGGAAAAATCGAGGAGTTATGCAGTGCGTCAACCTTAATATACGGCTAAAGAAATGTGCTATCGGTTTTGTTATTATTTTTTTAACAAAACCGATAAAAATTACGGGAAACATTATTATTTCTACCTAAAACATTATTATTTCTACCTAAAACATTAATGTTCTTAACATTTCTTGTAAAATGCCCAATAATAACAAAACCAGTAGAAAAAATAACAAAACCGGTAGCGTTTTACCAAACCCGGTAAAGCGCCCAATAATAACAAAACATGTAAAAATAATAACGTTTCCGGTAATTTTTACAGGTTTTGTTAAAAAATAATAACAAAACCGGTAACTTCTTTTTTTAACCGTATATTAAGACTGTCGCACGTGATCATTTCCCGGAAAAAAAATCATCTTTCAAGTTCATAAAAAATTGAAAATAATTCATAAAAAAATGAAAAAGTTAAAAGTCAGGTTTTTAATTATTTAATGGGTGGGCAATTTTAATGAATTAGGTTTGTAAGTACTGAGATAATTAAATACATTTATGAATATCATTTATTACGAGTAATTGAAATTAATTCTACTATTATTTGTTTTGTCTAGAGGTATTATATGAGTTGAGTAATTCGTAAGTGACTCAAACTCCAATCGATCAAAATTCAATTAATGTTTAATTCGATTTTCTCGATTAGAAGTTAACTTAAAATTTTAATGAGTTGTCTAATTAATTTTTTTTATGTACTTAGTCTAAACTAATAATAGTTTTTTTTGTATTTTAATCATTATAAATGTATATAACATTTTACCCATTCATTTGTAAAGATTTCGAGATGTTCATGTATGTATGTGTATGCATTTCATATTTTGCATTTTGTGTCATAATGTTTCAATTTAGAAAATAATCTATATGTTCATCTTGCGTCACAATTCATCCCATAATTTTCATAAATGGTCAAGGTGATTCAACAGAGAAAAAATGCATATATTCATATCATCTTCATATGATTTTTTATGTGCCGATATTATTATAATTTTAGATAATGTTATATGTTAAAAATTAGTTTTCATTAACGATGTACGCCCAAACATTAAATCTTTAAAAAAATAATACTCATTTTAACCACTTAAATTACTTGATAAATTTAGTTTTAACCGTTAATTATATCTAATCATCGCAGATATCAGACAATAATATAAATATTATATTCAAAACCCAAATTTTCAAAACAAAACAAGTAATAATAAATGAAGGTAGGCTTATATTAATTGCGAATAAATGTATAAGTACAGCTTGTAAGGTTCTAACCATCGGGGAGAAAAGACGTACTCTTTGAAGCGAAAATCATAGGAAAAAAACATGGGTTTGAAGTACTCGTGGAGGTTTCTTGCACTTGTTCTTGTATTTGTATTTGTATTTGTATTTGCTAATTTTCATGGCCTTAATCATGCATAAAAAGGTATGCTACTTGAGAGTGCTCCCAATCAAGCTTTTGTTTTTCACTTTTTAACTATCATATTTTCTTTTGGATAAACCATAATTTTATTACCCAAAATAACAAATTATGCTACAACCAAAACCAATCAGCAGACTGAACAAAATGAACAAGATACACAAAAAACCAGTGGTTGGTTATACAATTCCCCAAGCATTACAAAGGGCAAAATTAGTGTAATTTAGTCTATTAATAGGTTTCCCCCTAAGACGTATACCAACAACTATGATAATTTCCTTAAGAAAATTGTCGGCAGTACGCGATCGACCTTGGTACATTCTACGATTTCGTTCTTGCCACGGGAAGTAAATAAAAGCATTCCAATAAATTTTCAAGATTGTGGTAGTAAGGGATTTCCCTTTCCACGTTAAGCACGCCCGAGAGACCATTGCTTCCCAAGTCAGAGCTGTGAAGGTCATTCCATTCAGTAGAAGAATAGATTTCCAGAGATCGACAGCCATGGGACAAATGGAAAACAAGTGATCCCTTGTTTCATTACAGTTTCTGCAATTTACACAAATAGCAACATTATTTATTCCCATTTTTTGTAGCCAATCACTGGTAGGTAACTTGTTCAAAATGGCCATCCAAACGATCAGGCTATGCTTTGGTACATGCATAGGATACCAAATGAGCCTGTGCCATTCAACTTTCCGCCGCTGCATCCGAATCTTATCCCAAATTTCATTGGTGTGCAGTATGCCTGAAGTAATCAGAGGAAAAGCGATGGTCCTCATTTTGAGAATTCGGTTGATACACCAGCTGTTATTTCTCCCAGCTTCAAACTGCCAAAAGTTTTGGTGCTTAAAAACGTAATTATGGAGCCATGCCACCCAAAGAGAACCTTCGCCTGCAAGGATTTTCTTAATGAGACTAATAATGCAAGCCCTGTTCCAAATAGAAGTGTTTTTCAGCCCTAAACCTCATTCAGCCTTTGTAGAACAAAACTGATCCCAGCTTACTCTAGCTCCTTTTGCCGATTTATCTGCTCCTTTCCAAAAGAATCTTGAGCAGAGTTGATCCACAGATTTTAAGATAGAAGCAGGGAGGATTAGTTGTCGACACCAGAAGTTATTGACACTAAATAAAATTGATCTGATAAGTTCGAGTCTGCCAGCATAACTAAGACTCCTAGCAGACCAGTGATGCAGCCTTTGCCTAATTCTGTCAAGCAGTGGTTCGCAGTCTTTCAAGGAGAGTTTACGAGTAACTAGGGGAATCTCAAGGTACCTAACAGGCAGACATCCCAATTTAAATCCAGAAATACATTTCAACTCCTCTAAAACCGTAGAAGAAATACCCACAGAGAAGAGTTCGCACTTGGTCGAATTTAAGTTAAGTCCTGAGACTTGATAAAATTGTTGAAGAACACTCAAGACACCAACCACTAAGTCAATGTTTCCTTTACAAAAAATCGATAGATCGTCTGCAAATGCTAGATGAGTAAGCCCGATCTTTTTGCATTTAGGATGAAAGGAAAAGATACCTTTGGCAGCAGCTAGATTTAGCATTTTAGATAGGACATTCATTGCAAGCACGAAGAGGTAAGGGGAAAGGGGGTCCCCTTGCCTTAAACCTCTTGCCCCTTTGAAATAACCTACCAAGGTACCATTAAAAGCAATAGAGTACCTAGCTTGAGAAAAACAAGATTCAATCCAAGATATAAATTTTTGAGGCAGCTCGAGTGCATTGAGGATTGATGAAATGAATCTCCAATGCAAGGAATCAAAGGCCTTATGAAGATCAAACTTCATTGAGCATCTTGGAGAAGAGGATTTCCTTCCATAACTTTTAACTATCTCCTAGCAAGAAGGGAATTGTCGATGATGTTTAGGCCACGGATAAAAGCGGTTTGGTTCAAGGTGATAATCTCAGGCATAAGATATGTCATTCTGCTAACAATGATTTTAGAGATAATCTTGTATAAGACAGAACAGCAGGATATCGGCCTGAAGTCTTTGACAACACAGGGGTTAGGAACTTTGGGAACAAGAACAATAATTGTGGAGTTGAAGGCTCGATGGATGTATCCATTACAGAAAAAATAATTCATTGCCTTAGTAACATCTTTACCCACAATAGACCAGCAATTCTTAAAGAAGAAAGGGGAGAATTCATCCGGTCCAGGGGCTTTTTCATTGCCATGGGAAAATAAGGCATTTTGAATTTCTTCGGGATTTACCTCCTTAACTAGATAAGAAGAAGCTTCTAAGGGGATTGAACAATTAAGGAGTTCTTTGAGAGTGGAGAGGTCAAATTCCTTGACCATGGGATCAACAGAGCCGAGCATCTTAGAGAAAAAAGAAGTAACTTCATTTGCCATTGAATCAAATGTTTCAAGCCTATTACCCCCTTCATCAACAAGGATTCTTATAGAATCCCTCTTCTTTTTATAAGTTACAATTGAATGGAAAAACTTGGTGTTTTTATCACCATCTTTTATCCATTGAACTTTAGCCTTTTGTTTGAGGAACAAAGATTCAACTTCTTCAAGGTTCTTCAGCTGGTCTTGGAGTTCAAGTTCCTTCACAATGCTATCTTCACCTTTGAGAGTGAGAAGTTGCTGATTTTCCAGCTCAATTCTCTTTAATTTCACTCGATCCGAAAGATTACTGAAATGATCTTTGTTGAAATTCTTGAGACTGTATTTGAGCCTTCTAAGCTTAGTAAATAAAACCTTCATGGGATTGCCATAGGCCTCTTGGTACCACGAATTCCTGACAGTATTAATGAAACTGGGGTGAGTAGTCCAGAAATTAAAAAAATTGAATGGTTTAGGTCTGATAGCAGGGGACTCTTTGGAAAGCCATAAGATGGCCATGCTATGATCCGAGATACTAGGCGCAAGGAATTCAACAAATGATTGTTGAAAAAAAGAATCCCAGCTAGGATTAACCATAATCCTATCTAGTTTTCTAGCAAGAAAATGATCATGTTGCATATTACTCCAAGTAAACTTAGGTCCAAAGTATGGATGATCAAGGAGATCAAGCTCTTGAGTAATGTCTTGAAACTCCTTCATATCAGGAGAAGAATAAGGACCTAACAGCTCATGATCTGAGCTTTAATGGGAATGCAGAAAAATGTTGAAGTCTCCTCCTAAGACCCATGGAGCTTGATTAACAGTAGAGCTAAGTTCTCGTAAATTTTTCCACAGATGTCTTCTGTTAATCCCTTCATTACTGCCATATATAGCCGAAATGAAGACTAAGTAGCCGAAAACAGTCCCTTTAGCAGTGATAATTTGATCAGAAACTTGTATTATTGATAAATCAATTCCCTTCCTCCATAAAAACCAAATTCTACCATTAGTAGCATAATCATAATTGGTGCAAACATTCCAATTAGAGAAATTAGAATTAAGAATTGCCTCTAATTTGCCCAATTTAACTCTAGTCTCCAAAAGACAAAGAGCATCTACTTTGTGTTGTAATGCTCTGTGGACCACTTTATTCTGTTTTAGAGGATTATTAAGTCCTCTAACGTTCCAAAAGCTGATTATCATTGGGGGGGTGGTGTTCCCATGGAACCCCTATGACTTGCAACTGGTTTAGTTTTAACTTTATCTAGTTGATCTTTCTTCTTCGTTTTTAGCTCATTAACCAAAACATTAACTCCCATTGATGCAGCCCTGGGCTTCCTTGAAGGCATTTCTAAAGAAGGAGAGTCCTCCTCAACAGAGTTGAGGACTTCAAATCTGTTTTTAGGTCTTCCTTTACCTTTTTTAGAATTTTCAGGAAGAGAAGTTTTGGCAATATCAGGATCTTCAACACTCTGATGAGAAGAATGATCATTTCCAGCAGGAAGATTTTTAACAGAAATTTCATCAGTCTGCTTGATAGATTTACCAGCAGAAGAACTAATTGCAGGATTTTCAACAGGCTGATGATTGGGTTGCTCATTTCTAGCAGCTAGATTAAGAGTAATGTCATCAACCAACTCCCCTACTTGATGCACAGTCTGAGGTTCTCCAACAACAGAAGATACCTCTAATTTATTAGAAAAATTAGATAGGGGAACCTCTTGCAGAGAGTTAATTCCAGCATCGTTAGGAACAATATTAGCAGGATCTTGAAGAGCTTCAGCACCTCCAATAAGAACTGCTGCCGAATTAGCAATGGTTCCTTCCTTCTTTTTCCAGACTTGGGAAACAGGAGGAATAACATAAGATTTGTGCTGGCAACCTTTGTCAGTATGGCCAAACACCTTACATTTTTTACAAGCAGGCGGAAACCAAGGAACCTCGACTCTGATTGAGATTTTTTGACCATCGCTAATCACTACTTCAATGAACTTGGGAATAGTATCATTGAATCCAATTTCAATACAGACTTACGCATATTCAAGCCTAGTTTTTGAAGCAGTGAACGAATCCATTGAGAGAGGAACTCCAATGGCGCTAGAGATTATCATCCATATAATTTATTCTTATAAAGGTATGATAATATGCATTTGCAGCTCCAAAATATAGCTTTATCCAAGAAGCGACCTCTGCTCCACAAGTCTCATTCTACGACTATATAATCATAGGCGGGGGAACCGCTGGCTGTCCGCTAGCGGCGACGTTGTCGACGCGAAATGCAAATGTTCTAGTCTTGGAAAGAGGGGGGTCGCCCTACGCTAACACCACCAAAATAAGGATGGAAAACTTTATCACTACTCTTACCGACGGGTCCCCGGATTCATTCTCGCAACCTTTCATATCAGAGGACGGAGTTCCCAACAACCGAGCAAGGGCTCTTGGAGGCGGAACGACGATTAATGTCGGCTTTTACTCGCGTGCCGAACCGTTATTCCTAGAGCAGATAGGTTTAGACGAAGCATTAGCGAAAGATTCGTACGAGTGGATTGAGAAGAAGTTGGTTAACAAGCCGGTTTCGTTCGAATGGCAAACCGCAGTGAGAAATGGGTTGCTTGAAGCTGGGGTTTTACCCGACAATGGATTTACGTATGCTCATATTAATGGTACTGAAACTAGTGGAACTATTTTTGACAGAAATGGAAATCGACATACTGCAGCTGATCTGCTCGAGTATGCTAATCCAAGGAGGATTAAGGTTTACTTGCATGTTGTTGTGCACAAGATCACGTTTAAGACTAAAGGTACTTACGTATAATTAATGGTTAATTTAAGCATAAATTCTAACAAATTATCATATGAAATTCTTGATTCACTTCTAGTTTTTTTTTTCTCAAAATAAAATGAATGGCAGATGGACCGATACCAAAAGCCGACGGGGTGATCTTTTACGATGCGAATGGAGGGAAGCATATGGCATACTTGAAAAACAAGTTGAACAATGACGGCGATATAATTTTATCGGCAGGTGCGATCGGCAGCCCGCAATTGCTAATGCTGAGCGGCATTGGTCCTGCGGCTCAGCTCCTGTCATTGGGCATCAAGGTGGTGCTAGACCAGCCCATGGTCGGCCGAGAGATGAGAGATGTACCATTAAACAGTCTTATAGTTCCTTATTCAAATCACATTCAGCTCTCACTGTCTACGACCGTGGGAATCGCAAACTCCGGCAACAGCTACATTATAACGTTCAATGGATTTGATCTGTCAGCCCTTTCCGTGTCCGGTGGGGATCAGCTCCAGAGCTCTACGGCCTTCCCAGAAGCAGCGGCGAATTCAACGACAAACCTCGGAATAATCGATTAAAGGTCCGATATCAAAGGGTTATCTTGAGCTTCGAAACACAAATATCGGTGACAACCCTAGGATAAGATTCAACTACTTCCAGGCAGCAGAGAATTTAAGGCACTGTGTTCAAGGTATGCAAACTGTTATCGACGTCGTGAATTCGGAGTCGTTGTCGAGATTCCGTATTGGAAACATGACGACACGAGATCTTTTGGAGATGATGGTGAACATGCCACTGAACCTGAGACCAAAACATCCGAATGCTACAACTTCATTGGAACAGTATTGCATGGACACAGTGATGACGGTGTGGCATTATCTTGGAGGCTGCCAAATTGGGAAGGTTGTTGATAGGAATTTCAAGGTATTCGGGGAGGATAGACTTAGGGTTATTGATGCTTCTACCTTTACTTTCTCTCCTGGCACCAATCCTCAGGCCACAATTATGATGCTTGGAAGGTCATTTTAATTTCCCATTTTTTTCAACAAATATCACTTTTTCCCTGCATTATTTATAGTACTGATATAAATACCTTATTTTCTATCATTTTTTGATGCAGAAGCATGGGGCAAAGGATTCTCCAAAGTAGAAGAAGCTGATCCAATCCTGTTCCATACAAGTTCGCTTGAGAAATTGAATTTAGGGGGAAAAAATAAGTCGAGGAGCATTACACCTTTTTCTTCTGTCATACCATGCTTAATAAAGAGGGTTATAAATTCAAGTTACCAATCTCTTCATTTTGTCTACGTAATCAAACCCCGAGAAGAAATTATTATATAAACCATTTCCACCACCTCATCTATGGTCCTTAACCAATTAAATGAGTACACGTCATATTTATTTTCCACATCATATTTCTTTAAAAATTAAAATTTCCAAATCATCATCTTTTTCTTTATCCCATCATCTTCTTCCCCAATCTTAAAGCATCAAATCTCCATGTTTTTGCTATGTTCTTTCTTTGGTTCACCATTATAATACATCTTAAGCATTAATCCTTTTCAATTGTTTCATATAGAAGGAAATTCTCATATATCATACATCAATCTAGAAATTCTCTTATATATTTTTAATGAGATTTTGTTGGTTAAGAAAAAAAAAAACAAGAAATATAAAAGTATATAGTAAGAAAATAATTAATTTGAGAGAATTTTAAAATTGTGTATTGATTTTAAATCTTGATTATAATGGTGAACCAAAGAAATAGCATAGCAAAACATGAGATTTAATGCTTGAGATTGGGGAGAAAATGATGAGATAAAGAAGTTATGATTTTTAATTTAGAATATAATGGTGGATTAAAGAAAGAGTATAGCAAAACATGGAGATTTAATGATTTAAGATTAGGGAAGAAGATGATGGGATAAAGAAGAAGGCGATGATTTGGAAACTTTAATTTTTAAGGAAACATGATGTGGAAAATAAATATGATGTGTACTCATATAATTGGTTAAGAACTAAGGACGAGGTGGTGGAAATGGTTCATGTAATAATTTCTCCTACTTGACATAGATAAGAATTTTGTAGACTCCGTTTGTCTTGGATTAAAAAATAGAAAACAATTCAGATTTTTCTTAAGATTATTATCAAAACGTTAGTCTAAGAATTAAAATAGTAAAAAATCAATCAAACAAAGCAAATTAAATACATAATTTAAAATAAAATAACAAAATTACTTATTTATACGTTAACAAAACTAGATGGACAAAGTCGTTGAGACACGTTTACATAGTTTTCTTAATGTAGATTTGTCCATTCATACAAGGCTGAAAAACTGTTGGCCGAATATCTCGTAACAGACAACGAGTTGAATACTTTCAGTGGCACGATTGCAATGTTCACCGAACTAAACCTATCATTTTCTTATCATTGAAATTTTAAGAAAATAGAGAAAGTATTTTTTAAGAGTGTCTTTATCCTGTAGGTTTATAGGACTTAAATGAAAGTTTCACACTAGAATAATTATTAAAAATTTTGAATAATTAAATAACAATTATCTAAAGTAATGTCTAAATTAAAAATACTAAAGAAAATTTGTATTAAGCTAAAATATCTGACAGACCCCGATCAACATGAATATTTCAAATCGCCCACGTTGTGAAAAGAACCTCCAATCTCATTGGGTTCAAATTCATACTCGAAGCAAAGTCTTATATTACACATTTACTAACATTCAAATTGGTTCATATGTATAAATATATCTCTATCCCATTAATATTAGATATAAGCTTTACATTTTTCTTTAATATAATTTATAAATAATTTATTTTAAGTATTAATTTCTCATTTCTCATTCAATTATTTTAAGCATATGATATATCGTTATAAAATTTACATATAATAAAATATAAAATCATAATTTTTTGATTTGAAACTTTATCTTTATCCATTAAAAATATACCTCAAAGTTTCTAAAAATCCATTTCCCCCCCCCCCTACAGGTCTCATGATAGCTGGGTTGCTGGTGATTAAAATGACACTTTCTGTTTCTGTAGTTGGCTCGCGTGACTGATATGGCGTTTATTATAGAATTAAAATCTACAACTGACATTACTTGGATTATGCGGACAGAATCACACCTGTGGTCACTATGGAATGTTTTAAGGATAAATTACATATTTAGTATCTAAACTATTAGTTTGGTCCGTTTTAGTACCTAAACTTTTAATTTTTTTCAAAATCATACATAATCTTTAGTTTTCATTTTAGTACCTCGCCGTTAAAAATTTAACGCATTTAGTACTTAAACTATTAATTTTGGTCTATTTTAATACATGAACTTTCAAAAAAAAAATTAACTTAACGTTAAATTTTAAATGGGTACAAAAATGAAACCAAAACTGAAGTTTTTAACGGTAAGATACTAAAACTTAGGTATAGTTTTTTAAAAAAATTAAAAATTTAGGTACTAAAACGGACTAAAATTGATAGTTTAGATACTAAACACGTAATTTACCTAGAAGTTCACATTCACATGGCGCGATTTGGTGAGGTGCAAATTGTATTTTGCTCCAGACATTCCAATGGAATGGCTGATGACTTTGCTGAAACAGGAAGCAGTCAGAAATCCTTGTTCAAGGCGTGGTGGTAGTTCAGTTGAAACTTTTGGCTATTGTCTTGTACTATGCTCTTACTTCTTCATGTATTTTTTGTGGTAGTTGTTCTATCGTGCATTTGGTCTTGATGTATGATTTCCATATGCATGGATGGATAAATTTGTTGGGGAAATCGGGTTATTTCCCACACGAACGTAGTTTCAAAATTGACCTAAAATGTCAAGATCAAAACCACCAAAGGTTGCACAGCGGATAAACCTGTCAAACTATTGAATATTGAAACACAATGGAAAAAACCGAATAAAAACAATAAAGGAGAGAACACACCAAATTTACGAGGTTCGACGAGAATATCGTCTACTCCTCGAGCACCACAACGGATGATAACTTCACTATATCGCCAATATTACAACAAATGGAATTCTTTAGAATTCCCAAAGTGGGAGAATGAAGAATACAAGAGGAAGAGAGAACTTGTTTTTGGGATTATTTCTAATGAAATACTTAGGCCTATTTATAGTTGAGTTTTAAGGACTAAACTTATAAATAACCTAATATTTTAGGGATCAGACATGAAAAATAAGTTGGCCACCTAACAAAGAATTTTCCAATATGTACAAGTTAGCCACCAAATATGAAATTCCCATATTCAAAGTTTGGCCACCAACCAAGATGAAATTTCCAATAAGTTGGCCACCAACCAAGATGAAATTTCCAACTTGCCAACTTAATTTCAAGTCAAATCTAACAAATCTCCACCTTGGCTTGAAATTACCAAGCCTACTCAAATTCTTCAACTCCCCAAATTTGTAGTGCCTCTAATTGCACTCACAAACGCCGCACACCCGAATGTGTTCATACTTTCAGGATGCTAATCAAGTTCAAACAATGATTGAACTTGTTTACTGTTACCACCTTGGTCATCATATCTGCAGGATTTTCTAATGTTGCAATTTTCTGAAGTAGAATCTTTCATTCTTCAAAGATCTCCCGCACAAAGTGATACCTCACGTCGATATGCTTAGTCCTTGAATGGTAGACTTGATTTTTCGCTAAGTGAATAGCGTTCTGACTGTCACAATAGAGACTAATGTGACTTTGAACAACTCCCAAGTCTTCCATCAACCCATTAAGCCAAATTGCTTCCTTTACAGCCTTTGAAACTGCCATGTATTCTGCCTCTGTAGTAGACAAGGTCATCGTAGATTACAATGTAGACTTTCAACTTACTGGAGCTTTAGCAAGAGTAAACAAATACCCAGTAGTTGATCGATGCTTATCCAAATCACCATCATAATCGGAATTAGCATATCCAACCACACACTGACCAAATAATTCATCCTGTTCAAAAACTAAACCAACATCCACGGTTTGTTGGAGATACCGTAATATCCATTTCACTGCTTGCCAATGTCCTTCTCCAGGATCATGCATGTACCTGCTCACAACTCCAATTACTTGTGAAATGTCAGGACTCGTACACACAATTGCATACATCAAGCTCCCAACTGCATTAGCATATGGAACTTTTGTCATATACTCTCGTTCTTCGTTAGTTTTAGGAGATAATTGAGAACTAAGTTTCAAATGAGAAGCCAGTGGGATACTTACATGTTTGATATTTTCATTCATGCCAAAACATTGTAATACCTTTCTCAGATACTGCTTCTGTGTTAAACAAAGCTTCATTCTCTGTCTATCTCTGCTTATCTCTATACCAAGAATCTTTTTGGCCTCACCTAGATATTTCATCTCAAACTCTTGATTCAACTGAGTCTTTAATTTGTCTATCTCCTTTTGACTCTTCGAAGCGATCAACATATCGTCAACGTACAAGAGAAAATAAATGAAAGATCCATCTTTGAGCTTTTGCAAATACACACAATGATCATATTTTCTTCTAGTGTACTTTTGCCTCCTCATAAAGCTATCAAATCGCTTGTACCACTGCCTCAGAGATTGCTTCAATCCATATAGAGATTTGTTCAGCTTACAAACCCATTTCTCACAACCACGATCTTTGTATCCTTATGGCTGAGTCATATAGATCTCCTCTTCTAAATCACCGTGCAAGAAAGCCGTCTTTACATCAAGTTGAGCTAGCTCCAAATTCAACTGTGCTACCAAGGCCAACAATATTCTAATGGAGGAATGCTTCACAAAAGGGGAAAATACTTCATTGTAGTTGATCCCCTCCTTTTAAGCGTAGCCTTTAGCTACCAACCGTGACTTGTAGCGAACATCTTTCTTGCTATGAGATCCATCTTTCTTTGCAAATACCCACTTGCATCCAATTGCTCTTTTACCTTTCGATAATTGAGCCAGTTTCCAAGTGTTGTTCTTTTGGAGAGATTGCATTTCTTCATCCATGGCACTTTTCCACTTATCACTTTCCAAGCTTTGTATTGCTTCTTGGTAAGTGACAGGGATATCATCATCAACAACTGGAAGAGCATAGGTCGACATATCAACAAATCGAGAAGGTCTACGAATTTCTCTTATTGGCCTTGTAACTGCAAGTGGTTCTGGTGTCTCCAATGGTTCTTGGGTTTGAACCTCTTCATCTTCTGATTCTTCTATTGGAGTTGAAGAATCAGCTGCATCAGCTTCTGGGATCATCGTCTGCTGAAACTTCACCTGTTTTGGAGTATGCTCCACCTGCTGCGGAGTACTACTTGTCTGGACAGCTTCATTTGTTACCTTCTTTATTAGGGCAGATTCATCAAAGGTAACATCTCTGCTACAAATTATCTTCTTGGTGTCTAAACACCAAAGGCGGAATCCCTTCACTCCATGGGTGATTCCCATAAAGAAAGTATTCTTTGCTCTCAGATCAAGCTTGGATTCCTTCACATGATAATAAGCAGTGGATCCAAATACATGTAAGGAATCATAATCAGTAGCAGGTTTTCTAGACCATACCTCCAATGGTGTTTTTCCTCCTATCACTGATGACGACAGACGATTGATGAGATGACCAGCATATGCCACAGCCTCAGCCCAAAATGCCTTGCCTAACCCAGCATTAGACAACATACATTGAACTTTCTCCAATAGTGTTCGATTCATACGCTCTGCCACCCCATTCTGTTGTGGTGTATTTCTAACAGTGAAGTGTCGAACAATACCATACTCATGGAAAACGTCAAAGAAATGGTCATTTTTATATTCCCCTCCATTGTCTGTCCTAAGATGTTTGATCTTTCTACCAGTCTGGTTCTCGATCATATTTTTCCATTTCAGGAAAATTCGAAGCACTTCATCTTTAGACTTCATCGGATACACCCAAACTCTTCTGGAAAAGTCATCTACAAAAGCTACAAAATAATGGTTTCCTCCCAAAGACGATGTCCTTGAAGGACCCCATACATCTGAGTGAATATAATCCACAATACCTTTTGTATTATGTATAGTGGTGCCAAACTTCACTCTCTTCTGCTTTCCCAGAACACAATGCTCGTAAAAGTTCAATTTACAAGCCTTTGCGCCTTTCAACAATCCTTTCTTTGCTAGAATTTGCAAGGATTTCTCTCCAGCATGTCCCAACTGCATATGCCACAACTGGGCCATATGTGACTTTTAAAACTCCATCTCTTATAGTGACTACTGAGCCTTTGGATTCCAAGGCTCCCAACGAGATGAGAATTTTCTTCAAATTGGGCACGTATCGGACATCAGTAAGAACTCTAGTTGATCCATCTTGATTCTTCAATCGAATTGAATCTATCCCAACAGTTTTACAGGCATTGTCATTGCCCATATAAACAACTCCTACATTTAGTTCTACTAAATCGGAGAACCACTCCCGATTAGGAGACATATAATAGGTACAACCCGAATCTAATATACATTCATCTCAATGGAATGTTTTTGATGAAGCAACCAATGATATGTCAGAGTCATTTACATCATGCTCTGCAACACATGCATCTGGAGCAGTTTTTCTTTTCTTCTTCAGCTTCGGATAATCTTTCTTCCAATGACCTTTCTCATGACAAAAGGCACATTCATCTTTTCCCAGTCTGGACTTCGACTTTGATCTCCCTTTCCAATTTGGCTTTTGACTTTTTGAGCGACCTCTTGCCACCATGGCCTCCACTGTTTCGTACTTGCTCTCCTTCTTAGTTTTCTTCCTGAGCTCATAACTATACAAAGTAGCAGTTACATCTTTACGGGTAACATTATCCTTACTATGAAGTAATGTTGTCTCAAGGTGCTCAAATTCATCTGGAAGAGATGACAATAACATCAAGGCCAAATCTTCATCTTTAAAGGTTTCATTCATGCCCAATAAGTCTGCCACTAGCTCATTGAACGCAGTGATGTGTTCATTCATACTGGTGCCTGGTTGATAATCAAATCTGAACAATCTTTTCTTCATGTGGAGACGATTCTAAGAGCTTTTCTTTAGTAATTTTTCCTCCAATGCTTTCCACATATTACTTGCAGAAGTCTCGTTCTTGTAGCTATACTTCTACTCCCTGGAAATACAAGATCGAATCGTGTTGCACGCCAAACGATTGATTGTTCCCCATTATTTATCCTCCATAGATTCAGGCTTTTCTTTCTCAATGGCGATGTCTAGACCTTGTTGGAATAAAGCGTCTAACACCTCGCCTTGCCACATGCCAAAATGATCGGATCCATCGAACAACTCCACCAAGAAATTTACATTTGACATCATCCTCCTCACCGGTCTGGATGAAGAGCTTGATGTCTCAACTGATCCGTATTTTTACGTTTTAATTCCAACGAACAATATTCAATAGCACGAACTATATCTTTTCAGCAACGGAACCACCAGGATAACCTCAACCGAAGCTCTGATGCCAATTGATGGGGAAATCGGGTTATTTCCCACACGAACGTAGTTTCAAAATTGACCTAAAATGTCAAGATCAAAACTACCAAAGGTTGCACAACTGATAAACCTGTCAAACAATTGAATATTGAAACACAATAGAAAAAACTGAATATAAACAATAAAGGAGAGAACACACCAAATTTACGAGGTTCGACGAGAATATCGTCTACTCCTCGGGCACCACACCAGATGATAACTTCACTATATCGCCAATATTACAACAAATGGAATTCTTTAGAATTCCCAAAGTGGGAGAATGAATAATACAAGAGGAAGAGAGAACTTGTTTTTGGGATTATTTTTAATGAAATACTTATGCCTATTTATAGTTGAGTTTTAAGGACTAAACTTATAAATAACCTAACATTTTAGGGATCAAACATGAAAAATAAGTTGGCCACCTACCAAAGAATTTTCCAATGTGTACAAGTTAGTCACCAAATATGAAATTCCCATATTCAAAGTTTGGCCACCAACCAAGATGAAATTTCCAATAAGTTAGCCACCAACGAATATGAAATTTCCAAATTGCCAACTTAATTTCAAGCCAAATCTAACAAGATCATCGTATCTATAATAAATGAAATATTAATTGATTTAGAAAAAATTACATGATATGAAAGTTCTGAGCTACTGGTCTTTTACAAAGGTAGAATTAGTTTGGTAATATGGCATCTTATCTCTTCAAAACTTTTGAACTATCGAAATAGTTTTACTTCTAAAATGAGACATAGATATATATGAAATTGGTTGTATTATTTGTATACATTTTTAATTTTTTGAAAGATTAATTTAGTTTAATTTTTTAGAATGAGGGAGTTTTGCATAATTAATATTGAAAATATATAAAATAAGCTTTAATCGGTTGACACTCCCACGACGCAAGCAAATCACGAATGTTACTCGACAACACTTAACTAATACTCCATAGACGACAACATCTTTGCCAAATCCTCCACACTACTAGACAATGACAAAATAACCGATTCCACCTCTTTAAGATAAAGCACGCAAAGCCTGGTACCCGAACTAGCAACTTCCCAATTGGAAATCTCAATGAGAGTCGGGATTCTATGTAAGACTACCTTCCATACAAATGCTTCCACTTTTGATACATGCACTACATGCCATGGGTAAAAGTAAGATGACTAACTTTTTCACTTGGTCCAGTCACAGAGGCCAAGTCCAAACTTCTAAAAGACAAGCTTCAAATTACGATTCAAGCCTTCATTAGCAAGAGACTTCACGCTCACATAGAGATTGAAGAATTCTAGGAAAGAAATCCATTACTCTTTCCACCGACATATACTTGGACCACAACAACTCAAGTTGAAACAACTTCATGGATGATATACAATCAGATTTGCTCTTTTCAGTGGAGGATTGTTGGGTGGGTGGGTGATGTTGTTAGTTGAATTATTTGGTTTGTGTTTCATTGTCTTTGGTTGATGTGGTTTGTATGTGGTGAAATTGTTTGGTTTATTGGAGAAATTTGTGGAAGGGTCGATTGGTTGTTGTTTTGTTGGTTGTTGAGTAATCCTGACTCCAAGTTTTGGAGGCTTTCGAAGAGCTTTGTTTTGGGTTCTTCATGTTATTATAGTGGTAATGGTTCCATCATTTAGTTTTTTCTGGTTGTTCGTTCTGGAGCTGTTGGAATTACAGATTTGAGTTTTGGTTGAACTATTTGTGGCCAGTGAAGTTCCCTTGTTTCCAGCATTTAGTTTGAAGTCTGAGGTTTTCCTATTTTAATGCTGCAATTGTTGATTTCTGCTTTGGTGCTTTTCCGCAGGAGTTTAGGTGGCTAGTTGTTCTGCTGTTATTCCATATTTGTTCAATACGGCTGGTTTTTGTTTTCGTTTGTATCTTTTTGCATATCATCAGGTTAGATGTTTCTTTGTAGTCTGTATCTCAGGCAGTGTTTGTTTCTTTGTAGCTCGACTAGCATTTTTCAGATGGTCGGATTGGATTGTTTTATTGATTGATGTATTTGTGGGTTCTGGTTTTCTGTTTATTTCCACCTCATGGTATACTCTTTTTCCTCCAATAGGTTTAGGGAGTTTTTTTAATGAGGTTCATGGGGTGGTGTACCTTGTATCTCTATCAATACAAAGTACCCATCTTTCAAAAAAAAAGTTGAAACAACTTCAGGATCAATTAATGATACAACTAGAGACAGTCTTGAAAATATCTTTAAAGTCCCTAAAAGGATCACTTTGTAAATATTACAAATTTTTAATATTTTTTATTGAGTATTTGTAATATAATTTAATATAAGATGATGCATTATCTTTTAGAATTGATTTATTATTCTATTAGGAATCCAGATCGAGTTAAAACATTATTCTTAGTTTAATATTATTTTATTAGGAACTAGGATTAGAATCAAAATATTATATTTAGTTTATTATTATTTTATTCATTAGTTACTTAGATTCATGGAATTCCTCACCCTATATAAAGGAGGCTCCATTCACCATTGTAAACATATCTTTTCTTAAATATAATACAACGAGAGTTTATTTCTGCACAACATACTTCATCATTAGGTTTTTTTCGAGTTCATCGTGACGGAGATCTTCACACTCCAGTTTACCTTTTCATTGTGATTACGATGGCTGGTTAGAGATGATTATCAAGTTTGCCTAGTCAACTGGGATTAGGAAGGTTCATAGGACAACTATCAATTAATCATCATCTTTATCTTCATTATCAATATATTTTGTGCCACCTCTCTCTTTCATCTTCTTTGTCTAAGTTATTTTATCTTTATCAATTCTTTATATTTGTTAATCTTCTTTTTCTTTATTCATGATTTTTTAGCAACACTTCCCCAATTTAAAACTCTAAAAGTTACGATAAAACCCTAATCCATCACCTCTCTCATTCTTTGATTGAGTCTATATCCCTAGGATTGATTCTTTATGTTTCTTACTTGATCCAAATTGGTTTCAGAAAAGACGACCAGGTCATTAGCAAACTGAATGTGAATATGCATAACTCACTTGTACCCGCCAAAACATCATTAATCAGACCCACCTCTACCGCTTTGCTCAGTAGTGCTTCATGTACTAAACTAAACAATAATGGAGATAACAAACAACCTTGATGGATACCCTTTTGGGTCTTGAAATTCCCCGATGGAGAACCATTTACTAAAACAAAAATAGTAACTGTTGAGATACATAGTATAATCCATCTCCCCCATCTAGCGCTAAATCCCATCATCTTCATAATGAGATCCGAAAATTTCAAATTCATTGAATCGTAGGTGACACACGTCTTTTCTATGTCAAATAATTATTCCTTAATTTCAAAAATAAAATAGAAAAAGATAGTATGGAGAGAGTAAGGATCGATCCGCAGGGACTAAGGAAGTTTCTGATAGTTCGGACCTTGATTTTTGATCTGGCATGAATTGAAAAGAAAAAAAATGGGAGTTTGTTAAGAAGTTTGTAAATAAAATGAAAGATTTAATCTAATAAAATAAAGAAATCGAATTAAAGAAAATAAAGATGAAAATTCTACTGATAAAACTCAGCCTCAGATTTAAGCTTTTTCCTCAATTCGAACCGATCATTGAATAGGGCCCAACCCTTGTAACTTGTTTCGGATTCATTTCGATTACATTTTATTGGGTGTAACCCTTGTAACTTGTTTTTCCTCTCAATTAACCGATTATATGAAATCAATTTTTGGATCTCAACCCTTATGTGGCCTAACCGCGTCAATCATTTGTTAATCCAACTTCGTTTTAGTTTTGGAAAATTGGACTCGGGTTATAGAATCTCAATGAGAATCAAACCTAATTTTAGTTTCCCTTAGCAAACCATCGCTAAGTGTGTTCGCAGGAAGTTGAATGTGCAACAAGTTGATCCTTCCTCCCAACTATTAATTAAAACCACAGTTCGAACCAAACTGTGCTGTTTAAACAATGTATTTTTTTCCTAAACTCTTTTTTTGCGGAATAATTTTATATTTCTCCTGAAAAAGAGGGGGAAATTGGCTCGGGTTAATAATGTGGTAAACAAAGAAAGGGAATATGAATCAAATTGGCTAACTAAGGGGAAAATAAATAAATGGTAGGTGATTTTGGGGGGGGAGAAAGGGTTAAATCCTAAGTGCCCCTATCATACTAAAACATCATATTCAATTGTGTAGTCTCGAAAAGTATTACGTTACAAGTTCTAGAATGCAAATAATTAGTTCGGCACGCTCAATTAAAACAAAGAGAAAGAATACAAGATATGCTCATTAGATCCAAAACTCACATGAAATGTTCAATTTACTCAATTATGGAATCAATGCAACTAACGAACTCATGGAATTGGCAAAACAAATCACACAAATTAGTCATGCAATGCTATTATGTATCCTAAATCACAACAAAATCGAGATTTAATTTACAAAGAAATGAAAGGAAATTAAACGAAACAAAATATATGCAACAAGAAATATCAACAATTAAAATCAAGAAAATGCTCAATTTCTTGCTTAATACTCGATAAACTAGCATTGTTTAATGCTCGAGAAACAACCAAGACACTCGGGTTACTTTAGTAGCAAGAAGGTCTTTTGTATGTCCGTACATGTTTCAGTTAGTGCACAAGGCATTTTAATGCTAGATGGGCATAGATGCCCCAAGTACTCATATAGAGTAGGTTGGTCGAGTTGATGTTTCCGACGTAGAAATTCTGGATCCCACCCTAGGTAGACTAGAGAGGTGTGTGTCTCTAAGATGTGCGAAACCCTCCGACCACACCATGATGTCTACCTTTGTATATATGTTTAGATTAGCATTCTTGTATGCTAATATTTATGTTGCAATCATGATCATACTGTGGAATCATGTAGTATAGTTTGGTTATTAATGTGGCACTGAGCTTGTCAGCTCAACGTTCGTAATTTGTTTTCATGTGAAGGTTCTTAGGATGAGCGTTCGAGGAGCTTATTGTGTAGTCCGTATTCTAGACCAACATAAGCTTTTGAGTAAGTCTTGTATCTTCTTAAAGGGCATGTATTGTATATGAACCTTCTTGTATTCTAGTTGTGACTGTACTTTGAAATATTCTTTTGAAATAATCTAGATGTATTATGGGGTCTCCCGTAATAGTAAACTTAAATACTATTATTCCTATTTTATAATCATGATGGATGCTTTTAAATTGGTCTTTATAATTGTTTTAAAAAGAAAAAATTTTGGTTAGCCACTTTAGTGGTTTTGTGTAATGTACTAATTTATTAGCCTTCGAATCGTAGTGGAGTAGGACGTTACAAATGAGTTCATGAAGAGTCCATATGAGCATGCACTATATACAAAGAAAAATGAAGACAATGATATCATGATTGTGTGCATATATGTGGACAATATGATTTTTCACAGGAAACAGTCCATGTATGTTCAATGATTTCTAGAAAGCTATGACAAAAGAATTTAAAATGACAAATATTGGTGAAATGTCATACTTCCATGGAGTCGAGTGAAACAAATGCAAAATAAAATATTTATGTCTTAAAAGAAGTACCCTAAGCAAATTTTGAGCAAATTATGAATGGAAGACTGCAAGTCGATAACCACTCCAGTAGAACTAGGCATGAAATTAAGTGTAAATTCAACAAGAGAGCCAGTAAATCTAACGTTATTTAAAAGCATCATTGAAAGTCTAAGGTATATGACTATCACACGACCAGATATAATGTACATTGTGGGACTAGTAAACAGATTCATGGAGAAGCCCAAATAAGATCATTGGATTGCGACAAAGAATTTTGAGATATGTCTAAGGTACAACAGATCATGGTTTGTCCTATACGTATTTAGGAAATTTGGAGTTAGTTTGTTATTATAATAGTGGTTATGGGGAGACTTAGATGATCGAAAAAATACTTCTGGATATTTGTTACATATTGACTCTATAGTATTTTCATGATATTCAAAGAAGTAAAAAAGGGTAACTCTTTCGACATGTGAGCAGAATATATAGTCGCAACAATGTGCATTCGCCAAGCAATGTGGTTAAATAATATTTTGAATAAGCTAAACTTGACACAAGAAGAACCGACTATTATTTATGCTAATAACAAGTCTACAATTTCTCTTGCTAAGAATCTTGTCTCCCATAGTCGAAGCAAACATATTGATACAAAATATCACTTTATACGAAAGCAAGTGAAGAACAAAAATGTAAAATTAATATACTGCAGAAGTGAAGATCAATTAATAGTCATTTTCATGAAGCCATTAAAAAAAGATATTTTCAACCGACTCAAAGAAAAACTCATAATGGAAAATCAAATTTGAGTGAAGTGTCAGAAGTTAAACATGATTTTTGACTGTGGGTTGGCAAAGCACTTGCCAAGAAATCAAGGAGCAAGGAAAAGCATTTAAGTCGTCAGCAACAATTAATTAGATGACAACACCCTAAACCACAAAGGCATGTCAGTAAAGTTAGAATAATATGTGGCATCTACGGTACAGGGTTAATTATGTAATTATGTACCATGTTTTTTATTATAAATAGAGATGTAACCTAAACCTATGAGACATTGAATAAAACTTCTAGCGCCGCCTAGCCACTGAGGATGTAAGGTCGAACCTTGTTAAAAATTCTTGTGCTCTTCTGTTTTTTTTTTTCGATTCTTCAACAGTAAACAGTAAGCACAAATGAAAATTCATGTATACATTTGAATATCGTTATTAGTATCTTGTTTCAATCAAACAATCAAATTTGTCCTCATGATCAACAAGAATATATATGTACAATTATAGAAGTCATGAAATTAGAGGTGAACAAAATTCGGTTTAATTTGAAAAAATTGGTATTTTTCTAATTTTGAGTTATTTGAATCAATTTAAATTATCGAATTAATTTTCCAGTTTGAGTGTAGTTAGAATTTAAAAATTTTTGAGTTATTCAAGAGTCAAAAATTTAGCTTGATTGATAATTTTGACAGTTTTACAATTTTGTCTCTGATTTCCTTATTTCCTCAATTCATCGTTCATTTTAAGTCTATTTTCTTATCAAATTTGAACAACTTGCTCTTAAACTATTGTAAAATATTTATTTATCTCTAATTCCTTTTTTGAAAACAATTTTTCTATTTTTTTGATTTAATCCCTCAAATTTGCAAGATTTCTTTATTTCTACAATTCATCCTTTAATTCATTTTAGGTGCATTTTCTCCAATTTTGCATGGTGTTTTCTCAACTCGAATTGATAAAGTTTGAATGACAAAATATGACTTATCAACTCGAATAACTTAAAAAACTTTTTATTCGGCTGGATCGAATGTTCACTCTGACATGAAACAACTAAATAAAGCAAACAATAGGAGAGAAAATTTCATTTCAAATGTAACCATTTCATGGACACTTAAATATGATAATCACATCCCACGTTAAAGCACAAAAGTGTTTGACCAGCACAACAACAATGGTTTCTCAAATGACGACTTTCACTTTTCAAGAAGCTTGAACAGCTGCATGTGTTTTGTTGGGTTCACATTGTGGTGAAGGGAAAGTGAAGAGAATGATTAGGCGAGAAAAGATTGTCCCAGCTTCCCCTGCTGGAGTTGCTTGATTCGGATTTATCCAACCCTACGTGCGCCACGTGCTTTACATCTGTTGGCAACCCTATTTCCATATCTTCCTCCTCTTCCATCTCTTCTTTGTGCACTAAAACACCCCATAAATTAAGATCTCGATTGGAAACCTAAAGGATGATATATATATATATATATATATATATATATATTATAATGATATAAAATATCACTATTTTTATTAAATAGTTATTTTATATATTTTTAGAGTTTTTTTATTTTTAATATAAAAGGTCTCTATGTGGATATGATTTATAATTTATTAATTAACAAACGATCAATGCTCCAAAATAAGAATATTGTTGTCTTAAAATAAAATATTAGGGGGAAAATTACTTCATAAAAGTGATTATTTTTGTCAAACTTTAAGGGTATTTTGACAATAAATTAAATATTGGGAGCTAAAATGCTCTAGAAATAAGAATAAGAATCTAAATTACTATTTACTCAAATGTTAGTGTGGGTATACTTACCGAATAATTGTGAGAAGGTCTTGAAACCCTTGAACAGTTTATGAAACCCAGGATTCACGGATAAACTTTCATCATCTTCTTCTTCTTCATGTCGTGTTCCTACAATATCAAAACCTAATTAGTGTCCTGTAACAAACAAATTACAAAAGGAACAATAATATATAAGAAGAATTGTTGCAGAAGATGAACTGGCATTGGCAGGCTTTGAATTTGATCTTCTAGGCTGCTGCTGCTGAACAGCTACCGCCACACTTGATTCAGAGACACATCCAAAGGGCAGCATAACAAATCTTTCCATGAATCTGAACAATGGGAAAACCCAGAAAACCTGTTGTTGAAGGGAAATGCAGTACTCATTGGAAGTATTGTAGTTTGGTTTGTTATATTGGGTAATAGCTATGGCTGCCTTTGTTATCAAGTTACAATAATTCTTCCATATTCGAGGAAATCAAATATAGTTTGGAACCACTAACTTATGATCTGATTAAATTTTGAAGTTGTAACTATAAACCCAGGCTAAAAAATGTAGTTGAACTTATGTTTAGGAGGCGTTATATCAAACCCCATGGCCCAAACCAACCCTAGGGTTGGTTCTAACTCCTGTCACTTCCCCGAGAAAACTTTTTACTGTATTAAGTTTCCCCACAGTGGGGCTCCTACTTCCTTCAATTATACATAAAGCTACCAACCTTTTTTCCTTTCCCCGTCTGTATTTAATTTTTTGTTCACTTAATTTATACTCTTCCTTTTAATTAAGTGGCGGATGCCTTGCATTAAGGGAAGATATATGTTCATCCTAAAAATCGAATTTATTTCAATTAATTATTAATTTTATTAGTTGTATCGATCCTAAAATTTTATTTTTACTCATCATGTGTATTAAACTTTTATTAAACTTTTATGTTATTAATATGCGTGTTATGTCCTAAAAATATTTTTATATTAAATGTTTCGCAAGCGATCTCATGTGTTCAAAACACATGCAACAAGCTCTCGGTGAAGGGTACCTAATGGGTGTGTTTTCTTGGAGTTTAAAGAAGAGTAAAATGATTGATGTATTGGCTGGCCCATCGGAACTTGAAAAGATAAATATATTGGCTTGTTGAGAGATTTATTTCAATTTTACACCTTGATACAATGACTATATTTGGGGTTCATGAATTTATTCCCGTACATATATTATAACTCACAATAACCAGCTAACTTATATAAGAATATAATATTATGAGTAAAGTATAAGGACGGTCATCTCATTTTATGTATTTATTTTCAATTTCTATAATTTCATTTAAAAAAATAGGATTAATATTAAATTTATTTATTTAAAATTAAAATTAATTTGATAAACATGTAAACATTTAGGGTTAAATATGTTGATATTATATCAATTAAAACAGATGTCATATCATCATTATATTAACTACTTAACTATGAGTGATCGAAATTAAAATTCAAAAAGTTGAATGATGAAATTAAAATTCTTAAATTTAAGTGACAAAAATAGAAGTGACCCTGAAATTGGGTGATCATTCTTTTACTTTACCCTGAAAACTTAACTTAGAAAAACTTAACGATGAAATGAAATTTTAGTGACCAAAATGCTCTAAGAAAGAGAACGAAGTGTAAAGGGGCACTTTTTAGTATTATGTGTTTTTTAGTGATATAGTTTGCATTAATTTATTGTTTTTGTCCTATCATGGAATATGATCAATCTATCCATGGGTACGGGGAACAAAATGAAATTGAATCTATAGTAATGCACTTTGGATTCAGATATCGTAAGCACTCTCATACCTATAAACAGAGCGGAGATATAGCAAAGGAACGGGACATTCAACACTATTCCTAAACCTCCATTGAAGTTTGTTCCCCAAATGTAATCGAACAACTAGAGAACTCCTCGAACCCCAACACAAACAACGAGCTCAAACATCGGTGTGTCACGTCAATTGATGACAGTAATACAAATAAATTAAAAAATTTAATGATTGTATTATAAGTATTAAACATTCGATAATCACAATGACCGCCACTCATTGTCAAAACCCATTCAAATCAGTCTCTACAATACTCCCTCCATTCTCCGAATCCGATCGTCAAATGGAGGTTTTTTTTCCAATACGCCTATAAAAAAATTATTTCGGGAGTAGACGAAAAATTCGTCACATCGAGGTAATAAGTTTTGAAGGATATTATTTTTATATTTCATGTTTAATATTTAATTAATTTCTAAGGAACTCCTCACCTCGAGATGAAGAGTTCTATTAAAATAATATTTTTTATAGTTATTTACTTAAATAGAAAAATAAAAAAAAAATCTTTAGAACTCGTCACCTTGAGGTGACCAGTTCTTCGAGGTTTAAATATATAGTCATTTAGAAATAATTGAAAAAGTATGTTTATAACTGTTGTAACTCGTCATGTTGGTGTGACAAGTTTTAACGGTCATTTTGAAGAAAAAAAAATCACTATAAATAGGAGTTGGGTTAGTTGATAGAGTTATATGAGAAACAAATCATGCATTTGCGGGAAGAATATTTTAGAAATTTTTCGAAAGATCATTTTGGGTCTAAGTACTCTGACATTGATGACTCAGATTCAAGCTTGTCTTCAAATGAGGAATGGGTAAAAGAGTCAATAAAGTCGATTGTTGATCAACATAAGAAGAAGAAGAATGAAGACTTACCAAAACGATGCAGAAGCGACTTATCGAGAGGAATGAAAAATAATACTAATGTAAAACTTGAGAGGAAAAATAAGAGGAAAAGTTGTTTATTTTGCTAAAAAAGTTATATATATATATATATATATGAATTTGAGTTTATTTAAACATCATTTTTGAATAGTTACAATTATATATGAAAAGTAAAAATATAAAGATAGTTATTGATATTGATAGATTTATCCAAAATAGGTACAACAAACAACATGAGAATAAAATTAAAAAGGTTTTATCGGTCCGGTCGATATTTTGGAAGATGTGGAAATTGTTTTCTGTTGTGGCCTTCACCTCTGCAGTGGCTACAAAGCTTTGGCAGTCCTTGCTCTCATTGAGGATCATCCATATCAGTATGAATTTGACTAGATTCAGGATGACCCCTCAACTTTCTTCGTAATTGTGGATTGGGAAATCATTCTATAGAAACAGTTAGTGGTCAACATGCATCGTTTAGGAGATACTTAAAGTCACAACTGTATATATTGCGCATAGTATGCAGGTTATAACAATCATCAGCGTGTGAGTATGAGATTACATTCACTTGCATACATGCAGCAACCTGTGAACGCATGAATATCTGAAGGCTTGAAATCGACCACAATCACACCATCTTCTATTGAGATTACCGATGTAGGTGGCAGAATTCTCACCCTCATGTGATCGAATAAGTGCTTGGAAAATGTAATCAGAATTGAGTCTGGCAAAATTATGAACATACATTGATATTGCATGTGTTTGATTTTTGTTCATTGCTTTCTCCATATTTTGTGCCCAATTTCTATTTTCGTTGATCATTGCCTCTACTTAGGCACCTTTGTCTGCTCATACTTTACCCAGTCTAAAGTAAGTCTACCAAACAATACTTGCTACTGGAAGATGTCTAGTCTCTTTAAGAACTGAATTAATATATTCAACAAGATTGGTTATCATGTGACCGTAACGTTGACCATATTTCTTGAGGTATTTCAACTACAAACTTATAAACCTCCTCCATATTTCCTTAGATGTTCCAGCCTTGTACGGAAGTTCGGTTGTAGTAAAGCGTATCTTGAAAAAAGTTAGATTTAAGTATAATAATAAAATAAGAACATAAATAAAGGAAAAGAAAAGAATAAGTTACCAATATTGATAATATCTTTCTTGATCTTCTTATTCTTAAACCTCGTCATAGCATTGGATGCAATATGAAGTATACAATATGCCAGAAATGCATGGGGAGGTGACCACATACTTTCCAATTTGTCAATCGTGGCCAACAACCAAGGTGAACATTCTGAAATCATATAAACCCCATCTTGTATGACAACATGGAAACACAAGTTTGACATAAAGAAATTTCACATTACATCAGACTCAGTTTTAACAATGGCAAATGCAATGGAGGGAATGTTTCTGTCACCATCTTGTGCAACATCTATCATCAAGATGTGTTTTTCTAGGCCATAGAGAAAAGTGTCATCTACTTGAACCATTTGTTTACAGCAATGAAAACCTTCAATGGATGACTTGAAAGCCCAAAACAAGCCTTCGAAAACTCTCTTCCCTGGGATAACATGTCCATCAAACGTGTTCACAAGATAAGTATAAGAGCGAACAATGGTTCCTGGGATGAAAAATTCCATTGTGTGTAATATATGTGGGAGCTCATTGTATGACTAGTCCCAATCACCGTACAATAGTGTCATAACTTTCCTTTTCTCCATCCACGACTTGTAGTAAGACATAATATAGCCAAATGTGTTTCGGATTGATGCCACTATCATTGAAACTAGGATCCTTGGATTTTTCTTCACCAAAAGATAGACGTATACACATATGACATCAGAATCTAAGTGTTTGTTGTCTTGGGTCAAGGAGCTTAACGTGCAACTGTACTAGGAGTGGAACCTTATCACTTACTAAAATATCTTTCGTTGTAGGTATGAGACATGTATCCTTCACTTACAGCCGACATTATTGTTTATAAACTTAACAAAATATATATTCTGATCAAACTCCACTACATTGAATTCTATATAAGCTTTGATACAAAACTCCTTCACTGCTAGTTGGACATCTTTCTTAGTTTCAAATTGGGACCCAACTAGCAACTCCGTTGATTTGTCATTCGAGGTACCCTAGTGGGCTGTGCATATCTCCGACATATCAAGATTCCTAATGGAATCATAGTTTATGTCACATGTTGTAATTGGATTATAATAGTAAGGCATTTGGGGTCGTGACGTTTGAGGGTAACTAGGGTTGGTAAATGTGCCCAACCTCGCGGAGCATTCAGCAGTGCATACCCATATTAAATTGCTGCCTCCCAGACATCAACCTCTATATCAAAACCTTTTCCCTCTAAAATAGCCTCGACGATATCATAATCATTAAATATTGGTGTGTCATCGTCTAGTAGTAGTGGAAAAAAGTTTTATCATCCTAATTGAAATCATTGAGGCTTTCACTGAATTGGCCAACAAGGTTATCTCGATCTCCTCATGGTCATGTTTCTTCGGTCACATGTGCAACGGTTAAAGAATTAGGAATATATGCATTTTCAACGTATATGTCAATCATTTGATTATTTGGATATTAATGCATACCAACCATAACAGCTACGTCATCGTCGTCGTCAATATAGAATTCTCCATATTTGAGCGGAGTCTCTAAAATTATGTGTCGATAACTCAAACATGAACCATGGGCTCTAAATTTTCTTTCAATCTTCTGTTTCATTTGGTGATGCGATACATCTAAAGGGAACATCATGTTTACGAGTTTCTATGACTTAAACATAAAACCATCATCAGTTTGGATAACTTGGCCATTTGAGTGGACCACTATGTAAAATTTGATAGTCATAGGCTGAGAAAGATTTTTTTCTTGTTCAACTCAGTTGTACAAAGAACTACTTATTTGGTTGTTGGCCATAAATAGAAAAATCAACTTTCAGTGCCCAATTAATTATCTTAAACAACTTTTCAGTAATATATCAACTCATTTAAGCAAACTTTTAGGTGAAGACACATCACTTAATATCAGAAAAACATGCATTTCTCATAGGCAAAATAATGCACCATGTCAAAAACTTTTCAGTGCCCAATTAATTATCTTAAGAAACTTTTCGGTGATATATGAACTCATTTCAGCTAAATTTTCAACGGTGATATATCACTTCGTATAAAAAAACGTGCATTTCTCATAGACAAAATAATGTACCATAGTAGAAACTTTTTAGTGCCCAATTAATTATCTTCTGCAACTTTTCAGTGATATATCAACTCATTTCAACAAACTTTTAAGTGGTGATATATCACTTAATATCATAAAAACGTGCATTTCTCATAGGCAAAATAATGCACCATGGCAAAAACTTTTCAGTACTCAATTAATTATCTTAAGCAACTTTTCAGTGATATATCAACTCATTTCAGCAAACTTTTTAATGGTGATATGTCACTTCATATCAATAAAACGTACATTTCTCATAGGCAAAATAATGCACCATGGCAGAATCAACAACTTTTCAGTGATATATCAACTCATTTCAACAAACTTTTCAGTGGTGATATATCAGTTCATATCAGAGAAACATACATTTCTCACATGAAAAATAATGCACCATGACAGAAAGTTTTCAGTTAAAAAACTTTTCAGAAACCTATTAATGTGTGAGGTGAAAGTTAAATTACTCATTTGAAGCAAAATTTTGTGATTATGACAATTATTTGTGCAACAATTTTTTATTGAAAATCTTTAACCATGTGTTTCGAAAAAAATATTCAACTATCTTTAACCATGTGTTTCGAAAAAAATATTCAACTAGACAAGTTGAAGTTCAATATAGAAACAAGAGTTCAACTCGAAGCAATAGAAGAATATCTTTGTTATACTATAGATTTCCACTATCATGCACGATGTTTCATCTAAAGGATGATGTCGACTTTGATGGTATGATTGAGACATACTTCTATCATTCTTTATCTAATGTCAATTTGTTTGTAGAGTTCGTTGATCTCGACCTTGTCCGTACGGTTGAGGATGTTGCTTCCAACTAGAACATCCTATAACTCAAAACAAATTTACATTGAAAAATATCTTAGCCCATGCATATCTTTTAACAAATATTCGTTTTTAAAATATTATTTTAATAGAACTCGTACGAGCTGATGGGATTTGTAAATAACAGTTAAATATTATTTTAACAAATTTTGGTTAACCATGTGTTTAAAGATATGAGTAAGCATGGGCCAAGGCATTTTTTCCATTTTTCTATTTAAAGTAAAAAACTGTCAAAGAAAAGTTACGCAAGTCTTATAAATCTAATTTTACACTATAAGTTAGTTATGTTTGCAAAGGCGAAGCAAAGCAGAAGAACGATCTTCCGGTGTTCATATGACCAAAGAGCAAAACAAGAACACGAAAATGATGTTAGGCAGCTTACAATCATAGGGGAGGGTAGAAATATGAAGACAGGGAAAAGCCTAGAAAGAGTAAGCCTCCAACTGTAGCAACGGTGCTTTGCGAGATCTTGGCCGCCAGCATACTTCCTCCCACCACAGCCAATGATGTGCAGATGGTGTGTCCTAATGTCGCTCCTACCGCTACTCCGACTGCATTTTTATGCGTCGCTAGCTACAACATCAAAAATCATGGTTTTACAAAACTACCCGACTTATAAAATAGAATGTTATACTTGGGTGAATGAGCATTCAAACACAAATACCAAACAATTCAGCAGTCAAAGTTGCACGTCAATCATGAAAATTTATAATAAATCAAGTTTGTAAGGAAAAGAAAATAAATGAATGTGATGCCAGGTCAAATGCAGCTGTTCACTTGCAAATAAAAGATCTTAATAACACAGAACCTTTATAATTAATCATAGTATACTCGTTAATGGTGATTAATAATATTACCATCATTTATAAGTATGTCATTGGGTCATCTCACCATCCTGTTCTTATAAAGAAGTTATCAGCCTTTGGCTTCAAGCCAGCAGAAGGCACTTTTCACCTAACGGATTAAGTTTAGAGAAGTTCATGCATTCTTTTTGTTGCAAGTTGTAACTCAGATTATTTGCATTTTTAAAGGGAAACAACACATGCCGACTTTCGCTTCTTAGAACAACTTCTCAAGTAAAAGAACCCAAAGAATATGAGCTACCATCACAAACAATGAGACAAATTCAGATAATAGAGATAACATATAGGTCAAGGGAAAGAATAATCTTACAGCAATTGTTGCAATCTGGCTTCTATCCCCCCATTCTGCTAGGAACGTTAGAATGAATGCCTGCATAGAAAGAGGGGGGAAATGGAATAAGAAGGAAAAAAACAACTCAGTTATAATATATTATTTAAACAAGTGGAAATTAGCTACCTTTAAATACTCGAGACAAATGGTAAATTGTGAACAAAATAATACCTCCAAAAATATTGGTGTACAAAATCTGGAGAAGAAGCGCCGATAAGATGTTTTCCCTTGCCCAGTCTCGAGTTTCTCTTCCACCTAAACATTTGATATAACCAAAGGCAAACACACCATGAGATAATATGAAAGTTTTTCACTAAGAAAAGATGGTGTAATTTTTAAAAATAGTATAATTTATTGATAGTGACTAGATTGATAGATGTAAGAATGCATGCACATTAACAAGTGGACAAGAAAAGCTCAAGATACTTTTAATGAAATTGTGCACTTCCCTGGAAAGGGACAAGCGCTACTCTACATTCTACAATGCAGAAAAAACTAATAATAGACTCCTAGAAGTCAGACACTGACTAAATTTTAAGTATAAACATTTAGACTGCGTCAAAATTGGATCTGTCAGCGTACACCAGTTCTTTTATATTGGCAGAAGCATCTATAATATCAAATGTTCTAAAATGATGTATAAAGCAAATATGAAGACTGAATTGAGAACTCTAGACATACTTCTTCAATTTCCTTTTTCTGAGATGCCATTGAATCTGATCTCCAAGCAATGTAAAGTAACCGGAGCCCAAAAAATGCGTAGAGAACTGCATACCAGAACCAATGACAACACCATGGTCATTTTATTTCTCTAAAGAAAAATTTTCTTTGTATTAGACAACTATGATAGAAAAGCATAAAAAGGGGATAAAGCAAAGAAACAGGTGTAGACACACAACATGAAGACACTCTGAAAGAAAAGCTCAACCAATGAACAAAAATGAAGCCATAGAAAACAGCACACATGATGAACTAAAAACTAAAAAATAACCTAATCAGAATTTTTATGTACCGAAAAATGAAAGAGATAGCTATTTTGCATTACCCGTAGCTGCACTATTGGTGTGCTTCCTCGATATCAAATTTGGCACAATCCTACCTAGTGCAGTGGAAAGTACCTATAAGACAAGAAAATTAAAACATTGACAGCATTAAGAATTTAGCAAAAATGGCTTTGCCAATTTATGTTCTTCCAGAAGAATTTCATCTTAATACCATGAAAACGCATAATGCTCTATTTTTTTTTTTTGGGGGGGGGGGGGGCATGACAGATTTCATAAGTCAAAGAATGACTTAAAACATTTAAAAGAAAATTCTAACTTACTGTCATAACAATCAGAGCAGTTAGCGCACCAGATAAAACAATTGACTTCGGGTGTCGCATCGCCATAAGAGCTGCTATAATAAATGTCTCATCTCCAATCTATCATTGCATTTAGAACACATACATTCAGCATTTACTTTAGATTCCATCACTAACAATTTATGTGACCAATTTTAGAAGCAAAATAGTTAACATGTTTCATAAAAATAAACTTCCTTCTAAAGAACATTATAGTAAGAGATGTGGAAAACCATCAATGTTTTGTATAGGGGTGAGCATTTACCTCGACTTGAAAAACTGATTTTTTCGATTAGACTTGACTCGAAAAAACTCGACTTTAATTGACTTCGAGTTGCAATTTCATAAACTCGACTCGAAAAAATTTCAAGTTCAAGTCGAGTTATAAAAATACAACTCGAATAACTTGAAATTTTTAGTAATTAGTGAATTGGTTTTCAAGTTTAAGTTGAGCCCTTCGAGTTTGTATGATATATATGTATATCACATATGAAAAAAATATGAAGAAATATATATGTATTGTATATGCTTATAAAAACCATTCAAATTGAAATTAAATAGTATCATAATATTATAAATATTTACAATTAAATTTAAACAGTAAATCGAAAACTCGACTCGAAAAAATTTCAAATCAACCTTGAGTTATGAAATAGGACTCGTCAACTCGAGTAACTCGAAAGTTTTTTACTTGACCTGACTCGATCGAAGGCTCACCCCTAATTTTGCAAAGTCAAATATAAAATAAAATAGAATTGAATGTACAAACCTCACTGATAATTATCATGGACAAACTTGTAAAGAAAGCATCGAAGACTCCAAGACCAGCCGAATCAAAACCGACATCGATACCAATTGAATTACTATCAGACTTTTCATCTAATTCAACGTTCTTTGAAACAATCTGTAAAAAAAAAACATCATCAACATAATCGAAAAGCCAACACAAAATACATATCATTATAAAATACAAAATTCCACAAACGAAGAAGTTAACATAATGATAACGTGGTACGTGTATAAGTTCCAAATTAAATCTCAAAACGAAGCTAATATTTAGACATGCGTGTGGTTTAACTAACGCCCAGTTTTAGCACTTAGCATTATATTCATAGAGAGTTGCTCTAAACTCTAAAGCAAAAGAAAATGGAACTCTAAAGTTCCAAATGGAATAAACAACCAAAGCCCAAAGGACAATATAACTAAACTAATTGTTTAAAAAATGTGAAGTCAACAAATTATTTTTTTAATAATGTGAGGCGATTGCAAATCAGCCGTTCGAACTCAAATTTTCTGAAGAAAATAACATTTCCTTTTACTATATAGATCATTCAATAAGTTCGAAGTCTACAAATTATTCTCTCCAAAAAACAAAACAAAACAGAAAATAAAATAAAATAACAGACCATGCCACGGCGACCGAGATCTTTGACTGACCCACCCGATTCCTCCTCAACTTCAAGTCCAGACACCTAAGAGATCATAAAAATGTTTTTAAAAAACAAAATCCCCAATTCAGTATGTACTTAAATTTGAAAGAATAAGCTCTTTTATCTAAAAAAAATGGAAAATACCTGAGCAAAAGAAATGGCGGAGAGAGCAAAGAAGATGACGAAAGCAACGAACAGAAAGCGAGCGGAAATGGAATCCATTACAAGAAGCTGAGGAGAGAAATTTGAGGGATGGGGAGGTTTTAAAGAGGGATCTGAATCAAAGGGGTAGATCTAATAAAAGGGATTGAGATCCAAGGAATCAACGAGACATGAAAGAGAGAGATCCTGCGAAGAGCGAAGATCTTCACTGCTACAATTTGCTCAGTGAGAAAG
Source organism: Hibiscus syriacus (assembly GCF_006381635.1). NCBI lineage: Eukaryota > Viridiplantae > Streptophyta > Magnoliopsida > Malvales > Malvaceae > Hibiscus > Hibiscus syriacus. The sequence continues at coordinate 1,330,827 of NW_024063392.1, read as the reverse complement.
CGCGGGTATTACATTACGTAGGAAGGGGCTGAGGAAACTTCAACCCTTCTTTTCCCCTGATTTCGAAGCTCAAATTGCTTGTTAATCATTTTGTGAAGGCGGCCGACTCTCATACTTTATTATTAAATTCCAATAATCTTGTTCCTTTAACTGATTTTTAGTCCAACTCTAAATTTTTAATTAGAACGTACTCTTTGACCGCGGCAAATTTTTTAAAATAATGTGTTAAAATTATAAATCTATTAAGGGTAAAGTACATAAATGGTTCCTCAACTATAGAATATTACTTTGTTGAGTCATTCAACTATTAAAAGTTATAAAATGGTTCATTGATTATATAGTGTTGCTTTTTTAAGTCATCGACTATTAAAAGTTACAAAAATTATCACTCTACTATTCACTATATTCTAAATTCGTCTTTTTTGTAAAAAATATTGATGATAGTTTGAGATGGACGTTAACCTGCTGATTAGGATATGATGTCATTTGAGATTATGGGTTCATATTAGGAATGGTAACGGGGCGGGTTTTGCTTGCCCCGTCCCTGTCGGGTTTTTTATTGGGGCGCTCCATCGGGGATTTTTTTACCCCATCCCCGAACCCGACTCAAAATGTTATACCTGAACCCGACCAGATCCCGAGAAAAACTTTATTTTTCATTTAAAAAATAGAAAAAATATAAAAATATAAAAATATAAAAAATATAAATTATTATATATAATTAATATAAAATATATAAAATATTATATATAATTAATATGAAAAATATTATATATTATATATATAATTAATATAAAAAATTAAAAAAAATATATTATATATATAATCGGGGCGGGGCGGGGATACCTTGCCCCGAACTCGAACCCAAAAAAATCTCCGAATTTTACCCCGATACCCGACCCGATATTATTCAAACCCGACCCGGCCCGAACTTGGCCGGGTTTCAGGTTTCCCCGTCGGGTTCGGGTTATTCTGCCATCCCTAGTTCATATTATATCATATCTTAGTGAGTAGGTTAACATCAAACTGAAATTGACATCAATTTTTTAATAGAAAATGATGAGTTTGGAACATAATGAATAGTTGTGCGATTATTTCGTAACTTTTAATAGTTAGAGGACTTAAAAAATAACATCTTATAGTTATGAGATCATTTTGTAACTTCTACTAGTCAAAGGACTCAATAAAGTAATACTCTATAATCGATGATCATTAATGTATTTTACCTATCTATTAAATGGTCTAAATGTTCTCTATAGAAATTTTAAGTTTAAGCAGATATATATGTATAGTGCTTATGAATTATCAACTGATTAAAAAAATTCTGAACATATACTATTTATAATCACCACGAATTTTAAAAAATAGATATATAAAGTTTATGAAATTTTTTCCAACTTGTAATAATTATTGTATCTAAGACTCTAATTGAAAAAATAATTTTCTTTACACTTTACATTAACAAGTTTTTCCCACACATTATGTAACACCCCAAAAACCGGGTTAGTAGTTTTGAGAAACTTTTTTGGGCTTAACGTGTATGGGAGACTCTTGAGATACAATTAGGCTTAGGATATGCCCAAAAATTTATTAAAAAAAAAAGGAATTATTATATTGAGGTCAAAAGAGGAAGGAATAAGGTAGCAATTAACACCTAAAATTTTAAAAGGCTGATTTTCATTAAGTTTTGGTGAAGTCAACAGGGTAAAAAGGTTGAAACTTACCTACTCATTTTTCTCACCATTTGTCTTCTTCTTCTCTTTGCCTTCATCTTCCCCCTCTTGTTAGTAACAAAAGTGGGAACTTGGTTGTCCTACAAAGCTAGTCCAAATTTAAAAAGGTAAAAACATTAATCTCCTCCCCTAGAGCTTCATTTCTAGCCCAACATCTCAATGTTTGGTTGTGTTGGCCAATGTGGGGTTTTAGAGAGATTTTGAGTTTTAGAACTCTAGGTGGCTCCAAATTCATACCTAAGTGTTTAGAATAAAGTTTATACTCAGTTATAGTCTTTAAGTACGTTATTAATCTTCCTCATTTTCTTTAGTCAATGAGAGAAGTTGGGGAAAGCTACAAAAGCAAGAACAAGGAGAAGTCAGTGATTGGGTGACATTGTGGAAGATTTTCCAGTAGGTAATAGTGAAGTAACACATCCCTAACTCACCTATACCACTTGTAGATCGTTAGGTTATGATTTGTTTGCTTGTTGTGTTCATAGGTACAAATACATGTTGTTGTGATTTATAAGTGAAATGGGACATTTGATGTTTATATTGCTCTAAAATGACCTATAATGATACCTTTGAACGCACATAAAGATTAATTAATGTTTAAGGCTCATAGAGTGACTTATGAGAGAAAATAGGGAAATTTTCGTGCTCAAACATGGCATTTTTTGTAGGGGTATCGATATTGAAAGAACAGTACCGATATTATTCTTCGTGTAGGTTAAAATAAAGGATATTTAAGGCTGAAAGTATCGATACACATTCTTGTGGTATCGATATTGTTCAATGAGTATCGATACTCTAAGCTTTGTATCGATACTAGCATTACAAGTCATATTCTAGTAGGTAATTTTGGTATCAATACTCACGAGAGTATCGATGCTGAGGGTAGAGTATTGATACTCTCAATATGGGTATAGATACTAGATTAATTTTCAAAAAATCGAAGAAAATTTTGGTATTGATCTTTCAGTATAGCAGTATCGATACTGCCTAGACCTCTCAGAATCCAGTAGTCATTTTTGGTATTGATACCAAGGGTGAATATCGGTACTCAAGGGTCAGTATCGATACTGAAGGGTTCACTATTGATACTCTCATCCTGAATTGGGTTAGAAACCCAATTTGATTCAAGTGTTCGAGAAGGGAATTAAGAGTCGTTGGGACTTCTCTAATAAAAACTACAAGTGAGAACTGTAATTAATGCAGTTACAGTTAGAAATGATACTAGCTAGGATGACATAAAACTAGCATTTGTTTGATACTCGGGAAACAACTAGGACACCCAAGCTACTTGAATTTATGAATGTTCGCCTAATAATTGTGAATTGAGATAACCAGATTTTCTCTTATTACTGTTGAGGCACTTTTAGTATCAATGCAAATGCACTTCCGTATCAGTATTGTTGCACTTTAGTATTAGTGCTAAGGCATTTCTGTTAATTGATGGTAGAGTCACTATATATGTATATACAATGATATACTTATACATTGTGATTTTATTCGATATCTTGCTATGACTTATGTTTGATGCATTTCGTTACCGCATGACTGAACTTGTGAGCATTCACAACTAATGGATGTATGTAGTATAGTAGAATTATCTTTGTGGCAATGAGTTTGTGGCTCAACATTTGAAATTTGTTTCCATCCGTAGGTTAGTATGTGTCGGGTAAGGAGCTTATCGTCAAGTTGTGGATTCTAGATTTTAGCAAGCTGCAGGGTATGTCTCAATTATTTTAGTGGACATGTATCTCATAGACCCTTTTGTATAATTGAGTCGTAACTCTTTGATAAACTTGATGTATTTGAAATGTTATTTTGGGAGCTCCCCTTGTAAAAGTGAAATGTTTACATTTTCCTATTATGGATGAAACTTATGTTTTTGTGAAATGCTTCTTAAAATAATAGGTTAGTCATTCCGGTGGTTCCTTGTAATATCAAATTTTTTTTTAGATTTCAAGTCGGATTGGATTTGGGTGTTATATTTAGTGGTATCAAAGCATCAAGTTTAGTCATTCCTAGGATTTGAGGGTTAGAGTCAATGAGAGTCAATGATGTACATACCCCTAGAGTGTCAAGAGTACTTGATTATTTGGAACGGTGATAATGACTCCCTTTTTCTTTGAATTCTATAGGATATGGCTGACGATCCCACACCTAGTTAGAAGGGTCGCAATGAGAGTCATGTTTCGCTCACCAGAGATACTAGCAATGAGTTCGTCTTGGACTCTGACGATATGGGTATCCCAGAGGACGCATGTGTAAATGAGGTCACTTTCTTCAGAGACCTCACAGCTGCCCTTAGGCATTTCGTCAGAGTTATCCCTATAACACCCACTATTGTGCTGCACTCAAACTATCTTTCCGATAATCAGTTGCCCAACACATTTCTCTATATAGAGAAGCCAAAACTGTGGAGCCTCAACTGAGTCCACTGGCAACATGGAAATCTTTGAAGTGACGCAACCACATACAATGAACTTGGTTGAGAGATTTAACAGGCATCAAGATCTCTCTTATGAGTTGTAATATGCAAGCCCGGGCAAATATTTTAGCCTGTTCCTTGGAACAGTCTTCACTTAAATGTTGAAAATTTGTAACCAACCATGATAACGGTATTTGACCACCGTTGAAGTTAGGCGGGGTACCTCCAAGATACTCATCGCACAATGAATGTCAATTACCATCCGCCACACTAGAAATAACATCACCATCTATCGAAAGCCCCAAATATATGGAAACATCCTCCAGCATAATAGTACACTCCCCACACGAAGATGGATTCATGGTTACAGCGCCCTTCATATTTCGCTATGTAACCGAATCTAGCCTCATCTAAATATGGCCAGACACGAATTGATATCTCTAACTTAGTGTTACGAATAAATAGATCTAATATACAATCATTCCCATAATTAAATAAATAATATACAATTAAAATATAAACTAATACTAAAAATAAATAAAACATTCACAATAATTAAAATAACACAATTTAAAATTGTTACCGTATCGGCAAAATGACTCGAGATATGATTATCATCTAAACGCAGCAACCCGCCTTCCATTTTATAACTGCAAAAAAGATATAAGAAAATTAGTAAATTAAAGGGTAAATTACACGGGAGACCACCAAACTATGGTCATTAATCGATTTTGCAATTGAACTATTTTTTGTCTCAATTCGACCACCAAACTTTTAAATTAATTCAATCAAACCACTCTCCGTTAAAAAATGGACTTACTGACGTGTCTGTTAATAAAAGTGGCATAATTATATATTTGGTCCTTAATATTTACATAATCTATCAATTTAGTCACTATTTTAATTTAATTAAATAAATTTAACTATCCAATTAGAACACGACACGTGTCAATACATGATTGGAAGGTTTTATTTATTAATTTTAAATTAATTAATTAAATGATTTTTATCCAATCAGGTGGTAACACATGTCACCACCCCGATTGAAATGGAAAATTGAAGAACATATTTGCGCTCCAAGGGATTCGAAAGGGGGAGAGTGACTAGCGCCCAAACCGTTGAGTCAAAGCTCCCCAATGGTTCTAAATTGCAACAATTTGTATTTGACTTGTAAAAGTTTATTAATGATAAAAAAAATAAAACAAATTATTTGTTTAAATAAATTATTTTTTCTTTAACCGTTAATCGAATCGAAATTTATTTGAAAATTATTAACCGACCCAAATTAATCATTAATCGGTTAATAATTTTCAAATAAATTTTGGTTTGATTAACGATTAAATAATTTCGGTTCGATTATGGTTAAAGAAAAAAATTCGGTTAATAATTTTCAAATAAATTTCGGTTTGATTAACAGTCAAATAATTTCGGTTCGATTAATGGTTAAAGATTGGTTAATAATTTTCAAATAAATTTCGGTTCGATTAACGGTTAAGGAAAAATAATTTATTTTATTCGGTTAATCCGGTTAATAATTTTCAAATAAATTTCGATTCGATTAACGGTCAAATAATGTTGGTTCGATTAATGGTTAAAGAAAAAAATCGGTTGATTTGGTTCAGTTAATAATTTTCAAATAAATTTTGATTCGATTAACGGTTAAAGAAAAATAATTTATTTTATTCGGTTAATTCAGTTAATAATTTTTAAATAAATTTGGGTTCGATTAACGGTCAAATAATTTTGGTTCTATTAGTGGCTAAAGGAAAAAATTCGGTTAAAAATTTTCAAATAAATTTCGGTTCGATTAACGGTCAAATAATTTCGGTTGGATTAATGTTAAAGAAAAATAATTCGGTTAATTTGGTTCAGTTAATAATTTTCAAATAAATTTCGGTTCGATTAACGGTCAAATAATTTCGGTTCGATTAATGTTAAAGAAAAAAATCAGTTAATTTGGTTCGGTTAATAATTTTCAAATAAATTTCAATTCGATTAATGGTTAAAGAAAAAATAATTTATTTAAACAAATAATTTTTTAAATTTTTTTATCATTAACAATTTCATGTTTATTCCCCTTTAAGCTTTGTTTTAAGATTCTTTTTAAGACTTATGAATGTTTAAAGATTATTTTTATGTAAGCCAGTCTGTACTCAAGCTAGTTCCCTTGAAGGTATTTCTTGTTCTTGACAATGCATGATGTTTTTATTCTATCTCATATCTTTTTTGGATGGAGTTCATGTATGTATGTAACTCACGGTTAAGCTTTAATCTTAATACAGGCACTTGTTGAAAAAGATTGGCTAGCATTTGGTCACCCTTTCGCATATCGCATCGGATTGCCAAGTGTGTCTGGAACTTCATTTTATTTAACCAGACAATCTTCTACTGGAAGTATTTCATCTTCTCCTGCGCGCCAATCTTCAGGATCATTCACACCTCAAGCTTCTAATTCATCTCATGCGTAGAACAATTATTCTCCAATTCTATGTATTTCTTGTTTAGTTGCAGAGTATATGTTTTTCTTGTGTAAACACATTGATAGTTTTTTGTTTCCTGTTCCAGCTCACAAATGAGCCTCATATGTCGCATGGCATGTTCAACTTGGATTACAAGGCCGGTCACTCTTAAACTGTATTATATCTTACCTAATTGGCTTTCATCCTTGTATATTTCTCTTTGTGTCATTGCAAGTGTCATACCTGGTATTCTGATTCTTTTTTAGTTTATTCATCATTATTTTTGTGCTTGTAAACAAAATTTAAGTGGTAGCTTGGGCTTGCTGCCATGAAATTTGAGTCTTTTGTTTTTTAACTTTTTTTCCTTGTAAAGGGTAAAGACTTCAGGTCTCAGTTTCAAATGGGAAATGGTGCCTTATTTGGTTCTAGTTACATCCAGGTAAATAATTTGAAGCCACGTTATAATTTTAAATTCAGCTGAGCGCGCTTAACTTAGCATAATGAACATGTTATTGGATGATACATAGAAAAATAATTGTTACTGTACACGGACGAAAAATAACTTTTACTTTAATGCAAACTGATGCGAAGTATTGATTGCAGGCCCAAGAAGGTTTCTATTCCGTAATACATTGGGTCGATTTCAAAGTGAAAAGGTAGCTACCCTGTTAATATGATGGAAGTGTCCTTTACTTGGTAAAAATATAAGTAGAATGTCTGCTCAATAAATTCCATTATTTTGGTTGCTTATATTTATGTCTTATTATGCATCTGCAGGTGGACAGCGGAAGAAGAAGTTGCACTCAAGGCAGGAGTTCTTAAGCTTGGTACTGGAAAATGGCGCAATATCCGTTCAGATCCTAAGCTTAGTTTTGTCTTGCGTTCACGCTCAAATGTGGATCTCAAGGTATGTAGTTGAGCCTCAAGAAGGATTCACTAAGTACAGTTAGAACTATGCACTTGGAAAATGGATCTTACAAAATTGATTCTTGGGATGGTAAAGAAGTTTCTGATGTGCTTGCAAAGTGCAATTTGATTATTGGGTGTACATAGCGAGAAGTTGGGAAAGATTGCCATTGTATATTAGAGTTATAAATGGGAAGTGTGAAAATACACATGCAACTAGTTTACTTTTTTGTTTCTAGTATATGTAACATATGTATAGATTTGTATGTATTTTTGTTATATTAATGTTTATAAATTTTAATTTATTTTGTTGTTAAGTATTTTTCTGCATAATGTGTGTCTTAATTAAAATTTATGGTTGTTGTTAATTAGATAAAGCTACATGATATTAAATTTAGGTGATGTATTGCATAAATGAAATATGCAAAATCAATTAATCTAAGCTAAAAAAAGGAAATTAGCGGCGTTTGTATCCAAAAACGCCGCTATAGATCTGACCTTTTGCGTGAGTTTGTTCCAAAAAAACACCGCTATATATCTAATCTTTTGCGGCGTTTGTTCCAAAAACGCCGCTATAGATTTGACCTTTTGCGGCGTTTGTTCCAAAAAAACGCCGCTATATATCTGATCTTTTGAGGCGTTTGTTTAAAAAAAATGCCGCTATAGATCTGACCTTTTGCGGCGTTTGTTCAAAAAAATACCGCTATAGATCTGACCTATTGCGGCGTTTGTTCCAAAAACACCGCTATAGATATCAACCTTTTGCGGTGTTTGTTCCAAAAACGCCGCTATAGATCTTGTCCTATTGCGGCATTTTTGGTTCTCAAACGCCGCTACCTTTAGCGGCGCTGATATTGCCGGCGCTTCTTGTGGCGTTTTTCCTATCGTCGTAAGTACTTTTAGCGGCGCTTAAAAACGCCGCTATAGAACTAAGAAAACGTCGCTAAAGAACAATTTTTCTATAGTGTCTCCACCTGATTGGTTAAATCAGTTAATTAAATAATTTAAAATTCATAAATAAAACCTTCCAATCATGTATTGACACGTGTCATGTTTTAATTGGATAGTTAAATTTATTTAATTGAATTAAAATAGTGACTAAATTGATAAAGTATGTAAATATTAAGGACCAAATGTATAATTATGCCAATATTAAGGACCAAATATATAATTATACCACTTTTATTAACGGACACTTCAGCAAGTCTGTTTTTTTTAACGGAGAGTGGTCTGATTGAATCAATTAAAAAGTTTGGTGGTCGAATTGAGACAAAAAATAATTTGGTGGCAAGATCGATTAATAACCATAGTTTGGTGGTCTCCTGTGTAGTTTACCCTAAATTAAATAATAAACTATTAAATGATTATAATATAATAAAATCAATTTGTAGCTTCTAAAAAACGATAGCAAAATTTACTTAAAACTTGCTACAAGAATTGTTAAGGAATGAAATAAAAAAAAATTGGTATGGTTTGAGTGTTGTATGAAAGGATAATTATAGGAAGGAGGGGGACATGTGGTTAGACGTTATTAAAAGGGGTGGTGGTAATTTAATGGAAGGTGCATCAACGTATCAAATTTTCCGCTAAGGTGCGGATTACAATTCACGCTTTTCTACCATGATGCCAGCTCAGATAGAATCCCAGGAAGACACGCTTCATGATTCACACCTTCCGTCCACATCTGCGAGGAGCGTATCCTGAAACACGTTTTATTATCACTTTGTCAGAAAAGATGCTAGATTGGTAATATTTAGAGAAAGAGTATATGACAGATAATTATTGATTGTTTGGTAAAAACGCCGAAATTTACAGCAAATTATTAAAAAAGTTTTAAGTGACTTAACTTTTTACACGACAAAAAACTAGAAAAAAACATAAAATTAAAAAGTAATAATGATGCAAACTTCCGATAGTGTACTGGTTAGTATTATTACACATGTTTTAATTTAATTAGTGGAGCAAAGACATAATGGGGGCAGTAGAATTTTATTCGTTTAATGTAATTAATAAAAGTTGTTGTCACAATTATAGAAGAAAGTTACTATATCATTCAGGTATAAGTAGAAGGTTTACAATCCATGCATTTGAAGGATTAATTATTATACTTCTTATATATATAATCCTAGTAAAATTGCAGCAGTTTCTTTTAACTTTTCCTAGGATAAATTTGGATCTGCAATGGAGTTTTCATGACCACAGTGAAGTCATGCTTCTCCTCCAGGCTCACATCATCTCCATCCATGATTTTCCATTCGAAATTCCTCACCAAGTTGGCCACAAAATACTCTAGGTGAAGCATCGCCAAGGCCAGTCCAGGGCAAATCCTCCTTCCCACCCCAAATGGCATCATCTTGATTTCCCTGCTTCCTGTTATATCAAACACTACTCCTCCATTGCTTAGAGATCTCTCTGGTTTGAATGCCATTGGATCTTCCCATACTTTTGGATCCCACCCCATTTCTGCTACCATGAAATTAATGGTGCCATTCTTGGGCACCAAGCAACCTCCTAATACTGTGCCTTCTCTCACTATGTGAAGCAAAAGAAAATGACCTGGTGGATGCCTTCTTAGTCCATCCAAGACGGCTGCTTTCAGATATGGAAGCTTCTGCAGATCATCTTCATTCACCTCTCTCTGTCGGTTTCCCACTACCTCTTTGATTTCCATGAATAGTTTCTCTTGAACATGAGGATATTTCACCATGTTTGCCATGATCCACCGCAAAGCAGTGGAAGTAGAAGTAGTGTCTGTTCCGGCGTTCAGAAACTCGGAACACAAGCTGATGATTTCCTTTTCCGTTAGTTTCCTCTTTTCCTCCGGAAGTCGAAGATCGTGCAACGTATCGACGTACGCCGAGACGTCGCTGTCTTTCGATTTCTTTCGGGCTCTTATCAGACGAACCAACACCTTCTGGTCTTCAATGGCATTGTGGAACTCATTCCAACGTTTACGAAGCAAAAACCAAGTCACCTTGGGCCAAAAGTTGAGTATTCTGAATCTTCCGCCCGACTCTATTAGCGAACGCCGCTGCACAGTTTCGATCTCTATGATCTGATCTCGATTAAGCTTGTCACCGAAACACATCAGCACTAACAAGCAAAACATAGCGTGTTGAAATTCATCAACCACACGAATCGGTCTTCCAGTTTTCGAGCTCGAAGTGAAAGAATCCAACAGGATTTGAAGAACCCATTTTCGAGCATGAGAATACGATTTGACACGCGAAGGATGGAGGATTTCGCATGTGAGGTTACGCCTCAAAAGTCTCCAAGTCGGACCATAGGAAGCTGAGCTTATGCTATGTCGATTGCCGCTTATAACCTTGCCGATTACGGTCTGAGCATCGGCGCGGTCGGCGAATAAAGCACCACTTTGGACTAAGGCCTGGTGGGTGAGGGAACGATCGGAGACGTAAATGGCGGGACGAGAAAGAATATTGAGAGTGACCATCGGACTGAGCTTTGTGTGGAGGTTATGGAGGATCGGCTCAAGCTCAAAAAGGTTTCGCCTTAACCATAGGATGGTGGAGATAATGAGAATGTTGGGAGGGCCTGGAGGGAGAGCTTGGGATTGTGTTTTGGAGGTGGAAGAGCGGCGGTTAAAAAGAGCTCCAAGAAGTAGAGAAATGGTGATGATGATGATGAAGCAAGTTTCCATGTTTAGTTTGGCTTTTGGAGGTGAGACTTGTGTGACGGAGAGTATTGAGAGACTTGATAACTTTACTTCATCCAAGTTCAAATTTAAATCTATCATAAATTGCATGCATTTCAGTTTATGAAAAAAATGGCAAGTATTTTGGGGGTGTGCATTGGTTCTTCCTGCACGACTAGATAACTTTGAAAATAAAATGATTATTTGATTTTATTTTTTAAAAATTATAGATTATTCAATATTATGGTTCTAAAGGAAGACCTCTTTGGAATGGAAGAATGGGTATGTTATTATGTTACTCTTTTATTAGGTGAGTGTTACACAATAATACAATTTATAATATAACTTTAGTGTCTTTATTTTTAATTTATTTTTACATAAAAGTTTAGGTCATGAGTGACTCCCCCAGTCCAGGGTCAAGACATATCTAAGACTCAATTGGGATTTAAATAGAAATTTACAGATTGTCCAACAAGAGTGACGGTGATAGGATTCAAACTTAACTTTACAAGCTCAAATTCTTAAATCCCAACCACTTGTGTCAACACCCATTGGTACGTTACTGTCTTTATTTATAATATTATCTCTTCCATCACAAAATGGATATACCTCCCTATACTTCAGACCTTTTATTCTCTTCCTCACTAAACTATTTAATAAAATGAAAGGGGGACATTTTCACTAAATATATTTAAATTCCAAAAATTAAGAAATAAAATTTAATTTGACAAATCTTAACATTAGTAACAATTTAAAAATTATACAAAATCAACTTTTACTATACATTCTCTCGTAACTATTTCATAAATTTTTTAATCATTGATAATATATACGTTTGCAAACATAATTATTCGAATCTAAAACTTCAAAAAATAACATTTTCTACGATATTCAATAAACTCATAATCCGTTCCTAATTAAAATAACCAACAACTTTCATATTTATATAAAAAAAATGAAGATTCACCTTGAATATTTATAGCTAATATAAAATCAATTAACATGTTTGATAATAACACGTTCTATATCCGAGAATTATGCCTCAATAAATGCTTGTTCGCCGGATTGGTGGAGCATTTCTTGTTTATCTCAAAAGTTTGTTTGAAAAAAAAAATTTGAAACTAAAATTTGAAATTTCTAATCAATATTAACAACATATATTCGATGGCAATTAATACATAATGGATTTGGAACCTAATCAAGTAATTAATCGTAATTACTTGAAAATCTGTTTGTTAAGACATTTTACATCGGTGTATTATTTGATCATTGCTTAAGACATGAAATATTAAAGGTGTTTGGTAATGATGTCTAAAAGTACTTTTAATTAAAAAATTTGTTTTGATCGCAAAATTAATATTAAATAGGTAACAAAAAAATATTAGTGGATACTGTGTTTAAAACCAATCGGAAAAAGTTGAGATTTCTAACTTTTTCACTTCAAATTTTGTGTTTAGAAGTAAATTTATATTTTTACCTTTACCAATACATTTACTCCACTCATTTACCCTGGAAAACAACTTTTTTTTAATTTCTTTTATTAATTATGTATTTATATTTTATTTTAATAATTTAATACTAACGTCCTTAAAACTAATTTATTATTTAATAATTTTTAATTACCTAAAAATAAATAAAATTTATGATTTATATATTAAAATATTAATGGTGAGTTATTAAAAATATATTTTTATTATAATTATATTTTTATTCATATTTTTAAAATTTATTATAGTTTAAATTGATATATTTTGTATATAATAATTATTTATTTTAAATTTGTTTATAATATATATCTTTTTTATTTTTGAATGGTTAAAAAGATAAATATCATTTGAATTATTTTATTTTTAAATTTTAAATGAGTCATTGAGGTTAAATCAGAATAATTAAAATACTATTTTAAAATTCTTTTTTTATTTGACAATGAACGCTCAATTACCCTACTGCAGTCCCTGGTGCTCGAACCCATGACCTCTAGGAACAACAACAATTCCTTTAATCACAGAGATAATTTGTTTCGTTCACTATTTTAAAATTCAAATTTTAAAAAGTATTTATATAAATATTTTTCCTAATAAAAAATTTCATACATAAAAATATTATTAGAGTTATCTTAAAATATTTTTTATATTTTTATTATTGTTTAAATTGATATATCTTATATATCATAAGTGTAAATATAATTTCAATGTTATATTTTTAATTTATAACATAATGTCTAAAATAGACATTATCTTTTGAAAATCATTTTTTAACAACAATCTCAAACAGTTGAATTTTAAACTACACTTATCCCACTTTTAAAAGTTCTTTTCTATAGCAATTTTAAAAGTCACTTTTCAAAAATAATATCAAACTGGCCTTAGATACACTCACCTTAATCTAAGAACTATTACGTCAATATTTAAAGATGGATCGAGGGATACTAACGGGTGTCGCCTCCTAAAATTTTCAAATTAATTCTCATATAATTTAGATATTTTTTTTTCTATTAATGATTTGTCTTCTATAGATTTATAAATTCAACCCTAACATTCGATTTAATAACCCTCTTCACAAATCTCGAGATTTTTAATGTCAATCTTGCTTGAATTAGATCTTCCATTAAATTTTTTTTAGCAAAAGAGTATGATGTCACAAATTGCTGAGACAATTGTGACGGCAATGGCTTTGTATCACTAGTAATATCCTTTGTCTTGACAATACTCTCCTTAGATTTCTCATTAATCGTAGATTGCTTCTCAAATGCTGGCTCAACATCAAAACAATATCTTTCTCGACATTTACCAGCTGAGTTCTATTCCGTAATGTGATGGATTTATAAGTTATTTGCATTCGAATGTGTCATAACACTTTGTAACTTCAGTATCACTTGACAATACATTGAATTAATGGAATTAATCAATTTTCTCGGTTTCTCTAAGGAAATAGATTGACTTTATCTCTTGACGTATATTCTTTCATCATATCTTCTGACGATACAGATGATGAAGCTAATTATTGATTCTGATACATTCCGTGTTGCATTGTTGTTATTGTTTAATTGGATATTACATCGACTGATGTTGGCTAATAGCGATTGAACCATGTATTCATAGTGACAACATTTGATCTAGGAACAATGTATTCAACACTTGGTTATTACCTCATGTATTGCATAATAGTATTCATCTATATTTGTTCCGGCTGCATTTACTTTGCAGTACAAACACGTGCATTGCAGCTAAATTAGGTAAAAAGAAGCTATCACCTCATTCACACATTCCATCACATAGCATTACACTACATGCCACTACGTATAGCAAGTTTTTCAACTGTGCAAGTGTTAAAATATGCAGTTCACTCGCTATAACAAATATCATCTCTTTGAGGCACCTATAGCGAACTTCCTGAAACTACCTGTAATTGTTCTTATTGTTCATAATAAACATTGCTGTGAAAGTAAATAAAAGAAATGTTAGTATAAAGTAATCATTTTCAAAATGAGAGGCTGAAACTGCACCTCAGAGTTATGCATTTCGTACCTTTCCTGAAAGCATCAACATTTATTCTGACTTTGTTTTATCTTTCCCAATATCAGGTATCCAAGACGAAAAAAATATCGGCAAGAGGGTACAAACTGCCTGAATTAGAAGGCCAAAAGGAAATCCAGAAAAATCATTTTCTGTGATCCCCTATGTATGATGCCAATGCAACGCCGAGGTATCCACTCACAATGATTGAAAGGGCTAAAGCTGACAATACGAATGCCATAAAAGACCCTTCACATCCTGGAGGGCAAAGTTGAGCTATCAGAACATTGAACGGCAGGATCTTGAAGAATAATAGAATCTCTAGGACACCAGAGAAAACCACAACGTAGACGGAGTCTGGCACCCCCAACAGTCGATAAGTCCCTCTCACAAACAACACATCTGAAATCATGAGTGCTGCCATTGTTGCCTGAATAGCTTGAAGCAGCGTCCTTGGTCGGACTGACTTTAAGCTATGATCGTAGATGACACCCCATAATAGATTTACTAACTGTCCAAACACCTTAGAAATTCCCAATACAGAGGTGTCCATCTTCAAATACTGTGTTTGGTAGAAGAACATTGTTCCGGTCAGTACTGGAATTAGAGCATATGATGCAGCAAACCATGCTATTGAGTTAGCTATCTCAGGTTTTCGCAATGCAGCTGAAAGGTCCAAAAGCTGTTTCCTAATCCCAACATGTGATGGACTTTTTGGAAGATTAAGAGAGCGCTCAGGAACTGTGATAGTTAAAAGAAAATGGAGCACAAGAAGTCCATAAAAGAGGAACATTGATTGGGGGGAAAATCTGACCATGGCAATGCCAACTAACATTCCAAGGATTCCGCCTACAGCAGAAGCAATCCAAACAAATGACTGAAGCTCACCTGAAGAACTTGATTGAGAAGTTTTGGATTTCGTCATCTCGGCAACAATAGCATCATTAGCAACCTCGGCTATTGCAGCACCATAGTTACCGAGGAGAAGGAATAGGCTCATTGTGAAGATTGAAATGTTCGATCGTGAAAGTATTGCTATTGTTACCCATTACAGTGCTTGTAAGGAAGCTGCAACAAGGAAACAGCAAAAACTATTATCAAGATGAAAATAAGATTTCAATTGAAAAAAAGGGTACAGCAATACCAACCCAAAAATATTTTGCAATTATCTAGTTCTACTGCTATTGAAACTTGCTTTCAACAAGAAAACAGTGGCTCAAAACAGCAGAAGCCACAATGACAATAGAAAAAAGAGTGAACTCAAGGACAACTTTGTTTTCAAGACATACCAAATGATCCATAAGCTATATTCTGTCTGAATATGAAATTGTATTTCTAGAAAACTATGGTATTCAGGTAAATTAACAAACTTGACACTCTTAATTTGAGTTTCAGTGTCCAGCAGCTAATCAAATCCAAGAACTCATATTCAGTTCACTGTAAAAATTGCTTATAAACATAGTAGCTGACACCTAGTTATAATCGACATTGATACAAAGCTTGAAATCATTGATCTTCTTTCATATGACAGATAAAAGCAGAAGGCCTCACTGACACTTGCAATTCCAGCCACAGCTTAATTGCTGATGGCTGACTATCTATATTTGCATCGGAGACTTGTGATATCTGGTCCATTTTTTTTTTTACATTTAAGGATTTCTATCACAATACAGATGTATGTAACCAATCTTAACTTCCATATCAGGACCAAATGTACACTTCAGCTGAAGTTATTCTATCCCTCAATCCTAAAACTGTTTCCCTGCACAATACCTATTCTTGTTCGAAAAGAAATGCTCGAAAATTACACCAAAAGCAACTAGTAGAATAACACACACCAGAACAAGGCTTGTCACCTACCTTAGTCAGATTCAGCTATGTGCCCGATACGAGTATGTTCAATTTTGTTTCCATATAGTATAATACCACGTCTAGAACTACATCAGATACGGGTACTTAAAAAATAGAGTAGAGAAACATGGTTCTCAATAATAAGTTAACCCTTAATTCTTTTTACTCTGCAGACACACTTTCCACCATTAAAGTCAGGCCATAGGAAATTACACATAATTAAGTTAATCCCAGATTCCAATGATATTACTTATAAATATATAGTTTACAAAATCCCATACAAATTGACATGCTTAAAATCATAGAAAACAGAAAAGGTTGATCATTAGAAAAACATCTCCCAATTTCCAGAATGAAACAGAGAGTCAAAATATTGGATTAAACCGAAAATAAAACGATGAGAAATGAGCAAAAGAATTAAAGATTTTACCACCAATGGCGATATAAGGAACACGGAGCTGGCCAGAGATATAAACGGCATCGGAAATGACACCGTAGAGGGGCTTCCCAACCATCGGAAGATTAGCCGAATTCTGAAGAATCTGTAGGGTTGAAGGGTGTACTTTAACACCATCTTTCAGGAAAAAGTTAACCACCATCCCTGGAAAGCCCCTGAATCCTTGGACCCAAAACCCGACCCCGAGAAGGCTGGGGGATCCTTTTGGGCTTCCCCTTTCCATCGGTTTTAGTGACATCAAAGCAATGATAACTATTCGACAGAGAAGAAGGTTTATATTTTGTGAGTTTTCATGTTAGCACACTCATAGTTCAGAATGCTATGTCATTTATCAAATATGACATTAGAAAAGGTTAGGTTAACATACATTTACAAGCATCACTCCATTAATTAATTAAGAATGGATATTATACATTCTATGAACTACATGACTATACTTAGACTGTATGATGTACTTCAAACTTATGAGACTTTGTTTCAAAACTATAATTGAAAACAAAACAAACGACTAAGTTTTAACTGAATTAAGCGATCAAATCGAATTAGTTCGATTAATTCGGTCGGTCACCGAATTAGTCCGATCAGTTAATCGAATTCAATGTTCAATTAACGGTTAATTCGGTTTGAAATCAGTTAATTATTCGAATTAACTAAAATTATTAAATATTATATATATTAAATACATATTTTAAGTTCAAACCCATTAATAATTAAGACCCGATTATTTCTTAACCACACTAGACTCATTAAACTATTAATACCTAATTAAATTTTAACTCAAATAAGAAAATACTTCTATTAAATTCAAATTAATCTAATAAAAATTATTAATTTTTTGGGTTAATTCAGTTAACTAACCGAACTTTATTCGTTTTAATTAATATTTTAAAAAACAGCTTGGTTCGGTTAACGGTTAAAGAAAACAATTCAATTAATTCGGTTAATGAAAATTCGGTTTGGTCGGTGGTCGAATTATCCGTTTGAACACCCCTACAAATGACTATAGTATAACAAGAAAAATTTTACAGCGCATGTCGCACATCGCAACACCAAAACACAACATTAGCTAAATTAGATTGTGGCATGGCATGCCAATTTTTTTAATTACCATATCATTTTTTTATTCGTCAGTATTTTTAAATTAATTTTATTCAACTAATTAGGTTATGGCACGTGTCACCACCTATAGAGATAAAAAGATAAAAATGATTCTTGGTCCTAATATGAATTGAACTTAGGTCTTTCACATGAGAAACAAATCACTCAACCATCGAGAAAAGCTAGTCATTTGACTAAATTTCACCACTATTTATATTTAATTTATATAATAATATCACTACAAAATCAATATTTTTCAATGATTATAAGATTCAAATATGAGACACTTTAAATTAATGCCAAGAAGCTTAGGCGCTTAACTATAATGTGAATTTTTATTATACTAGTGAATTTAATACATATTTATATCATTATTATATCATTATTAAATTAAAATATTAAATTTTCATTTTATTTAAAAATAAAAAATTAAATACTTTATATATTTTTATAAAAATTTATATGAAATCATTATAAAAAGTATATTTATAATATTATAAAAATATTTATTTAATTTTTAAAATAATATTAAGTATTTATTTGAAGTGATATTATTTTTAAACTATTTATTTAATTTTAAATAACTTAAAATTATACGTGTATTATCCAACTACCACTTTGATTTTGTATAATATTAATTAAAATTACATAAATAATTTAAAAATAATATTATCAAATAAATAATTAATACTTTTTTAAATAAATAAATAATATAATTTTAAAAATTAAATACATATTTTAAAATATTTTTATAATATTATAAATATACATTTAGAATAATTTAATATAAATTTTATAAATATATATAAATGAATATTTAATTATTTTTTATTTTCAAATAAAGTGAAAATTTATTCTTTAATTTAATAATGATATATGTAAGTATTATGTATGAATAATAAAAATAGATTCACATTATAGTTGAATGACTAAGCTCTCGATCATTAATTTAAAGTGTCACATATTCGAATTTTATAATCATTGAAAAATATTGATTTTGTGGTTATACTATTATGAAAATTAAATACTAAATTTGGTGAAATTAACTTAAATGATTAGCTTAACTTAATGGTTAAGTGTCTTGTATTTTATGTAAGAAACTCTAGGTTCAATCCATGTTAAGAGCAATAATAATTTTTTTATCCAACCCATAGTTGGTGACATATGTAACCATTTAATTAGTTGGATAAAATTAATTAAAAAATACTGACGAAAAAATATAAGATGATGTGGAAATTGAAAAAATAAAAAAATTTAGCATGTCATATCACATCAGTATTGTCGTTAATGATTTTAAAAAAATAAAGTTCATGTACTAAAACAAAATAAAAATGATAGTATAAGTACTAAACTTATAATTTACCATTTTAATATTTACTTAATAAGGATAGTTTAATTAATAGCGTGTTTTGCTGTGTCGTTTTAGTGGTATGTTGTAATATGCAACGTGCGCTATAGACTTATCCAATATTACAAATAGTAACAAATCATCGTTTGATAATGTTTTATGAACAAATCATCGTTTGATAATGGTTTATTGGAAAAACAAATGAATCCTATTGTGGTGTTTGTATCAGAATGTCACTAAAGTACTACTTTATCGTGACATTTATTTAAAAAATGTCGCTAAAATATCATTTTTGTGGCGTTTGGCTTGTAAACGCCACTATATGTTTAAAGTTTGTGGCTTGTAGTGTCTTCATATAATCAGTCATATTTCAATTATATAAAATTTTTCAAGTTCTTAGTTCAAGGTAACCTTCATAAATGGGATGAACATCAAAAGAGTTGTGAGAGTAAGCTCTAAAGAGCGAATAATATAGTCCTAAAAAATGAAATTTTGTAGAGCGTAAACCGCATGATTGTTAGTCCATGAGTTTCCTGAATATTAATGAAGTTAAACTATCTCTCTCTCTCTCTCTCTCTCGTTAACGTAAACTCCTGCAGATAAACATTCTCTAATACCTGAGCATGCATTTGAGTTTGATGCTTTGTTTTGTACCATGGCTCAACATGTTCCGGTCTTCCTGCCCATGCTCAACCACTGTTGGTTTTGACCGCTCCATCCAGGTTTCATTTAACCCAACTTGCCGCGCCCGGTATACATCTCATCTGTTTAAGCACAGCCTGCAATTCTTTTTCATTCCCCTATTATCACTCCTTTTAATGTTTCTAATCCAGCTTACACTTTGGTTCAGAACATCATCTATACACAATAATTGCCATTACTTAAAAGGCCTAAATTCCTATGCTTCCATAACCATCAGCAAGTAAATAATACAAATAGCACCCCAATTTGCACTTTATATATTATAGTTAGGCTTTAAATGCATCTTTGCCTCCTAAATTATACCATTTGTATCGAATTACTTATCTTTCGTATGAAACCTTTGATCTTCGATTTCACACACATGTTCTATTTTCGGCACAAGTCCAAAGAAGGATTGAGCGCCTATTCAGCACATCTCGAGCATGTTCGTGTTGTCGAGGGATAATATCGGTGTATCATTTATTTTATTTTATTAATTGATTTTTTTTATTTAGATAAAGAAAATAAAAATTAAAGAGTGACGTGACATATTCTGATTGGCCCTAAATTTTTTTAACAAAATTAATGATTTGGGCCAAATAGAATAACAATTAAAAATAAAAAGTTTTAAAAAATATTTTAAGTATAATTCGATACAAATAATATAATTTAGAGACGATAGTGCATTTAAGTCTTATAGTTATGCTTAGACTGAATGTTTTCTCAAGTATCCAACCAGGCCCAGCCCATGAAACCCTTAACCAGCAGTACCACCCATTTCCTCTCCAAATCAAAATCCGAAATTCATCCCCGAACCAGAAGAAACCAGCTTCCCTCTGAGCTTCTCCAATGGCCAAGGCTATTTTAACAACTCGTCCTTACATCTTCTCATCAGCTAAAACCAATCTTTTCCTTAACTATGTCCCACTCCTTTCCAACTCCAGCAAAGACACGTTCTTGGCAATCAAAAACCATCTCAACTCAACCTTCTTTTCATCTTCCACCATCAACAACAATGGTGTTGTTTCAAAAACTAGGCCTGGAATTTTGGGTCACCGCAGATTTTCCATAAAGGCCACCCATTTTAACGAACCTGGCTCTTTTGACTCCCCTCTCATGCAATCTATGGAGAAAAAGGTACTGACTTTTTCCCCCTCTTTCCTTTCTCCGTTGGATTTTATTCAAAGTTCAATTTTTTCCACTATGGGATTGATATTTAGTTGTTTCTGCTTAGCCTGGGAAATGGCATATATTGCTTCTTCAGTGTTACTCGAATTTCGTTTTTTAAAATTATTTGAATTTCTCTCAATGCCGATTGCTTGAATAATTTACCTTAGGCTCTTGGGTTTAATTTGTTGTCAAGTTGACCAATTAATGGTTACATAAAACAATTTCCATGGTTAAGGTCTTCTTTAAAAGGAAAAAAAGGGATTTTTATGAAGTATGAAAATAAATAAGCGGCTTTTTAAATTAGTTTGGTCTCTTTAAGTTAACAAATGCAAAGGAAGACATGAAACAAGATTTATGTTATTGTATTTCTATGCTTTGATGATCTTTATTTAAGATTGAAAGAGTTTAATCTTCATTAGAAGTGGTGTATATAAAGCTTGTTGGAGAGGAAGGAAATATTACTAGTTTCCGATTGATCATTGTCTAAGGCCCCACCAACCTTGTTACAGTGGGGGTACCTCCAACCGGACTCTCAAATGGAGTGTAAGCTAATTTCGTAGAAACACTATTACTATAGCGAGCTTCATGTAGTAATTTAAAGCATTCTTACCTTTAATTCAAAACAAAAAGGAAATGTGAGTGACCATATATTGCCCCTTTCTATCTGCAGTCAAAACTATTCATTACATGTAGTTCTACCTATGGCTTAAGAAAATCCTAAAGCGAGCTTCATTCAAGCCCTCAGCATGCTTTCAAAGAATTGCATTCTCGTGGTTAGAACCTTTCAACAACAAAAAAAATCAGCAAATAGGAAAAGGTTGATTTCATCATTTTTAAACTTGGGGTATCAAAGGGAAAGTCCCTGTTCATGTTAAGAAATATTGCCCGGTTGTTTCACTGCAATCATGGCCATAGCATCTGAAATATTTTTAGATTGTTATATTAGCTGCAATTAACTATTCGAAAGCCCTATTGGTCCATTGACCTCAAATAACATATCTGTTTAATAACATGTCCAATTTCAATAATATCTCTGAGTTGGATAGTCAGCCCTTGTGAAATAGTCAATACAGACACATCGGTGACATTCTTCCAATGAGTCTTTAGAATAATCGCTATTAACTTTTAATGTGTTGAAGTTATCTATGAGATAATCATTTAGAGGAGAAAGCATTATTCCTTCGCTTCTGGTGGCTATGTTGGACCTTTACAACAATTATTAGTTTTGATAAGGCTTTGTATTGGACCAACATGTACGTGGTGACAGCAAATTGTAGCATGGCTGAAGTATAAACATAAGACTAGTTTTGTTAGAAAGGAAAATTTTTCTCTGCAATAGATGATGCTTTAATGCTGTTGATTAATGCTTGTTAATAGAGAGAGTATATTTCATTTATACTTTGTCTTTGATCTTCTTCAAGTTAATGATTAATTTGCTTCCACAGATCAAGGAACATTTAAATGCAGAATCAGTTACTGTAAAAGATGCATCTGGAGATGGCCGGCATGTTTGGTAAGATGTTTTCACTGGTTAAATTGGTTGATTTGCCTAAACAAATTACAAATAGGTGCATTGGCTTCTTGTTTCATTTTCAATACTTTTTTTCTGAACTTCTTGAATGTTACGGTGAATCCACACGATTAGTTGACATTCGTACTCAGTTAGTAATCTTCAGTAATGTATGAGATTTTTTGTTATCAACAAAAATTCCTTCTCAATTATGTAGGTTTGCAGCAATGCCTATAACCCGTTTACATGAACTCAAATGTGAGTGTCAGATTACTGGCATGTGTGTGACATAGTATGTTCTTAAAAGTTTTCCTATGTATTTAGAGAATCATGTCCAAGTATGCATAGACGCGAGCACTTAAAGAAAGAGTCGGATTACTTGGACATGATTCTCTAAATACATAGGAAAACTTTATATAAGTGCTTGGATTACTTGGACATAAAGTGTGCCAGAACATACTATGTCAGATTACCGTATGCATAGACGTAAGTTTTTCTAGTGTGCATTTCTCCGTAGTTTGCAGAATTTCTAAACTGTATTTATCTTGGATATTGCAGCATTGATGTTGTCTCTTCAGCATTTGAAGGACAATCGGCTGTGAATAGGCAGAGGATGGTTTACAAAGCCATATGGGAGGAGCTGCAAAACACAGTGCATGCAGTAGACCAGATGACTACACGAACGCCCGATGAAGCAGCGAGTCAGAAGTGATAAGAAGTATTTGCCAATATTTCCAACCCCAAAACCGAACTAATAAGTCTCCTTTAATTCCCTGCTTTACGAAAAGGGTGTTCATGCTACTAGCAGTTTGTATTCTTCCTCTCCTTTGAAGTCCATTTACCTTGACAATAAAAAAAACTTACGGTAGAATTTATCACCTGCAAAGCACAGACTAGAAAAACCAAAGACCCGAATTTACTTACACTTGGCTTTTATAGGTACAGTGGCTACCAAACTCTGATTGTTCGCATTGTTTTTCATTAGAGGTGTTCAAGAGCTTTTGAAAATTGACTTTTAAAAGTGCGGTAAAAATAAATTTTTAAAAACGTTGTTTAGAAGTGCAATTTAAAATTTAGTTATTTGGTATTATTGTTAAAAAGTGAGTTTGAAAAGATAAAATATCTATTATAGACATTATGTTGTAAATTAAAAATATAGAATTTAAATTATATTTACACTTATTAATATTATAATATATAAAATATTACTTAAATTATAATAAAAATATAAAAAAAATATTTTAAGATAATTTATTAATAATATTTTTAAAGAGGTTAATATTAAATTATTAAAATAAAATGTAAATATATAATTGAGTGGAGTTCATGCATTAATAAAGATAAATTTATAATTTGTTAACAATTGTAAAGTTAAAAATGAAAAAGTTACAAATCCCGACTTTTGCGATTGGTATAAAACTACTATTTCCACTGCACTTTTTTTTTATTTTTAGTATTGTTTTTGCGTTCAGAACTGACTTTTGAACTAAAAGTGTGTTTAAAAAGCCACGTCAAATGGGAACTAAATATAAAAAAGATTAAGAAACTCCTAACGTTTATGTCAAAGTAGGTATACATTACTATCTTTAGCTCATTTAAGCAAACCTAATAAGTTTTAGAAGGTATAGTATAGGATTTTACATGTAAGCTTCAGCCTTTTTCTTTGATTTTTTATTACAAAAATCTTTTTTTAATATATCATACATTTGTATTTAAATTAATACATCAGTACATTTTTTGTGTTCCAAACTTCCAATCTTGGGGCTCATCCATGCTTGATTTAATTTTAGTTGGGGAAAATGTATAATTACCCCTATTGCCTAACCTACTAGCTAATTTGGGTTGGTATTGCTTAATTCAACATTCATAGTGATATGACGAAGTTTTAATGCATGCTTCATCATCATCTCTCCATATTAATAATAATAACAATTGCATATGCAATATTTCAGCTCAAAAATATATATAAAAAAAACTTGAACATACCATAAAATTATAAAGAAAACGACAAAGAGCTCTTGCTAAAAAAAACGTCAAACAGTTCATATTTCAAGGTTTATAAAGTTTAACGGGAGCTACGTTTACAGAGAATGTGTTGACATTGATTAAAAAAGATTTTCAACGTATACTACTTTGAATCACCTCGAACTATTAAAAAAAAAAAGCTTAACCACGTTTATCAAATCATACAGGCTAGACTGTTAGACCATCTTTGGTTGAAGCTGAACCGCCCGAACCGTCGCGATCGTTGTGGCCGTTGTGTCTCCTGGAAGGACCATAAGGAGGAATGGGAGCACCCTTGGTGAGAAGATTGAAGGAATATGCTTTGTTGAAGTTCATCATCACCTTCTTATTCTTGTATCTTCTTTATGTTTGTTTCTGAGGCTTAAATCATGGATTCTGTACAAAGCTCCATTGCTCGAAGGAAACAGAAGAAAAACAAGTGACAGAAACAAAACAAAAACGGTTCTGGTATCCATCCAAATGAAGGAAGAAACAGAAAACAGATCGCTAATGAATAGTTGTGGGGATTTGCAGGTTGTTGGATTTTGTATAATGAAAATGCTGTGAGACAGGTCAATCAAGGTTGATTCTGATTAAATAGTAAATTTAAGGGATATAATTGTCTAAAATATAACATCATCATGACAATGTTACATTATATGAAAAATGGGGTAATGAAACTACCCCAATATTTTCAAATAGCATTGCAAAATCAAGAGATTAATATTGATAAATTGTTGCATTTAAATAAAAAAATTAACATTATTTCTAATATTTCTTTTAAAAAATATACATATGTAATCAAATTCTAGCTATTTAATTATCAAATAACATAATATGCGTAAAATGTCTCTAAAGTTTTCGTATGAATAATTTGTTGGAAGCGTAAGCGGACACTTGGTAATTTTATAATTTTTACTATTATTAATACGAACAAAAAAAATAAAATATGATACAAAACATTAACTGCGGCTAGTTCACAAACACAACCCTGCGATTCCTGCTATTCAAATTTGTGCTAAGCTTGATTCTTAATTCTAAATATTTTTTCACTCGTATACACCTTTCGTACATATTTATAAGAAAATTAAAGCGCCATATATGCTGCCATCCTTGACCTTGTTTTGCCGCCTCACTTAAGCTTAATAATTAAGCATTTCCAAGTGTTGTTGATTTCATGTTTCCATCAAATTCTTTCATGGTTAATTTGCTAAATTTTGACACATGTATTTAGTGCCTCCATTCTAGAAACAAATATTCTAGAAAATGATTGCCACCTTTTGCCAAGTGTGTTGCAGTTTCATTCCTTTGCTTCTCCAGAATTTTCATCTTTGCTTCACATGTTTCATGCTTTCTTAGTTTCCAAGCTCTTAGCTGCCTCGATCTTGTTGTTACCAAGTGTTTGTCACCATAATCAAGTTTGACTTTCAACACTTCCCTTCAAACTTATTTTTTATTCCAAACTTTTCTCCACTTGTCATCTCCAATCGATTCTTCATTTGTTATGAGATCAGTCTTTGCTTGTAAGCTGAAAAGTTAAACATTATTTAATTCATAATCGTTGTACCTTTCTTGTGTTCTTCTCGCTCTTGTGGATCTTTGAACTTTTGTGGGAGGTACTTCAGGATTTTCTATTATGTTGCTACCATTGCTGCTTTGGTTGATGACGATGGTGCATATTGTTGAGGATCTTGATTGATAAGATCGTCATCTTTATCTTCATTAAAAATAGTCCTTCAACTTTCTTTTCTTCTTTGCTCCATCTCCAATATTCTTCTTCATCGAACTCGACATCTCTTGAAATTATTATCTTCTTGGTAAGAGGATTATATAACCTCTAGGCTTTTCTTCTTTCATCATAGCCAATGAAAATACATTTTTCTCCTTTGTCGTCAAGCTTCTTTCCTCTCTGCTCAGGAACATGGGCGTATGCAATGCACCCAAAAATCTTGAGGTGTCAAACTCCTGGTTTCTGACCATTCCATGTTTCGTTTGGCGTCATATACTTTACATTTTTTGTTGGACATTGGTTCAATAGGTAAATTGCACATCGAAATGCTTCTGCCCAGAAATTTCTCGATAGATGCTTACCTTTTATCATGCTTCTTTCCATGTCAAGAATTGTCCGGTTCTTTCTTTCTGCTACTACATTTTGTTGGGGTATGTATCTATCTGCCAACTGATGGATGATGTAATTCTCTTTACAGAAGTCTTCAAATAAATTTGATGTATATTCGCCTCCTCTATCTTATCTAAGTATCTTCAAATATTGATTGCTTTGTTTTTCCACCATTTCTTTAAATTCTTTTAATTTTTGTAACGCTTTTTCTTTCAAGATATAAATCCAACACTTTTTAGTAAAATCATCAATAAAAGTTAGGTAATACATGTTACCGCTAAGCGATGGTATGTCAAAAGGACCGGCTATATTTGTATGTACTATCTCCAACGGCCTTATGGCAAGCCAGGATCTACCAACTTCAAAGCTTTATCTATGTTGCTTTCCTTTAATGCAAGCCTCACATAATTAATTTGGAGGGTTGATCTCTGGCACTCCTTTCACCATACTTGTTTGGAGAGTTGATCTCTGACACTCCTTTCACCATACTTGTTTTCGATAATAGCTTCAAACCAAAAAAATCCAAGATGCCCATATCATCTTTACTTGCAGTCTTCATGCACTTGACTTCTACTGACTCGATATCAATTGTGAAATGACGATTTCGAGTCATATCAACTTGTGTTATAAATTATCCTTCTTTATTTTTAATGGAAAATGAAAGATTCTTCATCTGCACTTCATATCCTTTTTCTAGGAGTTGACCAATACTGATGATATTGCTTTTCAAATAATAAACATCTGAGATGTACTTCTTGTCACCATTTCTCTGAGTTATCATGACTTCTCCTTTTCCTTTTACTTCTGCGTGTGAGTCATCTCCGAAATTTACTCTCTCATGGATTGATTCATCTAATTTCACGAGCAACTCCTTTTGACCATATATACAGTTGCTGACACAATTATCAAGAGACCAAATATCTTCCTTGTATTCTTTATTTCCTTTATAAGTGAGGAATATATGAGATTTTTCAATTTTTTCTTCTTCAGCTGGTGCTACATTATTTTTTTCTTCTTGTTTAGAAGCTGATCGACACTCATAAATATAATGACCATACTTATTGCAATTATAACATTGTACCTGAGATTTATTTCCTTGTTGATATCTGCCTCTACCTCGGCCTCAGCCTCTGAATCCGCGTCTACTGCCTAATGTTTGATTGTTTTCACTTATTTGATCGGTGACATATGACCGACCACCACGTCCACGAGTTCCTCGTCCTTTTTTGTATCTTCCATGATAATCACCACGATTTCCTCGGCCTCGTGTGTAACTGCTACTAGCTTCTCCTTCATTGACATTCATCTTGCTTTGTAAAGCTTGCTCCAAATTTTCAGAATCTTCATTTTGTTTCATTTTCTGTTCATGGGCTTAAAGTGAACCCACAAGCTCATCGATCGAAATTTGATATAAATCTTTTGATTCTTCGATTGCCACAACCACATAATCATATTTTCTTGTCAATGACCACAAAATTTTTTCCATCACTCTAACCTCGTCGAGTGATTCACCATTTCTTTTCATTTCATTCACTACCGCTTTTACATGATTATTGTAATCATCGATGTTTTCTGTGTTTTTCATTTTTAGCATCTCAAACTCAGCTCTAAGAGATTGTAAACGTACATTTTTCAGTACTTTGGAGAGATTTTTTGCAAAATCTCTCACGCTTGCTTTGCGGTCTTTGCATCAGAATTTTTTTCAAAAGGTAGATTCGTATACTCCTTGAAAAATAAAGAATAATGCTCTTTTATCTTTTTTTTAGGATTACTTCAGTATCATTTTCTCTTCATTTGTCAGGGTTGCTTTTGCTACTGCATTTTTAGGCTCAGCGTAACCTTCTTCGACAATATCCCGATAACACCTTCATTTGAATGCTCCAATTACCAGAGTTTGTCTTTGTCAATCTCGAGATTTGGGGTTGAATCATGTTGGCCATCTTCACTGTTGCGTAAATTCAAACCAAGCTCTAGATACCACTTGTTGGACGTGTAGGTGGGTACTTGATAATTTTATAACTCGCATTATTATTAATACGAACAAAAAATAAAATATGGTACAAAACACTAACTGCGACTAGTTCACAAACACAACACTGCTATTCAAAGCTTTGCTAAGCTTCACTCTTTAACTCTCAATATTTTTTTCACTCGTATACACCTTTCGTACATATCATACATAACCCACACTACATATTTAAAGGAAAATTAAACCGCCGTTTATGCTACCATCTTTGACCTTGTTTTGCCGCCTCACTTAAGCTTAATAATTAAGCATTTCCAAGTGTTGTTGTTGCCATGTTTCCATCAAATTCTTTCATGGTTAATTTGTTTAATTTTGACACATGTATTTAGTTCCTCCATTCTAGAAACAAATATTCTAGAAAAGTATTGCCACCTTTTGCCAAGTGTGTTGACGTTTCATTCCTTTGCTTCTCTAGAATTTTCATCTTTGCTTCACATGTTTCATGCTTTCTTAATTTCCAAGCTCTTAGCTATTTCGATCTTGTTGTTACCAAGTGTTTGCCGCCATAATCAAGTTTGACTTTCAACATAATTTGCATGCTAATAGTGTTGGTATTTTTATGTGTGATTTGCATATTCAGATTTACGTCGTTATTTGTATATGCATAAAATTATGTCATATATATTCTGTTGAGTTTGTGCAAGAGGAAGTATTTGACGGTTCAATTGGGGTCAGATATGATAGTAACTTTCATTTGCTAATCATTCTATATTTTAATTGATAATATTCACCTTGCTCTAATGGTTTATTCACATACTGATATTGATTCTTCTATGTAATAAATGATAATATTCATATTTTTATTTAGTTTTTGATAACTACGAGTTTTGAGAAACTTTGTCCTATCAGCTCAGTAGATGAACTGGATTGTTAAGGCTCTACTAGCAATTTCAATGTCACTCATCTATTCTACCTTTTAGTACCTATTTTGTTGCATTATTATACTAATGTTAATTTTGCGGGTAAATTACACCATTCCTCATTGAATTATACTCCCTTTCCTATTTTACTCGTTATAATTTTAATTCTTTTAATTTATTTACTGAACTTTCGAATTGCTCATGTTTTTATCACTAGGAATTATTTTATTATTATTTTCGTATGACGTGACATTTTATTATTATTATTTACTATAAAATAATTGAAAATATAAAATAAAAACAGAAGGTGGTCGGACGCCACCGTCGACCACCTTAGATGGTGGTCGTTCGGTCCTAAATTTCATGGGTTGCTTCGTCTCGATATCTTGAGTCCGAATTCGGCCTCCATTTTGTCGGAACTTGCTCTAAAATCCATGAATTGAAGATCGAAAGTGAGGAAGTCGAAACGTTTCAGTCGAGATTCATGGGTTTTGGGACATTTTCTAGTGAAACAACCACCAGATTCGGAATTAGGGTGTCGAGGCGAACCGACCCATGAAAATGGGACCGAACGACCACCATCTACGACGGTCGACTGTGGCGTCCGACCACCTTTTGTTTTTATTTTATATTTTCAATTATTTTATATGACTATTCAGAACTCGATTTGGAGAACAATCCTCCGAAAAGCTAACATGAACAACATCTGATTCCACTCTTCTATACCCCTGATTCTCTAGAATGTTTCCATGTGACAACCCGTCCTCTTTGTTCCGAACACCCAACGCGTCCTTGAAAGACCTTGTATCCCTTAAGGCAGGTTTCCGCACCTTTTTGACCGATTTTCCAGGCTCAGACCCCTTGCTATTAATTTCCAATGCTCTATCATGAAAAACTATGATCCTGTATCCATCTATTAGCCTCCCATCCGCCCTCGGAACTGTTGAGATGGCTTCATTCTACTACTGAACCTGACAAAGGCAAATGTAGACCCAGCTGAAATTCTCTTTCTGCTTCTGAACGCAATGAATACATCATTATTTGTTCCATACTCCTGGAATGCTTCCTTTAGCGTTAGCGGATGAATCCTTTTACTCACATTATTGACAAAGACATTGTAGAACTTAGACGACTGAACTGCTTTCCCCGCCTCACCTCTCCTCCCTGCCATACTTCAAACTGCGTACAAATTCTTCCTCTTTTGTTTTTTTTAGAAACTTTTATTTCAAGACTCTTGTGTCACATACTGCAATACCCTAATTTTGTGTGGACTAATTAAATTCGTTTGAAGCTAATCGAGAATTAGTTTGAAGATATTTGTGCTCGATGAGAAATTAATTCGAATGACACGAGGGTGTTGATGAAAGATGACTGGAAGCTTGCATTTGGGTTAATATGAAATCGAGAAGCTTTAGGTGCTGAATTGGATTGTAATCATATTTATTTCAGTTTGGAATTCAAGAGATAAATTGGAACAAAAGCAATCGATAAAGCAAAGCGATAGAAATACGAAGACTCTTGAGGTACATTCAAAGCAGTCCAGTGGACAGTGTAAGTAATCCATATTGATCGCCAATTTTGAACATGTTACAAGCATATTTGGATGAGGAAGTCTTCTTAACAATTATTCCATCATCTCTTAGCTTTCCAACGCACTTTGAATCAAATCAATCCGATATTGGTAGCTCGAGATATGCCTAAATTAATGAACACGGTGCAGGCTGGAAATAAATACGGGATTTACAACTAAATGCATAACCATGTGATGATTCATGAATCCATTAATGGCGTGTAAACTCATCCAAGGGGGCTAAAGGAGCACTTATAAGACATATATACATTGGAACAACTTGTTCAACACTTAGAAGACAAGCACATGCACTGCAGCAACATAATGGAGCACCTAGGAGACAAATCCAGCTCACCAATACAGCAGCAAGGCTATTGGAATATGGCACAAGTTTGGGCAACGTGTTAGAGCACTTTCAAGACAATTCCAACTCACACAGCATGGCACAATAGTTGTTTGAGCATAAGGACATGTTGGACAGCGTGATGAAGCATTAAGGAGACATGGACAGGTCACCAGCTTTGGTCATTCATAACAGAACGTGGGCTGCTTCAAACTAGTTGGAATTGCACAATAAGAACACCACCAGCCCTTTTTTTGTGGAGGGGGGACACTCACGCATGTTGGAGGGATTGGTTTCCACCAATTTGAGAAGGGTTCGGTCATTATGATGAAAAAAAAGGAAAGAAAAGGAGCAGCAATTAACATGGGGAGATCATCAACAACGGTTCGAAACTAGCAAGCAAGAGGAGGAACGAAGAAATTTAATCAGGGGATTTTTTCGAACAAAGGGGAGGGAATTACATTGTGAGCAGGTTGGTTGTAACATGAAGAAGAATGTAATTGTTCTCATTTGACAGAAAAAAATACAAAGCTAGAATTCGATTTTCAAAGCTATTTTTTATGATTTTTTTTCATAAGTTCTTTCCTTTCATTTTGACATCGTTTCCATTTTAAACAAAAATCATTGTTGAGAGGGTTCAACGAAAAACACAAAATAGCTTAAAATAAACCAATCAAAACCTATCGTCGTTTCAAGCAAAATCAAACCAAAGGAAGAGAGTAAGCGCATACCTGGTCTGTTCGAGTGCCATTGAAGGAGAAAACCACTACCGCCGGAGTTGGGTGAGTATATGGTGAGTTGTTTGCACCCTTTGCATGTCATTTTTCGGTTTGGTTACCATTTATCGGGTTTTCTAAAACAAAAAAAAAGAGGTGGATAAGGGTTAGGTCCTTACCTTAATGTCACGGGCTCCCATGGCTGGATTGGTGGTCCTCAAGGTTGAGAGAGTTAGGTTTAGGGTTGGGAGTTTTCGATGAAAATGTTTGAGGGTCGGTTTAACCCCTTATCGGGGCCGTGACGGGGTGGCCTATGTGGCCTTGAGTCTTGTAGTTATCTCGGTCGAGAGGGGAGGAAGATTGAGAGGGAACGGGATGTTCGTGAAAGCTTTAGGTTCTGTAGTTCTCTGCGATTGATGGCCTGCCGTTTGTGTTGAGGGAGAGAAATTGAAGAAGAGAGTAGGGTGAGAGGCTCGCCGAGCGTTTGCTAGTCGAGAAGAGGGAGAGTATGAGATGGGTAGAGACAACGACTCTGGGGAGTGTTAAAAGAGCAAATGAGAGTTAGGGTTAAACTTACATAAGTTTGGTATATATGTGTTGTTAACTTCCTAAAAAGGCTACTTTTAAGGCTTTTTTCACTTAAGTTATTGTTTGTTTAAAAGCTCATCTTAGGCATTTTAGGATCATGTAGTTGCATATAGTGCATTTGTGGTGGTTGTGCTATTTTATTTCTTAATGGTGTTGTTTGAGGGAAAGGTTCAGTTTGTTTGTGGTGTGCAGGGAATAGCAAGAAAAAAGGATTCTTTGGGAAGTAATGCCGCGGCATCACACGTTGCTAAAGTAGATTGAAATGCCTTGGCATTTCCGGCGTAGAAAAAGACAAAAAAATATTTCTGCATAAGGACAGCTGGCACTGGACAGCTGTCTCTGCACGTGAAGGACTGCTGTAACCGCCTACCAGAGCTGCCAAAGGACCACTGCCACTTGGAGGATAAGGTTCACACCCAACATGTGATTCTAGGGGTATGAGGGGTATTTTGCACCCAACAACCTCATCATTACCCCTAGATATTTTTATTATATATGACACCTCATGGGGGAGAAAAAAAAAAAAGAGAAAAGGGAGGAGGACACATACGGTAGCAAAAATCAGATTTTTATTTTCTCTTTTCCTTTCTTCTTCCTTGGGATATTCCTCCATTGATAAAGCTCCAAGGAGTGGCGAGCTAGGAGCCGAAAGGAGCTAGCGAGCTAGGTGGTTCACGGTGGCCGAGAGGAGACCTCCGGTGGCGCGTCGAAGGCTTCTTCTCAACTTCCCTTTTTGCTGCTATTTTATATTTATTTGTGGGTTGTTGGAACAAATATTTTCATGACTTTGTGTTTGGATATTTTGAACCCCACCATGAACTAACTTATTTGGTGGTGGTTGATTTAATGGTTGTTTGAACTTTATTTTTAATGGTATATTTAAGTTTATTTTGGTTCTTTATTTGCTTTGCTTATGAATGCTTCGCCATCTAGGCTTGTAAGAGACATGGAAATGTCCATTTCTTAGATGAAGGTTAGGTATTCGGAAGAATCCTAGACTAAAAATACTTGTAAGTATTCGGAAGAAATGCAAGATAAGATCCTCATAAGCAATGGGTTATAGTATTTTCAAGGGGCTTTGAACCGGCCTAGGAGTATTATAATCTAATCCCTTAGATCTCGGAAGAGACTAGGATAGGATTTCAACGACTAAAAAGGGTGTCTTTATCAATAGGGTAGGCTGTCCAACATCGTTGAGTGAGAGCAGGTGCCTTGGCATCCTATTCTGTTAGGTTCTTTAGAACACTTTAGGAAAGCCCTGTCGAGTAAGTAAACACTAGTTAGCTTAAATATACTTTAGAAATAAGTTTAGCATCTGTAGATCAATCCCTACCATTCATTCTCTTGGAAGCTTGTCACGTGAGGATTATTTTCTTTTCATTCTATTTTCTTTTTATTTACTGTTTTTACCATTTTTCATTGCCTTGACATTTCACCATACTCAACATTAAACATCCATCATTTCCATTGCATTTCCATTTGCTACACCATCATACCATCACTACATATCCACCAGCATACACATTTACATTGCCGTGACATTTGTATATATCAAGACTAACTATACTTAGATAGAATAGTGCATTGCTTTAGTTAGACTTTAGTAATTTCACCCAATCCCTGTGGAGACGATACTCACTCATCATTATATTACTTGAGCGATTGTGTATACTTGCACATTACTTGCGTATAATTTATAGTACTCACAACACACGAACATGTGTGCATTAAAACTGCAGTGTTTTGTTACCCCGTTTTACGCATGGATTAATCACCTTAAGAGTCACACAAGGTTTCATTTTAAGTCATTTTAATCCTAGTATCGAGTCTTTCATATTCTTAATTTTGTTACTTTATTTTACTCGCATTTAATTCTGATCCTACAATGTATTGTGTTTAACTTTCGCTATTTTAGACATTAGACCTTTAAGTTTTACATGTTACATTTTAGACCTCAGTTCCAGTTTTCGATGCTTTTAATTTAGTCTTTGTATTTAGTGCGTATTTAATTTTAGTCCTAGAATGGAGTCTAGTTATTTTTAATTTGTTCTTTATATTTTACGAGTATTCAATTTTATTCTTGAGTGGTAATGTATTTAGTTTCTGTTCTTTATACATTTGATTTGTAGTTTCTGCATGTTTCGTTTTAGTCCCTAGGTCGAAGTTTGCATGTTTCTAATTCTGTCTATTTATTTTATGTTAATTTAATTTTTATCCTAAATGTCGATTTGTTTCATTTCTGTTGTTTAGATTTTAGACTTTAAGGTTTTTGCATGTTACATTTTAGTCATACGGGTATGTTATTTTAAGCTTCTATGATGTTGCATATTTGGCATAGCATTTTCCCGATTTTCATTTTAGTTTTATAGGTGGTCTCGGTTTTACTTTGATCTTAGAATATGTAATGCATTGATAGGTTTTTTTTTTGTGATCTTTGTTTAATAGTGATTTTATCTTTAGATTTATTTACTCATTTATTTTAATCGCATGTTTAATTAATTTTTACATGACATCCCTTTTGCATAATTTGCATGATAACCTCATGAGCATAACTCAAAATTATTACATAATTTGATTAAGGGTAATATCCTTTTAATTTAAAATTGTTTTAAGTGAGTTGTCTTAACTGATTAGATATCCGCTTCTAACGATTTTAAATTAAAAGTGTATCCCATCAGTGACACCTATGAAATTGATTCATCACTTTAAAATTTGGGAATGGAAAAAAAGAAATGTTCGGCTATTTAAATTTATCGAGAAAAGGTTGTTATAACTATTTAAGATTTGGTCTTGATATTTGTAAATAATCGACTATTCTTTATTTTTCTAAAGGTTGGGTAATTTTAACTTAATCAATTTTGGTGCTAATCCTTCCCCATACGTAACCGACTCCCGAACTCATTTTCTGGTAACGCGAGCCTAAAATTGTTATTTTAACTAAAATTAATTTTTATTTAAAATGACAACGTTTTTTGGTGTCCAACCACATCCTAATCAAAGATTGGTGGCGACTCTTTATCGTGAATGAATTCCCAAATTCTCGAAACGAGAGGTTTTCTAAAATCACATTGCTTTTAATTAAAAATCAAACATAAAGAGAATAATTAAAAATGATGCGGTTTTTCCAAATCTCGCTCCCCCATCGTTTAAAAATCGTTTCGACAGTTTGGCGACTCCACTGGGAACTTTTTTTTAGAGAGTCAGTCCTATAGTCAGTTAATTGATTGTCTTTGCAATTGAAAGTTATAAATTCGCTCTAATTTGGTTTTTGAATCCCCTGTCTAGTTTTAATATTATTTGTTTAGAATTTGATTAACTAATAAATAGTTGTACTGATCTGTTTGTTAATGGTTTCAGATTATGTGTTTATAGAGGATTGGTCTTTTGAGTGTTTTGTGAATATGAGTTGTTTTATTTTCGCTTTTCCTCACACACTGCACAGTTGCATTTGCATGACATGAGCTAAAACCCCGCTCTATCATATTTAAGTAGGAGTGAGAGACTATTCCTTCGTGTGGTTTTCACCTCCAAATGGGATAGTGGATCACTCCTGGAGCTCACGCTTTATGGTCCTTGTGATGGTATTCACATCCGCATGGACATAGGAGGTGTGTTCCCTTGAAATTGAACTCGGTCCCAAAAGCCTGTGATGAGTCAGGATTGAGGGTTCGGCAGCCCAAGGGGGCACTGACAAGGACAATTCGAGAACCTATTGCTTTAGAACTGAACCCATCATAAAGTTAATGTAGAGCCTAAACTTAGGGCGAGCCTAACCGAACCTTAAGAATCCCGAGAGGAGGGTACATAAGGAAAAGTTTTTGTGTCATTTATTTTCGCTTTTTAAATAAATGTATGCGAACTAGAAATCATGCGGTTAGGTTTATTTTCTCGAACAAGCATGCGAATTAGATATCATGCGGTTAGGATTTTTTGTGAATAACAAAGCATGGGGGTAGATATCATGTTGGGTAGGATCTACTAAGCATGATTTGGTAGTCAACATGTAAGGGTAGGTTTTATTTGATATTTACGGTATTTACTATTTTGTTGTTTATCTTATGAGTACTAACCCGTTTTTTGTTTTATGTCTATTTTATTGTGGATTTATTGCATGTGCATCTTCATGTCATTCAAAGGTGTTAATTCGCAAGTGATTGACTAATAAGAAGGCTGGTCATAATGAGGCGAGAAACTCTTAGCTATGTAGTCAAAATCGGGAGATCCAGAGACATTCAAATGATTCATGAAGAATGACATCCGATGAATGAAGAAATTTGAAACTGATTGAAGACCGATCCATGAAGAAAGATATCTGATGAATGATGTTTTAAAGTTGATCGAAGACTTCTTTCAAAGGGGCAGAGGCCGAAGATGTTCTAGGAGATAGATGCAGTAATACTAAGGACGAGAAGACCCTTCACAAAGACATGAAGACTACTTTGCATTAAAAGTAAAGACGAAGATCACAAGATTCAATTTAGGACATCTGACATCATCAAAGGTGATAAGATACGTTGACAACTTTGGAGGTGCAGTGCCAGATTCCATGAAGATTACGGTTCAAGAAAATAAAGAAAAGAAGAATCACAATTGTATTTTGATTACATGGTGTAATGAAATCTTGTTGTCTAAATGAAGGTTGTTCTATAGTGGTCATTTTTGAAATTAACACCTTTTGCATTTGCATTTGGCATTTGCATTTGCATTGTATGTACGTATTTAAGCATTTTATATGTATTAATCATGAAAACACGAAAATAACTTATGGGAGGTTATGTGACAGTAGTAACAAGATCATTCATTCATATTGTTCCTCATCATCATGAACAAACAAATGGAAACGATGGAGCAATCTAATGAGGAATCACAAGATCAGTTGCAAGAACAGTTGGTCGGGTTACAACTAGATACGAGGAATCAAGTGTCGGGTTCTCTGAAAGGCGCATCAAATCAAATGATCAAGGTGCTGACACCACAGGCTGCTAGTAAAGAGAAAATGGAGGATAAAGGAAATCAATCTCATTAGACTAATGCATCAAGAGATATTTTGCCTCGGAGCATCTAACTCAAACCAAGAGGAGAGCCTCGTAAATTATGGGCAGTTTGAGAACGAATTCAAGTGGTTGAATGAAGCCGTTTAAAATATGAAGGTTGTTAATGCCACTCACAAGGAGTTAGAAGCCAAAGAACTCAGTTTGGTCCCTGGCTTGGTCATCCCACATGAATTTAGGGTGCCTAATTTTGAGAAATATAATGGCACCAGTTGCCCCCTAATTCATCTAAAAATGTTTTGCAGAAAAATGGAAGGGTACTTAGATGATGATAATCTGTTGATTCATTACTTCCATGATAGTCTTGTTGGGCCAACTGTGGTGTGGTATAACCGGTTGAACAGAGAGCAGATCAAGACGTGGGTCAATCTAGCTGATGTTTTTCTATGACAATATCGATATATTAAAGGCTTAGCCCCAAAGTGTCATCACCTTCAAAAGATGAGAATGAAAGCTACTGAAAGCTTTAAAGAATATGCCCTAAGATGGAGATGAGTGACGGCACAAGTTTAACCTCCTTTCTTAGACGAAAAAATATCATGTATGTTTCATGATTCTCTCCCAGCTCCTTACTTTGAGTTAATGCTGGGAAATTCGATGAATGGCTTCAAAGATCTTATGGTGGCTGGAGAATCAATTGAAGATGCAATCAGCAAAGGAAACTTGAAAGTCACTTCCAAAAGCCCGAGAAATAAAGAAGGAAGAATTGAAGAGGTGAATGAATGTCACGTCCAGAGCTCTCATAGCCGTAAGAGAAAAGGGGCAGCTGGTTACTCGAGTCGTCCGAAGAAGGTCCCACAATCGAAAGATACTTTGAGGGTGTTCCAAATTCCTATCTCAGATTTGTACCCATATTTGATTAAATATCAACACCTCAAACCGAAGCCAATAAAATTACCACCAAACCCTTTTGCCTACAATTACGATCTAGATAGTGTTTGTGATTTCCACTTAGGGGCATTGGGGCATGCTACGGAGAATTGTAGGATGTTGTTCAAGGAGACAGAGAGGCTCGTTGAAAATGGGACGTTGACACAAGAATTAGTGGAACAATGGATGACGAGCTCGAGTGGGGCACCAGAGCACAATACGTAGAACCCGATCGAATCAAACATCATTGCATCAGAAGAATAATGGGGCATTCTGACTGCGCAGAAATCATTTTGTTCATCATGAAACCTTTTGTCATTTGTAATATCTTGTTTGAACATGTTTTTTTAAAAAAAACTTTCTCATCAGTTTTGCAATGATATTTAAATGAATTTATGTTGCTTTAAGGATGGTGAGCCTTGAATCAAATTTATGACTTGAAATTCTTTGAATATCAATTGAACTAAAAGCTCTTTAATGATTAGAGTTATAAATCTTTGACAAAATGGCAAGGTTGAAACCTGATAAAACAAGGACCCTGGACCTTACCCCCAGAAGATACACTCGAACACCATACCATTCTATTGCAGAGATCGATATAGCCTCCTCCTCTTATAAGGAATTGAACAATAGGCTTGGTATTCATGTATGCATAGGAGCGGACAACATGGGGCATCTTTTGTGCATGATGTCACAAAACTGTCTATAACATATTTTTGTTAACGACGTTCGATGATGATTATGTTCTTTACGGATGGAATAGTCGAGTAGGTGAATCTAGTTTAGGTCAGTTGCTTGGAAATTGAACTCTAACAATGAGATTTTTTTACTTTCAACAACACCTAGACTATGACAGGTTCTTCTTGACAAGCTTAAGAAATTGAATCCGTGTACCCAATATATATATATATATATATATATATATATATATATATAATATGTGTATACAATAAAGCTGAGCTATTCCGTTAAGGCAATTTGTTATAGAGGAAACTCGAAAGCTCTGGCTTTATGAATAGATTATATTCAAACCATGACCTTGATCAGGTACCTGGCAATTCGATGTATGCTCCATTGTGATTGTCAAGTCAAAGACTTTGTGATGAGATGAATCCTTCAGCTAGCCCGATAAAGGCAAATAATAAAGCTGATTTCAGCTAACCAGACAAGGGAAAATTAAATCAAGTTTATCTAAATAAGGAGTTGCGATAAAGATGGGCTAAGGGAGTTAAGGAACACCTGTCATAGTCAATTTCACACGAGCACTCAGAAATTTCATTTTTAGGTCGATATTTCTGCACTACCTTGGTTAGAGAAGTCTAAGAAGCTTGAACAAATGGAAGATTTC
Organism: Hibiscus syriacus; assembly: GCF_006381635.1. Taxonomy (NCBI): domain Eukaryota; kingdom Viridiplantae; phylum Streptophyta; class Magnoliopsida; order Malvales; family Malvaceae; genus Hibiscus; species Hibiscus syriacus. The sequence goes on along the minus strand of NW_024063392.1, from coordinate 1,290,530 downwards.
AGATAACTGAAATGGAAGTGTTCTGGAAAGTCTAGTAATGGATTATACTAGTTGCGTCATTTTGTCCGCATCCGATTAAAATACCAAGCCAAGAAAGAATGGCATGTTATGATATTCATAATGATCAAGAAAGAAATGACATTTTGGTGGTCGAAACCTTAGAAAATAAGAAGCCAACCTGAAGCCAACCCCTCAATTTTGACACTTGTCAAAGAGCTATAACCCTGAAAATATTAAAGAGTTATTGATTCTTTTGATATTTTGTGAACTCATGTTTATGATTTGATTTGATTGTGAGCCTGAATTAAGGGGCAATGTTTTATAAAATTCTTTCATTCTTTTATCCCTAAAATAAGAGAAAGGGGAAAACATTTTCAAACATGACAGTTTTAGATATTTGAAAGGTCCTTGAAGCTGGCGAGACTCATTGTGCCTATATTGGAGAAAAAGAATAAGCGGTGCCAGAACATGAAGCATTTCGTGATCTTGTAGAAGACGGTCCAAGAGATCAGAGTGAAAGAAGGAAGAAATTGTAATATTTTCGTGTGACGTTGTCAGCAACCCGTCATGAAGAATAAACGATGCCGAAACATGAAGCATGCCACAATCTTGAAGCTGATGGTCTTAAGAGATCAGAATGGATGAAGAATGAGAACCTGTAGCATTCCCTTATGACGTTGTCAATAACCCATCAGGAATAAGATGATCTCATTATTCAGAAGGGGCACATATCCCATCTTGTAAAAAATGCAAGACATTTTGTTGGAAGAATTGATCACTTCAAAACTTGTATGAAGAAAAGCCCTCAAACTATTTGACAACACTACTATGTAGTGGCACTAGAATGAGAACATTCAAGTTAGGATATGTTGGGGCACGATTGAAGCCCGTCATGTTGAGATGACAAGGTTCAGACCAAGGAGGCATGAAGTGTGAGCCTTACAATTTGAGGTGATGGGGAATTTTGAAGGCCCGTACTGGTATAAGATAATGTTGGGGCACGACTGAACCCACATCATATTGAGATGACAAGATAGAGACCAAGAAGGCCTTGAGAATGAGCCTTATAATTTGAGGTATTGAGGCATTGCGAGGGCCTGTACCCGGATAAGATGATGTTGCAGTACTATTGAAGGTATGTTTCAGCTAGATGTATTAATATAGGGCACCTTTGGAGCCTATGGAGACCTGTGGAACGATCATTGAATTGAACAAATAGTTCCAATGGGATACAAATATATGAAGAGTGAAAATGGTGAAACAGTGACAGTAGGGTTTACTGTATATGATCATTTTGTTCATCATCGGTTGCATTATTCTGGTGATTTCACATGCAATAATGTTGGTGGACCAATATCTCACTTTAATTTCCACTGAGTTTTGGTATCCTTGTAATACCACGCGAAAACTCTTAGTGCTATGCAAAGAGCTTCTCTAGTTGAAAGATATGGGCAGAAGCCACAAGAAAGATAAATATGTTATCAAATGTTTTATGAACTAGTAAATATGGTATTGGATCAATGTTGCATTATCCAAGATCAAGATTGTCTTCTACAACCCCAATGTCAAAAATGAGAAATTATGAAGATTTCTGTTCACGGAAAGGGCAATGGGATTTTAAACAGCAAGAAACTAGTGGAACCAACTAAAGTTGAATGATAGGTTGTTCTTAAACCTTTTGACATGATATGGTATAAGCAAGCCTTATTCGATGTTTGATTAAATGCGGTGACGTGAAAATTGGGATAGATCCTCCTTATGATGTGTTTCAAGAATCAAATCAGAATAGATGTTGTTATCCCATTGATCTTTGGGGAGTTTGGCGCAGTCATATGTAGTCTTCGAAAATGGGGCAACACAGTCATATTTCTGACTATAGCAAGAAGTTGAGAGAGAAAACACTTTCTCCGAAACAAAGATGATAAGAAGATGGAAGAAGATCATAGGGCTCATCAAAAATGCAAGTTGGAAACTATGAGTTGTTGCACAGATATTTAGAGCAAACCCTGGAAAAGAATGATCAAATAGAAGAAGATCGAGCTCACCACTCTGGAGCCAAATGAAGATTGATTCAACATTTATGCATTCATGAAAACATCATTTGCATAAAAGAAAATGCATTACACTGATACATTTAATTGCATTAGTGTTTCATGCATAAATACATGATTTTGACAGATCTTCCAATAAAAAGAGAAGATGCAGGATGTTAAAATCTCAACGATTGAAAATAAGATTTCAAACCTCAAACGCAAGGAATCACGTTTAGAGAGACATACCCTGAAGAATTGAGAGGTATAATCCACAGAAGAAGCATTACTCTGAAGTGATGACCATCAGATGTAGAAGAAAAACAAATATTTTTGTGTATGAAGAAGTGAATCGATCGATTGGAAGGACTTGCACACATGAGATTAGGGTAAGTCAATCTTAAGCCTTCACCGGAGAGTAGTGAAGTAATCATCTTAAGCCTTCACAGAAGAGTAGTGAAGCAATCATCTTAAGCCTTCACAGAAGAGTAGTGAAGTACCATCTTAAGCCTTCACAGAGGAGTAGTGAAGCACCATCTTAAGCCTTTACCGAAGAGGAGTGAAGCAAACCATCTTAAGCCTTCATCGAAGAGGAGTGAAGCAAACCATCTTAAGCCTTCACCAAAGAGGAGTGAAGCAAACCATCTTAAGCATTCGCAGAAGAGTAGTGAAGCACCATCTTAAGCCTTCACCAAAGAGGAGTGAAGTAAACCATCTTAAGCCTTCACCAAAGAGGAGTGAAGCAAACCATCTTAAGCCTTCACCGGAGAGTAGTGAAGCAATCATATTAAGCCTTCACAAAAGAGTAGTGAAGCACCATCTTAAGCCTTCACCGGAGAGTAGTAAAGCAATCATCTTAAGCCTTCACAGAAGAGTAGTGAAACACCATCTTAAGCCTTCACAGAGGAGTAGTGAAGTACTATCTTAAGCCTTCACATAAGAGTAGTGAAGCAAATCCATCCATAAAGCCTTCGGGTAGGATATTTTCACATGAGTTTGAAAATGGAAAAAAATGATGTTTTAAGAAGATGGAATTTTTGAAAACAAAGAATACGATTTTTAAAATTTCACGATTTATAAGTCATTCGGGCCATCAGTAAGTCTTTCGAGTATGATGTTTAAATCCTTCGGGTCATTTGTAAGCCTTTAGAGAAAGATGATAAGTCCTTCGGGCCATCCATAAAACCTTCGGGTATGATGTTTTCACATGAATTTGAAAATGAAAAATGATGTTTTAAGAAGATAAAATTTTGAAAACGAAGAATGTGATTTTCAAAATTTCACAATTTATAAGTCCTTCGGGCCATCAGTAAGTCTTTCGAGCATGATGCTTAAACCCTTCGGGTCATCTGTAAGCCTTTTGAGCAAGATGATAAGTCTTTCGGGCCATTTTAAGCCTCCCTGAAAGGAATAGGGAGCAAACCTGTTTTCAGAAGATTTCTTGAGTCCTATACTCCTTGAAAGAATAGGGAACAAACACGTTTGCTGAAGATTGTTCGAGTCTTAAACTCCCTGAAAGAATAGAGAGCAGAGACATTTGTTGAAGATTGTGCGAGTTCTATACTCCCTGAAAGAAATAGGGAGCGAGCCCGTTTTCAAAAGATTGATCATGTCCTATGCTTTATGAAAGAATAGGGAGCAAACATATTTTTTGAAGAATTTTCAAGTCTCACTTACCTCGGAGGAGGAGTGGAGCAGATCTCTTATCAAATTTTAAATCAAGAAGATCAGACTGGATAAAAACGCCCAAGTACAATATAAGTCATCCGAGCCATTTTAAGCTTTCTCAGAAGAGTGTTGGAGCAAACCATCAGATAAAAAAAAAAGAGAGTCGAAGATTCTCGGGTTTGTCCACGTGAGATAGAGGCGAAGGTAAAGAAGAATATTGAAGAAGGGAAGAAGACGCTGCAGTCAGAAAAAATTAGGTCATTTTTTGTCTTTGCTACGTTCTTGTGTTCACAACAACAAGCAAAGAGGGGCAGCTGTAATACCCTAATTATTTCCGGACTAATTAAATTCGTTTGAAGCTAATCGAGAATTAGTTTGAAGATATTTGTGCTCGATGAGAAATTAATTCGAATGACATGAGGGTGTTGATGAAAGATGAATGGAAGCTTGCATTTGGGTTAATATGAAATCGAGAAGCTTTAGGTGCTGAATTGGATTGTAATCATATTTATTTCATTTTGGAATTCAAGAGATAAATTGGAACAAAAGCAATCGATAAAGCAAAGCGATAGAAATACGAAGACTCTTGAGGTACATTCAAAGCAATCCAGTGGACAGTGTAAGTCATCCATATTGATCGCCAATTGTGAACATGTTACAAGCATATTTGGATGAGGAAGTCTTCTTAACAATTATTCCATCATCTCTTATATTTCCAACGCACTTTGAATCAAATCAATCCGATATTGGTATCTCGAGATATGCCTAAATTAATGAACAGAGTGCAGGCTGGAAATAAATACGGGATTTACAACTAAATGCAGAACCATGTGATACCTGTTGCATTTCCATGATTCATGAACCCATTAATGGCGTGTAAACTCATCCAAGGGGGCTAAAGGAGCACTTATAAGACATATACATTGGAACAACTTGTTCAACACTTAGAAGACAAGCACATGCACTGCAGCAACATAGTGGAGCACCTAGGAGACAAATCCAGCTCACCAATACAGCAGCAAGGCTATTGGAATATGGCACAAGTTTGGGCAACGTGTTAGAGCACTTTCAAGACAATTCAAACTCACACAGCATGGCACAATAGTTGTTTGAGCATAAGGACATGTTGGACAGCGTGATGAAGCATTAAGGAGACATGGACAAGTCACCAGCTTTGGTCATTCATAACAGAACGTGGGCTGCTTCAAACCAGTTGGAATTGCACAATAAGAACACCACCAGCCCTTGTTTTGTGGAGGGGGGACACTCACGCATGTTGGAGGGATTGGTTTCCACCAATTTGAGAAGGGTTCGGTCATTATGATGAAAAAAAAGGAAAGAAAAGGAGCAGCAATTAACATGGGGAGATCATCAACAACGGTTCGAAACTAGCAAGCAAGAGGAGGAACGAAGAAATTTAATCAGGGGATTTTTTCGAACAAAGGGGAGGGAATTACATTGTGAGCAGGTTAGTTGTAACATGAAGAAGAATGTAATTGTTCTCATTTGACAGAAAAAAATACAAAGCTAGAATTCGATTTTCAAAGCTATTTTTTATGATTTTTTTTTTCATAAGTTCTTTCCTTTCATTTTGACATCGTTTCCATTTTAAACAAAAATCATTGTTGAGAGGGTTCAACGAAAAACACAAAATAGCTTAAAATAAACCAATCAAAACCTATCGTCGTTAGCCACTGTCAAGCAAAATCAAACCAAAGGAAGAGAGTAAGCGCATATCTGGTCTGTTCGAGTGCCATTGAAGGAGAAAACCACTGCCGTCGGAGTTGGGTGAGTATATGGTGAGTTGTTTGCACCCTTTGTATGTCATTTTTTTGGTTTGGTTACCATTTATCGGGTTTTCTAAAACAAAAAAAAAGAGATGGATAAGGGTTAGGTCCTTACCTTAATGTCACGGGCTCCCATGGCCGGATTGGTGGTCCTTAAGGTTGAGAGAGTTAGGTTTAGGGTTTGGAGTTTTTGGTGAAGATGTTTAAGGGTCGGTTTAACCCCTTATCGGGGCCGTGACGGGGTGGACTGTGATGGCCTTGAGTCTTGTAGTTATCTCGGTCGAGAGGGGAGGAAGATTGAGAGGGAACAGAATATTCGTGAAAGCTTTAGGTTCTGTAGTTCTCTACGATTGATGGCCTGCCATTTGTGTTGAGGGAGAGAAATCGAAGAAGAGAGTAGGGTGAGAGGCTCGCCGAGCGTTTGCTTGTCGAGAAGAGGGAGAGTGTGAGATGGGTAGAGACAACGACGCTGGGGAGTGTTAAGAGAGCAAATGAGAGTTAGGGTTAAACTTACATAAATTTGGTATATATTTGTGCATTAAAACTGCAGTGTTTTGTTACCCCATTTTGCGCATGGATTAATCACCTTAGGGGTCACGCAAGGTTTCGTTTTAAATCATTTTAATCCTAGTATCGAGTCTTTCATATTCTTAATTTGGCTACTTTATTTTACTCGCATTTAATTCTGATCCTACAATGTATTGTGTTTAACTTTCGCTATTTTAGACATTAGACCTTTAAGTTTTACATGTTACATTTTAGACCTTAATTCGAGTTTTCTATGCTTTTAATTTAGTCTTTGTATTTAGTGCGTATTTAATTTTAGTCCTAGAATGGAGTATAGTTATTTTTAATTTGTTCTTTATATTTTACGAGTATTCAATTTTAGTCTTGAGTGGTAATGTATTTAGTTTCTGTTCTTTATACATTTGATTTGTAGTTTATGCATGTTTCGTTTTAGTCCCTAGGTCAAAGTTTGCATGTTTCTAATTCTGTCTATTTATTTTATGTTAATTTAATTTTCGTCCTAAATGTCGATTTGTTTCATTTCTGTTGTTTAGATTTTAGACTTTAAGGTTTTTGCATGTTACATTTTAATCATGCGGGTATGTTATTTTAAGTTTCTGTGATGTTGCATATTTGGCATAGCATTTTCCCGATTTTTATTTTAGTTTTATAGGTGGTCTCAGTTTTACTTTGATCTTAGAATATGTCCTGCATTGATAGGTTTTTTTTTGTGATCTTTGTTTAATAGTGATTTTAGTTTTAGATTTATTTACTCATTTATTTTAATCGCATGTTTAATTAATTTTTGCATGACATCTCTTTTGCATAATTTTCATGATAGCCTCATGAGCATAACTCAAAATTATTACATAATTTGATTAAGGGTAATATCCTTTTAATTTAAAATTGTTTTAAGTGGTTTGTCTTAACTGATTAGATATTGCTTCTAATGATTTTAAATTAAAAGTGTATCCCATCAGTGACACCTATGAAATTGATTCATCACTTTAAAATTTGGGAATGGAAGAAAAAGAAATGTTAGGCTATTTAAATTTATCGAGAAAAGATTATTATAACTATTTAAGATATGGTCTCGATATTTGTAAATAATCGAATATTCTTTATCTTTCTAAAGGTTGGGTAATTTTAACTTAATCAATTTTGGTGCTTTTGAATATAATAAAGTTCGTATGTTGTTGTTTTGTCGAGGATCATAAACCAAATTAAGCTCGAATTTATAAATTTCATTGTAAAGACATTAATTAATCGACGAGGTATCGATTTAGGGCACTGTGGGGTGTTAATCATTCCCTATGCGTAACCGACTCCCGAACTCATTTTCTGATAACGCGAGCCTAAAATTGTTGTTTTAACTAAAATTAATTTTTATTTAAAATGACAATGTTTTTGGGTGTTCAATCACACCCTAATCAAATATCGGTGGCGACTCTTCGAACCTATGTTTTTATCGTGAATGAATTCCCAAATTCTCGAAACGAGAGATTTTCGATTGCTCATCGGGTTTTAAATGTATACACCAAAAGGCTGTTATCACCATCTTCTTCACCAATATCTTTTCATCATATGTTGCATACCCCAACTCTAAATCGTCTCCTCGATCAAACCGATCATAAATCCACGACGGAAAGTATTCTCGACTGGATTGTTCAGCAAACGTATTCAAATTCCTTCTCATTCCTATGATTTCCAATAACAACAACCCGAAACTATAAACATGCATCAGCCTTATAAGATACGCCTCCGTTGTTTTGATAAAATAATTCAGAAGCAATGTATCCGATCGTGCCTCGAGCCGCAGTTCGAGACACGGTATTTTCTTCTACTGAATATAATTTTGGGAGTCCGAAATCTAAAACCTTGGGAGTAAAAGTCTCGTCGAGTAGAATATTGTGTGACTTGATATCGAAATGTAGAATTTGCATGTCACATCCTCGATGCAAGTAGTCGATCCCTCGAGGCACTCCCAACAAAATATCGAACTTCTTTTGCCAACTCAAAGTGAACTTATTTTCTTTTGCGAAAATGATTACAATAAGTTATAAACACAAACTACATAGTTCAATAAAATAAGTACATGGTAATTAGTATATCCACAAATTACATATTGTCGTACTAATTTAAAGTTCCAAAAAAAATACACCATCATTAATCATATTATAAAGTTCGCCTATAATAATAGTCTAATATTTCATCAAAGTTTTAAAGATAAATCTTTTACAAACATAAAATAACTATTATACTTTTATTTTTCCTGAAAATATATATCTATAATTTAGTAACGAATAACCGATGGTTAGTTTATTAAAATCCATAATCATAATTATTGACTGTCACTTTTAACAGTTTAATTAAGCAAAACTGATTAGTGTTAACAGTTCGATTAATCAATCTATAAATTATAACGATTACGTAGATTAATAGTTACAATTAACGATTTAAGTTAAATCAGAAATGTTGAAAAATTCTTAAATATCGTGAAATGTAAGCTTGTAACATGTGTTATTGTCTTCTTTCCAAGACATCCCATCAATAGTCTTTGGTAGATATCCGATGTAGACCGGCCTCTGATACTTCGAAACATAATCGGAACCTGAGGTATGACCGTGCAGGATTGATTAAAATCAGGTGGCTTGGTTTCTTCATCTAAAAAATATAAGTAGGAACTAGTTGGATTGGTGCTGCAACAAGCTCGTGAGGCCTCGACGTAACCAGCAGATTTCATCGGTATCGTGCAGTTCACGAGAAACATGGTGCTGAATTCACGAACAAAGAATCCAGGCTGATACGGGCCTGCACTCGGAAAACCCAACCGATACGTAGAATTTTCCATGTTCCAACTCTAGAGTGGTGAAGTTATTATTGTGGCACACGAGCTGAAGCCTTTCGTCACCACACCTGCGAGGCTGGCCTTTTAATCGAAAAGGGTGTCGGATCGAAACGTTCCCACATGAAATAGAGCCACAATCGTTTGTTCATCGGGCAATGCCGGGTTGGGATAGTAGAAATAAAGAAAGGACGGACATTAGGCCTAGCAGGGGAAGCTCTGGTTTTGGCATAGTAAGAGTGATACCGAGGCAGATGATTGATGAGAAGAGATGTTGTAGGTTAACAAGTTGAAGTGTTTTATTGACTATTCTATGTGGTGTTAAATGAAAAGCAAGCCTTAGCTGAATAGTCCAAGACTCAAAGTCTATATTATCCTGCCATATTAATCTTAGATGAATAGTTATATTCAGCAAAGTGAGAAACAAAAAAACCTTCAGGGTAAACTACATTAGTCATCACTTTTGTTTTATTTTTCTATTATTTTGTTCACTCAATTTCTAGAATGTATACTTTACCCCCCTTAAATTATCGATTAATTACAAATAGTTGGGAATTATTGAAGATAATATTGGCAAGCTAAATCAAAAGGAAAAAGAAAACAAATACATATACTTACGTGGAAAATTCTAAATTACTAATTATGCAGAATTGAAACAGAGGGACTAAATTACTAATTTCTAAATGTAGAATCTAAAACTGCAATTAAACTGAGAGAAAGTATACAAGGAAAAAGAAAAGTACAATTAAACTGAGAGAAGTAGACGTTTTTCTTATGGAAAATCTGTTAAAGAGAATATTTTAAAAAAACAGAACCCCGCAGAATGAGGAACTAGTATTGTTTTGCTGTTGCTGTTGTTTTACTTTTTCTTTCAAATCTTTTTCAACAAAATGGAAAAAATTTAGTGTTTTCTTCCTCCATTACTGCTCTCACTATCTTCATCCAGGTAAGAATTCATCATTATTATTTTGTACAATGTGACTTTGAATCCTATATTTCCCAAACCCATGTTTCTTTTTCATATGATCAAACATTTTGTTTAAGAATCTTTAACATCATATGTAAGTTTTAATAAAGATTTTTTGTTAATGTTATGAATGTTTTTAGTTGCTGTTGTTATGTGGCGTTGAATTGGCATGTCGAACTGATCAAGGGAACCCTACTGTGTTTTTGCACTGTTCTGGTTTTCATTCGAAAGCTGAAACCGACGACATGACCGAAAGGCAGTATGCAGATGCATCGTCGAGGTGTTGAATCTTTGAGTTGATTTTCAGGATTCCGACCGGTTTCCGCCTTATAACTTTCTTGTTTGTTGTTCTCAGGATGTCGAAATCTGCATCGTCTACGGGATTGGAAGTTCATGTAGGAAGTATGCCTTTTTCCCTGGACAAAGTGAGCAATGTTCCGAGACTACCTTCATTTCATTAATGATTTCTCCTTTTATTCATTGACATTGTAATTTTGGATATGATCATTACAATCTAGGAACTTCTGGCCTCAAAATCAGCTAAAGTTGCTGCCTTGCTTAAAGAGAATTCCAATGCAGATCTATATTGCTTGCTCCGTGACATTCCGGCAGATTTGGAAACTTTCGAGCTCGTTGCAAGATTCTGCCATGGATATGCAATTCACATGTCCTCTGAAAACATTGTGCCACTCATCTGCCTGTCTTTCCACTTGGGGATGGATGAAAATCACTGCAATAACAATCTATTAAGCAAGGCTGTTACTTTCTTTGAGCAGAGAGTCCTCCCTAGTTGGAACGAAATCATCAAGGCTTTGCGCTCGTCTGAAAAGTCCCTTCAACAAACGATGCAGCTCGGCTTATTCGATGCCTGCTTGCATGCTATGATTGCAAAGGCATCGGACAATCCACAACATCTAGGGGAACGAATAATCGTCTCGAGAAATGATGGTGATGGCGGTGAAAAGCCCAATGCAAAGAGGAGGCTCTTTGCTCTTGACTGGCAAGAAGATTTGACAACATTGTCTCTGCAGCTATATGAGCCTATCATTTACACAATGAAACAACACGAAATCCCACCGGAATACATTTCCGCATCGATTTATCGGTATGCAAAGAAGTCTATCTTTTGTTGCAGCAGCGGAAGGGAGACTGTGTCGATTTACAAGAGGAGATCTCAAAGAAATGTAATTGAAACATTGGAGAAGCTTTTGCCACATGGAAGAGAACTACTTCCTTGCACATTGTTGTCCAAAATGCTCCGATCTGCAATCGAATTGGAAGCTAGCTCGGGATGCAGGAAAGGTTTCGAGATAAGGATCGGAAAGCAGCTGGACCAGGCAAAAGTAAAGGACCTATCGATTCCTTGCCAAGGCTATGCCAAGGAAGTGCAATATGATATTGAGTGTATAAGGAGGATTCTGAAGGAATTCTACGACAATTACGATAGCTCCGATGCTCTGGGATTTATCAAGGTGACAGAACTCATGGAAGAATTCTTGGCAGAAGTTGCTTGTGATGCAAGTTTAGTGATAGACACTTTCATTTCCCTTGCAGAGATGTCCAGGGCAGCAGCATTAGGAACAAAGAGAAACTCTGACGGAATATACCGAGCCATCGACGTATACTTGGAAAAGAATGCTTACTTGACAGACAAGGAGAAGGAACAAATTTGCAAGGTGTTGGATTTCCAGAAAATGTCAGCCAAGGCTTGCGAACACGCTACCAAAAACGAAAGATTACCGGTGAGAGCGGTGGTGCAGGTGCTGTTTATGGCACAGCTGCAGCTGCAGGAAACGACGGCGCGTGCGATTTATGACGACCACAAATCGGGGAAAGAGTACGAGGAAGAAGAGGAAGAAGAGGAAGAAGTGAGGCTGGAAATGGAGAAAATGAGCATCAAGGTGAAGGAGCTTGAGAAGGATTGCCATGAAATGAAGAAAGAAATCACCAATGGAAGCAATAGGCAAAGAGTAAATAAGGGGAAACAGAGCTTGTGGAGTGAAATGAAGAGGAAATTTGGGTGCTCCACTAACATGGATGACTTGCATTGCCCTACCAAGAAAAAGAAAGTGCATCCCAAATGGGGCATCATATGATTTACCATTCCTCATTTATTTTCCATATTTTTGTTGTTCTGCTTTCATTAGCATCCTCCAAATCTTCTTCAGTTAAAGTAGCACTTTTGTATTTCCTTATAGCTTTTTTAACATGTAATTTAGTTAGCAATTTATAGTGGGTTTTGTTGAGCGTCGTGAAAAACTGAAGTTAATTTATAGTGGGTTTTAACTTAAAATATTATCATGCTTTAACTTATAATGTTACATTGTCTACCCTAAAAAGTTACACAAATAATAGCAATTTCAATTACAATCGAGAAAGAATGTAATTCCATTTGGTTCCCTACATGTTTACATTTGGTTCCCTACAATATGGATTTTCAAGATTTATTCTTGGTGTAGACACTAAATTTTTACCCGAGCAGCTCCCTCCATCCAGCAGCTTCCAGCGAGCAGCCCCTCCACGCATCAGTTGCAACAGCTTCCAGCACTGCCAGGTGATCCAACGCCCTGCTGCCACGCTGAAGCCTCCAGAAGCCAGCTGCCTTGTCCACGTTGCTACTCTATAGTGAGTCACCACCATAGTTCGGTGACTCACCGAGGGCCATTCCTTTAACTGGTCCGAAGAAGACACCGACGAGGCCTATAAATGGCCATCTCCTGCAGAGAAGAAAAGGAGAGGAAAAAAAAGAGGAGACACAAAGCAAGAACGAGAGAAGACAACCAGCAAAAACAGAGAAGAAAAAAAAAGAACGGAGAACAAAAAAAAAACCCCCACAACACAGCAAGGAAAGGAAGGAGAGAGACTTACCGTGGAAGCCACCGCCTTGATCGGAGTCACCACCGGCCTCTAGACGTCACCAAAAACCTTCGAAAACCGAAGGTATATTCTTAGATTTGCTCCGATCGGGAGCTATTTAAAAGAAAAGACCACCGGAACCGTCATTAGGACGGTCCGATCTACGTTTTAGTGTAAAAAAAATTATTTCGGCCACCGAAGGCGGTGGCCGGCGGCAGGATCAACGCCGGCGAACGGCTGCCGGCCAGAGAGCTTCTCTCTGTTTTAGAGAGAAGCGAGAGAATTTGCATTCTCTCAGAGAAGAGAGAGAGAAAAAAAAAGAAATGAGAGCTGGCCCTTCGGGCCAGCCGATTTTGAGCTTAAATAGCCCTTCCCGAACGACGTCGTTTCGGGGATGGCTATTTGTGTAATTTTTAATTGTTAAATCCCGTCCGCAACCATCCTAACTTGTAATCTTTACATTTTAGTCACTAAATCAAATTTATAATCCTTTTAATTTGGTCTCTAAATTTTATTTATTTATATTTTAGCCCTTAACCGTAATTATAAATATATTTAGAATAAAATACGTATTTAGTCCTTTAGTTTTAATAAATAATATTTTAATCCCGAATACATATTTTTAATTTATTTTAATCAGATATTCGAATTTAATATAATTTTATTTTAGTCACCAAATTAATAAATAAAGAAAATAGCATGTTTAATCCCTATAATTTTAAATAATTAATGATGAATTAGGTATTTAATTTTATTAGATTATAATTTAGTCACTAATTTTAAATATTTTCTTTTATTATAAAGTTTTATTGCTTTTAAATATATAGTTCTACTTGTATTTTTATTATTTTTTATTTATGTTTTAATTTTACTTGTTTATATATTTAAATATTATTTTTATTATTATTATATAGTCATATAAATATATATATAATAAATAATAATTTATATTTTTTACATAAATTATTTTTTATCATATTTTAATATTTATTTATTTTTCAATATCGAAGAAAAGGGCAGTCTTAAAACAACTGGATGTTCATTTTTTGATATTTTTAAATAAATAAATATCTTATTTTATAAATTATATATTAATTGTTTTAATTATTTATTTATTTTTTAATATTGAAGAAAAGAGCTGTCTTAAGGTACCTAGAAGTCCTTTTCTGATATTTTTAAATAAATAAATATTTTATTTATAAATATATATAAATTAATATATTTTTTCATAATCATAATTTTGAAATAATAGGATTATAAATTAAATATATTTTGAATTTTTAAATTTCTAATAATAGAGACAATTTATAATTAAAAAGTATCAATTTTGGGCGTTGTAGGGGTGCTAATCCTTCCCTAAACGTAACCGACCACGAATCCCTTTTTATTATTAAAAAGAACGAATTTTTGGTTAAAACGCAGATCAGTTTATCTTTTAATTGATGTTTTCTTAAAAACTCTTTTAAAAGATATTTTTTAGGTATTCGACCTACCTGACCCAAAAGGCCGATGGCGACTCCCAAATTATTTTCAAAACCATTTATTCACATCAATTTTCCCGCCAAATAAATATTTCGTGTCCGGACGAAAACCGGTTACAACAGCTTGGCGACTCCGCTGGGACCCAGTCAAACTTTAAAATCAATTGTAAATTGTCTCTATCAGTTAGAAATTAAAAATGCATATATTTAATTTTTAATTCTTTTCTTTCAAATTTTTTATTACTTATTATTTTTATATATTATTATTTTTTTATTTTATTTATTCATTATATTCAAGAATTAATTATTTTATTTGTTTGTTAGAGGTTTTAACATTTCTCCTCACACACAACACTTGCATAACATAAAGCTCTATAATTGAGTTTGTCCCTTTTAAGTGGGAGTGAAAGCGACGTCTTCGTGAGAATTTATTCTCCGTGTCAGACCTAGCAAGTAACTTTCGGGATTCATATGCTCTATGTTTTCGTGAGAATTTATTCTCCGTGTTAGTCATAGAGAAATTTATCCCCTCGAATTGAACTTGATCCGTTTAAGTCTGTAATGGACTAGGATTGAGGGTTTGATAGCCCAAGGGGGCATCAACAAGGACAGTTCGAGTACCTATACTCCTAGAACTGAAAACCTGCATATAATAAACCATAGAAACTCTCCCGATCTGAAACCATGCCGAAATTTTGTCAGTAGGTATACACAAAGGAGAAATAAGCTCTAGCTTTTAATTTATTTATTTCCTTTTCTTTTTCCTGAATAAATGCATGTGAACTAGAAATCGTGCGGTTAGGTTAAATTTTCCAAACAAAGCATGGAACTAGAAAGCATGAGGTTAAGATTTATACCTTGATAAATAGATTTTTTTCCCATTAGTTAGTACTAACTATTCTATTTTTCTTATTTTTTCATGCATGTTACATTGCTCTAATCTGTTCATATTGATTTCTTTTGTTTGCATTGCATGATCATGACATAATCAAAAGGTGTTGACTTGAAAGACTGTTCATCAAATTGGAAAGAAATCATAAATGGACAAAAAGTTTTATGATCAAACAAAATATGATGCGGCCAAGGAAAGACATCCTGAAGAAACTCTGAAGATAGAAAGGAGCAATGCACACAGAGATCCTGTTATATTAATACCAAAAGTACTCCACAAAGATTCTGCCAGATTGATACCAAAAGCAGTCTATGGTAAGAGCATCAGTCAGGGCATTCAGAGTGGAGGAGGTTTTTATGAAGCTCAAGCATGTTATTTGAAGGACTTGAACGACCAAAACAAGAAATTGAGCACAGAAATGAAAACCATGCAAGAAGATTTTCAGAAAATCAGTCAAGCTTTTCAAAATGCTGGCCTAGGAAGCACCCCAAAAGAGTGGGTCACAGGGGTCACCAAGCTGAAAAAGAACTGCAACATATATGAAGATCTTGTTCAAGAACTTCTTGGACAGAAAGGATCTCTTACAAGGGAAAATGAGAAACTCCGAGAAGTGACACAGAAAATGAAAGAGAATGTCATGGAAGAAGTTACAGTCCAGACAAGCAATATGTCCCTTAAGTTGATAGACTAATTTGGCTTTGGAGAAGTTAGGAATGAAATATATCCCTATATGTAAAGTTTTGTTTGATGCACTGAAACTTTTATGTTCAATGAAATCTGTTCTAAGATGATCACTCTTGAGTAACACCTTTTCATACTTGCATTTGTATTTTGCATTTGTACATTTTTACGTTTGTATTTACATTTACATTTTTAAACTTACATCATGCATTAAAACATATTTAATTAAATAATAATGTTTATTTATTTTCAATATCAAAGAAAAGGGCAGTCTTAATATAACTGGATGTCCTATTCTGATATTTTAAATAATTTACATGTTTACATTTGCATATTTACATCTGGCATCTTTGCATTTGTATTTTTATGTTTGCTTTTGTATTTCAATTTGTATTCTTATTATTACATTCACATATTTACATTTGCATTTGGTATCTTTGCATTTTTTTATGTCATAATACATTAAAACATTCATTCATTAAAATAAGGATTTCAAACGAAGTGATCTTGGTTTTTCCTCGAAGCAAGAATGCTCAGCACGACACAAGAAAAATGTCTAAAGAAACTGAGGATAGGCTAGCCAAATTTGAGATAGAGCAGAAAGAAAAACAAGAGGAATTAAGGAGCAAGTTGGCACAAATTGAAGCTAATATCACAAATTCTCATATCGATCTACTGAACAATATCAAAGAAATGATTGAGAAGCACCATACAGCTGGAAAGAGTCTTGTTGAAAACCCCATAAATTCTTTGGGTGTTACACCTGTTCATATTCCTGAGTTCACCTCTGTACCCCAGGAAATTCAATCACCGATTTACTTTGCTGTTAAGAACTCACCATATCAAGCTGGAGCATCATTCCCCATTGATTGTCCTACTACTTCTGAGTTGAAGCCTGATGAATTTTGTATTAGTAATGAGGTCCTTGACCTAAACAAATCAGTTGAGAAGGAAAAATTCACTCAACGACTGGAAAATATAGAAGAGGTGATAAAATCTATAGAGACAGTTAAGTCATTTTATGGGTTTGATGCCAAAGAACTAAGTTTGGTCCCTGGCCTGGTTATTCCACCAAAGTTCAAGGTTCCAGATTTTGAGAAGTATAATGGGACCACATGCCCTGAATATCATATCACTATGTATTGTCGTCGTATGACTGGCTATGTAGAGAATGAAAAGTTGTTGATCCACTGTTTCCAAGACAGTTTATCTGGGTCTGCATCCAGATGGTATAATCAGCTAAAACGTACTCAAATACGTTCTTGGAGGGATTTAGCTCAAGCTTTTTTGGTTTAATACAAGCACATGACTGATATGGCCCCTGATCGAACAATGTTGCAAAGCATGAATATGAAGTGCAATGAAAGCTTTCGACAATATTCACAATGATGGAAAGACGTTGCTTCTCAAGTACATCCACAATTGACTGAAAAAGAGTTCACTACTTTGTTCATCAGAACATTAAAATTTCCTTATGTTAATCACATGATAGGGGTTGTCCCTAATAATTTCTCTGACATCATCATAAGTGGAGAAATCATCGAAATGGCTATCAAGAATGGCAAGATAAGAGGATCTGACAATACTAAAGTCAAGAAAGAAGCTGGGGTTAATACAATGAGGTCTTATTCAGTTAAACATGGTGCCAAACCTTATAGAGTGATCAAGAAGAAAAAGAATGTACAGGGATTTCAATTTCCTCCCTTCCACTGTTCGAGTGAAAAATTGCATCCAAAAATGCTCTCAGCCAGATCAATTACTCCACAACTTGATCAATCACAGTGGCCTCCAAATGAGAATTGGACCTATAAGGAAGTTCCTTGGATAAATCAGACTGGAATTCCAAATTGTTCAGCTAAGGTTCCTTGTAACCTTAAGGGAAATTTCCAAGACCCTTTAGAGCAAGCAATTCAAAAATGCAAGATAAAAGAACGGGTTAAGGTTTAATGTTCAGAAACCGTTGTTGCAACAGAAACTAATGTAACCAAATCCTATGAAGAATATCGGGCACAAGAAAATGGGAAAAGAAATCAAAAGGCTCCCATGGATGTAATTCGAGATTGGCCTATAGGTCTAAGAAAGAATGAGGTAGATATAACCCAGAAGACACCTCAGATACATGTATCAGATTTGCCGAAAACCAGTAAGGCAAAGGAAAACTTAAGAAATCTGGTTAATATTACCCCAGTTATAGCTGAAATGAGCATTCAGAACCCCCTCGATAACATGAGAGCATTCATTCATTCAGAACGATCAAAGAAAGTGATAGCCTCGCGAGCGAGAAAGACTCTGAAGGTGTTTCAAGAATCTATCTCAGACCTGTACCCTCATTTGGTTAAAGGTCAATACATTACACCAAGATTGGTGAAGGTGTCACCAAAGCCTTATGCCCATTGCTATGATCAAAATAGTTTCTGTAATTTTCACTTGGGAGTATCTGGACATTCAACAGGGAATTGTTGGTCACTGTTAAAGGAAATAAAGACGCTCTTCGACAAGAGAGTCTTGACACAAGAAATGATCAAGAAATGGGGGGCAAATAAGGATAAAAATCCTGGGCCAAGTACACATCCAACAATAGAGGAGTAATGATGCATAAACAAGTGGAAGTGTTATCTACCACTGTAGTATTTTCTATTTTCAGCATCTTGTTTGAATATGTTTTTTGTTCCTTTCTCCGCCTTTTGTGCAATAAATAAATATGTGTTTCTTTTATGGTTATGAGCAAGGAGTCAAATTTTAATCCTGAGATTATTGAGTATCAAGTAGATTAAATATTCTTTTAATTTTTCAAGAGTTATAGATCTATTGGCAAGTGGTAAAATTATATCTTCAATATCCCATCCAATGCCAATTACTCGACCCTTACCTAAACCAAATCCTGACACTACATTTATCTGAGATTCTGAAGAAATGTCTCTACCTGTTTTTGAGACACCAACTCTAGATGTTTACCTTCTCGGATAGAGTTGGTTGATTTATGATATTACCCCTTTCTTCATATACATGACTTTAAGAGTCACACATTTATCCTTCCAAACACAAAACCATCATAAACCAAAAGACCTCAAAAGAACCAAACTTTCAATTATCCGTGAATTTTACTGCAAGAAGAGACGAGATGAGGCATCATGGACCAAATCATTGATGATAATGATTAGAGCATACTCAAAGAAGAAGGGGAAAATGATTGATTAAAATAAATATATCATGCATTAATTACATTTTTCATGTAAGTAAAGTTAATCTTGAATATTCATCCCCTGGAGATACCTCTTTTTACAAGGACTTCTATGTATGAAATGACTAAACTTCGAGCACAAATCAAGCACGCCAACTCATTGTCATATCACCCAAAGATGAATGGGGCATTTGCAGGAGCAAATAAGAACATTAAGAGGATCATTACAAAGACCACTGAAGCTTACAAGGATTGGCACGAGAAGCTACCTTTTGCCTTATATGCATATTAAATTACTATGCGAACATTTATTGGGGCAACACCTTATTGTTTAGTCTATGGGATGAAAGCAGTATTACCAATTGAAGTTGAGATCCCATCATTTTGTATCCTAAAGGAAGACAAATTGGAGAAGACTGAATGTATCCAATCTCGATAAGAATCAATTAAAGCTATTTGCCATAGGCAGATGTATCAGAAGTGGATGATGAAAGATCACAACAAGAAAGTACATCTGAGAGAGTTCCAAGAGAGAGATCTAGTGGTTAAAAGATTTTGCCTATACATAAAGATTTCCGGGGGAAATGGATGCCTAATTGGGAAGGGCCATACGTTGTAAAAAAGACCTTTTCCGGAGAAGCGTTGATCATGGCAGAAATGGATGGGAAAGGTCTGAGAAACCAAATAAACTTAGATTCTGTCAAGAAATATTATACTTGAAAAAGGAAAAATGACAAAAAGGAAAAAGAGGTATTCAAAACAGTTGAAGTCTTATACTCATCCAGCAAAGAAAGAAAAAAAAATCCAGCAAAGAATGAAAAAAAAGAAAAAAAAGATGAAAAAGGAAAAATGATAAAAAGAAAAAAAAAGGAAAAAAAAGGGAGAAATTGAATCAAGATGAATGACTCCAGGGAGCCTCAAGTTACAAGATGGGTCAAGTACAATTAATTCAAATATTCATATTCAACAAGAATAACAAGAACTGATGAAGATATGAAAAAATGGAAATGAATCCAAAATTTGGCAGTCTAGAGGGATCCAGATGATGGAAAAATTCCCAGCAAGGCAGATCCAAGTCAAGCAAAGCAAGATTGAAGGCATCTAAAGAGAATATCTTCAGATTTCATTCCGCCTCTCAAGATTGATTTTTATTTGCAAAAATTGGCTTTTAAAATCTTTAATGCATGATATAAAAAATGATAAAAGGGGGGTTCAAGATGTAAATTTTTAAATAACCTATTGAAACCAAAGGAAGATTCGAGTTGAAAACCTGAAAAGGCGGCTCGAATATTGAATGGTGCAACAACGACATAAAAGACGATCTTAAGCTCTTAATGAAGCACCACACATCCCAAAAGACGTTCCTAATATTCTGGAATCAAGAAGCATCTCTACAAGATGAGCATAACAACCATTTCTTCAAGTTAGTGGAAGCCCGAAGCGACATACTGAACCAACTTAAAAGAACCTACTTTACCAGAATCCACCTACACCTTAAATCAGTCAATAGTTTTGACACTTGCCATAGGACTATGATTTTTGAATGATTTAAAAGTGTAGTTGATTTATTGGATATTCATTAAACTTATTGATTATGGTTTGATTATATTGTGAACTTGAAAGGGGTAATACTTTGCAAAATTCTTTCATTCTTCATTAAAGAAAGGAGAAAAAACATTTTCAAACAGGACAGTCTCAAATGAGGAAAGTCCTTGAAGCAATTGTTGCTTATTCTACCTCTGTTGTAGAAAAAGAATGAACGAGGCCATGCACTTCACATTTTTGAAGGCAAGTGGTCCAAGAAGCCAGAAAGTCTGGAAAATTGAACTTTTGACACTCTCCTATGACATTATTAGCAGCTCATCAAGAAAGATTATCGTTTATCTCATACTGAGGACGATAAGCATCACCAGACAGATTATTTTCCCCAACCATCAATTCATGTTCTTTAGAAGATTACATCATAGAACCATGAACAAGTCACTACCTGCACTCTGGTTATACTGTGATGCTGGCTCAAGTCTTGATACATCATTGCTACTTCTTCTATGCCGATCACTTTCTTTGTCAAGATGATATCCATTATGTCCTTCAGAAGATTGTTGAATTTGAATTTGAGGACTTATGGCACAGAATAAGATATTGGAACAAATTCTACATTTGTATGCCGTATAGGATTCCAAAAGTTGAGATAACCAGTTTTACCATCAACTAAACCTTTCCATGGTTAGGGAAGAGTGGGATATGGCAGTGTTGTATTTTGGAGCAGCAGAAGAGACAGTCACTGTGGCAGTCATTGCAAGAAAATACACCAGCAAAAATCTTCTATTTAATCCTGATGATGTTTATTTCTTCCAGTAAGGTTGTTACACTGGATACCATCGACAACAAGGTTGAAATCGACAAATCTACTCATCAATTGCTCCAACCGATCATCATTCAGTTCTTGTACATTTGTTTTCAAAGGTATGCCAAGACAAAAGAAGGCAATCTCTGCATCACTGATTCCAGAGAAAAGAGACAGGACATTGATATCACTGGGGAACTTGTCTCTAGCATCTCCTCATGTATAGTTTTTAGGGAACCCTAGAAGCATTTCCACCTCATCAGGTTCAAGTGGATTAACTTTATTCCTTCCAACTTATACCAGATTCCATTTTCAGCACTCATCAAGAAAATACTTCTAGATACTCGAAGGTGACTCATCGTCATAAGCTTCAAGAGCCTTACAGATCATTTCTGTCAATTTGGCACTTCCTGTACATGTTTATAAATTGTTCAACTTTTTCAATGGAAAGCATCATGTATGGCACATGGAGGAAGCAGAATAAGAGAAAATATGTTCTCAATTGGCATATTATGAACATAGCCCATTTTCAGTGTAGTAGCATGAAAATGCTTCGAATCTACAAATTCTGGCTCTACATCGAATAAGTACTGTGATATTCCAGTCCAAACATTAACTGGAGCAAGTACCATGCGCTCATAATAGAAATAAGAAGACCCAATAGCATCTTCTAGAAGTGTTCTTTGAGTTATCTGATCTGGTTTGGTATGAACCCCAAAATCAATCATTGGATTTGAAAGATGAATTTGTTTATAGTAGAAATAAGAAGACCCAATAACATCTTCTGGAAGTGTTCTTTGAGTTATCTGATCTGGTTTGGTATGAACCCCAAAAACCAATCATTAAATTTGAAAGATGAATTTGCTCATGGTAGAAATAAAGAGGCCCAATAGCATCTTCTGGAAGTGTTCTTTGAGTTATCTGATCTGGTTCAGTAGGAACCACAGAACCAATCATTGGAATTAAAAGATGAACTGCATGATTATCTTCATTAAGAAGCTTCTTTTCAAGCTTCTTCTGCTTATTCCTTTCCCAAAAATCATAGCTCGAGTTTTGCCTTTTCTTGTAATTGGGATCATTACATAATGGCTTCCTATCTTCTACCGGAAGAAGTGTGTCAGTAGCCTTAACCAGTTGATCAGCACATATAAAATCTGTCTATTCTGCAATTGATGAATCTGAACCACATCTCTTCATGGCTATTGAAGCCTCAGCCTCTGAGAATCCCATTTTTGTCAAGTATAACAGTTTACTCTCCTCATCAGAATTAGAATTCAGGATTTCCTCGATATCAGAAGAACTATCAATATCTGTGAAATCATCCTGAAAGATCGCTTCATAATCAGATGAGTTGTTATCAGAATCAACATGTTACATGGGTGTGGATTTATGAAGAGCCTGTATCACTGTATATGTAGTCTTGTATTGCATCAGATTACTGTTTGTAGAAATTGGTTTCTTTCCCACAGAAAAGTATATTTCAGAGATGGCCTTCACTGAAAGATGATAAGCCACTGTGTCAGCCTGGAACGGATTACCAAGCTATTTTTACTTCATTGTCTGACTAAATCCCTCCAGATACAGAAAATGGTCACCTCATTCAGAAGACACATATTTCAGACGTTTCTGTCAGAATGATTGAATACTTCTTAAGTTTGTGACAACATAAAGTGAATTTCAGTTACTTGACGATACTACTGTTTAGTGACACCAGAATGAGAGTATTCAACATAAACAGATTTGGGGCATGAATAAAGCCACAAGTACCTACAATAGTTCATTGTCAAAATTGGACCTCGTGGGGATCATGACATTTCAGTTAAACAGACATTGAGAGTGAATCAGAAGCAGAATATTGAGGCATCTTCAAAGCCCATTTCAAACAGAAATAGAATATTGTGGCATTTTGAAGGCTCACGTCAGTATGAATATTTGGGCATTTTTGAAGGCTCATCTCAACAAGAAGTAATGTTGAGTACACTTTTAACATCTGTATCAGCAAATGTTGGGGCATTTTAAAGGTTCCTTCAGACAGATCCATGTGGGGCATTTTGAAGGCTCAGATTAACAAGAAACAAATGTTGGGGCATACTGAAAACCCTTTTCAATCAGAATCAGGAATGTTGATGTATCCTGAATATTTATATCAGCAAAATGTTGGGACATGCTGAAGGCCCATATTATCATGTGTTAAAGATCATTGATTTGAGAATATATTTCCAATAAGATAGAAAGATATGAAGAATGAAAATGGTGAAACAGTAATAGTCGAGCTAACCATACATAATTGCTTCGTTCATCAAGCAGTTGTATTAGGGTCCTTTTGTTGAACAAATATCTATTCAGCAAGTATGGTTTCAAATACCCAATCTTCTTAAACCATGTGTCACATGAAAGTGTGTTCTTTGTTAAGTTACATCATGGTTGCATGAATAAAGATGGTCCCTTTGTAGACCATTCGATCCAAGGATCATTTCCTCGAGACCTCGAAATCTGAATTTGGCCTTTTGTGTGTCGGTGATAATTGAAAATATTTCTTTGAGATTCCTGTCAGTTAGTTTCAACCATGCTGTTGAGGTTACGAAGCTGTTTTTCACAATCATTTTTGTTTACTTGATGACATTGAAGAAAGAAGCTCATGTATATTGCCCTTTCCCGATGTTACTGGGGTTATCATTGCCAGCTAGACTGAACCGAGTTTTCATCTATTTGGTTTATCCTATGCGTTTCATCCCCAGCTGCAAGAATTCCACGTATATCTTTCTGTACATTGATCCTATAGCTGAAGTGTTTCTACTTTCTACAATGCTCATTATGAAAGAAAGCATGATCAGTATCACATTTGCCTTTTCCAGAGATGATATCAAGATTTGTTGGTATCTCCTATTCAATTCGATACCAGCACATTTTTTGAATTTGACCAACTTTTTGGTCATACCAACATTACACTTGAATTCCCACTGAGTTTTGTTCTCAAATGGTCTTGTGACATCATTCAAAATCTTTGAACACTAGGCAAAGAGCTTCAATAATTGAGAAATCTTGGCAGAAGCCACAGAAAATGATGAATGTGTTGACAAACGCTTTACGAATGTCTGAACTAAAACCACATAAGATGAAGAATGTGTTGTCAAATATTTTACGAACCAGTTATTCTGATGTTGAACCAATGTTGTGATCATATGGTTTCCATTTTTGATCTAAGATGAAGTTTGTCTTATTCAACTTCAAGATTATAAAATGAGATATGATGAAGATTTCTTTCCACAAAAAGAGAGCTAAAATTTTAATCACAAGAAACTAGTTGAATGATATGTTGTGGTTAAGCATCTCGACATGATATGGTCCAAGTTACTGTATTCAAGATTGAATTAAATGTGGAGACATGAAAGGAATTGAGATAAATTCTCCTTATGATGTGTTTCAAGAGTCAAATCAGAACAGACTCTACTCTCCTAATTAATCTCTGATGAGTCAGGCATATTTATATCTACACTCTTCAAAGATGATAGATTCTCTCTTCAAAGATGATAAATTCTCTCTTCAAAGATGATAAATTCTCTTTTTAAAGATGATAGATTCTCTCTTCAAAGATGATAAATTCTCTTTTTAAAGATGATAGATTCTCTTTTCAAAGATGAAAGCTTTATGGGATTTATACACAAGTCCAAGCAAATAAAGTTGGTTTTATCCAAGACAAAATGGGGCATCAATGTCATAGTTCTGACTACAGCAAGAGTTCCACAAATGAAACATTTCTTCTAAGACTTTCATGAAGCAAAGAAGACATAAAGATACAAGTTGATCAGATGGTTCTTCAGAAATGCAAGTTTGATAGCATAAGTTGCTACACTGATATCCAGAGGTGACCCTGGCAATAAATGATGAAGTAGAGGAAAACCGAGTTCACCATTTTGAAGTCAAATGAAGATTGCATCAACATTCATGCATCATATTTAGACATTTACAAAAATAGGTGCATTTTCATTCATTTTATCCATGTTGAATTTTGACAGGAATTTCAAAGATTTTAGCAAAGATTTAAATCCATCATTCAATGGATCAACATTTCCAGAAAAAGTTCAAAATGAGAAGAACTTATCTGAAGAGGAAGAAGGAATTCATAATGAGAAGAATTTGTTCAACCTTTTGCTTGAATTCATCACTTGATGGATTAACTTTTCCAGAGAAAGTTCATAATAAGAAGAACTCATCTGAAGAAGGAAGAAGAAGTTCATAATGAGAAGAATTTGTTCAACCTTTTGCTCAAATCCATCATTTAATGGATCAACAGTATCAGTTAGAGTTCATAATGAGAAGAACTCATCTGAAGAAGGAAGAAAAAGTTCATAATGAGAAGAACTTGTTCAACTTTTCGCTTGAATTCATCATTTGATGGATCAGTATCCCTAGTGAAAGAGTTCATAATAAGAAGAACTCATCTGAAGAAGGAAGAAGAAGTTCATAATGAGAAGAACTTGTTCAACTTTTCGCTTGAATTCATCATTCGATGGATCAACATTACCAGGGCGAGTTCATAATGAGAAGAACTCATCTGAAGAAGGAAGAAGAAGTTCATAATGAGAAGAACTTGTTTAACTTTTTGCTTGAATTCATCAATCGATGGATCAACATTTCCAGAGAAAGTTCATAATGAGAAGAACTCATCTGAAGAAGGAAAAAGAAGTTCATAATGAGAAGAGCTTGTTCAACCTTTTGCATGACTCTATCACAGAAGGAGATAGATCAGCATCAACTTTTCCAGAGAAAGTTCATAATGAGAAGAACTTATCTGAAGAGGAAGAAGAAGTTCATAATGAGAAGAGCTTATTTAACCTTTTGTTTAACTCTATCATAGAAGCAGATAGATCAACATCAACATTTCCAGAAGTGTTCATAATGAGAAGAACTCATCTGAAAAAGAAGAAGTTCATAATGAGAAGAACTTGTTCAACATTTTACTTGACTCCACTTCCAAAAAGAGATAGAGCAGCAGAGCTATTTCCAGGTGAAGTTCATAATGAGAAGAACTCATCTGAAGAGGAAGAAAAAGTTCATAATGAGAAGAACTTGTTCAACCTTGCATTGATTCATCTCCTATGGAATTGAATGAAAGAAGAACCTCATTTGAGGATCAATATTTTCAGAGGAAGTTCATAATGAGAAGAACTCATCTGAAGAGGAAGAAGAAGTTCATAATAAGAAGAATTTGTTCAACCTTACCTTAATTCATCACATATGGAGTTGAATCAACAAATCCCTCTTTTGAAGATCAGCATTTCCAGAAGGAGTTCATAAT
Organism: Hibiscus syriacus; assembly: GCF_006381635.1. NCBI lineage: Eukaryota > Viridiplantae > Streptophyta > Magnoliopsida > Malvales > Malvaceae > Hibiscus > Hibiscus syriacus. The sequence continues at coordinate 1,263,989 of NW_024063392.1, read as the reverse complement.
GAGAAGAACTCATCTGAAAAAGAAGAAGAAGTTCATAATGAGAAGAATTTGTTCAACTTTTTGCTAGATTTCATCATGGAAGAAGATAAATTGTCATCCCCAGTGGAAGAATGGAAGAGTTCATAATGAGAAGAACTAATCCAAACAAAGAAGAATTTGTTCAACATTTCCATCTTAATCAAAAGAAGTCAAATGAACAAAAATTTATTGTCTTTTCGTCTTTGCCCTATTCTTGTTAACACAAGAATGAGCAAAGAGGGGCAGCTGTAGACACTAAATTTTTACCCGAACAGCCCCCTCCATCCAGCAACTTCCAGCCAGCAGCCCCTCCACGCATCAATTGCAACAGCTTTCAGCACTGCCAGGTGATCCAACGCCCTGCTGCCACGCTGAAGCCTCCAGAAGCCAGCTGCCTTGTCCACGGTTCTACTATATAGTGAGTCACCACCATAGTTCGGTGACTCACCGAGGGCCATTCCTTTAACTGGTCCGAAGAAGACACCGACGAGGCCTATAAATGGCCATCTCCTGCAGAGAAGAAAATGAGAGGAAAAAAGAGAGGAGACACAGAGCAAGAACGAGAGAAGACAACCAACAAAAACAGAGAAGAAAAAAAAGAAGAACGGAGAACAAAAAAAAAACCCCACAACACAGCAAGGAAAGGAAGGAGAGAGACTTACCGTGGAAGCCACCGCCTTGATCAGAGTCACCACCGGCCTCTAGACGTCACCAAAAACCTTCGAAAACCGAAGGTATATTCTTAGATTTACTCCGATCGGGAGCTATTTAAAAGAAAAGACCACCAGAACCGTCATTAGGACAGTCCGATCTACGTTTTAGTGTAAAAAAAATTATTCCGGCCACCGCCTTCGGTGGCCGGCGGCAGGATCAACGCCGACGAACGGCTGCCGGTCGGAGAGCTTCTCTCTGTTTTAGAGAGAAGCGAGAGAATTTGCATTCTCTCAGAGAAGAGAGAGAGAAAAAAAAAGAAATGAGAGCTGGCCCTTCGGGCCAGCCGGTTTCGGGCTTAAATAGCCCTTCCCGAACGACGTCGTTTCGGGGAGGGCTATTTGTGTAATTTTTAATTGTTAAATCCCGTCCGCAACCATCCTAAGTTGTAATCTTTACATTTTAGTCACTAAATCAAATTTATAATCCTTTTAATTTGGTCTCTAAATTTTATTTATTTATATTTTAGCCCTTAAACGTAATTATAAATATATTTAGGATAAAATACGTATTTAGTCCTTTAGTTTTAATAAATAATATTTTAATCCCGAATACATATTTTTAATTTATTTTAATCAGATATTCGAATTTAATATAATTTTATTTTAGTCACCAAATTAATAAATAAGGAAAATAGCATGTTTAATCCCTATAATTTTAAATAATTAATGATGAATTAGGTATTTAATTTTATTAGATTATAATTTAGTCACTAATTTTAAATATTTTCTTTTATTATAAAGTTTTATTGCTTTTAAATATATAGTTCTAATTGTATTTTTATTATTGTTTATTTATGTTTTAATTTTACTTGTTTATATATTTAAATATTATTTTTATTATTATTATATAGTCATATAAATATATATATAATAAATAATAATTTATATTTTTTACATAAATTATTTTTTATCATATTTTAATATTTATTTATTTTTCAATATCGAAGAAAAGGGCAGTCTTAAAACAACTGGATGTTCATTTTTTGATATTTTTAAATAAATAAATATCTTATTTTATAAATTATATATTAATTGTTTTAATTATTTATTTATTTTTTAATATTGAAGAAAAGAGCTGTCTTAAGGTACCTAGAAGTCCTTTTCTGATATTTCTAAATAAATAAATATTTTATTTATAAATATATATAAATTAATATATTTTTTCATAATCATAATTTTGAAATAATAGGATTATAAATTAAATATATTTTGAATTTTTAAATTTCTAATAATAGAGACAATTTATAATTAAAAAGTACCAATTTTGGGCGTTGTAGGGGTGCTAATCCTTCCCTAAACGTAACCGACCACGAATCCCTTTTTATTATTAAAAAGAACGAATTTTTGGTTAAAACGCAGATCAGTTTATCTTTTAATTGATGTTTTCTTAAAAACTCTTTTAAAAGATATTTTTTTAGGTATTCGACCTACCTGACCCAAAAGGCCGATGGCGACTCCCAAATTATTTTCAAAACCATTTATTCACATCTATTTTCCCGCCAAATAAATATTTCGTGTCCGGACGAAAACCTGTTACAACACTTGGCATTGTAATTCCATCTCTAATATGTTCCAACATGTCTGCCGGTCTGCAGCTAAGATGTTCGGATAGCTGTTGGCCGACATAAATCTATTTTTCAGAGCTGAAGATCAAACACGAACCTCGGCGATATTCCAACTAAGTCTCGGGTAACAGCAATGCAATGCAACGCAAATAATCATCCCTGCAACCAACAAAAATCCTGCCTACGATCATAACAGGTGACGAAAACACATCCCCCTCCAGCTTAAGCCTTGCAAATTCCTGCACTACATATTTTCTTTGATGATTTCTGATTCCTTCGTCCGAGTTGATTCAAAACAAAAATATGCCTCCAGAGCTTATACAAACACAAACCAATCTGCAAAACATATCGGAAGAGCCTGTTTAAAAAGAAATGCCTTCAATTTATCTTATAGTATTGGTGAAGTTTGTTTACCGTTCGGCTGAAATGGAGGGGTCGTTTGAAACCAACTGTAAGTTCTCATCAACATAGGCAGATGCAGTGATTGGATCTCCAACATTTACTTCCCAGAGTAGTTCACCTTTTTCCTGAAGTGATCTCTCATGGCGTTAATGCAACGGAAAGATTGTCTCAATAGAAATAAAAGAGAAAAGTATACTTCAACTCGAAATGAGTTTTGAGTGAAACTTTTGACTTTCTAGGGTTTTGCATAAGATTTTAATAAATCACTTCAATGTTAAGATATAATGGCTTTGTGGACAAAGAAAGCACTAAAATATGTGTATCAATCCCGAATATTGAAAAAAAGGGAATACACATCGGTTGATTTCGGATCGGTCAATATTAGATTAGTTGGTTTTCAGGTCGAATCAATATAAAATCGGTTGACTTTCTAGGGTCGTGTCAATATTGGATTAGTTGATTTTCAGGTTGAGTCAATACTAGATCAGTTGATTTCAGATCGATCAATACTGGATTATTCAATTTTTAGGTTGGGTCAATATTGAATTGATTAATTTTGATTTGGGTCAATTTTTAGATTTTTAGGTCAATTCGGGTTATGTATAAGCCCAATCAAGTATATATAAAATTATTGATATATATTTTTAATGGCAAAGAAAATGTCATTAACTACACAACACCAACATAATGCAAATCGGCATGCACCAACGCATCAACATCAAAAGGCGGCAGATAAAAAAATAGGTACATAGCTGATGTTACGATAAATGTTACAACAATCACGCAAGTATATGTATCGTATTCAAGTAGTAAAGTGGATACATAAAATGTATCGGATGTCGAACCCATAGAGAGTGTTTGTCACAAAATAATTGTTGTTAGCAAAAAAAAGAAAAGACAAGTAATGTGTATTTTAAGAAGGTAATAAAAAGACAACAAAGTAATAAAATCAGAATAAAAGAAGCAGGGGAATGCTATAGCAAGTATTTGAGCAATCAGACCATTAGACCAAACAATGTTGTTGTTATCTAGTAGTTAACAGTAAGATTATGTTGTGGTAATACGGACGCAACAATTAACACATTAATTCTCTTTCAAGAATTAAACACTTAACCAATTGGAATGAACTTTTATTAAAACAATAGATCAAACAGTTAATAAATCAAAGACAATTGGCATCATACATCTCCATATGTTTAAGTTTACTTTCATAAACATCGATGTTGAAACTAAAGTAGCATGTAATCTCAATGATTTCTATTTCTAAAAATAATTAAGACCGACATACATAAGGATGAATCCATCTCTAAAAACATCCATTAAAAAGAACTCAACTCATAAACATATTGTTTTAAGCAAAATCATAAGATAGACATTTTATCGAACATCTTATGTTCAAATCCGAATAGCAATATAAAAATAAATAATTCAAATTTGAATAGCATGAATTTTGATTGGTCGTCGTTGCTACACGGCTACTCCACACTGCTATACACTCCCCGATGAATAGCTAAGCAGCCATGGTGATGGTAGGAAAGAAAAATAAAAGACGGCTAGAGTTTTTGATGATGTCAAAGTGTGTAGAAAAATGTTATATTTATAGCCATCAAAGTCAAACTTTCCTCCATTATGAAAATCCACTGACTATGAAGATTGAAAAGATTGTGAATGTGTTATTGGTATGTAATTGTTTTATTTACATTTATTGTTTTTGTCTTCTCAATTATATCTGAACGAGATGAACGGGTTGGAGTCATGCATTGGAAGAAAAACATTCTTCACATATCTAATCTTCCACCTTATGCCTAAAAAAACACATTTATTGTTTGCATCTTCTCAATTTTATCCGAACTAGTTGAATAGGTTGGAGTCATGTGTTGGAAGAAAGACATTCTTCACATGTCAAATCTTCCTCCTTATGCCTCACAATGATGGACATGCAGTACCTTTGAATTGAAAAAAAATAAAATTGAATAATATATATGAAGGAAATTTAGGGTTAAATAATGGTCATAAGTTTGTTAGAAAAGAATCTTACAAATGGTGTTTGATGTTACATACAACACATTAATTAACTAGTTTTGTCCAACCGATAGACCCGCATATATAGTAGTAATTTAATTAAGAAATAATTATGTTAGACAACTTGTAATGATTTTTTCCTCAAACTCTTTTCCATCAAATTTGAGAGTCTCAATCGCTTTATCGATTATGATTTGTCTATCATAATCCTCAGAAACTATTCGTTTAATATGCAGTAACTCAAATATAAATAATTCAAGTTACTCCATCATCGTTTCATTCGTACAAGTTCCCTTAGCAAAATCTCTCTTCAATATTCTCTTCCTCCACGGGAAGAACCTTCAAAATTAAATTACAATATTAAACGAAGTTGTTCAATGCTTAATACCAGAAGTTTACAGTTATTACCTTTTGTTTCCTTTTAGGTCTATCCAATTTCAACTTTGTCATAATTCGAACCACATCTTCCTTGCCCTATGCAAGAATGTGTGGCAACTTTTTTTTGCACACTTATAGAATTTGACCAGAAATCTAACAATACAACCTGAAACCAAAATGAAATTAATCATTTTATCGCTACAATTCAGTTTATTTAAATAAGTATTACAACAAAAGACATTTTTAATACTCATTTACCTCTAATATTACAACTCAACCTTTTAGGGAAGTGTGTTTTTCGAGTTTCTGAAAGCTAATTATTTCATCTATCAATTTTTCCCCAATAAATTTCGCCTAATTGAGTTCACCTTTCATCCTTTCGTCACACAACTTCAAATTTTCCTTGCTTGGGCAAGTATCACTCATTGGACAAAGAAATATTCCAACTATGTACAACAACACTCTCGACTTTATTTGATCCTCATCATAATCATTGTTTTTATCTCTCTCCCTCAAGATCATATAAAATAATCTTACTCTTTATATTATACATCATGCTAAGTTTTTTTCTAATCCTCCCTCTCAATTACTTCTTCGACACAAGTCCTTTCATTTTTTTAGCCCAATGTTGTTACAACTTCCTGATCCCCTAGAGGAAGTGAATATCCATTGAACTAAATTCTACGATTTTCTATATCAAAATTCTATATCAACCATTGACACAACTCCTTGTAAATTGGTCGTGTCATTATTTCAATCAAAGTCTCAAAACTTATTTCTTTAACAACATTTAATTTTTCATTTCTTTTCAACTCTTCCATCAATTCATGCAATCTCATTAAGCTACATCTTGTCGAGGCTTCCTACATTTATTAAAAAACAACACAAAAAATATAACGTTCTAGACAACCTTTATAAAAAAAAGTTACAAGTTCAACTAGTTATTTAATTGTCCAATTATAAGGAATACCTTCATTTCGTATAAAATCCTCCATGCATTATATACTTTTTTATGTTTCTCTAACAATTTTACATAAGGTTCTTTCTCTTCTTCAATCATCAAATTCCATTTCACTGCCACTTTTTTTCTAACTTGCAATCAACGTTTCTTTAACAATAATGTTTATAATACTCCATCTCTATAACCTTCTCAATTCAATTTACATACATAACCAACCTTTTTATTGCCATCTCCCTTAAACTATAACCACCATTCAAACAAGTAATAGAAAAATACATGGTTACTTACTAAAAGTGCATATATTGGGTCATTGATTGCTTTGACATTCCTTCTGTCTTAGTAGTATTTTGATCCTAGAAGTCATCTTCTTCTCGAAGAACAATTGAAATGTCATTCATTTTTCCTCTCACACTTTTTTATCTATGATACCATCATCTTTTTCTTCCTTTTCATTCATTACAATATAGATTTGAGCAATATATGTTGTAATAAACAATTATGTAAATGTCAATGTAACTGCAACTATTTTTCATAACTGATTATAGCCACAACTAATCATTATAGTAACCAATTATGTACAAACTATAATGTTATCTACAACCCAATATTTTCTATTTAACCTATAATGTTACATTCTACTTGTTTTACTAACCCCAATTATTTTTCCATTCATTCTACCTATAACAATAATCAATCCATTGTATTACATTTTTCCCTATAAATTAAACTTTAATCTCTAAATCTAAAATACTTGATAATTTTCCTTATGTATCAAAATATGTGGAAAATTTTGATACTTTTAAAGCCTTCTCGTTTTCCTTTTTCTTTAAAATTCGAAAATATCGATACTTGGGGAAAAGTATCGATATAATCGGTTTACAACACAAAATGGTGTATGTAGAAACCAGAAAAGTTACCCATTTATATAATAATATTGGTTGAAATTTAAAATGTTACCCTTCTAACGGTCACAAAATTTATAAATCGTCAATGTTATTAATATAATTAATATTTTAGGTTGCGCTTTAAAATGTTACCATATTTTAAGTTGATATGACTTTATTCATTCACACGACAACAAAATAAGTTGGTTGTTATCTGAAGAGTAGGTTGCGATCTAAAATGTTTTAAATTTCAAAAATATCGATATTATTTAAAAAGTTATCGATACATATCGACAACATAGGTTACCCGATTAAGCCATTTTAAATTATTTTAAAGTACTTGCAACCTAATATATTAAACTTAATTCAACATTTCCAGTAGTGATATACCTATTTTGTTAAGTTCCTTATCAAATTTTTGGTTACGCCATTTTTTAGCATTATATTAGTCTATCGTTCCTTAGAATTTTCCTATTTTTCTCCTAACACTTCAATTGAGTATGTATTGTATTTAAAATAAGTTTAATATAAAAATAAGTGTCTAAAGTATACATAAAATTAACTTTAGGTGCTTAAAATATATTTCATTAAAAATAAGTATCTAAAGTATATTTCATTAAAAATAAGTGTCTAATGTTTTTCTGTTACACTTTTAGGTATCTAATATTTTTATTGTTATATTTTTGTGCCTAGATTATAATGGCCGTCAAATTTGGTCGTTAAGTGACATGTGCCAAACATATAAATTATCTTTTAAAAAATACTTCAAATTAAATTTTATTTGTTAAAACCTAAAATTTTCTGAAATTATAAAAAACCTAAAATTTTGAAAACCCATAATTTCAATCCCTTAGCACCATCAATTGCCACCAACATCATTAATCAATCATATATCCATCGTTTTCGACCTACCAACCACCCAACGGTTGAAACCCTTATTTTTTTACTAAACGAACACCCAATGGTATCGTAAATACAAGATTTCATGATCAAATAAAATGGATTCTCCATGATGCAATCGTCTATTGGTTGCTACAATTAGAGGTTGGAGTAAGGGTTTTGATTGTTGGGTGTTCGTCCGGTCTTATGTCGTTATAATTTCAACCAGTTAGCGATGGTCAGTAGTAACAAAAGTATTAAAATCAGGTTGTTAAGAGGAAGTTTGAGATTTTTGTATAATTTCATAAAAATAATTTTTTAAAGTGTTATTTTAATAAAAATAAAGTTTTAAAATTCTATAAAATTAACATATGTCACTTAACAGTTAAATTTAACTGTTGTTACATGCTAGTCACTTAAAAATATAACGTCAGAAATATCATGACCTAAAAATAAAACGGAGAAAACATTAGTCACCTATTTTTAACGAAAAATATTTTATACACCTAAAGTTAACTTTGGGTATACTTTGGGCACCTATTTTTAGGTTAAGCTCTTGAAATATTTTATATTTTAATAGAGTGATTGTTTATATTATATATTCTTTTATATTTTTTCACTCAAATTCATAATTTTTATTTTTTAAAAAGGGTAAAGTATACAAATGGTCCCCTAATTATAGGGGTTATTTGTTGAGTCTCTTGAATATTAAAAGTTACAAAATAGTCTATTGACTATAGGACATAGCTTAGTTGAGTCCTCGACTATTAAAAGTTACAAAATAGTCACTCGACCATTCATATGTTCTAAATTTGTCCTTTTCCGTTAACAAATTGATGACAGTCTGACTGAACGTTAACTTGCTAACTAAAATATGATAAACTCTAATCACATAATTTCAAATGACTATTATATCTCAATTAATATTTTAACGTTTAGCTCAAACGACCGTCAATGAAAGGAAGAGTTTGGAACGTATGAATAGTCAAATAACTATTTTATAACTATTAATAGTCGAGTGACTCAACGAAGCAATGTCCTATAGTCAGAGGATCATTTTGTAACTTTTAATAATTGAGAGATTCAAAAAGTAATATCTTATAATCGATGGACCATTTCTATATTTTACCTTTAAAAATTACATGAATGTTTAATATTGTATTGTGTCTGTGCTTTTATAGAAAAATATTGGTTTATTTCCTTCTTTTAATAACTCAATAAAACCCAAAACCCAAAACCCAATACAAACTTCGGAAATTTTGCAACCCAAATGGCTTAAAAAGTTTAAAAGGGGGCCTTTAAGATCCAAACCAAGAGGCAGACACTGCAAATATCTATCCTTTTTTCTTCTTTTTCCTTCCTTCTTCCTCTCGCTTGTTGCAGACAATCAATCCCTTGATTCTTGACTCCTGCAGTACAGATGTTTGCTTTGAACCTCATACCCTCCTCTCCCCTCACTTTTCCCAAATCCACTCATCAATTTTATCCCATTAAAAGGATCCAAAACTTTACTAACTCTCCTGTTTTTCTCAGCAAATCCCCAAAAGTTTGCAACTTGAACAAAATCCATGGCTACCCTTTGGGTAAGATCCAAGCTTTAAGCACCAAAACATCTCATTTGTGGAATATCCTTGAAAACCCATCTGGGAAACTAGGGCCCAATGTCCCCAAAGCAGCTTCATCATCTGAACCGAATCCAGAAGGAGAAGCTGAATCTGTTGAAGCATCAGCTAAGTCAAAGGCCAAAACTTTACAGCTCGCGCTTGTGTTCGGTTTTTGGTACTTTCAGAACATTGTCTTTAACATTTACAATAAGAAAGCACTGAATGTCTTCCCATTTCCTTGGCTGCTTGCTTCTTTTCAACTCTTTGCTGGTTCGATTTGGATGTTGGTTCTCTGGTCATTAAAGCTGCAACCTTGTCCCAAAATCACAAAGCCTTTCATTATCGCACTCCTCGGACCGGCATTGTTTCACACAATAGGCCACATCTCAGCCTGTGTTTCGTTCTCCAAAGTTGCTGTTTCCTTCACTCATGTAATCAAATCTTCTGAGCCTGTGTTCTCCGTTGTTTTCTCTTCATTCCTCGGTGACACATACCCTTTGAAAGTCTGGCTTTCAATTGTGCCCATTGTTATGGGATGTTCTCTAGCTGCCATAACCGAGGTTTCCTTCAATTTTGAAGGCTTATGGGGCGCATTGATTAGCAATGTGGGATTCGTGTTGAGAAACATTTATTCCAAAAGAAGTTTGCAGAACTTCAAAGAAGTGAATGGACTGAATCTTTATGGTTGGATCAGTATAATCTCTCTGTTTTATTTGTTCCCAGTGGCGGTTCTTGTTGAAGGGTCCCAATGGGTTCAAGGATACCACAATGCAATCCAATCAGTGGGGAAAGCCTCCACATTTTACACATGGGTTCTGATTTCTGGGATATTCTATCATCTGTACAATCAATCTTCCTATCAGGCACTTGATGAGATTAGCCCTTTGACATTCTCGGTTGGGAACACGATGAAGAGAGTTGTGGTTATAGTTTCGACGGTTTTGGTGTTTAGGAATCCGGTTCGGCCCTTGAATGCACTTGGTTCTGGGATTGCCATTCTGGGAACTTTCTTGTATTCTCAAGCAACTGCCAAGAAGAAGAGCTCTGCTGCTGGTGAAAAGAAAAGCTAAGGTTTTGGTAATCTCTTCAAAGTTGAAACTTTTTTTGTTGCAGATATATCAACTTTTGTTTTTTTATTACAGTATGCTTGTCATAATCTGTTCTTACCGATCAATTTTATCCTGAAAGTATAATTAAGTCATAATAATGATCGCTAATCTTTGAAGGAACTGGTTACTTTTGATGGTTTGTTTAATCAATATCATGATACTTCGTTGTTTTGCCCTAAAAGCAAGGCCATCGTCATGCTATCTCCACCAACCCTGTCAACAATGTAAATATGTGGCCGATTGGTACCTAATCGAACCGAGTTTACTTTGACTCAAAAATTAGTGAGTTTAAAATTATTAAATTTGATTTTAATTCGAAATAAAAATTGAAGTTTGACTCGACTCGAAAGTCCACTAGTTTTAAAATTTTTAAACATCGCTTGAATTTCAAAATAAAAGTTTTAATCGAACTCAAACCGATCTCAAGTATATAAAAGCATTATATTATATATTTTTAAAAATAAAACATGAAAATGCTCATATTAATAATAATTTGATTTTAAAAAATTTAAATTTTAATATATTATTTTTTGTGTGTAGCTCACGAGCATGAGTAGAATATCAAATAGCTCGTTAAGAATTCAAATCGAGTTTGAACTCGAGTTGGGTTCATTTAATATGAGTGTTAATCAAATTAATTTCAAATAACTCATAATCTGTCTCATCTCATTTATAACAATAATACATAACATAAATGCTTCGTAGTAAAGATGGATCGAGAGAATGATAGAAACTATTATCTTCCGTAAAAAATCAAGTTATTATAAAAATTATGTATTCTATTTATATTTTCTAAAGTTTAATAGATTTATTTTTTATAACATATAATTATGTGTTTATTTGAAATTGCTACAAAGAAACAAGTATCTTGGAAAAAAGAGGATACTCAATCTCGCATGTCTCAAATTATAGAAATAATTAATTTTATCTATACATCCCCCAAGTAAGTTTGAGGATCAGTGTCTTTTGATAAATGAAGTGAGTACCATATTGATTAATTTGGACCGACCGCGTCGTACACCTGATTTTGGTGGATGAGTCTCCCAACAGAGATTTTCTGTATATACAAGGACTCGAATTTAAGACCTTATTTAAGCGATATCAAATTGCTTACCACTTGAACCAACCTATATTAGTCAAAATCTTTATTTTTCTAACATATAATTAATGTTGTTTAGATATAAATGTATTTTATATTTATTTAAGATTAATTTGATTTAAAATACGATATTTAAATTTTATCAAACTCATATATTTACAAATGAATAACATGTTTATATTTTTATTTCTAAAATATTTATGATATTTTAATTTTAATTTTACATTTTTATTATTTTTATTACAATTCAAGTACAAACAATTTAATATATTGTTTATATATTAATATAAATTAAATTTATACGTCGAGTAAAAAAATATGTGATATAAATAATTACATATATATATATATACAACGAACCGAATTGAGTGACAAAAATAAAACAAAAACTTAAGTTTAGTGATAATTTAAAATAATACTCAAATAATGTAAATGAAACCACAATAATAGTTAAAATACTAAATATGTAATTTATCCTTAATTTTCTTAACAGAGTTGGTATTTCGGAACAAATAAGATAACGATTTAAATTTTAAAAAATAAAACTTGCGAAAAAATATTTTAGGGAACGATATAATCTTTGGAGCAATGGATCATTTAAGCCTTTTTAAAATCTCTGAAACGAATTATGATTTTATACGTTTAGAACACATATGTATCAAACACAGTTGTTGAGCACTTATATTATTAGAACTGAAGACTTCACTTCAACAACCAATGCACAACTTACATAAGATATCGGAGGATCAAAATCAATCATAAACCTCAAACTGCAGCACTTGGAAGGCACAAAAATAACCCAAAAAGAAGAGAGAAAATCAAACCACTCATTCTTGAAAGAAAGAAAGAAAAGAAAAACCATGACTACCATTGATGAAAAAAATATGATGGTAACCAAATAAGAAAACCCCAGAACTCGAAAACTCGAAACTTTCTACTTTTCTTTCTTTCCGAACTACATTTTGTTTTCTTCATTCGGAGTCACTAGAGGTCGAGCTGGAACTCGAACTAGAACTTGAGTCATGAGATTTTGACTTCTTACCTTTAAGGTTCAGACTAGATTTTTCGGATGCTTCTTCATATTCATTGCTTGGTTCACTAGCAGCATTCTCCCTGTTTTCTTTAATACCAGAGACTGCGTTACTAGATTCAATCTCTTTCGCCGAAACTGCATCGTTCTGCTCTATCTCAGACGGTCCATTCTGTAAGTCTGAAGAGAGTTGGAAAGCAGTATGGATATCCTCCAGCGATTTTTCCTCAACAACAGGTAATTTTGAATGGGTATCTGCATGATCCTGCTGGTTCTTAATTATACTTGGGAGAATTACTTCCTCAACATCGACCCCTTCATGAAGTTGCTTGAAAGTCAAATCAATATTTTCCGTTGATCTTGCTTCAAGAACAGACAGCTCAACATCGGTCTCGATCTTCATAACCTCGGGTAACAGTGCAGATTCAGTATTGGCAACATGAGATCCCTCAGGTAGATCAATTTTCTCGACATTAAAGACCCCAGCGGTATCCAATTCAGAGAGGATTCCTTCATCAATCTCTTCAATATTGTCATCCTCTTCACTGTTATTTTCCTCAATATCATAAGTGGCATATACTTCTGCTGCACGATTAAAGTGCTCGGATACCTCTTGAGAGATGCCCTCTCTTTCCATTTCATTTAGGACTCGACCTTTCAAGTCTTCTTGATCTGTTGGCAACGTATTTTCAGGACTCTCGGATGGAGAAGAAGCAGAGTCTGAAATCATGGAAGAGTAATTTGTTGAAACTTTGTCCTCAGACTCGGAAATGTTATGCACATTAAGATCATTGTTGCCAATGTCTACTTCCTGTACAGACTCCATTGCAATTATACACGGTTCCTGAATCAGGGTTGCCATAGTTAGTTTCATGCCTTGATTATAATTGGGGTATGTAGATACCATAAAAGCTGAGATAGATCATGTGAAATACAGGGAATTAGTACTATGTTCTATCAAGAATGCTAGAGGGAAAAGGATGATTATGAAACGAAAGAAAGCAAACAAATCAAACTCCTGAAAAATTCAGGTATCCAAGGAAAGTCAAATAGATAGGGCATTAAATAGGCTAAGCCACACTATTTAATTGTACATGCTATAAGAAAACTTCATATTGGGTAAATCAGTCGCTCAACCCCATGAAATGTTAATATCTGTAACTATATGATTATCATATAATCCATGTTTAATTAGCTACCTTCAACATGATTCTTTGACTAAAAAAATAATATCACTGCTTTCAACTATTATTTCCTTTTGCTGATACACTTACACAGCAAAAGAATCAAATAGGAAAAAGATGGAATGAAAAACCAAACAGGATGGATTATCATTTTACTCGTATCAACTTCTGAGCTCGCACAAAAAATTCACAACAGAACATGATCTAATGAGATCAAAATAAGCATCTAGTATTTGATAAAAGAAAAAAAATATACGAAGACAAAACATGCAAAATAATTGATACGGATACTCTTCAAAGAAGCATGACAATTAATCCATGGGAAGAAATTTAAACAAATATAAGAAATGCTTGCATAACTTACCTCCAGCTTAACATCTTCATCAATGAATGGTTCATCAATAGAAATATCAGACCCCGACATCAGATTCTCCAATTCTGGTGAAGGGTTTTCTCTAGTAAGAGCAGCTTGATAATTAGAGTTCGAAGAAATTCCCTCCAAATTTGTATCATGGTCAAGACCAGTATCAATCTTTGATTCCAAACATGTTGGTTCGACTTCATCCATTTCAGATTCATTCCTATGTACCTCCCTGAGGTTAGCTTCTGAAGGGTCATCTTGTGAAACCTGAGCCACTGCTGTGTGACAAGATTCCTGACCCTCGTCATGGTGGCCATCAACATCAAGACTTGCATCAAAGTTTGACAAATGCATTTGATCACATTCAGTCTGGATGATTTCTTCTTTGGGAAAAACACCAGGCCATACTATGTCATGCTCTAATGAACTTGACGGATGAATTTCATCTCGCTCAAGCTGAGTGTCTTCCCTATCAACAGCATGCCTATCTCCTGGTTCAGCCTTTGAAGATTCACGGTTCCCTAGATGCCGTTGGCCCTCTGGTGAAGAATCCATCATCTTATCAATTCCTTGGTCAACAGCAAGAGTCATCCCTGCACCAAGGCAAAGTAAGTCCACTTGATTCTGGATCAAGCCTTCTTCCTGATTTGGTACACCGTGCTCCGATCCCTCGTCAGAAGATGATGGCACAGCATCCCTTGAAACATATTCAACCACAGATTCAGGCACCATTGACACATTATGATTAGAAAAAGAGGTAGAAACTGATAATGAACCAGCATGCGTAACACCACACTCACTAATCCCTGGGAGATCCCTTGCTTTTTGCTCATTTTCCAGTAAATCCGAGAATGCAGCATGCATCTTTTGAAAACTACAAATACCCTGCTCAATAGTTTCAGCATGCCCTTCAGGTTCCTTATCAGTGGACTCAACCAACATTGAGGATGCACCCATTTCAGATGTAACAGCTTGTCCATCGGAAGAGACAGATGAAAAAAAGGGGACCTTCTCAACTGATGGACTTGAATCATAAACAGGCTCACTATGCTTGTCATCCATCACCTTAGCTGTAAAATGGAATTCTGATTCCTCAAATGATGGTTGTGAAAATATGCCAGATCCTTTAATTTCATGACCTGTGGGTTCAAAACCTGCAGATCCTTCTCCACTGGCATCCAATATCTTTTCATCTATTTCTGATAGTGATAAACTTGATCCACCGCTAAAATCCTCATCAACTGACTTTGTTTTGGAATAAATTTCACTTGGATTGAGTTCCACATGAATCGTTGCTCCAGCTTCAGAAAAAAATGATTCTGTTTCCTTTTGATTTTCTCCATCTCCCGACTCAATCGCAACAACATCACGATGAACATCTGTATTCTCAGGTTGGCCAAAATGAGGCATTGGTTCGATTTCAATTCCATTGAGCTCCCGATGAGCAGATGTCCCAGGTTCAGGAAAATTTGATTCCATTTCCAGCTGACTTTTTCCATCTCCCAATGTGGTCTCAACCGCAGCAGGGTGAACATCTCTATTCTCAACTTGTTCAACATTTGCAGGCTTAATGTATCCAGACGATAGGCTCTCTTGTTCATCATGGGAAGAAGCATGAACTTCATTCACAATCAGTTCAGTTTCTTGAGAAATATCTTGCCCGCATGACTTGCTGTCTTCCTCATCCACAACGGAACTCACCGATTCAGTATCAGGAACAGAACTCAACATCGACTCACTAACTTCACTCAACTGCCTTTGGAATGAGGAAGGGTTAGATCCTTCAGTCTCTGGGACAAAATACGGTTTCCACTTAAGCTCTTTCCGAGTAACACCCAAAGATGATGGTCCCACATTGAAGCTTTCATGTCTTCTTAAGAAAGCTCCTCTTTGGGAAACTGTTTCCCTTTGATTAAAACCTGCAAACTCCTCTTGGAAACTATCTCCTTTAAGATCAGGCTTTTCCTCACCCGAGTCATAAGGAAGATCAAAAGGGTTTCTTCTTGGCTGAAAAATAGTGGGAGCTGACCCTGGCATGGGAGGTAACCCTAGGTCATCATAGGAATCATGAGGAAATTCAAACGGATTTCGTCTAGCTACAGAAATAGGGGTGATGTTTAAGGGAATATCAGCACTTTCTAAGTCTATTAGACTCCTCTCAATCATCAATCCCATGCCTTTACGTGCCCTTCTCCTCGCAATAAGATTATGCAATCGTTGGTTTCTTTCAAGTTCTGAAGTCCCCAAATCCATGAGATTCTTCTGATCATCCTCTGTCCATTTAATTGCAGATTTGCTTTCATCCTCTTTATCTCCCTTTTCTCCTTCTTTTTCTCCTTCTCCCTCGTCCTCATCACTATCTTCCTCCCCCTGGTTTTCTATCTCACCGGACTCCACACTCTCATCATTATTACTACCATGAGACCTCTCTGAGGAGGCATCTGAATCATCAGCAGACAACTGAGCCAGTTGAGGAGCATTTGAGCCCAAAAGTGGATGGAACTCATCAAGCATCGGAATTATATCAGCCATTGAAGCATCAGGAGAACTCTCAGCACCATCGGAACCAGAATCCAGCGATTCATCATCGTCGTTAACACCATCACCGTCATCCTCATCATCCACAGGGCATTTCCAAGAGGAAGCCGAGGAAGAATCGAATTCGTTACCCCTTTGTTTATTGTGATCTTCTTTGAGTTTATGCTCCACTTCAAGATTCCTATCTCTAGCCACATCAGCCAAAACATGATCATCATCTGACGCCTCCACCAAACTGAACAGACCTTCACTCCCTAGAATCTTCTCCTGGATTTCCCTCTTCTTCTCCATCCATGTATCATTCGATGATTCCTCAACCTCGTCAATTACTCCACCCTCACAATGAATATCCCTAGAATCCAAATCATCATTCACCAGCAGCTTATAACGAACTGAACCGTCATCTTCCTCCACTTCACCAACCTCATTATCCACCAAATTAACTTTCTCCTCAGCATTCTCGACTTTACCCCACCTCTTCCCAACATGTCTTTCCACAACAAAATCATCATCACCGACATCACTGTCCGCAACAGTATGATCCTCTGGAGCCCCGGTTTTCAATTCTGAAACTTCATGGCTAACTTTCTCTTCTTCTCCTTTCTCTTCATCAATTTCAGGTATGTACGGTGATCCAAAACTCAAAAGTGTGCCAAGTAAAACAGCAGTGCAAACCAAAACAGGAGATGCAGTAACCAAAGCAGAAAATAACGAAGGAAATGATGTATACAGAAGCATAAAAAGACAAATCAAACCAACCAAAAATGGATGATTCCAAATCGATCTATAACATATTTTAACTGATATCAACATGAATTTACTAACTCTAACACCAAGTTTTAATCTCTGAAGTCCCATATCTCACTATCTATTGATTTATTTCTTCTCAATTTTCAATCTGTTAAAGAAAGAACCAATTAAAAACAAAACAAAAAATTGGATCCAAAAGGAAAAGCATATTACAAAACTTAAGTGTGAACTCACCTTAAAGGTAGAATTAAATGAAAAGACGGAGCAATCAGATGAAGATCAACCCAATAGTTGAAAAGCAACAACTAAGAGTTGTTGAGCGATAAAACTGGCAAAAAAATCAAAAGAAGACAATTTTAAGCAAAGTTGAATCACATAAAAAATTGAACTTTCAAGCAAAAGAGAAAGACTCCAAAAATACCTGCAAAATTCCAGAAACCCCGAGGCTTTAAAAACATGGGAAATCGAAAATCAAGGGAATCTTGTAAATGGTTAAATGATAAGAATTCAATAATTAAAGAGGCAATCCAGCTCTTTATTTTTGCTTGTTTTTTATTTTTTTGACTCAGCAAACAGCTATGAAGTCGTAATGGTGGCTTTTTCGTTTTTCTTTCTTTTCGTCTTTTGTTTATTCAATTGTTTTGCAGGGAATGAAAAGGAAATGGGGTGGCACAAAAAGAAGATCGAGAAAGAGACTGATCGAGTACCGAAAGGCAGATGGTTCTTAGTTTCTTACTATAGTCTATTTGAATATATAAATACAACATATTTATATATAATGACTTAAATATATAAATATAAAATATTTTAAAAAGGTTTAATGTACTATTTTCACCTCAATTATAATGTTTTTGAATAAAGATTTTATTTTTTTAGAATCTTTGTTTTTCTAAAATTTAATTCATTAGTATTTTATCCCAAATGTTAATATTCTTTTAAAAAAACAAAATCTAATTAATCAAAGCACGTCATATAACACTAATGACTTAAACAATATACTTAATTTTCATACTAAATGATAGATGACATTCTCAAGTCATTCAGATTTTCCTTTTTGTTTAATTTAATTATTAAATTTCTTATTTAATTTTAAATAGAGTATATTTGAATAAAAATTTGATAAAATTAATAGATTATGGTAAAATTAAAAGAATAAATTATATTATTCATCGCTCAATTATTTTTTTACTTTTATTTTGGACATTAAAATTAAAAAAAAACATTAATTTAATCACTTACCTTTGAATATTAAACTTTTTAATTATTTTACCGTTTTTTCTTTAACTTTGTGGTGAAATGATAATTTATTAATTTATGAGCTACCACATAGGTATTAATTAATATTTTATTTATTTATTATTATATTAGTTTATTAATATTATTTATTTCTAAAAATATTAGTTTATTAATATTATTTATTTCTAAAAATATTTTATTATTTTATATTAGTTTAGTAATATTAGTTTATTTTATATTATTTATTTGTTTTATTTTTTAAAATATATTCCGTAAATTATCCATTTTAGAGTTAATTTTACATAAGACTTCAATCTCGTTAATTTTAAATAAGAACTTAATCTCTATCTCTATTTTAATTAAATTCGAACTTATCAAATTATAAAGTAATTTTATTTTTTCTAAACTCTATCTATTGCCACGAAATACAAAGAGAACAAATTCATCTAATCCCCTATAGTTTCATTTTAAATTCTACAACTATTAATTTTGTTAACTTTTTCTAAAATTGTGTGATCTCTCTCCACTAAGCCTTTGACTCAAGATTCTGACATAAAATCTTTGCTAGTTATTATATTTGTTGTTCTACAATTTAAGGTGTGTGTCTTACCATTATACAACCGTTTTAATTTTGTTTAATAATTTTTATTGAATCTAGAATAATTAAATTCATATTAGTGTCGTGGTGATGTATTTGAATCTATGTGTATTTCTGTCTGATGTTAACTTTTATTATGTTTTATTTGATTGACTGATTGAAAATTTACTTGAAATCATGATTGTTTCATGAAATTGTTGTATTAAATACAATTTGGATAAATGTTATGTGATGCATGTTAATTATCAACTTTGGACTTTATGCTATGCATTCAAACTAAGTGATTATATAAATCTTTTTTACAGTCGTACATATCGGAATTCAAATAGATCGAAACACATATATTTATCATGTTACCATATCATACTAGTCTGAGATTAATACGGGAAATTCAGTATTCACCCGACAAGGTGAATTTCACTTCGAGAACCACTCTTGTTTTTGTGGAAGACCTCAATTCAGATGACGATATTATAGTGATTTTGGGGAACCTATTCTTCGGATAGTGTAAGGCGTATCGTTACATATTCATTGCATGTTAATCGAATTATGAATATTTCAGAGATTTATGATTGTTGCATTTTAGATATATACTAAGCTTAATAGTTTATACCCTTTTAGTTCTCTTTTAGATTTTTATATTTAGGAGATTCGGTACTTGGAGTGTTACATCATTTAATTTCAGAGAAACTTTTATTTTCATTATGAATTTTATACTATTTCCCTCCATTGAATGTTTAATTATTGTTTTCGAAGTTTTTATTATTTGTGTTATGGGACTTGGATGATAGTATTTTTTGTTTTGGTTTTGGTTTAGGTTTAGGTTGATATTGAATGATTTATTTTATTATTTATTGTATTATTTCTGGCGATGCAATTCTTGTAGTGAAGGGTTTTTCAATTTGTTTTAATAAACTTTTGGGCTTATGTTGAAAGACAAGTTAAGTGGGTCTTTTGGATTGACCCATTACATTTAGGTTGAGTAAAAGAGTTACAAAAAATAACCAAAAAGAGAGAAAAGGAAAAAAGAAATACGAAAAGATGAAAAAATAGCTTTTTATTTAAACTAAAACGACATCGTTTTGGTTTAAAAAAAATTCTAGGAATTCAAATTATATAATTTTGATGTTGGTTGCTATATCATAATTAGTAGGCATGGAAATGAACTGAACGTTCAGCGAAATGTTCATGAACCGTGCGGTGGGAAGTTCGTTTATGTTCATTTATTTATTAAATGAACGAACATGAACAAGATTTTGCGGTCGTTTAATTAAATGAACGAACATGAACAAAGGGCTCGTTCGTTCATTTACGTTTGTGAATGTTCGATTATATGTTCGTTTATGTTCGTTCATTTATGTTAATTTATGTTCGAACAGAGGGCAAGTTGAATATGTTACGAAGATTATTGAAGTTGTTTGGATTTCAAGAAGATTGTTTTGTTGAACAAATTAACTTTAAGAATTTATTATGTTCATATAGCTTATTTATGATTTATGTATGTTTTTGTCGTATTCGAACAAATTAACTCTAAAGTTGTAGGTTATATTAATGAATTTTAAGTTGTTATTTTTGTTGTTTACTTTTTTTACATTCGTTTGTTGTGTTCGAATAAGTTTTTTTTGTTTGTGTTGTTCGTTTATGTTCGTTTATTGTGTTCGTTTATGTTCGTTCATTCGTGTTCGTTTATTTATTAAATGAACGAACATGAACAAACTATATTCCTTAATGAACGAACATGAACATACATCCGTTCGTGTGAGTTCGGTTCGTTTACAAGCCTAATAATTAGGGTCATATTTTTTTAAAAAAAATTCAGGTTCGGGTTAGGTCGAGTCAATTTTTTAAAGGGTGAGGTCACGTCGGGTTGGGTTTTGTGGATGATGAAAAAACTCCGATCCAACATGACCTTAGGATAATAATGAAATTTCCTTAAAGATTTTGTTATTATTTTAACTAAATGTTTAATTTATACTGTGTCAGATCAGATTTAAACTCTAAAAAATCGAGTCGCGTCGGAGTTGGGCAGAAGATATATATTTTTTTTGGTCGGGTCGAATTCAAATAGAAGATATATATTTTCAGATTGGATCGGGTTGATCAAAGCCCGATCCTAATCCGATCCTAATCCGATCCGTTGCCATCCTTAATCATAATGCCATTAGTTATATAACGATAGAGATAAAAATAAGAACTCAAAAGTTAAGAACTCTAAAGTAAGAATTAAAAGACCGTTGATCTTTACCCAATTTAGAAAGTGACCATTAAGGGAGGGCTTCTAAAAGTTTTCAGGGATTTTCGCTATCTTCACCAAAATTTATGTATAAGAGTCCCTAAATTTTTACTGCTGCAAACAATCCCAGGTTCGCTCTTTGTTTATTATTGTAATTAACTTATTGTTTGTTATCTCTCCTGTGAAAACTTTGTTGGACTTTTTCGCCTGCTTGGAAACCCTAGGTTTTCGATTCTTTTTTCTAGCAAACTTAAGTGGAAATGGAATTGAAATTTTGAAATATCCGAAACTGATATCTGTTCTACGGAGCATTTTTATAGTGGGAACAGTTGAGAGTTCATTTCTCCCTTATAGCTAGTTCCTAGTTTTAATTTATTTATTTTATATGTATAACTGAGGTTTGAAATTCGAGAAGCCTTAGCCTGTTAAATTATGTAGGACATGAAATTTATAGTTGAATTTTTTTTCTTTAACTGACTATTGTGAGTAATAATTTGTTGGACTGATGCCAAGGTCTTCATGGGGTTTAGGGTGGACTATAGATTTGTAAAAGTTTGAGAAAGGATTTGAGATTATGCTGCTGTATTTTATAAATGAAAGAGGTGAAGGAAAGCGACAATAATGCAAAATCTCATTTCTGGTAAAATTTTGAGCTTGTATGGCTTATATAAAAATTCTTGGTGAACCATGTTTGTGAAAATCAATTTTGTCACACATTAAAATACTCTAGGAAAGAAATGTCGAAATTTTGCCTACTTGGGGTTCATAGTGGTGACTGGTGAGGAGTAGATAAGGGACTTTACGGCTATTGCTTTTTTAGGAATAAGGTTACAAATTTTGGAATCAATTGAGATTTTATCTCAAGAGAAAGATAAAATTAAGGAAACTTTTAAGTTCTTAATTGAGAGGTTTGGCTAGTGGGAATGAGATGAAGATATGTGGCAAGAACTTGGTCTGAAAGTCAGAAGAGAAGAAATGTGGTTAGATTGCAAAGAAGGGAAGTAACACTATACTGTGGGTTGAGAGAAAAATTTGAGGAAGAACTCAATCACAAATTTCTAAAAATACTTGATAACTCAAATTTTCTTTAAAATTCAAATCAGTTTTTTTTCTCCCAAGATTTGCAATCCTAAGAGATAGAGGCAAATTATGTTTTTTCCCCTTTGACTAGGAAAACGGTTTCTAAAAACATTATGTTTTGGTATAAAACTCAAGTAATGTAAACTAAAGAGTATATGTAGTAACTGAATGGACCATGACTGATGCCCATGCTAGCAAACCAAAATACTGCTTAACTCAAAAACTCTAGTTAGCTGATAAATGCTTATAACAATAATCTGATCTATAAGATGCATTTTACATTGGACAAATGGATTTTCTTGATGAAAAGGCCATGATCATCTTTTGGCTTCCTAAGACAATAGATTTTATAAAACCAAGTTATTGGCTGCTATTGTAAAGTAACGTTTGCCTTATCATTCATAGTGGGTGCAAGTTGTTGAGTTGTTATTGTAAACACTAATTTTTAATTTTACTTAAATTATTTAAATTATTATTTTTAAAATTATTATTATTATTATTATTATTATATATATTATTAATATTATTAAATTAAATATTACAAAACCCTAAACCCATTTACAAGGCCTATTTACTGCTGGCCCAAACCAAAATAAAACCCTAAACATTTGGGATTTCAGCTAGGGTTTCTAAACCCTAACACTCCAGCCGCCTCTGATGCTTCCAGAAAGTCAGCCGCTGCCTCTGCCAGGTGGTCTAACGTCCAGCTGCCAACACTCCAGTGCCACGCCACCGAAGCCTCTAGAAGCTCTGCTGCCACGACTCTGACCGTCCACGTTGTTGCCTATGGTGAGTCACCACCATAGTTATGGTGACTCACCGAAAGCTTCCTAAGGGACCGGTCCAACGAAAGCCTCGGTGGTGGCTATAAAAGCCACCACACCTGCAAAATAAAAAGAGAGGAGACAAAAAGTAGAAAACCCGAGAGAAGACAGCCTAAACGGAGAACAAGAGGAAGACAAACATCCAACCCAACAACAACCCACATTAGCAAATAAAAGATAAGAAGAAAGGAGCTTACCGAGGAGACTATGCGGTGATCGGAGATGCTACACACCGCTAAAACCTTCGAAATACCGAAGGTATTATTATAGATCTACTCCAATATGGAGCGTTTTAGGAAAAAATAAAGTCGGATTTGGCCTTGGGAGATTGAGGGCTTCGTTTTAGGTGTATTTGTAATTTTCCGGCCACCATGGGTGGTGGCCGGAGGTGGCGATCGGCGCCGGAACTTAACCGCCGACAGATGGCCGGCCGGATGTTTTAGAGAGAAGATAGAGAGAGAAATGAAATGAGAAATGAAGAAAGAATGGCCCTTAAGGGCCGATTTTGGGTTTAAATACCCTTCCCTATATGACGTCGTTTTGGGGGAGGGGTATTTGTGTAAATTCATGTATGGTTAAACCATACGCATAGTCACCAGAAGTTTATAAACTTCCATTTTAGCCACTAAAACCAACTTATATGTCTTTTAATTTGGTATTTTAATTTTATTTTATTTATATTCTCGTCACTGATTAGATATGTTTACATATATATTTAGAATTATTATTAATGTCCATATTACATTATTACTTAGAATTATAGTTTTAAGTTTTAATATTTTACATTCTAATCCTGATTAATAATTTAGGGTAAATATTATAATTAGTCCCTCAGATTTTAATATTTAATATTTCAATACCTAATAATTAATATAGGTTAAATCACACTGTTAGCACTCAAGTTTTATAATATTTCGAATTAGGACTCTAGTTTTATAATTTTACATTTTAATCATTAATTTTCATTTTTGACTGAATTTTTAATATTTTACATTTTAACACTATATTTTAATACCTTTTATTTTAATCATTATTTGCAATGTTATTTTATTACTTTTATATTTTAATTATTGCTTTAATTATTAATTTATTATTATTTTATTTTAATCATATTTAATTAATTTTATAAATAACTTTTAATCATATTTTAATATATATTTATTTTTCAATATTAAGAAAGGGCAGTCTTAAAGTAACTGGATGTCCATTTTCTGATATTTCTAAAATAAATATAAATTATATATATTAATCTATATATTTTAGTTATTTTTATAAAACATATTTTATTAATATTTTTTTTATTTTTTAATATTAAGAAATGAGCTGTCTTAAAGCACCTAGAAGTCATTTTCTTATATTCTTAAATAAATAAATATCCTATTTTTTTTAAATTATATATTAATTTATTTTAATGTTTTTAGAAAAATGTTTTATTGATATTTATTTATTTTTTAATATCAAAGAAAAGAGCTGTCTTAAAGCACCTAGAAGCCCTTTTCTGATATTTCTAAATAAGTAAATATCTCTTATATTTATATATTAATATATTTTTGTAAAATTATAAATTTGAAAATAACAGAATTATAAATTAAATATATCTTTGAATTTTTAAATTTCTAATAATAGAGACAACTTATAATTAATAAAGTACCAATTTTGGGCGTTGTAGGGGTGCTAATCCTTCCCTAAACGTAACCGACCACGAATCCCTTTTTATTTCTAAAAAGAATGAATTTTTTGTTATACGCAGATCAATTTATCTTTTAACTGATGTTTTCTTAAAAACTATTTTAAAAGATAATTTTTAGGTATTCGACCTACCTGACCCAAAAGGCCGATGACGACTCCCAAAACATTTTAAAACTATTTATTCATATCACTTTTCCCGCCGAAGCAAAAAATTCGTACCCGGGCAAAACCGGTTACGACAGCTTGGCGACTCCACTGGGGATTTGTCAAACTTTAAAATTAATTATAAATTGTCTCTATTAATTAGAAATTAAAAATTCATTTATTTAATTTTTAATTCTTTTCTTTCAAATTTTTATTACTTATGATTTTCATAATATTTAATATATTTTTTTTTTTATTTTTTTTACTTTATTTTCAGATATTAATTTTTTCATTTAATTATTTGTCAAAGGTTTGAATATTTCTCCTCACACACAACACTTACATTGCATAACATAAGCTTTCTAATCAAGCTTGTCCCTTTTAAGTGGGAGTGAAAGCGACATCTTCGTGAGAATTTATTCTCCGTGTCAGACCTAGCAAGAAACTTTCGGGGTTCATATGCTCTATGTCTTCGTGAGAATTTATTCTCTGTGTCAGGCATAGAGAAATATGTCCCCTTGAATTGAACTCGATCCGCTTAAGTCTGTAATGGACTAGGATTGAGGGTTGACAGCCCAAGGGGGTATCAACAAGGACAGTTCGAGTACCTTTACTCCTAGAACTGAAAACCTGCATATAATAAACCCTAGAAACTCTCCCGATCTGAAATCATGCCGAAATTTTGTTAGTAGGTATACACAAAGGAGAAATAAGCTCTAGCTTTTAATTTATTTTATTTCCTTTTCTTTTTCTTGAATAAATACATGCGAACTAGAAATCATGCGGTTATGTTAAATTTTCCAAACAAAGCATGGAACTAGAAAGCATGAGGTTAAGATTTATACCTTGATAGATAGATTTTTTTTCCATTAGTTGGTACTAACTATTCTATTTTTTCTTATTTTTTCATGCATGTTACATTGCTCTAATCTGTTCATATTGATTTCTTTTGTTTGCATTGCATGATCATGACATAACCAAAAGGTGTTTACTGGAAAGACTGTTCATCATATTGGAAAGAAATCGTAAATAGACAAAAAGTTTTATGATCAAACAAAATATGATGCAACCAAGGAAAGATATCCTGAAGAAACTACGAGGATCGAGGGAAGTTTTGTACATAGAGAACCGTTTATATTAATACCAAAAGTATTACACAAAGATCTTACCAGATTGATACCAAAAGCAGTCTATGGTAAGAACATCAGTCAGGGCATTCAGAGTAGTGGAGGTTTTTATGAAGCTCAAGCATGTTATTTGAAGGACTTGAATGACCAAAACAAGAAATTGAGCATAGAAATGAAAACCATACATGAAGATTTTCAGAAAATCAGTTAAGTCTTTCGAAATGCTGGCATAGGAAACACCCCAGAAGAGTGGATCACAGGGGTCACCAAGCTGAAAAAGAACTGCAACATATATGAAGATCTTGTTCAAGAACTTCTTGGACATAAAGGTTCTCTTACAAGGGAAAATGAGCAACTCCGAGAAATGACACAGAAGATGAAAGAGAATGTCATGGAAGAAGTTGCAGTCCAGACAAATAATATGGTTCTTAAGTGATAGATTTAGCTGATTTTACAAGGAGATGAAGCAGACTGAAGACTCAACTTTTGAGCATGAATGGAAACTAACTGGGCTTTGGAGAAGTTAGGAGTGAAAGATATCCTTATATGTAAAGTTTTGTTTGATGTACCGAAACTTTTGTGTTCAATGAAATCTGTTCTAAGATGATCACTCTTGAGTAAACACCTTTTCATACATGCATTTTCATTTTGCATCTTTGCATTTTTCATTGTGCATTTATACTTTTATATTTGCTTTTGTACTATACAATTTGCATTTTTATTGTTACATTCACATATTTACATTTGCATTTACATTTGTATTTTTTTACGTTTGTATTTACATTTTTCATTTTTACATAATTACATTTGGTTTTAAACTATTTTACATACATTTAAACATGAAAACATTAGAGTAATTCGTGGAAGATTCCATGATAGAATTTCTGAAATCAAAGTGGAGCTAACTTGGTCTTCCTAAACAAGGATAAGAACCATGAATGAGATTTTAACAAGGGTTGGTAGAATTGAGAAACTACAAGAGCAACTTATCAAGACTCAACAAAAGATGACTGATCAAGTAAAAAAGTTCCAGGAGGATTCAAAAGAACAACTGACCAAATTGATGGACCTGGTGAATATTGTAATCCATAGAGAAAAACCCTTAAAGGATCCTGTTGTGAAAGATTTGAATGGGATTATGAATAATGTAGATGATACAATGGAAACAAATGACCAGAACTTTGCCAGGGAATATGGAAATTCGATAAATCTCCAAAAATCTGGTATGACCCCAGAAGATGAGACAAAGATCAAGTTGAAGAGAAGCATAGAAGAAATTTCAGTACCATTGAAGAAAGCTAAACAAAGCAAACATCTAGATTGTAAGTCACAAGGTATTCAAGAAAGCAAAGAAAATAATTGTAATGTGATAGTGATGTCAGGGGAAATTCTACCCAAGTTTCCTTCAGTTTTATGTAGCAAGTTATATCCTGAGTTACTCAAAGCCCATCTTATTAGCCCATGTCAGGCTAAGCCTTTGTTGCCTACTTACCCGAGATGGTATAATGAGAAAGTCTTTTGTGAATATCATGCTAGAATCCGAGGACACTCCATCGAGAATTACGGTAACTTAAAAAGACAAGTTCAAGACCTTTTGGTTCATAAAATCATAAGAGTGGATGTTAATAGTCAATCCATTTTGATCAAACAACCGGGATTCAAACCCCAAAATAAAGTTAACACAGTCAAGGCAAATGAAGATCATACAGCAAAAGATATTGAAAATAAAAAAGGCAAAATTAAGGAATATGAAGTATGTATGACAGATTCAACTCCTGATACTTCTCTGATACTAAAGAATGAGAAAGAAATAAAAAGAGAGGTAATTCGAGATTGGCCCACCAGTTTAAGAATGAATGGGAAAAATGTAACTCTGAAGAAACCTTAAACATTTGTATCAGATGTTCTAAGGACAAGTGAAGCAATGGGCAATATAAAGAGTCTAGTGAATACTACTCCAATCACAACTGCAAGATGCATTCAGAATCAGTACAAAACTTTCATCACCAAAGGAAGTTGTTCTGAATATAAAATTGAGCCCAATTTCCACTCGGGGAAGAAGAAGATGATGATAGAGACTGATCAGGAAGAAGCAAAGATTTGTGCATTTGAGGGTTTATCCAAAGAATTTGACACAAAAGATGATCAAGAAATGGGGGTCAAATGAGGACAAGAACTATGGTATAATTGCACACTTAACCTTATCGGAGTAATGAGGCATGATAAGATAAATAAATGGAAGTGTTATCTACCACTGTAGTTCTTTCTGTTTTCAGCATCTTGTTTGAACTTGTTTTTTGTTCCTTTATACACCTTTCGTGCAATAAATAAATGTGTGTTACTTTTATGGTTATGAGCCAGGAATCAAGTTTTAACCTTGAGATTATTGAGTATCAAGTAGATTAAATATTCTTTTAATTTTTCAAGAGTTATAGATCTTTGGCAAGTGGTAAAATTTTATCTTCCATATCCAATGCCAATTACTCAACCCTTACCAAAACCAAATCCTGACACTACAAAGACTCTGAAGAAGTGTTTCTACCTGTTTTTGAGACACCTACTCCAGATGTTTACCTTTTCGGGTAGAGTTGATCGATTCATTATGTTACCTTCCACCATATACATGACTTTAAAAGTCACACATTTATACTTTCAAATAAAAAACCATCATAAACCAAAAGACCTCAAAAGAATCAAACTTTCAATTATCCGGGAATCTTCCTGCAAAAAGAGACGATATGAGGCATCATGAATCAACTTATTGAAGATGATTTCGAGTGATTGGGGCATACTCAAAGAAGAAGGAAAAAGTGATTGATTGAAATAAATATATCATGCATTAATTACATTTTTTTCATGTAAATAAAGTTAATCTTAAATATTCATCCCCCTGGAGATACCTCTTTTTACAAGGACTTCTATGTATGAGATGATTGAACTTCACACACAGATCAAGCATGCAAATTCAATAACATATCGCCCAAAGATGAATGGGGCATTTGCAGGAGCAAATAAGAACCTTAAGAGGATCATTACAAAGACCACTGAAGTTTACAAAGATTGGCACGAGAAGATACCTTTTGCCTTATATGCATATTGAATTACTGTGCGAACATTTACTGGGGCAACACCTTATTGTTTAGTCTATGGGAGGGAAGCAGTATTACCAATTGAAGTTGAGATCCCATTATTTTGTATCCTAAAGGAGGAAAAATTGGAGAAGACTGAATGTATCCAATTTCGATTTGATCAATTAAACCTTAATTGATGAGAACCAATTGAAAGCTATTTGCCATGGGCAGATGTATCAGAAATGGATGATGAAAGTTCACGAACAGAAAGTACATCCGAGAGAGTTCTAAGACTGCGATCTAATATTGCCTATACATAAAGATTTCTGTAGGAAATGAATGTCTAATTGAGAAGGGACCTATGTTGTAAAAAAGACCTTTTCCCGAGAAGCGTTGATCTTGGCAAAAACGGATGGGAAAGTTCTGAGAAACCAAATAAACTCAGATTCTGTCAATAAATATTATACTTGAAGAAGAAGAAAGGACAAAAAGGAAAAGGAGGTGTTCAAAGCAATTGAAGTCTTATACTCATCCAGCAAAAAAAAAGAAAGAAAAAAAGAAAAAGGAAAAAAAGGGAAAAACAAAAAGAGGAGAAATTGAATCAAGATGGGTGACTCCAAGGAGCCTCAAGTTACAAGATGGATCAAGTACAATTAATTCAGATATTCATATTCAACAAGAAGAGCAAGAAATGATGAAGATATGAGAAAATGGAAATAAACCCAAAATTTGGCAATCTAGATGGATCCAGATGATGGAAAAATCCCCAGTAAGGCAGATCCAAGTCAAGCAAAGCAAGATTGAAGGCATCTAAAGAGAATATCTTCAGAATTCATTCCGCCTCTCAAGATTGATTTTTATTTGTAAAAATTAGTTTTTAAAATCCTTAATGCATGATATGAAAAATGATAAAGGGGGGGTTCAAGATGTAAATTTTTAAATAACATCTTGAAACCAAAGGAGGATTCGAGTTGAAAATCTAAAAAGGCGGCTCGAATATTGAATGGTGCAACAAACGACATAAGAGACGATCTTAACCTCTTAATGAAGCACCACACATCCCAAAGATGTTCCTGAGAGTCAGACACATGAAGTATCTCTACCAGATGAGCATAACAACGAGAAGTATCTCTACAAGATGAGCATAACAACCATTTCTTCAAGTTAGTGGAAGGCCGAAGCGACATACTGAACCAACTTGAAAGAACCTACTTTACCAAAATCAACCTACACCTCAAATCAGTCAATAATTTTGACACTTGCCATAGGACTATGATTTTTGAATGATTTAAAAGTGTAGTTGATTTATTTGATATTCATTAAATTTATTGTTTATGATTTGATTATATTGTGAACCTGAGAAGGGAATTACTTTGCAAAATTCTTTCATTCTTCAATAAAGAAAAGTGAAAAAACATTTTCAAATAGGACAGTATCAAATGAGGAAGGTCCTTGAAGCAATTATTGCTTATTCTACCTCTGTTGAAGAAAAAGAATGAACGAGACCAGAATGATGAAGCATTTCACTTTCTTGAAAGCAAGTGGTCCAAGAAGCCAGAAAGTCTGGAGAATTGAACTTATAGCGCTCTCCGGTGACATCATTAGCAATCCATCAGGAAAGATTATCGCTTATTTCATGCTGAGGGCGATAAGCATCACCAGACAAATTATTTTCCCCAGCCATCAATCCATGTTTCGGGCAGATTACATCACAGAGATATAAGTCCCAGTAAGATGTATTATGGGAATGAACAAGTCACTACCTGCACTCTGGTTATACTGTGATGCTAGCTCAAGTCTTGATACATCATTGCTGCCACTTCCATGCTGATCAATTTCCTTGACAAGATTATATCCATTATGTCTTTCAGAAGATTGCAGAACTTAAAATTGAGAACATATGGCACAGAATAGGATTTGAAACAGATTCTACACTTATAAGCCTTTCATATGGGTGAACATTGGTTACAGGATTCCAAAAGTTGAGATAACCAGTCTTACCGTCTACTAAACCTTTCCATGATTCGGGAAAAGTAGAATATGGCAATGGTATCTTGGAGCAACAGAAGGGACAGTCGCTGTAGTGACCATTGCATGAAAATGCACCAACAAAAATCTTCTAGTTCATCCTGATGATGTTTATTTGTTCCAATAAGGTTGTTACGCTGGATGCCATCGACAACAAGGTCGAATCCGCCAAATTTACTCATCAATTGCTACAACTGATCACTACTTAGTTCTTGCGCATCTGTTTTCAAAGGTATGCCAAGATATTAAAAGGCAACCTCTGCCTCATTGATCCCAGAGAAAAGAGACAGGACATTGATACTACAGGGGAACATATCTCTAGCAGATTCTAATCCTCGTGTATGGTTTTTAGGGAAACCTAGAAGCACTTCTACCTCGTCAGATTTAAGCGGAACAACTTTATGCCTTCCAACTTATACCGGATTCTATTTTCGGCACTCATCAAGAACATACTTTTGGACACTCGAAGGTGACTCATCGTCATAAGCTTCAAGAGCCTTACGGATCCTTTCTGTCAATTTGGCACTTCCTGTACATGTTTGTAAACAGTTCAACTTTGTTCTTAAAGACTAGGAAGGCTACCAGTTTTTTTCAATGGAAAAACATCATGTATGGCGCGTGGAGGAAGTAGAATAAGAGGAAATTTGTTCTCAATTGGCAGATTATGAATATAGTCCATTTTCCGTGCAGCAGCATGAAAATACTTCGAATCTACAAATTCTGGCTCTACATCAGTACTGTGACATTTTGGTCCAAGTACCAATTGGAGCAAGTGACATGTTCTCATAATAGAAATAAGGAGGCCTAATAGCATTTTCTGGGAGCGTTCTTTGAGTTATCTGATCTGGTTCGGTAGGAACCCCAGAACCAATCATTGGGAATGAAAGATGAACTACATGATCGTCTTCATTAAAAAGCTTCTTTTCAAGCTTCTTCTGCTTATTCCTTTCCCAAAAATCATAGCCAGAGTTTCGTCTTTGCTTGTAATTGGGGTCATTGTATAATTGCTTCCTATCTTTTACTGGAAGAAGTACGTCAGCAGCCTTCGCCATTTGAGCAGCACATATAAAATCTGTCAACTCTGTAATTGATGAATTCGGACCACATCTCTCCATGTTATTGAAGCCTCAACCTCTGAATATCATATTTTTTTCAAGTATAACAGTTTATTCTCCTCATCAAAATCAGAATTCAGGATTTCCTCGGTATCAAAAAGAACTATCAATATCTGTGAAATCATCCTGAAAGATCGCTTCATAATCAGATGAGTTGTTATTAGAATCAACATGTTGCATGGGTGTGGATTTTTGATGAGTTTGTACCACTGTATATGTAGTCTTGCTATTGCATCAGATTACTGTTCGTATAAATTGGTTTCTCTCCCACAGAAAAGTATATTTCAGAGATGGCCTTCACTGAAAGATCATAAGCCACTGTGTCAGCCTGGAACAGATTACCAAGCTATTTATATTGCTCTGTCTGACTAAATCCCTCCAGATACAGAAAATGGTCACCTCATTCAGAAGACACATATCTCATACGATTTTGTCAGAATAATTGAGTACTTCTTAAATTTGTGACAACATGAAGAGAATTTTTCCAGTTACCTGACAACACTACTGTTTAGTGACACCAGAATGAGAGTATTCAAGATAAACAAATTTGGAGCACGAATAAAGCCACAAGTATCCACCACAATGCATTATCAAAATTGAACCTTGTAGGGATCATGATATTCAAGTCAAACAGACGTCGAGAGTAAACCAGAAATAGAAAATTGAGGCATCTCGAAAGCCCAATTCAGACAGATCTAGAGGGACATCTTGAGGGCTTATTTCAACCAGAAATAGAATATTGGGGCATTTTGAAGGCTCACAGTAATATGAATATTTGGGCATTCTTGAAGGCTCATCTCAACAAGAAGTAATGTTGAGCACACTTTTAACATCTGTATCAGCAAATATTGGGGCATTTTAAAGGTTCCTTCAGACAGATCCATGTGGGGCATTTTGAAGGCTCAGATTAACAAGAAGCAAATATCGGGGCATGCTGAAAGCCCATTTCAATCAGATTAGGACTGTTGATGCATTTTTGAACGTTCGTATCAGCAATGCTGGGACATGCTGAAGACCCATATCATCATGTGTTAAAGATCATTGATTTGAGAAAATATTTCCAATGAGACAGAAAGATATGAAGAATGAAAATAATGAAACAGTGACAGTCGAGCTGACTATACATAATTGCTTCGTTCATCAGGCAGTTGTATTAGAATCTTGTTGAACAAATATATACTCAGCAAGTATGGTTTCAAATACCCAATCTTCTTAAACCATGTGTCACATGACAGTGTGTTCTTTGTTAAACTACATCATGGATAAAGATGGTCCCCAGGCAGACTACTCGATCAAGGGTTCCTCAAGATCTCAGCTTTGAATTTTGTATTCTGTGTGTCGGTGATGATTGGAAATATTTCTTTGAGATTCATGGCAGTTAGTTACAACCATACTGTTGGGATTACGAAGATGTGTTTCACAATAGTTTTCACTTAATCGATGACATTGGAAAGGGAGACTCGACTCACTTACATTACTATTATTCCCGTTGTTACTGGGGTTATCATTGCCCGCCAGGATGAACTGAATTTTTATCTATTTTGGGTTTATCATGTACGTTTCATTCCAGCAGCAAGAATTCCACGGGTATCTTTCTATACATGGATCCTATAGCTGAAGTGTTTCTACTTTCTACAATGCTCATTACAGAAGAAAACGTGATCAGTATCACACTTGCTCTTGCCCGAGATGATATCAAGAGCAATTAGTGTCTCCTATTCAATTCGACACCAGCACATTTTGTGAATTTGACCAACTTTTTTGGTCATACCAGTATTTCACTTGTATTCCCATTGAGTTTTGTTCTCAAGAGATCTTGTGACATCATACAAAAACTTTGAACACTAGGCAAAGAGCTTCAATGATTGAGAAATATGAGCAGAAGCCACAGAAAAGGATGAATGTGTTGTTAAATGCTTTACGAACATCTGAGCAGAAGCCAAAGAAAAGGATGAATGTGTTTTCAAATGCTTTACGAACATCTGAGCAGAAACCAAAGAAAAAGATAAATGTGTTGTCAAGTGTTTTACATTTGAGCAGAAACCACATGAGATGATGCATGTGTTGTCAAATGTTTTACGAACCAGTTATTCTGATGCTGAACCAATGTTGTGATCATATGGTTTCCATTTTTGATCCAAGATGAAGTTTGTCTTCTTCAACTTCAAGATTATAAGTTGAGATATGATGAAGATTTCTTTCCGCAGAAGGAGAGCTGAAATTTTAACAACAAGAAACTAGTGGAGCCAACTAAGGTTGAACGACAGGTTGTTGTTAAGCATCCCGACATGATATGGTCCAAGTTGCCTTGTTCGAGAACCATTTAAATGTGGGGACATGAAAGGAATTGAGATAAATTCTCCTTATGATGTGTTTCAAGAGTCAAATCAGAACAGACTCTACTCCCCTAATTAATTCCCGCTGAGTCAGACATATCTACATCTACACTCTTCAAAGATGATAGATTCTCTTTTTAAAGATGATAGATTCTCTTTTCAAAGATGAAAGCTTTATGGGATTTATACACAAGTCCAAGCAAATAAAGTTGGTTTTATCCAAGACAAAATGGGGCATCAGGGTCATAATTTTGACTACGACAAGAGTTCCACAAATGAAACATTTCTTCTGAGACTTAAATGAAGCAAAGAAGACACAAAGATACAGATTGATCAGATGATTCTGCAGAAATGCAAGCTTGATAGCATAAGTTTCTACACTGATATCTAGAGGTAACCCTGGCAATAAATGATGAAGTGAAGGAAGACCAAGTTAACCACTTTGAAGTCAAATGAAGATTGCATCAACATTCATGCATTCATAAGAATATCATTTACACAATAGACAATGCATTACATTGATACATCTGAGTGCATTCAAACATGAAGTTTTACAGATATTCAGAAGAACAAGAAGATTCATGGAAAAAATACCTTACAAGAAGAAGGTATTCAAAACCGCAAATACATGAATCACGCAAACATCTGAAGAATAGATGGACGTAATCCACAAAAATGAGCATTATCTTGAGATTGGGGCATGTTACCCAATCAACATGTTATTTCGAAAAATAATGAGAAAACGATTTCCATAGTTTTTCATTCAATCTTTTCAAAAATTGAAATTGTTGAAAAGTAAGAAAACGATTTCCTTAGTTTCTTACTTAGTAAACTATTTCCCACATCTGTAAGTCCTACAGTGCATGATGTTTCCAAAAAGCCTTCGGGAGCTTTTTGATGTTTTTAAAGCCTTAGGGTCATCTGTAAGTCCTACAGTGCATGATGTTTCCAAAAAGCCTTCGGGAGCTTTTTGATGTTTTCAAAGCCTTAGGGTCATCTGTAAGTCCTGCAGTGCATGATGTTTCCAAAAAGCCTTCGGGAGCTTTTTGATGTTTTCAAAGCCTTAGGGTCATCTGTAAGTCCTACAGTGCCTGATGTTTCCAAAAAGCCTTCGGGAGCTTTTTGATGTTTTCAAAGCCTTAGGTTCATCTGTAAGTCCTGCAGTGCATGATGTTTCCAGAAAGCCTTCGGGAGCTTTTTGATGTTTTCAAAGCCTTAGGGTCATCTGTAAGTCCTATAGTGCAAGATGTTTCCAAAAAGCCTTCGGGAGCTTTTTGATGTTTTCAAAGCCTTAGGGTCTTCTGTAAGTCCTACAGTGCACGATGTTTCCAAAAAGCCTTCGGGAGCTTTTTGATGTTTTTAAAACCTTAGGGTCATCTGTAAGTCCTACAGTGCATGATGTTTCCAAAAAGCCTTCGGGAGCTTTTTGATGTTTTCAAACCTTAGGGTCATCTGTAAGCCCTTCAGTGCATGATGTTTTTTAGGACCTCTGGAATGATGTTTTCAACATTTCAGTCTTACTCAAAAGAAGAACAATGAAAAATTATTGTTTTTTTCGTTTTTGCTCTATTCTTGTTAACACAAGAATGAGCAAAGAGGGGCAGCTGTAAACACTAATTTTTCATTTTACTTAAATTATTTAAATTATTATTTTTAAAATTATTATTATTATTATTATTATTATTATATATATTATTAATATTATTAAATTAAATATTATAAAACCCTAAACCCATTTACAAGGCCCGTTTACTACTGGCCCAGACTAAAATGAAACCTTAAACATTTGGGGTTACAACTAGGGTTTCTAAACCCTAGCACTCCAGTCGCCTCTGATGCTTCCAGAAAGCCAGCCGCCGCCTCTACCAGGTGGTCCAACGTCCAGCTGCCGACACTCCAGTGCCACGCAACCTCGCCGCCGAAGCCTCTAGAAGCTCTGCTGTCACGACTCTAACCGTCCACGTTGTTGCCTATGGTGAGTCAGCACCAAAGTTATGGTGACTCACCGAAAGCTTCCTAAGGGACCGGTCCAACGAAAGCCTCGGTGGTGGATATAAAAGGCACCACACCTGCAAAATAAAAAGAGAGGAGACAAAAAGTAGAAAACCTGGGAGAAGACAGCCTAAACAGAGAACAAGAGGAAGACAAACAGCCAACCCAACAACAACCCACATTAGCAAATAAAAGATAAGAAGAAAGGAGCTTACCGAGGAAACTACGCGGTGATCGGAGATGCTACACACCGCTAAAACCTTCGAAATACTGAAGGTATTATTATAGATCTACTCCAATATGGAGCGTTTTAGGAAAAAATAAAGTCGGATTTGGCCTTGGGAGATTGAGGGCTTCGTTTTAGGTGTATTTGTAATTTTTCGGCCACCATGGGTGATGGCCGGAGGTGGCGATCGACGCCGGAACTTAACCACCGGTAGATGGTCGACCGGATGTTTTAGAGAGAAGACAGAGAGAAATTTTTATTTCTCTCTGTTAAAGAGAAAGGAAATGAGAAATGAAGAAAGAATGGCCCTTAAGGGCCGATTTTGGGTTTAAATACCATCCCCCATACGACGTCGTTTTGGGGGAGGGGTATTTGTGTAAATTCATGTATGGTTAAACCATACGCATAATCACCAGAAGTTTATAAACTTCCATTTTAGCCACTAAAACCAACTTATATGTCTTTTAATTTGGTATTTTAATTTTATTTTATTTATATTCTCGTCACTGATTAGATATGTTTACATATATATTTAGAATTATTATTAATGTCCATATTACATTATTACTTAGAATTATAGTTTTAAGTTTTAATATTTTACATTCTAATCCTGATTAATAATTTAGGGTAAATATTATAATTAGTCCCTTGAAATGACCATCCAGCTCAGTTGGCAGACCACAAGGTTCTTAACCTTGAGGTCGTGGGATCGAATCCCACGTAGGGCATTTCATAATTCGGAGGTCTCTTACGGAAGTTGCTCTCAACCTGGCGTTGGGGGTAGTCTACTATCTTACCTCCCCCTTACCCCATACATATGGGAAAAAGGGACAACCATTATTATAATTAGTCCCTCATATTTTAATATTTAATATTTCAATACCTAATAATTAATATAGGTTAAATCACACTGTTAGCACTCAAGTTTTATAATATTTCGAATTAGGACTCTAGTTTTATAATTTTACATTTTAATTATTAATTTTCATTTTTGACTATGAATTTTTAATATTTTACATTTTAACACTATATTTTTAATACCTTTTATTTTAATCATTATTTGCAATGTTATTTTATTACTTTTTATATTTTAATTATTGCTTTAATTATTAATTTATTATTATTTTATTTTAATCATATTTAATTAATTTTATAAATAACTTTTAATCATATTTTAATATATATTTATTTTTCAATATTAAGAAATGGCAGTCTTAAAGCAACTGGATGTTCATTTTCTGATATTTCTAAAATAAATATAAATTATATATATTAATCTATATATTTTAATTATTTTTATAAAAAAATATTTTATTAATAGTTTTTTAATTTTTTAATATTAAGAAATGAGCTGTCTTAGAGCACATAGAAGTCATTTTCTTATATTCTTAAATAAATAAATATCCTATTTTTTTAAAATTATATATTAATTTATTTTAATGTTTTTAGAAAAATGTTTTATTGATATTTATTTATTTTTTAATATCAAAGAAAATAGCTGTCTTAAAGCACCTAGAAGCCATTTTTTGATATTTCTAAATAAGTAAATATCTCTTATATTTATATATTAATATATTTTTGTAAAATTATAAATTTGAAAACAACAACAACAACAAAACCCTATTCTCATATGCAATGGGGTAAGGGGGAGGTAGGGTAGTAGGCTGTCCACCAACGCCAGGTTGAGAGCAGCTTTCGTGGAAGACCTCCGGCCAGTCAAAAAATTAATAATAAAGATAAAATGTAATGCATACTTAAATAAATAAATAAATAAAATACGTAGTTGAACAATCTTCATATGCAGTCCTCATATGCACGTCTGTAATGTGAAGTAATCCCTGCAAATAAACCGCTGCATAAAAATATCTGCATATAGACAGAAACGTAAGACCCGACCAAAAATATAAAGATGAAACATGATGAGCAGTATACCCAGAATTCAACGATAGCAGGCTTCGAGAAGGGATAAAGTCAAATGGGTTAGAACCTAAACTAAGGGAACACTACTCCGCTACCTTAGTTCTAGGCCTTCATAAATTCCAATGCTAGAAACGTATAAAAAGTACAATTAATGGAATTACTACAAAGGCATTAAAAGAAGACTAAGATGATACACCCAATGGATGTGACTCGCCCTACTCGGTTACCCTGGTCTTAAGTCGCCATAATTTCCTATCAGAGGTCATGTCCTCAGTAAGGTCTAAATCCTTCAAATCAGATCTCAAGCAGTCTTTCTATTTCCGCCTTGGTCGACCTCTCATTCTGGTACCGTCGACTGTAATCGACTCTACCCTCCTAACCGCATCCGATGGTTGTCGTCTTTGGACATGCCCAAACCACCGTAGTCTTTCCTCTCTCAATTTTTCGGATACATGCACCACCCCCAAGGACATCCTAATAGAAGAGTTTGGTGTCATGTCCTACAGAGTCCTACCATATACCCATCGAAGCATTCTCATTTCTGCGGCCTCCATCTTCCTTATGTGATCCTTCTTGATAGCCCAACATTCTGATCCATACAGCAACGCTGGTCTTATTGCCATTCTATAAAATTTTCCCTTAAGTTTTAGAGGTACCTTCTTGTCACACAAAACTCTAGTAGCAGCCCTCCACTTTAGCCATCCCGCCTTTATACGGTGTGAAACGTCGTCATCTACACCCCCATCTTTACATATCATAGACCCTAGGTACTTGAAACAATCCTTTGAGGGAAGAACGTGTCCTTCTAAGCATATATCTACATCTTCATCGTTTTGGTTCCCACTGAAGTTTGAACATAAATACTCTGTCTTTTCAATATTGATCCTTAGACCTTTTTCTTCCAAAGCTGTTTTCCAGGTAGACAGTCTACTATTCAGCTCAGTTTTTGTTTCAGCCACTAAGACGATGTCGTCAGCGAAAAGAATACACCATGGAACACCGTCTGGTGTCGCACAATAGATGTCGTCCATAATCAAAGCGAAGATGTAAGGGCTAAGAGCCGACCCTTGGTGGAGTCCGATTTCCACCGGGAATGCCTCGGTGTCGCCAACTGTAGTCTTGACGTAGGTAGTTGATCTACAGTACATATCACGAATCGCGCGGATATAAGCAGTTGGGATCCGTCTCGTTTCCAATGTCTTCCAGATAGTATCGCGGGGAACGCTATCATACGCCTTCTCAAGGTCAATGAACGCCATGTGAAGATCTCTATTTTTTTCCCTATATTTCTCCATAAGCCGTCGAAGAAGATGAATCGCCTCCGTGGTGGACCTGCCTGACATAAAGCCAAATTGGTTTTTCCGAAACCCTAGTAATATGTCTCAACCTAGCCTCTAACACCCTTTCCCATAGCTTCATGGTATGGCTGAGTAGTTTAATACCTCTGTAGTTGCCACAACGTTGGGGATCTCCTTTATTCTTATAGATTGGTATCACCGTAGACTCTCTCTCCACTCCTCTGGCATCTTGGCAGTCTCTAGAATAATATTAAAGATGTTGGTCAACCACTTAACTCCCTCTTCTCCTAGTACCAACCACACAGTGATAGGAATTTGATCTGGACCGACAGCTTTGTCCCTTCCCATCTTTCTAAGAGCCATTTTGACTTCTTCAAACCCAATCTTACTTGTAGGGCAGTCAAAGAGCGTTGTATGATGGTCGGCTGACCCATCAACGGTTCTATCTCTACAGGGAGAGGCATCGTCATTAAATAAGCCAAAGAAGTAACTACCCCAGAACCTCTTAATATCATGATCTTTCACTAAGAGGACACCATTGTTGTCCTTTATGAAACTAATGCTACCTAGATCCTTTTTCCTATTCTCCCTGGATTTTGCAAGCTTGAAGATGCCGTTTTGACCTTCCTTAGTGTCTAATCTCTTGTACATTTCCTCGTATGCCTTATCATTTGCTTTAGCCACCGTTTTCTTGGCTTCCCGCTTTGCCTCCTTGTATCTTTGTTTAGCTTTCGATCTTTTCTCGTCGTCAGTGCATTGTAACAACTCCTTGAAGTAAGTTTGCTTTGTCTTCACCTTAGTTTGGACTTCATCGTTCCACCACCACGATTCTTTATGTTCCTTGACCTTCCCTGTTGACAACCCAAGGGTGTTTTTGCCTACCTCTCTGATGAAATCTGCCATATTTTTCCATAACATATCTGTATTTTTTGAGTTTGAAGTTCCAAAACCTGTATTAGACAAAACCTTACTCCTAAAGTCATCAGCTGTCGCTCCATGTAGGTTCTTCCAAATAATCCTAGGTTTACCAAGCATAGCCCTCCTATGAGTGCTATGCCCGTGACGTACGCGGAACACCAAAACTAACAATCTGTGTTGTGATGCACATGCCTCTTCAGGGAACACCTTACAGTCAGTGCAAGCCCATCGATCCCAATTTCGAACCAGGATGTAGTCGATTTGGGTACAATGTCCACCGCTATGGAACGTAATCAAGTTCACATCTCTCTTGTTAAAAAAGGAGTTTATGACCACCATATCGTGTGCAGTTGTAAATTCAAGCAACGTACGCCCCTCCTCGTTCCTACTACCAAACCCAAAACCCCCATGAACACCGCCATACCCGTCGGTTGCCCTACCTACATGGCCATTGAAGTCTCCCCCTATGAAAACTCTTTGGTCCTCCGAAATGCTCCTAAGGACATCATCTAATTGATCCCAGAAGCAACATTTCTCCCCCTCCCCTAGGCCAACGTGTGGCGCGTACACTAAAAGGACATTCACCACATCCGCTTCTATAATAACCTTAATCATCATAATCCTATCCCGATATCTACAAACTTCAACTACATTTTCCTTGAGCCTAGATGATACCAAGATACCCACCCCATTTCTAGCGCTATCTACGCCTGAATATCACAACTTGTACCCATTGCACTCTCTGGCGCGAGCCCCTTTCCACCTAGTCTCCTGAATACAAGCCAAATCTATTTTCCTATTATTAAGTACGTCGGTCAGCTCTAGCAGCCTAGCATTTAAAGTGCCTACATTCAAAGAACAAACTCTAAGTCTAGTTTCCTTGATATCACTCTGTCGAGCCCTCCCCCTATATTCCCTATGGAGTCTAAAAGAATGACATGACCTCAAGTAATCATCTATAGCCGAAGCTATGAGGGACTATGAAAAAAGAATCCAAAGAAGACAGAAGATGCACCAATAAAACGCTAAACAAATCACACAGATTGTAGTAAAAAGAGATAAATTTTTTAATTAATCACCCAAATGGAACAACTAAGCAAACCCAGATAAATGGCTTAGTGTCACCAAAGAATCAAATTGAGAGCTCAAATCAGAAACAGAACAAGTAAATTTCTTTTGTTATTCAAATTACTGCTCACCAAAAAACAAAATCTATATACAAATATTAAAAGGTAATCAGCCTCTAGAATACAAAATTTTAATAAACATGCAAATTTTAATCTAGAAGCAATAATAAAAATTTGATTCAGCTTAATTATTGGTAGATCTACTTCATTAAAAACAACATTTCAACTAAATCAAGATATTTAACTTAATTAAAGCTAATTTAAAGACAAAAAAAAGTTTTAAAATAGTTTGAGAAGCTAAATATTATAAAAGCTAAAAGAAGCTTTCAGATTATGAAAGCTAAAACAGAAAAGCTAAAAAAAAGCTTTCAGAGATTCAAGTAAAAGTTGATCTGATCTGAAGACGGAATGTTGAGGAAAGCTATGGGGAAGTAGAAATGTGAAAGGGAAACCTGATCGGAGAAGATGAAACCAAACGCCGTCGTCTAAACTTCGAAGTGTGACAGGAGAAGATCGTGAAATTATAAATTTGAAAATAACAGAATTATAAATTAAATATATCTTTGAATTTTTAAATTTCTAATAATAGGGACAACTTATAATTAATAAAGTACCAATTTTGGGTGTTGTAGGGGTGCTAATCCTTCCCTAAACGTAACCGACCACGAATCCCTTTTTATTTCTAAAAAGAATGAATTTTTGGTTATACGCAGATCAATTTATCTTTTAACTGATGTTTTCTTAAAAACTCTTTTAAAAGATAATTTTAAGGTATTCGACCTACCTGACCCAAAAGGCCGATGTCGACTCTCAAAACATTTTAAAACCATTTATTCATATCATTTTTCCCGCCGAAGCAAAAATTTCGTGCCCGGGCGAAAACTGGTTACGACAGTTATGATTATGATCCTTTTTCTTTTTGCAACCAGAATTTCGTGGATGAAGCCAAGAAATCCCACTTGTTTTTTAGTACTGAATTGAAATGATTTGCTCTTATTAATGCTAAATTTTAGGAAAATTTATTCTTCAAAGTTTAATATGCTTGAAACGAGCATCTAACATGTATCATGGTCAAGTGCACTTTAGGAATCATAAATTATGTTTTATTCCCCCCCCCTTAAAATTATGGACCTTCAATAGGGAGAAATCTTTTGAGTGATTCAGAATTCTAGCCCTGGTGTTGACCGCTATGGAAAAATAGGATGGTCATTTTGGTGATGCTGCCAATTGCAACAAAATGGCATCATGCCAATAGGCTGTGAATGCTTGAGGTATGGGCTTTGAATAGAGTTTAATGGTTAATTGGAAACCTTTAACAAATCCCTTTATATGAGATTTTAGGTGCCCTTGATTTTTATTTGGCATAAGAAATATATAGCTATTTTGCTGGATCCTTCAGAAGATATTTGTATTTTGTACTTAAAAATGATATGGAAAATTTGTGATATAAGTTTTGGAGAAAGTTTCAAACCTCAATGTAACCTGAATAATCAGAGAAATATATTGTACTTTGTCTTTCTGAACAAAATGCAAATTATTCTACTTGCATCAACAACAACAACAACAAAACCCTATTCTCATATGCAATGGGGTAAGGGAGAGGTAGGGTAGTAAAATTAGCTGTCTCTTATTCTCATATGTAATGGGGTAAGGGGGAGGTAAGATAGTAGGCTGCCCCCAACGCCAGGTTGAGAGCAGCTTCCGTGGGAGACTTGATGCATCAGTAAACAGAAGTCATTTAAAACACTGAAAAACTAATGCATTTGTTGTTCACTTGTTTATTGATTCTTTGTATCCTAAATGACATTTGTTTACTGATTCTTGTATCCTAAATGATATTTATTTTAGATTCTAAATTACATTTGCATCCTAAATGACGT
This sequence comes from Hibiscus syriacus, assembly GCF_006381635.1. Taxonomy (NCBI): domain Eukaryota; kingdom Viridiplantae; phylum Streptophyta; class Magnoliopsida; order Malvales; family Malvaceae; genus Hibiscus; species Hibiscus syriacus. Next base: position 1,219,650 of record NW_024063392.1, on the reverse strand, counting down.
TTTAGATTATTATTTACTAATTCATTTTTATTTCATTGATTTTTAAATAGAATGTTTCATTGATGTTTAAATAGACTGATGTTTAATTAGCAAATAATGATTTCTATTGTTTTGTGCTCGTTCATTTAATCTCGAGTTTCTATTTTCGCATTTGTATTGAAATCTCGATTCTAGAAATATCATGGTAAATAATAGTAAAAACTAATGGTTATAACCTCTAATATTATAATAAAAAATGACTCAAAAATACTTGTCACACCCTAATTTGAAGCTTGAAGCTTGATTAATAAGTAATTAATTAACTTATTTTTCAAGTATCAATTTGTAAGTTTTCAAAAAAATTAGGACAGTTTTTGAAATCCCAGAAAGCTCATCCTCGGATTTGACCATCGTTGGTCTGCGGGGGAAAAAATTGAAATAGGGGGACTGTAGTGATTAGAACCTGTGACATTAGAGGTAAAGGTGCTCATGCCTTAGCTATTTAGGCTAGGGCACTATTTAATATTAGTTTAAATTGCAAGGGCACTATTTAATATTATTTTATAAAACTTAAAATTTATATTGGAGTTGGATCAGATCCAACACCCCAAAATTATTTTTTCACAATCTAAACCTGAGACAAACTTTAAAATAAAATCCCCAAATATAATACCCTCCGTCGCTACTCGTCTCATCACCGTTCAAGCTTCGTCCGATCGTCATGATTGTTACCTACCAGTGTGTACTCCTGGCCGTCGTGATCAAAACCCACCCGATTGATCGTTGTAAAGGTCTGTCATTCGTCGTGAATCGACGTTTGAAGCTTCGTCTAAAAACCTAGCCATCGTCATTGTTTTTTGTCGCTTTCACGTCGATTCCTAGCTCCGTTGGTCACACCGCCACCGCCATTGAACTCCTCGAGTGATTCCGACCAAAACTCGACCATCGTTGTCACCTCACCGTCTCATTTGCTTCGTCCACCGTTGGGTAAACTTTCAGCCATTTTTCCTATAATTTCTTTGTGTATTTCGTTGTTTGGCTTGTAATGGTGTTAAATCAATGATTGAAGGCTTGGGGAGTAATTGGCCATTGTCCCAATTGTTTTTGCCCGCCGCACATGTCACACGCACCACCCCTTGCACGCGAGGGTTGTTTTTCGCCTTGGTAGTTTCCACAATCGGTCTGGACCAATCTAGACCTCCCGAACCAATCGAACCGATCTGGTTTGTGATGAATCGAGCCAAGCCGCGCCTGAGTCAAGCCATTGATCTGACCGTTGACCGAGCATTGACTTTTTCAAGACCACCTAGTTTTTTTATGTCTCGAGTCTGTTTTCCCGTCCGTTTCACCAAATTCGAAATTGGTAAGCTATTTTCAACATTTTATCCTTCGATTCGATCTGATTTTCACGTTTAAGTTTCGTTTCTGATGCAATTCATTTTGTCATGTATATGAGATATTATGGGACGTCAAATTCAAGTGCAAAATCGATCGAATGAAGTTTAATTGGTCGATCGATGTGGCTCGAATGCTTTAAGTAACACGTTGGTATTGGTTGCATGAATCAATATTATTGGGCTTTTATGTATAGTTAATTATTATTGGACTCGAACTAGATACAATGTAGAGTTAGTAAACTGAATAAGACTCATATGACTCGCATAGGAAATTAGAAGACCCATAAGAAATAAATTTGGACTCATCGATTAATCAGTAAATCAATTAACCTCAAGGTCTGTAAATTCTGATTATCTCTGCTAAAGGTTAAATGCAAAAAATGCATGGATAAGAAATTACGAAAACACCTCTATGATGTAAAAAGACAATGATTGTACCTGGAAGTGAAAAGAACTCTAGAAAGACATATTTGATTTGATAAATCTATTGATGCACCTGTTAAATGCTTGTTTTGTTTAGAAAAATATCGATAATCGATTTTAACCTCTGAGATGGCAAAGAATTATAATTTTTTGACTCTTTAATGAATATCTGAAGACTGACCTATCAGGAGTACTTTATATTTATGAATTGGATGAAATGATTGGAATATCCTCAAGATCCGTAATAACTAGAAAACCCCTAAAAATTCAAACTTGACCTGATAGAGCTGCCATTTCACTTGTTAAATACCCGATCTGTTTTGAGAAACCATGATAATCAAAATTTATCTCTGAGTTGGGAAAATATACATAGAATTTATGATACCTGAGCATACGCCCGGAGGCTAAATCACTGAAAGTATCATTTACGTTCGAACAGTTCGAAATGATTACATTATATGAAAAAATGAATCAAAAGAGAATGACTGAAATATCATTGATTGTTGAAATGACCTAAATACCCTCACACACAGGATTAAGGGAAATGCTTGTGGACGAGTTCTATAAGTACCAGCAAAGCTTTAAATGTTGTAACAACACTAAGGGTATTATAGTGCAACCTAAGTGTGTTGGTCACCTTTGTTATTATTGCAATAATTGGAAGAAATACCGCTTAAATAATGTCTGCCTCCTCGAGTTACACTTAGTAATGGTCTATGAAGGTGATCTATTCAAGTATATGAAGCAGTCGGTATTAGAAAGTAAATGATGGTGAAGTATCTCAGTCTGAATGATTGGCAAGTATCGCAGTGATGGGATATGTAGTTCGATGTTTAACTTGAAATCCTAATAGTTCGATATAAATCATGAATTTTGCAAATAATCATTTTACTCTTATTGGGTTAAATTACTAAGAATTCTTCAGGAAATATAATGACTAAAATTCCCCTATTGACCTGAGTAATGGAAACACTCTTGTTATATTCGAATCTTAAATAAAAATTTTGATGTAAGATTCCCGAACACCTTTTTGATACACCAGAAATCCTAAATGGTCACGAAGCATCAATTTCTAAATGTCTGATTTGATCTGTTAATAGTCGTACTCTTTTAATAGGGATCTTATTTTTGAAATCTGATCAATTTATAGAATTTCATGTTTCCATTATTGATAACTACCAAGCGCATCCGGAAAGATATTTGATTCCTTTAGTGTGTGCCTCATGCATATAAATATTTTCTCTGATTTTAAAAGCATGCTCTAATATTTGAAATAAAAATATGGTTTTTGATATCTGGTTTTTGATCTCTAGATTCTGATATATGATTTTTGATCTCTGGTATCTGATACTAGATACATTTGGCTCCTGATTCTAATATTATTGTTAACATGTTTTATAATGGGGCACTATATGGGATGTATTATGAAGTTTTGTGGTTTAACTCTGATTAAGCTGATAATTTCTTATGGACCTAAGGCGAATCTTGGGTGAGCTCTTATGCCCAATGAGCATCGTGGTAAGACCTTATAGACCCTAAGACACTCTCTTAGGGTGACTCATTGCTTTATAGTTAGGGTAACTCCTTATGGACTTGAGGGCACTCCCTTCAGGTGGCTCCTACGCTTCGGCTAGGGTAAGTCCTTATGAACCCATGGTGTTCCCTTAGGTTGGCTCCTACGCCCAATGAGCCTAGGGTAAGTCCTTATGGATGCAGTTCAGGGAAATTACATATTGAGTGTTTGATTGGAAGGTATTATTGCGATTTTAAAAATATATTTTACTGAAATAAACTACTATTTATGGTTTTTAACACATTAGACTCTCAACCTCAACCCCATATTCTAAATGTGTCTCTTTGAATGTTTCCTCTGAATTGTAAGCTTCCTGACTGTTACCTGAAGAATTAATTTGTGAAATCTCAACTTAACATCAGGACTTGTATATGCCTGAATAATTAAGGAAATTACATGCTTCCATTTATCTGCTTTTCCTTTAGTACCATTTGGTAGTTTTGTATTAATGAGCTTTCTCAAAGCTCACTCTGTTACTCACCATTTCAGGTTAAAGAATCGATCTTGTATAATATCGACATCAGTATGGGAGTTCCTCTAGCATTGCTTATGAGTACGATACATGTATGATTAGGGGGCATGTAGGTCACATTTATTTTTTTATATCAATGTTTGAAACGTGTTTTGAGGTTGTATATTATTTGAATTCAATTTTAAAATTGGAATGATTTTTTAACTTTTGATTTTATGTATAAATTATTTTGTAGTTCTAAAAGGTTTAATAAAAAAAAATTAATTTTCCTTGGATTTATATTGTGGGTCGTTCTGATGGCCCTAATGGGGACACCTCAGATCGGATCGAATCACTTGTATCGGTATGGGGGTGTTACAATACTTCAAGTTTAATTATTTTCATTACATAACTTCAAATGAATTTCATGTTAATTATGTTCATAACATAACTTCATATGAATTTCAGGTTATTAAAACTTAAATAATGGAGTCGGAATCAGCTTCAATTGGATTATCGACCATTGTGGAACCGAAAAGAAAATATGGAAAGTCAGAGCCGACGAACAATAACAATTGGGTCTGCAATTTTTGTGGAAAAGTTTCTAAGATAGGAGTGCATGCAGCTTACGACAAAGAATTATGGGAGAACTCTTGTAGGGCAATTGTAAGATATTTTTTATGAAGCTGAAATTGTATTCGATGAGGCTAATCACCCTAGCTTCAAAGAAATGTGTGAAACTATAGGTCCCAATTTGAAACCTCCAAGTATGCGTGAGATTAGAGTTTCTCTCCTTAAAAAGGAAGTAGTGGACACTCAAAAGGTAGTGGAGGGTCACAAAAAATAGTAAACGCAAAAGGGTTGTTCAATTTTATCGGATGGATGGCATGATTCTGTTGTTCAAAAAGATATTGTGAACTTCCTTGTCATCTCTCCAATGGGCTTTGTGTTCATTAAATCCATGGATGTCTCAGAAATTGTCAAATATACAAATTTGTTGTTTTAGATGCTTGATAAGATAGTGGAAGTGGGAGAGGAAAATATAGTTCAAGTGGTGACGAATAATGTATCCAATTACGCCAAAGCCGGTACAAAATATAAGTTCATTTAATCATTTTTTTCTTTATTGTTCAAGTTACTTAGATATTGATTTTTTTAGTAATTTATTATTTTTTGAAGAGCATCATCAACCTCCCATTGTCATTCATGTTCTTCAAAGAGATTTATATGTTGTCAGTATTTTAACAAGGTATTATAGTATTGAGTGATAGTAAACTCTTCTTGCCTAAGATCATGCATCTTACTTTCAATAGCAAACAAACTCAACAGTGTTATCAATACTTGAGTAAGTTTATTTAACTTCCTTCCAAATCTCGTTAGTAGTAGAATAAAGAAGAAAATTCTCACCAATCTCAGGAACCATGGAGTTCATCAACCATTAGATAATCATATGGTTTTCACTCAACCGTGTCCTGTAACCAGCATCTTACGGGGTAGGAATAACATTGTCGTCACTGATGTAATCCTCATTGTTTCGTCCAGTGATGTAGTGCTTGACAGATTGAGACCATTGAATATAGTTGTTCCCATTCAATTTTTGGTTTGTTATTGATATGGGAAATGCATCGGCAAGAGTGAGAGGAAAGGAAGAAGAGGAACCAACCTGTGAGAGTAGTTGATTTTGGGCAGAGATATTTTCAGAATCGATAGTGGTCATTAGTGAAAAGGCTGATTATAAGGGCTGGTGAAGAAAAGGAGAAAAAAATAAAGATCGAAAAAAAAGGCTTAAGCTAAGACCATGTAGAAAGGTGGAATGTGCAAAGAAGTTTTCTATATTTTTCTTGATATTTTATTGATAAAGATATAACTTATTTATAGTTTACGGAAGAAGCCTAATCTAGGAAAGTTGAAAAATCAGCAGCCAAATCCCTAAAAGTCAACATCCTCTAATTGGGAATGCAATCTTTTATTTTCTGCAATCTGTTTTAATTTATAAAGAATATTCTGTTCACACAAATTACTCTACTCACACACGGAAATATTCTACACTAGCATCACTTAGGTAGGGATTCGGAACACTAGGCGTATTTAGGGTAGAAATTTCAAATAGGGAACTTTTATCACGGTTGTATGCTTCCTCTCATGAACCAAATCAATCACACCCCATGTTATGATATTCTGTGTATCTTTTGGTAGGCGTAGTCTACTTCTATATGCAGATTTATAGACATTTGATCCAAAATTAATTGGCTATTTCGGACTTGACTTGATTATTGGGTACGAAGTGATTGCTTAGTATATGTACATGTTATCTTATACTAGTTTATGTTTCATTATTTGATTGTACTTTTCTTTGATATAAAACAACTAGTATAAGATTTGCTACTTTCCCAGAAGTGAAACTATTGGTGTTTGTGCAGGTTGCTCGTGGTCATATTGAGAAATCAAGCAATTGAAGGAAGATACTAACTTTACCCCCTGGCCTAGCCATCTAACCGCTACATCTATCCCAACAGCGGAGGCCGTGGCCGTGTGTGAACAGAACATTCCTTCAGCTCAGCCAACTGACACTCCTCTTCCGCAACCTATGATTTCATTTGCACCTTTGAAAACAACTGAAGAAGATAGCAAGAAAGCAGTTGCTGCTTCAACATCTTCTGCTCAGATGCTTACCGCGGTAGTTTCGTTTCTTGTTGCTGAAGAAGCTGCTTCTCTTAATGGTAGCTTAAATTCTAGTGGGTCCACATTGGGATTATCAGTGTTTCCTCCAGAAAAGCGCCCTAAACTTGAGAACCGATGCCTGCGTCTGATGCAAGCAATTCGGACATGGGCAGTGTGGCTTATTTTGGCACACCACAGCAGCAGCCAATCAACGGTGTGGCACTTGCACCATCAAATGGTATGAAACCGATGTCCCAAGCCAACCAGATTCAAACTCCCATGCCTTTTGCTCCTACCACTCCCCCTCCACCTCAATCTCCTCCAAATCTAGCAGCAAGTCATTGCATGCAGTTGAGTGGTATGATGGTAGGGTTAATGACTTATGGTTATGGAGCCAACACGCTGCCACCGCCACCTCCTCTACCCCTACAAATGACAATGAGGTTAGTTAAGCCTGCTTATCAGCCGGCACAGCCTCAGTCTCATCCTCAGCAGCAATCAACTACTAGAGGATTTTACCAGGTACCAGGTTTTATGGGCAAAACCCTCAATCAACACCACCTGACCTCACAGTGAGGTACATGGTGGCGTCAAGTATTTGATTCAACGGCAAACTCACCAACATTATACGTAAAAATTTTAGAGGCTGTGATGGCCATGTATTATGTAACTTAGAGAATTTTTAGGCTTCTGTTGTCCTAGACTTGAAATCAGAGCATGACCATGCCCCCATCATCATCATCATCACTTAACCCATTAATTGTGCTGACTAACGTGGTTTAGCCAGATGTTCTAAAATGTCGCATGGGTGCATCTACTCCCATTTTAGTACACACTAGGACATGACCTGTATGTTTATGTACTAAAGGAGCCACCAAAATTCTTGAAATAACTTTTTTATGGTTCAAAACTTGGTCCATCCACACCAGGGAAATCTACAACAAAATAATGACTGTTTAGGCTGTAAATAACATAGAAAATACAGTATGTAGATTGTTGTTTTTCTTTAAATCTCAGTGTCGCACACTTGTTTAAGACTTAAGAGATGTACGATGTTGTCATTTGGATTTCATTTAAAAAATCTGAATTTGGGACTGGTTTACAAGTATATCGGTATTTAAAATAGTTTCATTGGTAATAATTCTTGTTTGAAATACAAAACCTTTAATATTTTATTTTTTTATTTCATTCTTAAAAATAGACTTAATTATAAAATAAGTATTCAAACTGTCATTTTTTCTACATAGGTGTCTAATTTTTTTTAATCATTCAAGTGCCTAATGTTACAAATGTTACTACTCCATTTTAGGTGCTCAGACCGTAACGACCGTTAAATGACATGTATCATATTTTGGTAATTTTAAAAATTTATTTAAAATAAAAAATGAAATTATATATTTTAAAAGAAAACCCAAAAATTTTAGAAAACTTTAAAAAACCTCAAAACTTTGAAAACTCCAATTTCAATCCCTAAACCTAAATCGGTAAGCACCGTTTGACGTCGATCGGACCTCCACCCTTCAACAAGCCAAATTCGACCATAAATATTGTCTCCGACGAATGAAACGACAAAATCACGACCCAAAATCGTATCTCCAACAAACACAAACCCCTAAATTCGTGACACCCAGACGATCCAACGACGCACACGACGATAAGGGAGATGAAGACCGATCAAGTAGATGGCAAGGCGACGACAACCGTGGCCAGGGAAGTTAAGGTTAGATATTTAGGGCTTCTTTGTAATTTAAAAAACATAGGATTTTTTTATAAATACAATATTTTTTAAATTTTTTTTTTAAAAAAACTCAAAATTATTAGAGCGTAACATGTGTTACTTAACGGAATTTTTTAATGATCATTACATCTCAAACACCTAAAATGATAATATTTATAAGGTTAGACACTTAGATGATTAAAAAAATTATACCCTAAAAAATAAGTTAAAAGATATGCTCCAAGTCTTTTTGTTTTTTGTACATTTAAAATTTAATTTCAACTTTTTAAAAAAAATTAGTGACTTCTGGCAAAAGAAGTTTCTACCTTTTAAAAAAGAGAAAATAACCTCAGTGACCAAAAATGCCTTATAATATACGATTTTAACCAACTTTTTTTGGATTTGCCAAAATGACCAACTAAATCGCAATGCGATCGATAATTCGCAACGCGATCTCCGGTATCGCAAATCAGTTTCCAGATTCGCAACGCGATTCTGACCATCGCATTGCGATTTCCCAAATTCGCGTTGCGATTTTCCTAATTCACAATGCGAATACGTAAATCGCAACGCGAATTTGGAAAATCGCAATGCGAATACGTAAATCGCATTGCGAATCTGTAAATCGCAACGAGATTCTGACTATCGCAATACTGAATTTCAAATTCGCAACTCGATTTCTGAATTCGCAACAGGTTTTAATTTCGCAACACAAATGTTTTAGGTATATAACTACGCAGCAGCAACAACTCATAACCTAAATCCCTAAATCGCAACTCATTCCATCTCCATCTATCACTCTCTCCGGCGACATCCGTTCCTATATCCAACGACATCCTTCCCCATCCGGCAACAGGTTTTAGTTTCGCAGCTCGTTTGCTTAGTAAATTAATTTACAATAATGAAATCATCTAATGTTGATCATCTTTTCCTCTACCAAAATATGGATCCTCATCAAAATCCCAATCACAACTGGCTTCACCTTTTGGGACTGTTAACTTAGGTGATTTTTAAATGCAAACGTTGTATTATGTGTATATTATGTGTGAACTTTTAACATTTTCAGTTAGGCATGTATTAGTAACTTGAGTTTGAACATTGCTATGATATGTTCAGTTGTTATCACTTATTAGACATTCATTTGACTATCTCAACGCGAATATGACTATCGCAACACGGAAATGACTATCGCAATACGGAATTGACTATCGCAACGCGGAAATGACTATCGCAACGAGAGAATCGCAATGCGAAATGAAAATCGCAATGCGAAATGAAAATCGCAACGAGTGAATTTAGTTTCGCGTTGCGATTTTCATTTTCGCATTGCGATTCACTCGTTGCGATTTTCATTTCGCATTGCGATTCTCTCGTTGCGATAGTCATTTCCGCGTTGCGATAGTCTGTTTTGCATTCAACATAATGCAGATTGAAATCAACAAATCAACTATTACATTTCAATCAATTAAACAAGCACAAATATTATGTACACATCAATTAAACAAATCAACATTTACAAATCATCTTTTACAAATCAATTAAACAATCAAAAAATAATAATGAAATCAACTTTTGCACCCATACATCCATTTCACGCAGCTCACTTCAGGATTAACCTGCAGAAACCAAACATTGAATCAACAACACTTTCTACACATCTAAAACCTACAAACAACAAATTATTGAATTCTAGCTACTTAACCAAACATTTTCAAACCAAAAAGAGAAAATATGTTTAACAACACTTGCATTTGACTTACAAATTGTTTATGGACACTTTCATAACGCGGATGCAGGTAGGCAGCGTCTCGCATATATCGCTCTAGCCATAAAATGCCAAAACCACAAGCCTACTGCACCTCTATCTCTATCGATGGGAGGTGAATGTGTACTTCCTATCGTCAAACGCTCTAAGAACATGCATACGAGAGGACCACAATCCCCTATGGCTTCCTTCGTTTGTTGTGGCGCGGTCTCGTCTCTGATAACTGTAACATTGAACTTCTTTGGCTTCTTGTTTCCAGACTTAGTCCAATAATCAATTGCATCCAAGAATTTAGCCAAATGAGAGCTCCATCCCTTAATCATATATCTCAAATCAGACAATGATATGTAATTTATCATGCTTTCATATACTATTGTCTTTAGGGATGGGAGCTAAAGCTCGACGAGAAGCCAATGAGTACGGTCCAAAACAGGGATAAACACCTGCATCGAAATGTAATAATTCAAATTGCGCACTTATTTATGAACACCCTTAAAATATTTAAACAAATATACTAACCTTATCGACCTCCCACCATGCAGGATAAAGTTTAGCTTGTCCATTAGCCAACACATATGATTCATGTCGTTGATTCTTCAAGTGAACTACGTGAAAAGACGTCGGCATAATTGTATATCGCATTTTTTTAATATTTTTCTTCAATTTCCTTACAATTAGAAGACGTGTCACCCATGCATCAATATGTTGTTTTACAAAAAAAGACATATATTAGTGAATTACATAAATTTTTTAAAAAATTAATCAAACTGAAATATAAGAAATATAAGACTTACCCCCCCATCGAAATAGCCGTTGTCTTCAACCCCTAATAATATACCCCACCAAGACCGTTCAATCAACAAATGCATATCATCGTTGAGTTTGTATATGTCAGTGTAACACCCTTGGCTCCGCTCATGTAGATAAAAATCAACTGCGGTCTTAACCCAAAGGGTATTATCCATAATTGTTTCCGGTAGTTGTTTCCTCTCCACTTCATCTGCCGGAATGGTACTGGCCGGTAACTTATACGAAAGCCAACAGTCATCCATCATGCCCGGCACGTGAGGGGGCTTCTCAATAATTCGATATATTACACTGTGTGAATCGGGCTCTAGAATGTTGGGAGGGACCTCTTCAACGATGACAGTGGCCTCTTGAACGGTGGGATGGGACTCTTGAGGGATGATAGGGGCCTCTTGAACGATAGGGGAGGCCTCTTGAACGATGACAGGTGAGTCAGACTTTTTCTTACGGATTCTTCGCACTATTGGGGTGAACAGAGACGTAATGGCACGTGCACGCCGTCTGATGCGTGAACTCCGTCTTGCAAGAAAAACCCGACGTAGAGCATCTACCTTAGCAGGCCGCTAAAAATAAATTAATACATAAATCAGTAAATAAACAGACATGATATTAAACAGTGAGAACAAAGACAAATATATTTCAAACTTGCACGGTATTCACCCAAGTCATTATTATATCATTGTTCACAAAATGCATCAGATAACATTCCAGAAGTAAGCACTTATATAAACATTTAAAAGGACAACATATAGGTTTAGTGCAGGTTCAATGACAACTTAAAGAGTAGTAGTTTATTCTTGAAACTTAAATTTTCAACACTGTGAAGTTAGTATTTGTCTTTTGGTTGAAGTAATGCAATTCATTCAAGTTTCAATTTGCAGAAGAAGAATAGAATCTGAAACTTAAAATCGCAACGCGAAAATGACTATCGCAATGCGAAAATGACTATCGCAATGCGAAAATGACTATCGCAATGCGAAAATGACTATCGTAATGCGAATTTGACTATCGCAACGAGAGAATCGCAATGCGATTTTCATTTCGTATTGCGATTCTTTCGTTGCGATAGTCATTTTCGCATTGCGATAGTCATTTTCGCATTGCGATTCTCTCATTGCGATAGTCATTTTTGCATTGCGATAGTCATTTTCGCATTGCGATAGTCATTTTCGCATTGCGATAGTCATTTTCGCATTGCGATTCTCTCATTGCGATAGTCATTTTCGCGTTGCGATAGTCATTTTCGTATTGCGATAGTAAACTATTCTTCTTCTGCAAATTGAAACTTGAATGGATTGCATTACTTCAACCAAAAGACAACCAAAAACAAATACTAACTTCACAGGGTTAAAGAATAAATAGTTAAACAGTATTAGCAGCAACCGAATGAATTTACTAAGCAATCTAAGTGAAATTACGAGTAAATTTATCATCAAGTTAAATATGAAAAATATTAAACTTACCTCATTGCGTAGAGTATGAACCTCTTTCTGCAACGATGCTACAATCTCACGTAGAACTGTTACCTCACCACCTAAAGTAGACACTTCAACATTCCATGCACCATTGTCATCGCGTAAAGTACCGACCTCCTCACGCAAGGCATTGACCTCATTACGTAACTCCCCGTGGAGGTGGAGGTAGAGGTGGAGGTGGAGAACAGGGAGATAAACGTCGTGGCATCTTTGCCGGTCGCCTATCATGAGGTGATGGTGGAGAAGAGGCTCGATGATGTGACAGAATAGGTGATGACTCTCGTTGTGGAGGTGTATATTCGGGTCGATGAGGTGATGGCTCTCGAAGTGGTGGTTGCTCATCATCCGTGCCATCAAAAAAAACTTACTAGCTTGCCACCAATCAGTGGCAAGCTCAGCTTCCATGGGTGTCAGCCTCTGTAATGGAGTGTTTGCCTCCTAACAATATAAAAGCTCAAACAAAGTTAAACGTGTACTAGTAATAACTTGTTTATAAACATATGGTAGTATTTGTGTTAACTTATATTATTTATTGTAGTATACGGTAGTAAATCTTCCCATTGCTGCAAGGACCGTTTCCTCTTCCAGGAAATAGCCCTAGGAATATCATTATAAGTTTTTAATGCATATGTCTACATGGCGGGAAATGCCTCAAATATCCAAATCTACAAACAATATAATAACAAACATTAGTAATTGTTAAAGAATTAATTATAATTTTGGAAACATTATAGAAAAATTATTACCTTAAAGGCCCAAATAAAGCCTGACAAAGTGTATTTGGAACCATCGCCACGCAAACTTTTCCGATCATTAAAGGCAGACGACAACTTATTCCATGTAGCTCTCCATAGATATGAACCCCACGGAAACAGGTTCCATGCATTTAGGTCCTCTACCAATTTAATTAGATCATTAGGAATAGGTTGTCGGGCCTCTCTGCCTAAAAAGTCAGCTTGCAAAAGTATTAGAAGGCATACTCGGACAACATCGACGTCATCCATCCGAGTAAAACCATCTTTCTTATTCAATAATCTCGTCAAGTCTTCCACGTGTAAATTCGACTTCTCCGTTGACTGCTCAGGAAAAACCCGAGAAAACCATGATAGGCGGGTAATATGTCTAGTGTACCGATCTACATCATCGTGTCCGAAGCGTAGACCGGTGTTTAAGCAAAACTCATCCCGCCCAAAACACGTATACGCCGGTGGAAAATCAAACCATATCTCTTCATCATGACGTTGTATAGTCTCTAGTAGATCGCTAGTCATGGTTTGAAGAAACAGATGGGTCAACATAACATCTCCACCCGGATGTTGTACTTTCAGCCATGGCCCGAAGCAAGTATCCTCAAATATTTTTCTTTGTGCAGGTGAAAGCTTCGACGCAATTGTTTTGGCTAGGCTTACTTTATTTCTTAAGGTCAATTGAGCCGAATAAAAGTTCTGCAAAAACAATAAACATACCAATTTAGATATACCAAAAACTACACTGTGAAGATATGAACAATAAACATAAAGAATAGTAATTTATTCTTCAAACTTAAATTTGCAACACTGTGAATTTAGTATTTGTTTTTTGGTTGAAGTAATGCAATTCATTCAAGTTTCAATTTGCAGAAGAAGAATAGTTTCTGAAACTTTAAATCGCAACACGAAAATGAAAATCGCAACACGAAAATGACTATCGCAACGCGAATTTGACTATCGCAACGCAAGAATCGCAACGCGAAATGAAAATCGCATTGCGATTCTCTCGTTGCGATAGTCAAATTCGCATTGCGATAGTCATTTTCGCATTGCGATAGTCATTTTCGCGTTGCGATAGTCATTCTCGGTTTCAAATACTAAAATTGAAAGAAATTTGAATAGATTGCATTACTTCAACCAAAAGACAAAACAAAGACAAATACTAACTTCACAGGGTTAAAGACTAAACAGTTTAACAGTATTGGCAGCAATCGAATAAATATAATAAGCAATCTAAGTGAAATGATTAATCTATTATTGAAAACACCAGTAAACTTATCATCAATTTCAATATGAAAAATCTAATAATAATGCAAAAATTTCAAAATAAAAATAATTAAAAAAACTAACCCTCGGTGGTTGATTTTCCATTTCTGACCGTGAATGATTTCGCCAGAGATGGAGACTGTTATCGTCGTGGGGACTGATTTCGTCGGAGATGGGGACGGATGTCGCCTTAGAGAGTGAGAGATGGAGATGAGACGAGTTGTGATTTAGGGTTTTAGGTTATGAGTTGCGATTACGGGATATACTGTGAACGGTTCAGTGTTCCGATATATTAATATATTCGTGTTTGAAATTTGAAAAAAAAAATACGCGTTAATACGAATGGCGCTATGTAAATCGCATTGCGATAGTCAGATTCGCATTGCGATTTTCTAAATTCGCGTTGCGATTTATGTATTCGCATTACGAATTAGGAAAATCGCAACGCGAATTTGGGAAATCGCAATGCGATAGTCAGAATCACGTTGCGAATCTGGAAACTGATTTGCGATACCAGAGATCGCGTTGCGAATTATCGATCGCATTGCGATTTAGTTGGTCATTTTGACAAATCCAAAAAAAAATTGTTAAAATCGTATATTATAAGGCATTTTTGGTCACTGAGATTATTTTCTCTTTAAAAAAACTCTCTATTAAAATGATGCTAAATTCAAACAATTACGATACGATATGTTTTGAGTTTAGTGTTGAGGGATTTAAACATGTTAATAATTCATATTAGATAAAATATTAATTATATTCCTGTCGCATTAAGCAAACTGAACAACACATTTGTTGTGATAGGCAAGTTTATCAAATTCTTTCATATCCACGAAAATCAATATCACCACCACAATTGTAACAGTGACGAGGTCGTTTTAGAACCAAAGTTCAAAGCAACAAATTCCAAGAGATGAGAAGAGAAGATGGAGATTCTCAGGCAGCCACACCGCCGTCGTTCTCTTCTCTAGATTCGGGTACCAACCATTTATTGATTCGAGTTCGAGCTAAAACCACCTGCAAATTAATAAGTTGAATACTAGAATGAAAATAAAAGATGGAACATTTTCATGGGAGATTTACCTGTCTATCCCAGTCAGTTTTGCAGGTGATAACGACGAGAACAACGGTTTGAAGCAATGTTCCTAGCAACATGCCAACCCAAACACCCTGCACACACAAATTAAATAATAAGCAACACCAGCATACACAAAATTTTATATTATGAGAGATGAATTTATAAAATATTAGGAGAAAGGAAATAGACTATCAATAGAAAATATCTAAATTATATATGAAAATTTAAAATTTTCAGGGATTGATCGTTTCCGCCAGCATCCTCGGTCCATTCCCGGGATGAGGGTCAAAATATTTTGCAGATTACTAAATGATAGATTTGCAAATCCAACCTTAACATGCATATCCAAAACGTATCCAAGCACAACACCAATGGGAATGCCAACTATATAATACGAGCCGATGTTAACCCATGCTACGGTGCTCTGCCATCCAGCTCCGACAGCAACCCCTGTCGATATAGGTAGGCATGTAATCGGTTAGATGTAGTCTACAAAGTCTTTACTCTTATCTTACACCGATACAAAGATATAACTGCTATGTCGACGGTGGGAATTTACCGGAGAGCACGGGTTGAACACTGTTTAGAAGAATGGAACATGCCAACAATGGAGATAAATCAGCAACTGCTTCTGCCACTTCCTCGCTGGTGGTGAAAATGTACGCTAAACGTCCTCGGAGACATAAGAACACCACAAACAGCACGCAGCCGATGGCAAGCGATGTAAGAGTCGTTATTATGATCGAAAACTTGGCACCTTTGGCTCTTCCTCTCCCAAGCTCGTTTGACACCCTCACACTGCAATTTGTGCAACAAAACAATGTAAAAAAACATAGCTCATACTTATTTTCATACAGTCAAAATCCAGACCAAGAAAACATAGCTCATAGCCTATCATATACTCGTATTGAACATTCAACTTCCCAACCGACATACATAATATAAATTTTTCGAGGTTTAAGTTTATAATACCTTGCAGCAGCCAAGAAACCAAGTGATATCATCATTTCCCATCCATTAATGTTGAGGCTACAAAGGAGAAAGTATTTACATATTAATAGGATGAAACCAACAAAATGATTGAAACCTTGAATCCAATAGGGAAACATGAAAGACTTACCAAATGGCAAGAGCATCAATGGCGACCTGAGCATTTTTCATGTTTCCCGTTAGAAGAACCAAGATCGTATTGTACCAGAGTTCGAGACTGACCATGAAAACAAAATTTTGGATATGATTTTTCAAAATTTATCTTTTAAGTACATGAACCAAATATAGCAGTTAGAAAAAAATACAAACATGCCCACACAGGTTTGTGTTATTGGACAAAATTCGGGGGTCATATGAATGATGTAATCATATATGGACCCAGTTTGAACTCGACCTAGTCCATGGACACCTCTAATACCGAACATATACCGATATCCAATATATGCGAGTTCAAGTAAGGAATCTTTATCTACAAGTTCTGTCTAGGGAGTCATAAATGGACTGAAAAACCTTACCAAAGCATAACACCAGATGACAAGGACAGCTTTACTAAAGGGAAAAGATTCTTAAAAGCCAACATTGAGAAACCCTTCCAAGTCCCTTTGCACCCACCACAAGTAACAAACAAAATCTGCCCTATATTGGGTATCCAATAGGCCAAAACGGTGGAAAACAAAGCTCCGGCGAGCCCGTACTTGAATTTCACGGTCAAAAGCCATGAAAGAAAGATATGGATCCCGACGGAGAACGCTGCCAAGTATGCAATGATCATGTTCTTGCTCTGTGCTTGCAGGAACATTTGGCAGGTGAAGGAGATGATGAAAGAGAAGACAACGAAGATGAACCAACGGCTAATGTAACCACACACATGTGCAATCTTTTCATCTTGGCCTAAAGCTATTAAAATCGGGGTGGTGAAGAGGTATAAAGGGAGAAGACAACATGCAGTCAAGAACAGAATCAGCCATGATCTTTGAAGGTATATCCCCAGCATATGGTATTGTTTTGCACCAAATGCTTGACCACATAGTGTTTCCAATGCACTTGCCATCCCCAACTGCACATTCAAAATAAACTCGAAAACATCAATGATTTCGTGTTTAGAGACATATACTCATATTCGACACTGATCCGAGTCAAGGTAACATAGCTTGAAAGTAAAGAACGGAATTCAGAGAAACAAAATCCAGAGCATATCTGATACATGAAAACGTTTCTCCAAAAACCACAGAGAAGTTCAACCCCATGGCTAGATTAAACTAAAAAGGTTCTATTATTGTTAATACTTTAGATGTTGAATGGAAATCAAAATAAACCTATAGGCCATAGAACCAACAACTGATCATCTCAGGTTAATTTAAAAGTTAAGTCGTCTAGGCTTTCACAAACCAAGCCAAAAGATGTCTTCTTACTGATGACGACAACTCATACAAGGTCCACAGTATTCAATTTTTTTGTTACTGGGAACACGTACAGGAAGAACACTTACATGTGCTACTTTTTACTTTGGGTAAATCATAAATGATGATACTTCCTCTGAAACAAGCCAAAAGAAGTGCGGTAGCAAAAACAAAAACAAAATAGCATATAAATCCTTGAACCTTTTTTTTCCAGAAACAGAGCAAAAAAAAAAGAAAAGAAAAAAAAAACTGATGGTTGATAGATGATCAAATGCACCATTAAATCTCAGTTCATCAGTAAAAGAAACCCGAACAACAAAGGCCAAAACCCTGCTCCTAGTTAACCAAGTAAAAGCCAAAAGAGATGAAAAAAAGGAAGCGATTGATGAAATAAGAACATACCAAAATGCCATTGCCAAACCTCAAAAGGACAGTGAAACAAAGGGAATAAGCAGCAAGCTCAGTAGGACCGATATGACCAACGAAAGCTTGACTGATTACAGTGACACCAAAGGTCGAAAACCTGGTGAAGGTTGCAGGGGCGGCCACAACCCACATCTTCTTCGACTCTGTCCATATCTTTTCTCTAAGCGTCGGTTCTTCGGCTCCATTAAGCAGCTTCTGGTTGATATCACCTTCCATCGTTGTTGATCAACCAGTTTAAAACTCACCCCCTAAGGCCAAAAGCACTCGTGCTGCTTTCTACGTTGTTTTATACCCGTGAAAAACGAAAACAGCTAACAGTCGAATGGTAAAGTGCATCCATTAATATAACAGAGGAAAACTTGATCACGGCACACATTGGAAGACATTTTTTCTTTGGCTTTCCATTTTTACTTGGTTACCCTAATTTGCTCATTTATCACGTTATTGTAGGATTCGATATCTTTATTGTTTCGATCATAATATTGTTTTTATTGATACATATATTTTTATTTTTTAAATATTTTTATAAAATAAAATTGTTGGTGGCTTTATTTCAAGTAAAAGAATATTCAGCGTTTTATGTAAAAAATGTGGGATTAATTGATATTTTAATTAAATTGACATCAAAAGCCCCTAATTTTATATCTATTAATATATACATATATGTTACCATTTCTCTATTGGGTCGATGTCATTTAATTTAATAATATCAATTCTTACTTAGTCTAGGTTTTTTATATGATTAATGTATTAAATTTTTATTATAACTTTTATACTATTATATGTATTAGATTCGTTGACTAAGTAATATGTATTAGATACTATAGAGGTGTATTACGATATAACTCTTACAATCTAGTTCATTCAATTAAAAAAATAAAATTTAAACTTAACATTTTGTTTAAAATATCTAATATTATATCTCATTAGATCAATTGATAATTAATAAAATTTATTATTTTTAAGGTTTAATTAAAAAATGTGTACTGTTTAGTTTCTATAATTAGAATAAGTAATTATTTTGACCAATAAATTTTAGGCACTTATGGGGCCGTGAGGTTTTTCTTAAGGCAGTGTTTCAAGCTTTGCCACAATATGCGATGTTGTGCTACTTACTACTAGACCTTCTTCTGACAGAAATCACCAATATAATGCGTCTGTTTTAGTGATATGATTCGACTGGTAAAAAAGGTTGGGCTCTCCTGGCTTGGGACAATATTTGCAAACCAAAATGGGTAAGGGAATTAGGTTTTAGAGATCTAAAATCCTTCAATGTCGCTATGCTAGGGAAACAGTTATGGAGATTGATTAACGAGCTAGAAACTTTGTTTGTATGGGTTTATCGGGTCAAGTACTTTCCGAATGGTGACTTGTTACATGCTAAATTAGGGAGCAAGGGCTCCTATGCCTGGAAGGGATTGTTTAAAACTCTACAGGAATTGGCACCAGCCTTCTTTTGGCGAGTTGGGTGTAATAATAAGGTTTGATTGTTTGAGGATCCGTAGGGTGGGATGAAACGAATAAACTTGTCAGGTACCTATATTTTCTCTCAGCAGAGGGACATCCGTTGTGGTGATCTCATGTTTAGAGATCAACCATAGTGGGATCCAACTAAGGTTCGTAACACCTTGGCCGAAGAAAGTGACGTAGAAACAATTCTACAGAAACTGAGAGCACCATGTACAACTGAAAAAATAGTATGGGGTAATCATTCCTTCGATAATTATTCAGTGAGATCTGCCTATTGGTGGCTACAAAAGTCTACCCATGACATACTCGCCTTCTCCATTGTGGAAAACAATTGCAAAACTAAAAGTGCTTCCAAAGGTACCCATTTTTATTTGGGTGTTAGCACATATGACATTACCTTTGGGATATAGAGTGCGACGTGCAGGTTTGGGTGAGGGTGTCTTCCCTTTGTGTACATCGGTTGTGGGACAACATTACACATGTTCAGAGATTGTTCGTATGTACAAGAAGTCCTACAACTGGATGATATTATGGGCACAGTCTTGAATTCACCAATTCAGTCTTTTTTAGTCTGGTTAGAAAATACATATTCTACACTTGGTTTGGTTCCTTTTGCAGAGCTTGTTGTTTTGATTTGGAACGATTGGAATGGTTGTAATTCTTTGGTGCACGAGGGTAAAATGCAACCCACTTAGCTAATTGTAGTTAATGCTAAGACGTTGCATCAAGAGTTTATTAGGGTGCATCGAGGACAACCTTCTCAACATGATGTTGTTGATGTGGTTGCTCGATGGCATCTTTCCTGAGGACAAGTGATTAAGTTAAATATGGATGGTGCCTATAACCCGTCACTCCAGTTGGCAACAGTTGGGGTTATTGTGTGCAACGCGTAAGGAATGGTCCTCGGTGGTTTGGTTACGACTTCAAGTGAAATCCCTGAACCTGTATTTGCAGAACTGACTTGTTTAGTTGTTGCTATCAACCTTGCTTTACAGGAGGGATGGTGTGATATCCATATCAAACTAGATTAATCCACTGCAATCAACTGCTATAATAATCCGGATGGTGATTTTTCCACCATTGGTGTAACTATGATTGATATTCGTACTAAATGCAACACTTTTGATAGTTGTTCTGTTTCGTATATATCTAGAAAAGCGAATAAGGTTGCCCATACTTTAGCAAAGAAGTCATTGGATTGTAATACCTTTTATTCTTTTGGGATTGATGCCCCTAGGTATGTTCTGAATGTTGTAATGGCTTATTTAAATTATGGTTAATAGAGTTGGGTACTCTTTTCCCCTTTTAGGACCTCAATCCTAAGGTTGGTAGTAGGGGCTTTTAACGAGGCCCGTTTTCTTTCAAAACAAAAATTTAGGCTCTTAAATATAGGGTGAATTTTCGAACAAGTTGATTCAAGTGGAATAATTCAAGTTAGTCAAGTTTATGAGTATTATTTTATCATTCAAATTTTATTTGAATTTTTTTCAAATCAAATCGAGTTGTAAAATAAAATCGAGTTGTAAAATTTAATTTGAGTTGAATTAAATAGACTTGCTTGAGTTTTTTTCGAATTGAAGTATATTCATTTATAATATTAGAGATTGATTGGTTCACATGATTCTCCTTAGTCATATACATATATTCTTATCTATATGTACTAAATAAGATTTATAATTTTACTTAATAAATTAGATATAATCTAAAATTATATAATATGTGCATAATATTTTTTTATAGAACGAATTTTGATGATAAAGAATTAGTTGGAGTATTGAAGGAGTCGACTAATTGATATGAAGAACAAATTTGTATAGAGTTTTAGTTGGATGACCAAATTGAAACAAACATATAGTTAAGAGAATAAATTGTAAAAACAAGAATTAAAATTGCACATGAGTATGTTAAAATTTAATTTTGAAACGAAAGAAGAATCCAAGGAACAAGAAAATCATATATCAACTCTGAATAATAAATTTTAATTAAAAAATAATTTTAGGTTATTCAAATTTTATAAACTCAAATTTATTTTGAACTCAAATTTTAAATACAAATTAGAATTAACTCAAATAAATTAATTTAACAATGAAGGCTCAATCATCCGTTGTAATTATTGATGCTCGAAATCATAACTTTTAGGAATGACAATCATTCCTTTAATCACTATACAAGTTTAACATTTTTTTAATGCTAATGTGAAAGGAAAAGCTTTTTGCATAGAGATTAATCAAGGCAGTTTACTTAAGATAGGGCAACGTATAGATGTGGTTTTCCGACTATAGGATATTACTTTATTAAGTCCATCGACTATTAAAAATTATAAAATAGTCACTCGATTATGTTCTAAACTCGTCTTTTTCCGTTAAAAACTAACAGTTGTATAAATTGGACGTTAACATGATGACTTAGACATGATAGTCGTTTGAGATTCTAGAAACAAGCTCTATCATATCGCAATCAATAAGTTAACGTTCAACTTATATAGGTATAAACAAATATATTAACCTTCGCAATTGAAAAGTACTTTTATATAGGTATAAACAATGTATATATATATATATATATATATATATATATATATATATATTAAAAAATTACATTTAAAAACATTTTTTAATTTATACATGTTAATTTCTGGATTTGAAAGGTTTTTTAATTAAAAAAATAATTATAATTTTTTATTTATTATCTTATTGTATGTTTATTTTATATTCAATAAATTTGAACTAAAATATAATTATAATTGAGTTATGTCCTCCTACACAATGTAAATCCTTTTTTATTTTATACATATTTTTATGAAAAAAGTATGAAATACATGCACTGCATACTCTCGTCACATGTATGATATAATTGTAATTATCATCATTTGAAAATAAATAACTTGTCATACTCTTCTCCACTGCACTCTTTTTGTTTAAATGTTGGTGGTGGTGTCTCATCTTCAACTGGACTTACTTACGTTGGTAGCCTTACCCGAGACAGCGGAGGTCACTGGATGATGGGGTTTAACAAAACTGTTGGCTTTGCACAAACTCTTCTTACAGAAATTTGGACCATTCTCACAGGTCTTCGCTTTGTTTGGGACAACTCCAACGAATATAGAAAATAAAGTTTTTATATAATATTTAAATATAAACAATGTCTCGAATGCATCATAAATATTTTCAAATATAACACAAGTACAAAATGTTCATAAATCAATCAATACTATTCATATATTTAAAAAAAAATCAATCAATACAAGGTCCAAACTCGTAAAGTGTTATCAAAATTAAGGGTCTGTTTGTTTCACGTAAAACGTTTTTCGGAAAATGTTTTCCTCATTTTTCAGTGTTTGGTTGGAGGAAAATTGGTTGGTCAACGTAAAATATTTTCTTGGTCAACAGAATTTTCTTTGTGTTTTCTGAAAAATGACTTACGGTCTGATTTTTCATAAGTCATTTTCCGAACTTTTCACTTCGAAGAATAAATATTCAAAATAATTTTATTTTATGAATTTAATATTAATAAAATATTTTAATATCATTTTAATCAAACTATTAATTATTAAAATATTTAAAATATATTTATTAATATTTATAATAATATAATATTATATTTTTAATGTTATAACAAAATAATAAATTATATTATAATAATATAAGATATAATAATTTTAAAATATAATATAATATAACAGTATTACTTTAATAAATAATTAATATAATTTATAATACTTTTATTTCAATAAAATATACAAATATTAATATTTTTATTAATAAAATTATAAAAATAATACTTTAATAATAAATAAATTATTTTAATATTTTAAAAATAATAATATTAAGTTTCATGATAAATAATATTATTTATTATATTTAATATTTGTAATAAATATATTTTTTAAATTTATCAAACAAGTAGAAAAGGGTTTAAACAACGTTCTCTAAACTTTATAAAAAAAATTCAAAATATATTTTTCAGAAAATATAATTCATTTTACAAAAAATATTTTTTAAAAAACATTTTCAATAAAACAAACACCCTAATTTTTATGGCGATTTTCCCCAAAAATCACCGGTGATTGATATATTTATCGATTTAACACCGGTCAGATTATATTTTCCGATCTAACACCCGTGGCTGTAAAGCGCGCCCTCTGAACCGCACTATACGCTGATTTGGCGTCACGTGGGTATAGCGCCCCCTGCCCCGCGATATACGGTGATCTGGCGCCACGTAGGTATAGCGCGCCCCCTGATCCGCGCTATATGCCACGTAAGGGTATAGCGCGGATCAGGGGTCGCGCTATACGCCGTACCAAAATTATATTTAACGCGGTCCCTGATCCGCGCTATATAATAATTACATATAACGCGGTGCAGGTACCGCGCCTTATATGTTTATAAATACCGCATCTCTCCTCACATCTCCTCGCATCTCTCCTCTCTTATAAATTAATACAACAATTCCGTCAACGAGTAATAATTCTGGCAATCTTCTTATATTTAATTTAGAAGTTCGTTCGATTTTTCGTTATAAGGTAATTTTGTTATAATTTTTTAATTATACTTATTGTTTATTATCATTATTTGAAAAAATATTATACTAATTATTTTTAATTAATTTTTATATTTGTAAAATTGAAAAGCGAGCATACGTCGAAATAGTTTTGCGGTGCAGGTAATAATATAAAATTATATTATTTAAATTATTTACGTTGATGTGTAAAAAAAATTTTGTGTTATATTTTCGTTCATATATAATGACGCGACTTTCAGCTATTGTTTATTATGATGGTGAAATTCGAGAAGATGAAACCGGCGTTGTTTTCGTATCAAATGAGCATGTTAAAATATCATTCAAGAGAAACATAACTCTTGAGGAGCTGATAACGAAGATTTCGAGGAAGATTCATATTTGAAGTAACAGAAGAATGTCGTCGTTGCAGTACAGATTTCCAACATCATTGTTGTCATTAACTTATACAGCGTCCAAACTTTCGAACAATGATGATGTTCAAATGATGGTTGAAGCTCAAAGTAATTATTCAGACGCCGCTATTGAGATGTATGCACATTTTGTTCAAGTGTGTGCTGTTCGGGGTCAATCTTTAAGCTCACACTATGGGCTGGCTGAACAAGTTGATCAAGTTGACAGCCCGACTATAGTAATGTGTAATGATTTTAATGCCATAATGGGGAGACATTCATCCGCAACTCCTTACGATATGTACCGAGGTGGGTCCACGAATAATCCGTATGGTAACACCGCGTCCAGTTCAAGGGGAAGGCATTCATCTGCAAATTTCTTTGACCATATGGAGATGTCATCGACGCAACCATCTGTGCAGTTTTCATTTGACACGATGGCTTCAAGCTCCAGGGGGAGGTATTCGACTGCGAGCTTTTTCGATCTCAATGTCGATATGCCTTCCAGTTCAAGGGGAAGACATGCAAGTAGTAGGTTCTTCGACCTAAATGTGGAGAGCATGGAGGAACCATCATCTCCACCAGAAGAACCGCTTCGTGAGCCTGGTGCGGATGGTGCTGAGACTGGACTATTCATTCACCCAGAATCACTGCAATTCAACTCCGATGATGATGAAGTTCCAGGAAATGTGGCACAAACTGACCCTCCTGCACACATGTATGAAGCTGCTTATGGTGCAATGTACGAGCCAGAATTTGCGGATATGCCTCATCTCGGTGACTATGGATATTACTCATCAATAAATAATGGTGAGTTATCTTTAGGCATGGAGTTGTCAAGCAAAGAAGAAGCGATGATGGCTATCAAAAATTACAATATCCGTAATTCTGTTTAGTCCAAAGTCAACCGATCGACGACCAAAAAATATGTATGCTACTGTGCCCGACGCGAAAACGGATGCAATTGGATGGTTCGCGTATCGAAAATAAAGAGGAAAAACAACATATGGGAACTAACAGTATACAACGGTCCTCACACATGTTGTTCTGGAGGGGTCAACCAAGATCATCCCAACTTGGACTCTGAAGTGATATGCCAAGCCATCATGCCCATGGTAAAAGCAAGCTCTCATATAGCTATTGCAGTGTTGATTTCAGCTATACAATCGCAGTATGGGTACACCGTCTCCTATAAAAAAGCTTGGTTGGCAAAACAAAATACCATTGTCAAACTTCATGGCGAATGGGATGCATCTTACATCGAACTTCCAGGTTGGTTTAGGCTGGTGCGGACGTTGAATCCTGGGTCAATTGTGGACTTTGAAACCTCCTATGCATACCATAATGATCGAGTTATTCGCGATTGATGCCAATTCTACCGAGTTTTTTGGAGTTACCCACAGTGCGTTAATACTGCCAAATATTGTAAGCTTATGGTCCAGATTGGCGAGACTTTCTTGTATGGAAAATACAAGCAAGTTTTATTATTGGCAGTTGTCCAAGATGGCAATCGCAATATTCTTCCAGTTGCTTTTGCTCTTGTCGAAGGAGAATATACAGATTCTTGGTTTTTTTTCCTCCAAAATTTACGTGCACATGTTATCACGAGGGAAAAATCTGTGTCATTTCAGATCGCGGAGCTGGGATCAAAGCAGCAATGGAGTCTTTGGGTCCAATGTGGCAACCACCCTTTGTCCAACATAGGTATTATCTCCGACACATTGTTGTGAACTATCATGGAAGGTACAAGAAGAATGATGAGCGTCAATTAATTGTGCGCATGGGTATGTGAAAGCAAGTTAATAAGTTATATATTTTTTGATCATTTTAATTTTGCAAAGAAAGCAAGTTAGTAAGTTATACATTTTTTGATCAGGTTACGAACTACTTCCTCGAACTTTTGAATCAATGCTTCAAGATTTGCGGGCGAAGAACGAGGAATGATACGATTACATCAGCCTCATTGATAAAGAAATGTGGACGAACGCATATGATGGTGGATATCGATATGGACACATGACGTCCAACTTGGCTGAGGCAATCAATTCAACCTTAAAGGGTGCACGTCACTTACCTGTAGCGGCTTTGGTAAAAACTATATATTTTCGTTTGGGGGTGCTTTTTGCGAAGCTCGGGGGACAAGCTCAAACCTGGATGCAAGACGGTCATGTCTATCACCCTAGATTAGTTGCAGATCTACAGAAAAAAATTGCTGCATCAAATGGAATGTCTGTAACAAGCTTCTCAAGAAGGCATGAAATGTTTCGTGTCACAGAGTTGTCGCGACCTTTTCAAGGGATTGAAGCTGTGTCGTTAAGAGTAAATATAAGGGACAGAACGTGCGACTGCGGGATTTTTCAAGCTCTGAAGTATCCATGCTCTCATGTGATAGAAGCTTGCTCGCATACAAGTCAAGACTATAACCATTTTGTGGATCCCGTATACCTACTATCTGAAGTTTTTAAGGTATACGAATTTGAGTTTCCCCCATAGGTAATGACAAAGACCCTGATGAGGTTCAAGATTGGCTTCCGATTATACCAAATCCGAGTTTATTGAGGGAGCGTGGTCATCCAAAATCCAATCGAATTCATTGCGATATGGATATTCGAGAAAGATCTAGACAAGACAGAAGATGTGGACATTATAGAAACCCAGGACACACTAGAAAAACATGTCCACTTCTGTTGTCATCAAGTAACAATTGATGAGGAAATGATGTATTTGTTTATCAAATAATAATTCTTGTATTTTAATTTGCATTTACTTCAAGTTAATGTCATTCGATAATCGCTGATGAAGATTAAAAAAATGAACACAATCATTAAGTTTTATCAAACTAATAACAATTTGGTATTTAAATACAACAAACTTACAATAAGAATTAAATGGTAAATGATAACCAAATTACAATAACTAATATTAAATGGTAATAAACAAAATTAACTAAAATATATTTAAAAAATACAACAAATTTAACAAAATAAAGTAAGTATTAAATGAGAAATAATAAAAAATTACAATTAAACAAAATAAAGTAAATACAAATATAAAAAAAACCTATCGATGCCTGCGTCACGAATGTGTTCCGTAGGGCGGTGGATGTCGGTCTCGAGGAGGATTTCTTCGTATCACTGGTTCTGACTCCTCACTGTCATCATCGTCGTCGTCGTCGTCCTGAGCAGGTGCATTAGGTTGATGAGGAGCTGATGACGATGAAGCACCTCCATAGAATAAGGACCTTGGAGGTGTATGACTAACTATCCTACTGGCCTGCGAAAACTGGAAAACTGGGAAAACCCAGACATCGCTGAGTGTGAAAACTGTACAGGAGGTGTCTGTGCTGCGGCCATGGGTGATGAGGCTGAACCCGCCAAATATCCAGTATATAAACCCTAAGTCAGATATACAAACATAGACCCATAATAGCCTCCAGAAGGGGTCATTTGTGACGGTGGCGGGATCATAAAATCAGGTGAAGGCGGAGGCGAGGGCATCTGGTAATGGAAAGGCGATGGTGGCATCATATATGGTTGCGACATCATATATGGCTATGGTGGCTGCTGGGAAGGTCCTGCTGGTGCAGCTGAGGATGAACCGGAAGCACCTGCTCTCCGTCCACGAGTCCGGGGACGATGGTACTGTGTCGGTGAACGTCTCTGTTGACGTCGTGGAAAGGTCTGCCCTCGTGCATCCTCGGGAAGTAGAAACAGTTTCCCGTTACTGTTGAACCACTCATAATAATCCTCAGCATACATCAAGAAGTCAGTAAAAATGGGCTCTCTACGTGGAAGGGGTCGATGTCGATCCTCCCACAACACGACCCACTCATGATGCCTCACCAGTCAATCTGTATCTGTCTTGCCGCGTCTATCTAAGCTATACAACTCGTCCATATTGCGAGGTGCTTCCGGAATTGGTTGAAAACAACCAAACTGCCGGAGCACGCGATCAGTGGAGTGCCACTCGACGGTCGCATAACAGATCAGAGGGACCATCGCCATCCAAACATCTGATGGACCCCTCAACTCAGGTGGGATCACCGCCCTCACATCATCAGTAGAATATGGCACCAATTCAAACTAAAACAAATAATATATAATTTTTATCAAAATAATAATCTAATTATATAACTATAATCTAAAATCAATTTTTATACATTAAAATTCATACCTGTGTGCCAGCCTTCTGATCGATTAGTACCCTAATTTTTTCTAAATCATCAGGTAGCTCCTGATGATTTTTCCTATAAGTAGACCACATATTCAAGGAAAAAAATTGTTATACGCTGTATAAAATTATTAATATACAAAATCAGTTTTATAATTACCTCAGAAGTAGTGGAAATACGAATGGGTTCTTCACAACAGGGTATAAAAAGGGCAATCGATATCATGCCCAAGACTACAGCAGCAGGAGACATCCGCCGATAGCATTACGTCTGTAGTCAGTGGCTCCACACATCTCCCTGTACAGTAAAACCAAAACTGTCGAGCCCCAACTGAATGATCCGACGAGACGAAAGTCGCTAAGATGTCGCAACCACATGCAGTGAACTAGGTTGCGCGATTTGTCTGGCATTAGCAACCCTCCTATCAACTGCAGTATGCATGCCCGTGCATACATCTTAACCTCATCCTCAGAGGCGTCTGTGCTCAACTCCCGAAAATTGGCATCTAACCAATTTAACGGTATCCTACCTCCGATAAAATTTTCCGGGACACGTCCTAGACTATCCCGACACAAAGTAGTCCAAGAACCGGAAGCTATCCCCGATATCACATCTCCATCCACCGGAAGCCCCAAGTGCATAGAAACATCCTCAAGCGTGATCGTGCACTCTCCGCACGGAAGATGGAATGTGTGGGTCTCCGGCCTCCACCGCTCTACTAAGGCAGAAATCAGGTCTGGCTCTATCTTACAGTGACCCTGATATCTACCTATGTAACCGAATCTAGCCTCTACTAAATATGGCAAGACACGGCTGAGTATTACTAACTTAAGATTCCTAATAAAATGATCTAATACACGGTCCTTCTCCTAAAAATAAATAATTACAAAAATTAATTCTTACTCTAATAATCATGCATTAAATAAATCAACTAATTATTACTAATAATTTAAATTAAATTAAAACGTTAAAATGTTACCGTATTAGCAAAGTGTCGAGATATTTAATTCTTAATCTAATAATCATGCATTAAATAAATCAACTAATTATTACTAATAATTTAAATTAAAACGTTAAAATGTTACCGTATCAGCAAAGTGTCGATATATTTAATTCTTAATCTAATAATCATGCATTAAATAAATCAACTAAATATTACTAATAATTTAAATTAAATTAAAATGATAAAATATTATTGTATCAGCAAAGTGTAGAGATATATGATTTCCATCCGAGCGAAATAGACTGCCTTCTATTATATATCTGTAAAAGAATTATATTAGTAAAATAATAAATAAAGTAAATACACAATAGTAAAAATATTATAAAATATACCTTAAAAAGATAGAGTATTTGAGAGAAATTTAGAGAATTTGAGAGAATTTGGTGTGATAAAAGTGATTGAGGATGTGATATTTATAGGGAGGATGAGAACGTGTATTTAGGGGTATAGCGCGCCCCCTGCACCGCACTATACCCCACGTGTCAGATATCCAGGTATAGCGTGGATTAGGGGACGCGCTATACCCACGTGACATCAGATCACCGTATATCGCGGGACAGGGGGCGCACTATACCCACGTGGCGCCAAATCAGCATATAGCGCGATTCAGAGAACGTGCTTTACTGCTACGGGTGTTAGATCGAGAAATATAATCTGACTGATATTAAATCGATAAATATACCGATCACCGATGATTTATTTGAAAAATTACAAATTTTTATCAATAAATCAAAATATACAGTTTCATAAAACAAGAAAGGAGTGCACCATGGGTCTAAAACGTTTACTTGAACGTGAGAATCTTGTTTGGCAAGAAAGAAAATGAAAGGACTCAGTGTCCTTTCGATTCCTTTTCAGTGTGGCAGAAATGACAATCAAAAGAGAGTGGGTTAAAAAAAGCCGACAGACTTTTATCGTTTTATATCAGAAATACCTCAATCCCGTGTTCTGTTCTGTATTTCGTTTCTATCTCAATTTTGTATTTATATTTAGGGAAAATGATTACTTTTGTTTCATAAATATTCCCTTTTGCTCATCAAATCAAAACAGTAACATTTTGCCCAATTATGTTATCTGTTTATAATTTTTTTGATAATTTGTATTATGGATTTTTAATATTTTAGTCATTAAGATGTTAAATATTGTTAATTTGATATTAATAAAAGTGCTTATTTTTTTATTTGATCATTGAAATTTAGATAACATATTAATTTGGCCCTGAACTTTAGATAAAATATCAATTTAACCCTTGATATTTAGATAAAATATCAATTCAATCCATGAATCCGATCAATAGTTACCATCACCGGCCTCCGTTCACCATAGTCATTGGTCATTACCGATCAACATCGATTATTGTCGTCGATGACTATTGGATCCTAAAATTTTCAATTCTCTCATTTTTTTATCTCTTGAATACGAATTGAATATATGTTTAAAAAAACACCCGAACTCCATAAATCTATCATAGAACTCTCAACTTTCATTAAAAGAATATTAATTTCACACAAAATTTTAGGTTTCCCCCCGTTATCACCTTTAAAGATTAACACAAAAAATAACTGTCGACATTCAATTTTGTCCCGCTATTATTATTATATTATTATTATTATTACTATTTCTTTGTGCAGGCATGTACAACCACCCCAAAACTGGGCCCCAATTACAAGAGGCCCAATCGGGCCACAAAACAACCCAACCTAGATACAACAATGGCCGGCCCAAACCCAAAACCCATAAGCAAGGCCCAGAGGAACACCCAAACAACTAGGGTTTCGTCCTTTGCATCTGGCGCCGCTCACCACCAGCCGTTGGATCTGTGGGAGATCCAACGACCTAGATTAGTCACCAGGTAGGATTTTACCCTTAGCTCTAGCCCGCCATGCATCCTAGATCGTCCGATCTAGAACAAATAAAAATCCAGATCACACTAAGGGTCTTCTACCGCCGCCCATCTCCACCAGTCATCTGCCACCACCGCGACCACCAACCAAGTCCCCTGCCATTGTCAGATATCCCAAATCAACACACAAACCAAACAAACCCACACGCAACATCACAATGATTTCCTTTCATAATCATTTGTTTTTTTTTAGTAAAAAAGAAAAAGTTATAATCAGGGGTTATAAAACCCCGATCGTAAATGTAAAAAGGGCTCAAACCTTTTGATTTTCAAAAGCAATACAAACCAACAAAAGCTGAAACATTTGAAAGGTATCCCATTTTATTTTATTTTCAGTTTCAAAAAAAAATAAAAAGAACAAAAAACTCTTTGCATGTAACCGAAACCCAAGAGAAATAGTAGATTCGTACCTTAGTTAGGGAGTCGAAACGGGGGCCATTTCGTCTTCGTTGGAGGTCACTGGAGTGTGAGAAAGCTGAGTGGTTGAGGGTTCGTTTGGGGTTGTTTAGGGCCCTTTATGTAATTTAAGCCCTAGATATAGGCTTAGGAGAGTGAGACGAGTGTTTTAGGATATTTTTGGGTAAGTTTCAGAGCTTCGGCCTCCGTGTGCGGCGGTCGAAACGACGACCAGGGGCGGAGAAAGGCCGTCGGCAGTGGGTCGATCGAAGAAAGGAAGAGAGAATAGAGATTTTTAATTTTTTTAAATCGTTTAAAATGAAAAAAAAAGTTTAAGTTGTATATTAGAATAAGTTAGGGGAAATTACGCTTACGTCCCCTAACTTGTGTGTGTTTTTGCAAAATAGTCACATATAGGGACCGATTTTGTAATTTACTCATTTCTTATGCATGTTATAAATTTTTGGTGTAATTGTTATTTAATCCCCTAACTTACACGTGTTTTTGCAAAATAGTCACATATAGGGACCAATTTTGTAATATACCACTTTTATGCATGTTATATATTTTTAGGGTTATTTGCGTTTTAATCCCTGTATGTTTAGCGTGTTTTTACAGTTTAGTCATGTGTAGTGACTTTTTAATTTTTGTTAAAATGTCTTGGACTGATTTAGTAATTTACCTTTTTCTATTCAAATGCATATTTTAGGATAGAAAAAAATGGAATAATTAGGAAATAGCCACTGTAGTTTCTGCATGTTTATATTTCAAACTAGAATCTATTATTTATTTATTTTAATTTGGCCATGTAATTTTAGTTTATTTTAATTTAGTCCCCATATTTTATTTATTTATATTCTTTGTAATTTCAACATTCAATATTAAACATGTTTATTTTAGTCACTTTTGGACTTTATTTTATTTTAGTTTTGACATGATGGTTTGATTGTTTATATTTTAGTCCTATTTTCATTTCATTTCATTTTAATTTTTGCATGTAGCTTGCATGTTAGTTCATTTTAGTCCTTGATTAATTTTGCAATATACCCTTATAAGCATCTCTTGACTCGAACCGAAGTAAATTGACTAAGGGTAATATTCATTCATTTTAATATTATCGTAAAGTGACTGTCTTAACGTATAAGAAAGTTATTTTCGATAATATTAAAATGAAAGTATATCCCATTTAGCGACACGAATTAAATCAAATCCATTTTAAAATTTGGGGATTGGGAAAAAGATCATGTTCTTTTAATTAAATTCATCAATAAAATATTGTTAGATCGAATATAAGGTCTTAGCTCAAGGTATTTAAATAATTGAACATCCTTATTCTCATTAAATATTGGTAAAATAAATAATTAATTATACTTGCTTGATATATGCTCTTATGTTGCTTTATTTTTGCATGTGTTTTCCAATGGGTTTTTAAAATGATAACACTTGAATCGATATTGAGAATAGTAATATATTTTCATTTCGGTTGGAGTAATAAATGAATGCTTTAAGGTATGAGAGGTCATTTATTTTCAGTTGGAAATCATTAGATATTATCGTTTTCTCTCTAATCAATATTGATTTTTAAGACGGAATAATGATATCTCTTCATTTCGATTGGAGCAATAAATGATTGTTTTAAGGTATAAAAGATCATTTATTCTCAATTGGAAATCATTAGATATTATGTTTTCACTCGAATCGATATTGAATTTTAAGAAGAAATAGTGATATCTCTTCATTTTGATTGGAGTAATAAATGACTGCTTTAAGGCATGAGAGGTCATTTATTCTCGATCGGAAATAATTAGATATTATCATTTTCTCTCTTAAAATTATTTTGGGTGTTGTTATTTTGAATTAATAATGAACTTTAGAATGTAATTTTTAATATTTTTTTATTTCGATTGGAGAAAGAATCGATTGTTTTAAGGTATGAGAGGTCGATTCTTCTTAATAGGAAATAATTAAATATCATCTTGTTTCATCCTAAAATTCAAAGAGTATTACTTGTAGGGGATCTTAAATTAAATTAGGCTCGAACTCGTAAATTTCATTGCAAAGACAACTATTTAATCACTAGGTATCGATTTAGGACGTTGTAGGGGTGCTAATCATTCCTCACACGTAATCGACTCCCGAACTCAAATTTTGGTAATGCAGACCTCAAATTTGTTGTTTTAATTAAAATGAATATTTTTTTTAAAATGATAAATTCTTTTTAGGTGCCCAATCACACCCTGACTAAATATTAGTGCGACTCCTCAAATTACATTTTATCGTTAACCGATCATTAAAAATTATTTCGAAATGTGACTCCATTCCCTTCTCGAAAAACCGTTTAGACAATAACATAGGTAGAAGATTATTTTTCAGAATGAAGCTCTTTTGTGCCACGTAGGACAAAGGCGCGCCACTTTAGATGTACCTTCAAAAGCGCACCGTATAATTTGCATCTTCTGCGTCCATGCGTGGTGATAAATTTAGTCAATGATTGAGCCAAAATGAAAGAAAGGAGAAAAGGAGGCCAAAATGAAAGAAAGAAAAAAGGCCAAAATATGAAAAATAAATATATGAATTTGAATGAAAATAATAAACATGCACACTACATGTATGTGTACAAGCACAAGAATGTATCTAGACAATAATAATGACAAACATACATTAACATTATCTTCACCTACTGAATTAATGTTATATTTAAAAGTCTATTTTTAAACACTTTTTAAAAATATCATTTGTAAATAATTTGGGATTTGAGAAACTCGTCGTTGAACATGTTGATTTTTAATTGTGAAAAGACATGTCATGAACTTAATATTTATAAAATTAAAATACTATAAAAATTTAAAAAAGAAAGAAAAAACTAAAATATTCAAAATACAAATAAAATATATAACAACTAAAAAAATATGATATTACAATAAGGGGAAAATAATAATATTGATAAATACTAAAAATATAAATAAAAAGACTATTTTTTCTAGCTACGAGTTTTTCGTAAATGAGTTTCACAGGATGTTGATTGTCTACTTCGAGTTGAGATTTTTCTATATTAATCTTTCATTAACAAGATGATCATTGTCACTATTTTCTTTATCTTGATCAATATTATATAATATTGTCGGCATCATGTGTTGTCAGTATCGACGATGATCAACAATCTCACTATTAATTGAAAATTGCAAAACATATGAAACAAATAGCATTGTCGATTAGATCGATTGTGGTGATTGTGCAGCCTACGTCAAATATGATGTGTGTGTGAAGCAATTATCGGGTCTGATAATAAAAGTGTCTGATAGTCTTGTGACAGACTCGAAACAGGTGAAATATAGAATAAGTCGAGTGTGAGTTTTAATCTAAAATATTGAGTCAAGTTTCGAGTCGAATGAGCCCTCCTAAACATGGTTCGGGACAGGTGCGGGCGAAGGGCTCAACTTTTCTATCAAGTTCGGATGCAAATTTATAATATTTTGCCTTTTATGTTTTCCATCAACTACATTAGTATCATTTGTTAATTTCTACCGAACCACATGTTTGGCTAACGCAGAAATAAAACACTAAATAAAGGGGCTGAAATTTGAAAAAAGAAGTTGAAGTGTGAAAATGAAAATCTTGTAACCCAATGATGAACTAGTCAATGAACATAAAGTAGCTGCCAAGGTCCCATTGCCCTAAATAAAAAGCCTTATTACTTTTATTAAGGGTAAACTAAACGATTGATCACTTTCGTTTAAGTTTTGTACATTTTTCCTCATTGACTTAAAAAAATATAATATTTGATCATTTTCGTTTTCATTTAATTAAGATATGATTACTTACCTTTTTGACTTTTAAATGCTTAGACTTAAGATAAATTAGAAACTAGTTATGATTAGTTAGTTTGTTATTCTACGGTTGCATGTTAGTATAAATAAACTTTATAAATTGGCGTTCGACTGATATATGAAATGCATGAAATATTTTCTCCAAGAGCAATTCCTTCAGTCTGTATAGAATGTTCATCTACTCAAAAGGGGTACGTTCTGTGTAACGTTGAAGCAATTTTTTTTTTTTGAATTGTGATATGATTTTTAAAGAGGTTGTTTTCCCTTTCCATTTTCCAGTTTGGAAATCCTCTAATTTTTTCTCTTCTAATATCTAAACTTTTATTTTTTTTTAAAATAATATCTAATGTTTAATTTTTGTTTCATTTTAGTATCATGCTGTTAAAAACTTAACGTGTTTTGTACTTAAACTATCAGTTTTGATCCATTTATAACTTAAATTTTAATTTGTCTCAAAACTTAACGTTAAATTTTTAATGGGTACTAAAATGAGATAAAAACTAAACGTTAAATATGATTTTAAAAAATTTAAATACTAAAATAAATCAAAACCAATAGGTTAAATACTAAATATATAATTTACTCTTAAGTTTTTAATGCAATGACCTCCATACCGCAAATAAAAATAAAAATGAGTTGTGTATACGGAATATTTTTGGGAAAAAACAATAGCATCAACTCGATGCGGCATGTCGACGAGGATGTATAGAAGCACTAGAATAAAAGCCGTCTGGTACCGAAATTTTTCAAAAATTATAAAAAAAAAGGCAAAAATATTCTAATTTCAATCCCTTATTATCGTCGACTACAATCAACACCATCAATCGGTCGAAATTCAGATAAGATGTAATTGTCTGAACCCTACCGGTGATTGCAACGGAAAATCAATGATTGGAACATGGAGAATCTTTTTAGCCAATCGTAAAGTCTTATATTTACATGGTCATTGGGTGTTCGATCGATCAGGAAAGTAAGGGATTTCGGTCATTGGGTGGTTGTCTGGCAAACAACGTTGGGTGTTCGGTTGATTAATGACATTTGGTGATGACCGACGGGGCTAAATGATAAAATTAATATTTTAAGGGATTTGAGTTTTTTTAAAAATAATTTTATTAAAATTTGGGTTTTTTAAAATAAAAAATTAAAATTTTATAAATGTAACATAGGATACTTAACAGTCGAATTTATATGTGTTACAATTAAAACACCTAAAAGTATCATGTTAAAAATTTTAGACATGTATTTCTAACAAAAATATTTATGAGCACCTAAAGTTAACTTTAATTATAAATTAAACACTTAATTTTAAATTGAGTGATATTCTAATGATGAAAAAGCTAATTTCAATAATAATAAAAAAAAGAATGAATGGTCCATAACGAAAGGTAGATACGGATAAATTATAAAATTAAAGAATACGTATGAATCTAATTGGATTGGACCTTCAAACTAAAATATTACAATCTTTTCATGAAATTATTATAAAAGTTTTAGTATAACAGATCGTATATATCTAAAATGATTTTAATTTCACAACCTCTTAATGAAATTATTTAAAAAGTTTCGATCAAAGCTGAACTTGCCTTCTTCTTGTACGGAACTATGCCTCTACTATTGCAATTTAGTGTCAGATAGCGTTCCTTAAAAAAAAAAATAGTGTCAGATAGCGACGAGATATGAGCATCTTTATAGCACGAGGTGGCGAATGCTTTTGTCGAGGTGGATGAATGATGCATTTCCCAAACATGCAACATTGTAAAAGAAAATGAATTGACCTCTACTTACTGTCGTAATCGATTTTTGTCCGGACACGAAATTTTTACTCGGCGGGAAAATTGATGTGAATAAATGGTTTTTAAAATATTTTGGGAGTCGCCATCGACCTTTTGGGTCAGGTAGGTCGAATACATAAAAATTATCTTTTAAAAGAGTTTTTAAGAAAACATCAGTTAAAAGATAAACTAATTTGCTTTTTTAACCAAAGATTCGTTCTTTTTAATAATAAAAAGGGATTCGTGGTCGATTACGTTTGTGGAAGGATTAACACCCACACAACGCCTAAAATTGGTACTTATTAATTATAAATTGTCTCTATTATTGGAAATTTAAAAATTCAAATATATATTTAATTTATAATCCTGTTTATTTCAAATTTATAATTTTAAGAAAATATATTAATTTATATATATTAATAAGATATTTATTTATTTAGAAATATCAGAAAATGGATTCTAGGTGCTTTAAGACAGCTCTTTTTTTAATATTAAAAAATAAATAAATATTAATAAAAATAATTAAAAAAATAGATTAATATATATAATTTATAAAAGTAAAATATTTATTTATTTAAAAATATCAGAAAATGGACATACAGTTGCTTTAAGACTGTCATTTCTTAATATTGAAAAATAAATAAATATTTAAAATATGATTATTATTCCTAAAAGTAATTTATATAAAATTAAATTTATAAAATAGGATATTTATTTAATAGAAAACAAATAAAACAAATATTATTTATTTATATATATATTTATATGACTAAATAAGAAGAAGAAGAATAATACTAATAATATTGAAAATAAACATATAAAATTAAAATATAACTAAACAATGTCTAAAACAAATAAAATTTAAAATAATAGGATTAAAATGCAAAATATAAAAATTAATAGAACTTATAAATAGTGATTAATATATTAAAATTAAAAGCTTTTATTCAAAATATTTATGAAATATAAGTGATTAAAAGTGTAATTTACCCTAATAATTAACACGGGATTAAAATAAATTTGTTTAAAATTAAAATGATTAATCATGATATTTTACCTTAAGTATATATTAATTTAGTGACTAAAATATAATAAATTAAAATTTAAATGCAAAATTAATATGCTCAGAAATGAATTTCAGTGACTAAAATGAAAGGAAATAGAAATTAGCATGCAAAAATCGAAATAAAATAAATAAATAAAAAATCGGTGACTAAACTGTAAATAGACTTCTAAATTAGAGGGATTATTTCATGATTAACCCTTAAAATAAATGAACAAAATAAGAAGCTCCTAAAAATCAGTGACCTTGCGTGTAGTTTACCCAAAAAATAAAATGATAACAACTACTTTTTTTTTCTTTCCAGTAACGTGTTCCCTTCTTTTTCATTTTTCTCCTTTCACTCTCCTTTCTCTCTTCTTCTTCTTTCAACTCAGTAACCCAAAACTCTCCTCTCCTTGGCTCGGTCGAGAGCCATTCAACGCCTAGGCCTCGACACCGACCACCGTAAATCGGTGACCAAACACTCTTTCGATTATCCCACACAAAACCCGAACCTAAAAATTTATCCTTAAAAAAAATTTTAAATCCTGATTTGGGATTAAACTACCAAAAACGAGACTAAAAATCTCAAGCCTTTCTCCAATTCTTTAACCGACGTTTCTCCGACGACCTAGACTCCGATGAAGAACTATGAACGAGGTAAAATCGTTCCTTTATATTTCTATTTTTTTATTACTGATTTTTTTATTTCAAAAAAAATAAAATATGAAATACCAAACTGAAAAATAAAGATCAAATGTAAAAATAACTTTTGCTTTATTTTTGTTTCTGATTTTCTTTGTATTGTTCTTGATTCCTCTCCCTCTTTACATACTGTTATGGGGTTTTTATAGCCACAGTTTACATGTAAAAAATAAAGATTTACATTATGTTATTTTTTGTGATGATTGGCTGATTCAGGACGTGGAGCAAGGGAGGCCGTGGGAGCTACCGACGACGTGAAAGTTGCTGAAACGTGGAGGGACAGTTGTTCTGGTGTTGGAAGCTACTGGAACACTGTTGTGGTGGAGGGACAGCTGTTCTGGGCTTGCTGGAATATGTTGGAGCTGCAACGTGGAGATGGCTACTGTCAAGGTAAAAATGGTGATTACAACTGCCCCTCTTTGCTCGTTGTTGTAGAACAGGAATGGAGCAAAGACGTAAAGCACCATTTTTAGCTTTAAATGTTCAAACTTCTGAGCTATAAGTTCTTCTCTTCTTATTACGAACTCCTTTTAGAAATGTTGATCCTCAAAAGAGGTGTCGTTGATTCAACTTCATATGTGATAAATTAAGGCAAGGTTGAACAAATTCTTCTCATTATGAACTTCCTCTTCCTCTTCAGATGAGTTCTTCTCATTATGAACTCTTTTTGGAAATGTTGATGTTGATCTATCTCTTTCTGTGATAGCGTCGAGCAAAAGGTTGAACAAATTCTTCTCATTATGAACTTCTTCTTCCTCTTCAGATGAGCTCTTCTCATTATAAACTTCATATGGAAATGTTGGTGCTGATCTATCTCCTTCTGTGATAGAGTCATGCAAAAAAAAAAAATTGAACAAGTTCTTCTCATTATGAACTTCTTCTTCTTCTTTAGATGAGTTCTTCTCATTATGAACACTTCTCTAGAAAAGTTGATCCATCGAGTGATGAATTCAAAAAAAAGGTTGAACAAGTTCTTCTCATTATGAACTTCTTCTTCCTTCTTCAGATAAGTTCTTCTCATTATGAACTTTCTCTGGCAATGCTAATCCATCGGGTGATGAATTAAAGCAAAAGGTTGAACAAGTTCTTCTCATTATGGGCTTCTTCTTCCTTCTTCATATGAGTTCTTCTCATTATGAACTCTACCTGGTAATGCTGATCCATCAAATGATGAAAAGGTTGAACAAGTTCTTCTCATTATGAACTTCTTCTTCATTCTTCAGATAAGTTCTTCTCATTATGAACTTTTCTCTGGCAATGCTAATCCATCGGGTGATGAATTAAAGCAAAAGGTTGAACAAGTTCTTCTCATTATGAACTTCTTATTCCTTCTTCAGATGAGTTCTTCTCATTATGAACTCTACCTGGTAATGCTGATCCATCAAATGATGAATTCAAACAAAAGGTTGGACAAGTTCTTCTCATTATGAACTTCTTCTTCCTTCTTTAGATAAGTTCTTCTTATTATGAACTTTCTCTGGCAATGTTAATCCATTGGGTGATGAATTAAAGCAAAAGGTTGAACAAGTTCTTCTCATTATGAACTTATTCTTATTTTTTTAGATGAGTTCTTCTCATTATGACCTCTTCTGGAAATATTGAAAACATTCTACCCAGTCTTATCATCTTGCACTGTAGGGCTTACAGATGACCCTGAGGCTTTAAGATCAAAAAGCTCCCAAAGGCTTTTTGAAAGCATCATGCACTGTAGGTCTTACAGATGACCCTGAGGCTTTAAGATCAAATGCTTCTAAAGGCTTTTTGAGAACATCATGCACTATAGGTCTTACAGACGACTCTGAGGCTTTAAGATCAAAAAGCTCCCGAAGTCTTTTTGAGAACATCATGCACTGTAGGTCTTACAGATGACCCTGAGGGTTTTGAAAAAATAAAAAAGCTCCCAAAGGCTTTTTGAAAACATCCTGCACTGTAGGGCTTACGGATGTTGGAAATAGTTTACTAAGTAAAAAACTATGAAAATCATTTTTTTACTTTTCAACAATTTCATTTTAGAAAAGATAAAATGAGAAACTTTGGAAAGCGTTTTCTCATTGAAATAATTTGTTGATTGGGTAACATGCCCCAAAATAAAGATAATGTTCATTCTTGTGGATTACGTCCATCTATTCTTCAGATGTTTACGTGATTCATGCATTTGCGGTTTTGAATACTTTCTTCTTGTAAGGTATTTTTCACCATGAATCTTCTTTTTCATATGAAAATCTGCAAAACCTTATGTTTGAATGCAATTAAATGTAGAATGTAATGATTTTTCTGTTATGCAAATGATGTTCTTATGAATGCATGAATATTTGTGCAATCTTCATTTGATTTCAAAGTGGTGAACTCGGTCTTCCTTCACTTGGTCAAAATGTCATTTCAAGCTGGCATTTCTGGTTTGGAAGAGCAATCTTTGTGTCTTATTTGCTTCATTTGCATTAAAGTCTCAGAAGAAAATGTTTCATTTGTAGAACTCTTTTCGTAATCAGAATTATGACCTTGATGCCCCATTTTGTCTTAGATAAAACCAATTTTCTTTGTCTGGACTTGTGTAGAAATCCAATAAAGCCTTCATCTTTGAAAAGGGAATCTATCATCTTTGAAGAGCGTAGATGTAGATATGTCTGACTCAGCATGGATTAATTAGGAGAGCAACGTCTGTTCTAATTTGACTCTTGAAATAGATTATAAGGAAAATTTATCCTAATTTATTTCATGTCTCCACATTTAATTGGATCTCGAACAAGGCAGCTCAGACCATATCATGTCTAGATGCTTAACAACAACCTGTCGTTCAATCTTAGTTGGATCCACTAGTTTCTTGTTGTCAAAATTTCAGCTTCCCTTCTGTGGAAAGAAATCTTTATCATATCTCACTTCTAACCTTGGGGTTGAAGAACTTCATCTTGCATCAATAAATGAAAACCATATGATCACAACATTGGTTTAACACCATAATCACTGGTTCGTAAAACATTTGACAACACATTTATCATTTCATGTGGCTTCTGATCAGATGCTCGTAAAACTTTTGACAACACATTCATCATTTCATGTGGCTTCTGCACAGATTTCTAATCAGGGAAGCTCTTTCATAATGTTCAAAACTTTTGTATGATGTCACAAGACCGTTTAAAAACAAAACTCAATGGGAATATAAGTGAAATGTAAGCGTGTTTTATGACCAAAAAGTTGGTCAAATTCACCAAATATGCTAGTGTCGTATTGAATAAGAGATGCCAACTGATCTTGATATCATCTTGAGCAAGGGCAAGTGTGATATCAATCACATTTTCTTCCGTAATGAGCATTGTAGGAAGTAGAAACATATCAACTATAGGAGCCATGTACAGAAAGAGGTTCATGGAATTCTTGCCGCTGTGGATGAAACACCCATGATAAAACCAAAATAGATAAAAACTCAGTTCACCCTGGCTGGCAATGATAACACCAGTAACAATGGGAATAAGAATAACATAAGCTGAGCCTCTTTATTCAATCTCATCAAGTAAACAACAACTGATGTGAAAAACAGCTTCGTAACCTCAATAATATGGTTGAAATTAACTGTCAGGAATCTCAAAGAAATATTTCTAATCATCACCGACACACGGAATACAAAATTCAAAGCTGAGATTTTGAGGAACTGAATCCTAGATCGAATGGTCTGCTTAGGGACCATCTTTATTCATGCAACCATGATGTAGCTTAACAAAGAACACGCTGTCATGTGATACATGGTTAAGAAGATTGGGTACTTGAAACCATACTTGCTGAGTAGATATTTGTTCAACAACATGATCATAATGTAACTGCCTGATGAACGAAGCAATTATGTATAGTCAACTCGACTGTCACTGTTTCACCATTTTCATTCTTCATATCTTTCTATCTCATTGGAATTTTTTGCTCAAAGCAATGATCTTTAACACATAATGATGTGGGCCTTCAGCATGCCCCAACATTTGCTGATATGAATATTCAAAATGTTATTCCAATTTCTAATTAAAATGGGCTTTCAGCATGCCCCAACATTTGTTGACGTGAATATTCAAAACGCGTCAATATTCCTGATTATGATTGAAATGGGTTTTCAGCATACCCCAACATTTGCTTCTTGTTGATATGAGCTTTCAAAATGCCCAAATATTCATACTGACATGGGCCCTCAGAATGCCCCACGTGAATCATTTCTGTCTGAAATGGGCTTTCGATATGCCCCAACATTTGCTAATACAAACGTTCAAAATATATCAATATTCCTGATTCTGATTGAAAGGGGCTTTCAGCATGCCCCATATGGATCTTTCTGAAGTAACCTTCAAAATGCCCTAACATTGTAATTCTGGTTTACTTTCAATGTCTGTTTGACTTGAATCTCATGATCCCTACGAGGTTCAATTTTGACAATGCACTGTTATGGGTACTTATGGCTTTATTCGTACCCCAAATCTGTTTATCTTGAATACTCTCATTCTGGTGTCACTAAAAAACAGTATTGTCAAGTAGCTGGAGGAATTCTCTTCATGTTGTCACACACTTAAGAAGTGCTTAATCATTTTAACTGAAATGTCTAAGATATGTGCCTCTTCTGAATGAGGTGCCCATTTTTTTTAGATATGGAGGGATCTAGTCAGACAGAGTAGTATAAATTGCTTGGTAATTCATTCCAGGCTGACATAGTGAACCTTGTTTTCAGTGAAGGACATTTCTGGAATATACTTTTCTGTGGGAGAGAAACCAATTTATGTGAACAGTAATCTGATGCAATGGCAAGACTACATATACAGTGGTACACGCTTTTGAAAAATCTACACCCATGCAACATGTTGATTTTGATAATTACTCATCTGATTATGAAGCGATCTTTTAGGATGATTTCAAAGATATTTATAGTTCTTCTGATACCGAGGAAATCCTGAATTCTGATTCTGATGAGGAGAATAAACTGTTATACTTGACGAAAATGGGGTACTCAGCGGCTGAGGCTTCAATAACCATGGAGAGATGTGGTCCAGATTCATCAATTGCAGAATTGACAGATTTTATATGTGCTGCTCAAATGGCTAAGGCTGCTGATGCACTTCTTTCAGGAGAAGATAGGAAGCCATTATGCAATGACCCCAATTACAAGAAAAGGCAAAACCCGGGCTATGATTTTTGGAAAAAGAAGAAGCAGAGGAAACTTGAAAAGAAGCTTATTAATGAAGACAATTATGCAGTTCATCTTTCAAATCCAATGATTAGTTTTGGGGTTTCTACTGAATCAAATCAG
Source organism: Hibiscus syriacus (assembly GCF_006381635.1). NCBI lineage: Eukaryota > Viridiplantae > Streptophyta > Magnoliopsida > Malvales > Malvaceae > Hibiscus > Hibiscus syriacus. Next base: position 1,175,016 of record NW_024063392.1, on the reverse strand, counting down.
ATAACTCAAAGAACACTTTCAGAAGATGCTATTGGGCCTCCTTATTTCTACTACGAGAATGTGGCGCTTGCTCCAGTTGGTGTTTGGACCAAAATGTCTCGGTACTTATACGATGTAGAGCCAGACTTTGTAGATTTAAAGTATTTTTGTACTGCTACACGGAAAAAGGCTACATTCATAATCTGCCAATTGAGAACAGATTTCCTCTTATTCTGCTTCCTCCATGCACCATACATGATGTTTTGCCATTGACAACAAACTGATGACCTTCCTGGGATCCAAGAACAAAGTTGAACTGTTTACAAACATGTACAGGAAGTGCCAGATTGACAGAAAGGATCCGTAAGGCTCTTGAAGCTTATAAAGATGAGCCACTTTCGAGTGTCCAGAAGTATGTTCTTGATGAGTGCCGAAAATAAAATCTGGTATGGGTTGGAAGGAATAAAGTTGTTCCACTTGAACCTGATGTGGTGGAAATGCTTCTAGGTTTCCCTAAAAACCATACATGAGGAGGATCCGCTCGAGACATGTTCCTCGGTGGTATCAATGTTCTATCTCTTTTCTCTGGAATCAGTGATGCAGAGGTTGCCTTTTACTGTCTTGGCATATCCTTGAAATGTGCAAGAACTTAATAGTGATCGGTTGGAGCAATTGATGAGTATATTTGACGGACTCGACCTTGTTGTTGGTGGCATCCAATTTAACAACCCTATTGGAAGAAATAAACATAATCAGGATGAGCTAGACGATTTTTGTTGGTGCATTTCCTTGCAATGATTGCTATAGTGATTGTCTCTTCTGCTGTTTCAAGATACTCACTGTTATATCCCACTCTTCCCGAACCATGGAAAGGTTTAGTTGATAGTAAAATAGGTTATCTTTACTTTTGGAATCCTGTAACTAATGTTACCCAATATGAATGGCATACAAGTGTAGGATCTGTTCCAATGTCTTATTTAAGTTCAACAATCTTCTGAATGACATAATGGATATAATCCTGACAAGGAAAATAATCGGCATGGAAGAGGCCACAATGATGCATCAAGACTTGAACAAGTATCATAGTATAACCAGAGTGCAGATATGGGACTTGTTAATTCCCACTTAATGGGACTTATAGCTCTGTGATGTAATATTTCAAAGAACATGGATTGATGGCTGGGGAAAATAATTTGTCTGGTGATGCTTATCGCCTTCAGTATGAGATAAGTGATAATCTTTCTTGATGAATTGCTAATGATGTCACAAGAGAGCGTTACAAGTTCAATTCTCAAGACTTTCTGGCTTTTTGGACCACTTTCTTTCAAGAAAGTGCAATTCTTCATCATTCTAGTCTCGTTTTTTCTACAATAGAGGTAAAATAAACAACAACTTGCTTCAAGGACCTTCCTTATTTGAGACTATCCTGTTTGAAAATGTTTTTCCTTCTTTCTTTATTGAAGAATCAAAGAATTTTGTAAAATGTTGCCTATCACAGGTTCACAATAAAATCAAATCATAAGCATGAATTCAAAGAATATCAAAAGAATCAACAATTCTTTAATGTTTGAGAATTATAGTTCTTTGACAAGTATCAAGATTTGGTTTCGTTTCAGGATGGCTTTCCTATTTTCTATGGTTACATCTATTTAGGATGTCACTCATCTATCACTCTTTGTGAACTTTGTCACATTCCTCACTTTGAGGACTTGGTATTTTAACCGGATACGTACAAAATGACGCAACTAGGATTGCCAATTACTAGACCTTCTAGAGTCTTTCCATTTTAATTCTCTGGAATCTTTCATTTAGAATCATCTAATCAAAGTAGTAAGAAAATATCGGTCTAAAAATGAAATTTCTGAGTGCTTGTGTGAAGTTGACTATAACAGGTGTTTCGCAACTCCCTTAGTCCATTTGTTAACACATTTGCCATTTTGGCTAGTTGAATTCAACTTTATTGTATATAATAATATAATCACCTTTATCAGGTTAATTGAAATTTATCCATAAAGCCGGGGCGATTAACCAATTGCTCTAGAGGGACAGTTTTATTGCATATAATAGTATAATAGGCTAGCTGAATATTATCCATAAAGCCAGGGCGATTAACCAATTGCTCTAGAGGGACAACTCAAACTTTATTGTATATAATAATATAACATGGGTGTTCAAATCCAATTTCTTAAGCTTGTTAAAAGGAACCTGTTATAGTCTAGGTGTTTTTGGTGGAATTCATAAAATCTCTTTGTTAGAGTTCAATTCTCAAGCAACTGACTTAAACTAGATTTACCTATTTGTGAAGATTATGTTCATCATCGAACGTCATCAATAGAAAAATACTCTAGTCGGTTTTGTAATGTAATACACCAACGGTGCCCCATGTTGTACGCTCCTATATATAAATACCAAGCCTTTTTGTAATTCCTTTCAATAGGAGAAGGTTATCTCATATTTGTAATAGGATAGTGTTTGGGTGTATTTCATATGAGGTAAGGTCAATGGTCCTTGTTTTTCTGGTTTTCAATCCTGATATTTTGTCAAAGATTATAACTCTAATCATGCAGAGTTTTTTAATCCAGTTGATATTAAAAGAATTGCAAGATTGTAAAATTGACTCAATGCTCATAACCTTAATAAGCAACACAAATTTATTTATTGCACAAAAGGTGGAGAAATGAACAAAAACAAGTTTAAACATGATGCTGAAAATAGAAAGGTACTACAGTGGTAGATAACAACTTCCACTTGTTTATTTAGCCTACTCCATCATTCCAGTAATATTGGGTATGTAATTGGCCTAAGATTTTTTATCCTCATTTGCCCCCCATTTCTTGATCATTTCTTGTGTCAAGACCTTTGTGTAGGCCTTCAGATACACAACTCTTTGCTTTATTTTGATCAGTCTCCGTCATCATCTTTTTCTTCTCTGGCTGGAAATTGAGCTCATTTTTGGATTCAGAACAACTTTTATTAAGGATGATAGCCTTGTCATGATTATGAACACATATTGTGGCTGTAATTGGAGTAATATTCACCAGACTCTTTGTATCCAGACTCTTTTCACTAGTCTTTAGAAAATTTGATACAGGCGTTTGAGGTTTCTTCAGAGTTTCATCTTTCCCATTCATTCTTAAACCTGTGGGTCAGTCTCGAATTACCTCTCCTTTTACTTTTTTGTCATTTATAATCAGAGAAATATTGAAAGTTGAACGTTTTATCTTTGGCTCAAGTACTTTATTTTCTTCTTTCTCTGTAGCATGTACTTCACTTGTTTTGATACTATCAACTCTAATTTGGGGTTTTATTCTTGATTATTTAACCAAAATAGACTGATCATCCACTTCTATGATTCCCTGAACCAAAAGGTCTTGAACTCATCGTTTGAAGCGACCATAATTCTCAATGGAGTGTCCTCGGGCTCCAACATGATAATCACAAGAGAGTTTCTCATTATACCAACTCGGGTATGGAAGCCACAAAGGCTTAGCTTGACATGGAGTAATAATCTGGGCTTTGAGTAACTTAAGATATAACTTGCTGCACGGAATTGAAGGAAACTTGGGTAGAATTTCCCTTGACATCATTGTCTCCTTACAATTGCTTACTTTGCTTTCTTGAAGACCATGTGAATGATGATCAAAATGTTTGCTTTTAATGTTTGACTCTTGAACATCATGAGACAGACACTAATTAAAAAATTTCTCTTTCTCGACCAGTTTTGAGCTTTTTAGGATCTTAGGTTTCCCATCTTCAAAACATATCAATCCTTCTGTTATAAGATCTTGGACCTTTAAATTCACAATCCTACAATTCTCCGTAGAGTGGCTAAACTCTCCAGAATGATAATTTCATGAATTCTTGACACCTTGCCAATCTGGACGCAAATAAGTATTAGGCCTTGGAGGAATTGGTGTTATGAGGTCATTTTCAAAAAGAAATGGTAATAAATCTGAATATGAGATTGGAATTGGAATGAGAGGTATCATTTTCTTTTTGCCTTTCTTAGCTTTCTTCAATGGCTTTTGAACCTCTTCTATGCTTCGCTTTAGCTTGATCTTTGTTGCCTTTTCTGGGAGCTTTATTGGATTTCCACATCTCTTGACGAGTTCTTGGTCATTTGTTTTTATTGCATCAGCTACATCATTCATAATCCCATTCAAATCTTTCACAACAGGATCCTCTTAGGGTTTCTCTCCATGGATTACAATATTCAACAGGTCTATCAATTTGGTCAGTTGTTCCTTTGAATCATTCTGGAATTTTTTCACTTGATCAATCATCTTTTGTTGTATCTCGATAAATTGCTCTTGCAGTTTCTCGATTCTACCAACCCTTGCTAAAATCTCATTCATGGCTATTATCCTTCTTTAGGAAGACCAAGTTAACTCCACTTTGATTTCAAAATTCTGTCATGGAATTCTCCACAAATTATTCCAATTGTCATGATTAAATGCATGTAGAATAATTTGAAATAAAATGTAATTATGCAAATATGCAAATGCAAAAATGAAAATATAAATATAAACTTAAAAATGAAAAAATGCAAAATGCAAAATGTAAATTTAAATATGTGAATGTAACAATAAAAATGCAAATTGTGTAATACAAAAGTAAACATAAAAGTATAAATGAAAATGCAAAGATGCAAAATGCAAATGCATGTATGAAAAGGTATTACTCAAGAGTGATCATCTTAGAACATATTTCATTGAACACAAAAGTTTTCGTGCATCAAACAAAACTTTTACATGTATGGGACAGCTTTCAGTACTATCTAAAACTTTACATATAGGGGATAACTTTCCCTCATAACTTCTCTAAAGCCAAGTTAGTTTCTATTCATGCTCAACAATTGAGTTATCAGTCTGCTTTAATTCTTTGTAAAGTCAGCTTGGTTTATCAGTTTATGAGTCATATTGCTTGTCTGGGCTGCAGCTTCTTCCATGACATTCTAGTGTTTCTTCATCTTCTGTGTCACTTCTCGGAGTTGCTCATTTTCCCTTGTAAGAGAAATTTTTTGTCCAAGAAGTTCTTGGATTAGATCTTCATATATGTTGCAGTTCTTTTTCAGTTTGGTAACCCCTGTTATCCACTCTTCTGGGGTATCTCCTATGCCAACATTTTGAAAAGCTTGACTGATTGTTTGGAAATCTTCATGCCTGGTTTCCACTTCTGTGCTCAATTTCTTGTTTTGGTCATTCAAGTCCTTCAAATAACATGCTTGAGCTTCATAAAAACCTCCTCTACTCTGAATGCCCTGACTGATACTCTTACCATAGACTGCTTTTGGTATCAATCTGGCAGGATCTTTGTGGAGTACTTTTGGTATTAGGATCTCTGTGTGCATTGCTTGATTCTATCCTCGGAGTTTCCTCAGGATGTCTTTCCTTGGCCGCATCATATTTTGTTTGATCATAAAACTTTTTGTCCATTTATGATTTCTTTCCAATTTGATGAACAATCTTTCAAGTCAACACCTTTTGGTTATGTCATGATCATGTAATGCAAGCACAAAACAAAAGAAATCAATATAAACAAGTTAAAACAAAACAAAATGTATGAAAAATAAAAATGAGAAAGGAAATAAATAAATTGGTAAGTACCAATTAATGAAAAGAAAATATTCTACCTATCATGGTATATAATATATCCTAACCTCATGCTTTCTAGTTCCATGCTTTGTTTGGAAAAATTAACCTAACAACATGATTACTAATTCGCAGGCATTTATTCAGAGAGAAAAATAATAAATTAAATAAATTAAAAGCTAGAGTTTATTTCTCCTTTGTGTACACCTATGGACAGCGTTTTAGTACTTCTTAGATCAGGTGAAGTGCTAGGGTTTATTATATGCAGGGTTTCAGTTCTAGAAGTAAAGGTACCCGAATTGTCCTTGTTAGTGCCCCCTTGGGCTGCTAACCCTTTATCCTAGTCCATCACAGACTAAAGTGGATCGAGTTCAATTCGAGGGGATATAATTCTCTATGTCTGACACGGAGAATAAATTCTCACGAAGACATAGAGCATATGAATCCCAAAAGCTACTTGCTAGGTCTGACACGGAGAATAAATTCTCACGAAGACGTCGCTTTCACTCCCACTTAAAAGGGACAAGCTTGATTATAAAGCTTATGTTATGCAATGCAAGTGTTGTGTGTGAGGAGAAATATTCAAACCTTTGACAAACAAATAAATAATGAAATTTAATACATGAAAATAAAATAAAATTATATAAAAAAAATATACATATAAATATTATGAAAATAATAAGTATATATAAAAATTTTGAAAAGAAAGAATTATAAATTAAATATATGAATTTTTAATTTCTAATTAATAGATACAATTTATAATTGATTTTAAAAGCTTAACCAGTCCCCAGCGGAGTCGCCAAGCTGTCGTAACCGGTTTTCGCCCGGGCACGAAATTTTTACTCGGCGGGAAAAGTGATGTGAATAAATGGTTTTTAAAATGTTTTGGGAGTCGCCATCGGCCTTTTGGGTCAGGTAGGTCGAATACCTAAAAATTATCTTTTAAAAGAGTTTTTAAGAAAACATCAGTTAAAAGATAAACTAATCTGCTTTTTTAACCAAAGATTCGTTCTTTTTAATAATAAAAAGGGATTCGTGGTCGATTACGTTTGGAGAAGGATTAGCACCCCCACAACGCCCAAAATTGATACTTATTAATTATAAATTGTCTCTATTATTGGAAATTTAAAAATTAAAATATATATTTAATTTATAATCCTGTTTATTTCAAATTTATAATTTTAAGAAAATATATTAATTTATATATATATTAATAAGATATTTATTTATTTAGAAATATCAGAAAAAGGCTTCTAGGTGATTTAAGACAACTCTTTTTTAATATTAAAAAATAAATAAATATTAATAAAAATAATTAAAAAATAGATTAATATATATAATTTATAAAAGTAAAATATTTATTTATTTAAAAATATCAGAAAATGGACATCCAGTTGCTTTAAGACTGTCATTTCTTAATATTGAAAAATAAATAAATATTTAAAATATGATTATTATTCCTAAAAGTAATTTATATAAAATTAAATTTATAAAATAGGATATTTATTTAATAGAAAACAAATAAAACAAATATTATTTATTTATATATATATTTATATGACTAAATAAGAAGAAGAATAATAATACTAATAATATTGAAAATAAACATATAAAATTAAAATATAACTAAACAATGTCTAAAACAAATAAAATTTAAAATAATAGGATTAAAATGCAAAATATAAAAATTAATAGAACTTATAAATAGTGATTAATATATTAAAATTAAAAGCTTTTATTCAAAATATTTATGAAATATAAGTGATTAAAAGTGTAATTTACCCTAATAATTAACACGGGATTAAAATAAATTTGTTTAAAATTAAAATGATTAATCATGATATTTTACCTTAAGTATATATTAATTTAGTGACTAAAATATAATAAATTAAAATTTAAATGCAAAATTAATATGCTCAGAAATGAATTTCAGTGACTAAAATGAAATGAAATAGAAATTAGCATGCAAAAATCGAAATAAAATAAATAAATAAAAAATCAGTGACTAAACTGTAAATAGACTTCTAAATTAGAGGGATTATTTCATGATTAACCCTTAAAATAAATGAACAAAATAAGAAACTCCTAAAAATCAGTGACCTTGCATGTAGTTTACCCAAAAAATAAAATGATAACAACTCTTACTTTTTTTTTCTTTCCAGTAATGTGTTCCCTTCTTTTTCATTTTTCTCCTTTCACTCTCCTTTCTCTCTTCTTCTTCTTTCAACTCAGTAACCCAAAGCTCTCCTCTCCTTGGCTCGGTCGAGAGCCATTCAACGCCTAGGCCTCGACACTGACCACCGTAAATCGGTGACCAAACACTCTTCCGATTATCCCACACAAAACCCGAACCTAAAAATTTATCCTTAAAAAATTTTTAAATCCCGATTTGGGATTAAACTACCAAAAACGAGACTGAAAATCTCAAGCCTTTCTCCAATTCTTCAACCGACGTTTCTCCGGCAACCTAGACTCCGACGAAGAACTATGAACGAGGTAAAATCGTTCCTTTATATTTCTATTTTTTTTATTACTGGTTTTTTTATTTCGAAAAAAATAAAATATGAAATACCAAACTGAAAAATAAAGATCAAATGTAAAAATAACCTTTGCTTTATTTTTGTTTCTGATTTTCTTTGTATTGTTCTTGATTCCTCTCCCTCTTTACATACTGTTATGGGGTTTTTATAGCCACAGTTTACATGTAAAAAATAAAGATTTACATTATGTTATTTTTTGTGATGATTGGCTGATTCAGGACGTGGAGCAAGGGAGGCCGTGGGAGCTACCGACGACGTGAAAGTTGCTGAAACGTGGAGGGACAACTGTTCTGGTGGAGGGACAGTTGTTCTGGGCTTGCTGGAATATGCTGGAGTTGCAACGTGGAGATGACTACTGTCAAGGTAAAAATGGTGATTACACTTACGATAAACAATGGAGCATCCAATCAATGAAGCATCAAAGCCATATTGATTATATAAGTTAAGCTAACCTATTGATGGTGGCAATGATTAATGGTAAACGTTAAAGGTGTGACCTATTGATGAAAGGGCCTAGCTGCTATTTCAACATATATTATTTTGGACTACGTTTTTTATGCATGTATTGATTTGGTAAAATATGATGCCCAAATCTCTAGGGGTATAAAAGGTAAATAGTCCTTTGATTTGGTCCAATTCTCTAGAGATGTGGACAAGTTCAATTAAAAATGGACGAATGAAATGATTATAGTGGTTGATTACTCCTCCAACATCCAACCAAAAACCACGAGTCTATCTTCTTCTTTTCTCTCTCTCTCTCCCTCCGGCGGCTGTAAATGGTATTACTGATTGATCACATCAACTACTTAATAACGTAACCCATGATGTATGATAATTTGTTTGATCGAATTATTTTTACGTAAAATAGTGAGTTTTTTATTTAAATAATAATTTTGGATTATTTAACAAAATGGCACTAAAATTTATTTAATAGAATAATACCCATTTGTGTTACCTAGGCAAAGGATATAAGGATCAAAATAAAAATAAGAAAAATTAATATACCAAAAAGAAAAAAAAAGCATATGTATGTATCAAAGATAAGTGTCAGCAAAAACATAAACATGAGCTGAGAGACATCAACAGTGTGTAATATGAGTTTTGTTTTCAATGATTCAATTAGTGTATATTTAAAAGTTATATATATATATTTTTGAAATTCAACAAAAATGTATCATCCTGAAATAGCGTCATGAATTACATTAGTAGAAATAAAATCCGAAAAATCATAATCAAAAGCAAAAGATGAGTTCATGGTTGACGACCATTGAACAAGGGCATGAGCGGTAGTATTTGCCGAATGTCGAATGGAACATGCCTCAATATGAGGGAATGAATCCAAAAGTTGGCGCTCCTCAACTAGATAATAATTTACCAAGGAGATATTGATGCATAGGCGAAGTAGTTGTCGGATACAGACTGTTATAACAGCGACTTCAACAATTGCAGGGTCACCGTGATCAGGCACTACTTGTGTTCGACCAGCACCGACAAACACAGTAGAATCTCGAGCGAGAACACCAATCGCAACAGCTCCTTGGTTAAATGGACATGCACCATCAACATTGATTTTAAACATACCAGGTACAAGTTTATGCCGAGATGAAAGCACGTACCTTGCATTCAACATGGAGGAATGACATGTGGAAGTGATAAAGGAATGTTGCAACGCATTGCTGTCGGAGATGATGAACCATCTATGGAGGATGCGTTGCTCATGGATGTAAATGCATCGATATCAGATAGAGTACAACAACCCTAACAATTCTGCGAACCTTTCAGGCGAAGTCAAATTCATCAATACTTTTAACCAGGCACCATACGATGGTGATGGAAAAGTAATGCACAGAGAAAAACCGACAGAAAAAAGAATAGATTGTGCATCAATACAATCACGGATGACATGGAGAACTGTTTAATCGGAATTACCACAAATAGCACAGAGACCATCATCAATACCAGCAGAAACCAAACGACGGGCCACAGAGAGAGCTTCATGGGCGAGCCACAACCCAAATAGTTTTATCTTTGGCAGGGTTGGGAGGCGAGACATAAATAACCAAAGACCCGAGGGAGAAGAAGGGATGATAGACGGTCGATCGTGTTAACCAAAAGTAACCCAAACGTGCTGACTAAACACCGGTAGAATGTTCACTCCATATCCGCAAGTCAAAAGATGAAGGCGCAATAGGACAACGAAGTATCAAGGATGCATCCGAATCGGAAAACACATTACGGATCAAGGATTCATTCCACACTGGTTGATTTGGAACCATGGACTGTCCAACTCGTAATGGATTGGTGGGGTTGTTGGCATAAGTATTTTTAAAATTTTGCATCACTCGAGTGAGTTCATTAAGCAGACCAATGGGCGATAGATAGCAACCCATCGCATAAGTAGGCAATGCTTGGCCAACAAACTTGAGAAACACCTCTCGACCACCATGGTATAATAGTAGTCCAACCACGAACTTGCGTAACCAGTCGATCACGAAGAAAATTAAAAGAGCTTTCCCGATGAGAATTGATAAGAAGTGGCAAGCTAAGGTAACGACAAGGATCAGCAACAGCTGTGACTCCCAAAATCGAACACAACAAATCACAACGAGCAGCACGTGTGTGTGGGCTAAAATAAATGCTGAACTTCTTAGAATTAATAATCTACCCGAAGCCAACTCAAAATGGTGAAGCACTTCATACAACTTGTGGTACTCAGCTTCAGAATCATGTAAAAATAAAAAGATATCATCGGCGTAAAACAAATGTGTAATTCGTTGACCTTGGGCAAATGTACGCAGACCAGATAGACGGTGAGAATTCTGATCGAACTGTAAAATAGAGGACAATCCCTACATACAAAGAACAAACAAAAAAAAAGGATAGAGGATCTCCTTAACGAAGCCCCCGTTCTGGTTGAAATAAAGCGGTAAGCAACCTATAGATTCGAACCTGATATGAGACTGTTCTCGCATAAGTCATGAGAAAAAAAACCCAATCCGAATAAAATCCAAGGTGCAACAACATCAATTGAAGGAACGACCATTCAATCTTGTCATAAGCTTTCTCCACGTCAAGTGTTAAATTAACCCCACGAGAATGGCCATGAGCATCATGTTTCAAATAGTGAAAGAGTTCCTGCACCACAAGAAAATTATCGGAGATGATTATACCCGAAACGAAGGCAACCTGTGTATCATCCACACAATCTAGTAGAATATGCTTCAAGTGGTTAACAAGAACTTTGGAAACAATCTTATAAATCACTGTGCATAACTCGATAGGCCGAAATTGATGGATTAACGTCCGGTCCTTGACTTTTGGAATCAAAACTAGCACCGTCTTATTGATCGAATCCATGGGAGTTCGACCATGAAGGATGTCAAGAAAAAAGGTCTTAACATCATCCCCAATCAATGGCCAAAAGGATCGATATAAACTTACCGGGAGGCCGTTAATGCCTGGAGCTTTGGCTGGGTGAAATTGCTTATAAGTGATGTTGTGTAAATGCTACAGAAAAGTGTAAGCATACACTGTCAAACAAGTAACAAAGTAGCAACAAAAGAGTGTTACTGGTGTCGAATCCATAGGGAGCAAAGTGATTACAATAGAGTTAAGGTGTAAAGAAGCGTTGAAGTTGATAATTGGCGAACAAAAAGTAAAAATAGAATTATCAATATTACAGAGCAGGGAAAAGCTACAACAATCAAGGGAGCATTAAAAACCAATGGACATAAGATGCTATTGTTTTTGGGCTGCTAACACAATAGTAATGCTGAAGTACTATGTTAATGAGTTATGCTAAGATAAATCCACAATATTAAACTTCTAGTTCTCATTAAAAATCTTATAAGTTCATAATCAAGCATAATCATAGGTATCCTATATCTCTCTCTATATATATATGCTACTATCTTAAGCACTTCTTTTGTAACAAAACTAGCATGCATCCTAAATTAATTTCATCTCTAAAATTAATAAAAAAGCACATGTATAAGATGATATTATCTCTAATCAACATCATATTAAAACCACACCATCATAAACATAATTTAAATCACCAAAAGTCATCATATAAGCATTCAATTGAACACTTTATGTTCGATACCCAAAATAAAAGTAATAAAAATTCAACATTAAGAAAATCATTTTTTCCTCTCTCAAGTTCGAAACAACAAGCCAATGCTAAACCCTAATTGATCATTGTTGCTCCTTCGCTGCTGCTACACTCCTTGACGGTTGAACTAGACTTGCATCGTGGCTCAAATATATGGAGAAAGATATAGGAGATGAAGAATTCAATGATCATGTGATGAGAACAACACTCCTATTTATAGGTGAAGGAAATGGACCCTCAACCAATGGTCTTTCTCCACAATTCAGGTGATTTTAGAGCCTTTGACTGCTGCCCACTTCCATATGTCCCGTCTAGAAGGTTCTTCAATCTTCCTACAACATCAAGTAATGCCCCCATCACAGTGTACCAAATCCCAGCATAAAACATAAAACTTCAGCAAAGATGTGTACTAGCATGTGTACATATATGTAGGCTGACATGTTTGCATGTATGTCATTCGTGTGTAGATTTCACAGTTTTTAGAAACTGGTTCATTTGAGGGAAAAACTAACAAGTTTATAACCCATGCATTGGAATTATATGTGAAGATATTTTTTCCATTGTTCATTTTGATGCTAGAGATTTTCGGACTTTAACCTAGTTGAGCATCAGTTAACCTCTTTCTAAACCATCCCTTAGCTATGTTGCTTGTTTCTTGCTACGTGTTTTTGGAATTCCCCTCTCCTGTAACCTGTTTCCAATATCCATAAATATGGTCACCTATCCTTGCTATTTTTACTTTACAAACATTGTTAACACACCACCGACACCATTTTTTTAAATGATAAAAATAGGTACGGTATGACTTTCGAGAAATAATGGGTTTCAAAATTAATTTTATTTGGAAAGGATTTGGAGTCACAATCGTCATTTTGATTAGATAGGTTGAATACTTAATTTTTTTTAAAAAAACGATTTTTAAAAAAATCAGACAAAATGAGTCTGCGTTTATCAAATATTCATTTTTAAGGGCTTGGGAGTTGGTCATATGTGGGGAAGAGTAAGCACCTCCACATAGCCCAAAATTGGTACATGATTGCTTGTACGTTGTCGTAGTGGTGGAATTTGTAGGTTCGAGTAAAAATTTAAAATGTGATCCTTTTATTTAACATTGATCAATTTCATTTTTTTATCAAAGCATACTCGATTATTTTCAAGTTCATTTTCGTTCGAACATCGTATTACCTCGATAGGTTGCACTTCTCAAGCCCATTCTATGTTATATGCTTTCAAAAATTCATACGAGTACGAAGTAAGGTAGTGATTATCATTTCCGAGTTTAAGAGGTATTCTATCATTTTAAACAACAATAGGTAGTGTTATACTACACATATAATAGTACGAGGGTCAAAATAAAATAAGAAACACGGGCCAAATTCATAAAAGTAAAAAAATCTAAATTAAAATAGATCTACATTGATGAAAAATTACAAGGATTGTCACACATCAAAACCATTAATAATATGGGAGATTAAAAATGAAAACTAATAAATAAAAGAAACTAAAATCAACATCCAATAGGAACTAAAATAAAATAATAAAAAGTTTATGGACTAATTATACAAGTAAAGCAAATCACATGCAATAGAAATGACATAAAACTTATAAACAACATGGAATACTAAAATGAAATAAAGCATAATATGAAGCTCAAATTAAAGAACAAGCTGAAAAGTAAATGCTGGAATTTAAAAGGGCTTAAATGTAAATACAAAAAAATAAAGGGCAGAATAATAAAACCTGATAATTAATATATTGGAATGTAAATACCAAGAAAATAAGGTTTAGAAATTAATATTTTAATTGTTAACCCAGAACGTAATAAGGCGACTCATACCTGTGACTGGTCATGGCAAGGTCGTACAATGGTTCTAATACGAAAAAATAAAAATTAGCGGTTAGTGACATAAAAAATGAAATAAAAAATGTTAGTAGTTAGCTGTTAGTAGCATTAGAAATAAAAATAAAATAAAGGTCATAAGTTAAAGGTTAATAATGTTAATGTCTTAACTCGGACTGTAATAACACATATCGTACCCCGTGGTGGGTCACCGTGTGGTCGTACAATGATTCGAATATAATAAATTAAAGTGTAACCCCCTCAGACCGATGCGGGTAACCCGATCCGATCTGTGGTGTCACATTAGGGCCACCGGAGCGACCCACTGTAAAAATCTCAGAAAATTTAAAACTTTTATTAAAACATGTAAACTTATAAAATCTTTAAATCGGTATGCAGAATTAAAATAGATTTTCAGACTCATATATAAAACAAAATACAATTACATGCCCCTAATCAAATGTACCATACTCTGCAAACAACACCGGAAGAACTCCTTTACTGAAGTTGATAGCTACACTGGTACAATTCCTTTAACTTGCAATGGTGAGTAATAGAGTAAACTTCGAAAAGCTCAGTAATACAGAACTACCAGATGATGCTGAAGAGCGTACAGATACAGATAAACATATATATTTCCTTATTGGTTCAGATATCTACAGATTTTTAGGCTGAGCTGAGGTCCCATTGATATCTCAGGTAGTAACAGATAGTATTCAGTTCAGATGGAAATATTTCGGATGTCTAGGTTCAGGAGATCAGAATAGGTTATCCAGTGTGTTCCCATAAAACCAGTGAAAAGATACATATATTTTTAAAACATATTTTTAAAATTCAAAAACCATAGTAATTCCCCCATCCGAACACGTCCAAAATGTGTAGGTTCCCCAGAACCATACAACCCCGTCAAGTCCAGTAAGGCCTTGAGCACAAAGCCGAGGAGCCTGCAAATATTCTTCCTCCAACAATACCCCAATTAAAACATGTTACGTCCGTAAACGGATATATAAAAAATCAAAACGTAATTCAAGTCATACATCATAACAGAATCCAGGTCAAGTATCAAATCAGAATCCAGGTCAAGTATCATATCAGAATCCAAGTATGGTATCATAACAGAATTCAAATCGTAAATCAGATAAAATATTTATGTCATTAGGGAACACACCAGAGTTTATATATATTATTCAGAGGTACATGATAATCTTATCGGGCAGAGAAACACGGATCTTCATTATACCGATAGAATGTCGGAATTTAGAATCACTATTGGAAGAGTCCAATAACTGGCGGAATCATCAGTTATTCAGAATGAGACGAAGGTTCATGACATTTACAGTCTGTGTCGATCTATCAGATTATCAATATAACTCAAGCTGAACAACTCCCAAAACTAATGCATGTTGACCGATTCATTCTTTGTCCTTCAGGTATTCATTCTTTAATACCAACAATTATTGTCCATAAATCATCTTTTGAGTCATCGCTGAATGGGTCTTCCAAGGGGCTTTATTTCATTTCCACGCTTCAACGATAACAGGAAATGTTGACGTACTTAATTTTTGGTTCATAACCCATAGTAATGGTACACTATATAAACTCATCAGAGTTTCCAGACTTATCCAAATCACTTACTTAATCCTCAGTCATTGAGGTTACTTAGTTCATTTAGCAGTTAAGTCAATTCCAATTACTTCGGGGTTTTATAGAGTAATTCAGACGTTTCTGAATTTCGGATACGTATTGTACTTCTGTTCAGTTCAATTTGGCCTTCGTGGTTGATTTGTCTAACGAATATCCACTTCTTAGTACCGAATGCGATTTAGAGTTGAGCTGAGCTAAGTACTTCCAGAATTATCATCGATCCAAACCTGAGAGAATGAGCACGCATTCAAGTGATATCTATGCCATTCAGGTATTGACATAGCATTAGGGTTGATCTACTCACTTAAATTGTGTTTCATTACTTTTAAGGGTAGTACAACACCTATGTTTATTTGAATTTCTTAATTAACCAAGACATTTACTTAGTCTAGACCATAAGGTCATTTTGGTCATTTTTGGTGCTCAGTTTTATTCAATTCATTTCATAGCTCGAGGATATCCAATCATTCCTGAGCTTGGTGATATTCTTGGGTCATTTCCATTCCAGGGATATTTTGGTCATTTTATAGATCCAGTGTATTACAATCATTTCCTTCCGTCAAATCTTATTATAAAATTCAAACTTATCATTTATTTCAGTCCTTTCGAACAATTTTATCAAAAGAGCATAATCGATAAATTATTCTTCAGGTATTTACTCATAACTCGGAGATTTACGGATTATCAGGAATTTGTTGTATAAACGTGTAACTTAACGATAAAACTAGTAATTCATCGATTTAGGCATGACTTCTTGAGTACTTTTCCATTCAGGGTCAATTCGGACTATTTTTTCCTCTCAAGGGTAATTTCATACTTTCTTAACCATATAATTTCGGTATTAAGACTCTTAACAAAGATAGTTATAATTCATAGATTCTAGGATTTATCTCTTTTCCGGATAATCTTTAAACTTTACATTATTTTTTAACAAAACTTCTAGTATCTTGTACAAGTCATCTTGGATTTAGAAATCGGTTATCCCGATTTCCTAAGCAAAACCAGTATTTTTTGTACACATCAACAGTTTCTTCATATCAATATGTCTTTAAAAATTCTTATCCAACTTCCAGAGTCAATTCTTGTCCTTATTACAACATAAAAGTATTTTCGTAATTTTACCTAATCGTAGTATTCTCATAATTTATCATCCAAGTACCTTTAATAAGATAAATTATAATTTACATATTCAGAACTGATTCCTTATCACTTAATCACAGGACTTGTAATTCAATAGAATCTTAACTAATTTATCACTTAAACCGTATTCGGTTCGACTCCATCCATAATCAAATAGGCATAATAAATAAATCATATACATTCATGCATTTATCTATTATCAACATGTTCCATAAAGCATAAAGAGGTAGTAATGTATTACCTCGATTTCCATGACACACTGATTGACCATATAAATTCCATTTTAACGCCCTCGATCTTGAAATCAACTTCCAATAATTCCTTTGATACATATCAACTGAAATTTCATTAAAAATGGAACTTAATTACGAAAAATGGATCGAATCGGGTGATAAATCAGGGAAAAACAACTTACCGAGTTTGAATTTGGCGAAATGGACTTCGGATTCGGATTCAGGTCGTCGAAAAACATAAAATATGATTTTTCGAAAATTTTGACTTTTCGGTCAAAGTCAAAGTAAACGGGTTTGACTGACAATTTCGAGGCTTTCGAGTCCGAATTTGGCAAAACGGACTGTGGAATCGATCTCAGGACGTCAAAAAGTATAAAATATGATTTTTCAAAATTTTTAACTTTTTGGTCAAAGTCAAAGTCAAAGTCAATGGTCAACGGGTTGACCCCGGTCAAAGTCAACGAGTTTACCCAGTGATTTGACTCATCCGAGTTAACTCAGCTCAGGTTGACTCAGTCGGCTTGGCTTGGTTCGGCTCAGCGGCTCGGCTCGGCTCAACTGTTCACCAAGCTGCCAGACGAAGCCCACTCTCAGGGGGGTGGCGCGTGATGCCGTGAACAGTGCTACGGTGTCTGAAAAATTCCCGAAAAAATTTCTAAAAAATAGTTTATGGCATTTTGAGACACTTACACAGCTCGATTCACAATGATGGAGAGCTTGATTTCGAAACGTCGGAAACTTTGACTTTCTCACCCCTCCACGCGTCGGCAACGACAGAGACGAGAAGAGTATCAGTGGAGTCGGAACGATGCAACGAACACGATGGTGCGAGAGGTGTTAAAAACGGGGTGGTCGGATCAACGTGAATCGACGAAAAACCAACAAAGATTGAGTTAAAATCGACGATACTTCCGGTTGAAATTTACGACAAACGACGTTGATTCACGACGAAAGGTTTAAGGGATTTTGTTCTTCGGTCGACAACGAACACGATAGTGGTTTCGGTTTGTCAAACGGTGGTCGGACAGTGAGCAGATCAGATTTCAAAGTGGGTTGACCGGAGGAGGAAAATAAGCAAAATCTGTAGAAAGCACAAGGGGAAGAGAACTTATAATGGCTAAATTATGAGTTTAGTCACTGAATTTTCTACACTTCCTAAAATGGTCTGCTAATTTTAAAATTTTACAAGTTAATCCTCAATTTCTTCCAAAATACCACTTTAAATTTAATACTTTAAAATTCCTAAAATTTAGCCTCTAAATTGGGGTGTTACATAAAGTTAGTGGTTAGTAGTTAGAATTTAGAAAGTCAAAAGTTAGAATAATATTAAAAGGGTATGAATCATAATAATGTGGGTCGTACCTCGGATCAGGTCACCATAAGATCGAATCAAATAAAAATATAAGTAAATTAAATGAGCAGTAAGTGACTAAAATAGAAAATAAGAAAATAAGAGCATCAGATTCGAAATATGTGAAAAATTGAAAAAAAAAGGTGATCATTTTGTAAAAACATGCCTAAACTTCAGGGGGTTTAACATGATTTGACTCTAAACTTGATCATCCAAAACTAATGAAAATCAAAGTGGAAAATGGTTGCATAAGGACCTTGACTTTGCAAATAATGAAAAACGCATGGGATTGGTGACTAACTTGCAAAAGCATGGCAAGACTAGGGAAACCTAAAGAAGATTTTACTTAAAAATAATTTGTACACTATTACCTTCTACCATTTTTGTATTAAACACTCAACCTAAACGAACAAAAGCTGCCGCCCCCATTTTTAGAAAACTTTCTCTGGTCTTCTACTCTCTTACGACCGAGAGTTCATGAAGTTCACACCCCGTCGCCGGCCGCCTTGTATCGGTGGTCGTTACCTCTTCCGACCACCTAAATCGGTAAAGACCCTATTTACTCGGTTTTAACCCAAAAATGGAGCTTCAAGAAGCCAAACGCCCCCTCTTAAACGACCGACGACTCTTGACTCTCACTGAAACTCACTCCGGCAACGAGTGGGAGACCCCAACTGGACAGGTAAAATCAAAACTCTAGCCTCTCTCTCAATCTTAGTCTTGTTCTAAAACTCAAACTATAGTTGCTAAAATATGAAGAATACCTTTACAGAGTGGATATGGTTTTTGTTGCTTACTTTCGATTTTTTTGGATTTACTCTATGTTTCCTTTTTGATTCGAAATGGAGGAGCTGATGGAAAAATGGGAAGTAACTTCGAAAAAATGTTTTGGTCTTGGCCTTTTTTTTTTTTTAAGAACGGACTCTGGTTCTCTAGAAAGGGGAGGAACCAACCCGTACAAGTGATTTTTTGGGGTTTAAATAAACCATTACTGGTTACATTTGTCAATCCAACAGAAAAAAAGATCTGATTTTTCTACAATTCCTTTTGTTTTTTTATTTGTTTGTGCTTCCATGCTCATTTGGTGTGATGGCTGTTGATGTGGAACGTTTTGGTTTGCTGGAGTGCTTCGTGGCTGTGTTGAGGTACCCGTGAAAGATTGGGACCACTCGTCGTTTGTATGGGACTCTGACATGAGAAGGGGCAACTTGGTTGTTCACACATGGACAAGGGATCACACAAGCTGCTGGCAGGTCTTGGGACATTTTAATGGGTATTTACATGTAAATGGTTTTTGGAATTTAGTTTAATACATGGGTTTGTGAACTTTGGACTTTGCCATTAATTTTAAACGGGTATTTGAATTTGATGTAGAGGTTTTGCTTTGAATAAATGTATGGTCACCAAGGCCAAATGTAAATGTTTGCAATTTTTCAAAGCCCTGAACTATTTCCGCTCACTGCCAAAGCCACTTGAATTAATTCGATCACAACACGTGAATCATCTTTAACTTGGTCACCGATCTCTATTAGTTTGATTCGAATTATTTAGGTAAAATTAGAGTATTACAACTGTTTCTCTTTGCTTGTTGATATGAAAATAATAATGTGACAAAGACAAATAACGACCTAATTTTGTCTGATCTGATTGCAATCTCATTTAACTCCAACGTCCCTTGATCTTTCACCGATTCATTGCCCCATCTTTTCAATCTAATGATTTGACTCCATGTATGTTTGGAAGTCTTCTAATTTGCTTTGTCATAATCTTATAAGTGATGAACCTGTAAAATACATATCTATCATTAATTATCATATTTAAGGATTTATCTTTATTTTTTTCATTTCTATTTTTTCATTTCTATTTTTTCATTCATTAATTTTTTCATTTTTATTATTAATTATTAAATGAGAAACATTGGAAATCGTTTTCTAATTTTTTAAACATCATATGAAAACATATTGCTCGAATGTCTTATAGATGACCAAAGGACTTAATTATCAAGAAACATTTGAAAATCAAACTTCTTTAAAAATTCATTTGAAAATGTCATATAAGAAACCTTTGAAAATCAAACTTGGCTTCTTTAAAAATTCATTTAAAAATATCATTCCGGTAGGAACAATCATCAAGAAACTTTAGAAAATCAAACTTGACTTCTCTAAAAAAATTCATTTGAAAATATAATATTGGTCGGGTAACACGCCTGCTTCAAGGTAATGATTGTTCTGTGGGTTAGGCTCCTCAATTCTTGAGGTTTTGCCCCTCTAAATGTAATTCCCTCTATTTGAGGTTTGATTTTTGATTTTTTTTTTCTTTCTCTTTCTTCGTTGGAATATCTATAAAATTATGCATCTAGGTATGACAATATGAATACACTTAAATACATCTAAATGTAATGCATAAGGTTCTTGTACGTTGATTATCTATCTTCTTCTGATTCCAAAGTGGAGAGCTCAATCTCCCTTCATTTGATCACTCTCGGATAAATCCTGCCTTGACATCAACGTGGTAACTTAAAAAACTTAGGCTTACATCTTTTGGGGAACAATATGATCATCTTATGTCATCAGACCCTCTTTATATCATGTCTTAAAGAATCGTTTTCTCTCTTGAATTCTTGTCATGGTCAAGTATATGGTCTTGATGCCTTTTCTGTCACTGCTTAATTGCTCTATCAGAGTTGTTTCTTCTGGGCTCTTCTTCCAACTGAAGCATGAGTGATTTACTTTCTAAGATAAGTTGTTCTTGTTTTCATCTTTTTCCCCTAACACACCAAGTGGTGAGGCTCACTTCTTACTAAGGCGATCGTCCACCTTTTGATGTTGACAACATCATAAAGAAGTGTGATCTTGAGTCTTTTGACCTTTCAGGCTTTATCGTTTGAAAATCGGAGAATGTCTTCATTTCTCTTGCATAGCTTATTTTCCTTTCCTTTGTTTTTGTTTATTGTCCCACTTCTTCGTTTGAGGCAGAATGAGCCTCATCAGCTTCTAGGACCTCTCATTCGTTCTCTAGATATTGTTCAGTTTGGAATTTTGTATTATTTCTTCTATTTTTAGAATTGATAAAAATGAAAGAATTTTATAAAGAAAAATGTTGCCACTTGCTTCGGGCTCACAATTGAAACAAATCAATAGTTCAATGAATATAAAGTAAATTAGGAATTTTATCTTATTTAAAAAATCACAGCCTTTTGACAAGTGGTTAAATCAACAGGCTGACTTTTTATTTTTATAAGGTTTTAATCATCAAGACATCATTCTTTCCTCAGTCTTCGCAATCATCCTGACATGCCCCTATCTTGGCTTAGCATTCTAATTAGATACAGACAAAATGAAGCAACTAACATATTTAATTACTAGACCTTTTAAAACACTTCCATTTCGGTTCTTTGAAATCTTTCATTTGTTCAAGTTTTATAGACTCCTTAAGAAAAGGTTGTGTCGAAATATCAGTCTAAAAACAAAATTTCTGAGTGCTTGTGTGAAGTTGACTATAACAAGTGTTCATCAATTCCCTTTGTCAATCTTCACTGAAACTCTTTATTTATTTAAATTAACTTAATTTGCCTTTTTTTGGCTAGCTGAAGGAATCTATCCATAAAGCCAAGGCTTTTAACTAATTACTTTAGCGAAATAGCTCAAATTTATTGTGTGTGTATATATATGTGTGTGCCTTTATTTGGCTAGTTGAAGGAATCTATCCATAAAGCCAATGGTTTTAACCAATTACTTTAGAGGAATAGCTCAACTTTATTGTATACATATAATTATACTAACCTCCTGGGTATACAAATTCAATTTCTTAAGCTTGTCGAGAAGAATTTGTTATAGTCTGGGTGTCGTTGCAAGTCAGAAAATTTCATCTTTAGATTTCAATTCCCAAGCGACCATTCCAATTGCAAAGATTAGGATCGTCATCAAACGTCCTCAATAGAAGTGTGGTCTCATTAGTTTCGCAACTTCATACACGAAAGTCACTTTATTTTTTCAGCTTTTATTCATACCTTAATGTATTATTTTTGTACCTCTTGTCGCATGAGGAGAATGTTCACTCCTGCAAGAAGATGAGTGTACCATTTGGGTGTAATCTATAAAACATAATTAGGGTTATTGTTTTACAATGGTTCAATTTTATCAATTGTCAATGACTATAAGAATAATCTATTATATTCATTGAACTTCAAAAAGAAATTTGTTTCATTGCTCATAGTCTGAAAGGAGTGGTGTTGATTCAATTAAAACTTTAAAAACATCCTAAAAACAAAGAAAGACAGAAAAATAAATTCAAACAAAACATGTTACTTTCATGCAAAATGCAACTAATCTCCACAGAGGACGAGCAACGAATTCATATAATGATCCCATATTTCTCCTTATTGTCCACCCGATGTCAGGGAATTTAATTTAATCGAATGCTCCATCTAGCGCTTTGACACCACATTTGCGTTAGCTATCCATTTCTCGAGTTAACCCCATTGTTGACGAACATCTCTATCTCTTTCATCAACGGACCACAGTTCCTCGTAGAATGCCGAGGTTCTCGCATGTGGAACTCATAAACATTATTTTCATCATATTTATGACCAGAAGGGTTGGGAATTACTTTTATCGGTCTTGAAGTAAGGTATTGACTTTTAATCAAATAGAGAAACAAATTTGATATGAGTGTTTGGAACACCTCTAGAACCTTTCTTACTTGAGGAATCTTCTTTTGCTGATCTGAGCAGATAATATTCTCATTTCTTTTGCGATTGTGAGGAATTTGGAAAGGACATTCATTCACCTCATAATCTTTTGATTTTTGATTGGTTGAACTTTTGGAGGTGACCTTCAAGTTCCTTTTATTGATTGCATTTTCTATTAATTTCCCATTTGTAACAAGATCTTCAAAATCTTTTGTTGAATTTGTGAGCATTAACTCAAAAAAGGGGTTGGAAGAGTTTTACGGAACATGTATAGCATTTCTTCCTTCAGCATAGGAGGTTGAACCTGAGTTGTTATTCGCTTCCATCTTAATGCATACTCTTTAAAGCTTTCAGTAGCTTCCATCTTCATTTTCTAGAGATCTTGACGATTTGTAGCCAAGTACTTGGCATATTTATATTGCTCTAGAAAGGTATTGGCCAAATTGACCCATAACTTAATTTGTTCTTTACCCAAGCGGTTTTACCATACTACAGTCAGTCCAACAAAACTGTCATGGAAGTAATGAATCAACAAATTATCGTCATTCAAGTATCATTCCATCTTTTTACAGAACATCTTCAGATGGATCAAAGGACAACTAGTACCATCATATTTTCCAAAATCAGATACCCTAAATTCATGCGGGATAACCAAGTCGGGGACTAGGCTGAGCTATCTTGCTTCTAAATTCTTGTGGGAGGCCTCAACAATTGCCATCGCTTCAACCAATCCCTCTAGCTGCTTAATTTTTCCTCTTAATTGCTTAGGATTAGCTAGACTCTTCCCCTAATTTGAATAGGATGCCTTAGGGTGGTTTGCCAACCTTGGTGCGTCAATATGATAACAGTGATGTCTTTTAGCAGATACTTTCTCTTTTTTAACATCCATTGCAGCCAACACTTCAGTCATTTGACTCGATACTTCTTGTTGCAAATTTAATGCTTGATTTCTCATATTCTATTTTAGTGCAGTCAACTGATCTCGTATTCGATCTCGTAAATCACGTTGAGACTATTCTATTGCCTCTAACTTCTTATCCATAACGAAGATGGAGTAGAATGTGAATGGATGATCTCGGTATTATTTCCACACAACTCTCCATAAATTATTTTCATGATTTTTATAAGGAATATATGTAAAACATTTAAATAAATAAATGCAATGCATGTATGCATAAAGGTGTCGATCCAGATTGATCATCTTAAATAATTTTCATTGAATAGAAAAGGTTTCAGTACATCGAATAGACAAACTACATATAATTAACATCTTTAACTCTTTGTTTCTCTATCTCCTTCAGAAGCTAGGTTAACTTCCAAGCATGATCCAGTGTTGAGTCGTCAATCTGCTTCTAATCTCTGGCAAAACCAGCTAAGTCGACCAACTTGTGAGCACATTGCTTGCTTGAGTAATAGCCTCATTCATTGCATTTTTTTCCTCCACCTTATGTTTCAATCTTTGAAGTTGTAGACAATATTGATCATTTTCTCTCGTAAGAGACTCGATGCGGTTATGAAGTTCTCGTGTAAGATTTCTACAATCATGTACGAGCCCTGTCAATGTCTTGTTCTTGGTTATATTGTCTTCTAGTTCAGAGTCTTTCTCACGATTGTGACTTTGAAATGAAGCTTTCGAGTTGCCAATGAATGTGTTCAACATTTCATTATTTGCTTGACATGTCCCTAAATCATTTAAGGTTGCATCACATTTATTTTCTGCAATCTGTAGATCACGATAACACCTCTTAGCTTGGCCTTCATACACTTTGTAATTCTTTTTCCATTGTTCAACATCATTCATTACTTTAGGAACTCATTTTGCTCATTCCTATGGAGTATCGCCTAAACCAACATTCTGAAAGGCTTGATTGATTCTTTGATTCGTATTTTGATCTTTTATGGCTTACTTATGCTTTAAAATGTTTTAGTTACTCTTCTTATGCCTCACTAAGCGTATACTTAGCGTGTGATAATTTTTACGCGTAGGTAAAAGGAGCGAGTGGAGTAAGGAACTGAGCTTGGCATCAATCATCGAGGATTACTTACCGTTATCAGTAATAACATACTATTGTTGTTTTAAATTTCTAGTTGGCATGTATTCGTGTAGAAAGGGTTCGTATTGTTTTAATATGAGTTTTGGCACATGTTATAGTAGAAGTATATTTATTTATTAAACTGTTTTATTTAAAGAAACCAAATTTTACTGGTTTTCAAGTACATAAACGTTTTAAAAGACATGTTACATCTACGACTCATGTACGGGGACATATAGGGAAATGGGTGTTACATTATATTTCTTATTAGATAATATTTGTAGATATGTAAGTAAAGGCGCGGTTGACGTGCCTTCAACGAATGTCACAAAGTATTCAACTGGATGTTTAACGTTTTCTAACAACATCGTTGATGTGATTAATGGGCCTTGCTCCGGCATCGACTGCTGCCAGTGAAGAGTTATCATGTAATGTTTGGTAGTTCTAACTATCATTCCACTATATTGACCTTCAATCCTTTCAGTTGCAGGTTAATTCTTAAAAAATGAAGCTTAGCAAAAATCACATGGACATACTTAAAAAGCCAATTTATGCTGGGTAGAGGATAAAGAGAATTTAACTAACAATATGTGGGAATTGAGATGATGGAACTTTAGGGACGGAATGAATCGAGGGCAGTCGTTCTCTTAGATTTTTAAGTTATAATATAATTTAGATTATTTTTATATTTTTATTAATAATTTATTTTTATCTTTTAAATTTTTATAAGTTGACATCTATCATAAAATTTGTTTCGATCCCTACTTGGGGGGCGATGGTTCTTATTGGAATGACGCCCTCTCACGTTCTTGGTAGAAATTCAGCTATGAATTCATCATTGGCCTAGCCTTATTCTCTTTTGTTTGTAAAAAAATGTACAATCTTGTCATCTTCTTTCTACCTCAAAAGTGATTGTACATAAATCAATGGAACCAATCATTGATGAAAATAAATCCAGATTAAACTTATAAGGTTCCTTGTAATTTTCCCATATAAAAATATTCTTGTAATAAGGTGATCTTAGAGGGTCAAAAGCTAAACTAACTCAAAATCTAGAAAGGAAATAACATGAATTACTAGAACAATATATCTTCCTGAAAGATTGAAGAATCTTGACACGAGCCATTGATGTAATGAAAGAAAGGGACTTTACTGTAATGCTTCAAAGGAACAATGGAGAACTCAGGGAGGGGCAAAAGCAAAACCAGGGACGAAGCCACCTTATGGATGGGAGGGGCAGTTGCCCACTAACATTGACGGGCTAATTATATTTTAGGCCATTGAATATTTTGAAACTATTATAATTAAGCCTTACCTCTCAATTTGTTTGGTATAATTACTTTTGGGATACCGTCAGTTTTAAAATTAATAGAATTAACTCTTGATCCAAAATTTATATGATTTAATTACTTTTTAAGACATTTAATTTTAAAATCATTAGAATTATACTATCAATTTCTTAATTTTATATGACTTAATTGCTTTTTAAGATCCTATTTATTTTAAAATTAAACTTGTCCTAGAGATTTAAATTATAGTTACAATAGTGTTTTCAATTACGATGCGTTTATCGCGATTATGGAAATAGAAAACATTATTACGAGTAATGCGATTATGCGATAACAATTTCAAATGACATCTTTACCTCTATATAACTGTCGCTATTCCGATAGCGAATCGATATTTAAATTATTTTTTACCTCCTCATAGTTTAATCCTAACTCCGTCCCTAGGCAAAACAATCACCTTTGCGGGGAAGAGTAGCACGTTACAGTGGTGATGACAGGTATGGGTCAAACATAAGTCAAGGATAAAAAATATAGTATTAAATTATGATTGCGGTGTTTTTTGTTGATTGGGTTGTATTATGATTGCAAATATTTCATAAACATAACGTGATTTATTTTTAAAAATCACCATATTTGCAAAATATTATATTATACATTTTACAACCATGTTTTAATATTATAATATTAAATTGTAGAAAGATAACAATAGTTGAAAGATATCAAAATAGAAGAAGATGCATCAAGATTTTACGTAAAAAAATTAAACTAGAAAAATCACGAGAAAAAACTCTAACGACTAGTTTTCATCAATATGACTTTCACATTTAGGGCAAGGGTTTGTGCAATTGAACACAAAATTTAAGCCTCCCAAGCTTTCTATCTGCAACTTTCTCCTTTCCCTTGATTGAACTACCTTCGATCCCTTCCCTGACAACTTAAATATCACATTAAGCTTCCAAAATATTAGAATTTTAGCATTCATGGAGCTTGGGTTAAAAAAATCCCATCTTTCATTCTTAATACAAAACCCTAACTAAAAACACCTTCTCTAAGCTCAAAATTCACACTAAGGCTTTGAAGAGTAACAAAAGGAAGAATTTTATTTCAATTTGACAAGAAAATGAAAATTTACGGGTCTGTTTGGTTTTAGAAAATATAAGTTATTTTCATTTTCATTTTCCTAAAAAATAGAAAAAATTGAAGAAAATGTGTTTAGTTGTAAAATTAGAAAATGATTTCAGGAAAATGAAAACATAAAAAAGATGTTTTCAGTATTTTCATTGAAGTTATTTTAAAAATTTTACGGGAACTAGATTTTTAACTTAACTTACACAAGTTCAAATCGTTCTAAGAATATTTTTTGACTTAATAGTATATGAAACCTCAAACTCTACAAAAAAATTAAGATGATTCTTGAATTTTCTTACACTCAATATGATCTTTAAACTAAACTTTTTTTAATAATTTATTTTTACATTTAATGTATTGAATAACTTAATAATTGTTTATATTTTATATTTTAAATTTATGCAGTTTCTTTAATTTTTCTAAAAGATTAAATAAGTCATCAAACTTTCTAAAAGATCAATTAGGCCCTCAAACTTAGTCAAAAAATCAATTAAGCTCGTCTACCACATCATCATCCATCATGTATTGTCATAATAACATCGTGAACTGTCACATCATTATTTTAGATTATCATGTAAGCATCGGACGATCAATGTTTGATTCCGTTGGTCAAAGAGTTAGATTGATTTTTTGCAGTTTAAAGGTCACATTGTGTGCAAAAAAGGTTTAGTGGTTACACATTTTTTTCCCAAAAGTTTGAGAGCCTTAAATATCATTAAATATATGTTTATTTTAATGATATTTTTGCGTGCTATTCTTGACAATAATATTTTTGGGTGCATTTTTAGTTTAATTGATATACAATAGGCATTAACATTATATTCTTATTATAAACTAAAAATACTTTTTATGTTATGCAATTTATTATCAATTTTATTGTTTTATAGTTGCATAACTCACATGTTAAATTTATGCAATTAATTTTTAATAAATATATTTTAATTTAATTATTTAATAAACATTCATTCATCTCTATTTTTAAAAAATAGGCATCAAATATATTTTCATCGTTTATATTTTTAAGTTTAAGTTTTGATTTCTATTAAGCAAACAAGTTTTCTAATTTTCAAATGTTTGAAAATGAAAACTATTTTCAGAGAATAAAAAAAATATTTTCTAAAACCAAACGAGTCGTAAGTTATTCTTGAAAATTAAGATTTAAATATGACATTGTGAACAAAACAAATAAGATCGAAAGGATCACCCATAATAAAATTCTATAATAATCGATTAATAAATCGAACATCATTAAATACAAAAATAAGATTATTTCATTCATTTCTAATCATTTTATGCTAAGTTTGAACAACAAGTAATGCATACAAAACTAGATAAAATGTTGAAACTTCTAAAATGGAATTGAACTTGTAATTTCTTACGTTAAAAAAATAAACTTTGTTGATATGTTCTCAATCTCATCGCCCACATTAACAACTAACAATTCCAAGGTCTAAAGAGTAGGTGGGAGGTTTCTATATTATTTCAAAGTAGACAAATTAGTCCTCTAAAGAAACAAAAGATTTTAAATGATACTTCTTTCGTTGTATTAAAATTATTACTTTTCAGTGATTAATTTTTTTTTTAAAAAAATAACTATAATTATTAAAAATGTTTTAATTTATAAAATATATATTTAAATCTATTTGATTCATTGTCAAATAATTGAGAATTTTTAAACATTTATTCTAATAAAAAGGAATAATATTTCTTTTATTATTAATATCACTCTTAAATTCTTATAGATATAGAGAGATACAGGGAAAAGTGTGTAGGTTTTTAATTACAATTTGTGGCTTCTTGAAGCAAATGAAGGATTTAGTCAAAATAAATTAATCAGAGCGAGGTGTGAGGATTAAATATATCCAAACAACTGCATCTAGAAGATAAATTCATAGTTGCCGGTGATGTCAATTTATATCTTATTTTAAACATAATTGATTTCTCATCTTCTCTCTCACCCAGAAATTATAAAAATATGTTTGGAATTATTAATTAGGCATTCCATTTTTGAAATTGTTTGAATCATAAAGTATAAATATAATATAATATAATATTAATCCTCGTAAATACCTACAACGTTTTCATTATGTTTATGACTTGAATAATGAACAATATCATAACACAAACGTATCATGGGTATATTATATATTTAATCATTTAGTCTTTATTTTAGTTTTATTTTGTTCATTTTATTATTTTTCAAATTATCATTAACGTTATATTTTGATTTTATTTTGATCACTTATCAATAAAAAAATATAAGAACTACTGATATTTTATTTTTTTAATATTAAAATGACATTATCTAATGTGACACGTCAGTATCACTGTTAATTTTTTTAATGAAAAGCGATCAAAATAAAATCAAACATAACAATAATAATGATTATTAAAAAGATAATTTAGTGATTGAAACAAAATCAAAATAATAATTGGGTGTATCCAACTATAACCAAAACGGAAAAACAAAATCACCGATAACATTATCCAGTCAAACAAAACGCCAAATGGAAGCTTCTGTGAATATTTTTAATACTTATTGTTTTAGTGTTTTAGTTTATTTCTTCCAACCATGAACTTGACTAAGTAGGTTCAGATTTAGTCTTTATAAGTGTATTTCGTGCTTGAATCAAAACCAAAACTTTATCCTGAAATTCTCCAGAAAGTTCAAAGTTTTTCTTTCTCTAATGTTTTATCCATTTCTATGCGGAGCTGTCCATCACCAAGAAGAAGAAGATGATGATGAAATCTGGTCTACCAGCCCTGTTTGTTCGCCAAGAAAATCAAAAAGAAAAAAAGACACCAAGAATCCCTACTCAAAACGGGGACTCGACCAGTTCACCGCACTTTTAGCAGAACTCGAAGAGAAAAGACGAAAAATTTACTCAAAAACGGGATCCCAAAGCTTAGTTCGATTCGTTTACAACAACTCAAACGATTGTGTCCCGGTCGTGATAAATTTGAAAGACAAGAACGAAGACAAAACCAAACCAGGAAACACCAAAGAGAGGTGTGCTCCCGAACCCATTAACAAGCTTCAAACCCCATCAGAATCTGACACGAAAGTGAAGAAGATGAAGGTGAAGAAGAAGAAGAGATTTTCATGGAGTAGTGTGGAGTTTCAGAATCTGAGAAAGCCATCTTATTCCATCCCAGGAATCATAATCCTGATTTTGTTGTTTTTGATGTTGTTTGGAAGATCGGCTGCGGTATTATGTACTTGTGTTGGATGGTACGTAGTTCCTACAATCAATGGGGAAGGATCTAATTTAAGAACATCGATGAAGAAGAAAGATTGAGTGGGAATAAATTATCTTATCTAAAGAGTGATAAATCCACCCCACTGAATCTGCGTCGTGTAATTTCCATTTTTGTTATGTGTTGGTTCTTTGTTGATGTAAATAGATTTGTAATATATGAGTGTTGGGTTGTAAATTGTAATGGTTTTTGATGCCATCATGCACACCCTTCATAGACAAAGGTGAATGCGTGGGCATAATCTCCAAACAATTATACATGTAGTGAACCATATTGGAGGACTTGTATGGTATCAACTTTTTATTCGATCATATATGTATCTCTCACTATTATGTGATTTGAAGTTTTAGATTAGTAATACGTTGGGAAAGTTTAGGTTTGTGGAAAATATAAAGAAGGGACAATTTTTTTTTCGATCGACAAATGTTTATATAAAGATAAAAAGTTAAAAACATAAGAAAAGAACAAAAATTGAATAACACTAAAAACGTCTAAATTCCAACATACTACTATAGAAGTGAAAATAAAATTTCACGACGAAAACATCTTAGAAGAAGGATAACCAGCTGCGTTAACGACCACATAAAGATAATCCCAACATGACTTCCCACATGTTCATACCACGACATGACGGATTCGCCGAACGCTAACGGCGGCCACAGTGTCTTTCCGGTAAGTTTGTTGAGCGCCATTAGTGAAGTTCTTGAGCCATCTTTTGCAGAAGGAAAGTATGGCCAATTGCAGAAGCACGGAAAAACAGAGACAAGTAAGAAAAACATTCACTTTTATTGCAGAGACCACTCGGTTCGAATTGATTATACAAAAAAGACAATCGAGGTAAATGATTATTGGTACTTACAGGTGCAACAAGAGTGACTGATTTGACGAAGTTGGGGTATTTAGCAGCTAAGGCCAAAGCAACTATGGAGCCCATGGAATGAGCCACCAAATGAAGAGAATTCAATTGGAATGGCGAGATGACGGATTTGTCAATCATTTCAACATGATCAAGCAACGTATACATACTGTCATTTGGCTTCGGACTTCTTCCAAATCCCAGAAGATCAACGGCGAATAGCCTGTAATAACGACCCTTAAACGATTCAGATAGGTGGCTGAAAACTGTTTCTGTCCAAAATGAAGATGTTGAAAGGAAGCCGTGCAAAAATATCACATTTTCAGCTGCTTGATATCCTGTTGGGACCTCAGTTCCAACTGTCAACAAAAATATTGGTACTAAAATTACTCAGATTTCTGATTTTGAGTTTCATTTGACTCTAGAGTAGGGGTGTAACTAAAAAATATTTCAGTTTATTAAGTTAAATGAATGAAAATAAATAAAATTTTTATGTTCATTTAATAAATAAATAAATATAAAGAGAGATGTAGAGTAGCACTCTACGAACCGGTGTCGAAGACGGCCAGAGGTAGAGTAGCACTCTACGAAGTAGGGAACAATGAGCCGGTGAAGGCTATTGTCATTTATGGAGTTACCACAGATGAGAGACTACGATTAACCTCACAACGATTATAATTTTACGTGTGAAGAACAAGATAAAGAAGAAGACACACTAACACGAATAAGTTTAAGATTTTGCATGCTGAAAATTGTCGGGGAAATATATAAAAAAAGAGAGGATTCGGTTTAAATGTAACCAAATTTTCCTAAAATTACTCGGCCAAATTACCTGCTCGGTGTTTACTGATTCACATTCTTCTTGCAAGTCAAACGTGTGTTTTGCATTTTACTTACAGTAATTTTGATTAGTACATAATTTTAGGGGGTTTTATTACCAAAATAATAACTAAAAAAAATGTGAATTGTGAATTAATATATTTGGTTAATACTTAGGGTAAAGTACACAAATGGTCCCCAGGTTATAGGGTACTACTTATTAAATCTCTCGACTATTAAAAGTTACAACATGGTCCTTTGACTATGGAGTGTTGCTTTGTCGAGTCTCTCGACTATTAAAAGTTACAAAATCACCATTTTTTGTTAACAAATTGATGGTATTCTCAGCTTAACGTTAAACTACTGATTGTGATATGATGAATTATGATTTTAAAATCTCAAACGACTGCCAATTGTTTAACGAAAAATGATGAGTTTGAAAAATAATGAATATTCGGGTGACAATTTTATAACTTTTAATAGTCGATGGACTTAATAAAATAACTTTCTATAATCAGAGGACTATTTTATATAGTCAAGGGACTTAATAAAGAAGCACCCTATTGTTGAGGGACCATTTGTGTACTTTACCCTAATATTTGCAATTTTTTATTTAAATAATCTGTATTTTTCAAATAAAAATGATTTAAGACGTGGTTTGCATTTATAATTTGTTTTGGTTAAAAGTCATTGAACCAAGACAATTTTTTAGTTGAATAGGATCTAACTCTAAGTAAATGATGGGTAAACTATAAGGATAGTCTCCTATGTTTAGGGTCTGGCTGATTTTGGTCACCAATTTAAAAATTAAGGGGAAATAATCCCTAACATTATTGATTCCTTCGATTTTAGTCCCTTGGATATTAATTTTCGTTAACCCCTTTTGTTTAATTCTCTAACATGGTTGAGGGACTAAAATCGAACGGGAGTTAACGATTGAGGGACTACAATCGAATGGATCAATAATGTTAGGGATTAAAATCGAACGGATTGATAAAATTAGTGATCATCCCCCCTTAATTTTTAAATTGGTGACCAAAGTTGGTCATACTGAAAATATAGGGGACTATCTGTATAGTTTACTCGTAAATGATTTAAGTTAAATCAGAGAATTTATTCCAACTTACTTGATTATCCTGTGTTAATAATCTTCTACTTTTTTATTATAATTGTTGGTAACCCAATTCATCTTTCATTGTCCTTCATTACATAGATTTGTTTTTGTTTTTTATTTTGTTTTAAGACCAGTCTCTGATGATGAATGATGATTCGAGCATCATTTTGAACACTAAATGGGCTATTTTTCGGTCAGAACCTCGTATTCCGGTGAGAGCAACTTCGATCATCATCCCAGAAAACGTGTCCGACGGCACAATCATGGTGGGTCATTATTGAGGTTTAAAGGTGTCGGCCCGTAACAAAATTGGCATTGGGGTGCACAGATATACGCCAACCACCACCGGATATGTCTCGGGACGTTCAATTCCTAGAAAGAGGTTGCCATGGCATACGATAATGCGTCGATCAAGCTACATTGCGACGACGAAACCTATCGGAGCTTCCCCTAGACTGATCTCAATATCCAAGAACCAGTCTTTCAAAGCCTATATTCCGACGGAGATGTGCTAAACATGATCAGGGAGGACTCGTTTCAAGCCAAGTTCGAAGATTTCGTCAAGATTTCGTCAAACAAAGAAGGGGAATCGACCGTTATGTTGGATCATAAACTTGATCCGTTATGGGAGCCTAAACCCACACCCAAACAAATTTGATGTCATTGTTTACATCATATTAGTTAGGTGAAAGTTAGGTATGAAAGTTAGGTGAGTGTTAGGTATTTGTCTATTTTTAATGGTTTAAATTAGTTTATTTGTGTGGTGTAGGATTGTTCTTAAGTAGTATAAATACCCCTCCACATTTTAGTTTATGCATCAAGAAAAATTAAGAGCTTCTAAGTGAGTGAAGAATCAAAGTCTTATAAGAGTGAGTTGTAGTATCTTGTTTTTGAGTGAGAGTGCTCTTGTAATATTTGTTTGAGTTTCAATAAAAGTTGTTTGTGTGAGTGTTTCATTTTCAACAAAGTGGCATCAGAGCTAGTTGGAAATATCGAAGGTCTCTACGAGAGGAATCCACCGCTGCCAAAATCTTCCTAATCTGAGTTCTGACGAGCTGCCAAGCACCGCCGAAAGACTGCTGCCAGAAAATCGAGTTGACTCACCGAGTTGAGCCGAGTCAGCCGAGTTGGAGCCCCTTGACAAGTTGTCCAAGTTTCTCCCAAGAGTTTTTGGCGTTCCGAATTCATCCGTGTAATCAGATTTTGTAAATTCTCATTATATTAAGAGATATGACAAATGATATGGCACCATTCCAAGTTCCGACACTCAACAACAACAACTACGATAACTTGAGTGTAGAAAAAAGACACTTCTTGGATCATAAGATGTGTGGGATATCATAGAGAAAGGCTATAACGAGCCCGCAAATGATGTTGTTTTTGATATTCTTACACCAGATCAAAAGACAACTTTGAAGGATTCAAGAAAGAGAGACAAGAAGGCTCTCTACCTCATCTATCAAACATTAGATGATGATGGTTTTGAAAAGATTTCGAGTGCAAGCTCCAGCAAGGAAGTGTGGGAGAAGCTGCAAACCTCTTACAAAGGATCCGAGCAAGTGAAGAATGCCCGTCTCCAAACATTAAGAGGTGAATTTGAATCCTTACACATGAAATCATCTGAGTCTATTTTAGATTATTTCTCAAGATTAGTAGTTGTTTCTAATCAATTAAAAAAGAAATGGTGAAAAGTTAGAAGATGTGAGGATAATAGAGAAGATACTCCATTTGTTGGATCCCAAATTTGAGCACATCGTCGTGACGATTGAAGAAACTAAAGACTTGGAAGAAATGACGATCGAGTAACTCTAAGGATCATTGCCAGCATACGAAGAGAAACTTAAGAAGAAGCATGGGTTTACTGAGCAACTCCTCAAGCTGCAACTCAAGGATATGCATGAAAGCCAACGCAATGATAGAAACCAACGTGGCTTAGGTATAGGTAGAGGCCATGGACGAGGTGGAAGTCAAGGTCGTGGACGAGGATGGAATTTCAACAATAACAATTCTAACAACAACTATGAGAAATGAGAAAACTTAACACGAGGCATTGGAAAAATCAATCCGAACTCAAAGTATGACAAATCTCAAGTTCGATGTTATAATTGTCAGAAGTTTGGGAATTATGCTTCAAAATGTAGAGCTCCCAACAACAAAATTGAAGAGAAGGCTAACTACGTGGAGGAAAAGATAGATGGCAAAGAAACACTTCTTCTAGCATGAAAGGAAACTGATGGTGGCTAAGCAAATTCCTAGTATCTTGACAGTGGTGCAAGCAATCACATGTGTGGAAGGAAAGACATGTTCATGGAGCTAGACGAGTCAATAAGTGGAAATGTTTCGTTTGGAGATATTCTGCAATAGCAGTGAAAGGGAGAGGTAACATCCTTATCCCTTTGAAAGATGGAAGATATCAATTTATTTCGAATGTATACTATGTGCCCAATATGAAAAGTAACATCTTAAGTTTAGGGCAACTAGTAGAGAAAGGTTATGATATTCATATGAATAATTATAATCTTTCTATAAAAGATGATAAAAATAACTTCATTGGTAAAGTGCCGATGTCAAAGAATATAATGTTCTTGATTAACATACAAAATGATGTTGTAAAGTGCCTGAAAGCTTGCTACAAAGATGCATCATGGCTTTGGTATCTTCGATTTGGGCATCTCAATTTTGGAAGTCTAGAGCTGCTATCTAAGAAGGAGATGGTGAAGGGACTACCTCGCATCAATCATCCTAACCAACTTTGTGAAGGGTGTCTAGTCGGGAAACAATTCTGGAAAAGCTTTTTAAAGGAGTCAGAGCCAAGAAACCACTCGACCTCATCCATACCGATATGTGTAGGCCGATCAAGCCAAGCTCTCTCGGTAATAGTAACTATTTTCTTCTCTTCATTGATGATTTTTCAGGAAAAACCTGGGTATATTTCTTGAAATAGAAGCCAGAAGTTTTTGAAGTCTTTAAAAAGTTCAAAGCAGCAGTGGAGAGAGAAAGCGGTAGAAAGATCAAAGCCATGAGATCTGACCGAGGTGGAGAATTTACTTCCAGGGAGTTTCAAGAGTTCTGTGAAGCAAATGGAATTCATCGACCAATGACACTTCCTAGATCCCCCCAGTAAAATGGCGTGGCAGAAAGAAAGAACAAAACAATTCTCGACATGGCACGAAATATGCTCAAAAGTAAGAAACTACCCAAGGAATTTTGGGTAGAAGCAGTAGCGTGTGCAGTCTACTTTTCAAACCGATCTCCAACAAGAAGTGTATGGGGATAGACACCGCAACATGCATGGAGTGGAAGAAAGCCTGTCATTTCCCACTTGATAATTTTTGGAAGTATAGCCCATGTTCACATACCAGACGAGAGAAGAACGAAGCTTGATGATAAAAGCGAGAGTTTCATCTTCATCACCTATGATGCTAATTCGAAAGTGTTGAGTTAATCGATTGACGGAATCAGCCAAGAGGGGGGTGAATTGGCAATAAAAATTTTGGTGGAAGCTTTTGCAGAAAATTGAAAATAATTGCACAGTGATTTAGAGTGGTTCGATTTTCTCAATCAAAGTCTACGTCCACTACCTTAGTTATCCACACTAAGGATTTTCCACAAATTCACTAATTTGTCTTTCTTTTGAGGACAAAGAGTAACCTTACAAACCCTCAAAAATTATACCCCAAATTCTTGAGAACACTCTCTCCCAAAGAGAACAATACAAATTTTGCAAACTTACAAGGAAATCCTCACAAGGTAGATTGTTTGCACAATTCTAGAACAAAGAAAAGAACACTAAAAAATGAATACAATTGAGCACAATAAGTGTTCTTGAAAGCAAAATGAATATTGAATGAAAAATAGACTTGAAATGCTCAAACTTGAGGTTTGATGCATTCTCTTTGATTCTCTCTTGATTCTAGTTGCTTGATATTTCTTGTTTTTGATCAATGACTTCTAAGCTTGCTTAAATACACCTTGAATCACTTCTGAACGTTGGGGATGATTAGAGAAGATAATATAGCCGTTTTAGTGTGAAAACAATTAATAAAACAACTTGGAGAGTGGGGGGAATCGGTATCCCCTATGGGGAATTGGTTCCCTAAGGGTAAAATTCAAATATTTCGACCGTTACACATGGGGGAATCGGTACCACTTGGGGGGGAATCGGTTACCTCTGAGCATACTGGAATTCTCAGAGCCAAACCATTAAGGGGGAATCGGTACCCCCTTGGGGGGGAATCGGTTCCCTCTGAGCAATCTGGAATTTTTGGCTTT
Source organism: Hibiscus syriacus (assembly GCF_006381635.1). Lineage (NCBI taxonomy): Eukaryota > Viridiplantae > Streptophyta > Magnoliopsida > Malvales > Malvaceae > Hibiscus > Hibiscus syriacus. The sequence goes on along the minus strand of NW_024063392.1, from coordinate 1,137,122 downwards.
GAAATGGTTCGAAATACTTTGTAAAATTATTTTGAAATTGTTTTAAGATTAAAACTTAATTTTACACTTGAGTAAGGATTAAAAATGATTTTTGAAAGATTTAGAGTAATGTTTTGATATTCGAATAATTATATCGAATATACTTAGAAAACCTTTATTGCACAATCTTAAAATTCATTTAACTTAATTTGTTATATCGAAATATCAAAATGTTTTCAACAATCTCCCCCTTTTTGATATAACAAAACATTTTAGTAATTTTAAGATTTTGAAATCAAAAACCGACATTTTTGAAAATTACTCCCCCTTACTTTAACACTTACTCCTCTTTTAAAATATTTAATAGTTCCCCCCCTTTTTGTGAAATCAAAAAGACATTTGTAAAGAATTTAAACAAGGTTTTGAATTCATTTAGCCAATTGAATATAGTTTAAGCTGCTAAGATCACAATCAAGAGAAACGTTAGCCATTAGTTTCATAATCAATATTCATAATTAATGTGACATGACAAAATTGGTCATATTGCTTAAATGATGTAAATGATGCAGTAATGAATAAATTTAACCACACCAAATATATAAGTTCTCACCATTCATAAATCCCAACAAATTCAAAATCAATCAATCCACAAATTCAAACATTCCAAAATATTCAAAATGTTAAAACAATAATCTTTTAGTTCAAAGCTTTAAAAACTAAGCATAGAATCAAACATCCGGATCGGGAGGAGGAAAACGAGCTTGCATAGCAGCTATTTCGTGAGTGAGTTCATTAATACGCGCGTTGGTTGCTTCGTTGTTTGCACGCATCTCCCAAAGAATTTCTAATTGTTGAGCTCCCATTGTGGATAAATAGGACTCTATAGAAGTAAAGCGCGAATCCATGGTAGCATATCAGAAATCGAATGTCTCCATAAAGGATTGAAAATATGGAGGCATTTGATGCGTTTGTTGTGCTTGCTCCTCGGGCTTCTCAAGCTCATCTTCGGCTTCATCAATGTCTCGCATTAATTGTCCAAGCTCAGGATCGTCGTCAGCTTCTGGTTGTGCTCGTGAAGAACTTGCTCCCAGAGTACTTTCAGACGATCGAATCCATTCACCAGTTTCCTTATCCTTAATCCATCTCGCTTTCGTTAAGGAAAGAATATTAATTTGTTTCTTTAGAGGAAAGGAGGCATCTAGACCAACTCTAAGCCCGACTTTAGAAAATAGGTTACTCAAAATACAACCGTAAACTAGAGATGAACAGAGTTTCTTGTTAGGCACAAGGTTTACGGTTTCAACAATTTCAGCAAAAATGATCTGAGGTAGATTTATTTTAATACCATTTTCAAAACAATGTAACCACCAAAGATCCAAGGATTTAAGAGTAGAATAACGACCTCCGGATGGTCGAAACCACCAAGAAATCATTAGATGAAGAAAACTTTCATGAAGGTCTAAGACACTTGCACTATCCCTTCTTTTATAACGAGATCCTGTGAAGCAAATGGAATTCATCGACCAATGACACTTCCTAGATCCCCCCAGTAAAATGGCGTAGCAGAAAGAAAGAACCAAACAATTCTCGACATGGCACGAAACATGCTCAAAAGCAAGAAACTACCCAAGGAATTTTGGGTAGAAGCAGTAGCGTGTGCAGTCTACTTTTCAAACTGATCTCCAACAAGAAGTGTATGGGGATAGACACCGCAACAAGCATGGAGTGGAAGAAAGCCTGTTATTTCCCACTTTATAATTTTTGGAAGTATAGCCCATGTTCACGTACCAGACGAGAGAAGAACGAAGCTTGATGATAAAAGCGAGAGTTTCATCTTCATCACCTATGATGCTAATTCGAAAGTGTTGAGTTAATCGATTGACGAAATCAGTCAAGAGGGGGGTGAATTGGCAATAAAAATTTTGGTGGAAGCTTTTGCAGAAAATTGAAAATAATTGCACAGCGATTTAGAGTGGTTCGACTTTCTCAATCAAAGTCTACGTCCCCTACCTTAGTTATCCACACTAAGGATTTTCCACAAATTCACTAATTTGTCTTTCTTTTGAGGACAAAGAGTAACCTTACAAACCCTCAAAAATTATACCCCAAATTCTTGAGAACACTCTCTCCCAAAGAAAACAATACAAATTTTGCAAACTTACAAGGAAATCCTCACAAGGTAGATTGTTTGCACAATTCTAGAACAAAGAAAAAAAACACTAAAAATGAATACAATTGAGCACAATAAGTGTTCTTGAAAGCAAAATGAATATTGAATGAAAAATAGACTTGAAATGCTCAAACTTGAGGTTTGATGCATTCTCTTTGATTCTCTCTTGATTCTAGTTGCTTGATATTTCTTGTTTTTGATCAATGGCTTCTAAGCTTGCTTAAATACACCTTGAATCACTTCTGAATGTTGGAGATGATTAGAGAAGATAATATAGCCGTTTTAGTGTGAAAATAATTAATAAAACAGCTTGGAGCGTGGGGGGAATCGGTATCCCCTATGGGGAATTGGTTCCCTAAGTGTAAAATTCAAATATTTCGACCGTTACACATGGGGGAATCGGTACCCCTTGGGGGGGAATCGGTTCCCTCCGAGCATACTGGAATTCTCGGAGCCAAACCATTAAGGGGGGAATCGGTACCCCCTTGGGTGGGAATCGGTTCCCTCTGAGCAATCTGGAATTTTTGGCTTTGAAATGTTTCGAAATACTTTGTAAAATTATTTTGAAATTGTTTTAAGATTAAAACTTAATTTTACACTTGAGTAAGGATTAAAAATATTTTTTGAAAGATTTAGAGTAATGTTTTGATATTCGAATAATTATATTGAATATACTTAGAAAACCTTTATTGCACAATCTTAAAATTCATTTAACTTAATTTGTTATATCGAAATATCAAAATGTTTTCAAAAATCTCCCCCTTTTTGATATAACAAAACATTTTAGTAATTTTAAGATTTTGAAATAAAAAACCGACGTTTTTGAAAATTACTCCCCCTTACTTTAACACTTACTCATCTTTTAAAACATTTAACACTTCTCCCCCTTTTTGTGAAATCAAAAAGACATTTGTAAAGAATTTAAACAAGGTTTTGAATTCATTTAGCCAATTGAATATAGTTTAAGCTGCTAAGATCACAATCAAGAGAAACGTTAGCCATTAGTTTCATAATCAATATTCATAATTAATGTGACATGACAAAATTGGTCATATTGCTAAAATGATGTAAATGATGCAGTAATGAATAAATTTAACCACACCAAATATATAAGTTCTCACCATTCATAAATCCCAACAAATTCAAAATCAATCAATCCACAAATTCAAACATTCCAAAATATTCAAAATGTTAAAACAATAATCTTTTAGTTCAAAGCTTTAAAAACTAAGCATAGAATCAAACATCCGGATCGAGAGGAGGAAAACGAGCTTGCATAGTAGCCATTTCGTGAGTGAGTTCATTAATACGCGCGTTGGTTGCTTCGTTGTTTGCACGCATCTCCCGAAGAATTTCTAATTGTTGAGCTCCCATTGTGGATAAATAGGACTCTATAGAAGTAAAGCGCGAATCCATGGTAGCATATCAGAAATCGAATGTCTCCATAAAGGATTGAAAATATGGAGGCATTTGATGTGTTTGTTGTGCCTGCTCCTCGGGCTTCTCAGGCTCATCTTCAGCTTCATCGATGTCTCGCATTAATTGTTCAAGCTCAGGATCATCGTCAGCTTCTGGTTGTGCTCGTGAAGAACTTGCTCCCGGAGTACTTTCAGACGATCGAATCCATTCACCAGTTTCCTTATCCTTAATCCATCTCGCTTTCGTTAAGGAAAGAATATTAATTTGTTTCTTTAGAGGAAAGGAGGCATCTAGACCAACTCTAAGCCCGACTTTAGAAAATAGGTTACTCAAAATACAACCGTAAACTAGAGATGAACAGAGTTTCTTGTTAGGCACAAGGTTTACGGTTTCAACAATTTCAGCAAAAATGATCTGAGGTAGATTTATTTTAATACCGTTTTCAAAACAATGTAACCACCAAAGATCCAAGGCTTTAAGAGTAGAATAACGACCTTCGGATGGTCGAAACCACCAAGAAATCATTAGATGAAGAAAACTTTCATGAAGGTCTAAGACACTTGCACTATCCCTTCTTTTATAACGAGATCCTGTGAAGCAAATGGAATTCATCGACCAATGACACTTCCTAGATCCCCCCAGTAAAATGGCGTAGCAGAAAGAAAGAACCAAACAATTCTCGACATGGCACGAAACATGCTCAAAAGCAAGAAACTACCCAAGGAATTTTGGGTAGAAGCAGTAGCGTGTGCAGTCTACTTTTCAAACTGATCTCCAACAAGAAGTGTATGGGGATAGACACCGCAACAAGCATGGAGTGGAAGAAAGCCTGTTATTTCCCACTTTATAATTTTTGGAAGTATAGCCCATGTTCACGTACCAGACGAGAGAAGAACGAAGCTTGATGATAAAAGCGAGAGTTTCATCTTCATCACCTATGATGCTAATTCGAAAGTGTTGAGTTAATCGATTGACGAAATCAGTCAAGAGGGGGGTGAATTGGCAATAAAAATTTTGGTGGAAGCTTTTGCAGAAAATTGAAAATAATTGCACAGCGATTTAGAGTGGTTCGACTTTCTCAATCAAAGTCTACGTCCCCTACCTTAGTTATCCACACTAAGGATTTTCCACAAATTCACTAATTTGTCTTTCTTTTGAGGACAAAGAGTAACCTTACAAACCCTCAAAAATTATACCCCAAATTCTTGAGAACACTCTCTCCCAAAGAAAACAATACAAATTTTGCAAACTTACAAGGAAATCCTCACAAGGTAGATTGTTTGCACAATTCTAGAACAAAGAAAAAAAACACTAAAAATGAATACAATTGAGCACAATAAGTGTTCTTGAAAGCAAAATGAATATTGAATGAAAAATAGACTTGAAATGCTCAAACTTGAGGTTTGATGCATTCTCTTTGATTCTCTCTTGATTCTAGTTGCTTGATATTTCTTGTTTTTGATCAATGGCTTCTAAGCTTGCTTAAATACACCTTGAATCACTTCTGAATGTTGGAGATGATTAGAGAAGATAATATAGCCGTTTTAGTGTGAAAATAATTAATAAAACAGCTTGGAGCGTGGGGGGAATCGGTATCCCCTATGGGGAATTGGTTCCCTAAGTGTAAAATTCAAATATTTCGACCGTTACACATGGGGGAATCGGTACCCCTTGGGGGGGAATCGGTTCCCTCCGAGCATACTGGAATTCTCGGAGCCAAACCATTAAGGGGGGAATCGGTACCCCCTTGGGTGGGAATCGGTTCCCTCTGAGCAATCTGGAATTTTTGGCTTTGAAATGTTTCGAAATACTTTGTAAAATTATTTTGAAATTGTTTTAAGATTAAAACTTAATTTTACACTTGAGTAAGGATTAAAAATATTTTTTTGAAAGATTTAGAGTAATGTTTTGATATTCGAATAATTATATTGAATATACTTAGAAAACCTTTATTGCACAATCTTAAAATTCATTTAACTTAATTTGTTATATCGAAATATCAAAATGTTTTCAAAAATCTCCCCCTTTTTGATATAACAAAACATTTTAGTAATTTTAAGATTTTGAAATAAAAAACCGACGTTTTTGAAAATTACTCCCCCTTACTTTAACACTTACTCATCTTTTAAAACATTTAACACTTCTCCCCCTTTTTGTGAAATCAAAAAGACATTTGTAAAGAATTTAAACAAGGTTTTGAATTCATTTAGCCAATTGAATATAGTTTAAGCTGCTAAGATCAAAATCAAGAGAAACGTTAGCCATTAGTTTCATAATCAATATTCATAATTAATGTGACATGACAAAATTGGTCATATTGCTAAAATGATGTAAATGATGCAGTAATGAATAAATTTAACCACACCAAATATATAAGTTCTCACCATTCATAAATCCCAACAAATTCAAAATCAATCAATCCACAAATTCAAACATTCCAAAATATTCAAAATGTTAAAACAATAATCTTTTAGTTCAAAGCTTTAAAAACTAAGCATAGAATCAAACATCCGGATCGAGAGGAGGAAAACGAGCTTGCATAGTAGCCATTTCGTGAGTGAGTTCATTAATACGCGCGTTGGTTGCTTCGTTGTTTGCACGCATCTCCCGAAGAATTTCTAATTGTTGAGCTCCCATTGTGGATAAATAGGACTCTATAGAAGTAAAGCGCGAATCCATGGTAGCATATCAGAAATCGAATGTCTCCATAAAGGATTGAAAATATGGAGGCATTTGATGTGTTTGTTGTGCCTGCTCCTCGGGCTTCTCAGGCTCATCTTCAGCTTCATCGATGTCTCGCATTAATTGTTCAAGCTCAGGATCATCGTCAGCTTCTGGTTGTGCTCGTGAAGAACTTGCTCCCGGAGTACTTTCAGACGATCGAATCCATTCACCAGTTTCCTTATCCTTAATCCATCCCGCTCTCGTTAAGGAAAGAAGATTAATTTGTTTCTTTAGAGGAAAGGAGGCATCTAGACCAACTCTAAGCCCGACTTTAGAAAATAGGTTACTCAAAATGCAACCGTAAACTAGAGATGAACAGAGTTTCTTGTTAGGTACAAGGTTTACGGTTTCAACAATTTCAGCAAAAATGATCTGAGGTAGATTTATTTTAATACCGTTTTCAAAACAATGTAACCACCAAAGATCCAAGGCTTTAAGAGTAGAATAACGACCTTCGGATGGTCGAAACCACCAAGAAATCATTAGATGAAGAAAACTTTCATGAAGGTCTAAGACACTTGCACTATCCCTTCTTTTATAACGAGATCCTAAGATTTGTTTTTCATTTGAAATACCATCATTATCTAATCCGAATGCATTGGCTATGTAAGCCGAGTCAATATATAAGAATTGTCCTAGGAGGTAGGAACGAATTCCTATGGTTTCGGTTTCAGTTTGGTTTTTAACACAAACGGCATTAGAATAAAAAATACGAACAAGTTGATGGTAGACAATGAGTTCAAGATCAAAACGTTTTGTCAAATTTCCACTCTTGTAAAAGAGGAAGATATTTAAAATTAATATCTAACATAGCTTGACGAGAAGGAATACGTTCTTCTATAATTTTGTAAGAGTCGAAACATTGATAATACCAAAAACGATGATTTCTAGGACCAGGATGATTGAAGCACAAATTTTGGATAGTCAAATTAGGATCAATGGGATTAGGATTAGGAATTGGATTTTTAGGAATAGGATGCGGATTTGGAGGTGGATTTGGATGACGGTGTGAGCGACTAGATGATGACCTAGCATGTTTAGGATTGGACATGGTTTAGGAAATCGAAATAGAATGGATAACCTGCAATTTAGAAAACACATGTATGCAATTCAATCAATCCCAAAACTCAATTGAGTCCTCAATATTTCAAGGTTCTCTAAATCAATCCTAATAGGCAAAGTTTTTGAAAGCTTTTGAAAAATACGATTTTGAGAAACAATATATGTATAGTTTTCATAACAACAACATAATTTAATCAAAATACAATAATTTGAAAAACATTTTTTTTATTTCGAAAATTTCAAAATTTTTGAAAAATTCTTGTGTTTTTGATGAAATTAGTTGTAATACCTAGTTTCTAATCACTAAACAATCAATGCCCGATCTAAAGTTCAACCTATAACTAATTAAAACTAGTTCTATGTTCATAAATTGATGAAATATAATTTTTGGAAAAATACCTTGAAGGATTTCGGATTTGAGTGAGATTAGATGAAGTTTACACATTTTTTATGATTCCAACAGGTTTAGAAGATGGTATTTGAAGTGAATTATGATTAAAACCGATGATTTGAAGCAAAAATGGAGATTTGAGAGTTTAGAGAGGAGAAAACGGCGGAAGGAAGAAGAAAAGAAGAGGGTTTGAACAAAAACTAAGGGTTCTGCCCGATAAAACCAGAACCCCAGGGGGGTATCGATTCCCCTGTGGGGGGAATCGGTTCCCCTTCAAAGGGGTAATCGGTTCCCTCATGGGGGTATCGATTCCCTCTGCACCAAAATGCTAAAATCCAATTTTAAACACACAAAATGCTAAATTAATTTTCTCTAGTGGTATTGGCAACACATATATTGAAAATTAATCATGTTCAAACAATCAAATTATTCTTTAAACGATATTTAAACATAAAATTAATTTTTCATCAAGAATCATAAACTACCCCTAACTAATAGCAATGAATGCAATCAAAAATTAGCATTTTTAGTCTTAAAAGTGCTAAAATTAATTTAAACACTAAGTGAAGATAGGTTGGTCAAACCTAATTCTCTCCTAAGTGTCCAAAATCTTTCCTTGTCTAAAGGTTTTGTAAAGATATCCGCTAATTGGTGCAAAGTATCAACAGATTCTAAAACTACATATTCCTTAGTGATATGGTCTCTAATGAAGTGATGTCTTATTTCAATGTGCTTAGTTCTAGAGTGTTGGATGGGATTTTTAGTGAGACAAATAGCACTAGTATTGTAACACTTGATAGGAATAGTACCAACTTCAATTCCATAATCAAAAAGTTGTTGTTTCATCCATAAAACTTGTGCACAACAACTACCAGGTGAAATGTATTCGGCTTCAGTGGTAGATAATGCAACACAATTTTATTTATTTGAATACCAAGAAATCAGCATATTTCCAAAAATTGGCAAGTACCGGAGGTGCTTTTCCTATCTAATTTGCATCCTCCATAATCCGCATCAGAAAAAGCATGCAAGCTAAAGCTAGAGTCTCTAGGATACCAAAGTCCTAAACTAGGAGTGTCCTTAAGGTATCTAAAGATTCTCTTAACAGCTAGTAAATGTGATTCCTTAGGGCATGATTGAAATCTAGCACATAAGCAAACACTAAAAATAATGTCCGGTATACTTATAGTTAGATAAAGTAGAGATCCAATCATTGACCTATATAATTTAACATCTACACATTTACCTCCTTCATCTAAGTCAAGCTTTGTTGAAGAGCTCATTGGAGTGTCATGAGGTTTGCCATTTTCCAGTCCAAACTTCTTGAGCATATCTTTGACGTACTTGGCTTGATTGATGAAGATGCCATCTTTTCTTTGCTTGATTTGGAGTCCCAAGAAAAATGAGAGATCCCCCATCATGCTCATTTCGAATTCACTTTGCATTAGCTTGGAAAATTCTTGGCAAAGAACATCATTAGTAGAACCAAATATTATATCATCAACATAAATTTGAACTACTCATAAATCTTTACCTTTATGCTTTAAAAACAATGTAGTGTCAACCTTCCCTTTTGAAAAACCTTTTTCAATTAAAAATTTGACAATCTTTCATACCAAGCTCTTGGAGCTTGTTTTAAACCATAAAGTGTTTTTGTCAATTTAAGAACATGATCCGAAAATTTTGAATCTTCAAAACCTGGAGGTTGTTCCACATACACTTCTTCCTTTATAAAACCATTTAAAAATGCACTTTTAACATCCATTTGATATAATTTAAATTCATGAAAACATGCAAATGCTAGTAACATTCTAATTGCTTCCATCCTAGCTACGGGAGCATATGTTTCATCATAGTCTATGCCCTCTTCTTGAGTATACCCTTGAGCAACAAGTCTAGCCTTGTTTCTCACTATATTACCACTCTCATCAAGCTTATTCCTAAATACCCATCTAGTACCTACAGTAGATTTATTACTAGGCCTTTCAACTAATGTCCATACTTTACTTCTCTCAAATTGATTTAACTCTTCTTGCATAGCCATAATCCAATGTTCATCATTTAATGCTTCTTTAATATTCTTAGGCTCTATGCATGAGATAAATGCAATATAATTACAAATATTTCTAAGAGAAGATCGAGTTGTTACCCCTTTGGATTGATCACCTATAATTTCACCATCCTTGACATAGTTGTACTCTCTTGGATAAGATATTTCCCTTTCTTCAATGGTTGGATTCTCAAGAGGATCACGAGTTTCCTCATTTTTCGTTTCTTTCTTTGATGATGGTTCTTCAACATCATGTCTAACTTTATTTGTATTTATAACACCTACATCATCATTCACACAAGAATCCTTCCTCGGAAGGGGATTATCATCGAAAACAACATGTATAGACTCTTCTACAACTAAAGTTCTTTTATTAAATACTCGATAAGCTTTAGAATTTAAGGAATAACCCAGAAAAATTCCTTCATCACTTTTAGCAACAAACTTGCCAAGGTTCTTTTTACCGTTGTTTAAAACAAAACATTTACATCCAAAAGGATAAAAATAGCTAATGTTAGGCTTTTTATTTTTGAAAATTTCATATGGAGTTTTCTTTAAAATTGGCCTAATCATTACTCGATTTATAACATAACAAGCGGTATTTGTGGCTTCCGCCCAAAATTATTTTGGCAAATTATTTTCACAAAGCATGGTTTTAGCCATTTCTTCTAAAGTTTGATTTTTCCTCTCAACAACTCCATTTTGTTGAGGGGTTCTAGGTGCTGAAAAATTATGGCTAATACCATTAGAATTACAAAACTCAATAAATCCAAGATTTTCAAATTCAGTGCCATGATCACTCCTAACACTAGTTATAGAGTAACCTTTTTCATTTTGGATTATTTTTGAAAATGTGATGAAATATTCTAATGCTTCATCTTTAGTACTTTAAAATAGAACCCAAGTATATCTAGAATAGTCATCTACCAAGACAAATGCATATTGTTTTCCACCCAAGCTAGTAGTCCTAGTTGGCCCAAAAAGATCTATATGGATCAATTGTAATACTCTACTAGTTGATACGTCATTAATGGATTTAAAAGAAACTCGTTTTTGTTTTCCTTTAGCACAAGCATCACATATTTTATCATTATCAAATTTAAGCTTAGGCAACCCTCGAACTAAATCACCTTGAATTAGCCGTTGCAAAACACTCATACTAGCATGTCCTAGTCTCCTATGCCATAACCAACTATCATGTTCATCCTTAGCAACTAGGCACAAATTAGTCATATCAATAGAATCTAAATGCACCATGTATATGTTTCTTATTCTATGACCAACAAGCATAATCTGATTAGATGCAATGTCAATGACTTTACAACCATTAATATCAAACATGACATTGAATCCCTTATCACAAAATTGACTAATACTCAATAGATTATGCTTTAATCCATTCACATATAAAACATTCTTAATTTGTATGGAAGAGGTATTACCAATAGTACCAATACCTTCAATGTGACCTTTTGAATCATCACCAAAAGTCACTTCTCCTCCATTTTTGGCGTTAAGCTTAATGAATCGGCTTTTGTCTCCGGTCATGTGTCTTGACCATCCACTATCAAGGTACCAAGAGTTTGAATTTGTTTCTCGTGCCTTGTAGCAATGCTCCTTTTCCTACAAATATAGATTAATTTCTAATTTTTGGTACCCAAATTCTTTTGGGTCCATATTCATTAGTTTCCAAAATCCTAGTCCCCTTAGGTATCCATTTGTGTAGGATATCCTTATCTTTAGTAGTAATGAGCTCCGTAGGAACCCATATACTTCTAACGATTTTTCCATTAGAGGTTATTTGGGGACCTCTATGATTGTAGTTTTTAAAACTTTTTCTAACAAAGTTGGATTTTGAATTTTCTCCACTTTCAAAACGTTTTGTTCTAACTTTATCAAAAGAAGCTTTAAGATCATCAATTTTCTTTTGATGATCATCATTGACCTTTGAAAGTAAATTTTGCAAATCTAAATTTTTCTTTTCAAACTCTTCTAGTTTGATTTGCAAATCTTTGATTTTACTTTCAAGATCGTTGTTGGTTTTGGATATGAGTTTATTTTCATTTTTCAATTTTGAAACATCATTTTTATATTTTAAAAACAATTTCTCATAATCCGAAGCCAACCTGTTATATTCCTCTAATAGCTCATCATAAGATAAATCATCAAAATCAGATGAGTTAGAGGTTACCTTAGAATCTTCCCTGAATGCCATCAAGCACAAGTTTGCTACTTCTTGTTCCTCTTCATCGAAACCTTCTTCATCGCTCCATGTAGCCACATGAGCTTTGTGCTTATTCTTTGATTGACCCTTCCTCTTTAATTATGGGCAATCGTATTTGACATGCCCTGGCTTTTTTCATTCATAACAAATGATCGGGTCCTTTTCTTTTGGTTCATTTTTGAGGCCTTTATTTCGGTTGAATTTTCTTCCTCGGTAAGGTCTCATCATTTTTCTGAACCGTTTGGCAAACAATGTCATTTCCTCGTCATCGTCATCGTCATCGTCATCTTCATCCGAATCACTCTCATTTTTTGTGGATTTGAGAGCAACACCAATGTTTTTCTTCTTCTCCTTCTCCTTTGGTGTCTCTTCAATCTTATCAAGGTCCACCTCATCTTCAAGCATCATTTCATGAGTAAGGAGTGAACCAATTATCTCTTCAATAGTTAAGGATGTTAGATCCTTAGACTCGATGATTGTCGTATTCTTTGATTGCCACGATTTTGGGAGGGAGTAGACTAACTTCCTCACAAGCTTTTCATTTGAAATGATCTCTCCATATGATTTGAGACCACTAAAAATCGTTGAAAATCTATCCGTCATAGCTTTGATATCTTCATTTGGTTTCATCCTGAAATTTTCATAGCTATGCGTTAGAATACTAATTTTAGATTTCTTTACCTCATCGGTACCTTCATGAGTGACTTGAAATTTGTTCCATATTTCTTTGGCGGTTGTATAAGATGAAACTCTTCCGTATTCATCTGGTCCAAGAGCACAAAATATTATATGGATGGCTTTGGAGTTGAGCTGGAACATTTTTGTCTCTCCTTCACTCCATAATCTTGGATGAGTGAGAGGCTTGAAGTATCATTCTTCTATGACATTCCATGCTCCCATGTCACTTGCTTGAATGAAGTACATCATTCTATTCTTCCAATAGGCATAGTTAGCCCCATTGAAGAAAGAAGGCTTATTGACAGGCATCGAATCGAGACCGGAGTCGAAGTTTGAAGCGAAGGCCATTGATGACTTTGATTATCGATATAACTCTTCCCGAATCGACTCAAGAGGTGATTAAACCTTCAAATGAGTTAGGCTCTGATTCCAATTGTTGAGTTAATCAATTGACGGAATCGACCAAGAGGGGGGTGAATTGGCAATAAAAATTTTAGTGAAAGCTTTTGCAGAAAATTGAAAATAATTGCACAATGATTTAGAGTGGTTCGACTTTCTCAATAAAAGTCTACGTCCACTACCTTAGCTATCTACACTAAGGATTTTCCACAAATTCACTAATTTGTCTTTCTTTTGAGAACAAAGAGTAACCTTACAAACCCTCAAGAATTATACCCCAAATTCTTGAGAACACTCTCTCCCAAAGAGAACAATAAAAAATTTTGCAAACTTACAAGGAAATCCTCACAAGGTAGATTATTTGCACAATTCTAGAACAAAGAAAAGAACACTAAAAAATGAATACAATTGAGAACAATAAGTGTTCTTGAAAGTAAAATGAATATTGAATGAAAAATAGACTTGAAAGGATCAAACTTGAGGTTTGATGCATTCTCTTTGATTCTCTCTTGATTCTAGTTGCTTGATATTTCTTGTTTTTGATCAATGGCTTCTAAGCTTGCTTAAATATACCTTGAATCACTTCTGAACATTAGGGATGATTATAGAAGATAATATAGCCGTTTTAGTGTGAAAATAATTAATAAAACATCTTAGAGAGTGGGGGGAATCGGTACCCCCTATGGGGAATCGGTTCCCTAAGTGTAAAATTCAAATATTTCGACCGTTACACAGGGGGGAATCGGTACCCTCTGGGGGGGAATCGGTTCCCTCCGAGCATACTAGAATTCTCAGAGCCAAACCATTAAGGGGGAATCGGTACCCCCTTGGGGGGAATCGGTTCCCTCTGAGCAATCTGGAATTTTTGGCTTTGAAATGGTTCGAAATACTTTGTAAAATTATTTTGAAATTGTTTTAAGATTAAAACTTAATTTTACACTTGAGTAAGGATTAAAAATGATTTTTGAAAGATTTAGAGTAATGTTTTGATATTCGAATAATTATATCGAATATACTTAGAAAACCTTTATTGCACAATCTTAAAATTCATTTAACTTAATTTTTTATATCAAAATATCAAAATGTTTTCAACAGAAAGGCTACAAGCTGTACAATCCATATAATAAGAAGATTGTAATTAGTCGAGATTTGGTCTTCAATGATTAAGGAGAATGATATTTTAACTCTCATGCAAATGACTTCAATTTCTTTCCTCAGATTTAAGAAGATGAGCAGATAATGAGGGAACAACTAGGTAAACCTCAACAAGAGCTTGAAACTCCACATACTTCACTAACATCAACCATTCAAGGAGACTCATCACCTTCGTCATCGTCAAGTGGGAGTCAAAGTGAAAGAGTTGTGCAACGTACAAGAAGCCTTAAAGATCTCTATGAGGTAACTGAATTACAATATAATCTTACATTATTTTGTCTGTTTGTCGATTATGAACCAGTGAGCTTTCAAGAAGCAGTACAAGAAAAGAAATGGAGAGATGTGATGGACGAAGAAATCAAGGCCATCGAGAAGAATGATACATGAGAACTTACCTCACATCCCAAGGGATATAAGGCGATAGGTGTCAAATGGGTGTACAAAACAAAGCAAAACGCCAAAGGAGAGATTGAAAGTCACAAAACGAGGCTAGTTGTTAAAAGCTATAGTCAAAAGGCTGAAATTGACTATGATGAGGTATTTGCTCTTGTTGCTCGATTGGAGACTATCATATTATTCATTTCTTTGGCAGCTCAAAATAAGTGGAAGATACAACAGATGGATGTAAAGTCTGCCTTCCTAAATAGAGTTCTTGAAGAGGAAGTCTATAATCAACAACCATCAGGCTACGAATTCAAAGGGCACGAAGACAAGGCGTTGAAGTTGAAGAAGGCTCTTTACGGGCTAAAACAAGCACCAAGAGCATGGAATAGCCGAATCAACAAGTATTTCCAAGAGAATGGCTTCCACAAATGTCCCTACGAGCACGCTTTATATATCAAGATCAAAGATTGAGATATTTTGATCATGTGCCTCTACGTGGACGATTTGATTTTCACCAGAAGCAACTCAAATATGTTTAATGAATTCAAGGATGTGATGATGAAGGAATTTAAGATGATAAACATGGGGCTCATGGTGTACTACCTTGGCATTGAAGTTAAGCAAGATGAAATTTTCATTTAATAGGAAAGCTATGCAAAGGAGATACTGAAGAAGTTCAAGATGGGGAACTGTAAGCTAATAAGCACACCGACAAAATACGGGATCAAGATGTCCAAACATGAAGAAGGAAAAAGTGTAGATCCAACATTCTTCAAAAGTTTGGTAGAAAGTTTACGTTATCTAACTTGCACGAGGCCCGATATTCTTCATGCAATTGGATTGGTTAATCACTACATAGAATCTCCAACAACCACCCATTTTAAAGCCGCAAAGAGAATTCTTCGCTATCTGAAAGGTACAATTGACTTTGGCTTATTCTATGCAGTTTCAAATGATTACAAACTTGTTGGATATAACGATAGTGATTGGGGTGGAGACATAGATAATCGAAGGAGCACTACTGGATTCGTATTTTTCATGGGAGATAGTGCTTTCACATGGATGTCAAAGAAACAACCGATTGTCTACTTGTGAAGTGGAATATGTTGCTGCTACCTCAAGCGTTTATCATGCAATTTAGCTTATAAATCTATTGAAGGAGATAGGTTTGATACATGAAGAGCCTACCAAGGTTTGTGTCGAAAACAAGTCAGCTATTGCCTTAGCAAAGAATCCAATATTCCATTATTGAAGCAAGCACATTGATATTCACTACCACTATATAAGGGAGTGTGTTGCAAGAAACGATGTGGAAGTTCAATACGTGAAGTCACAAGATCAAGTTTCTGATATTTTTACCAAACCACTGACAAGGGAAAACTTCATAAGATTAGGGAACTTACTATGAGTCACAAGATCAAGTTTAAGGGGGTGTTGGATCATAAACTTGATCCATTATGGGAGCCTAAACCCATACCTAAACTAATTTGATGTCATTATTTACATCAAATTAGTTAGGTGAAAGTTAGGTATGAAAGTTAGGTGAGTGTTAGGTATTTGTCTATTTTTAATGGTTTAAATTTGTTTATTTGTGTGGTGAATGATTGTTCTTAAGTAGTATAAATACCCATCCCCATTTTATTTTATGCATCAAGAAAAATTAAGAGCTTCTAAGTGAGTAAAGAAGTAAAGTCTTATATGAGTGAAGAAGCAAAGTCTTATAAGAGTGAGTTGTAATATCTTATTTTTGAGTGAGAGTGCTCTTGTAATATTTGTTTGAGTTTTAATAAAAGTTGTTTGTATGGGTGTTTCATTTCCAACACATTAATCTTAACGAGAAGCTCGTATATGGCGATACGCAGTTTTCATGCACGCAACTTTTCTAAAAGGAATTGACACCGAACGACGTCGGTAAGCTTAACTGGCTCGTGATCCCTAAAAAATAGGCCGTTAAACACTTCCCTTGAATTCGTGACACCGATCGACGGAGCTCAGCCGGTGGTGGGATTGAGGACGCCGAGCTCGTCTTCTATGACATGGTAATGAAGACATGGAAATTTCTTTACTTCTATTGGAGGAGCAGCCAGATCTTTATGTTCATAAGGGGATAGAGCCGGTTCATGAAGGAGAAAAAACTTCGGTGATAAAGATGTCGTGACGATTTACGCATGCGAGTGCCCTAGAGGGGATCAAAACGGTAGGAATTTCTTCCTCATTGATGTGAATTACAATGTTGGGAAAGATATATCGACCGATGACGACGGTCGGAAGGATAATATTGAGATGGAGTTAGAGCTGAATTTAGGGAATAAAAGTTACTGTAATATTAGTAGTGAAGATAGAGCATTAGAGAAGACAAGTGTTAACCTTTTTAGAGTACAGATCAACTGATGAACATACGTGCGTATATACGATCTATTAATCAAATCATTTGAATGAATCGCTTTTCTTTTTATATGATTCATATTAATTGGTCAATATATTGATACCGATGATTATATTAAAAAATCATCTAAAAGTTTTTTCGATCTTATTTATATTTGATTTCTATGAAAAAATAACCAAAATAATATATAAAAAAAAGATTTTCAAAAAAATCCACTTCGAGGATTAGTTTTTAGATTAGGCTAATTGTTACATTGTAATGAAGAAGACTCAGAGAATACTACACGTATTCAGTTCAAATATGGAAGACGCATAAATAACAATATGTCTTTGTTGAGTTAATCGATCGACGAATATAACCAAGTGGGGGTGAATTGGCAATTAAAATTTCGGTGGAAGCTTTTACAGAAAATTGAAAATATTTGCACAGCGATTTAGAGTGGTTTGACTTTCTCAACCAAAGTCTACGTCCACTACCTTAGCTATCCACACTAAGGATTTTCCACAAATTCACTAATTTGTCTTTCTTTTGAGGACAAAGAGTAACCTTACAAATCCCTCAACAATTATACCCCAAATTCTTGAGAACACTCTCTCCCAAAGAGAACAATACAAATTTTGCAAACTTACAAGAAAATCCTCACAAGGCAAGATGTTTGCACAATTCTAGAACAAAGAAAGAACATTAAAGAATAATATAATTGAGCACAATAAGTGTTCTTGAAAGAAAAAATAAATATTGAATGAAATAGACTTGAAAATGCTCAAACTTGAGGTTTGATGCTTTCTCTTTGATTCTCTCTTGATTCTTTTTTATTTTTATTTCTTGTTATTGATCAATGGCTTCTAAGCTTGTTTAAATACTCCTTCAATTGATTCTGAACGTTGGGGATGATTAGTGGAGTCCATGGAGCCGTTTTAGTGTGAAATCAATTAATAAAAAAGCTTGGAGCGTGGGGGGGAATCGGTCCTCATAGGGAATCGATTCCCTAAGTGTAAAATTCAAATATTTCGACCGTTAAATAGGGGGAATCGGTTCCTCTGGACAATCTGAAATTTTTGGCTTTGAAACGGTTCGAAATACTTTGTAAAATTGTTTTAAAATTATTTTAAGATTAAAACTTAATTTTACACTTGAGTAAGGATTAAAAATGACATTTGAAAGATTTGGAGTAATGTTTTGATATTCGAATAATTATATAGAATATACTTAGAAAATCTTTTGAAAAATCTTAAAATTCATTTAACTTAATTTGTTATATCGAAATATCAAAATGTTTTCAACAGTCTTCTACTTCCTCTTCCCTAGCTACATCAACTGATTCATACAAAAAATATGTGATTATTATTACATATTCCTTAAGATGCACTATGTTCCCGAAGTCTTACCGACAACAATATTTATTTCACCCCGTTTCAAAAAATAATTTCTCAAAAACATAATAATTTTTTCACCACATTATTTGTATAATTTTATTAATTTTTTCGTTAAATTATCTCATTTATTTAATCCTATATGTGTTTTTAAATTAATCAAAATTCAACGAACACAACCAAAGGAATTAAATTTAAAATTCCGAATAGAATAAGGACTATTCTTGAAATCAGACCTTTTAGTTTAAAAGTAGCCCAAATTGTATCGAGTTGTCCAACTAAACAACATAAACTCCCAACCGCTTTCGTCAATTCTATGCAAAGGGATTGCTTCTGGGTTAGCTGACAAAGGTTGCCCCGCCGTCACTTTAGACACGAGCGGTGCCGGAAGGCCAACTGGAAAACCTTCTCTTCCAGTTTTTTTCCCCTGAAGTCGCCGTCTGCAATTGGGTTTCTCAAAATCTTTCTTTTCACAAGATCTTGTTGCTGGGTTCTTCTGCAGGTATGAAATAATCATTCTTTTTTTGGAAAATACATTGATTCTGATATGGAGAATTGTTCTTTGGTTTTGGGTAGTGTTTAGATCTTTGTTTAGATTTAGATTCCATTCATAAAAAAAGTCAACCTCTTTGTAACATTGAAGGGAAGTTAGTTGGAGAAATTCTATTTCATATGAGTTAAGAGCTAATCCTGGAATTTGTGATCTAATTGTGTTGCTGAGTAGTGGTTCTAGATTTATGATCAATACTCCATGAATCTGGATAAATACACATCTACTGCATGTTTAGATGATTATAGTAGATGGCCGAGGTGGAGCTACATTTGTTTTAGAAAATGATTTGTTGAAAACTTTCATCATTTGTCCATGACATTAATTGAAGTGTAAAGAGTATTATCGAACCTAGACTTATAAGGCGAGGACCGAGGAGTGGGGACAGGGATGAGTTTCATTTTGGCTAGGAAGCCTAGATTTTTATGCTATTTCTAGAACAAATTAGTGAATTTTGTTTTTCAACTGTGCTCTGATTTATACGTAAATGCGACGGCTTGACTGGATTCTTATTACAGACTTTGTCAAAGGCAAATTAGTCTGTACTTCGAGTTGCTTAAAGTTACTTTTTGTATGAGGCTTTTGACAAATGTAGAAACTTCTAAAATAGAATTGAACTTATAATTTCTTACGTCAAAAACGTAGACTTTAGTGATATGTTCTCAATCTCATCGCCCACGTTAACAACTAACAAATCAAAGGTCTAAAAAGAACCTTGTATATGTTTACGTTCAAATTATCCAAATATTCAACAAAAGTCCATGAAAGAGTAGGTGGGAGGTTTCTATATTATTTCAAAGTACACAAATTAGTCCTCTAAAGGAACAAAAGATTTTAAATGATACTTCTTTCGTTGTATTAAAATTATTACTTTTCAGTGATTATTTTTTTTAAATAACTATAATTATTAAAAATGTTTTAATTTATAAAATATATATTTAAAATCTACTTAGTTCATTGTCAAATAATTGAGAAATTTTAAACATTTATTCTAATAAAAAGGAATAATATTTCTTTTATTATTAATATCACTCTTAAATTCTTATAGATATATAGAGATACATGGAAAAGTGTGTAGGTTTTTAATTACAATTTGTGGCTTCTTGAAGCAAATGAAGGATTTAGTCAAAATAAATTAATCAGAGCGAGGTGTGAGGATTAAATATATCCAAACAACTGCATCTAGAAGATAAATTCATAGTTGCCGGTGATGTCAATTTATATCTTATTTTAAACATAATCAATTTCTCATCTTCCCTCTCACCCAGTGTCGGAATATTCTTTCTGTTGACCCAGAATTAGGCTTCGACTTAAGAAAATAGATTAGGAGTCGCCACCGATCATTTATTTTAAAACAAATGGGTTGATCGGATACGTTATTTCTTACCTGATCTACGTCTTACTAAAGATGTGTCGGATTCGAAAGTCGGTTACAGTCAATGAAGGGCTAGCACCCTTTAACTGCCCTTTCGATACTAGGAAATTTCCAGTTGTCTTAAATTAAGAAAATGAAAAGCTTAAATTAAAAAGTAAAAATATGATCCGAATCTTACCACTGATTGGTTGAAAATGTATCATTAAAAAAGCCAAAAGACGAATTAGAGAAAAAAAATGAAAATAAAAAAATAGAGTAGGATAAAGGAGAAAAGGAATTCAACATGAAGATAAAAAGATAAAGTAAATAAAAAGGAATAAAAAGATAAAAATAAAAATAAAAATAAAGATTAAAACATCAAATAATAAATAAAATAGTAATGATCTATATGCAATAGATAAAATAAATAAATAAATAAATAAAATGAACATCAATAATATAAAAAAATATGAAA
Source organism: Hibiscus syriacus (assembly GCF_006381635.1). Classification (NCBI taxonomy): domain Eukaryota; kingdom Viridiplantae; phylum Streptophyta; class Magnoliopsida; order Malvales; family Malvaceae; genus Hibiscus; species Hibiscus syriacus. The sequence continues at coordinate 1,116,349 of NW_024063392.1, read as the reverse complement.
TAAAAAAATGAAAAATAAAGTAAAAAGAAAAAGAAAAAAACATGTATATATACAATATAAATAAAAATAATAATCAACTAAGAAATAATTAAAAAATACATATATTAATAAACGTATAAAATTATTAATAGTATATATTTAAATAATAAAATATAGTATAGATATAAAATATATTTACAAATATATAGATTAAAATAATGAAAAAGTAATAATAATGAATAAAAATGAAAAAATATAATAAAAAATATAATTAAATATAGATAATAATAAATATAATATTTAAATAATAAATAAATAAAAATTATAAAATGTAAAACGATCGAAATGAATGAAAAACAGAAGTGGGGATCGATTTTAGGAGAAATCAGGGGTGATAATAGAAGAATTAAAGAAAGGGGGACCAAAATAGAATTAACCCATTTTTGTTTAAAAACACGCGGGTCAAAGGCTTTGGGTCGGGTCAACATGCGAGTCCAACGGGCTTAATATATAAGCCAACCTTTTTTAAGCTTCATTTATTCTCTTCTTCACGAGAGTCTCCCCCCTTTTCTCTCCATTGGTCTTCAACCTGAAGAACTGGCCACCGCCTAGGTTCATGAGAACCCAGAACACGGCCAACGCCGCCTCGTCAGCCGCTGTTGATCGGTGTTGGCCGCCGGTCATCGGCGGCGAACATAAATAATTTTGCCTTTTTTGAAAGCATTCGACTCTCTCGTTTCGAAAACCAAAGTATTTTCTTCAAAAAACAAGCCTCGGGGTATAGATCGGGGTTCGAAAACTTCAAAACCCCACCCCCCTCTTGGTCATTGGCATTTTTGTTTATTTTTTTTTTTGAGTTTTTGCAAAAAACAAGCAAAACACACTTCCACAAACGCATACAACCGATAAATCGAAAGAGGTATGGGTTTTTACCTTCCGTTCTTTTCAAAAAATGAGGAAAATGCTTCGATTAATGCTCGTGCTTCTCGCGTAATTTCTCAGTACATATTGGGTATGAAATTTCTTGTATTTCTACTGCCAAAATCGGGTCTTGCATATGGTGTGGATTACATGTATTTATAGCCTCGAATTTGGCTATTTTTAGAGTCATATACAAATTAAAATGTTGCTTCTGTTGGTTGTGAATGAGTCCTACTAACACACGTTGGACTGTGTTTGTTGAGACGTGAGGAAACTGGTTGCGTGGGGGGAGGGAACCGACGGCAGTTTCGGGCTTCATACAACAGATGACAGGTGGCGCTTGGGGGGATGCTTGCTAGGGTTTGAGACAACCCTAGATATCTTTATTGTGGACCGTTGGATCTCATTTAGATCCAACGGTCACTATTGCTGGCGGCTGGGAGCACCAGATGGACAAGCTGGAAATCCCTACCTGGTTTAGAGCTTGGGTCGGTTCGGGTTACTGCGTGTGGGCTTGCTGGGTGTACCGGGCTGCTGGGTATTATTTTATTTGGGCCTAAAACATGTAAAATAATAGATTAATGATATGTAATATATTCTTATTATAATATATACATAAATATTACAAATGTCACACATATATAATTGGATGAAATGAGGTGTCTACAGCTGCCCTTCTTTGCTCATTATCGTGTAACGAAAATAGAGCAAAGATTAATATACACAAATTTCATCCTTGTCGGATGTCCTTTGTCGTAGAGTTGAAATCTGATACTGAAACTGTTTTGTTAATTTAAATCATGAAATGACTCCCTCGTCGTGAGGTTGGGTCGAAACTAGAAAATTCTGAGCACGAAACCCTTCATCGTGAAGTCGAAATCGAACTCACAATATTAATAAGTGGCTTCTGGATCGTCTTCTGGCTCAAGATATTTCGTCGTGAAGGTGAAAATTTGTCCTGAAGACTTTGGTGTTGTTGTGTCACAAATGACTCCTTCGTCGTGAAGTTGGGTCAATCTGTCTGTGAAGTTGGAATAATATATGGTCCCTTCGTCGTGAAGTTGAGCCTTGGAATTGGATATCCTTCATCGTAAAGTTGAAATCCAATGTAAGTTGCGTTGTTTCGAGGCCAATATCCTTCACCGTGAAGTTGAAATTGACTCTGAAACTAGAAAGTTTATTGACAGACACTCCTTCTTTGAGTTGGATATCATTCGTCGTGAAGTTAAAATCCAATATAGAGATGGGTGATGCTTGTGTGCACGATTCCTTTTATCGTGAAGTTGAAACCGTGGATGACCTCTTCGTCGTGAAGTTGAGCCTTGACTTGAATATCCTTCTTCGTGAAGTTGAAACCAAGCTTGTGCTGTTTTGAGTATAATATCCTTCGTCATGAAGTTGAAATTGGCTCTAGAAACTGGGAAGCCCCTTCGCCGTGAAGTTGAGATTTGAATTGGATATCCTTCGTCATGAAATTGAAATCCAATGTAGAGTTGGAACGATATCCTTCATCGTGAAGTTGAAATCGTGGATGTGGGCATGATATCCTCCGTCATGGAGTTGAAATCGTGGATTTGTGGGTACGATATTCTCCATCGTGGAGTTGAAATCGTGGATGACTCCTCCGTCATGAAGTTGAGCCTTGACTTGAATATCCTTTGTCTTGAAGTTGAGATCCAAGTATTGAATGGCTTCGCTTTAGATATCATTCGTCGTGAAGTTGAAATCTACTCTCAAGCAAATTGTGTCGCTTTGAGTCCAATATCCTTCGCTGCGAAATTGCAATTTGCTCTAGCTAAAACCTGCAAAGTTATGCATATATGTGATGTTATGGATGCAATGCTCTTAGGTATGCCTGAAATGCATATGCAACATATGTTATTTTGGGCTCTGGAGAGAAATCTCGATCTCCGGTTGCCTGTCTGGAATCTTGATTCTGGAATCTTGAAGTTTTGATTCCCGATCTTGAATTCTTCAAATGTGTAAATATGATATTCTTTGTTCCTTGATCTGGGAAATGCTTCTCGACCATCTTAAGTATGTGTCTGAGCCTTGATAGGCTTCCGGATACCTGCACTTTTCAATGAATCTTTGTACAGTAATACGCGATTATCTTTTGCATAAGTAACTAAATCATTAAGTTTAAGTTCAATCCAAGATGCTCAAAAGGAATTTATTTAGAGAATAATATTGTCTTTATTTATAAGGGAAAAAGAACAAATAATACATGACAAACATTTTGGACAATGAATACATGATGACGTGTGAATTAATGTCTTAGATCTCGATAATGTGGGCACTTATGAGCTGAAAAGCCATTAGGTGACCTTGAATGCAACTTTTGTCAAGGAATCTTCGAAAATGCAACAACGTTCTGGAGAGTGCAACATTTCTCCGACTCGTTGAGTTTGTAGAAGATCAGGATGCCATGATGCTTCCACTGTCTGGATCTCTTGAATCAACATCCAAATCACCCTTTTCAGTTTTCAACTTGGACCCATCCTTGGTTGCATGACGCCCTTTGTGGGTTTTCGTCTTGAACCCACCTTATTTTTATTTTCTCTTTTTCTTTTGTTCTTTTTTCAATTTAGGATGCCCTTTCGGGTTTTCACCCTAAACGTTTTTCTCTTTTTTTTCTATTTTTTTGTCTATTTTTTTGACTTAGGAAACCCTCTTGGGTTTTCATCCTAAGCGAAGTAGTTCTTGATTACATCTGAGTTGATGAGATGTGGCAGTTCAGGTCCGTCCATTTTAGCCAGGACAAGGGCTATTCCGAAAAAGGCTTTTTTCACGACATAAGGTCCTTTCCAATTTGGCATCCATTTTCCTCGAAAATCTTTCTGGACTGGCCAAATTTTCTTTAGCACCAGATCTCCTTCGCGGAATATTCTTGGGTGCACCTTTTTGTCATGTGATCGGATCATTCATTTCTGATAGATTTTGGCCATGATGAATGACTTTGAGTCTCTTTTCATCTATCAAGTTCAGTTGATCATACCGGGATTGTACCCATTTTGCATCATCTAGTTTGACTTCTGTCAAGACTTGAAGTGAGGGAATCTCCACTTCGATGGGCAGTACTGCTTCCATTCCATAAGCTGGTGAAAACGAAGTTGCCCCAGTCGAGGTTCGTACCGAGGTTCGGTAAGCGAACAAAGCAAAGGGCAATTTCTCATGCCAGTCTTTGTAAGTCTCAATTGTTTTTTCCATTATCTTTTTGATGTTTTTGTTTGATGTCTCTACTGCTCCGTTTATCTTTGGTCTGTAAGCGGTAGAATTATGATATATCATCTTGTTGTTCAAGTTTGTAGCGTTATCGGTAATGATCCTTTCAGTTAGACCATACCGACATATGATTTCTTTCTTCAGAAATTTGGAAATAGTGGATTGAGTGACACTGGCATATGATACAACCTCTAACCATTTGGTGAAATAATTGATTGCCACAAGAATGAATCGGTGACCATTTGAAGCCTTCGGGTGGATTTACCCGATAACATCCATGCCCCACACAGAGAAGGGCCATGGTGACGTCATTACATGAAATGGATGAGGTGAAACATTGATTTTATCTCTGTAAATTTGACATTTATGACATCTTCTAGCATAGTTGATGCAGTCTCTTTCTAGTGTGGACCGTATCTCATTATTTATCTTGACATTATATGTCCATTTGCATGTGCACCACAAACTCCGTCATATACTTCTTCCACTATCATTTTTGCCTTTTCAGTATCGACGCACCTTAACAGAACTTGATTATGGCTTTTCTTGTATAAGACCTCCCCGTCAAGGATGTATCCAACTGCCATCCTTCTAATGGTTCTTTTATCGGTTTTGGTGGCTTCCTCTGGATAATTCTGATGCTTGATATACTGCAGAATGTCGTGGTACCAAGGCTTAGTGTCTTTCACTTCTTCAATTGGGTAACAATGAGTCGGGTACTCATACGACTACATGACAATTGGCATCATTTCAGACTCACTGCCAGCCTTGAATGCGGCTGCCAAGGTAGCTAAGATATCAACCATTTGATTTTCTGCTCTTGGCACATAGTGGAATGTGACTTCTTCGAACTCTTCAAGCAGATCCAATACTAGCTTCTGGTGTTCTACCAACTTTGCATCTTTGGTTTCCCATTCTCCATGGAGCTTATAGATCACTAAGGTTGAATCTCCGTATACCCGTAAAGTCTTTATATATTGCCCCAGTGCAGCTCGAATTCCCAAGACACAGGCTTCATACTCTGCTATGTTATTAGTGCAATCGAAGTTTAGTCTGCTCGTGAATGGGTAATGATTTCCCTCTGGGGAGATCAATATTGCCCCGATGCCATGTCCTAACGCATTTGATGTACCATCGAAATGCATTCTCCAGGAATAGTCGGTAGAAGTACTTGTCTCTTCTAAGGTTATAGCCATCAGGTCCTCGTCTGAGAAGTCAAAGTCCAAAGGTTCGTAATTTTCATCGGTTCTGCTTGCCAAGAAATCTGATATGGCACTTCCTTTTATGGGTTTCTGGATCACATACTCGATGTCAAATTCAGACAATAACATATGTCATTGGGCTAACCTCCCAGATAGAGTATGGATACCCATAATGTACTTTAAAGGGTCTAACCTGGAAATCAGCCAAGTGGTGTGATACAGTATATATTGTCTAAGTATTTTTGTTGCCCAGACTAGAGCACAACAAACCTTCTCGATATGAGGATATCTGACCTCGCAATCGGTGAACTTCTTGCTCAGATAGTAGATGGCTCTTTCATTTTTTCTAGATTCGTCGTGTTGACCCAGGACACAACCCATTGAGTTCTCGAATATGGATAGATACAAGAACATAGGTTTACCTGGGATAGGGGACATCAGGATAGGAGTGTGAGACAAATACTCCTTTACTTTTTTTAATGCAATTTGACAGTTCTCGTCCCAGGCTCTAGAGTTGTTCTTTCGCAGAAGATGGAAGATTGGGACACATTTGTCGGTTAACTGAGATATGAACCGCGCTATGTAGTTCAATATGCCCAGAAAACCTCGGACTTATTTTGTGTTCGTGGGGGAGGCAGATTCTGGATAGCCTTAACTTTATCAGGATCAACCTCAATGCCTTTTCTGCTGACCACGAAACCTAATAGCTTCCCGGATATCACCCCAAAGGTACACTTGCTAGGGTTCAATCGCAGCTGGAACTTCCTCAATCTCTGAAAGAGCTTTCTCAGGTTCTCGACATGTTCATTCTCAGTTTGTGCCTTGACAATCATGTCGTCGACATAAACCTCAATTTCTTTATGCATCATGTCATGAAACAGGGTCACCATAGCTCTCTAATATGTTGCCCTAATATTCTTCAATCCGAAGGGTATCACTTTATAGCAGAAAGTTCCCCACATTGTGACGAACGTGGTCTCCTCCATGTATTCATGATGCATCTTGATCTGATTATATCCCGAGAATCCATCCATGAATGAAAAGAAAGCGTTCCCGATTGTATTGTCCACCAATGTGTCAATGTGAGGTAGAGGAAAGTTGTCTTTAGGGCTCGCCTTGTTAAGGTCCCGGTAATCGACACACATGCATACTTTCCCATATTTCTTTGAAACAGGCACTATGTGGGCCACCCACTCCAGATACTTGGCCATTTGAAGAAAAGCTGCGTCAAATTGCTTCTTGACCTCTTCTTTGATTTTAAAGAGCATCTTAGGTCGCATCATTTTCATCTTTTGTTGCATGGGTTTGTATTCTGGTTTGATCGGTAGTTTGTGACTACTATATCTGTGTTTAGTCCCGGCATGTATTGATACGACCAGACGAACACATCTCTGTACTCCTGAAGTAAGACTATCAGGTTTTATCTTGCTTCAGCAGACAGAGTTGTACCGATTTTAACTTCCTTTATGTCATCTTCAGTGCCCAGATTCAAGATTTCGATCGTCTCCTCATGTGGCAGTATTTGTTTGTCTTCTCTTTCTACCATTCTCAACAATTCGGTAGGCAAGTTGTACTCCTCTTCATTGTCGCATTCATCAAATTCCCCGAGACAAATGGCCAATTCAAAATCCACATCCGGATCAAGATCATTAGTGCCTGCACTATCGTTATCTGGGACCTGAAGGAAAGAAAATGTGTATGTGTGAGAGGAAAAAATTCCACACGGAACAATCAAAGATTGTATTCGAAAGAGAATATAATGAAGTACTAGAATGAAGAAAATAGACAATGAATTCAAAAAGACATGAAATAAGAAAACTTGTTTGCCATGAAAAGAGAAAAAATGCATCTTTTATTGAAATTAAACAAAATGTTTATTCACCCTTACAAAAGATCACCTATTACCCTAGGTATAGGCAAATAGAGATAGTTCGAATATTACTATGAAAGATTCTTGTAAACCACAAGTAATTCTTCCACCGACCAGCTGCTAGGCACGAACCCAGGTGACAGAGGGCATATTCCGGATCTATCTTTGTTGTCAACATCTTCTGTGATCACGGCATTGATGTTCAGATCTTCTAGAGCCACTTCTAAATCGGATGAGGCAGTTTCAAACACATAACCACCTGACTTTAATATATGGTAAAGAGGTGGGAATATCATGGGTTCCCATTGAAATTCGTTTACAGTTAACCTGACTATCATTATTTCTCGGTTCTTCTGGACTTCCTTCTTCTTCTCATGGTATCTGGGCTGAAAACCGAGCACAAACAGATCTAGTTTAACAATGGGAAGGACTGAACTAATCCTTCATTGCAACTTCTTCCCAAACCCTCTTCTGGTCTTGGCACCTCTTTCCAAAGCCTGCATGATCTCCATTCTGGTACATTTGGAAAGCTGGGGTTTAGGAATCCTTATTCCTTCTACCACGAATGTGACATTCACAAACTCCAAGGAACAGAATGAACACTCTACCACTTCTTCATCTACTTCGATGTACGGGGCATCCGTGGTTACACTCGCCACGATATCTTCCTTAGCATTAATAATTACTAAGGCCCCGTCAATAACAAATTTGACCTTTTGATGCAGCATGGATGGTACTGCACCAGCTTGATGAATCCATGGCCTCCCCAAAAGATAGTTGTAAGAAGACATGATATCCATCACTAGGAATTTGACATCATAGGTGGCAGGTCTGATGGTCAACAACACCTCGATCTTACCAATAACCTCTCTCTTGGTCTCATCAAATGTTCGAACCACATTCTGGAAAGTTATCATATATGAGGTATCTATTGGCAGCCTTTTCAATGTGACTAAAGACATTACGTTCAGGGCTGAGCCATTATCAATTAAGAAACTTGGTAAAGCGTGCCCCTTGTAATACGTAGTGATGTGTAATGTCTTTGTTCGGCCTCTCCCTCCGGATGGAATCTCATCATTTGAGAATGAGATGAGATTATCAGCTTGAATATTACTCACCAGTTGATCCATCTTGCTGACTGGTATGTTATACGACACGAACGTTTGATTTAGGACTTTCAACAGTGCTTCTCGGTGTGCCTCCGAGTTCAACAACAGTGCTAGCATTGAAGTATGTGTAGGTAAGTTGTGGAGCTGTTCTACAATGTTGTACTCGCTGTGGTTCAAGAACTTGAGGAACTCCTTAGCTTCTTCCTCTTTTATAGGTTCGTTGATAGCTAGCACATCTTCTTTGAAGGGCTCTAGTGGTCTCTTTCCCATTTTACTATCACTTTCTTTGGAAGTACTCACCTGGCATTCGTACTTCCATGGCACTTGTCGATTGTCATTGTATTGAAAAGATCGAGGTGTTGTGATTACCATATTTGCTTGTGTTGATATTGTCATCTTTGTTTTAGGGTTAATTATCAAAGGACCCCTACCAAATACTCTTTCTGATGATTCTCCAGTAGCGTAAACTTCTGCTTCTGGGGAATCCTGAATCTCTTCATAAAACTCCAGCTCTTTCTTGTCCATCATGAGCTGGACTAATGACTTGAATTCTGGACAATCTTGCACCTTATGCCCTCATTCGTTGTGGTAACAGCAATGGTTACCATCTTCAATCATTGTTGTACGCGACTGGGGTGCAAGAAGCCCCACCTTTACCATTTGGCTCTATACCTAAGCCAAATGAGCTTTAACTTCCGAAACATTGGTTTTGATTCTCCTGCCGTTCTTGGTGGTGACTGCATTAATTATGGTCTCTGAATGATTAGGCAAGGGATTCTAGGCAATGTTCGGTGTTCCAGAGTTGAAATAGATCCAATTCTTATTCCGCATTCATTGTACAAGCCTCTTTAATGCAAGATAATTTTCGATCAAATGTCCCTGCACTACGCCATGATATTCTTAGTGGCCGTTCTCATCAAACCATCTCAGATAAGGGGCTTTATAGGATAGGGTGACACCGCGTGAGTGTTGAAGATATGTTGGTACAACTCTTTGTATGTCATAGGGATGGGATCGAACTACTCCCTTTCCCTTTCCTTCATTGGTTCTCTATGAGCTTGGTTAGAAGTATCGGATGGTACAACTGCAGTTGCTTTTGAACTTGAGATTGTAACACCTTTGTTTTCATTATAGGTGTTGACATTGTTGATCTCTCATTCTTTGTTCTTCATGGGAGGCTTTTTACTGGAATCTCCTCCCTCAATTTTTCCTTGTTTAATGGTCAATTCGATTATTTCACCAGCCATGACTAGATTTGAGAAACTTCCCGATGTGATTGCCACCAGGTGCCCGAAGTAAGGCGCCTTCAGGATTTGTACAAACAGATTCCTGGTTTCCTTTTCATCCAAAGGTGGATGAACTTGCACAGCCAAATCCCTCCATCGCTGTGCGTATTGTCAGAAACTTTCATTGTGTTTTTTCTCCAAGCTTTGTAGCATAACCTGGTCTGGTCTCATATCATTAATATGTTTGTACTGCTCCAAGAAAGACTTGGTTAAGTCTTTCCATGTCTTGCTATGAATTTGGATGAGCTGGTTGTACCACCGGATAGCTGAATTAGACAGGCTCTCCTGAAAGTAGTAGATCAGGAGTTGGTCATTTCCCCCATATCCCGTCATATTCCAACAGAACATAGTGATGTGGGCTGAGGGGCAGCTGTTCCCATCAAACTTCTCGAACTCAGGGACCTTAAACTTTGGTGGAAGCACCAAATCTGGAACCAGGCTCAACTCTATTGCCTCCACTTCATAATAATCATGGTCCCCTTGGACCATCTTCATATGATCTTCTAATATCCTGATCTTTTCTTCCATCTTCTTTGCCTTATCTTCCTCGTCAAAATCTGGGATCGGGTAGTCATCTAGATGACTGTCAGAGTTGGCTGCAGAAGTTTTTATATTCGCAACCGATACAGCTTTCCCTTTGGTGGCAGATGAGTCACCTTACAGTCTGGGTAAGATCCCAAATGAGACAACCACTTGTGGGGTCGGTGGTATAGCTACCCTCTCGGATGAACCTACCCCAAGTGCACTTGCTTGTTATTGTAAACCATACAACTTAGCCACGATTTGGTCGACTAAGGACTCCTGACTTTTCGTTATTGAATTCAAGGTACTTTTACTGTTATGGGCCATTTTGTCCTCCAATTCATTCTGCAGTTTTGCCATGTTCTCTTTAATCTTTTCGATTATGGCCTCCATTTGTCTCTTCTTTGTTCGAGTATTGTACGGATGATACGTATCTAATGCTTGAGGTGATAAACTTGGTGTTTGTTCTTTCTCTTTCTGAGACATGTTCTGCTAGTTAATGTGAATATAAAAAACATGGAAAAAATAAAAATAACATGAAATATAAAATGAAAGGAATGCAATGCATAATGTATGTAATTTAGAGGCATTGATCCAGAAAAGTTTCCATTATTATAAATAATCCTTATTTAGTCAAAAATGTTTTATCTTTTAAGAGACATAAAAATAATCAAAGGTACATCCAGACTAAATCCTCTAGACCTCGAACATCTTCTAGTAGGTTGACAAGTCTTTTGCCTTCATCTGTCGCTGGTTGAATGCCTTGTTGAACCACTTCAACTTTCCTTGCCAGGTCGTGTAGATGACGGGCTGCCTTCTGTACTTGATCCAGGAAATCTCATATAACTGCTTCTCTGGCCTTTACCCTTTGTTGTGCTTGCTCACAACAGAAACGCCATTGTAAACCTCCGTCAAAGGGCACTATATGAAGCTCACTCGCTTGCTTCTTAAACCCATCTACAATAGCTTCTAACTCAGCTATTGTCTTGCCATCTTTCTCATGTTGTTTCTCTAGATCAGCCACCCGGGTTCTTAAGCGTTGGTTCTGGTGTTGACTGTCTACCAAGCGCCTCGGAGCAGTCTTCAGCTGTTCCTTCCAAGCTCTCTCATCAGGCCCCTCAAACTTCCTTTTCAGGCTATAAGCTTCGTCTTTCCAGTATTCAGAGGTTATTTTCAACTTGGAGTTGTCATTGACTTTATCTTGATACCCCTTTCTCAAGTCGTTGAGCTCGAAATGGATTTTCTTCTATTCCTTCTCCAGTTTGTCTGCTCGATCTTTTTGAGTGTCGGCATCTAGCTTCCACTGATAGTGTTCAGCTTCAAGTTCCTTTACCCTCTGTTTCAGCTCATTATTCACAGCTTCAAACTCTGCCTTAGCTATCTCAAGTTCAAAAGGGACAGGCTTGAGATGTTCTTCCATGGTCCGGGTGTCTTCACTGTCTACACCGGGATGTTGTGATTTTTCCTCACTCTTCGCCACTCAAAATAATTCGGAGTAAACATTTATTTGGCAGATACGATATCCATCTGGAACACTTTCTTCCATGACTCGGCTACCTCTTTGATCATCTTCTTATAGTTATTACCATGGTACACAAACTCTACCGCAGATAATCATATGTAGCCGAGACAAATTGACGTGCCCCGTATTGTCTTAATGCCAAAAGCAGAGAATATCCAACTCCACCCCATAGTCCAAGTAGGGTCATAGTATCAGAATCCCCACACCAAAAAAGAACGCCACTGAGAAACAACCAGGGGGCTCTCCAGGCAATATCCCGATCCTAAAGATGCGTGAAGACCTTCATCCATTTTTCCTTCGAGGTGCCTTCATACCATTTCATAGTGATGAATTCACCTAAAGGTGAATAAGTAGTACTGAATCAGCGATAGGAAACCCCGTTAGTCTTCTAGAAATGGTTGTGAATCCATACTTGAAGGCGCTGAGCACACCCAATAAATCTTCCTCCACCAGTTCTTCTGCAATGATTGAGAGATCGAAAAGTTTCGGCTAAAATGGTTGGTACTTGGTTGACTCGCCTCGGAAGTTGTTCAAACAGTTCCACCATGGCTACGTCTATGTACCCCAAAGTCTTATAAAAGATAATCAAACCGTACAAACCCAGTGCAAAAAGGTCTATAGTCTTCCATTCATCCGGGTGGTTCTTCATTAGTTTCTTGATGTCAGACCAAGGAATTCCTTCTCCGGTGCCTCTGCACTGAGTCCGATCAGTTACCCATTTTTCGTCTACTCCGGCAACTTTGGCCAACCCATTTTTGAAAGGTTGACTCTTGATATGCTTAATATAGGCTCGCTCCAGTCTAATGTTTTCACAGTGTAGCAGTGTAATATACTCCTCGATAGTAGGCACCATGTCTTCCTGGTTAAAGATGAAGCAGTTGTACCCCGGATTCCAAAACAGAATTAAGGCTCTGATCAAGGGCTCGTCTATCTTGACATGGAGTAAGAGTGTGATATCACCATACCCTTGGTTGAACTTCTACTTTCAGTCACTTTTCCAATTGTCCCAAATACTCCGTAGTTCTTGAAAATCGTTTTGCTTCAGGCTAACAGAGGCATAACTGACTAGTTCTGACACATAGCTTCCATGAAGACTGTCTCCCTTCTCTTTATGAGTCTTCTCGGACCATAGTCATGCCTCGGCGTTTTTTTATCTCTTGTATTACAACACCTTTGTCCATTAATTCAGATTATTTGGGTGTAACAAATGCTTTTTAGGGATCAATAGCCTCTTTTATGATGCAGATTCTAAAAAACAAACACGAAAGCGAAAAGTTAGTAAAAATAATAAAAGAAATATAAATGATGAAATAAAGAAAGAAAAGTAGAAAGACAAACAAACAACATGGTTAGGGTAAAAATGTCCTAGGGTTTGAAATGAGGTTTTAGGTTGGCTCTATTTTTTCATAGTCTCCCGGTTTAGGTTCTAAAAAACAGTACTCGAGTTCTCCTTGCCGGTGCCCCCTTAGGCCCGCCAGACCCTTAGTCCTAAGCCCATTACAAGCTTGTGTGGACTAAGTTAAACTCAAGAGGAAACATTCCCTTATGCCCATACGGAGAATAAATTCACACGAAAACATAACTTTCACCCCACTTAAGAACGGGTTCGGAGCTCGGTTTTAGCGCCTTAAGTGAAAAACGAGTTTGGAAGACTGAAACCATTAGAAAATGGTTAGTACAACTATTTACTCGAAAATATAATCAAAAGTAAGCAATAAGGATCGAAATGCTACCTTAAAATTTAAACTTACCCTTTTCGTTAAAAAGACAACTGAAAATTACCTTAGCCTGACTCAGTTACCTGTGTCCCCAGCAGAGTCGCTAAGCTGTCGGAACCATCTTTTGGTTGGGCCCGGAATTGGACTTCGACTTAGGAAAATGGATTAGGAGTCGTCACCGATCATTTATTTTAAAACAAATGGGTTGATCAGATATCTTATTTCTTACCTGATTTGCGTCTTACCAAAGATGTGTTGGATTCAGGAGTTGGTTACAGTCAAGGAAGGGTTAACACCCTTGAACTGCCCTTTCGATACTACATAATTTCCAGTTGTCTTAAATTAAGAAAATGAAAAACTTAAATTAAAAGGTAAAAATATGATCTGAATCTTACCACTGATTGGTTGTAAATGTATCCTTTAAAAGCCAAAAGACGAGTTAGAGAAAAAATGAAAATAAAAAAAATAAAGAAGTATAAAGGAGAAAAAGAATTCAACATGAAGATAAAAAGATAAAGCAAATAAAAAGGAAAAAAAATAAAGATTAAAAACATCAAATAATAAATAAAGTAGTAATGATCTATATGCAGACGATAAATAAATAAATAAATAAAATGAACATCAAGAATATAAAAAAATATGAAATAAAAAAATGAAAAATAAAGTAAAAATTAAAAGAAAAACATGCATATATACAATATAAATAAAAAAATCAACTAAGAAACAATTAAAAAAATACATATAGTAATAAACGTATAAAATTATTAATAGTATATATTTAAATAATAAAATATAGTAGAGATATAAAATATATATACAAATATATAGATTAAAATAATGAAAAAGTAATAATAATGAATAAAAACGAAAAAAATAAATAAAAAATATAAATAATAATAAATATACTATTGAAATAAAAAAATTAAAAAAAATAAAAAAATGTAAAAGGATCGAATTGAATGAAAAACAGAAATGGGATCGATTTTAGGAGAAATCAGGGGTGATAATAGAAGAATTAAAGAAAGGGGGACCAAAACAGAATTAAACCATTTTTGTTTAAAAAAACATGGATTAGAGGCTCCGGGTCGGGTCAACACGCGGGTCCAACTAGCTTAATATATAAGCCAACCTTTTTTTAAGCTTCATTTCTTTTCTTCTTCACGAGAGCCTCCCCCTTTTCTCTCCATTGTTCTTCAACCTGAAGAACCGCCTACCGCTTGGGTTCATGAGAACCCAGAACACGACCAACACTGACTCGTCGGCCGTCGGTCATCGGCGATGAACATAAAAATTTTTGCCCTTTTTTGAAAGCCCTCGACTCCCTCGTTTCGAAAACCAAAGTATTTTCTTCAAAAAAAAACAAGCCTTGGGGTATAGATCTGGATTCGAAAACTTCAAAACCCCACCCCCACTTGGTCATCGGTGCTTTTGTTTTAAAAAAATTCGAGTTTTTGCAAAAAAAACAAGCACAAAACACTTCCACAAATGCATGCAACCGACAAATTGGAATAGGTATGGGTTTTTTTTACCTTCTATTCTTTTCGAAAAATGAGGAAAATGCTTCGATTATTGCTCGTGCTTCTCACGTAATTTCTTAGTATATTTCGTGTATGAAATTTCTTGTATTTATATTGTCAAAATCGTGTCTTACATATGGTGTGGATTACATATATGTATAGCCTCGAATTTGGCTATTTTTAGAGTCCTATACAAATTAAAATGATGCTTCTGTTGGTTGTGAATGAGTCCTACTAACACACGTTGGATTGTGTTTGTTGAAACAAGAGGAAACTGGTTGCGTGGGATGAGGGAACAGTTGGCAGTTTTGGGCTTCATAAAGCAGAAGACAAGCGACGCTTGGGGAGAGGCTTGGTAGGGTTTGAGACAACCCTAGATATCTTTGTTGTGGACCATTGGATCTCATCTAGATCCAACGGTCACTGTTGCTGGCGGCTAGGAGCACCAGATGGACAAGCTGGAAATCCCTACCCGGTTTGGAGCTTGGGCCGGTTCGGGTCACTGCGTGTGGGCTTGCTGGGTGTAACGGGCTGCTGGGTAGTATTTTATTTGGGCCTGAAACATGTAAAATAATAGATTAATGATATGTAATATATGCTTATTATAATATATACATAAATATTACAAATGTCACACATATATAATTGGATGAAATGAGGTGTCTACACCCAGAAATTATTAAAATATGTTTGGAATTATTAATGAGGCATTCCATTTTTGAAATTGCGTGAATCATAAAGTATAAATATAATATAATATTAATCCTCGCTTAAAAATAAGAAATACCTTCAACGTTTTCATTATATTGAATAATGAACAACATCATAACACAAACTTATAATGGGTATATTATATATTTAACCATTTAGTCTTTATTTTAATTTTATTTTGATCATTTAATTATTTTTTTCAAATTATCATTAATGTTATATTTTGATTCTATTTTGATCACTTATTAATAAAAACATAAGAATTGTTGAAGTTCTATTTTTTTTTATTTTTTCAATAATAAAATGACATTACCTTATGTGACATGTCAGTGTCACTGTTAATTTTTTAATGAAAAATGATCAAAATAAAATCAAACATAACAATAGTGATGATCATTAAAAAATAATTTAGTGATCAAAACAAAATCAAAATAATAATTGGGTTACGGAGTGTACCCAATTATAACCAAAACGAAAAAAAATCACCGGTAACATTATCAGTCAAACAAAACGCCAAATGGAAGCTCCTATGAATATTTTTATTACTTATTCTTTTATTGTGTTTTAGTTTATTTCTTCCAACCATGAACTTGACTAAGTAAGTTCATATTTAGTATTTTATAAGTGTATTTCGTGCTTGAATCAAAACCAAAACTTCATCTTGAAACTCTCCAGAAAGTACAAGTTTTCCTTTCTCAAATGTTTTATCCATTTCTCTGCGGAGATGTCCATCACCAAGAAGAAGAAGATGATGATGAAATCTGGTCTACCAGTCCTGTTTGTTTTCCAAGAAAATAAAAAAAAAAGACACCAAGAATCCCTATACAACACGGGGACTCGACCAGTTCACCGCACTTTTAGCATAACTCGAAGAGAAAAGGCAAAAAATTTACTCAAAAACAGGATCCCAAAGCTTAGTTGGATTCGTTTACAACCACTCAAACGATTGTGTCCCGGTCGAGATAAATTTGAAAGACAAGAACGAAGACAAAACCAAACAAGGAAACACCAAAGAAACGTATGTTCCTGAAACCATTAACATGTTGAAAATCAATTCATGGGCGGCTGAAAACAAGTGGGGCGGCTAAACAATGCATGGGCGGCTAAATGATCAAATTTAGACAATTTTTATTGAATTTTTAAATGGGTTAATTACACTTTAGTCATTACACTTTAGGGTAATTTAAAAGACTAGTTCCTAAGCTTCAACTATAAATACCCTAGCCCATTTAGCTTCAAAATCATCCCAAAAATCATTTCTTTCTCCCATTACTAGAGAGCTTTCTTGTGAGTAGTGAGTGTTTTGTAAACACCTGTAAATTTTCTCTCTTAGTAAAAGATATGCAGTAATCCGGAGACGTAGGCATAATTGGCTGAACTCCGTTATCAATTTCGAGTATTATTTTCTGCTTTTATTTCGCATTCTCACTATTCTGGTTATAGGGAAATTACTCGTTCTCATTTTATTTCCCAATAATTGGTAATCAGAGCTTTTGGTTTTGAATTTTGTCAATTTTTTTGCGAGGTTACTATTTATTACTATTCACATGAATAGTAAAAATTTTGTCTGCAATACGAATTTGTCGAAGGAGGTGTTTTAATACACGGTGGTTCACAAGAATTGTCAGAAACGATCCAAACGAAGCCAGATTCGAGTGGGAGCGATGGCTGCAGACGAAGGGAATGTGAAAATTAAAAAGTTCGATGGTGCGGACTTTGGCTTTTAGAAGATACAGATTAAAGATTTTCTGTACCAGAAAAATCTATATCAACCTCTATCAGGAAAGCAACCATAGGGCGTGAAGAATAAAGACTGAGCTCTTCTCGACAGACAAGCCCTTGGAGTTATCCGACTGACGTTGTCCCGAAATGTTACTTTTAACATAGCAAAGGAAAAAACCACGGCATGTCTTATGGCGGCTCTCTCCAGTATGTATGAGAAGCCATCAGCCTCAAACAAAGTTCATTTGATGAGACGATTATTCAATTTGCGGATGGCGGAAGGGGCATCAGTGGCTCAACACCTAAATGAACTCAACACAATCACAACCCAGTTGAGTTCCGTGGAAATTGAATTCGATGATAAGTTTGAGCTTTAATTCTCTTATCATCTCTACCAGACAGTTGGAATGCTACTGTCACAGCAGTTAGCAGCTCGTCGGGAAACAGTAAATTGAAATTCGATGATGTTCGGGATCTGGTATTGAGCGAAGAAATTCGACGGAGAGAATCGGGTGAAGCATCAACCTCCTCAGCCTTGCACACGGAGTCTAGAGGGAGAACTTCAGAAAGAAATTCAAAACGTGGAAGATCCAAAATCCAGAAGGGAAAAATCAAGAACGAGACAGAAATATTTTACCTGTTATAACTATGTCAAGAAGAGTCACTTTAAAAGAGATTGCTGAGCACCGAAGAAAAATATCGGCACACAGGAATCTGCCAACATGACATAAGAGACAGGTGATGTCATGATTTTAAGCGTCAACAGTCTGATTGAATCATGGATCTTGGATTCAGGGGCATCTTTCCACTCCACCCCATGCCAAGAAATCATGGAGAACTATGTCAGTGGTGATTTTGGGAAGGTTCATCTAGCTGATGATGAAACCTTGAAGATCGTCGGAAGAGGAGACATCTGAATAAAGTTGCCAAACCAGACCACCTGGACGTTGAAAGGTGTGAGACATATTCCTGGTCTCAAAAGAAATTTGATTTCTGTTGGACAGCTTGATGGAGAAAGATATAGCACAACTTTTTCAGGCTGTGAATGGAAGATTACCAAAGGAGCACTCGTCATTGCTCGTGGTAAGAAGACTGGTACTCTCTATGTAACCTCAAATTTAGAGAATATCATTACAGTAGCAGATGCTGATGGAAAATCAAACCTATGGCACCATAGGCTTAGTCATATGAGCGAGAAAGGGATGAAGACACTTTTGTCAAAAGGGAAGCTGTCGGATCTAAAAAATGTAGATGTCGGACTATGTGAGGATTGCATCTTTGGCAAACAAAAGAAAGTCAGTTTTGCAAAGATTGGTAAGACACCCAAGGCAGAAAGGTTAGAGTTGGTTCATATTGATGTATGGGGACCATCTCCAGTTCCATCTCTTACAGGCTCACTATATTATGTCACCTTCATCGATGATTCTACGAGGAAGGTGTGGGTTTATTTTCTGAAAAAGAAATCAGAAGTCTTTGATACCTTCAAAAAATGGAAGACCATGGTGGAAAATGAGACTGATTTGAAAGTCAAGCGGTTGAGGTCTGATAATGGAGGAGAGTATAGAAACAGTAGATTCAGAGATTTATGTGCAAACAATAGGATCAAGATGGAAACAACAGTTCCCATGACACCGTAGCAGAATGGCGTAGCAGAGTGCATACACAGAACTCTGAATGAACGTGCCAGAAGCATGAGGATACATGTCGGATTACCCAAATTTCTATGGGCTGAAGCTATCAACACTGCAACTTACCTGATCAACCGTAGGCCCTCCGTTCCTTTGGATGGTGGAATACCAGAGGAAGTTTAGAGTAAGAAAGAAATAAACTTTTCACACTTAAGAGTGTTTGGTTGTATTTCTTATGTACACATAAATTCTGCTGAAAGAAGTAAACTTGATGACAAGTCCAATAAATATGTCTTTGTTGGTTATGGTGGTGATGAGTTCGGTTACCGATTTTGGGATTATGAAAATCGAAAGATCATCAGAAGTAGAGATGTCATTTTCAATGAAAATGTGATGTACAAAGACAGGTCAACCATAGAATCAAGTAGCTCCAATACTGAAGCCGAAACAAAAGAATTTGTTGCGTTTGAGGAGATTTCTAGAAATGATGTTCAGATCATTCCTGAAGCAGTTCAAGAAGAACCACACACACCAGAACTGAGACGCTCCTCCAGAATTCCTAAACCAACCCAACGCTATTCGCCTTTTTTGCACTACTTGTTGTTGATTGACAATGGTGAACCAGAGTGCTATGATGAAGCAATGCAGGTGGAGGATTCAGTCAAATGGGAGTCTTCCATGAAAAATGAGATGGACTCTCTTATGTCAAATCAGACGTGGGAATTAACTGAATTACTACCAGGCAAGAAAGTGCTCCATAACAAGTGGATTTACAGGATCAAAGAAGAGCACGATGGGAGCAAACGTTACAAAACAAGATTGGTTGTCAAAGGCTTTTAGCAAACAGAAGGTATTTAATACAATGAAATTTTCTCTCCAGTCGTAAAACTGTCTACAATCAGACTAGTGTTGAAAATTATAGCTACAGAGAATCTTTATCTTGAGCAGTTAGATGGTAAAGACAGCTTTCCTTCATGGTGATTTGGAGGAAGAAATCTATATGAGGAAGCCATAAGGCTTCATAGAGGTAGGCAAGAAAAACCTGGTATGCAGGTTAAAGAAGAGCTTGTATGGTTTAAAACAAGCTCCTAGACAGTGGTACAAGAAATTTGATAGTTTCATGAGTAGCAGTGGTTTTACCAGATACCAAGCAAATCATTGTTGCTACAACAAGAGGTTCGACAACAACTTCATTATTTTATTATTGTACGTTGATGACATGCTCGTTGCAGGCTCAGACATGCAAGAGATTATAAATTTGAAGAAAAAATTGTCGAAGCAGTTTGCTATTAAGGATTTGGGCACTGCAAAGCAGATTCTTGGGATGAAGATCAAGAGAGACACAAAGTCAGGGACTTTGATGTTATCACAGACTGAGTACATCAACAAAGTACTCTCCAGGTTCAGCATGCAAGATGCTAAACCAGTAAGTACACCTTTAGGTGTTCATTTTAGACTCTCCAAAGAACAGTAACCAAAGACAGAGAAAGAACGTGCACACATGGTGAAGGTGTCGTATGCCTCAGTAATTGGAAGTCTGATGTATGCCATGGTTTGTACCAGACCAGATATTGCTCATGCAGTGGGAGCTGTTAGCAGGTACATGAATAATCCAGGCAAGGTACACTAGGAAGCTGTCAAATGGATCCTCAAATATCTGCAGGATACTACAAACAAAGCACTTTGTTTCAAAAATGGAGATACGATACTAACAGGCTATGTAGATGCTGACTTAGTTGGAAATGTTGACATCAGAAGGAGCACTACAGGGTATGTCTATACTCTAGGAGGTACTGCAGTGAGTTAGGTTTCTCAACTACAGAAGATAGTTGCTCTCTCCACAACTGAAGCAGAATATGTTGCTATTATGGAAGCCAACAAGGAGATGGTTTGGCTCCAAAGTTTATTGAAAGAGTTAGGCAAGAAACAAGAAAACAATGTCTTGTATTGTGACAGTCAAAGTGCTATCCATCTAGCAAAGAATCCATCTTTTCATTCCAGGACGAAGCACATACAATTACGATATCATTTTATCCGGTCTCTTCTAGAAGATGGGATTTTGAAACTTGAAAAGATCAGTGGAGCTCAAAATCCGGCAGACATGTTAACAAATACGGTGACTACGGACAAATTAAAGTTGTGTTCAGCTTCAATTGACATGCTATAATAATAAGACCAGAAATGTTGAAAATCAATCTTCAAGTGGGAGATTGTTGAAAATCAATGCATGGGCGGCTGAAAACAAGTGGGGCGGCTAAACAATGCATGGGCGGCTAAATGGTCAAATTTAGACAATTTGTATTGAATTTTTAAATGGGTTAATTACACTTTAGTCATTGCACTTTAGGGTAATTTCAAAGATTAGTCCCTAAGCTTTAACTATAAATACCCTAGCCCATTTAGCTTCAAAATCATCCCAAAAATCATTTCTTTCTCCCATTACTAGAGAGCTTTCTTGTGAGTAGTGAGTGTTTTGTAAACACCTGTAAATTTTCTCTCTTAGTAAAAGATCTGCAGCAGTCCGAAGACGTAGGCATAATTGGCTGAACTCCGTTATCAATTTCGAGTATTATTTTTCCGCTTTTATTTCGCATTCTCACTAATCTGGTTATAGGGAAATTACTCGTTCTCATTTTATTTCCCAACATAAAAAGCTTCAAACCCCATCAGAATCCGACAAGAAAGTGAAGAATATGAAGGTGGAGAAGAATAAGAGATTTTCATGGAGTAGTGTGGAGTTTCAGAATCTGAGAAAGCCATCTTATTCCATCCCAGGAATCATAATCCTGATTTTGTTGTTTTTGATGTTGTTTGGAAGATCGGCTGCGTTATTATGTACTTGTGTTGGATGGTACGTAGTTCCTACAATCAATGGGGAAGGATCTAATTTAAGAACATCGATGAAGAAGAAAGATTGAGTGGGAATAAATTATCTTATCCAAAGAGTGATAAATCCACCCCACTGAATCTGCGTCGTGTAATTTCCATTTTTGTTATGTGTTGGTTCTTTGTTGATGTAAATAGATTTGTAATATATGAGTGTTGGGTTGTAAATTGTAATGGTTTTGATGCCACCATGCACACCCTTCATAGACAAAGGTGAATGCGTGGGCATAATCTCCAAACAATTATACATGTAGTGAACCATATTAGCGGACTTGTATGGTATCAACTTTTGATTCGATTATGTATGTATCTCTCACTATTATGTGATTTGAAGTTTTAGATTAGTAATACGTTGGGAAAGTTTAGGGTTGTGGAAAATATAAAAAAGGGACAATTTTTTTTCTATCGACAAATGTTTATATAAAGAGAAAAAGTTAAAAACATAACAAAAGAACAAAAATTGAATAACACTAAAAACGTCTAAATACCAACATACTACTATAGAAGTGAAAATAAAATTTCGCTACGAAAACATCTTAGAAGAAGGATAACCAGCTGCGTTAACGACCACTTAAAGATAATCCCAACATGACTTCCCACATGTTCATACCACGACATGACGGATTTGCCGAACGCTAACGGCGGCCACAGTGTCTTTCCGGCAAGTTTGTTGAGCGCCATTAGTGAAGTTCTTGAGCCATCTTTTGCAGAAGGAAAGCATGGCCAATTGAAGAAGTACGGAAAAACAGAGACAGTAAGAAAAACATTCACTTTTATCGCAGAGACCACTCGGTTCGAATTGATTATACAAAAAAGACAATCGAGGTAAATGATGATTGGTACTCACAGGTGCAACAAGAGTGACTGATTTGACGAAGTTGGGGTATTTAGCAGCTAAGGCCAAAGCAACTATGCAGCCCATGGAATGAGCCACCAAATGAAGAGAATTCAATTGGAATGGCGAGATGACGGATTTGTCAATCATTTCAACATGATCAAGCAACGTATACATACTATCATTTGGCTTCGGACTTCGTCCAAATCCCAGAAGATCAACGGCGAATAGCCTGTAATAACGATTCAAATAGGTGGCTGAAAACTGTTTCTGTCCAAAATGAAGATGAAAGGAAGCCGTGCAAAAATATCTCATTTTCAGCTGCTTGATCTCCTGTTGGGACCTCAGTTCCAACTCTCAAAATAAATATTGGTACTAAAATTACTCAGATTTCTGATTTTGTGTTTCATTTGGCTCAAGAGTAGGGTTGTAACTAAAAAATATTTCAATTTGTTAAGTTAAATGAATGAGTGTAAATAATTTTTTTATGTTTATTTAATAAATAAATAAATATAAAGAGAGATGTGATTGGTTCATTTATATTCACGAATAAACTTGTTTCTATATATATATGTTAATTATTGGTTAAAGTAGAGATTAAATTAAATACAATATAAACTCTAGTGTTCAAACTATAAAGTTTAAATACCTTAAAGACTAATAGTATAATTTCATTATTATTTTTTACTTGTAAATAAAAAAATAAGAAATGTTTGTAATCACTAAATGAATATATTTACTAATGAAAAATGAATCGAACACAAATTATTTTAAAAATAAATAAATGATCACAAATTAAATATGACCACCTCCTTAAGGTAAATGAACGAATATAAATATAATTTTATTCATTCTATTAATTTACGCCCGAAATCCATAATAAAAATAAAAATTTACCTTGTGGAAGATGTTTGACTATAACATGAAGCTTGTGAGGATGGCCTTCCTTGGTCCACGAAAGACAAGAGTTGCATCCACAATCTGACCATCGATTCACCACCAAACTTCCATTGACACCACTATCTATATCTCCATCTCCGTCATCCTTCTTCTTTTAGTACATCTTCCATTTCCTTGCAAAACCAAGAAACCCAGTTTCTCTCCTCCCATACAAACTCTCCGATAACGTTCTCTCTCCGTCGTTTCCACAGTAACATGGAGTGCGGGCTTCACCTTCTAAGAGCTCATCCACTAAATCCAACACCACACAAAGAAAAGCGTCGAGAAAGTCCAGGAAAAGAAAGACGACACAGGTGAGGGTCTTGCCACACTTGCGTGTCCATTTTGCTGCCAAATTCTCAGCAGACATTGACGAGGCAATGTAAAGGAAAGTGGTATGAACAGAAGTGTGTGGCAAATGAAAGAAAGTTTGAGAATTGGACAGGAAATTTACATATGGTGATAAGATGAACGTTGACGTAGTTGCTAGATGCGTCTGGAAATAAAGAAAGAATACTCTTTTGAAGAGAAAAGTATTTTTAGACTTTTCGTTTATTTTTTTTAGGGTCCCAAGAAAATTACATTACTACTGCTATTCATTTCAAATTAAATGTTGTTGAAAATGTTTTTTTTTAAATTATAATAACAAAATTATATTTTATTAAGGGTGAACTACACCTGATGGTCACTGAAATTTTAGGTGCTTTCACTTCGGTTACTAAACTTCTAAAACTTAAATTACAATCATTAATTTTTAATTTGCTTTCATTATTGTTATTGTCATTAATTACCATAACTTGTTTTCTTCTAAATTGGTACACGTTATTCCTACTCCTTTCGTTGTTATTTCTATTATTATTGGGTCATTTTTAGATAAAAAGATCACTAACTACTCATATTTTTCTTCTCATTCTTTCCTTTTATTCAAATTTGTGAAACCCCTTTTATCTCCGTCAATTTCGATCAAAACAAAAAGCTACAACTTTTTTATATGCTACAATCAACAATCGAATCAATTTAAAATCAAATTATGTTAGTATTATGCTTAAAAAGAATCTTTCCATCATTGGAATTAATTAGAGACCACTTTGTTCATAAAAGCTCACTGAGACCAAGATGAATAGGAAAAAATCTCTTTACTTTTTTTTAATTGTCTTATGCTATTGGTGGTGGTAAGTGTGGACAATGATTGAATGCAATTGCTGATGGTGGCTTGGGTTTTGGTTGGTTTAGCCATGGATGGTGAGGGAGTTTCAGTAGTATTTGAGACTTAGATGAAAAAATGATGATGGATGATTTAGCGATCATTGAAAGATAATGAAACTCTCGAGTATGGTGGATGCTATGTTTAGTGACGACGACGATAAAAAAAAATGTCAAGTGATGACATCGTATGTGACCTGGGTGACAATTATCAATTTAGAATCTTATTTTTTGTAAAAAATTTTGACATGTCACGTCGACTTTTCTTAATGATAGTTATTGACAATTGTCATAATGAAAGTGAATAAGCGTAATTTACCTTTTATTGATCTTAAATATATTAACCTACTTTTGCTCATGCTTAATTTCAATTTTAAGACCAATATGAATGTTAGTCCAGTTAATCAGGTCGAATTTGATAACTTCGATTTGAATTTTATTTTAAGTTTGAATTTTGACTTTGATGCTGATTTATTTTTATTTTTTCTTAACTATCAATATATCACTAGTTATGTATAGTGGAGGATATTGATGGGATAGTTTGGAAAATCTAACAAAATATTTAAAAAGTTTTAGAAGTTTAGTCAAATTTTATTTTTTAAAAATTGAGAAACTTAGCAAGAACTTTCAATAAAATTAAGAGTATTTTTAAAATTTTCAAAAATTCTGAAAGGATTAATGAATTTAAAAAAATTAAGAAATGTAATTAAAAATATTTATAAAAAAACCCAGAATTTAATGAGAATTTTTTAAATTTAAGGTGTCATAACTATTTTTTTTTTTAAAAAAAAAGACAATTGATGCAATGCAGATTTCCCAAAACTTTTGGGCCTGTTACCAGTCTATATATATATATATATAGAAATGAGACTTGTCTTACACGACAAGGTTAGAGAAAGATGCAAAGTTGGCTTTAAAAAGCCAAGAGGAATCCAAAAAGATTAAAAAAAAAAGAGAGCCAATTAGCAGAATATCGAAAAGAAAGGAAGCTTTCTGTGGAAACTTCAACGTCTGCAATGACAAATTATGCATTTTGCTCATGCCCCGTAGGTTTTGTATTGGGATTATTCCGAATTTTGCAAAGTAAACAATTTTGTACTAGTTCTATTCATGCTTGTTTCTCATCTACTAATCCGACCTAACAGATCATATGCTGCATCGGTAGCATTATTTACGAGCAAATTATGGCTCACGTTGCTAATCAAAAAGAGCCAAACGTATAACTCAAACAACAACAACAAAACCCTATTCCCATATACAATGGGATAAGGGGGAGGTAGGGTAGTAGGTTGTCCCCTAACGCCAGGTTGAGAGCAGCTTCCGTGGAAGACTTCCGGCAGTCAAAAAATTAAAAATAAAGATAAAATGCAATGCATGTTTAAAAAAATAAATAAAATACGTAGTTGAACAATCTTCATATGCAGTCTTCATATGCACGCCTGTAATGAGAAGTAATCCCTGCAAATAAACCCCTGCGTAAAAATATCTGCATATAGACATAAACGTAAGACCCGGCCAAAATTATAAAGAGGAAACATGAAGAGCAGTATACACAGAATTCAACGATATCAGGCTTCGAGAAGGGATAAAGTCAAATGGGTTAAAACCTAAACTAAGGCAACACTACTCCGCTACCTTAGTTCTAAGCCTTCATAAATTTTTACATGATTTTATCATCTGGAACACACTCACAGGAAAGTTGCACTCCTATTACCCCACGAAGGAAAAGCCTGTTGTCGTCTAGCTTGAGGATCGTTTATTCCCAACATCTATTTGCGGCAGCCGAACTTGTTTGACTCCCCAAAAGTCCTCTAAAATGTAGGGTATCCTTAGGTATTTATAGTAGGAAATTTTATAGGGTTTTGAGCCCAAACATTCTCTTTATAACCTAGGATTCGTGCCCTTTATATGAATATGAGGCAGGCAGTCTCAAAAGTGTCATCATTGCAGTGCAGTCACGTGAGGCTTGGACAGCATGACAACTTGATATTTTTACTTTTTTTAATCCTTTTCTGCACCCAGAATTTCTGTCCAAGAATGTTATAGCAATATTTTCTCTCGAACAACTTTATCAGTCGTTCGGATCTTCTAATATAGAATGGTACATCGAAACGTTTCTCCTCATATTCCTTCTTTACCTACACAACACCATAAATACGAGACCTTTCCCTTCAGCACATCAGTTTTAGCAATAAACTTACGTTGTAGCAAAACTTTTTCACCACATGTAACATTATGACCTAAATGCAACTAAATGGTATGATAATGGCTTTAAGAAAACCAATAACTTAAGTAAAGAGGCACAAAATATAGCCTTTTTACGGGGTTATCACACCCCAAACTTAACCTATTGTTTATCCTCAAGTAATGGATAGTAATTAACAAAAGAAAATTACTATGGTAAAGTTCAAATCAAGATAGTTACGTGTGATAGAATTTCAGCCCTCAGAATTAATTGGCTTTAACATGTTAGACACATTGAAAATTCAAGAACTCCCCCCTAGAATGAAATCTTTCGTATGTGTGTGCATGATTGTATAAAATCTATGCTTAACGAAGTTAGAAAGATTCTAATCAAGTTATCTATTCTGTTGTAGCATAATTTTACCTTTAAGCACTCAATTACTCTCATTACTATAAGATTCTAAATATTTTTTCTAAACATATTGTTATGAGGGGAGTTAGCCTATCACAACTACCATCCCACACTCTAAATGAATAGGTGGAGCGTGGAGGTGTTGCAATAACAGTTGCATTGACAGGGGTTGGGATTGCACGTCCGACTAATCTTTTTAGTTTGCGTCTTGTCATAGGTGGATTAATTTTCTGCGGTGGGTCTTTAGAAGGTGTGTTCTCGTCTGGTTGCTCGGTGGGCTTAGTTGCTATGTCCTCAGGTTGGGTGATCTCTTCATGTTCCATTTGATCGGGCTTCAGAACTTAGGTACGGTCAGAATGCTCTGGGTTGTGCTGGGCATTGGATGTCTTCCTCTTAATCGATGATCGGGGAATGGTGAGTATTGATTGGAACGACTGGGATTAGCGCACCGGGTGGAATTTCATATGCTGCAACATTTTCTTCTTGAGGGGTTTTATTAGCAAGTGCTGCAACATCTTTTGGTGTGGCCAAAATCTCATCCTGGAATGAAGAGAGTTCATCGAGGGTTACGAGCAATAGCTCCTTGAACAAGGAATATATCACCGCGTCCCATTGCTTCACATAGGTGAAGAATATTGGCAAATTTCCCTCCAGCCTATCCACCTGCCCCTTTGTTTTGCGCGAGGAATTCACAACAGCTGTCATTCTGGCTGCAACGATCATTTTTGTTACTTTCTTTAAAGTTTCACTCGGGGCATCTTCATTGAATCTCATGAGCTCTGGGATCTTTTTTTTGGTGATATCATTCTTGGTTGGGATAGTTTCTTTAAGGGGCTCATCGATCACTTTCTTTTTCTACATAGAGTCGTGATTAAGTTGGGAAAGATTAATGTGTCATTCTTCCTCTTAACATAATCATAAACTTGATTTACAATGATCTCACCGATATTGATTGGGCGGCCCACAATGATAAAGTTGAGGAGAAGTAGTCGTTGCAGTAGAATTGTGGTATGATGTGAAGTAGGCATTAAACAAGTTTTGAGGAAATGATTCTATAGTTTTGCTTGAGGTTTTAGGAAACGTCTCTCTACACTTAACTTGCTGGGAGAATCCACTTCCATTTAGATCCTCGGAAGCACAAGTCCTCTAAGGCTTCGTTGAATGTCTCTGTATCAGCTTCGACAACAAATTTCATGAGGCGGTTCTCAACATTCTCAAGTTTAAGAAAATGGTTGATGACCGATGGAATAAATAGAATTTTTGTACCTCGCACATAAACCACATGCTATGATAGGTCAGTGAGATGAGAGTAAAACTCCCTCTCGATCACTGGAGCAACATTACTGGGGTATTTGTGTACCGCTTCCACTTGTACTTCGTCACAACATCCATGACCTCAAGGCCAAACCCTTATTCATTTACATTCAAAAAAAATCATTTTCTAAGTAAACGATCTGACCATTCATAAGTTGGAAACACTCATTGGATGTATCGTCCTTGAATATTTCGAACTGCTTCATGTTTTGAGAGTATGAGGACACATCAGGGTTATTCTTAGAGCGAGCCATGTGTTTGCTACAATAGAAAGATGATAGACACGGTGGAAAAAAACTTCAATGTGGTGAGAATGAGGGTTTCATAGTGGAAAAAAGAAAAAGAGAAGGAAAAGTTAAGAAGGAAAATGAAAAGTAAAGTAGATAAGAAAGAGAGTGTGCGATTTTGAAAAATAAAGTGGGGTGATGGGTGGTTTTAGGAAGAAGGGAATTAAAGGAAAAGTGAAAAAGTAAGAAAGAGAAATGAAAGCAATGATAAAGTGTAAAAAAGATTTGTTTCCCTTTTTTTGTCACCCAAATTTGTAAATTATTAGGGTTTTGCTTCTATTTTTCTATGTTTCTCACCCAAAGTCGCCACCTGTCATAAAAAAGCTAAAAGACAAATTGAAATTAAAATAAAGCTAATAAGTTAAGGAAGAAAATGATTAAGTAAAAATAAATTATTTATATATAAACTAAGAAAATAAAATTCTATAGCAATTTTTTTTAAAAGGAATACGGGGAAATCTTTCAAGTGTCGTGGAGAAGAAATGTTGATTTGTCTCGCAGGATGAAAGCTCCATTATAGGCCTTCATACATTGGCTATTCACCTTAAATATGGTGTCATCTTCGAGGATTTGAATGTCCACTGCTCCCTGGAGATAGACATGTTGTACTTGGAATGACCCAAATCATCGGGACTTGAGCTTCCCGGGAATAACTTTAGCCTATAGTTGTATAGGAGTACCTGTTAACCTTCATGAAAATGTCGTGGCAAGAGTAATCTGTCATGCCAGCTCTTTATTTTTTTTCTTGTACAGATGGGCATTTTCATATGCTTTATCTCTAAAACCCTCATCTCGTTTAGCTCTAACAATAATTTTTCACCAACTAGCTGGGCATTAATGTTAAGCTTATTGATCGCCCAATAAGCTTTATGCTCTAACTCCACTGGAAGATAACATGCCTTGCCATAGACTAGCTTGAAGGGTGACATCCCAAGTGGTATATTGAATTATGTGCGATAGGACTAAATTGCTTCATTGAGTTTGGGAGACCAATCCTTCCTCTTGGAATTTACCACATTATCAATGATCTGCTTGATCTCACGGTTAGAGTCTTCAGCCTACCCATTGGTCATGGGATGATATGCCGTAGCAATTTTATGTCACACTACATATCTTTGCAATGGTTTAACAATTAATTTGTTGTCGAAGTGGGTGCCTCACTTATGATGGCTTTAGGTGCTTCAAACCTTGTGAATATATTATTGTAAAGGAATTTGAGCACGGTCTTGGAGTTATTTCTCGGAGTTGCCTCGGCCTAAACCCATTTGGACATATAGTTCACTATTATGAGGATGTAAAGATCACTAAAAGAAGATGGGAAGGGTCCTATGAAATTTATTCCCTATATGTCGAAGAGTTCCACTTTCAAAATATTTTCCATGACATTTCATGCCTCCTCAATATGTTCCTAGTGCATTGGCATATATCATATGCCTTGTAAAAGTTATGTGTGTCCTTGAATAAAGTGGGTTAGTAAAAACCAGATTTGAGGAATTTTGCTACAGTCCTAGTTCTACCAAAATGCCCTCCACATAGGTATGTATGGAAATGTAATATAATTTTTTCTTCTCTGCTTCGGGGATGCACTTTCAAATCACCTAATCCGCCAATTTCTTGAACAAGTAATGTTAGTCCCAGCAATAAAATCGTACGTCATGTCTGAACTTCTTTTTGCCTTGACTATTTAAATCAAGAGGCAAAACACCACTAACAAGAAAATTAACTATGTCAGAGTACCACAGTATTGCAACAGAAAATAAAATTTTCTCGTTAGGAAAATGCTCACTAATCTCTAGGTGTTCATCACATGCAATGTTATTTTCGAGCCTAGATAGATGATCGACCACCTGGCTCTTAGTTTTTTTCCTATCTCTTACCTCTAATTCGAACACTTACAACAGTAGTATCCACCTAATGAGTCTAGTCTTGGCGTCTTTCTTGGTCACTAACTATTTTATAGTTGAGTGATCAGTGTGAACTGTGACTTTAGTACCTATCAAGTAGTACATACACTTATGAAATACAAATACTACATCAAGTAATTCCTTCTCAGTGGTTGTATAGTTTACTTGTGCTTCATTCAAGGTGTGAATAATATAATAAATGACATGAAAAATAATACCTCACCTTTTCCCTAGCACTACTCTTACAACATAGTCAATTGCATCCAACATCAGTTCAAATGGGGTAGTCTAATCCGGTGGGACAACTATGGGTGTCGAGATCATCCTCTCTTTTAGCACCTTAAATACGCTATAGTAATTTTTTTCTAACATAAAAGGATGATTTTTTTGTAGTAAAAAGAACAGAGGCTTGGAGATTTTTAGAAGTCTTTCATAAATCTTTGATAGAAGCATGCATGCCCTAAGAAGCTTCGCATGCCCTTTACGGTTGTAGGTGGAGGTATTTGCTCGATTACTTCAATCTTCACGTTGTCTACGTTGATCCTCTTATTTGAAATCTTATGGCCTAACATTGTACCTTCGGTCACCATAAAGTGACACTTTTCCCAATTGAGCACTAGGAATTTTTTGATGCCATCTCTGGAGATGGAGAAGTTGTCCATGAAGATATCTAAGAACTTCTCAACCATGTCTGAGAAAATGGCTAACATGCACATTTAAAAAGTTTCTAAGGCATTGCATAGTCCAAAGGGAATCTTCTTGAAGGCGTAAGTACCATAAGGGCATATGAAGATGGTTTTCTCCTGATCCTCTAACGCTATGACAATCTGGTTGTACCCAAAATATCTATCGAGGAAGAAATAGTAAGCCTTGTCTGCCAATCGATCTAGCATTTGATCCCTAAAGGGGAGAGATAGTGATCCTTCTCAGTGACCTTGTTCAACTTACGATAATCCATGCATATGCTCCATCTGGTCAATATTCATGTGGGTAGGAGCTCATTATCTTCATTGCTCACCACGATCATGCATCTTTTCTTTGGGACGCATTGCATCTGGCTAACCCATGAGGTGTTAGATATGTGGTAGATAACTCTGGTGTCAAACCACTTAATTAATTTTGTCTTTTTGGTTTGAAAGAATTGTTGTGCCATTCATCTAGTAGGATCGTGTGCATGCACGTCTTCGGGCTTATACCCTTCAAGTTGGCCATGGTCTATCCTAGAGTTTTCTTATGTTGTGTCAAAACATTTAGTAGACTATGTTCATGGTCAGGTATAAGATTAGAAGAGATAATTACCAACAATGTTTCATTATTACCCAAGAAAACATATTTAAGATGTGACAATAAAGGTTTCAACTCTAAGGTAGGTGCATGTTGTAGCGAAGGTTTTGGAGGAATATATTTCTTAAAATTCAAAGGTTCAAATCGTGTTATTAGTCTACCTATGAGTAAGCTAAACTGTTGTACCTCCGGTGAAAATCCCTAAGATCCTCAGTGTCATCTTCGTTAAGCTGTACATAGTCCTCAATTTGCACAAAATTACCGTAGTAAAAGTCTATAGCTTTCTCGTCTACCATCGAGTCTATATCTATAATGCACTGGTATTCCTCAAAATCGTCAACATACTTAAGGGCATCAAACACATTAATTGTTACACTCTGATTTTCCACCCTCATAGTGAATTCACATTTCTCACAATTGATCAAAATTCGACCTGTGGTTAAAAATGGGTAACCCAAAATAATGAGTGCATTGACATCGGCCTCGCAATCAAGGTTAAAGAAATCAGCTGGGAACACAAACTTGTCAACTTTTACCACGTTATCCTCAATTCTCCATTTGGGTTAGACATGGGATCAGTAAGCTAGTTGAAGGATAACAGTGGTTGGTCATGCATTTCCCATCCCAAGATTCAGGAAAACTGACTTGGGCATTAAGTTAACACCCGATCTAATATCGCACAGGGCTTTGCCCACATAGTTATCACTAATAGAACAAGGTATGATAAAGTTGTCGGATCTTTTTGCTTTAGTTGTAGCTTGCTCAGCACAGAAAAATATTCTTTTGTTGTAGAAATTGTTTCAACCTTCTCGACCTTCTTATTCTTAATAACAATTGAGTTGAAATGGAGTCCTTAGCATCAAACTCAATGGTCCCTTGAGTCTTTCTCTCTGTTCCTAGCCTTGAAGACATAAATCGATAGTCATTATTTGATATCTGGTTGAGGATATCAAAGACTTCTTCAGATGAATTGTCCAACAAAGTTTCATTTGTTGAGGCATTTAACATCATCTGAGTGGGAGCATTAACACCATTGTAAAACATCACAACTTGTGTCCAATCGTGGAATCCATGGTTGGTACATTTGCACAACAATCCTTTATACCGATCCCAACACTCATACAATGATTTGTCATCATCTTGAACAAAAGATGCTATGTCATTTTTGAGTTGAGTGTTCATGTTTGGTGGATTATACCACAATAAAAAGCTTTTACATAGGTTAGATCAAGATTCCATCGAGTTGGATGTAACTCCACTTAGCCAAGCCCTTACTTGGTCATGCAATGAATAGGGGAATAACTTTAGCTTAATCATATCTTTATACACCCCTTGCTGTAAAAAAGAACAACAAACTTCCAAGAAAGCACAGATATGTTGCCTTGCATCTTCGTGAAGCGCACTACCAAAATACCCGATCGAGTTCAACATGTTGAACATTACCGATTTAAGTTTGAAGTGGGTTGCTTGAATCTCGGGTGCTACTATACTAGGATTGAGATCATCCAATATAGGAGCTAAGTGATCTCGAATAGCACGTGAGTGTGCAACGATCCTCGCATCAGGAATTGTTGCGGCATTTGGATCTTCAAAATCCTCCATTTTTTAACCTCATTGGTTTTGTAGTACATACATGTTTCTCTGAGCACGTCTCATTTTTTATGAAAAATTGTTCGATCTCAGGTTCAATAGGTAATATTGGTTCTTTGGGCCATGCACTAGGAAAACCTGAAAAGACAAACAAAAAGAAAATAACAAGTAAAACTATACAAAAATAAAGAAATAAAATAATGATATAACTAAACTTTTAAAAACTCTAAGAGTGGGACAACATAGATTTCAGGGTGAGCACGAAAAATTTTAGAGTGGACTGATGAGTGTTGTGTGAGTGCTAAATTGAATGTAAAATATGTGCAAGTATACAAATTCAATCAAGTAATATAGTTGTGAGTAAATATTGTCTCCATAGGTTTTGGAGGGAATTAAAAGTAAGTTATAACAAAAGGGTGTCAGTAATATATATATATATATATATGATGGTATAGACAATGAATAAAGTTTGGTTGTGGAAAAAATGGTATATGCAAGTAGTGTGAGGAAGAAAGTGTTGTGGCAAAAGTTTAAGTGAAACGTTGAAGTAATAGTAACAGAAAAATAATATTTTAGCAAGAATTAAAATTGAACTTCTGAGAATGAAATAAGACTTGACAACCTGACACAATCAAGCTTCTATAGGGGCAATTGACTGGGGTTGCTATGACGAAAATTTATTCTTTATCTAAAATGGTATAACTATTATATGAGTATGTTGCCCGATAAGATTTACTAATAGTGCTCCTAGGCTATCTCTAGTAAGGAACCTGATAAAACAAATGCTACGGCAATACCTCTCAGCGTGAACTACAGCACTAGTCTATCGAATACATCATATCCCTTTTAGTCAATGAAACTGTTGTGATATTCGAATAAAGCTCAATCGATCAACTGAATATTTTCCAAGAGGGGGTGAATGGATTTTTGAGATTAAGGAGTAAGAAGTACAAGGATAGAACAATTTGTACATGGATTTATAGTGTTTCAACTTCTCAACTAAGTTTACATCAACTACCTTAGCTCCTCACTAAGGATTTTTCTACAAATTCACTATTTTGTTCATTCTTTTTACATGATCAAGAGATAACCTTTAAAAATCCCTATCTTTTCAATTGCTAAGATAAAACCACTCCCCTTTTACAAAAGGAATAAGAATGTAAACAAGAAAACCCTTACAAGGTAGGTGTTTACAAAATTTAGCTCACAAGAACAAAAATATTTACAAGATAAAGTAAAAATAAGAATGAAAAACTCTTCTCTTGTGTTTAATTGCTTGGATAGGTGTTCTAACCCTTCTTCAAGTGTCCTCAACTTGTTTTTATATGTTGGAATGTGCTTGTTGTCATTTATAGCCGTTGGAGATGATTTGGAGCCGTTAGGGATAATTTTTCTACAAAATAAATCTGCCCAGGAGAGGGAGTATCGGTACTCCTTTAATGAGTATCGATACTTCCTTTATATTATTTGAATAAACTAGCATTTGGGTCTGACTAGTATCGATACTATGATCATGGTATCAATATTACTGTGTAAAGTAGTATCGGTACTCCTTTGAGTATCGGTACCTATTTTGCATTCTGGAATTTGAGCAATTTGGAAAACAACTGGTAGTATCGATACTACCTGGAGAGTATCGATACTTCTCTTACCTTTGGTATCGATACCACGTGAACAATATAAGTACTATTCATGTGATATTGATAATGTAAGAACAGTATCGATACTACGTACCCAAAAAACATTTTTGTGCTCAAATTTTATTTTAATGGACTTTGAATTATTTTTGAAATCTTTGAACAAATTCAATTCAAGTCCAAAAACATTTTGCCTTAATTTGTTATATCAAAATATTATAAAACATAGTTCAACAGAAACCCTATCTTTATTTCTAAGGCATATTAAAACCTCACCATCCCGATTTAACTCCCTTTCTCACGTCGATCTAGCCTAAATCTCTCGATATTAGGCATCTATACTTAGAAAATGGCTATCACTCGAAAGCTCTTAAAAGACTAAGCATTTAAAATATAAACAATGAGCAAAACAACATTTAAATATAAAAATACTTCAACCATTCATTAACACTACAGAAAAATCATTCGAATCAAACCCAATGCCAAATAAATTAGTTAATGGCTTAATTTGTTATATCAAAATATTATAAAACATGGTTCAACAGAAACCCTCTCTTTATTTCTAAGGCAGATTAAAACCTCACCATCCCGATTTAACTCCCTTGCTCACGTCGATCTAGCCTAACTCTCTCGATATTAGGCATCTATAGTTAGAAAATGGCTATCCCTCGAAAGCTCTTAAAAGACTAAGCAAATAAAATATAAACAATGAGCAAAACAACATTTAAACATAAAAATACTTTAACCATTCATTAACACTAAATAAAAATCATTCGAAGCAAACCCAATGCCAAATAAATTAGTTAATGGCGGGGCTAAGTTCATGCATCATCAACGTTAAGTACAAACCATATAAAAAAAATGAAAGCACAAGGAGAAAAGAAACTCCCAAATGAGCTACTTCCGTGACTTTTAGAACCACTACTGTGAACCGCCTTAACGAGTTAGCCTCTCTTAAGGTCCTAGTTGTTAGCCCTTCGAATTTCGACTATGGAGGACACCACGAAAAAAGGAGGAAAAGAAGAAGAAAATTGAGATTTGTGAGTTGTCTCCTCCCTTGCTTAAGTCACTTACCGAAAGTCCTTTAAAAAGTAGGGTATCCTTAGGTATTTATAGTAGGGAATTTTATATGGTTTTAGGCCCAAAAATTCCCTTTGTACCCTAGGATTCATGCCCTTCATGTGAATATAAGGCAGGTGGTCCCAAAAGTGTCATCATTGCAGTGCAGTCACGTGAGGCTTGGACAACATGACAACTTGATATTTTTACTGTTTTGCGCCCATAATTTATGTCCAAGAATGTTGAAGCAATATTTTCTCTCGATCAACTTCATTAGTCTTTCGAATCTTCTAATCTAGAACGCTACAACAGAAATTTTCTCCTTTTTTGCTTTCTTTACCTGCACAACACCACAAACACAAGACCTTTCCCTTCAACAACATCAATTTTAGCAATAAACTTACACTGCAACAAAACTTTTCCACCACATGCAACATTATGACCTAAATGTAACTAAATGCTATGATAATAGCTTTAAGACAACTAATAACCTAAATAAAAAGACACAAACTATAACCTTTTTACGAGGTTATCATGGACATTATTAATAAAATAAATAACTAATCGAAGAAAATTTGAATTTCAATGATGGACACGTGTCCATCCTCATCAAGCCATGGCTCTGCCACTACGAATATATATTAACTTACTTGAAAATAAAATGATACAATATTAACCCGACCCAATCTCTCATAAATCCAAACTAAATTTAAACCAAATTCGATCTTATCTAAATTAAACCTACATAGAATACAAACTAGATTTGAAAATGACTTGATTCAAATGACCTAATTACTTCCTCTTATCACAAATAATCATTTTATAATAAACTAATAATGTAAATAATTTAAATGTAACTTTTTTTTGGATAATGTCGAGTGATTACAATTAAGGTGGATTAAGGCGAGCAATCCTTAAAATTTTAAAATTATAATATATTTTAAATATATGTATTTATTAAAAATCTATTTTCGTCTCCTTCAAAATTTTATAAATTTAATTTCGTCTCTTGAAATTTTAAAAGTTTAAATTCACTTATATAACATAAAATATTACGTTCATCCTAAATATAATATAATATTTATTTAAAATTTTATTAATCAATTAATAAAATTAATCGAACAAACTGTTTAATCCCAAAACTTCAAGAAAATAACATCTTCTTTTGTCAATTATCCAATAAATAAACCCTCAAATTTGATCGACGAGACCCAAAACTACGCTCAATTTTGATAATTCGTTGAATCCTCAATCATCTGCTAAAACCCTCTTTAGTTTTGTTTTTATTTTCTTTCACTGTTTTACACTCTTCATTGAAGCACCCTCAAACATGAGGTTCTTTAATCTTTTTCCCTCTTTCTTTCATGATTCTCATAAATTTTCATATTTCGTTTTACTGTTTTATTTTGCTTGATTCCTCTGTTGCCAAAATAAAGAGGGAGACGTCCTTATACTAAACTTGTTTTGATTTTTAAGAACAAACCCAGTGTTTGGTTTTTAATGTTCCAAATATTTTTGGTAAAAAAGTTGTAGATTTCGCAACCATTTTAGGCTTTTCTTCTCTGGTTCTTGCTGTATAATACTGTAAAAAGTACTAACAAATAAGCGGGTTAATTTTATTTGGCTTTGCTTCTGTTTGCTTCATTTTGATGTTGATTATTCATGATTATAAGTATTTTTTAAATATATTTATTCTATCTGGCTTTCTGATTTATGGGTTTAACTGTTTGTTTTCTTTGTTTCTCAGTCGTCAACCAGAGGTTCTTTGGGCTCAGCGTTCTGATAAGGTATATCTTACAATTTCTTTGCCTGATGCGAAAGACATTTCTGTTAAATGTGAGCCTCAAGGGTTGTTTAGCTTCTCTGCCATGGGAGTGCAAGGAGAATCCTTTGATTTCAGTTTGGAGCTTTTTGGGAAAATAGTTCCTGAGGTGAGTTTTTGTATCCTATATGCTCATTTTTGCTCTTCATTAGTAATTTAGTACTATAAAGTTATAATGGATTTCTTAATTTTTGTTTCCACACTGTTATTTGGGTGTGGTATGTTCAATTTCTTTCAAGTTTTTCATGTATTTGGAGAGTTCTTGGGGGGGGGGGGTCATATTGTAGTATTCATGTCATGTCTAAATATATATAAGACAATAGCTTTAGATAAGGATACCATAAGAAAAATGTATAGTTTGAGCAACTTAGTTTCTTCATGTCTGTCTGTCTGTCTTCATGACTATTGTCCGAGAAGAGTGGAAATGGTCAATGTTATCTACATTAGATAAAGTCATTAAGAATTCTTTCATCTTGTATTTTTATAATGAGTTTAATCTTCTAAGAGTCAAAAGCTGATTGAAAGGAAAATCAAGAAAATGAGCCTAATTTCTGGATTGATTGCTGGCCTTGCCAGTTTCTTATTTGAAGTAACATACAAACATTTCAAATTAGGATCTTAAACAAATCCCATTAAGAAAGTTTGGATCTTGCTTCTTCTCGAAGTAAAAAAGATGAACATTGAAGGAAATCACGAAATTGAACATAGTTTGTGGCTTTGATCTTTGGGCCGTTTCTCATTTGAAGTGAAATATAAGCATTGCAAATTGAGACTTAGTTTTTGTTTAAGATGGCCAGAGTTGAATGGCAATGGTGAAAAACTAAATGATGGAAAACACAGAAAACTTGTAACATACGAGGGTGCAAGGTAGTTTTGTAAATTTCCCTGAAAGTATAACACGGAAGGAAATTTTCCTTTATTGCTTTTCAGTAACTCTTATTGTTATTTTCATTTCTTTCCGTTTATTCACATTTTTGTTTAAAGGAAATCCTTCAGACTTTCTTCAAAAAACTATTCCGATTATTGTGCAGGGTTGCAAAACTAATGTTGGGTTAAGGAATATAATATGCTCGATCATGAAAGAAGAAAAAGGGTGGTGGAAAAGATTGGTAAAGTCAGAAGAGAAACCTGCACCTTACATCAAGGTTGATTGGAACAAATGGTGTGATGAAGATGACGAAGATCCAAACTGTAAGTTATGTAATCATTTATTTCGGTTTCTAATCTATTAACTTCTATTTGCATGATGTGCCTTGCGAACTTTGCACTCTTGCTTATGCCTAAAAACCTAGACTATTTGTAGATTATATACTTGCTTTTTCATTTCAACATCGATGAAGCATTTACCTTTGTACAATTATTTTCATTCTATTTCATCCATGTCTTTCCAACCTATGCTTCTTGGAAACGGTTCTAGTACATTTATACCTTGAAATGATATTTTATAATTTTGGAACCCCATGAATATTTTTATTTCTGATACGTACATGCGTGAAAATCCTCCTGTTCTGCCCTCTGACCTAAGTTATTTTGAGTTTTATCTTATGTTTTCCAACACTTCATTTTTTTGGAGTACCCATGTCCGGAATATATTTGGACATGGATGCTGGGAGTATGACTGTCCAAGGGTCCTCCAAATACATGGAAAAACTTAGAAAAAAAACAAACTTACCCAGACATACTTATATTCAACTCTCACCCCTACTCGAAGTAACATGGGTTTTTTCATATGGTCTTAATGCTGTAGTATTACTTGTCTATTCATAACTTTCTTTTCTGTATCTAATGGACTATTCTATTAATGATGTATAACATTCATATTTAAGTTATGATTATATTGGATCATCTAACTGGAGCTTTTTGGTCCTTGGCAGCTGATTTGGCCTCTGATGATGATGATGATGACCAGGTAATTGGTTTTTGTTCCACTTATGGATGCATAATGCAGTTGATGTGGAAGACAATGATTTCAGATTTAATTTAGCCATTGAATCTGAAGTTTCACGCCCAGAAACAAAGGGAAAATCTCTTCTTGGCCGTCAGGCAAATTATAAAGTTCCTAGAAGTCTAGAACTTAAAAGTTCAATTCTAATAACTTTTTAAGTCATGAAGCAAGAATGACTTAAAAGTATTTTTGTACCCTTTGTTATAGTATAGAAAAAAACATAACGTCCTAATAACATCTATTAATTGTCTCAGTCATCGTTTTTTGGAATGTTATTGCGTGCTATCATTACTTCCCAAATTTAAAAAAGGGATGAAAATCCTAACTTGTGCCTACATCTAAACTGGTAGAGGCATTTGAAATGCTTCGTAATTATTGATTAACCATTTGATGTGAATTTGTTTCTTTTTGCAGTATGTTGCTCGAGAAGAAGAAAGTAGCGATGATGAAGGAATGCTGTGTGAGTTAAACAACTTGATTGCTTCCTGAAACTATTAAATTGGATTGCATTCTTAAGATATGTATTCTTCATAGAGTACAATTTAAGGTTCCAACATTTTTTTCCTCAGGTCGTAAAATGAAAAAAAGTTGCTTTAAGATCAATTAATAGGCCTATAAATTTGAACACAATTCATTAGGGACCTGGGGAAACGTATTAAGGAATGTTACCTTAATTTAGTTCGTATTAATATTTATAATGGTTGCATGTCTATTCTGATCATTGTAAATATTGTGAATGATATTATTTCTGTTCCTCTTGAATTATATTTCAAAATATATGCAGAAGTTAATTCTTCTTAAGTTAACTTGGTTTTAAGATATACTAGACTATATATATCTACTAGATAAACCTTTTAACTGTTGTGATGAGTTTTTTGCTGCATGTTACAACCTCAATATGTATTGACCTTCCCTGTATTAGTGAGGGAATCTATTTGATTAAAAGAGTTAAGGCTAGAATAACTTGCAAGTTGCAATTGGTTTAGCACTTACATAGTTACATATTTACGCGGTCTTGTTCTATGTTACTCCAACTCTTTGTTTCTCTTGGAGTCTTCATGTTTGATGCATATCCGGATATGGTATTAGGTTGTAACCTAGCAACGAACCCCCATATACATAGAAGAACTTAATATATAAATAAAAGGAATGCACCCATCTTGGACATGTATTTGACGATCACACTGGAGTTCAAATAACATAGGTCTAGATTAACTGTTTTCATTTCTGCTAAGGCAACACTAATAAATCCTGGGTGCCTTTATTCTGCATTTAAGTCAAGGAACAAGGGAGTCTAAGCACTTAAAACATGTTGAAGATGCATGAATTAGAGAAAACCTCTTATTCATGGTTATTTTCTTTCAATTTCACATTTCTCTTTTCTATTCTTACTAATTTTCTAATATGCACTGCAGATCTTCCTGATTTGGAAAAAGCAAGAGGAAACTAAGAAATAAAACCCGATTTTCCATTGACAAGTTGATGATGGAGGTACTAAGCTTTTCTTGAAGAGCTGCCCAATTTTATGCAGTGGAATTATAACTTTGTGCTTAAAATGCAGGGCTAGTGGCAAATTTAGAGCCTATAAATAATTGTGTTTGTCTTGAAAAACTGAATTCGGTTGAATATGTTGCATGAGTATCTATCATTTTGAATCTTTACCCATCTAATGGTAGTACCTATGTTAATTTGACTCGTATTATTATTGGACATGGGTGTTGGTCTTGTGGTGTGGATGCCTTTATTGGAAAGCAATATCAAAGGAGGAAGGCAATAAATATATAGAGGGAAGCAAGCAAATTAGAGTTTTTGTTTCCTCTATCATGCTAGATTTTTATTTCCTTTATAACTTCTGTCAAGCTCCTATATGTTAGGGATCTTTATTTTATGTCCGTTAGGATTATTTCCTTTGTCACTTATGGCCTATTAAAGGCTGGTAATATTGAATAAAGAAAACAAACAATTACTTTATTACAAACGTTATATGTAGAAGGGGTTCCGTCGAGGACAAATCTATGTCTTTGATTAATCATGTCACAGTAATCTTCTACGTCTAGACCCGTGATTAGATCTTACGTCAAGGCTCATAACATATTGTTATTAGAGCCTTCTGTCATGGGTAACGTAGAGGATTTGACAAACAAATTGAGTGATTTCATGGAACAAACGACTACAACGCAGCGAGCTTCAGAGGAGTAGATGATTGCATTATCTCATTCGATCTTTAACAGTGAAAGGGTATTCACACATAATTATGGAAGGACGAGATATCAGCAGAGGCAAAAAGGGGATTTCAGACCCCTGACAAGTTGGGTCTATGCTGCCATGATACTCTAAGATGGAATTTCTTATGTATGATGGTATTGAAGATCTTTTAGGGTGGTTGAAACAGTGCGAGAAATTCTTTGGCAATCAACGGACTAATAAAGATGACAAGGTAGACTTAGTGATATTTCATCTCTTAGGGGAGCCATAAGTATGGTTCGATCAAATGGAAGAAGATAAGGCATGCCTCGATTGGGGGCGCTTCAAGGAGTGTTGTCGTGTGAGGTTTGGTCCACCTATACGTAATAACCTTTTGGGGGAAATTGTTAACCTGAAACAGACCAGAACTATAGAAGAGTATCAAAGCTAATTTCAATCGTTATTGGTTAGGACTTTTGATCTTAAACCGCAACAAGTAGATCTCTTTACTATTGAATTGATAGAGGAACTTAGAATCAGTATTAAGATGTAACAGCCGAGAAACTTAGGAGTTGCAATAAACATGGCTCGAGCATTGGAACGTAAAAAAAGGTCTCTTCAAAATATCATCCTAAACTAACTTGAATTAGCCAACTTTTCAAAATATAATCCGATCATTCCAACGACTAAGGAGACAACCAATGAAACTAGTGGGGTACATCAACAAAGTAAGAACACCTATGTCGTGGGGCCCAGAGAGTTGACTTTTAAAGTCATAATTTGGGTTTGGTTACGACTTCAACAATATCAACAATTGACAATAACTAAACAGAAGCATCACAAACTGCTTCTGAAGTGTTTTGGTCCTTCAAGCTGTTAAACAAGGTAGGAACGATGGCCTATCAA
Source organism: Hibiscus syriacus (assembly GCF_006381635.1). Classification (NCBI taxonomy): domain Eukaryota; kingdom Viridiplantae; phylum Streptophyta; class Magnoliopsida; order Malvales; family Malvaceae; genus Hibiscus; species Hibiscus syriacus. Next base: position 1,073,026 of record NW_024063392.1, on the reverse strand, counting down.
CTTGAGTTACCTGTGGACATGGTACATGATGAGTTCCATGTTTCTTTGTTGAGAGAATACTAGGGACCTCAACCAGCTGTTGTGGAAGACTTTACCTTGGTGTGCAATGGCAAGGCCTTACCCACCCCAATAGCTATCATTCGTAGTAGGCTTAGTCAAGGTTTACATGAATTGTTAGTGCAATGAGCAAGATGTTCTAAAAAAGATGCCACCTGAGAACTGTTTGAAGTTTTACAAGAAGTTTATCCTGAATTTGAGCTTGAGGACAAGCTCAACTCCGAGAAGGGGAGTATTGATGCAGATGCCTTTATTGGAAAGGCATGTCAGAGGAGGAAAGCATATTTATTGAGGGCAACAAATTAGAGTTTTATTTGTTTCCTCAGCTACATTAGATTTTTATTTCCTTTTTTTTATTAATCTAAGGACATTGCAAGTCGTAGTATTTGTTCTAAAGACTATAAATCATTTTACAATGAATGCTCAAATATCCTACAGTAGCTATTATTCTAACCCGAGACCTCTAGGGATAGCAACCATCCTTTTAACCACTGAGATTGTTTGGTTCATACAATTTCCTTTATAATTTTAGTCTTGTTAGTCAATATCTTATATATTAGGGATCTTTATTTTATGACCACTAGGAATATTTCCTTTGTCACTACAAGCCTATTAAAGGTTGTCAATATTAAATAAAGAAAAGAATAAATTGTATACTCGATAAATTATTAACTTCTCTAAAATAATATTTTTTCTCGGTTCCAATTTGGGTTCAAGGTCTAAATTAATAATTTCGATAAATTAGTAAGATAATAATTTTCTGGAAGATTCTTATATAAATTTATGGTCCCTTCAATCTTGTAATTAATAATTCTATAAAATTACAAATATAACTAAGATAACTTAGATGATTGCTTGAGTGTGTCCGATATTGTACCTTGACTAACTTTCAAATGAAAATTTTCATCAATCCACTGTTACAAATCTTTTTTGAGTGCATATGGAGTGATCTTTCTTATACTCACATAGTGTTTTACGTATTTGATTTGTCATGATTAATTTTTTGGAAACCTTTTAGATGTGAACTCATGGTTGGTTGGTTTTGATATAGATTAACTAATTAGAAATGTTTGATGTTGTTTATATAGTAGTTGATTTTCTTATCATACATGAACTTGCATTAAGTTTTAACTAGTACTAGAACTTTGTTTTTTAGAGGTACATATTATATTTAATTAGTCACATTGTACATGGACTTCATTCAATTGGTCAATACAATGTATATGTTTTATTCATGAAGAATAATATAAGTTCGTTGAATTGGAAAAAAAAATCTTTAATCTCTATTAAATTTTACAATAAAATGAATTAATAATTTATTTAAAATAAATACATTTTAAGTCACATTGTACACGAACATCATTTAATTAGTCAATACACTTGGACGAAACCAATATATAATATTATGATGAAATTATTTTAGCTTTCAATTTTGACAGTGACTTAAACTATATTTATTCTAAATAAATTATTAATTTATTTAATTTTAAAATCAATAGAGATTAAATAAGTATTTAAATAGAAAAGGGGGTGGGGGCAAAGTTATTATATTACTTCAAAAATTGGTCATTAAATGTACTTATTGTAGTGTATAGATTATAATAATATATTCGTTAATATTATCACTTTTGGTTATGTTATATAAATCGCTCTTATAATAAAATAATTATATAAACTTAGAGATTTTTATGATGGGCATTTGGATTGTATTATTATTATATAAAAATAAAATTAATTATTACATTTATTAACAAGTGTTGTGTGTAAAGAATGATAAGATATTAAAATAAAAATTTAATTTCAAAATTTAAAATTACATTATTGGGAAGAATAATAAGAACCTAAACATAGAAGATAAAAAATAATTTATAAATTACAGAACTTCAAAATTATCTGATGTGGAAGTTTGAGTGTATAAAACTTGAAAATTATCTGGTCTGGAAGTTGAGTTTGCTTATGCAGTAGGCAAACATGAAGGCAAAGAAGGCTGCAAAGCCGATCAAAACTCCAGCAATCGGTCCCATGAAGTTCGACTCGTATCCGTATTGATCTTTAATATACGATTTAACAGAGGGATCGGGCACGACACCGGGTGCTTTTATGGTGTCTTCAACATCTCCATATTGTGACAGAATGAGTCCGTAAACTGTCCATGCCATGGGGCATATCCAGTAATACCAGATCCACCACTTGGGAATTCTCTGAAATTAATGAATTTGTATCAGTTTTGTTGATCATCGTTAAAACTCAATGATTGCTTGTAAGACAAGTAAACTTACCGGTCTTGGAATGAAGAAGCCAGAGAAAAGATTAAAGAGAGCGTAGAAGGCGGCAGCGAATACAGCTGCTATTTGGTTGTTGGGTGTGATGGAAACTGTCATCATTCCATAGTAAGTGAAGTAAAGGAAGGAGAAGAAGTTGACAAAGAAGAACCAGAAGAACTTTGCTGCAGTCCATTCAAATCCCACCATTGCGTACACTACCAGCGTATAATACGATGTTTGGAATAATACGTATGGCACTTCACATATAACCTGCAATTAAGCAGTTTATGCAGTTAATTTCGAGATTAAAGAATGGAAATGTAATGAATGACTGCAATAAATCTGTTTCCACGCACCTGTGCCAGGGCATACGGTAGCGCAGAATACATCCCAGCTGCTTGTTCGCGATAAAACACCGTTCTTTCGGTGGCTACAATCGGCTGTACTGTTGAGCTGTTAGCAATTCCGACAAACATGACTGCAGCATACATTGCCCCAATTATCATCATAAGATCGGTTGTGGTATCCCTGAACCATTGGAACAAAGAGAAAGAAAATGTAAGCCTTTTGTCAAACATTGGATAATCGTGCAGACATGAAAAATAAGGGCAACAATATGATCTTTGTAAGTTGAAAATCGTTACTGACCTTTTAGTGCCGACCTGCCAAAATACGGTACCGACCATGAGAGCGGAAACTAAAGTGAAGAAGTATCTAACAAGGTTATAGTCTGGACTTCTCCAATAAGTCCACCACTGTTTCCAAAGGCATGATTTGAATTGACCCCATGAGGACTGTGAGTACTGAGAGGCAAAATAAAGGTCTTTAGCTCCTGCAGGCGGTGTGCTTAACTCCATTACTAAGGCCTTGTTTCTCCTGTTTGCATACATTTATATACATTAGCTCAATGCAACAAAAATAAGTGAATGGTAGACAATTGAAATTCCTTATTGTCTGGACTTACTCATATAAGGATGAAGATTTATAGTGTTCAGCAAAGTCGATTCCAAGTCGAGCTATAGAGCTCACTTCTAGCATCCATGTAGCTGGATTGTACTTGTCTTTAATTTTGGGAACTCCAGGGATTGCCTGCAATGGTGAACAAGAGGGGAATGAAATGATGATGATTTCCTTTTTTTCCTGTTTGAATTAGTGAAATAGATGCCAGATATCTTGTTATAGTTACATACCTCGAAATATCTTATGAGAATTTCGTCCTAACGGTCCAGAGTAAATCACCTGACCTCCTCTTTTCATCAGCAGTAACTCATCAAAGGCTTCAAGATATCGATACTAGGCTGATGAATAGTGCAAACAACTGTTCGTCCAGTATCCACCGTGTTTCTAACAGTCCTCATGACAATGGCTGCTGCCCTTGCATCGAGGCCAGAGGTTGGTTCATCCATGAAAATGATTGAGGGATTAGCAACAAGTTCTACTGCAATTGTTAACCTCTTTCTTTGTTCGGTGGACAACCCTGTGACTCCTGGCAGCCCTACTATAGCATCTTTAAGGTTATCGAGTTCGACCAGTTCCATCACTTGATCCACAAAAGTCTAAACAGAACATCAAATAATGTTTAGACCCTGAATTAAATAACTAATGTCATGTTTTATGTCATTGAAAATAACACAAAGCAGTGTTCTTACCATCTTTTCCTCACTGCTGACTTCTTTCGGAAGCCGTAGGAAAGCGGAGTAAATCAGGGATTCTTTGACAGTAACTTGAGGTGAGTGAATATCATTTTGTTCGCAGTATCCAGAAATTCTAGCAAAGGTCTCTTGTACCTTGGGGAAACCAGATATTCTTATATCACCCTCGATATATGCACCGGTTTTTCTTCCGGCTAAAACATCCATCAATGTTGTCTTTCCAGCTCCACTGACTCCCATCAATGCAGTCAACACTCCTGGCCTAAACGAACTCGTTACTCCTCGAAGTAGTTGTAATCTGTCTTCTGCAACTCCTTGTGCTTTCATTTCCTGTTCAAATACACTTGATTTTCAGACCATGCTCCATGGTAACAATTATAAGGTTTATGTTGAAATTCGACTTGTAAAGAGCGGAAAAAGGATCTTACCGGTGGCATATCTACATAGTAATTGACAGTGTCGAAGGACATTGCAAGAGGAGTGAAAGGAAGAACCATTCCTCTCTTGGCAGCAACGCCGATGGCTGCATCAAGTGACGAATCATTTTGTCTCATTCCATTGGGATTGGTCCGACTGCTCATTCTTTGGATTTCTATTTCTTCTAAAAGATTTCATTTAATACAGACTTCGGTTAATATCTTGATAGTTAAAAGAGAACTTTATAGAAACAAACCATTTTGTCAAGTTTCTTAATTGAATTAAGTGAATCTGCAGTAGAGAGTGATCGTGGGAATGAATCTTTGCTCGATTCAGGTCTCCTTAACCTTGGTTCTCCCTCGGTACCTTCATAGTTAGCCTCTAGTTCTTCTGCGGTTTCCTCGGAAATTACAGCTTGCGGCTTTCCAAGGGCTATTATACAGCAACCAAGAAAATGCAGAAGATAAGTTACCTAAAGGAAGATACTGATATGCTAGCGGAACGCATTAGTCCAACGAAGTGTTGAAACTTACGGTTTAGGTACGTGAGGGCAAAGGTGTTGGTAATGCTCAATCCCACATAGTGTTGGAAACACTATTGGGAATGGTATTTAAGGCTTGACATTCCACTTCCTTGTTGAGTGATAGAGAACAAAAGGTGAAGAGAACGTTAAAGAGCACTGTGAACCCGAATCCAATCCAATACCAGTTTTCATTATTTGGAACATCATAGTTCCTAAGCAATTGTACCCCCAACGGCGTGACATTGTCCGAAGCCTGCATTGTAGACAGTTTCGGCTTGTAACTAACCTTCTTTTAAATGAAATTGTACGTCTTTTCTTAATATAAGAACATCCAATATCTTACTGAAAAGAAAGCTATATAACATACCAGTTTGTTCATCCACCTCGGGTGGAATAGTTCATTCACAGTGAAGGCATTGTAACCATAACTCAATGGTGAAACCCAGTAAGCCCATTCCCACCAATTCGGAATTTCACCTGTCAAAATAAAACACCCCATATCAGTTAACCTTAACTAACAGGGAGAAGTGTGATAATCTTCCCTTTTTTTGTCAATTTATGCTTACGTTTAGGAACAATGAAGCCTCCCAACAAGAACACAAGGAGAAGCGTAAGAGCCCCTCCAGTGTTAGCTTTGACCATTGTTCTGCATAATCCGGCGATGAGTCTAAAGAGCCCAGCTGCCATTTGTTGTGTCAGAAACACCAGCAGAAGCTGCTTGAAAAACCTGGCAATAGGATTGAAGGGTGTTAACTTGTTGCTCAGGTAAAAGGACAGCTGGGATTAGTAGAGTGACATGTTAAAAAATTGATGCGATTCGATATACCTGCTGGCCTCTGGTGCAAATCCGATAGTGTAATATGTCACACCAACCCAAACAACAGATTCAAGAATCGATATTGGAACCCTGTGCAAGAAACTGGGCAAAGTGTAAGTCCAGGCTGGGTGGAACAGAAGATCCCTTTGTTTATAGAACACTGGAAGCCTATTGATCATCAAGGAGAGCTCGGACAGACCGTTAAACATGTTTATGGCCATTCCAAATATAAGTGCACCAACATAGGTTGCACCATCTTGCTCGTTTCTAGTGTTCAATTCAGTCCGCAAAAACACCGTCGACGCGATGATTGCCATGATAATAATTTGAACAGTCTTGAACACGTAAAGGAACGAATTCCTCTTGATCAATAACCATTCTTTGTCCCAACAGGCCTTAAGAAGTTCCATTTTGGAGACTGAGAATTTTTGGAAAGCCAATGCTGCTTTGTGTCCTCTCAACTTGTCGAAAGGCACAGAGAGCTCGTTATGGAGCCGCATTCCGACATGGAAGCTCTTGAACCTGCTTGCAAATTCAGTCGCTGTAATGTATCTGTATGGCTTGCTTCTATCTGCCCAGTATTGTTCTTGATCCTTCTTTGAAGTAACCTCTTGTAAGAAGTCAGCAGTGCCTTTCCTTTCAGGACATTTGAAACCACAAGCCTCAAAAAAGTCAACAATGTGCTCACGCGGACCCTGATAAACGATTTGACCTTCGGACAAGAGGATGATGTCATCGAACAAATCGAAAGTCTCGGGAGCCGGTTGCAGCAGCGACACGAAGATTGTAGCCTCGGTTAAGTGCACAATCTGCTGCAAACACTTGACTATCTGGTATGTTGTGGAACTGTCGAGACCGGTTGATATTTCATCCATGAAAAGTGTCTTGGTTGGATCAACAATCATTTCCCCTATATTTTATCAAATTGTTAGATTAATATGTGAAAATGAATGTGAAAAGAAGGGGATTAAGAAATAATGAACCTGTTGTTACTCTTTTCTTTTGTCCACCAGAAACTCCACGGTGCTGTTGGATCATAAACTTGATCCATTATGGGAGCCTAAACCCAAACCCAAACTAAATTGATGTCATTACTTACATCATTTAATTAAAGATGTCATTGCTTACATCATTTAATTAATGATGTCATTGCTTACATCAATTTAGTTAGGTGAGAGTTAGATATTTGTTGAATTTGTAATGGTTTAAATTAGTTTATTTGTGTGGTGTAGGATTGTTCTTGAGTAGTATAAATACCCCTTCCCATTTTAGTTTTAAGCATCAAGAAAAATTAAGAGCTTCTAAGTGAGTGAAGAAGCAAAGTCTTATAAGAGTGAGTTGTAGTTCTTGTTTTTGAGTGAGAGTACTCTTGTAATATTTGTTTGAGTTTCAATAAAAGTTGTTTGTGTGAGTGTTTTATTTCCAACAAAGTGGCATCAGAGAGAGTTGGAAAGATCGAAAGTCTCGACGAGAGGAATACGCCGCCGCCAGAATTTTCTCAATCTGAGTTCTGACGCACCGCCACGCACCGCCGGAAGACTGCTGCCAGAAAATCGAGTTGACTCACCGAGTTGAGCCGATTCAGCCGAGTTGGAGCCCTTGACCGAGTTGTCCAAGTCCCTCCAAAGTTTTTTTTTTTTTTTCATCGTTCCGGATTCATCCGTGCAATCGGATTTTACAAAATCTCATTATATTGAGAGATATGGCAAATGGTATGGCACCATTCCAAGTTCCGACACTCAACAACAACAACTACGACAATTGGAGTATCAAAATGAAGGCACTTCTTGGATCACAAGATGTGTGGGATATCATAGAGAAAGGCTATAATGAGCCTGCGGATGATGATGTTTTTGCTACTCTTACACCAGATCAAAAGACAACTTTGAAGGATTCAAGAAAGAGAGACAAGAAGGCTCTCTACCTCATCTATCAAGCATTAGATGATGATGGTTTTGAAAAGATTTCAAGTGCAAGCTCTAACAAGGAAGCGTGGGAGAAGCTGCAAACCTCTTACAAAGGATCCGAGCAAGTGAAGAAGGTTCGTCTCCAAACATTAAGAGGTGAATTCGAATCCTTAAACATGAAAGCATCTGAGTCTATTTCAGATTATTTCTCAAGAGTAGTAGCTGTTTCTAATCAATTAAAAAGAAATTTGTGAAAAGTTAGACGATGTGAGGATAATAGAGAAGATACTCCGTTCGTTGGATCCCAAATTTGAGCACATCGTCGTGACGATTGAAGAAACTAAAGACTTGGAAGAAATGAAGATCGAACAGCTCCAAGGATCATTGCAAGCATACGAAGAGAAGCATAAAAAGAAGCATGAGTTTACTGAGCAACTCCTCAAGCTGCAACTCAAGGATATGCATGAGAGCCAACGCAATGATAGAAACTAACGTGGCCAAGGCAGAGGTAGAGGCCATGGACGAGGTGGAAGTCGAGGTCGTGGACGAGGCTGGAATTACAACAATAACAATTCCAACAACAACTATGAGAAAGGAGAAAGCTCAACACGAGGCCGTGGAAGAATTAATCCAAACTCAAAGTATGACAAATCTCAAATTCGATGTTATAATTGTCAAAAATTTGGGCATTATGCTTCAGAATGTAGAGCTCCCAACATCAAAATTGAGGAGAAGGCCAATTACGTGGAGGAAAAGACAGATGGCAAAGAAACTCTTCTTCTAGCACGAAAGGAAACTGATGGTGGCCAAGCAAATTCCTGGTATCTTGACAGTGGTGCAAGCAATCACATGTGTGGAAGGAAAGACATGTTTGTGGAGCTAGACGAGTCAGTAAGTGGAAATGTTTCGTTTGGAGATGATTCCACAATAGCAGTGAAATTGTTCTTGAGTAGTATAAATACCCTTTCCCATTTTAGTTTTAAGCATCAAAAAAAATTAAGAGCTTCTAAGTGAGTGAAGAAGCAAAGTCTTATAAGAGTGAGTTGTAGTTCTTGTTTTTGAGTGAGAGTACTCTTGTAATATTTGTTTGAGTTTCAATAAAAATTGTTTGTGTGAGTGTTTTATTTCCAACAGGTGCATCTCATCTCCAACAATGGTATCCTTGCATATGTCAAGGCCCAAAAGCTGACCAATTCAATACAAAACAAAATCAGAAAACTTATCCATGGTTGATTTTATTGATTAAGGTTTGAAGAAAGATTTATGAATGAGTAAATGGTATCTTACTTTGAGAGTGTAGTCAGTGATGAGGCTGCTTTCAACTCCTTCCATGGCAGTTGCCTTCATGAAAAGGTCAACATCAGCTTCTGGGAAAATTCCTGCTTCTTTTTCCCTTCTAGCAAGCTCTTTCATAAGATCTTCAAATAAAAGAAAGACATTTCAAAAGTTTTAGTTAAAAATCATATTCAACCAAGCATAAAATGAATGGTTTATTTTTGGTATATTACCATATCGAGTCCCGACACCCTGACATCTTGCCGAGAAATCTAAGGTTTCTTGAACTGTCATTTCTCCGACATGAACATCGTTTTGACTGATATATGCCGATGTTTTCTTAGGAACAAATTCATTAAGTCTATATCCGTTGTATGTGACATCTCCTTTAACCCTTAAGCTTTCATCCAACTTGCCCGCCAAAGCCAGCAAAAGGGTCGTCTTTCCAGAAGAAGGTGGCCCCAGTAAGAGTGTCATCCTGTAAATCGCATATTCAATGAGTAGTCCTTGGAAACAAAGAAAGTGAAGAGTGCCATAGCTTATAATATATACCTTGATGGTTTAACAATGCCAGAGACATCTTTAAGAATGGTGAGATTAGTTGTCTTTGTAAGTTTGATTCCGAGCATGCCGAGAGCCGATTCCGCAATGTTTCTAGAAACGTTGGTAAGAGAAGGAAGAGCTCTGCTGCCAATGTAGCAATCGGCTTCAATCGTCAAGTGCTCGAACCTCACTTCCACTGTTGGTAGTTTGACACCAACCCTGTAATCAACCAAAAACAAAATTAATGGAGAGAATTGGTGATTAATTATGTTACTTGGGCAAGTGTATGAGTATCAGATATAATTTCGTGTGTCCTACGCTTACCTATCAATCCTGTTTCTGAACTTGTTCAGGTACTTTTCATTGTCTTCCTCAGCAACCTTAAAGAGCATGTCCATGAATTTCTGTCTGTCATTCATATCAACCTTTGTAACATCAACTTGTCGATGTTCCACCTTCTTCCCGATGATTTCATGATCCACAAACGACTGAATAACGCTGGTTCTAAGGCGATCATAAGTGGGTAACCTCTCGATGGCAGCCATTTTAAAGCTTCTTCGTCTTCGTCGACTCTACGACTTCGGCTTGAGTGCATGGAAGCTGAAAATACATCTTCAATGATCCTGCTGCTTCTGCTTATACTCCTTCCTATGCTGCCAATCCCTATTTTTTTGCTGGGATTTCCAGCCCTTTCTAAACCATCCATACTTTTTCCCGGATTTTCGATTCTTTTTAAAAAGAAATGGAACAGGGTTTTCCTTCTGTTTAGGTTTTTCTGTGCAAGCTATGGAGAAATTAGAAAAACAAATGAAGAAAAGCACACCCTGTGGAAATCAAATTTCGGTTTTGTGTTGGGTCAATCTCTTGTAATTTGCTCTCCTATTTTTCCCGCTGGTTTTGGAAGTGTGGAAATGGATGAGAGTATATATATACATGCAAACTATTAGTGTTCAAATCTGGTTAGAAGGTCAGTTGTGTGTTATTATTAGGTGTTCTCATTGATCAGCTAACAACTCTGTTATGATTTTTTTAATAATCTGATAAGAATTTATCAACGTGTTAGCCCTTAGGGTTCCAATTTTTTAATAAAATTAATTTTATATCTTTTGTCATTTCTATATTAGGTGAAAAAGTATAATGAATTATTACAATAATAAAACAGGAATTAATTCATAAAATAAAATACCAAACAATTATATGTTGAAAGACGCCAGCAAACCGAGTTTATTTGATTATTCAATTGAAAATGGAATCAAATAATGCATCCCACATGGGAAAGAAAATGATAAACAAAAGATTAATAAAAACATTAGAGACAAAATGAAATAAATTAATAATTGCAACGGCGTAGAACCTTCCTTTCTCCAATAAATTAATGAAATAGAACACAATCGAAGACCATTGGAAATAAATGTCCAGAAAATGGGCAAAATGTTTCTACTCCTCATTCAAACGCAATTGATATTGTTGGTATCTTTGAACAAATAATTAAACAAGAAGCCATCATTTTATAATCACGTTTTCAATGTGGTTTATGCGTACGTGTAACCATCCTCCTAACTTTGCAGACTTTTCCCATCATTTATCATTTATTTGAGCTTATGTCACTTGGGGGAAATGGGGTTAAAGTTGAGCACCCTTTTCATCTTCCCCTTATCTATTTTCTTTTTTCTCCATATTTCTCCCTCGTTAAGCGTATAGCTTAAAGGTACTGAGATTTGGGATTAAGATAAAATTAGATTTAGTTCGAGAATTCAAAGAGCTTACATTTTATCTCAATGTCTTCCATGTAGATATTATATAGCATGATTGGGGGCTTAAGAAGAATTTTGAACCTAGAGCTTAACCAGCTCATTCAAGCTTCATTTTAGTGTTATAAGAGCATTTCCATACTCCTTTTAGGCCCTAGCTCATGTTTCTAATTCATTCATTACTTGTTTAATTAGTGCAAGGGAAGAGTCATCTAGTGCAAGGGGAGGAGAAGCTTAGAGTAAAAACTGAGCAAGGACGTTCATTTCAAATTTCTAGTATCAAGGTAGCACATTTTCAACTTTGAAATGCTATTTGTTCTTTCTAAATTTGATGCCTTGTTTGTTGTGTATGCATGTTGAGTGTTTGAGTGTTAAAGCATGCTTTTAATTCAAGATTTGATATTTTGTTGTTAAACATGTGTAATATTGGTGTTAAATGATCCCATATTGACACATGAGCCTTAGAAATCGATTAAAACTTTGTCTAAGGTGTTTAGGATGGTTTTGGAATGATTTTGAGATTTAAAATGATATTTGTTGAGCTTAGATATCGATATCATATGAATATATATATATATATATATATATATAGAGGTAAAATTAAATAGTAGTATGAATACTTGGGTGGTAAACCTACCTTGAATGGTTTTGCGTGGCAAATATGATGTGTGGCCTATGAGTCTTATTGTGTGCTGTATTGCTTATGCATGCTTGGCCTGATGCTATTAAAAACCAAACAACCTCTTTTTGAGATTTATTGCGAGAATTATTTGTCGAAGGTATGTGAGATCGAATTCTCTTCTATAATTCATGTATGGTTGTTGTGTGAGATTGGGCAGCCACATATTACTTGTGTGGCGATAATCATATATAACGCTATGTAACACTAGGATTCCTTATCTTGGTTACTTGATTGCTATGGGATCTAGGTACCAAAATTGTGTATGAATTTGTAATCATTGTGTATATTGTGTGATAAGCGAGGCTAGATGAAACCAGTTTATGAATGAGAACTCTATCATGTTGGTAATAGTTGTCGATAACTAGCATGATAGATTGTTGAGTCAATCGAATGAATAAAATAACCAAGAGGAGGTGAATCGACAATTAAAATTATAGTGGAAGCTTAAAGAAAAATTGAAAAGATTGAACACAAGAATTATAGTGATTCGACTTTCTAAACAAAAATCTACATTTACTACCTTAACTATCCATATTAATGATTTTTACAAATTCACTGAATTTTAACAACCTTTGAGGATAAGGTTTGAGATTATTGACTTGAATTTTGACTTTATTTGATTACTTTGACTTTCTTTGTGATCTCTTGTTTTCACATATCACTTGGAATCTTACTTTTATAATCCCTCTTTAAATTCTAGCCATTTGGGTAACTGTGGGTGTTAATAGAACCGTTGGGAGATGTTTTCCCCTAATAAATGCTGTCTAGACACTTAGAGTATCGATACTCAGGCTTGGAGTATCATTACTACCTGCATTAATTCCAAAAATATAAACTTTGAGAAAAAGGGTATTTGTATTGATCAAATGAGTATTGTTATTATTGTTATGATTAGTATCGACACCAAAATGGTATACATGAATTTACAAGTTTTAAAATCATAAGAGTAGTATCAATACTACTGTTAAAAGTAGTATCGATACTGAAATAGTATTGATACCAAAATAGCTTACTAGAGTTTGCAAAACATAAGGAGTACTGGCACTGCCTTGAGCAATATCAGTACTATTATTGATTTTTAAGCTTTCAACATCGATACTCGTTGATGTCACATGAACAAAATCGGTATTATTCTTATTGTATTTGTACTACTATGCTTAAAAATGATTTTTGATTCGATAAAAATTCGAAACACTTAGAAAAATGTTTCAAAATTATTTCTAGTGTATGACTCAATTTTTCGATAAAGTAAAGAGTAAAATAGAGTTTTTAACTATTGAAAGAGTTTTCATATTTGAATAATCGAATCAAATATAATCTTAAAATTTGTTAAAAATATTAATTACTTATGGTATACCAAAATATCAAAGTATGTTTAAGAATCTCCCACTTTCTATATTACAAAAAATTTGAAAATTTTAAGATTTTCTTGAAAAATACTCTCCCTTATTTTGACATTTCTCACTTTTTTTTTTGTTAAATCAAAAAATGAAAAAGTTAGCTATATATTTATATATTCAAATAAAGTTATTCAATTATCAAAAAAATATTCTCAAATGCTTAAAAATGATCATAATTAAATAAGTATGTCTCAAAATATAAAATGCATAATATCTATAAAATTATCGAAATAACATAAATATCCAAGTAGCAAGCATCTAAAATCCATAATCATAAAAAAACATAAATAATCAAATTTAAATTAAACAGTAAAGTATGAGAAACAAACATCCGAAAAAAATAAATATCCAAAAGCAAATCAAAACATGAGCAATCAATAGAGTGTAAAGAAGATCAGGCATCCGACGGAGGAGGAGGGTCAACAGCCGAAGACAAGGTACGGAAAGCCGAAAGGTCACGAGTAAGAGTCATAGTGTTGAACCGAGCGTGAAAGTCATGTCGCAAATTCATGTGCATCGACTGAAGAGTGAACTGTTGAAAAGAAATCTTTGTGACACGATACTTAATCGGCAACTGCCAAGAGAAAATATTAGTGAGATGAGACTGCATAGTCACAAAATGCATATTGAGCGTCTCCATCATCATCCGAATACGAGAACGGAGATGCATCTCATCGACATCCTCAGCACCGACTAGAGGGTGTCATTAGGAACATGATTCACTAGATCATTTCTATCATGCATCACGTCATCTTCTTGAGTCTGAGTCTTAGGCTAAGCTGAAGCCACTCCAGATGAACTACCTATATGCTTCCCTTTCTCCTTTTTCTTTCATGTTTTTCCAACTTGTTCTCACCTTGATTTTTGAAAATATTTTAGGTCAACAGAAGAGGTCAAGGGAATAGCAGGATCGTGAGACACATCGATTTTAGCTTTGACGAACAAATGAGGAAACCATAGACTAAAGAATTTACTCGCTTGGGGGAATGTTGTTAACGATGTCAACAAGCTCGTCGAAAATGATTTAAGCAAAGTTGATCCTTTTGTTGTGCCGGAAGTAGTGGAGCCACTAGATGTCGGCAGTACGAAGGGAAGAGTATTTACCTCTGAATGGTTGAAACCACCAAGAGATAACCAGATATAGGAAGCACCCATGATAATCAAGGACGCTAACACTCTTGCCAATTTTTGATGAGGTGTCTACATTCTCTCTCTCATTATCAAGTCCTATAAGATCGAGAGCAAGGTCCTTAGCAATAGAAGAAGCATATATAGTGATGTATCTTCACATGAGATTGGAGCGAATACTTCATTATAGGTTTAGAATTCATTTTGGACACACATCGTATTAGAATAGAAAATGCATATCAATTAATGGTAGAAAACGAGTTTGATTTTGAATTTATTTTCTAATTTTCAAGCTCAAAGGAGAGGATAGTATTTGAATTTAAGAGTAGTCATGACTGGTATAGTGGGCATACACAGTCCTAAGGGGATAGACTTAAAAATGCTTAATGTAATGCTCATAAAGGTGTTGATAACCCGATTCATTAAAACATGAATTCCTAATGGTAAGATCATTTGGGTCTAGATTTGGGTTAGGATTGGAGGGAGGATTAGGAGGTGGATTGGCTTGGGATGATGAAAAACGGGGAAGTTTGTTACGACTCATTTTGAAATCAGGAAAGAGGAACCTGCAAAAGAATGATTACATATATGTATGCTATCAATTAAATATATATAAATTAAAAAAACATAAATTAATTGGCTGAATTATATATATATATATGAATATAAAGTATGTGACAGTATATGTGAGTACAATAAAAAAATCAGAACTAATATAGGGTTGAAAAATAAATAAAATTAGAGTAAATAATATTATATTAGAGTACGAAAATGACTAAAAACTAAAGCCTGGTAGTTTTTTTTTTGCATCAATTAAACAAGAAATATTCAAAAATTGAAGAAAATAAAATTAGGGTTTCAATTGTTTTACATTGAATCATTGATTTGAAATGGAAACAGAAGATGGAAGCATGAATTGATGATTAATGTAGGATTAGGAGTTGAAATCCGCTGAGAAACCGTCTCGAAAATGAAGAAAAATGAGGATTTGATTAATGGGTTTGAGAGGGTTTTGAGGCTCACGGGTTAAAGGGTTTGTGTGATTTTAAGAAAATGAAGAAATTTTGCCTTAATATATATTATCAAAATACGACCATGAGTATCAATACTCATTGGTGGAGTATCGATACTTCAAAGCTTAAAAATAATGGTATCGATACATTATCGATGCTAAGAGAATAGAATATGTACTGTAAGAATAATTTCGATGATTTAGGATGAACAATACCAATACCATATGAATATTATCGATATTATATGCACGAAATGATAAAAAAAATACATCATAAAAGTCCAAAAATGCAATTCTAGCACCAATTTAACACATACAAAGCATATAAAAATATAAACCGTAAAATTATGACCAAGATAATAGCTTTCATTTATTCATACAAGTATGATTGCTAGAGTTGCATAAAATTCTAGTTAGAAAACACCAAAAATGTAAAAGGTCATAATGCATATTTTAGAGCATCAAAACGACATAGGTAACTCTAAATGAACAAGACAAACATGTTCAAACAAATAAATACACATTTAAGCATACTTTTTTACATTTTGTCATATTTAATGAAAAACATGAGCTCTCTTAACTAACTGCATAATAGGCATCAAAGAAGTCATTTAGTATGTTTTATTTCATAAAATCACAAAAGTGCACAAAATATTTAAGCACAAAGTCAATGTAGGTTTGTTAAACCTAATTTTCTCCCAAGTACCCAAAATTGTTCTTTATCTAAAGGTTTTGTAAAAATATCAACTACTTGATGCAAAATGTCTACATACTCTAGAACTATATATTCCTTGGTGACATGATTTCTAATGAAATGATGTATAATCTAGATATGCTTAGTTATAGAATGTTGGATGAGATTTTTGGTGAAAAAAATAGCACTACTATTATCACACTTGATAGAGATAGTACCTACATCAATTCCATAGTCAATGAGTTTTTGTTTCATCCATAAAACTTGAGCACAACAATTAGCGATCGAAATGTATTTTGCCTCGGTGATTGATAATGCTACGTTATTATGTTTCTTTGAAAATAAGGAAATCAACATGTTCCCAAGGTTTTGGTAGATATCAAAGGTGTTTTTCCTATTTAATTTGCAACTTCCGTAATACACATCCGAGAAGGAATGCAAACTAAATATAAAGTCTCTAGGATACCAGATTTGTAACATCCCAAACATCGGGTTAGTGACTAAATTGTAAAATTTCAGAATTTATTGACTAAAGTATATATATTGAAAAGTTTAAGGACTTATATGAAAAATTTTGTGTAGGACTGAATAGCAAAGAAGGATGATTGAAAGGGAAAAATGGTCATTTGATCAATAAATGAATTAAAAATGTATTATGGTGAGGATATATATACACGTGGAATTGAAGGAAAAGGGGAAAGAAAGATTTCTCCATAAATATCTTCACTCTTCTTCCTCTTTCAGCCGTGAGCTACCAAAAACAAAGGTGAGTTTCTTGCTAGTTGATTATTCATTGAATTTAAGTTTGGTTTATGTTCCTTAGATGATACTTAAGCTTAAGGAAAGCTTAAGTTGTCTTAAAACCAAAAGATAAAGGAGTTAGAAAGGATTAAAGATAAGAGGGTGATAAGTGAAATCTTGGAAGAGAATTAGTAAGTAAAGTTTGAGATTAAATTTGACTTGCCATCAGTTAGATTAAGGAATATGAAGTGTTAGAATTAAAATTAGAGTATGTTGGAAAATTAGTAGAATTCTTGATTTCAAGATATAGGATGAGATTTTGAAGATAAGAATGTGTTATATGAATAGAAATTGATTTGAGTATGTGTATTTGAGTTTAAGAGTATGAAAGGGATAAAAAAATGAAGGATTTAAGTTGATATTGGTAAATTTTGGGGTTAAAAAGTGATTTTCGGGCTATGAGTATCGGTACTGATTTATTCAGTACTGATACTTCAAAAGTAAATGAGTGATTTTTGGAGTAAGGGTATTGATATTGGTTGAACAGTATCGATACCATAAGCCAAAATTGGACAATTTATTCAAGGGGTATCGATACCTAAAGGGTAGTATCGATACTAAGGGTATCAATACCATATGTCAAGTATCGATACCATTTTGAAAGAATGATTCCAGAACTGGGATAGGGTATTGATACCCAGGTTTGGTATCGATACCATAGATAGGGAAGTATCGGTACCATACCTTGGGTACAAATACTATTCAAAGTGGAGAATTATATTAAGCATTTCTTTTAGCTAGGATTATTAAGGATCGAATTATAATACTTAGAATTCTGATATGAATATCAAATGTATGATTGTGTAGATATCGAGCATAAGCATAAGTTGTGAATTGCGTATGCTCTTATCGATTTTGTAATGTTTTGAATATATTTATGTAAATTAGTTAACTTTATTTTAATGAAAGTTTAAATTTTTCCATGATTTGTATGTGTAAAAGTTTTGAAAAGTCAATGTGACACCTCGGATTCGTATCTGGGTCGAGTACGGGTTGGGGGTGTTACAAGAGTCCTATATTAGGAGTGTCTCTAAGGTATCTAAAGATTCTCTTAATGACTTGTAAACGTGACTCATTAGGTTATGATTGAAATCCTAGCATATGAGTAAACACTCATTACATTTTATCTTTCGGTTGCTTCCATCACATTATCTTATTTGCCAATTCAATAACTTTTTAGCGGTTTTTGATTGATCAGTTAGAGCTTAACACCTCCATTTTATTTTAATTTCACTTGAGTCCTGTAATTTAGGTGAATTTTTAGTTTGGTCCTCACATTTATGTTCGAGGTTCCAAAATGATTATTCGATTCAATAATCAATTAAAATTGATTAGGGTTAATAGATCCTTCATTTTTAGGTTTAACCCTTTAGTTCCTTTAAAAAAACATAATTTGACACTTTAGTTAGAGAAAATCCTTAATTTCACCTAGTATAATTAGGTTCAATAATTGGTCGATTGATTGTATATTTTGATTTCAAAACAAGGTAATGTTCATTTATTATAGGTTAATAGTTTATTATTATTTTTTTGCATTATGTCTGGAATGATCATTGTTGATTTCTGAAGTAAATCAACATCATTTTCAAAACCCTACATCATAATTTTAAAATTATTAAGGCAATGTTTATTTATTGAGATAATGACGAACCTTCTGCTTGTGCTCGAGGTATTCATTATTGGTCCTAATAAATAGATACCTTTTTAAAATTTGCATACGTACTAAATTTTAAATTAAATAAAATTTTGAACTCGAAATTTCCAATTTAAAACATAGGGTAATCGACTAAGTACCAATTTTTTGGCGTTATGGAAGTGTTAATCCTTCCCCACGTATAACTGACTCTCGAACATGTTTTCTGATTCCGCAGACCAAAACACTGGTATTTTTTATAAAATAAAAGGTTTTATTAAATTATTTGATTTTAGGTGTTATAATCTCACCTTAAAAATAATTGGTGGCAACTCTCTTCATTTCATTTCAAAACTCATTTTCGAAAATCATCATAATTAGATGAGTCGGTTTTCTTCCATCCGAAAAAGGTCGATAGCAACGAATGGAACCTCACAACGAGTTTCATGCGACGCAAAATCTACCCAAATGGGTAAGTGTCACGCACAAGGATGGATCTAAAGAGGACGATCGAGCCCCCATTAAAAATTTCAAATTCATATATATATTAAATTTTATTTTATATTTTTTATTGAAAAATTATTTTCGCTCTCTAAAATTTTATAAATTTTTTCTTATTTAAAATTTTATAAGTTAATCTCTTTAACGTAAAATTTTGCTTACAATATCTAGTCTCGCACCTTAATCAAATCAATAGAATATGCATCCTGCAAAAATGCAGCCAAATAACTGTAAGGAAGGGGTTATACTGAAGTAGGAAGAGTGTACGACAAGCATAAGTGGGACCAAATAAACCAATAACTACATATAATCGCTCATTATTAAGGTTAAACCAATGGGTGGCTATGGTAGTTTTTGAAAATTTTAAATTATTATATATTTTTATATTTTTTAATAATTTACTTTTGTTCTTAGAATTTTAGGTAAATTACATTTTAGTACATTAACTATTATTTTTATTTTATTTTTATCATCCAATTATTTTTATTTAAATTCATACTTAACATTTAGTTTTGATTTTATTTTGGTCAATCGTCGTTAAAAATTAACGGTGATGCTAACGTGTTATCATAAGTAATGTCATATCATTATTGATTTTTTTTAAATGTCACAACAATAATTTTGTTGATTTTTTAATGTTAGATGATCAAAATAAAATCAAAACGTAACATGATGTATGATTTTAAAAAAATAATAGGCTTAAGGGTCACCTTTGACCTTATAGTAGACTCAGTTTATCACTTTTGCCCCTATCGTATTTTTACATCAATTTAACCCTCAAAGTTGTTTAATTGCATCATTTTATATCCTACAACTTAAAACCCTAAATTATAAATATTGAGTTAGGGTTTATAGTTTAGAGGTTATGGGGTTTTGATTTACAGTTTATAATTTAAGGTTTTAGGTTGGGGTAAGACATAAAATGATGTAATTGAGTCACATAGAGGGCTAAATTGATGCAAAAATATGATAGCGGCGAAGTGATAAATTGAGTCTACTACAAGGACAAAAATTAATCTTTTGCCAAAATAATAGTTAAGTAACTAAAACGAAATAAAAAAAATAATTGAAATACTAAATATATAACTTACCTTAAAAATTTATAAATTTATCTCTCGAATGCGTCCCTAATAAAGATAGAATAAATTAAGAAAGAGTGGCATCTTGACAATACCATAACGGCCGCCAAATGTCATTTTTGTTATATCTCCAAGCTTCTGCAGTTTCCAAGAAAAATAACTTGGTTTCCATCCGTACAGACAACAAACCATTAAGGAATTCAGATAAAGACTAAAAAAAAAGGAAAACTAAAAGGTATCTCTAGAAAAAACGATAATTTTCATTTATGTTCTCAGTAGAAGTCTAGCTGAATTAACCACGTTGCAGGGCAACAAACATGCCAGTTTTGGACATAAATAATCAGAATACTTAAAGGCCACCAGGGTTGCTAGGATTATATATGTTTCATTGGGACATTCATACTCTTCTCATTCAACCATCACCGATAATTTTTAGATGATGCGTAAATTATTTTTATAAAAGATTCTTCAGTTCCATCACTACTCAGACTCGTTTGCTTTTGTTTGTTTATGTATATTTTTGGATGATGTGTTGAAACTTTAGAGTTGATTACAAATTGGGATTTTTGCCATATTCCAATACCCTCTAGGCCAAAAAAAACACTGCTTTGAAAGGTAAGTAATTGTTTCTTATTACCAAACCCAACTTGATCCAGCTACGCATTTCCCACATTTTGACAAGGAAGAGTTGTAGAAGGATGCAATCTCTGGAAAAACCAAAGCTTATAGTTTTGTTCTTTTTTCAAACCATGTATATAAATAAATACATTGATTATTGTCTTAATCACATATACATAAATGTATACACAGCTGATACGTCCATATATGGACATCTTTATGTTAAAATCGGATGCCAAACATTGGTAGCTTAGCGCATTAGTTGCTGTGAATGCATTTTTGCTCTTTTCTTTGTTGTTCTCTAGTGTTTTGTTTCTTCTGCTCTCTTACCATTTAGCTTTTATCCTGTATATGGATCCATGCTATCTAGTAAGCAGTGATGGATCAAATGAGGTAGTTGGGGCACTCTCCCTGAAAATTTTAAATTCGTATACATTTAATATATTTTATTTATACTTTTAATCGATAATTTATTTATATTTCTTAAAATTTTATAAGTTCATTTTCTGTTAAAATTTTCAAAGTTCGTATTCCTTTTATCTAATCTTGTGTTTGTACCTGCTAAAGTTGACAAGGATGTTGTACATTTTAGGAATTTAAAAGATGTATAAAACATTTCTAAATTTATATAAATATTTAAATTTAATAATATTTTTTGTAATTTAGTGTTATACAAAATCTTATCAATTTACATAATTTCTTATAATTTTAATAACATTTTGTGTGATACTCAAATGGATATTATTCAAATAATAGTACTTAATATAATTTAATAATATTTCATATAATTTTCTCTAAAATTTGTCTTATTTAAGTTTCTACATGCGATTCGTATTAAGAATGTCAAAGTATGAATATTTAATAACAAATTATTTAGAATTATCTTTAAACAAATAATACATTATATTTATCTCATATTAATAAAAAAATTACATACATCAAAATATTTCACTCTTAAAAGAAAAAAAAATCCTTTTTTTTTTAAAAAAAAAAGAGTGTTTATATATAAGTATATGAAAGTGAGCGATCACCTATCAAAGATACTTTACGTACCATACCTTTTTTTTTTAACTTGAGAATAAAAACAAAATTATTTTCCCTTTAGAAAACTAAAATGTGCATTATCGTGTACAGAAAATCTACGTTCAACACGCCATGAAATTCCTTAGAATGCTTACATACACAACAGTTGACCTTGTAGTCAGCGTGCCATTTTTTTTAATAAAAAATTGTTTAGATTTAAATTTTAGGTTTGATTTCAATCAAAACCTATAACAATGTAGATCATTATATTAGTTAATAATTTGTTGTATTCATTTATATATATATATATATATATATATATATATATATATATATATATATATATATTCATGTAAATTCACTTATATTAATGTAAAATTAATATATTACACATTTCATAATTCATTATACAATTAATATTTTAATTATTTGGTTATTGAATTTATCAATATAAATCTACTGAACCCATTAAGTGGTATCAATGATTAAAAGAAATATTGTTCTCCTTAAATGTCTTGAGTTCGAGTAGCCACGTCTATAAAATGTGTAATGTAAATAGTTAAGAAAGATTCTGAAAAAATATTACCTTATAATCGACTCATAATATTCGAAAAAATCAATGTAATTATATTTGTTAACACAAAATATTTCAAATCAATATGATATTTTTGTTATATCAATTAAAGATATAATCTTTATGGGTATATTTAACGATTAAAAGTGGCTCATATAAAATAGAGTAATATTTATTTTTAATTTATTAATCAAAATTGATATTCTACATAAATAAATTATAATAATCGTATTATTAAAATATTAATTGAATAAAAATTATAAAACTACAGAAAATCACATTAATTTTATAGAAATATAAATGGATTCTTCACCGTATAAAATATCATAGCGTAATTTTTTTTATGCTACTTTATTTTTAATATTTCTCGTATAACAAATTTTAAGAAAAAAATAATCTGACAATAAATTAAAATCTTAAAGTATATATATACATTTGCATTATTCTTGATATATTACTTGTTTTACACTTAAAAACGGGTCATCCTATTAATATGGTCACTTTCTTATTTATGAAGTTTATCTGGTGACCATTATTTTAGTTGAATTTTGATCAGAGATGAGTAGTAAATAATTAAGTTAACATCAAAGCATTGAATCAATTGACAAAACATTAAGCAAGAATGAATTATTATCAAGGTGAATGAGTGACAATTCAACGTTTTCTCCTTCCATTATGTTTCTTTTTTTATTTGTAAATTATTTTGTAATACAAACTCTGAAAATTTAATATATAAGAAATCTTGTATAAATACCACCTTCTTCTTCCTTTCATTTCCAGACTGCTACTTTCACATTTTAGAAGCCACTTGGATTTCTGGGATTTTTCTGTGCGTTCTAAATTCTCTTTCTTTTCTTGCTTTTCTGCATTTATTTTTCTTTGATGTTCTGCCATTGAAATATCTTGTTATATGCCATAGCAGCCAAGAAACCATATTGTTTTTTAATCTCTTCGTCATTGAAAAACTAAACTTTCTTTTCTTCTTTCTTTTTCCGATTTAATGTGTATTGTTTTTCATTGCGTATTTGATATGGTGCTCTTCTTTCTTGGCAACATAGCTATATTAACCGTATTCATCCTTGAATCTCAAGGCAATTGGAAGAACATCGAAGATGGCAGGAACAAGAATGACCATCTATTTTATGGGACTACTGCTTTGGTGTTGCTTGACAAAGGCAGAATACATGAAATACAAAGATCCAAAACAGCCGGTTCGTGTTCGAGTAAAGGACCTGTTGGATCGAATGACGTTAGACGAAAAAATCGGACAAATGGTTCAGATCGAACGCAGCGTCGCTTCGGCCGAGGTGATGAAGAAGTATTTCATTGGTGAGCATCATCTGTCAACTCTCCTTTGACATCCTTTAGAGACAACATAATTGTGCATATTAACGTAAACAAAGAGTTCTATTTTTTTGGTTGTTGCAGGGAGTGTGTTAAGTGGAGGAGGGAGCGTCCCAGCTCCACAAGCTTCAGCAGAGGATTGGATAAACATGATCAATGAGTTTCAGAATGGCAGTTTATCGACCCGATTGCATATTCCGATGATTTACGGGATCGATTCTGTTCACGGTAACAACAATGTATACAAGGCAACAATTTTTCCTCACAACATTGGTCTAGGTGCTACCAGGCATGTTGCTGCACTTTAATCACATTGCAATGCTACTGTATTACTGCATTTTTCCTAAGTTTCTAGATGCTACGTCGTCTGGACTCGGAATGAGTGTTGGATATGTTGATGCATCAGGGACCCTGAACTGGTTAAGAAAATTGGGACTGCAACAGCACTTGAAACTAGGGCAACCGGCATTCCTTATGCTTTCGCACCTTGTGTAGCGGTAGCTTTCGTTTTACCTTTTCCTAGATGCTATGTCGCCCAGACTCGGAATGATTGATCTTCGCATAGGTCCACTGACTGTTCTCTATAAAACAGGTTTGCCGAGATCCGAGATGGGGTCGATGTTATGAAAGTTACAGTGAAGATCCCCAGATTGTTCAAGCAATGACAGAGATGGTACCAGGATTACAAGGAGACATCCCTGCTAACTCTCCTAAAGGCATTCCGTTTGTTGCTGGAAAGTGAGCACTTTAATAGTTTACTAAATATAACACGAGTTCATCCGTATGACTTCCATCAAATGTTATGCAGAATCCTGAAAGATCGATCGAACATTATATTAATGATTCTTCAATTTCCAGTAAAAATGTTGCAGCTTGTGCTAAGCACTATGTAGGTGATGGTGGAACAACCGATGGCATAAATGAGAACAACACGGTGATCAACTGGCATGGTCTGCTTAGCATTCATATGCCAGGTTACTACACTGCTATTGCCAAAGGTGTTTCGACGATCATGGTCTCGTATTCCAGTTGGAACGGAGTTAAAATGCATGCTAATCGTAACTTAGTCACCGGTTTCCTCAAGAGCACGCTTCGATTCAGAGTAATTTTCCTATGTCACTAGCATAAACATACAAAAGAACCTGAGAAAACATAACACAGATTTTACTCGCTGCTGCAGGGGTTTGTCATCTCGGATTGGCAAGGCATCGACCGGATCACTTCTCCACCTCATGCTAACTATACCTACTCAATTCAAGCCGGAATCCAAGCCGGCATAGACATGGTTAGAGCATATATTTGATGTTGAATTTCATGCGATTGATCTTCTTACTGTGTTGTCATCTCTGCAGGTAATGGTACCATACAACTATACTGAATTCATCGACGGGCTAACCTCCCTCGTGAAAAACAAAATCATCCCCATAGGCCGCATCGACGATGCAGTGAAGAGAATTTTGAGAGTTAAATTTGCTATGGGTCTATTTGAGTACCCTCTAGCAGATTACAGCTTGGTTGACCAACTTGGTAGTCAGGTTAGTTTATCAGCTCGGTTTAGGCCAAGTAATTAAAACCCGGCATGACACGAACACAACACGAAAACATGAATGTATCGAAATTTACATCATAAGAATCATTAACAATACCTTAAACAGAAACATAGAGAGTTGGCTAGAGAAGCAGTGAGAAGATCACTTGTTTTGCTGAAGAATGGGAAATCAGCAGATAATCCATTGCTACCCTTGCCTAAGAAGGCATCAAAAATACTTGTTGCTGGAAATCATGCAGACAATCTGGGTTATCAGTGTGGTGGATGGACTATTGAGTGGCAAGGTTCAAGTGGCAACAACCTTACACTTGGTAAACAAACAATTCATCCTCTGTGTTTTCAACAACATTGTTCCGAGTCTCGACATATATCCGAATGCCAGTATAAGGATATGTCGAAGCATACCGATACACTCACTCCCGAGAATGATTAGCATAGGTTTTCAGCATCTCTCATTTTCCAATATGCAAATAGCCATTAAGACTGCTATTATGATCACAGGTACAACAATCCTAGAAGCCATCAACAGCACAGTTGATTCGAGCACAAATGTTGTGTACTCGGAGAATCCCGATGCTGAATTTATCAAGTCCAACTACTTCGACTATGCGATCGTCATAGTAGGGGAGTATCCATATGCTGAAACAAATGGTGACAGCATGAATCTAACGATTCCAGACCCCGGTCCGACCACAATCACAAATGTATGTGGAGCTTGGAAATGCATTGTTATTGTAATATCCGGCCGACCCGTCGTGATAGAACCATATGTCGACTCCATGGATGCTCTAGTTGCGGCATGGTTACCGGGAACCGAGGGTCAAGGTGTGGCTGATGTTGTGTTTGGTGACTATGGTTTTTCAGGCAAGCTACCTCGTACTTGGTTTAAAACAGTTGATCAACTGCCTATGAATGTTGGGGATCCACATTATGATCCACTCTTCCCCTTTGGGTTTGGCCTCACCACTGACCCTACCAAAATTACTTTGTAAACTATATTTTATTTTCCTAGAAAATTTCTAGTTTTCATGTTGTTTTGAAGCCATTGTCAATTAGATTTTACAAAAAAAAAAAAAAAACAACAACAACAACAACAAAATTATATAGAAATTAAACGTCTTCTCAATATTGTACTTTTTTTTATAAATGAACGGACAATCAACGTCTTATTAATATTGTAATTTTTTTATAAAAGTGGATAGTTTTATTAAAAATAAAAAATATATTTAAAATTATAATGAAAGGTTAAATCATAATCGTGAATTAAATATGTCATTGAAATATTTTTATAACAATTAACACAAAAAATGTTACATAATCCTAGACGAAAAATAAAAAAATTAGAATTTTATTATTAGAGGAGAAGAATTATAGTTGAGAGTGCATAACCCGAATAATAAGCTGGTACGAGTTGAGGCCTATAACTACGAAGTTTCTTAAGACAAATTTTTTGCCACTCTTTGGTGCTCGAGATGTCTTGCGCAAGATCACAAACTTTTTCTTGCTAGAGAATATTACTGAAAACAGAGAAAAAGAAAAGATTTTAAGGAAAATATTTAATTTGTATTGGGTAAATATTCACAAGTCTCGACCGATTTGAACATTCGCATCGCTAACGTCGTGCGAATGCGCCCCTAACCCCAATAGGTTCAGGAGACTTGGATTTACACCCTCTTATGCCTATGTATGAGGCACATTTTCAACACAAGTTATTCAATGATTAACAAGTGGGTTTGTGTATATAAATCATTTCCTTGCTTGATATCCCACCAAGGTGGGATATGAGTTTTCTCATTTTCCTTACAAAACACAATTTACATGTACCTTACTTTGAGCATCAATTTCTCATTTATCACTCAATCGTTTTGAGCATATGAGATATTGTTGTAAAGATATCATGAAATAGAATATGAAATAGTAAATTCATTATTCGATTCTCCATCTTTACACTTAGAAAATATGCCTCAAAGTTCTCAATTTATCACATTTTTCCAACAAACCCCCACATGAATGAAATTGATGATTTTATCAAAATATTTTTACTTGATGTGGTGATAGACCCTATGAACGATAGTTGCATAGGATAAGTAGGTGTCCTTCTTTGAACCTTCCCGTGTCACAATATATTTACTTTATTGGCTAATCAATAGACATGATGTCATTGAACTGTTTTGTCGCTTGTGTAAACGATGACAATATATTTACTTTACTAGCTAATAAATAGACATGATGTCCTTGAATTGTTTTGTCGCTTGTGTAAACGATGATATACTTCACACAATTGTCTTTATGTCAAGTATATTAGTTCTCAGGGGTATGTCCATATAGCCACGAGCATTGTCTGGTTTTGCAAGAATTTGAAAGAACTATCCCCTATAGTCTCCTTAGCGGCCCCACTTCACTCTCACATAGGTGACTTATTCATCGAAGCACACAATGGTCATTAAAAGCTTTGTTTAGCCTATATCCATTTGATCACTGTTTACATCATAATAATAGACTTGGGATAAGAAAAAAAACCATAGTGACCGCACACGGTTTATGCAATTAGGTTTACCCTTTGAACCTAGATCTAGGGGTCTCCTATCAACAAGGTAGGGTTTTCCTTCACATAACACCTTTAATTTTCATGGGCTTTAGTCTCATTCCTTTAGATGTTATCTCAACTTGATCTCGATTTAACCTTTTGGTTAGTGAATCTGCGATGTTATCCTTTGGTCTTAAAAAATCAATAGAGATAACTTCATTTGAGATCAGTTGCCTAATAGTATTGTGTCGATGACACATATGTCTCGATTTACCGTTATACATGAAATTTTGTGTTGTAGCAATTGTTGCTTGGTTGTCACAATATATGCATACTGTGGGAACATGTTTTGGTCATTCAAGTATATCCTCAAGAAAATATCGAAGCCATTTTACTTCTTCTCCAGACTTATTTAGAGCTACAAACTCATATTCCATTGTGGATCTAGTTATTACAGTTTATCTTGAGAATTTCCATGACACAGCTCCCCCTCCCAAAGTGAATACATATCCACTTGTACATTGGGTGTCTTGAATATCCAATACCCAACTAGCATCGAAGTATCCTTCTAGGACGGCAGGATATTTGGAATAATGCAAACCATAGGATCAAGTATATCTGAGATATCTTAATATCCTCGTTATCGCTTTGCAGTGGTCTTTTCCTGGATTGCTTGTAAACCTGCTTAAATTGCTCACAGTAAAAGTGATGTCCAGTCTACTGCAGCTCATAAGATACATGTAACACCCTAAATCGATTCGACACACATTCGACCAATTAGAACGTCATACAGGACCATCGGAGCGACAACCCAAATTTTTTTTCTTTTAAAACGCCCTTAAAATAATATTTGACAACTATAAAATACCATGGAATTAAACAAAATACATATAAGTTTACAGTACTGAGAAGCTCCCAAAATAAGTGTATCAAATAGTACATGTGATTATTTAAAATAAGTTACAACTTAAGTACAATAAGGTCTATGAATAATGCATGCCCTCTAATAAAACATACTCAAGAAGTATTGTAATTGCTCGACTGACTAGAACGTCTATAATATGACCAGTTCCTCAAAAGCTCCACCTAAAGACCTGCGAATAGAAACACAATTTCGAACGCTGAGCTCACTAGCCCAGTGCCACTCTAACAACAATGACATACTAAAAGTGTTCACAAATGCTCATGCTAACGTATGAAATAACTAGAGTGAGTATGTCTGCATTCTCATGCTATTCTAGGGTAGACATCATGACATGGCTGAGGGATTACTACATCTCGGAGCTCACGTATCCCTTTAGTCTACATGGGGTGAAGATCTTGCATTCACTACATCGGATACAACACTCAACTAACCCACTCCTTGCGAGTGTTGAGGCCTTGTGCCATAGTTAATCTTAAGTTTCTTGTGCACTATCTAAGGATATTCGGACAATCTATAATTCTTGACTATCATCAACTTTTAAAGTAACTCGGGTGTCCTTGTTGTTTTCCCGAACATCAAACAAGGCTAGTATTATGTCATCCTAATTAGTATTGTTTCTAGTTGTACTTTGATCATAATTACCGGATTTATTCGATAATAATACCCCTCCGATCAGTTGGAGATGATATGCTCGAGATGCAAAAATAACCTTTGCCTCAGTAGACTCGTCCGTCACTTGGAATTCTGATTCCAACCATGTTATCCTTACCCGAAAGCTGTCGATGACGTCGGATGGTGGCCATTTTCCCAAAACTTGGTAGACCAACGATGTGGGGTCGTATATGTTCTGACTCACCACGGGGGCTTCATTCACAAGAACACTGAGTTGGTAAGCGACATCTTCCAAAGTAATCATCGTTTCACCACTCGAGAAGTGAAATGTGTGTCTCGGGCTGCTAACATTTGACAAGAGCCTCAATCAATGTCGAGTACAGCTTGAAACCACGCACAAATATGGCCGAAAATAGACTGGGTTGCTGCAGATATATCACAGTCCGTTGATGCGGCTCTCTGTATGTCATCACGCGCTTACGAATATTCCATTCATTAATCGTTCGACGTACGATCGACGAAATATAGACGTTATCCAAGTGCAACATATATTCTCGGATTGCGATTTTTTGAGATTTTAATAGAAAATATGTTTTTTGTAAATTTTTTAGATTCAGGGTTTGATAAAAAACTAAAACTCCAAACCCTTATTTATAGCCTTACATCTAACGGCTATAAACGACTAGTTGGGAAAAATACATGGCCGAACTCGTCACCTCGAATTAACTGTTGGTCATGATTGTTGCCTATATAGCTATTGACCGACGACTACATTTTTTTAATTTGAAAGAACTCGTCACGTCGATGTGACGAGTTCCACGCATTTTTTTAATTTATACTTTTTATTTTATTTTATTTTTGTAATTTTAAAAATTAGTTTTAAATGGGCTCGTCGCGCCGAGGTGACGAGTCATTTTAATGATAATAAAATAATGGCCTACGTGAGACCCACTTCACGGGGAAAATTTAAAAATAATATCTTCAGGAACTCGTCACCTCGAGATAACGAGTTCGGTGTTCACTATAGATAATGTCATAGTTTTTAAAATAAAATCTATGTTGGCCCAATACCCTAAATAATTAATCTTCTTGGGGTATTGAAAAAAAAAACCATAAATGCGTTGATTTAAGCCATTAGGTCCATGAGGATGAGTATTTTAAACGCAAAATATTTTTTTATTTATGAAATAAAATTAATTTATCACGATTTTATAAGAAATTATAAAATGATTATTATTTTGGATTATTTGAGTGATGGTGATCAAAATTAAACAAAAATTTATGTACAACAATTTGGTAAAAATAAGGTAAAGATTTAGCCTTTAAGGAATAAAACATCCCAAAAACATTTTTAGAAGATAACTCGATTCTAAATATATAATTTAAGAGATAATAATACATTTAAACCTTATTTTATTTGATAACATGAGATAAAAATCATAATTTAACTTTTTTATTATTTATATGGTTAAAAGTATTGATTTTTATATAAAAATGTCCAAACAAAATAATTTTAAAAAGTTGACCCGTACAAATTAAAATAGGATCAGTTTATTAATATTTTAAAACATTAATCAATTATTTGTGCAGTAAACATGTGTGGAGCCACCGCCAGATCCGCCACTTTAACGATTGTGTTGTGAAATCAACAGGCCCAACAAAGTATATATAATTTATTTATTTCGTTATTATTTACTGTTCGAGTAAATTGTGAAATTATAGTTAAAAAATTATTCATTAAATGGTAAAAAAGGATGCATCTCATATTCATGGAAAATAAATTTCATATACAAGATAAAAATGAAAAAAGTAATGATTATGACATATTTATATTATTCATTTAATACACATCATATTCTTAATTTATGACTCTCGACACAAATTACACACAAAAATCAAAGATAGCATGCGCGGGCTAATGATCACATTTAAAGAAAACTAAAAGAAAAAGAAATTAACCATAGAAAACAAATAATTTATTATGTCACTAAGAAACAAATCACATCAATTACACGTTAAAACTACAACAGCAGCAAAAGTATGCATACATTCATTAATACTCACAAGCAATAGAAAAAGGTTAAAAATCATATATATATATATATATATAAATATTATAGGTAGCTGATCAAACACCGGCGTTCTAAAAAAGAAGTCCAAATGCAAGAGCAATAAGGGAGGCAAACACCGCCGGTACGAAGGTGGTGGAATCCGAGGTCGGGCTCGGGGCCGGAGCATCGGCTGCTGCGACATTTTGGACCGTAAACATGGCCACCAAAACAATCATGACAGCCCAAAATGAACTCATCATCAATGCCTCCATTGTTGAAATTAACTTTGCAGAGAAAGTGAAGACAAAGAAAGGAGAGAGAAAATGTTTCCTTTAACAAATGGAGAATAAGCAAGCTGGGAGTGCATAAAATGTGATTTTATAAAAGTAACCGGGGGGGGGGGGCAAGAAAATTTTAGAGGGGCTACGGGCAGCCTGCCCGAGGTAACCGTTGCTTCAATCATAAGCATATGTAGATCTACAAATGATTTTACAAAAAATATTAAAAGTTTATACAATACAATATTTATTTTTAATATATATATAAATAATATATTTTAAGTGTAATTATGATAAAAAAAATATAATACAATTCGAATACACTTGATTTTTTTTTGGGGGGTGCCCGTTGGATGGGACAGTGTGGCTGTCCTTAACCTTTAGGTGTCATTACAGCTGTCGTCAACGGTTTTTTTGTGGCCTTACTTTTGAGGGTCCCCTGCCCTAACGATCTTTTTCTCTGGGCAGGGAAAGCGGGCTGCTAAACTTTATAAAATCCCTTTTTATTTTACAAAATTCTGGAGTAATATTTAAAGGCTATTCTATTCACCAAAAAAAATTTATTTTAAGCCTAATTGAATTGATGTACTCTATTTTCTGTGTTCCTTTTTAATGGCAGTTTTGGTATTTGAGTTGAATAATTAATAAAAAAAGTTATCTTATGGCCTTTGTGCCTGAAATTGATAGAAGATACTTTTAGTAATTGTTTCTGCTTAATTTGGAGTAAGTACACGGTAATATTCGTTCAAAGATAACTTTCAATCATGTGATATTGAACACTCAAATCCTTGATATTTCTGATGTTAGAACATGATACCTCAATAAATAACAATAATTCATTTACCATTAAGATCACTTGTTCGTACATTTCTAACATTTTTTTTGCTATGTCGCATTTTGATTTGCTATATTATTTCTATAATAGATTTTAAAACAAATATATTTAATAAAATTGCAGTAATGTAAAAATTATAAACATATAATTTTAATGAATTCAATAATATTCAATTAAGTGTATATACACTATGTAAAAATTAGAACCTCAAGGTTACAATCTAGATTTCAACCTCACAAGTGTAGATTTTTTAAAAGAATAAGACAAGTTGGTTCACGAGCAATTGTTTATAGCCATGCATCACACCAAATTTAGATGGGAGATAAAGCATGCATTTGTGGCACTTATATTTGATGTATCTTCTGATTTTAATTTATCTGCTTATATATTACTCATAATTGTAATTGTAACTTAAAAAAAACCTACAAATGATTTATAAATAAGATACACAGGGACACATATAACCCTTTACAATAATCAATATTGTACTATTAATAGGTGTACTGGATTTCCTTGACGACGATACTCCCTCGATCCACAACCTACTGTCCTGAAAATGATAAATAATTAAGGGTAAATTATATAAATGGTATTTTCGTTTGAGTTTTATAAATTTATAGTTTATAGATTCAAAAAAACATAATATACAATCACTTTTGTTCTGTTTTAATTAAGATAAAGTCATTGAGACGTTAGTGGACGTGAGTTGGATGACATGACATGTTAGTAAAAAGATTTAAATTTTATTTAAACACTTAAACTTTAGATAGATTACTAATAATGAGTCTTTTTCTAAATCCAAAATAGTTCAAGGATAAAATATCAATTTAATCTTTTTTTCATATGTTTTCTTCTCCCGAACCTCTCTTCTCGGTTGCTTCCCCAACTTCATCTCTAAGCCATAGCTTCATCTTCGTACGTCGGTGACCTTTAACTCTCCGACCACCATTAATGTGGTCATTTAAACCAGAGCCTAAATCTAAACCAACCGAGCTTTCTTTTCTCATCTAACTCTCATCGTGATTTTTCTGTCAAAATAAAAGATTTCAAGTGATTGTTTTTGAAAAGGATATGTTCAGCTTTAACTTAAATACAAGCAAAGGAGAATCTGGGCGGCCAATTGCCACCTTATTTACTGAAATCTCTGAGATTTATGTCAGAGACCAAGACAAGAATGCTATAATTCATATGATGATATCTGAAAACACTCAACTGCAAAGCCTCCATATCATCTCTGTGGTTGGAATGGGCGGGATAGGGAAAACAACCCTTGCCCAACTAGCGTACAATGACCAGGAGGTGAATGTTGGTTTTTGGCAAAGTCCCACATTGGTTGTGTATAAGGAGGAGGGGAAATCCTTTTGTTATAAATAAAGCCATCCTCCTCCTTAGTTAATCATCCCACAAATATAAGCCTTCTTCTATATTAAAGGCTATTTGTATTCTTTCTCTCTTTGTAATATTTCCTCTATTAGTGAAATATTTTGGTGTTCTCTTTTATATCTATTTAATAGTTATTGTCGGGTATAGTTATTGTTAATTATCGTCCTATTAAAATTACTTGTCTTGGTAGTTCTGTCTAAGGAAAGTGGGTTTTAAGAGGGACCATTGTGACCCCTCCTTTTTCCTGGAAATATACCTTGGGGTGATTTTTAGTATAATCGTTTTCACACTAGTCACCTAGATAATAGTTTCGAAGGTGAATCTGTTATTGGTGGAAATTAACCCGAATTCCACAACAATTTGTATCAGAGCTCTTGGTTTATTTTAGTATGCTCTATGTTTGCGGCTTAGGCTGATCTTCCACATCAGAAAAAATTTCCTTGGGATAATTGACATTCCGCATTGACAGCTATTAAATAGAATTTGTAGCAGAAATGGCAGACGCTTCTTCATCTTCAATTTTGGCAAGAAATGCTGTGACAAATGTTAGATTTGCAGTGGAGATTTTTGATGGCACCGGTCATTTCGGCATGTGGAAAAGTGAGGTTCTAGATGACCTATTTCAGCAGGGTCTAGACATTGCTATTGAATGAGAGAAACCAAATGATGTTGAGGAGAAAGAATGGAAGAGGATCAATAGAATGGCATGTGGTACTATTCGATCGTGTCTTTCTAGAGAGCAGAAGTATGCATTTTCTAAGGAAACTTCTGCAAGTAAATTGTGGAAGGCACTGGAGGAGAAATTTTTGAAGAAAATCGGTCAGAACAAACTCTACATGAGAAAAAGATTGTTCCGCTTCAACTATGTACCAGGTACCACTATGCATGATCACATTACTAGCTTTAATCAGCTGGTGACTGATCTGATGAATATGGATGTGACTTTTAAAGACGAAGATCTGGCTCTGATGTTGATGGGATCACTTCCTGATGAGTTTGAGTATCTTGAAACTACTCTACTTCATGGGAAGGTTGATGTGTCTCTCAGTGAAGTAACTGCTGCCTTGTATAGGTATGAATTGAGAAAGAAAGACAAACAAGAAAACACAAGTGTCGAAGCATAAGCTCTTGTTGTTAGAGGTCGTTCGAAGAGTCAGAATAAAGGAAGCAGAGGGAGATCGAAGTCAAAGTCCAGATTGAGCAAAGATGAATGTGCCTTTGTCGAGAAAAAGGGCACTGGAAGAAAGAATGTCCCAGGCTAAAGAATAAAGGCAAACCTAAAAGGGGGAAGACTGTCTCAGAATCAAATGTGGTCGAGTATGATGATGCAGATTCAGATTTCACATTCGCTGCTACGCCATCAACCAGTTGTTCCAGTTCATGGTTGTTAGATTCAGCTTGTAGCCACCATATGACCCCCAATAGAGAATGGTTCTTTGATTTTAAAGAACTAAAAGGTAGAATTATCTACACAGCAAATAATTCCCCCCTTGACACACTTGAGATTGGTTCAATTCGCTTGAGGAATTATGATGGATCAATCAGAACCTTAACAGGTGTCCATTATGTACCAGATTTAATGAGAAATCTCATCTCTGTGGGAACCTTAGAGTCAAAAGGTTTAGAAGTGAGGGCAAAAGATGGGATTATGAGGATTATCTCTGGTGCACTGGTGATAATGAAGGGAATCCGAAAAAGAAACAATGTGTATTACTTTCTGGGTAGTACAATTGTTGGGACAGCAGCAGTGGCAGCTTCTACTGATGAACATGAGTCAGAAGCAACCAGGTTATGGCATATGCGCTTGGGGCATGTTGGTGAAAAATCCTTGAAATTACTCATAGATCAAGGATTATTGAAGGGTGCTCGGACTTGCAAATTAGCTTTTTGTGAGCATTGCATCAAAGGGAAGAAGACGAGGGTGAAATTTGGAACAACAATCCATGATACTAAAGGTATTTTGGATTGTGTTCATTCAGATGTATGGGGGCCTTCCAAGACAACTTCATTGGGAGGAACACACTATTATGTCACCTTTGTTGATGATTTTTCCCGGAGAGTTTGGGTGTATCCAATGAAGACAAAGGATGAGGTGCTAGGATTTTTCCTTAAATGGAAAAAGATGATGGAGACTCAAACATGCAGAAAAATCAAACGTCTCCGTACAGACAATGGTGGAGAGTACAAAAATGATCCATTTCTGAAAGTCTGTGAAGAGGAAGGTATTGTCAGGCACTTCACTATCAGAGGTACACCACAACAGAATGGGGTGGCAGAGCGTATGAACCGGACATTAGTGGAGAAGGTTCGGTGTACGTTGTCAAATGCTGGGTTAGGCAAAGAATTTTGGGTTGAGGCTTTGGTATATGCTTGTCACCTTGTCAACCGCTTACCATCGACTGCTATTGGTGGTAAAACACCATTAGAGAAATGGTTTGGATTACCTGCTATAGATTATGATTCCTTACATGTGTTTGGTTCCACTGCATACTACCATGTTAAGGAGTCAAAGCAGGATCCAAGAGCAAAGAAGGCGATCTTTATGGGGATCACCTCTGGTATGAAAGGCTATCGTCTTTGGTGTCCAGAAACTAAGAAAATAATCTTCAGCAGTGATGTTACCTTTGATGAATCTACCATATTGAGAAAGGTGACTTCAGAAAAATTAGACCAGACAGATGGAACTCCCAAACAGGTGGAGTTTGAAGGAAGCAAGATTGTCCCAACCAGTAAAGAAACTGATGTTGACTCCCCTATGGTAGAAGAAGAGTCAGATAAAGAAGAGGTTCAGACCCAAGAACCTCCACAACAACATGAATCAATTGCACTCAGAAAGGGAAAGAGGACCATTAGACAACCTGCTCGTTATGCTGATATGGTCTCTTTTGCATCACCAATTGCAATTGATGACGTTCCTGCCACTTTTAATGAAGTAGTTCAAAGTTCAGAACATAAAAATTGGAGGATCACCATGAATGAAGAAATGCAATCCCTTCAAAAGAATCAGACGTGGAAACTAGCTATTCTTCCGAAGGGAAAGAAGGCAATTGGGTGCAAGTGGGTATATGCAAAGAAAGATGGATTTCCTGACAAGAATAACATCCGCTACAAAGCAAGATTGGTGGCTAAAGGCTACGCTCAAACGGAGAGAGTTGATTATAATGAAGTATTTTCTCCATTTGTAAAACATTCCTCCATCAGAATTTTGTTGGCTTTGGTAGCACAGTTGGATTTGGAACTAGTTCAGATAGATGTAAAAACTGCATTTTTACATGGAGACTTGGATGAGGAAATCTACATGACTCAGCCAGATGGATTCAAAGTTACTGAAAAAAAAGAGATTGTGTGCAAATTAGAAAAATCGTTGTACGGATTGAAGCAATCTCCAAGGCAGTGGTACAAGCGATTTGACAAGTTTATGATAGGGCAGAAGTACACAAGAAGCAAATATGATCATTGTGTGTATTTACGCGAGCTAGAAGACAGATCCTATATATATATCTTCTTCTTTATGTTGATGATATGTTGATAGCTTCCAGGAGTCAGACAGAAATTGCAAAACTAAAGACTCAATTGAACAGAGAGTTTGAGATGAAAGATCTTGGTGAAGCGAAGAAGATTCTAGGCATGGAGATATCAAGGGATAAAAAATTGGGGAGGCTTTGTTTGTCTTAGAAAGAATATCTGAGGAAGGTACTAAAACGTTTTGGTATAAATGAGATGTCAAAACCAGTTAGTACACCTCTTGCTCCTCATTTCAAGCTCGGTGCATCAATGTCACCTAAGGATGATGCATAACGGGAATATATGTCAAAGGTTCTGTATGCAAGTGCTGTTGGTAGCTTGATGTATGCAATGGTGTGTACGAGACCCGATATTTCACAGGCAGTTGGGGTTGTGAGCAGGTATATGCATGATCCTGGAAAGCAGCATTGGCAAGCTGTGAAATGGATTCTGCGGTATATTCTGAACACCGTAGATGTTGGTTTGGTCTTTCAGCAGGACAAACAAGACGGTCAGTGTGTAGTTGGGTATTGTGATTCAGACTATGCAGGTGATTTGGACAAGCGTCGATCAACTACTGGTTATGTGTTTACATTTGCAAAGGCACCAGTCAGTTGGAAGTCCACCTTACAGTCAACAGTGGCTTTGTCTACTACAGAGGCAGAGTACATGGCAGTTACAGAGGCTGTGAATGAGGCAATTTGGCTTCAAGGGTTGCTTGGTAAATTGGGAATGGAACAAAAGCACATCAAAGTGCACTGTGACAGTCAGAGTGTTATTCATTTAGAAAAGAACCAGGTTTACCATGCAAGGACGAAGCACATCGATGTTCGATATCACTTTGTACGAGAGATTCTAGAAGAAGGTGAAGTCATAATCCAGAAGATTCGGACCACTGAGAATCCTGTTGATATGTTGACAAAAGTGGTAACTGCGGTCAAGTTTAAACATTGTTTAGACTTGGTCAATATTGTTACAAATTAAAAGATTGTTTTTTTAGAGATGTGTGTGGAATTTGCCAAGGTGGAGATTTGTTGGTTTTTGGCAAAGTCCCACATTGGTTGTGTATAAGGAGGAGGGGAAATTCTTTTGTTATAAATAAAGCCATCCTCCTTCTTAGTTAATCATCCCACAAATATAAGCCTTCTTCTATATTAAAGGCTATTTGTATTCTTTCTCTCTTTGTAATATTTCCTCTATTAGTGAAATATTTTGGTGTTCTCTTTTATCTCTATTTAATAGCTATTGTCGGATATAGTTGTTAATTATTGTCCTATTAAAATTACTTGTCTTGGTAGTTCTGTCTAAGGAAAGTGTGTTTTAAGAGGGACCATTGTGACCCCTCCTCTTTTCTGGGAATATACCTTGGGGTGATTTTTAGTACAATCGTTTTCACACTAGTCATCTAGATAATAGTTTCGAAGGTGAATCTGTTATTAGTAGAAATTAACCCGAATTCCACAACAGTGAAAGCATTCTTTGACAAAAGAATATGGGTTTGTGTCTCTGGTCACTTTGATGAGATTAGAGTTGCTAAAGCTATTCTTGAAGCTTTAACTGGAGTCTCCCACCTTAGCTGAATTTGAGACATCGTTACTGAAGATACATCGATCAATTCAGAGGAAGAAGGTCCTTCTCGTTTTGGATGATGAGTGGACGAAAGATTGCCCAAAGTGGGAATCACTAAAACACTCTCTCAAGTGCGGAACAAAGGGAAGCAAAGTCTTGATCACCACACAGAAGGAGAATGTTGCAAACATCATGGGGAGCACATCGATGTTCCCATTAGGCTAATTGTACGAGAAGGAATGCTGGTTGTTGTCTAATTGGGTGGCATTTTTGGAAGGACCACTGATGATTGCAAAGGTTTAGAGCAAGAATTCAAATTGCGGTCGAGGTCACGTTGCGTTTATTGCGGTCGCAGAAGTAACGGATGCTATCGCAGTCACTGCGAGTATCGTGGACGTAAATTTTTTTTAAAATTAGCACAACTTATTATAAAATATAGTAATTGTAATTATAATTATAGAAAATCACTTTTAATAATTTTTAGATTATTTTGTAAAACCTTTTTTTATCTCAAAAACCTAATTTCTTTTGTACAATAAAAATGAAAGAACAATCAAAATCCAAATCGATACCAAACAGTCTACTTTTCTATTACAAATTCAATAGCCTAAATTACAACACAAATTAAGACAAACCAAACAGTAATCCATTTAACCCAAACCCGGTTAGGGCCCGTCCATCTTCTACTTCAGTCATCCAGCAACCTATTATGCAAACAAGTGATCCCTCCAGTAACCAACTAGCACTACTGTCCTCCAGAAGCTTCTCCAAAGATGCTTCATCAGCAATTCATGCAAAAACAGAGAAAAATGAATCCTTAAGAGAGGCAATGCATTTTGCTCGTTCAAGGATGAAGCATTCATCTTTCTAAGCCTTCATCTCCCTCGAACTGAACAGTGAACAGAGAAACAGATGAAACTGACGCCTGCCGAAAGTATCAGCTCCAGCGGTGGTAGTGGTGGTGAAGGAAGTCAAGCTGGACTTGCCCGCTTTCGCTCAGCGCCAACCACCTGGTTGGAAGCTCTTCTCGAGGAAGACGAAGAGGACCCATTAACGGGGATTAACGGGAAAAACGGTCTGTTATAGCCGCGATCGACCGTTACATGTTAAATTGCGGCCGTTATCGGCCGTTATAGGTGTGATTCCATTTCACACCGTGATTTCAACTGATATCGGTAACGGGAGCCGCCGATATCGTGATATAACGGCCATTATACCGTTACACGGCCATTTTTGAATCTCTGTTTAGAGATGAGAAAGGAAAAGGTCGGTTGGTTTAGATTTAGGTTATGGTTTAACCAACCACCATTAATGGTGGTCGGAGAGTTAAAGGTCACTGACGTACGGAGATGAAGCAGTGGTTTAGAGATGAAGCATTGGAGAGAGTAATTCGAGGGGGGGGAACGTAGGAAAAAAGGGGTAAATTGATATTTCATCCCTAAACTATTTTGAGTTTACAAAAAGACTCATTATTAGTATTTATCTAAAGGTTAAGGTTTCAAATAAAAATTAAATCTTTTTATTAACGTGTCACATCATCCAACTTACGACAGCTAACATCTCTAATTAAAACGAAATGAAAGTGACCATATATTATGTTTTTTTGAATCCAGTGATTATAAGTTTATAAAACTCAAATGAAGGTGGCCATCTGTGTAGTTTACCCAATAATTAAATATTGAGCTACTCGAGTACAATAATGCACAACTATTCTATACAGTTCATACAACACGTAAACAGAGACAAGTACGTAGAAATATGTTTCAATGCATGGTAAAACAAATTACGTATAATAAATTTAGGATTATAATTATCCGTCCATGTTGAGTTCATTATTTCACATATCGAAGTTTCGTTCTCATCTTATCATACAAAGTATCTTGTGATTTATCAATTGGGCATTTGCGTATTTTGTGCGTTATATTGCCATGGCTGTTACATAAATAGAT
Source organism: Hibiscus syriacus (assembly GCF_006381635.1). Taxonomy (NCBI): domain Eukaryota; kingdom Viridiplantae; phylum Streptophyta; class Magnoliopsida; order Malvales; family Malvaceae; genus Hibiscus; species Hibiscus syriacus. Next base: position 1,032,149 of record NW_024063392.1, on the reverse strand, counting down.
CTTAAGTATCCGAATAGTTTTTCCAAGCGTCACTCATGGTCGTTAGATAAAAAATCTTACGTGTCTAAATAGTTTTTTCAAGCGTCATTCATGACCGATAGTTAATCAATTTATAGCATTCATGGTTTCAATGGCGCTCTGGTATGTGCCACCTTATTCACCAATAATTAATACTTTGTTTGAGTTTATGAAAATTAATGAATTGATTGGCTCAAAAGAAAGAAAATAAAATGGTATTCTCCTCCGAGATTCTTGGAAAACCTAATGGTGTGCCAGAATCTGTTCCATCCGAATGGCCGCCGGATACAGCGATTCAGATCAATCAACCTCCCTCATTGGAACGATCGGGATAAGAGCCTCCCTATGAGGAAATATCGGCGGGGAAAAAGCCTAAGGAACCTTGCCGCTCCGATATCAACAATAGAGATTAACCCTAATGTTATAGAATCAGATGACTCTAACGTGGTGATGAATGATGCATATGGAGATCCTTCTTGCTTAGGGTGGAGCAACCAAGGAAAACGGAATCGATCAGGATTAGTGCAGGGACTGGAAAATCTTTATTCCGAGATATGGTTGCTGGACAGACTGGTAATCATAATCGATGGTGATGTTCAGATTGGTATGGCTGGATCAATCCCAGACATACAACTTCTCGGAGAGAGTCCATAACTCTGTTGAAGAGAAACTCGCTAAATCGGTGGTAGTTCGTTCGCTAGGAGAGAAGAAAAGCTACAATGCACTTTTACTTCGAACCCAAACGATGTGGAGACCTAATGAGGAGACGCAACTAATCAATTTGGATAATGAATATTTCCTGGTACAGTTTGCGTTAGAGAATGACTACCTGAATGTTGTGTCCGGGGTCCTTGGATGGTGTACGAAAGCTACCTAACGGTACAACCATGGTCGGGGACTTTTTCTACAGTAGACGATCATCCCCAAATAATACTTGTATGTGTAAGACTCCTTGTACTTCCTTATCGTTACTATACTAAGAGTCTGTTTAGGGCCATTGCTGGTGCCTTAGGTAAAATTATGAAGATAGACTACAATACGACCGAAGGCAAGAGGGGTCGATTTGCGAGATTAGCAATTTTAGTCGATTTGGGAAAACTATTGATTCTAGGAGTCATGATTGATGGGCATTATCAAGGGGTAGAGTATGAAGGCTTGCTGACCATTTATTATGCTTGTGCTAAATACAGTCATACAAAAGAGTCTTGTGGAGCCGCTTTGATTGATGGTACCGTAGAAAATACTAATGCCAATGAGATAATTGAGAATCCCGTAGAACCATATGGTCCTTGGATGCAAGTTCCTCCGAGGAAAAAGAAATAGACATCAAGCAAGAATATAGTGAAACACGATGAAAACGATGACTCATGAGCTAAATGTGAAGGGTGCCACTTTGGCTACTAGAAGTGCTAACGTACATCAACATTCCAATGAGGAAGTATAGTGGCAAGCCAATACAACATTTGAGAATGAATCCGAAATGGATCAAACGACATAATGTTGTATGTTACCTTTACTTATCCTTTATTTATGGTTAAAGTAATTTTTTGGAATACCCAAGGGGTGCTTGGCATTACCTTTAATCGGTTTTTCTAGTTATTATTGAAGAAGCATCATCCTAATATTATCGATATTATGGAGCCACGCGTGAGTGGAACTCAAGTTGAGAATTTTATTAAGAAGTTGGGGTTTGACTCTTCCTTTCGAGTGGAGGTTAATAGTTGTTCTAGGGGTATTTGGATCCTATGGAGGAAGAGGGTTTCTTTGGATTTTCTTGTGGCTTCGAACCAATTTATACACGGCTATTGTGTGGACAAAGGTAATATGAGAAGCTTCTTCATCACCTTTATCTATGGGAGCCCACACAGTAGTAAGCAGAGTCATCTTTGGGATCAAGTGAGAGCCTTGGAACCAGAGAACAATATGCCTTGGGTTCTTGGTGGTGACTTCAAAACGATTTGTAACACTCTTGAGAGGCAAGAGGGGTCGAGCAGAAGGTCAGGAGTTTGTCCTAAATTTTGCAACTTTCTGTTTCTTTTCAATTTGATTGATATGGGGTTCAATGGCCCACGTTTCACTTGGCAGCACGGTGATCTTATTCAGAGATTGGATAGATGTTTGTGCAATTTTTGGTGGGCTGAAATGTTTCGCTCGACTACTATTACTCACCTACCAAGAAAAATGGCTCTGACCATAGACCGATCCTGTTGTCTACTAGTGAGAGCCATACTGGTAGCATTAAAAGGCCTTTTTGGTTTGTGGATGCGTGGAATGACCGTCCGGATTTCGAATGATTTTTGAAGAACTCGTGGACCAATGATATCCCTATATTTGTGAACCTTTTGAAGCTTCAAGAGGAAAGTAGAACTTAGAATAAATAGGTGTTTGGTCATATAGGTAAACGAAGGACGTTGCTCCTAGCTTGAATTTGGGGAATTCAGATTACTCTTGAGCATAAAAACTCAGCTTTCTTACTGGATTTAGAGGAGAATCTTAAAAAATAGCTTGATATAACCCTTGAACAAGAAGAGAGGTTATGGCACCAAAAATCTAGAAGTATGGATTAAAAACGGAGGTCGTAATACACGGTTTTTCCATACTACGGCTCTTACTAGAAGAAGAAGAAATAATATTTATATGCTAAGAATGGATGATAGAGATTAGTGTGATGATCCGATCCAACATCAACGCTATGCGGTTACGTTTTTCCATAAGCTATTCATTTCGAAAATGCAACAACACACAAACAATGAATTATTGGGAGGCTTCAACCGAGTTCAATTGGAGAGGTTAACCCCTTACCCGAACAATGAATATCGAAGAGGTTCGACAAACTTTGTTCATGATGGCTCCTATGAAAGCTCCCGGAATTGATGGCTTCCAAGCGGGATTCTTCCAGAGAGATTGGAGTATTTTGGAGGAAAACATGAACCAGTTTGTTACCAATTTTTTCAATACAGGTAAACTTCATGAATGGGCTAATAAAACACTGTTGGTAGTCATTCTGAAGGTGGAGACTCCGAAGAGAATATCGCAATTTAGACCTATTAGTCTTTCCATAGTGCTGTACAAGATTATAACAAAAAAATCATGGTCAATCGACTGAAGCCATTGCTACCGGATTGGATCTCTCTCAATCAATCTAGTTTCGTTCCTGGGCGGAATATAACAGATAACATAACCCTAGCTCAAGAGGTGGTTCACTCAATGAGCATCAAGAAGGGAGCTAAGTCTTGGATAGTGATAAAGTGGATTTTAAAAAGGCCTATGAACGACTAGAGTGGGATTTCATTGAGGAAACTCTTGTTGAGGTGGGACTGCCATCAAAATTTATTGAATGGATCATGACTCGTGTTAAAATTATCTCCACCCAGGTTCTTTGAAATGGTAATGTTTCGGAAAGTTTTAAACCCTTAAGGGGCATCCGCCAAGGGGATCCTCTTTCCCCATATTTATTCCTTCTATGCATGGAACGTCTTTCCCATGCTATAGAACATCGTGTTAAGAGAGGAAGTTGAAAGCAAATTCGATTTTCAAGGAATGGGTCGGGTATATCTCATCTCTTCTTTGTGGATGACTTAATGCTCTTTGCGGAATCTTCTATGGAACAAGTGATGGTGATTCGTGGGGTCTTGGATCTATTTTGTTGTTGCTCTGGTCATTGTGTAAGTAACTCCAAGACACAAATATTCTTCTCCATGAATTGTGATGTTAATAAGAAGTCCTCGATTGGAAACATTTTTGGTTTTGAAGCAGATGAAAATATAAAGAAGTACTTGGGTGTCCCTCTTCTGCATGAAAGAGTGACTAATGCAACATACACATTGAAAATTTTTGGCTTGGGTATTAAAGACCTTGGCAATTGGAAAGAATTTGAAGTAAGTATCGATGGACTAAGAACATTCCAAAGAATATTCAACGTCAAAGAAGCTCTAGATTGTGGAAGGGGTTAAGCTGTGTTTGGGGAGATATCCGAGCCGGACTATTTTGGAATATCTGTAAAGGGAATAGAGCTGATTTTTTATTTGATAATTGGCTAGATGGAACAAAACTGCTTGTGCACTATAGATTATTTGAAACTGAGCCTCAACCAGTTCCGGTTAACTCGATGACAACGGCTTCCTACGCTTGGGATTGGCACCGTTTGCATAATTGTGTCCCTATTAATATATGCCACCGTATTGCTGCCATTTGTCCACTAAATCTGAATCTTGGCGAGGATACTTCGTCATGGTGTTGGGAGGTAAACCATAAATTCTCCGTCAAATCGGCATACAATGCCTTGGCTCATTGCGAAGTCAATAATGACTCTAATAGTTGGAAAGTGATCTGGAGACTAAATATTCCTCAAAGAATCAAAGTTTTTTTTGTGTCTCACACTCCATGGAAGGTTACTAACAAATGAAGAATGATTCCATCGACATATAGCTAAATCCAACAGGTGTGCTATTTGTAATACTGATGTGGAAGACATTAACCATTATCTCCACAGGTGCCCAATTGCACGAAATGTTTGGAGCAGATTGCTTGACGCGGATCAGATGTAGAATTTCATGAATATGCCTCATGAAGAATGGTTTCTTAAAAATGCTCAAGGCTAAGGTAATTTCCCAAATTCCTGCTTTGCACTGGAGTACATTGTTTGTGGTTGTTTGCAAGAAAATTTGGAAGAGACGATATTACATTCTACTCCAACCAAATTTTGTGGAAAAGGAAAACTTGTTGGTGCAGAGTTTTCACCTAAAACATGAAATCCTAATGAGAAATGTTAAACCTAAAGATAGAAGACTAAACTGTTCTCAAATTAAGTGGAAACAACTTGAGATGGATTGGGTGAAGGTTAATGCCGATGAAGCGATGGATCTTTCTCGATGGCTGCAGCTGAGGGTGTCAATCGGGATTCACAAGAAGAATGTATTATCGATTTCTCAAGGAGCTTATGCATATGTTCGGTCTTGTAAGTTGAACTATGGGCCCTCCATGATGTATTGAATCTTACTTGGAACATGGGGTATAAACGCATGGAGGTGGAAACCGACTGCAAATCGACAATGAGTATATTGAACATGCAATCTAAAGAAATGGAGGGGAATACGGTTGTCGCCTTGATTCATGGGATCCTGGATCGAGAGTGGGAAACAAGAATCAACCACGATCATCGCGAGGCAAATACAGTGGCGGATCAACTTGCTAAAATGGCGAAAGACTGTCCAGTCGGTGAAGTTTTCTTCCAGGTTCCTCCCTCGGAGGTGGTAGCTGTGTATGATGTTGGGAAATAACCGAGTAATTTTCCTATAACCAGATTAGTGAGAATGCGAAATAAAAGAGGAAAAATAATATCCGAAATTGATAACGGAGTTCAACCAATTTTGCTTACGTCTCCGTACTACTACAGATCTTTTACTAAAAAAATTTTTACAGGTGTTTACAAAACACTTACAACACACAAGAAAGCTCTCTAAATTCTTTAGTATTGGGAGAAAGAAATGATTTGGGATGATTTTAAATCTAAATGGGTTAGGGTATTTATAGTTGAAACTTAAGGACGAATCTTGAAAATACCCTAAAGTGCAGGGACTAAAGTGCAGTTTTCCCTTTACCATTTTTCAACAAAAAATAGCTCCTTATCAACCCCTTTTTTACTATTTTTTCGGTGCATATTCAGTGCATTTAAAGCACCGAAAATCAGCTTGACTTTTAACAATCTCCCATTTGAAGATTGATTTTAATCTGTCTTCATACCTCGATCGATGCAGTAACATTTCTGGTCTTGTTACTCTAGCATGCCAACTGAAGCTGAACATAACTTCAGCTTGTCCGTAGTCACCGTCTTTGTTAACATGTCTTCCGGATTTTGAGCTCCACTAATCTTTTCAAGTTTCAAAATCCCATCTTCCAGAAGAGACCATATAAAATGATATCGCAATTGTATATGCTTCGTCCTGGAATGAAAAGATGGATTCTTTGCTAGATGGATAGTACTTTGACTGTCGTAATACAAGACATTGTTTTCTTGTTTCTTGCCTAACTCTTCCAAGAAACTTTGGAGCCAAACCATCTCCTTGCTGGCTTTAGTAACAGCGACATATTCTGCTTCAGTTGTGGAGAGAGCAACTATCTTCTGTAGTTGAGAAACACAACTCACTGCAATACTTCTTAGAGTATAGATATACCCTGTAGTGCTTTTCCTGATGTCAACATTTCCGGCTAAGTCAGCATCTACATAGCCTTTCAATATCGTATCTCCACATTTGAAACAAAGTGCTTTGTTTGTGGTACCCCGCAGATATCTGAGGATCCATTTGACTGCTTCCCAGTGTACCTTGCCCGGATTATTCATGTACCTGCTAACAGCTCCCACTGCTTGAGCAATATCTAGTCTAGTACAAACCATGGCATACATCAGACTTCTAATTACTGAGGCATACGAAACTTTCACCATGTGTGCACGTTCTTTCTCCGTATTTGGTGACTGTTCTTTGGAGAGTCTAAAATGAACACCTAAAGGTGTACTTACTAGTTTAGCATCTTGTATGTTGAACCTGGAGAGTACTTTGTTGATGTACTCAGCCTGTGATAGCATCAAAGTCCCCGACTTTGTGTCTCTCTTAATCCTCATCCCAAGAATCTGCTTTGCAGCGCCCAGATCTTTCATTGCAAACTGCTTTGATAATTTTTACTTCAATTTTATAATCTCTTGCATGTCTGAGCCTGCAACGAGCATGTCATCAACGTACAATAATAAAATAATGAAGTTGTTGTCTAACTTCTTGATGTAGCAACAATGATCTGCTTGGCATCTGGTAAAACTTTTGTTACCCATGAAGCTATCAAACATCTTGTACCACTGTCTAGGAGCTTGTTTTAAACCATACAAGCTCTTCTTCAACCTGCATACCAGGTTTTTCTTGTCTTCCTTTATGAAGCCTTCTGACTGCCTCATATAGATTTCTTCCTCTAAATCACCATGAAGGAAAGTTGTCTTCACATCTAACTGCTCAAGATGTAAATTTTTTGCAGCTACAATTTTCAACACCAGTCTGATTGTAGACAGTTTCACGACTGGATAGAAAATTTCATTATAGTCAAACATTCTTTTTGCTGAAAACCTTTGACAACCTATCTCGTTTTGTAGCGTTTGCTCCCATCGTACTCTTCTTTAATCCTGTAAACCCACTTGTTATGGAGCGCTTTCTTGCCTGGTGGTAATTCAGCTAATTCCCATATATGATTTGACATAAACGAGTTTATCTCATCTTTCATGGAAGACTCCCACTTGACTGAATCCTCTACCTGCATTGCTTACCATTGTTAGTTAGCAACAAGTAGTGCAAAGAAGGCGTATGACGCTGGGTTGGTTTAGGAATTCTGGAGGAGCGTCTCAGTTCTGGTGTGCATGGTTCTTCTTGAACTGCTTCAGGACTGATCTGAACATCATTTCCAGAAATCTCCTCAAACTCAGCAAATTCCTTTGTTTCAGCTTCGGTATTGGAGCTACTTGATTCTATGGTTGACCTGTCTTTGTACATCATATTCTCATTGAAAATGACATCTCTACTTCTGATGATATTTCGATTTTCGTAGTCTCAAAATCTGTAATTGAACTTATCACCACCATAACCAACAAAGACACATTTGTTGGACTTAGCATCAAGTTTACTTCTTTTAGTAGAATTTATGTGTACATAAGAAATACAACCAAACACTCTTAAGTGTGAAAGATTTATTTCTTTCTTGCTCCAAACTTCTTTTGGTATTCTATCATCCAAGGGAACTGAGGGCTCACAGTTGATCAGGTAAGCTGTAGTGTTGATAGGTTCAGCCCATAGCAATTTGGGCAATCCGGCGTGTATCCTCATGCTTTTGGCACGTTCATTCAGAGTTTTGTTCATGCACTCTACTACGCCATTCTGCTGCGGTGTCATGGGAGCTGTTGTCTCTATCTTGATCCCATTGTTTGCGCAGAAATCTCTGAATCTATTGTTTATGTACTCTCTTCTATTATCAGACCTCAACCGCTTAACTTTCAAACCAGTCTTATTTTCCACCATGACCTTCCATTTTCTGAAGGTATCAAAGACTTTTAATTTATTCTTCAGAAAATAAACCCACACCTACCTTGTAGAATCATCGATGAAGGTTACATAATATAGTGAGCCTGCAAGAGATAGAACTGGTGATGGTCCCTATACATCGGTATGAACCAACTCTAAGTTTTCAGCCTTGGGTGTCTTGCCAATCTTTGCAAAATTGACTTTCTTTTGTTTGCCAAAGATGCAATCTTCACATAGTCTGACATCTATATTCTTTAGATCCTGCAGCTTTCCTTTTAACAAAAGTGTCTTCATCCCTTTCTCGCTCATATGGCCCAACCTTTAGTGCCATGAGTTTGATTTTTCATCAGCATCTGCTACTGCAATGCTAATCTCTAAATTTGAGGTTACATAGAGAGTATCAGTCTTCTTACCACAAGTAATGACGAGTGCTCCATTGGTAATCTTCCATTCATAACCTGAAAAGGTTGAACTATATCCTTCTCAATCAAGCTGTCATACAGAAATCAAATTTCTTTTGAGGCCAAGAATATGTCTCACTCCTTTCAGCTTCCAGGTGGTTTGGTTTGGCAACTTTAATCGGATGTCTCCTTTTTCGACGATCTTCAAGGTTTCATCATCAGCTAGATGAACCTTCCCAAAATCACCACTGACATAGTTCTCCATGATTTCTTAGGATAGGGTGGAGTGAAAATATGCCCCTGAATCCAAGATCCATGATTCAATCAGACTGTTGACACTTAGAATCATGGCATCACCTATTTCCTCTGTCACGTTGGCAGATTCCTGTGCGCTGGTATCTTTCTTCGGTGCTTGGCAATCTCTTTTAAAGTGACCCTTCTTGTCGCAATTATAACAGGTAAAATCTTTCTTTCTCATTCTTGATTTTCCCTTCTAGATTTCAATCTGCCACGATTTGGATTTCTTTATGAATTTCTCCCTCTAGACTCCGTGTGCAAGGCTGAGGAGCTTGATGCTTTACCCGATTCTCTCCGTCAAATTTCTTCACTCAATACTAGATCTCGAACATCATCGAATTTCAATTTACTATTTCCCGACGAGCTGCTGACTGCTGTAATAGTAGTATTCCAACTGTATGGTAGAGATGATAAGAGAATTAAAGCTCGAACTTTATCATCGAATTCAATTTCCACAAAACTCAATTGGGTTGTGATTATGTTGAGTTCATTTAGGTGTTGAGCCACTGATGCCCCTTCCGCCATCCGTAAATTGAATAATCGCATCATCAAGTGAACTTTGTTTGAGGCCGATGGCTTCTCATACATACCAGAGAGAGCCTCCATAAGAACCGCCATAGTCTTTTCCTTTGCTATGTTGAAAGCAATATTGCGGGATAACGTCAGTCAGATAACTCTGAGGGCTTGTCTGTTGAGAATAACCCAATCTTCATTCTCCATGCCTTCTGGTTGCTTTCCTAAGAGAAGTTGATATAGATTTTTCTAGTACAGAAAATCTTCAATCTGCATCTTCCAAAAGTCAAAGTCCGCATCATCAAACTTTTCAATTTTCACCTTCCTTTCATCTGCAGTCATCGTTCCCACTCAAATCTGGCTTCTTTTGGATCGTTTCTGACAATTCTTGCGAACCACCGTGTATTAGAACACCTCCGTTGACAAACTCATATTGCCGACCAAATATTTACTATTCACAAAATTCATTATTCACGTGAATAGTAACCTCGCAAAAAAACTGACAAAATTAACCACCAAAAGCTCTTGATACCAGTTGTTGGGAAATAACCGAGTAAATTTCCTATAACTAGATTAGTGAGAATGCGAAATAAAAGCAGAAAAATAATACTCGAAATTGATAATGGAGTTCAACCAATTTTGCCTACATCTCCGTACTGTTGCAGATCTTTTACTAAAGAGAGAAATTTTACAGGTGTTTACAAAACACTCACAAATCACATGAAAGCTCTCTAAACTCTTTAGTATTATAAGAAAGAAATGATTTGGGATGATTTTGAAGCTAAATGGGTTAGGATATTTATAGTTAAAGCTTAAGGACTAATCTTGAAAATACCCTAAAGTGTAGGGACTAAAGTGCAGTTTTCCCTTTACCATTTTTCAACAAAAAAATAGCTCCTTAACAGCCCCTTTTTGACTATTTTTTCAGTGCATATTCGGTGCATTTAAAGCACCGAAAATCAACTTGACTTTTAACATATGAGTAAGATGAAGCTCATATGTTTTAAGCATCTCTATTTCAGTATTAGCAAAAAAAAGTTAACACTTTGTTTGATTTTTTATCTAATATGTTATTAATGTGTGTATTACTTATTCATGTCTCATTCCATATTTATTAAGCCTTAGTAACATACCTAAATAATTTAAGGATCAAGTAACGAAGTGAGCTTTTAAACTCAATATATATCGATATATACTTTCGTATAAGGATCGATACTCACCCCTATGATATTGATATCAAAATAGGTTTGATGTTTCTTAATATCGATACCATCTCATTGGTATCAATACCAACCGATATCTTATATACATATTAATATCAAAAATTGTCTCGATGTTTGTTTAGTATTAGTATCCAACCTAAGGTATCAATACTCAACTTCATGATACTAATACTCTATGGAGGTACTAATATCGGATTGCACAATATCGATATTCCACCTATGGTATCAATACTATATGAATGATATCGATACTACATGAATAAGTGTCGACACTCTATGCCTAATTAAATCGCCCAAAATTCTTCTTTATCAAAGAGTAATGATATTGCAAGAACAATATTGATACCAAAGTATAAAATTGATCTCTTAAGGTCTAAAAAATCACCATAACAAAGCTCTAATAATCTCCTATAACCCTCAATCGATCCTTCAGGTCACTAGTACTATTCATGCATCATTTAACAATGTTAATAACCAATTTCAATGTCAAATTCAACATATATTGATCAATTTATGCATTTTCTTATAACTCACCTAACACACATTTCATCTTGCAAGTCACTACATTTATAGTTCATATGAATCCACTAAAAATATAAATGTGTCATCTTAAGTAAAACACCAAAATAAACTCATTGATTCATTCCTTAAATTTTCTCTTTATATTTGCTTGAGATGATTCTCTTACCTCTTTCACTAGATAAACAAGTAATAAAAGTGATTATAACACATTTAGAGGTGAAAAGAAAAATATTAATACAAACACTAAATCCCAAATCCTTTATAAATCTCTTTCAAAACAAAATCTCTAATAAAATTTTAGTTTTTCTTTTAACCTCTTTTATAAAGATTTGCATTTTAAAATGAAGCTTATGGCATGAAGAAAATGATGAGTGCCTTAGAAGCAGGGCCGACCCTGGGCCGGGGCAGAAGGTGCGTTCGTTAGAGCCCATAAATTTTACTTCCCTTAAGATGTATTATAGCCATATAATTTACTGGTGTGTCAAGAGGAATATCAGGGGCACAACTGGCTATTGCAAGGGTTGGACTTGTGGACTAGGAGATCTTGGTCGAGCCCATAAAGTTTAGTTTCAGGAACTGCATTATGGTCATTTCAAACAAATAACTACCATGTCCATAAATTTTAACTCCCACAAAAAAAATTAGCCATAAACTCTACTAACTGCCAAATGCTTTTTACCCACAAATTCTATTAACCACCAAACATTAATTCCCTTACGATGTATTTTTAAAAAGTTAATTTTCATAAATTATGATTATTATAATTTTATATTACTTTTCAAATTAATCTTTTCAACTTTTATTAACAGTTATTTTCAAATTTTATCTTTTCAAATTCAAAAACAAAATCCAATTAAATCTCTTCAACTTTTATCTTTTCAAATTTTCAAAAAAAATTAACAGTTATTTTTTCTCTATATAAAACTCAAAGAGGAGAAAACAATTAAGTATTATTAACTTGTATTTTTCTCTTTCATATTTCAAAATTCGTCTAAATTTACTATTGTGACTTTTCAATTCAATTCCAAGTTCAATTATAACTTTGTAGGTAAAATTCTATTGGAGTTTATTTCTTTTGGATTTTTTATCACCAAGTTCTTGGGTTTGTTTTTTAAATATATTTTATTATACTACGACCAAAGATTTTATTTTTAAAATTCTATTGTAAATTATTTATTTAATTTCAAAGTTCATTTTTTACGGTGTTGCAGATTTGGTATATAAATACTTCGATCGGGGATTTTCCCATTTTACAAGTGTTATTGTTCTTTTCTACATTAGTTGCATTACATATAATGTCGCCTAAAAAAATTTGTCTGGTAGTTATAAAAAAAGAAAACAAAGAGATGAGTTAATATAATTAAAAAAAGGAGTTCTTAACAAATTCTTTAAAAACAAAGTAGGAGAGTCTTCTAATGAAAATTTAAATGATATTGCTGTGAATTTAAATAATCTTGATAGTTCTCCAAATTATATCAATGTGGGTGCTACTAATGCAAATGACCATGATAATATCCTAAATCATATAGATGATGGCATTTCTAATTTAAATGACCATAATCATGCACAAAATAAGTCTAATGTTGAAGATGTTGGGATTGATCAAAACTTAGTTCCTCCTTTAGACATTTATGATCCTAGAAATTTGGGTAATCTTGATAATAAATCTAAAGATATTTTAGTTGAAAAAGGGCCTATAAGAGAATTAAATTTGAAATTTCTCTTAGCCAATAATTCTAGGCATTTTTCATATGCTTATTTTTCTAGAAAGATGAGTAATGGAGAGACTAGTGATAGAAAATGATTGGTCTATTCTAAAAATGTAGATAAAGTTTATTGTTTTTGTTGTAAATTGTTTACAAAACAAAGCAACAAGAGTTGTTTAGCAAATGATGGATTAAATGATTGGAAGCATCCTAGTGAGAGACTCGAACAACATGAGAATAATATTGAGCATATGATTTATATGAATATTTGGAGTGAATTAAGAGTGAGATTAAAAACTAATCAAACATTTGATAAAGATTTACAATAAGGAATTTCAAAAGAGAAAGAACGTTGGAGATAAATTTTAATAAGAATAATAAGTGTTGTAAAATTTCTTGCTAAAAATAATTTAGCTTTTCGAGGATTTAGTGAGAAAATTTGTGATGCCAATAATGGAAATTTTTTGGGTTAATTAAAATGATTACATAATTTTATTTGTTTATGTAAGACCATATTAGACGCATTCAAAATGAAAATATCCATTATCATTATCTTGGTCATAAAATTCAAAATGAACTAATCTCTCTCTTGACTCATAGTATTAGAACTTATATTCTAAAGATCATTCGGAAGACAAAATATTTCTCTGTTATTCTTGATTGTACCCTTGATGTAAGCTATCGAGAACAAATGACTCTAATAGTGCGATGCGTAAACATGTCAAACAACAAAATAAATATATAAGAATACTTTCTAGAGTTTTTGAAAGTGGATGATATATTTGGATTGGGGCTTTTTAATGAATTAGTAAATACATTTCAATTTCTCAAGTTGAATGTTGATGATGTGAGGGGCCAAGGATATGATAACGACTCTATTATGAAAGGAAAATACCAAGGAGTTCAAAAGAGATTGCTTGAAATAAATCCTAGAGCTTTATATATGTCATGCGCTTGTAATAATTTAATCTTTTTCTTTTTGATATGACACGTTCTTGTGTTAAAACTATTTTATTTTTTGGGATCGTGCAACGTATATATTCATTGTTCGCAAGTTCTACCAAAAGGTGAAAAAAAATTGTGATAATGTTCTAGAAACTGTAAAATCTTTATCTGATATTCAGTGAGAAAGTCGAATTAAAAGTGCCAAAGCTATTAAATTTCATTCTCCTAAATAAAATTAACTTTGTTACAATTATATGAATCTTGTGGTAATGATGCTAAAGCAGAAAGTTTAGCTAGTGTCGTTGAATGTTTTAAAATCTTACTTGAAATGGTTATATGGTATGATATTTTATTTGTAATTAATATGGTGAATAAGAAATTAAAATCTAAATCAATGTGCATTGATACTATCATAAAGAAGTTGGAAGGTGTAATGTCATATTTTGAAAACTATAGAAACAATGGGTTCAAAGTTAGTATAAATATTGTCAAAAGTCTTGCATTAGATATGAACATAGAGTCAAATTTTCCGACTAAGCGTCATATTTTTAGAAAAAGACAATTTAATGATAATGACCATGATGAAGAAATGCAAACATCAGAGGAGTCTTTTAGAGTTAATTATTTTTTTGTTGTTGGTTATATGACAGTTGCTTTTTTAAAAGATAGATTTGAGCAGTTAAAGATTTTTAAAAATTGTTTTGGATTTTTTATTGATTCTATAAGGTTGAGGTCACTAGATGATAATAAATTAAGAGAATGTTGCAATAATTTTAAGATTATTTTTTCTCATAATAATTTGTCGGATGTTGATGCAGATGACTTTTTTTTCCTGAAATGAAAGTGTTGCAATTGATTTTTCCAAATGCGTTCATGTCAACGCTTGAAATTCTTGAGTTTGTTAAAGCTGCAGATTGTTATCCTAATGTTTCAATTGTTTACCAAATCCTATTAAAAATGTCAATGACAGTAGCATCGGCGGAAAGAAGTTTTTCAAAGCTGAAATTATTGAAAAATTACTTGATGTCAACAATGTTACAAGAAAGATTGAATAGGCTAGCTATGTTATGTATTGGAAAAAATATGTTGGAAAGCGATGTTGATACTATCATAAATGATTTTGCATCAAAAAATGCTCAAAGGCAATATTTTCTATAAGTTTTTGTATGCTTAAATATATTTTGAACATTTTAAGATTATAAAAAATTACTATTTGTTTACTTTAATAATAAAATTAATATACGTTTGTTAAATTTCTCTAAATTAAGGACTAATTTTTTTTATTTCGCCCCAAGTCAAAAAAAAAATAGTGAGGACCAACCTTGCTTAAAAGTGAGTTCTAGTGATACCAAGAATCAAAGGTGGTGAAGAAAGCAAACGGAGGAAGAGAGAAATGGCTAGGCAGGGAGTCCACTTTGTCCCCTATGCGTCCAAAACAAGGTCCCCTGCAGAAAGATTCTGATTTATTTCCTTTAAAAGGAAAATTATTCCTTTGGTCCTCCTCATTTACTCGCTGCATCCCTTAAGTCGCTAATGCGGCCTTCAATTCCTTTCCAATAAGGCCCAGATACATAACTAACAAGCCCGATACACTTAAACCTATCATTAACTAACTCGGATCAATTTTCAAATATTGACTCAAAGTTTTAGGTGGTTGCACAATAATTAAATCTTTTAGAAAACGCAATGGCAGTATAAATTGGAGTATTATTTAGGGATGGGCATAGATTAGGTTAGATCGGGTTTTTGATCCACCTTATCCGATCCGAGAATAATGACTCTTCTATTCGAAATCCGATCCGGCCGGTATAATATATGCCTTCCACCAGACCCGAACCCGACACGACTTTTTGAAATAAAATCCGATCCCGATCCGATCCAACCCAATCCGAAATAATAAAAAATATTATTTTTATTCAATAAAAACAGTGATTTAATTAAAAAATAATATATATAGGGGTATTATTGTAATTATTCCAAAATATATAAGGTAAAATTATAATTTTTTTGGGGTTGGGTCGGGTCAAATATTTTTCACCCTAAACCCGAACCTAACTCGACCCGAACATCACCTTTAAAAAAATCTGAACCGATAGGGTTGGGTCGGTCGAAACCCTTAGGGTTCGAGTCTCATATCTATCCCTAATATTATTTTGATAGAAAATTAAGTGTTAGTGTTAATTTAATAATTATTTTAAATTTTTGTATATATATGAATAATAAAAGCCTTGATGATGCATAAACAAATACAACAAAGGGGATAATTCAGAATCCTCAAGAGAGAAGGCAAACACAAAAATAATAGGCTGAAAAGAGAAACAGAGTGGCAACAGAAGAGAAGCCTTCCTCATTTTCAAATTCCTTCGACCATTTTTATTGAAGCAATAGTTTTGGGGGGAAATCCTACTTTTTCTTCTTCTCTGGGTTTATTGTAATTTTGCTGTAAGATTTATTCTTCTTCCTCCTCCTCCTCCTTTTAATATAATATTCTCAGTTTTACTAAAATCATTTTTCGTAATTTTTTTTTCTTTGTAAAATCAATTATATTTTTTGAAAAACAGTTTTTGAAAAATATTTTACAATATTTGGAAGATATTGTTTAAACCTTTTTTCTACTAGTTGATGAATTTTTAAAAAATTATTTATTACAAATATTAAATACAATAAATAATATTATTTATCATAAAACTTAAAATCATTATTTTTAAAATATTAAAATAATTTAGTTATTGTTAAAATATTATTTTTATAATTTTATTAATAAAAATATTTCTTTATTAAAATATTATTAGATTATTAGATTAACATTAAATATATAAATAATATTATTCATTATTAATAATTTAATAATATTATTTATATGAAATTAATAAATAATATAAATTTTATTAATAATTTATTATATATTATTAAAATAAAAATATAATATCTTATATTATTATAATATAATTGATTATTTTATTATAATATTAAAAATATAATATTTTATTATTAAAAATATTAATAAATATATTTTAAATGTTTAATAATTAATATTTTGATTAAAATGTTATTAAAAAAGTTTATTAATATTAAATTCATAAAATAAAATTATTTTATATATTTATTCTTTGAAATGAAAAATTTTAAAAATAACTTACAAAAAATCAGATCGTAGATTTTTTTTTTTTAAAAACACAAAAATATTATATTAATCAGAAAAATAATTTATATTGACCTATCAGCTTTACCAAACACTGAAAAAAAAATATTTCTCAAAAACATTTTACTATAAACGTACCCTCAGTTTTTCCTTTCTTTTACCTGCCAATTGATACCAACTTTATCTTGCTTTTCAGGAATTACGAGGAAACTCTAGTGTGTTTGTTTAGATCTTTGAAGTCAGCCAACAAATTCCTCTCAACTTCCAATTTTGAGTATGTATATGTAAGCTCATATATATATTATCTTTCTTTATCTCTGATGAATCATCTCGATTTTACTTGAACAAAAATAGAAAAAACCAAAGATTTGATTTTTCATCATCTCTTCGAATTTCACATCATAAGCCACTTTAATGGTTCTCTTCAACAAAGAGAATTGGAATTTGTTTGCTGGTTTTGATACCAGAGCCGGAGATGGAGAAAGACGAGAGGAACCAAAGGACAAGCAAAACAATAGATTCAGAGCTGTTTCTACAGTGGGGAAACAGAAAGGGGCTAAGATGCGTGAGAGTTAAAGACCCTCAGAAAATATCTCATAAATCGAATGCTATAGTTCGTAGAAGAATCACTTGTCGTCTTTTTTGTAAAGATTCATCTCCCTCTTCTCGATCCAATCATCGTCTGACTAGGTAAGAGAAGATCAGTATTTTTTTTCTTTTTGGATTTTAAATGAAATATGAATTTTCTCGGCACCTCTTGTTTGTTTGGGATCATGAGATTTTCATACGTTTTTAAAACCTTTTTTTTTGGATTTTTTTCGCTACCCGTGTGTTTGATTTCTGAGAAACTGCTAGGTTGGGAAAAGAATGAATTTTGTTTTAATTTCTTAGCTGCGAATGGAGCTCAGCCACCTAGTGTGTGCGAGGAATTTCCCAAGAAAATGAGGTTGGGAAATTTTCCCTTTCCCACTGTTTGGTTGCAGGGAAAAAGAGAGAAGGCAAGTTTGAATTTGTTTGTTTTATGCCCTTTTAATTAGATGGCTGTTATATTTTAGTCCCTTAGCAAACCAAACATGGTGTTAAGAGATTCCCTGGTAAAATTTGTATTAGCAAACTAGTAAAAGTTTGTGAAATTCTCTTTTTGCATGTTTAATTGTAGGAATTCCGAGGCAGCTATACTCCGGTCGACTACAACCGAGCACCAGAAAAACTCATCACTAGAGAAGGAAGATCGCTACTACACAACAAGGGGATTGGCGGTGAGTCTAATGGATGATAATGGGAAGGTTGCAGTGGATTGTAGTAATGGAGATCATAACAAAGCACTAGTGTAAACCTTGTCAAGCAAAGAGAAAGAGGAGGATTTTATTGCGATGAAAGGGTGTAAACCTCCCCAAAGACCTAAAAAGAGAGCCAAGATCATCCAAAGAAGCTTACTTGTAAGTTGACATTGATGAATCTATGCTGAACTTTCAATAATTGAACCATCAAATTCCAGTCATACGCAGTTTTGTTGGTCCAAGTCTTCATTTTACTTGAAGTGCCTATATCTTTGATGCTCGTGTTTGATATATATCCGGATATGAGTGTAGCAATAAGACCCTCCAAGTTTGTAAAAAAAACTTTTAAAGTTTAAACATTCCTGTTTCAACATTCACAACCAAGTCCAAGTAACACAGTTTTGTATCTAGATTAATGTAGGACTGAGATTTATTCATATATCTTCCTGGATTTATTTGCAATATCGGTTTAGGTCTAATTTTTGAAATCATCTGATGATTGGCAGTTGGTGAGCCCCGGTGCATGGTTGACCGATATGTGCCAAGAGAGGTATGAAGTTAGGGAAAAGAAGAGTTATAAGAAGGTACGCTCGAGTCTATATATATATATATATATTCAGTTTTCAATATATTCTGCGAGTAGTCGTTTGCTTTTCGTTTTCTTTGAAATATCTGTGTCCAACATAGGCATGGACTTAAGGGGCACGATCCTTAAAATATATGAAAAAATTAGCATATTCAGTCTTTGCACATATCTGACACCTCGCCTAATTCTGAGCATCATCGGTTATTTATTTCAATTTTTGTCCATTATGTGGAGACCAAGAGGATTAAAAGCCATGGGGAGTATGAAAAGTGATTCGGATTGAATGAAATACCATTTATCCATGGCGCAACAGAGGTATTTTCTCTTATGAAGTTTTACAGTTAATGGGATTGTCAAGAGTTTTGTAAAAGAAGAGAAAATTGTAGAAAATTTCGAAGAAACTCTGCCAGATTTGTCGTATAGAAATTGAAATTTTCATTATTATAAATTAAGGGAAAAAAACATATTTTATTACACAACTGCATGCATGGTCAAATTGCGTGATTTTGGTAACTATGAAGGACGTCATTTGGATCATTTGAGAGTTGAAATCAATGATATTCAAACCAGGTATCAAATATAGATTATATTTAGTTTATTTGATTTTTCATATATTTAGAAGATCGTATCTTAGTGTCAGTATTCCAATATAATATCATGAAAAAAATGAGTAGTGAGTAACAAAGATCGAAGCTAAAGGACGTGGTCAATGAAACAGTTGATATGTTAAAGAATTGTCAAATTTGATGATCTTATAAAAAATGATTCGATTGAGAGAGAAAGGTTCTGTCTACATATTTAGAGGGTAGCATTTGTAAGTGTCTCAACTGGTTTGGGTTCTCCCTACAAAATCACTAATCATTAAATCTATCGAAATCCTCCATACCAAACACCAACAAAAAAACATCAGCTTAAAGACTCTCACACGATTATCATTACCAAACTCACATTGACAATGAAATAAAGTAATTTGATTCGTTTCTTTTACTGTATTTAAAGTTTGGTTTGGATTTTCAATTCAAATAAGGGAACACATTTAAATGAAAAAATATATATCTAACATCAATCATGATAACAAAAAATTGATGGCACGGATTTTGGTTAAGCACCATCGATTCATTCACAGACTCTTAATTTGATTAAGATAGAACAATGTTGTTTAACATTTGATTTTCTCTAGATGTTTTTACAATGATAACTTGGAGGATAAGCAAACTTGATCATCAACTAATCAAAGCAGTACCAATGAAGAAAAACTAACTTCCAGCTTGCTGATAGGATTCAGAATGCTGCATAAGAAATAAAGAATCATATAAACCATGAACACGGCATATTGACATTGGCTTCACCTCTACTTCCGAATAAGAGTCAATCCTAAAAAAGATTTGTTGTCATACAGATACTACTACTAAAATCAAAAGACTAATCTGAGACTTTGAGGGCAATCAAGCATAGAGTGGCTTGATGTTTCTAGATCGCACGTAAGTCAAAAACTGTCCCGGCAGCTCTTCCAGTAGAGCTTGAACACAAGAAATCTGCCCGCCTGTAAAAAAAACATTGTTAAATCAAAAGTAAAACCAGCAAAGTGTTTGCTGAGTCAGCATTCACCATATCCAAGGCTGGGTGATTATAAAATAGTATCAGTTCACAATTTTTCTTAGCCTATTGACAACGTGCACACACTCACGACAGATGCATCTGCTCAAACCTAGATCTTCTAAGGAGAACAACATTCACTTTTATCATTAAGGCCACTCAATGAGTTCAACTCTCTAATACTTTTAGTTGGGAAGAAAGGGCTTGCTAAAACGGAAAAGTTTGGTGGCTTAGAACATGGCTTACTATGCACTTCTCGCATGGGAACAAATTGTACAATGTCTCGTGTAGCAACACGACCTGTTGAGCTCTCCAATCGATGTCCATCATCAGCATCCAGAATCTACAAAATAACAAGAACCAAAACCATTTTCTTATCATCCTTTTAGTACAAAAATTACAACTATAGCATGCTAGTAATGCAAACGGTGACACAATTCAAAAGATTGTTCTAGAATAATATGTAATACCTCCATTTGTTTAAAGTCTTCATTCCCCACTCCAACTATAAGAATGGATAAAGGAAGATCAGATGCCCTAACCAAAGCATCCATTGTTCCTTGAATATCTGTCAAAACTCCATCCTGCATAACACCACATATCTCTCTAAGTTCATTCAATGAATAACAATTCTTTACTTGCATAGAGGCAATTCGTTTTTTACCGTTATAATGAGCAGTACAAAATATTTGGTAATGTCATTTGAGGCAACATGGGAAGCCATTTGTGCAGCCTTGTTGATTACATCGCTGAACAAAGTAGGTCCAGACAAAGTGACATTGTGCAGCGCACTAGCATAAGCAGACATGATGCCATGAACTCCTTCAACCTTTTAATGGAAGTAAATAACTAGTCTTAGAAGAACTCGCAACTTTTGAGGTGAAGGATCATGGTGAAAACAAAAAACTTGGCTTCTCTTACCTCATAGTCATTTGTACCGTTCAAGTTAAAACAATGGGATAGAGTGCCGTTATGAGTCCTTCCTCCAAAACCCCAAGCTGGAAACCTCCTATCCGAATCATAAAATTGTATAACCTCCCCAACCTCCATTATAGCCTGTTAAGATGTCATATTAAGTTAGCCACCATTATAGGAATTCAAACAAGGAAAATTCTAGTGCTATCTCATGGAGAACATATCTAAACTCAATAGAAATGCATTATAAAGTGTTATCCACGACTTACTCGTTGGTAAGAATTCAACCGGCCTGAAGGATCAATGTAGTGCAAGGAATCTTGATGTCGAGGATTCCCATTTGAAGCTGGACAAGTCAAATATTTAAATTTGAACCAGAACATGAATATAAGAACTGGGGAAACAAAAATGCTTGGGACATGTATATCATAGATCACAATGATTATTTACCTGTAAAGTCAATGGCAACCATAAAATTTAGCTCAAACCCACTAGAAATGTAGTCAACGAAACTGAATTGCTCCTTCTCAATAAATTGATCTACAAAAAGCTGGCCCTTCAGAACCTGTGACGCAAAGGTATGTTTAAGAATACAACATATTTTTAGTAAAAATATGGATGCCAAGCACAGTGAACACCTTTTCCCGACCACGATGAGATGGGAAAACCAAATTTGCACCACTTCCTTCTTTGTGAAGTTTTTCCAACTCCGAAACTGATTTATGAAGTTGGCTGATTAAAGTAGATAAAGAAGACCAAAGTCAGCCTTTTTCTTGGCAGGCAACAAACAGTTTTAACTAGTAAAAGCTAAAACCGCACAAAAACAACAAATTCATAAGCCAAAATTTTAAAAAGTTACCCAATAAGTACATGATTGCCATTGCTGTTGAAATCGAAGCATTCGATAAGTAATGGATTTTCCTGTATTCAACATGGAGAATAGAAACATAACTATGGTACCAAAAATCTTATAAACTTTTAAGATATTATCACAGGAGCCAAAATGAAAGCAAGCTTGCCTTGCTTGCAAACTGGTGCATGCTCAGAGATAGCGGTCTCCAAACTGGATTTAAATTGTTGTTTATCACTTCTGTCTTGCATATTGGAACATAATTTCCACTTTCGCTTTGTCTTGATATTCTCAAGAAAGGGTCCTATAAGCAAAAATAAGAGTATAGAAGTTAAAAAACATGAACACAAGCGCACAGCTAAACTAGTTGTATAATGAGCACATACACTTTTAGAAAACATGTCCTTGTTGTCTAACTGGGAACAACGCAATTTCGTCTCAACAACCATCCTGGATAAAAAGGTTTCTTCAGCATAGAGGGTCAGTGTCCCAAAGTTTCTGGAACCTCCTGGACCATTTTTCCCATGGAGATTGAGAGTTAAAGACCGATTTCTTTTGGTTAATATCTGCCAACCAAAAGAGAACACATATGTTAGCAGTGTTGCAATGAGCATAATCTAACAATTCATGCTAAATAGTATCATGGTTCTAAGCCACTTCTTTTGGAAAACTAGCAGTGGCAAGTAAATCCTATTACAGCCAGAGGGAAATGCAATATGTTTTAGTAGCCATGAAGAATAATAAAGTGCATTTTTCAACAGATGAAGTAATTCTAAAAAGTACTACTACTTCTTTAGTTGATATTAAAGAAGTACATAATATGATACAAGAAACGATAATGGATGGGAGGCAACTTACCTCAGACAGAACACAAGTGGCTTCTCCCAAGAAATCTTGCTCATTCAACTTTAGTGCCTACAAAGCAACACAACAGAAAATTAAATAATATAAAAAGCAGAGGTACTTGGCATACGGTAAATTCCTTATGTTGAAAGAAATTACAACATATCTACAAAACAAAATCCTTTTTATGATACAACTGTTCTTTCACTACTTGGAAACTTTTTGTTCCAATGGTAAAATTTGTAAAAAAAAGGGGGGGGAACACTTTTACAGCTAAGCTATGCAGCTCTAGCTATTCAGCTCTAGCTATTCATTTTTCTTGAAATTCCCAAGTCCGATATGGAAGATAGGACCCCCCAAATCCCTAGGAGATTAAGCATACCCATGACAAACATATATCAATATCTGATCTTCTTTTATGATTGTTGACATAAAGTTCTTAGATTCCTCATTTGTTAGGTGTTATATGAATCAATTTGTTAAATTCATTCAGAAAGGAGTTTGGTTTAAGAAATATAGGAATTGGGATCATCTAGCACAATAAAAACTAGAAACATTATGATTGGCAGAGAAGCCGTAGTAATTTGACATTGTCCACTGATATCTCCGAAGAACTTGCCAGCAACAAAGCCTTGAGGGGAAAAAAGAAGGAATTTTGACATACCTTCACAGGTATGTTGTGATAGCTGGTATCCACATCATATAGATGAAAACTGGAGCAGAAGGAAAAGAAGAAGAAGAATATCAAAATCCATAATCAAAAACTACATTTTTTTTTGGGGGGGGGGGGGGTAATCTGAAAGATATATTTGACAAAATATGGGAAGCTTACACCAAATGTTGAACAATCTCAAACTGATAAGCAACATTAATCTTCTGAATCCAAACAGGATTCAAATTGTTGAGTATGACTTCAGTACGGCCAAGCTCCTCCAGCATACCATCCATTTTCTTTACATACACAACTGCCATAGGATCACTCTACCAGAAAACAAGAGCAGTTGCAACTTTTAAGTAACTTTTCTACGTAGACAAAAGCATGCAATAGAAGACCTGAATTTTCAGGTATTTGCTACACAGTACATGTTCTATATCTCTTATTTTCAGATGTTGAGCATCAATGAGTTATGCAGTTCATGTCATAAATTTCTAATATTTGCCGTTAGGAAATGATACAGGCACATGAACCCAAAATGAAGGAAGATCTATCAAGAATCTTACCTTTGATGTGATGTCACGATCACGCAAGTTTGATGCTGACATAGATAACTGCAATGCAAATTTAAATCACAATAAAACTCCATAATAAGCAGCATTTTTATGACATTAATATGAACTATCCACTGCATCTAAATTTGTAATTGGATATTATAATTTATCTCGCTATCCCAACTATATCCATGAAATTGTTTCAATGCATCATTCTCATAGCTTACAGGAACATGACAGTTCCAGTGTTCCATCATACTGAGCATGAAGACAATCTCTCCAATAAAATTACATATTCCAATTTAAGTACTTCATGCATAAGATATGAATAGTTGACAGCTTTATGTATTCATTATAATAATCAGAAGATATTTCTCCAATAAATAATAGTCAAAGGTTCTATTGGCAAGAAGGGTCCAAATGGTTGTCCTCTGGTAGGTCCAAGCTAATAAAACATTCACATCAGCATAAAATTGAAGGAATCAAATTACAAATGCATATATGTAAATATATGTATATAAAAGGGTAATAAAAGATACGGTGTCATGTCAAGCCCTATGATTAACTTGTGTTTCTACCTCGTAGCTGACTATTTGGATAAGAATCTAGAAAAGAGAATCTTGCTCTGTTTCAGCCAGGGAAACAATGATTGGGACGCAAGTTTTGAAGTGGGGTTAGTTTAAAGTATTTGGAAGAGCCTAAAATATAACTTGTTAATATAAATTAAAAAAAGTCATATATAAGTTGTAACTAAAAATATTATTAAAAGCATAAATTTTTAAGTTGGACAATACCATTTTAAATTGAAACTAAAAATAGTATCTTCTTCTTAACATTTTCGATTATAACAAAAAATGTTATAAATCATATATTTTTTTAGTTGTAAACTCAAAATACACAGCAATGTAACTTTTTCAGCTATAACAAAAAATATTACAAGTTGCATAACTTTTTAGATTGAGAACAGCCTTAAATTAATCTTAAATTAAGCAACATAACTACCCAAATAAAGCAGATGGTTTGAACAAAAAGAAATAAAATTAAAGCAGATGGCCTAAACTTGCTGAGTAAATTGCAGAAACCAATAATAACACATCAATTAATCCATAACACGATAAGTCAAAACCATCAATTTTGCTCGATGTTTGATGCAGAGAAACAGATAAAGATGTAGGGTTAAAATGATAAGACCAACATGATAGATACAAAAAAATCATCTAAATATATAAAAAATATATATATAAAATTCGAGCTCAAATAACATAACAGAATCAATAAATCTCGCTAATCAATCCAAACTATACAGTCACGCACACGAGTACTATGGTAAAATCAATGTCAAATCTCAGAATTCCTTCTTAGTTATGTGTAAACAAAGATGATTTGTATTTTGATGCAAAACCCCTATAAAAAACTTTAAACCCAACAAATTAAAAATAAAAATTATAGTACCTCAACTTGAGTAAAAAGAGGAAATTGACCTCGGATTCTGAAATAGTAATCAATGGCGTCGTTATGTCCAGCATTATTATTCACAATGGGCCTACCATCAACCCCACCTACAGCTTGTTGGCCGCCTTTCAGGTCACCAGAAAAACAGCCGCCCATGTCTTTTCAAATTCTTTTAACAAATTTAAGAAAACCCTAACTATTCAAACTTTTTTCCTGAAGCTAAAAATTTGATTTTCGCCTTCTTTCTATAAAGATATTTCCAGGAAACCGAACCCTCTCACTAAAACAACAACAGGGATTTGTGTGTTTGGATTAATTTTTCTTTTCAACTAAAGAAAATTTGTAGCGAAAGTTTCTCGACTAGGCCCAAAACCAAAAGGAGAGAACGGAAATGGTGTGATAGTCTGTTTCACCTTTTCAAATCGTTTGATGCACAAATTCGGAAACGCGGTTGAAACTTCGTGCGGTTAAAGAATAATCCAAATATGGAAAATTTGAGCAATTAGTAAAAATCACGATCTTGTTCAAGAGCAAACTTTCAAAGAGTCAAATGGAAACCTTGGGGTTTGCTTTATTCATCTAAAGATATATTTCCCCTTAATTACTGGGGTAAATGAACTGATTTTTCTCGGGGAAATTAACCTCTGCACCGCTCGAATATAAGAAACTAACTTTATTAGGGGGGAAAACCCTTGATTAGAATTTGGTACGATAATCTTAGCCAAAATAAACAAAACGTATTAAAGAAGATTGCTGCTGCTAGGTGTCAGTCAAACTTCAATACGATTTTAGGGTTTAATCCCTTCTCTGTTAAAAAGAAAAAGAAAATTATCGATTAAGAGACATTATCAGGTCATTAAAAATATATTTTTAAACAATTCAAATATATATATAGATTGATAGATTAAATTAGTGTCACGATTCATTCAAACATTTAAATATTAATTATTTTTTATAAAATAAAAGGTTCAAAAATAATTAATTTAATATTCTAGTTAATTCATCAATATACTTCTAAACCATATATAGCCAATTTTCCATCAACTTAATATTCTACTGACAATATGATATAAGGAAAGGGATAAAAAAAATTAAACATTCACAAGAATTTTTTTTCATTTAATTGAGAATATTTTGCACTAATTTTTAATATTTTAATTGAATTCAAAAATTTTATGTAATTAATTACGTATCATTTCTATAACTATCATGTAAGTAATCATTAATATTTTCGATTTTTGCTAATCAATATTTTTATAAATTGATCAAAAACAATTATAGGACTTTCATGCAAAAAAAGCACAATTGAAATCAGGAATAAACGATTCTGTTTTTTTTATCATAATAAATTATTCTATTTTAAAATATTAGTATTTAAAGTTGACTTAAATTGAAAAAGAATAAAATGTTAAATTAAATAAAAAAAAAACTTACACTTGAAGTCCTTAAATGTATAAAATGTTTCTAAAAGGATTGGTTGAACTTGAAAATAATCCAAAATCCAACATAGCCCAATTTAAAAATAACTTGAAAAATGTAAAATTTAATGATAATTTTTAAAAAGAAATTGAAGTTAATAAAAATTTCCAAAGCAAACCAATTCAATCCATGCACAGGGTTTGGTATTAAAAAATATAAATATAATAATTATAATTGATATAATATATGGAAAAAATCCAATATTGTGTTAGAAATGATCAAACCAATGTGATGCATAAATATATACCAATATAAAAAACAAAGAGAAAAAAAAAATGAAAAGAACTTACGTGATAATAATTAAACGCCAAAACTCAGACTAATAACGAGTAGTTAGAAAGAAGCAGAGAAACACTTGACACCCCTCGGCTGATAATCTGCTGCTGTTTGGTTTTTATATTTCGTCTAATCTATTTCTTCTTTAATGATGATGATGGAGTTGTATTTATAAAGAGAAAGAGAAAGACCCAACTCACCAAACATCACTCGGTTTCACGTCAGCCGCTCCGTGTTATTGCCCGATCACGTCAGCTGCCAAGTGGTTCAGCCAATGTTGAATTAAAAAAATGAAATATTATGGATGATGAAGAAATTTCAGACCAACTAAATTTGCATGGCAATTGCGTTGTATGCAACGGGTCAATGTTTTGATTCTGTTTATGGGAAGAAAACAGTGAAATGAATTGTTCAAGTGTGTAGAATAGTCATAGTCCTATCCAAAGGACAATTCAAGTACATATTGATCCACACGTTTGGATTTTTCTAAATCTTGATGTATTTTTCACTGAAAATTCATTCCATTAACTTCTCGTTTTCGATGTAATAAAGAGATTTTTTTTTTTAAATTCTATAAGTGAACTAAGAAGTTCATTTGTAAAATAATAGCGCTTTCTCTCTTTTCTTTAACGTAATATGCTAATGTACGCTGCAAATCTGCCTTTCTTTGATCTCCAACAATATTCTTCGATGGGATCCCTAAACTGTATGTTTATGGAATTTTGTTGTTGTTGTTTTTAGTTTAAATGGCGAAGCTTTCACGTTGCTTTTGCCGCAACTGCTATGTTTAACTTTAGGGTTTGCAGTACCCTGTGGATACTTCAGACACCGCTACTTATGCATCCCGATTGCATCAACATGGCATTTGATGTATAGGGAGTGAATATTCATCGCTCCGCTATGACTTGAGTTCGAGTTAAGAAGGGGTTAGGTGATGAATAGCATAGTACTAAATTGTGATTGATATATTAATGACGATTTTTTAAGATTATCTAACGACAAAAGAACCATATTATAAGATTTACAATATGAAGTTGTCGTATAATTTCGCAACAAACCATGTATTGTACTACGACAAACTTCACGTTTAATTGGTTGGTCAAGTGGTATATCCCTACGCCCTTATATTTTCTAAGATAATGAATTCTAGACCCACTAAGAATATTGATCAACGTTCCTATAAAATATTTCGATGTATCATGTTAATGATATGTTCCTATATATAACATATATTATAAAAAAAATTCAGTCAAAGAAATATTTAATTGGAGCGAGTAGAGTGGGTAGACAAATTAGATTTATCCACGGGAAACTTCAGGTACAGTTTAATAATCCCTTTCGTGTAATTTACAAATACAACAAAGGGTTGCGTCCTACCAATCAGTCACTCAATCCTAATTGGCGACGACTTGAGTTTTAGATAAGTCAATATTGACCATACAAAATTGTCCTTTCTTCAAGGTAACACTCAAATGACAAAAATAGTTTATTTTAACAATCCCCTTCAAATGACCAAAAAAAGAGTACTTGGAGGGATCTTCCTTGAAACTAGGAAGTGGATAAAATAACACGTTTTTTCTTCAAAATGTTATTCGGTTTGTATTTATCTATTTATGGATTGGATAATCTCAACATATATAGAATAATGGTTTTTAATTTGAGTTTTATTATATTAGTTTATGTAGACACTCATTTTCGTCTAATATATATATATATATTATAATTTGTAAATGATTTTTTTGAAATATATATATAATACATAATTTTTAAAATATTTTGAAAACTTATATAATATATAGTTTTTAAAACGTTTTGAAAAATTTTATATAATATATAGTTTTTAAAACATTTTGAAAATATATATAATATATAGTTTTTAAATCATTTTGAAAAATATATATATAATATATAGTTTTTTTAAAACATTTTAAAAATATATATAATATATAGTTTTTAAAATATTTTGAAAACTTATATAATATATATTTTTTAAAGTGTTTTGAAAATATATATATAATATATAATTTTTAAAACATTTTGAAAATATATATAATATATAGTTTTTAAATCATTTTGAAAATATATATATATATATATATATATATATATATATAATATAGTTTTTTAAAACATTTAAAAAATATATATAATATATAGTTTTTATAACATTTTGAAAATATATATATATATATTATATGTTTTTAAAATATTTTTAAAAATATATATAATATATAGTTTTAAAAAATCATTTTTGAAAACATATAATATAGTTTTAAAACATTTTTGAAAACTATATAATATATAGTTTGAAAATATTTTTAAAATTATATAATATATGGTTTTGAAAATATTTTTGAAATATATATTATGTATAGTTTTTAAAACAATTTTTAAAAAAATATATATTATATAGTATATTATTTTTCATTATATTTTTTATATTTATTTTTATTATCTATTTATTATTATTATTATTATTTTTATTTTTATTTACTCATTTTTTTCTTTTTCGTTTTAGGTCCAAATAATCTAATGGATCTCGGTTGGAGGGAAGTGGGCCTAACCCAGCCTAGAACCAAAACCCGAAGTATGCTAGGGTTTCCACAATTCAAGTTCAGCGCCGCATAAGCCGGAGTCAACACCTAAACGGTCGGCTGATCCAGGGACTGACCTATCTCGGGATGACCGATCTCATAATGACCACGAGCACCCCAATTTCGAGACCAAACCAACCAACACTGGGGCTATAAAAAGCCCTCGGTGAGGCCAACGAGAAGATCACATAACCCACAACAACATAGCCACGAGCCAGATCGAGAACATCGAAACCCAAGAGCCAACACAGAGAGGCTATCGAACACAAAAACTAAAAACCACGGTGAAGTAACATCAAGAGCCATAACCAAACACAAACCCCAAACGAAACACAACCACAGCACAAAATAAACCAAAACATCAGCCAAAAAACAAAAATAAAAGCAAGAAGCCTCGATCTAAGCGTCGAAAGGGGATGAGACCGGAAGTCGAAAGGTTCGCGAGGGAAGGGTAAGAAGTCATGACTTCTAGGCTAGATCTACTTCGATCTAGTGTTGTTTTGGTTGTTTCGAGGCCAGATTCAGTTAAAAGGGGTGGTGGAGAGTGTTTGGGAGGTTTCGGTCGGCGGTCGACTGGTGGCGGGTTCTCCATTAGTGGGGATTTGTAGAGAGAATGTTGAGAGAGTTGGGAGAGAGGAAGAAGATAACATTTGAGAGAATGGGTAAAATGAGGGTGAATTGGGTTTTTTTGGCTTTTATACAACCTGCCGACCCGACCCGACCGAAGGGTCTGTATGTTTTTTCGCTTAAAAGGGGAATTCCAATTTTGGTCCCCCTATATTAAAAACTCTTATTTTACCCCAAATCTCAATTTATGTTTCGATTTTCTCCCAAATTTCGCCATTAATTTTGTTTTTATTTCAATTTGACCAATCATTATTATTATATGTATAATTATTATTTTTATTTATTTTTAAATTTTAATTTCTTTCTAGTTTTATTTGTTTATTATTATTATTATTATTTGTTAATGCTTTACATATGTATATATATATCATTCTTATTCTTATTTTCTTTTTCTTTTTCTTTTCTTTTTCTTTTTCTTTTTCTTTTTCTTTTTCTTTTTCTTTTTCTTTTTCTTTTTCTTTTTCTTTTATTTTTTATTTCTTTTTATTCATTTTTTTATTTTATGTTTATTTATTTTACCGTTTATTTTTTATTTTTCCCTTATATTATTTATTTTATTATTTTTTCTATATCTTATTGTTTCGTTTATTATTTTTATATTTAGCATTTTCTATCTTAATCTGATTTGACATTTCATTACATATTTAACATTTCATTACATATTTAACATTTCTATCTTTTTAAGGGTCTTCGTTTAAATCAATCAGATGTAAACAATTCGAATCAAATTTTTAGATTTTAATTTAAATTCTTAATTTTCTCAATTAAAGACAACTGATAAATTAATTAATACCGAAAGGGCGGTTCAAGGGTGTTAATCCTTCCTTGACCGTAACCGACTCTCGAGCTCGACACATTTCTGGTAAAACGCAAATCATGTAAGATGGTGTCCGATCCGCCTAAATTTTTGTTAAAGTGGTCAGTGGCGACTCTAACCTAATTATTCAAGTCAAAGCCTAATTATTTATTCTATTCCAATTATTTATCTTTGATTATTTTTTCAAATAAATAGTTATACTGACGTTTTTTTCCAATGATTTTAGATTTTTGAAAATGTTTTCATACCATCTCAGGCTTTATACCCGAGCTTCGAACCCTGTTTAAGTGGGGGTAAAAGTGACACCTTCGTGAGAATTTATTCTCCGCACAGGCCTAGCAAGTAATCTTCGGGATTCATATATCTTATGTCTTCGTGTGAATTTTTTCACCGCATAGGCATAAGAGAATGTATCCTCTCGAGTTTAACTTAGTCCACATAAGCTTGTAATGAGCTTAAGACTAAGAGTCTGAGTAGCCTAAGGGGGAACCAGCAAGGAGAACTCGGGTACCTTTTTTTAGAACCTAATCCGGGAGACTACAAGGAATTAGAACCCACCCCAAAACCTCATTTCAAACCCTAAGATGTTTTGAGATTATTTCCTACTTTATTTTCTATTCAAAGCATGTGAACTAGAAATTTATGCGGTTAAGACTTGTTCAAAATCAACTTGTGGGATAAAGATCATGTCCGGGTAGGAATAATATGCATATGGGGTAGATATCATATGGGGTAGAATATTTTATTTTCATGATTGTTTTGATTACTATCTTGACCTCACTAACTCTTTTTATTTTTGTTCTCTTTCATTTTATTTTCATCATTTGAATCATTCAAAAGAGGTGTTGATCCACCAAAAATGTGTTTGTTAAACATAAATAATTTGCATTAATGGACAAAGGGGTTATAATACAAGAGATGAAAAGATCAGAAGTTCCTCTATGGTCAGAGAATACTCAGAATGGACCAGGATTCACACTGTGCACACCAAAAGTTGACTTTTCAAGCTGGAAAAGGTTGCATAGGCAAGACGAGAAAAATGTTATTGACCTGGAGAGTCCCTTCAAAGAAAACAAGCCATTGTTGACAAATCCAAGAAACAAACAAGTGAGTTTCAGATAGTTCTTTTCAATGGAGACTTCCAAAGGCACTTTCGTTGAGGGCATGCTCATCAGAGAGTGAAAGTCAGAGATGCAATCATTCGAGACTTTTTAGAGCAAGCAGATCGTCACTTGCACAGTTTAGCCAGAATGTCGGAACGGTTTGACAGGGTGTTCAACCGGTGACAGAAAAAAGTGGAAGATGAATTAACATGTTAGAAGCTGTTCGAGGCCTATACCTTTAAAATATTTTTTCTCCTAAGACGAAACACTTTTGTCCCTAATAAGGATTATTTATAATAACAGACACATTTTTGGATCAACGCCTCGAACATTTCATGCATCATGTATTCTTACATTTTTCGCATAATTTTTCTTTTTTCATTGCATTCACATGAACTAACAAAAGATATCTCATAAAAAGGGTACAAACACTGGACATTCCACCTTAAGTGTTGGACACACCTCATCCCCATAACACTCATTCAAACCAAAAGGAAATGGAAGTTAAGATTTCTCAACTTGAAGAGAACATGCTAAGGTTACAGAAGGAACTGGAAGAAAAAAATAAGTCAAAGTCAACAAATACCTTGAATTTCATCGCTAGGAACCAAGACTTGTTGGTCGACCAGATTGTTTCAAGGTTGTCTGACATGAATCGAATGAGTGCCCCTAGGGCAAGGGTATCTGAGGGGGTAACTGTACCACTTACTCTACATTCTGTAAGTTCACTTGGAATCTTACCAAAACGTTAGGGGGATTCATCTACTACAAAAGCACATACTTTTGTAACCAGCCTTCAAAATGGTTCAGATTATCACCACATTCCAAAATTTGGTGAAGAAATCAAAACAAATATGGTAGAAACAACCATTAAACAATGAGGTAGGTCGAGTAGAAAACCTCCCCTGAAGAAGAAATAATGAGATATCATCAACATTTCAAAACCAATTGCGAATGTACCATCTTCTAGGCAAGATTCGAGAGAACCAAGGAGAGAAAAGGAAAATGAGCATTTTGATCCCATTCCCATGACATATAAGGAGCTTTACCAACAGTTGTTTGATACACATGTGGTGTCACCATATCTAGAGACACCTCTATAGCCCTCATACCCTAGGTGGTATGACAAAAATATGTACTGCGAATATCATGGCGGTGTTCCGCGGCATGCTATTGAAAACTGCCTCGCCTTTAAGAGGATTATCCAAAGAATGCGCAACAGAAGTTGGATTCATTTCAACAATTCAGAATCACCCAACATTGTATAGAACTGTCTATTTAATCATCAAGAGAATGAGGAAAATGAAATCACCAAGGAGACGGGTAAAAAGGCCAAAACTAGAGTCTCCAAAGTGAAGTCATCTCTTGCTTGGGTATGGAGGCAAATGATAAAGGCGAGATTTCTTACACCACATCATAGCACATCTAATTCCAAAAGTAGCAGTCATTGTTGTTATCATAATGAAGCTGGACATGATGTACAAGAATATGTTGAATTTAGAGCCTTGATCCAGCTAATGATGGAAAAAAAAGAGCTAGAATTTTACGATGAAAGCAATGACACTCCCAGAGTAAAAATTTGTATGTCTGAGGGTATTTCAAAAGAAACCATGACAAGTAAAGCAATTGAAAAATGGGGAGCAAGTGCAGATGAAGGCTCTAATCCAACTAATGGGGCATCCTAATGAGGCCTTATTCCATTTTGCATCATCCTACTTGATTTTGTTCTTTGAACTTTTTCATATACTTTTTTTATAACTTGCTTTCGAACTCTCGTATTTTACTTTTTAAGGATATTTCAATGAATTTATGCTAAGCATTGAATTAAATTTACAACTTAAAATTCTTTAAATATCAACTAAGTTAAGAAACTTTGTAAGTGATCGGAGTTATAGATCTTTGACAAAGTAACACAATTAAAAATCGATAAAAAAATGACTTTGACCTTACCCAGAAGATACACTCGAACACCATATCCTTCTCCTACAAGAACTGATATAGCCTTCTCCTCTCATAAGGTTATAAAAAAGAGGCTTGGTATTTAGATGTGCATAGGTGCGGACAACATAGGGCATCTTTTACATATGACATTACTATACTTTTTGTTTAAGACGTTCGATGATGATCATGATCTTTACAGATGGAATAATCGAGTAGGTGAATCTAGTTTAGGTCAGTTACTTGGAAATTGAACTCTAAAGATGAAATTTTTGACTTTCAATAAATAGCTAGACTATAACAGGTTCTTCTTGACAATCTTAAGAAATTAAATTCGTAAAGCTGAGCTATTCCATTAAGGCAATTGATAGAGGAAACTCGAAAGCCCTGACTTTATGAATAGATTGCATTCAAACCATGACATTGCTCGGACACTTGGCAACTCGGTGTTTGCTCTACTACTATTGTCAGGCCAAAGACTTTGTGATGAGATGAACCCTTCAGTTAACCTAATAAAAGTGATTATAATATTAATTTGTCCCTCTAAAGCAATTGGTTAAACTCCCCGGCTTTATGGATTTGGCTAGCCAGACAATGACAAATTAAATCAAATTTATCTAAATAATAAATTTTCGGTAATGATGGACTAAGGGAGTTAAGGAACACCAGTTATAGTTAATTTCACACGAGCACTCAAGAATTTCATTTTTAGACCTATATTTTTGCACTGCCTTTGTTAGAGGAGTTTACAAAGCTTGAACAAATGAAAGATTTCAGAGGACCGAAATAGAAGGTCTAGTAATTGATTATACGAATTGCGTCATTTTTTCCGCATCCAATTAAAATACCAAGCCAAGAAAAAAGGCACGTTGCAATGACCAAGAAAAAATGACATTTCTTGATGGCTAAAACCTTAGAAAATAGGAAGCCAACCTAAAACCAACTCATCGATTTGGATATTTGTCAAAGAGCTATAACTCTGAAAGCATTAAAAGAGCTATTGATTCATTTGATATACTTTGAACTCATGTTTATGATTTGATTCGATTGCAAGCCTGAATTAAGGAGAAATGTTTTACAGAATTCTTATATCTTTTTTCTCCCTAAAATAAGATAAATGAGAAAAACATTTTCGAACAGTACAATCTCAAATGTGAAAGTCTACAACCCAATAAGAAATGGTGCATGGTCGATTCCGAGTACAAGACCGACATACAAAATCAGACTCTATCTAGAAGATAAAACAAAGCCAATTCATGTTGCATGCATCTTAGGCAAACTTAAGAGCATCACATTTGTTATTTTTTCACATACATAATGTTTTACAGCTTTTTGAGTCATGTTTCGGCTCCAAAATGGAAGATACTCGATTCAAAAGCACCTTCAACAAAATACATTCGAGTTTTATTACACTAAGCTTAAAGGCACATAATTTGCAGTATAGCTCAAGGCGAGAAGGGCTATCTACCAACAAAAGACCTTCGAGTTCGATTACACTCAGCTCAAAGGCACATCATTTGCAGTATAGCTCAAGTCGAGAAGGGTTATCTTCCAATAAAAGACCTTCGAGTTCGATTACACTCGGCTCAAAGGTACATCATTTGCAGTATAGCTCAAGGCGAATAAGGGTTATCTGACAACAAAAGACCTTCGATTTCGATTACACTCAGCTCAAAGGCACATCCAATTTACAACATAACTCAAGGTAAGAAGGGTTATATGTCATCAAATACCTTCGAGTTCGATTCCATTCAGCTCAAGCGCATTTCAAATTCACAACATAGTTTAAGTCGAGAAAAACTATCTATCAAGAAACTGTCGAGTTCGATTTCATTCAGCTCGATGACACATCAACCACATATTAGCATCGAGAAACTACTTTATGGTTGAAGCTAAGATCTTCAAGTCAAGAAGAAGATCTGGGGCAATCTCTCAGCTCATTACAGCATAACTCAAGGCAATGAGGGTTATCGGCTAATAAAAACTTTTCTAGTTCGGTTCCATTCAGCTCGATGACGTATTGACTACTTCCAGGCTAAAGTTTAAACTGAGGTCTTTAAGTCGAGAAGAAGACCTGGGTTAGCTGTGTCTTATTGACAATAAATCATTTTCCTGCAGCATAGCTTAAGTCGGGAAAAAGTATATGTCAACAAAGATTTATGAGTTCGATTTTGAGGGCCTGTCAACCACATGGTGGAGTCAAGGAACTATTTTCCAGTCAAATTTTTAAACCAATGTCTTTAAACCGAGAAGAAGACCGAAGTTGATTACAATTTGGCAATGAGAAGCCATATTCCGATTCAAATGTCAAATTACAGCTTCAATTCCATATCATTTTAAGATGGACTCGACTTCGTGACGAGTGAGCCATCCGCAACTCAATTCGATAGGGAGTTATTTTTAATTGAACTATCAAAATCAATTTTCAACTCCACCGAACAAAAATTTGTGTCATTTTATCTTTGTCCTATTTTTCGTTTCATGAAAAAGGACAAAGAGGGGTAGCTGTAGACATACATTTTCGTCCAATTGTTTATATATATATATATATATATATATAATATAGTTTTTAAAATATTTTGAAAACTTATATCATATATAGTTTTTAAAGCGTTTTGAATATATATATATATATATATATATAGTGTTTAAAACATTTTGAAAAAATATATAATATATAGTTTTTAAATCATTTTAAAAACATATATATATTATATAGTTTTTAAAATATTTTGAAAACATATATAATATATAGTTTTAAATATTTTTTTGAAAACATATAATATAATTTTAAAACATTTTTGAAAGCTATATAATATATAGTTTGAAAACATTTTTTAAATTATATAATATATGGTTTTGAAAATATTTTTGAAATATATATTATGTATAGATTTTAAAACAAATTTTTTAAAATATATATTATATAGTATATTATTTTTATTATCTATTTTTTATTATCTATTTTTTATTATTATTTACTCGTTTTCTTTTTTTTTTTGTTTTAGGTCCAAATAATCCAATGGATCTCGGTTGGAGGGAAGTGGGCATGACCCAGCCTAGAACCAAGACCTGAAGTATGCTAGGGTGTTGAGTTAATCGATCGACGAAATAGCCAATAGGGGGTGAATTGGTAATTAAAATTTTGGTAGAAGCTTTTGCAGAAAATTAAAAATATTTGCACAACGATTTAGAGTGGTTCAACTTTCTCAACCAAAGTCTACGTCCACTACCTTAGCTATCCACACTAAGGATTTTCCAACAAATTAACTAATTTGTTCTTTCTTTTGAGGACAAAGAGTAACCTTACAATTCCCTCAAGAATTATACCCCAAATTCTTAAGAACACTCTCTCCCAAAAATAAGAATACAAATTTCGCAAACTTATAGAGAAACCTCACAAGGTAGATTGTTTGCACAATTCTAGAACAAAGAAAGAACACTAAAAAATGAATACAATTGAGCACAAATGGTGTTCTTGAAAGCAAAATGAATATTGAATGAAAATAGGCTTGAATTGCTCAAACTTGAGGTTTGATGCTTTCTCTTTAATTTTCTAGGTTCTATTCTTAATCGTTATTGATCAATGGCTCCTAAGCTTGTTTAAATACACCTTGAATTGATTCTGAACATTGGGGATCATTGGTGAAGTCAATAGAGCCGTTATGATGTAATTATCATTTAAAAATCTGGTGGGAGCATAAGTGTATCGGTACACTCTCAAGGGTGCATTGGTACACTGCATGTAAAATTCAAATATTTTGATCGTTATATGACCTAGTGTATCGGTACACTCTAAGTGCATCGGTACAGTAATTGCATTTGATGTTTCAATAGAGCCAGGAGTGTATCGATGCATTGTCTGTGCATTGGTACACAAAATACATTTGATGTTGGGTGTGCATCGATACATCAAAGAGTGTATCAGTACATCCCTTTGTAAAAATAATTTTTGGCTCGATTTTTGTTCAAAATACTTTGTAAAAATTGTTTCAAAAATATTTTAAGTTTAAAACACAATTTTACACTTTAGTAAGGATTGAAATTGACCTTTTAAAAACTTGGAGTAATATTTTTTATATTCGAATATTTTAATCGAATATACTTTAAAAATGATTATAAAATCTTAAAATTCATTAACACTTAATTTGTTATATCAAAACATCAAAACATTTTCAACAATCTCACCCTTTTTTATTTAACAAAACATTTAAGTAATTTTAAGATTTTCTTTGAAAATCATTTTTGAAATCAATTTTGAAAATTACTCCCCCTTACTATAGTCTCCCTCTTTTTGTTAAATCAAAAAGACTCTATAAACGTTTTTAAACAAGATGTTGTAAGAATATAGCCAATTGATTTAAATTTAAAGCTTAAGCTGTTAAGATCCCAATCAAGAGAAAGATTAGCTATTAGTCCATAATCAATATTCAATAATTAACGTGTAATGGTAAATTGGTCATATTTATCTTAAATGTAAAATGATGCAAAAATTATTAAACCAATATAAATTAATCGAACCAAATTCAAACAATCAAAACCATATATATATATATAAGCATTCATGTTCAAACATCTAAAACATAACAATCCAAAAACATCCAAAATGTTTTAACAATTAAGTTCTAAGTTCAATCAACCTAAGAAAACAAAGCAAGACAAGGTCTAATCGTCCATCGGTGGATCAGGAGGTGATAAATGTGCCCGTATGTTGGCCACATCACGTGTTAGTGCATCGACCCTTTCGTCCAGAGCATCGAAACGATGATTCATCGCTTCATTGTTATCAGTTAAATGAGACTCGATGGATGCGAACCTCATGTCAAGATTCTCCATAAATGATCAAAAGTATGGAGGCATCTGATTCTCTTACTGTATCGGCTCGTCGTCGGGTACGTGATCGTCGATATCGTGAATAAGTACTTTAAGTTCTGGATCATCGTCTGCAGCCGGTGCCAGAGGAGCTCGTGAAGAGCTAGCTCCTGATGTTTTCTCGGGGGATCGAACCCAATGATCCTTGTCCCTGGACCATCCTGATTTCTTCAAGATTGCGAAATTTATTTGGTTCTTGAGAGGGATATGTACATCAAGCAAGACTCGAAGGTTGGATTTGATAAACAAGTTGCTAAGAATACAACCGTAAACTAAGGTTTCGACATATTTGGACGGGACATTATTCACGGTTTCAACTAGCTCACCAAAAATGATTTGTGGTAAATTTATTTTCTTTTTATGTTGGATACAATGTATCCACCATTAATCTAAAACTCTAAGGGATGAGTACCTACCTTCGGATGGTCTAAACCACCAAGAAATGATCAAGTGAAGAAACCGCTCGTGATGAGTTATTAAGGTACTTGCACTAGCCTTAACTTTATAAGGTGTTACCACAATCTCTTTTTCATTATCTAAACCTACGTTATCTAGTCCAAAAGTACTAGCGATTATGTCGGAGTCAATATAAACAAATTAACCTAAAAGATAGGATCGAATCCCTGTGGTTTCAGTACGAGACTTGTTTTGGACATAAACCACATTGGAATAGAAAATGCGGACTAGTTGATGGTAAACGATAGGTTAGAGATGAAAGAGTTTATCAAATTTCCAAGAACGGAGGGTAGGAAGATATTCAAATTTCATATCGACCATGACTTAGATTGATGGGATACGCTCTTCCCGAATTTTATATGACTCAAATAGATTATGGAACCTATGGTAGAGTTCTTGTCTACGACCAGGCTCATTAAAACAGGTGTTTAGAATGGTCATTTCCGGTTCGTTCGGGTTTGGATTTGGATTGGGATGAGGAATAGGAGGTCGATTTTGAGGTTGGTTTGACGACCGACTAGAGTATGACCTAGCGCGTTTAGACATGATTAGAATCGAAATGGATAGGGTTACCTGCAATTTAAAAACACATGTATGCAATATAATCAATACCAAAACTCAATATGAGTCCTCAATATTCAAGGTTCTCTAAACCGAATCCTAATGGGAAAAATTTTGAAAACTATTTTGAAAACACTGTTTGAAAAATCATATTATGTATAGTTTTATGAAAATAATTTAATTAAATCAAAAACAACAATTTTAAAATTGAAACAATTTTTTTTTATTTCAAAATTAATTTTTTTGACAAAATGATGTTGTTTTTGAAGAAATTAGTTGAAGATTATAGTTCAAGACTACAATCTAACAAACACCCGATATAAAATTCAACCTAGAACTAATTAAAACTAGTCCTAAGTTCATAATTAATAAAATAGTAGTTTTAGACAAATACCTTGAAGATTTTCGGATTTGAGTGAGATTAGATTATATTTGCACGTTTTTATTGATGCAAGCAAGATTAGGAGTTGAAAAACAAGAAGATTCCGACTTGAAATCGTTGATTTGAAGCAATTTTTTGAAAATAAGGTGAGAGAGAGGGGCGTACGACTAAGTGTTTGGGTTTATGAGTTTTGAGAAAATAAGGAATTTTTAGGGATTTAAGCCTAAAACCCGACTAGTATATCGGTACACTCTGGAGTGTATCGATATACATTCAAGGAATGCATCGGTACACTATCATAGTATATTGATGCACTTTGCACAAAAATGTCAAAAATATGTTTTAAACAATTATAATGCTAAATTAATTAGCTCTAGTGGTATTGGGAACTCATAGATCGAAAATTAACTATGTTCAATCGTTCAAATCTATCCTAAAAATTTATTTGAACATATAATTAATTTTCACTCAAGGATCATAAAATCCCCCCTAACTATTAGCAAAGAATGCAATCAAAAATATTATTTTTATAAGCATTTTTTAAAACTAATTAAAAGTGCTAAAATTATTTTAAACACTAAGTCAAGGTAGGTTGGTTAAACCTAATTCTTTCCTAAGTGTCCAAAATCTTTCTTTATCTAAAGGTTTTGTAAAAATATCCATTAATTGATGCAAAGTATCAACATATTCTAGACCCATATATTCTTTAGTGATATGATCTCTAATGAAATGATGTCTAATTTCAATGTTCTTAGTTCTAGAGTGTTGGATGGGATTTTTTGTGAGACAAATAGCACTAGTATTGTCACACTTGATAGGTATGGTACTAACTTCAATTCCATAATCTAAAAGTTGTTGTTTCATCCATAGAACTTGTGCACAACAACTATCGGCTAAAATGTATTCTGCTTCAGTAGTAGATAATGCAACACAATTTTGTTTCTTTGAAAACCATGAAATCAGCATATTTTCTAGGAATTGGCAAGTATCGAAGGTGTTTTTCCTATCTATTTTGCATCCCCCGTAATCCGTATCAAAAAAGGCTCGCAAGCTAAAGCTAGAGTCTCTAGGATACCAAAGTCCTAAACTAGGAGTGCCCTTAAGGTATCTAAAGATCCTCTTAATGGCTTTTAGATGTGATTTTTTAGGACATGATTAAAATCTAGCACATAAGCAAACACTAAATATAATGTCTGGTCTACTTGGGGTTAGATAAAGCAAAGAACCAATCATGGACCAATATAGTTTAACATCTATATATTTACCTCCTTCATCTTTGTCAAGCTTTGTAGATGAGCTCATTAGAGTGGCTTGGTGTTTTCCATCTTCCAATCCAAGCTTTGTCCCATCATACTCATCTCGAATTCACTCTGCATTAGCTTAGAAAATTCTTGGAAAAGAGCATCATTAGTAGAACCAAATATTATATCATCAATATAAATTTGAACTACTAATAAATCTCTACCTTTTCACTTTAAAAACAATGTAGTGTCAACATTCCCTTTTGAAAAACCTTTTTCGATTAAAAAGTTTGACAATCTTTCATACCAAACTCTAGGAGCTTGTTTTAAACCATAAAGTGTTTTTGCCAATATAAAAACATGGTCTAGAAATTTTGAATCTTCAAAACCAGAAGGTTGTTCCACATACACCTCTTCTTTTATAAAACCATTTAAAAAAAATGCACTTTTAACATCCATTTGATATAATTTAAATTCATTGAAAAATGCAAATGCTAATAACATTCTTATTGCTTCCATACTAGCTACGGGAGCATATGTCTCATCATAATCTATGCCTTCTTCTTGAGTATAGCCTTGAGAAACAAGTCTAGCCTTGTTCCTCACTATATTACCACTTTCATCAAGCTTATTCCTAAATACCCATCTAGTACCTATTGTAGATTTATTACTAGGCCTTTTAACTAATGTCCATACTTTACTTCTCTCAAATTGATTTAACTCTTCTTGCATAGCCATTATCCAATTTCATCTTTTAATGCTTCTTGGATATTCTTAGGTTCTACTCATGAGATAAATGCAACATAATTACATATATTTCTAAGAGAATATCGAGTTGTTACCTATTTGGATGGATCAACTATAATTTCACCATCCTTGACATTGTTGTATTCTCTTGGGTAAGATACTTCCTTTTCTTCAATGGTTGGATTATCGAGAACATCGTGAGTTTCCTCATCTTTTACTTCTTCCTTTGATGATGGTTCTCCAACGGCATGTCTAACGTTATATGTGTTTACAATACCTACATCATCATTCACACAAGAATCCTTCCTCGGAAGGAGATTATCATCGAAAACAACATGTATAGACTCTTCTACCACTAAAGTTCTTTTATTAAATACCCGATAAGCTTTAGAATTTAAGGAATAACCCAGAAAAATTCCTTAATCACTTTTAGCATAAAATTTGCCAAGATTATCTTTACCGTTGTTTAAAATAAAACATTTACATCCAAAAAGATGAAAATAGATAATGTTAGACTTTTTTTTTGAAAATTTCATATGGAGTTTTCTTTAAAATAGGCCTAATTATTACTTGGTTAATAACATAACAAGCGGTATTTGTGGCTTCCGCCCAAAAATATTTTGGCAAATTGTTTTCACAAAGCATGGTTCTAGCCATTTATTCTAAAGTTCTGTTTTCCTCTCATCAACTCCATTTTGTTGAGGGGTTCTAGGTGCTGAAAAATTATGACAAATACCATTATAATTACAAAACTCAGTAAATCCAAGATTTTCAAATTTAATGCCATGATCACTCCTAACACTAGAAATGGAGTACATTTTTCATTTTGGATTACTTTTGCAAACATAATGATTTTTTCTAATTCTTCATCTTTAGTACTTAAGAATAGAACCCAAGTATATCTAGAATAGTTATCTACCAAGACAAATGCATATTGTTTTCCACCAAAGCTAGTAGTCCTAGTTGGCCCAAAAAGATCTATATGGATCAATTGTAATACTCTACTAGTTGATACATCATTAATGGATTTAAAGGAAGCTCTTTTATGTTTTCCTTTAGTACATGCATCACAGATTTTATCATCATCAAATTTTAGTTTTGGCAATCCCCTTACTAAATCTCCTTGAATTAGTCGTTGTAAAACACTCATGCTAGCATGTCCTAGTCTCCTATGCCATAACCAACTATCATGCTCATCTTTAGCAACTAGGCATAAATTATCATATTTATAGAATCTAATTGCACCATGTATATGTTTCCTATTCTATGACCAACAAGCATAATCCGATTAGATGCAATGTCTATTACTTTACAACCATTAGTTTCAAACATGACATTGTATCCTTTATCGCATAATTGACTAATACTCAATAGATTATGCTTTAATCCATTCACATATAACACATTTT
This sequence comes from Hibiscus syriacus, assembly GCF_006381635.1. Taxonomy (NCBI): domain Eukaryota; kingdom Viridiplantae; phylum Streptophyta; class Magnoliopsida; order Malvales; family Malvaceae; genus Hibiscus; species Hibiscus syriacus. Next base: position 988,095 of record NW_024063392.1, on the reverse strand, counting down.
TAATTTGTATGGAAGAGGTATTACCTATAGTACCTATACCTTCTATGTGACCTTTTGAATTATCACCAAAAGTCACATCTCCTCTATTTTTGACATTAAGCTTTATGAACCGGCTCATGTCTCCAGTAATATGTCTTGAGCATCCACTATCAAGGTGCTATGAGTTTGAACTTGTTTATCGTGCCTTGTAGCAATGCTCCTTTTCCTACAAACATAGATTAATTTTTTATTTTTGGTACCCAAATTCTTTTGGATCCATATTCATTAGTCTCTAAAATTCTAGTCCCCTTAGGTATCCACTTGTGTAAGATATCCTTATCTTAAGTAGTAATGAGTTCTTTAGGAACCCATATACTTCATTTCGTTTGAATTTTCTTCCTCGTTTGGGCTTTATTAGTTTTCTGAACCGCTTGACAAATAATGTCATTTCCTAGTCATAGTCACCTTCATCCAATACGCTCTCATCTTTTGTAGATTTGAGAGCAACTCTAACGTTCTTCTTTTTCTCCATCTCATTCTTTGTCTCGTCCTTATTCTCAAGGTCTACCTCATCTTGGATCATCATTTCATGCGTGAGGAGAGAACCGATGAGTTCATCGAGAGTTAAAGACATTTGGTTTTTAGCTTCGATGATCGTTGTCTTCTTCGATTGTCAAGGTTTAGGAAGAGAATAAATCAACTTCCTCACAATCTTCTCATTTGGAATGATCTCTCCATATGATTTGAGACCATTGAAAATCGTGGAAAATCTATCCATCATAGCTTTGATATCTTCATCTGGTTTCATCTTGAAATTTTCATAGCTATGAGTTAGAAGACTAATTTTAGATTCTTTTACCTCGTTTGTGCCTTCATGAGTGACTTGTAGTTTATCCCATATTTCCTTGGAGGTTGTACAAGATGAAACTCTTCCGTATTCATCTAGTCTAAGAGCACAAAAAATAATATGATAGCCTTTGAGTTGAGCTGGAACATTCTTGTCTCTTCTTCACTCCACAATCTTGAATGAGTGGAAGGTATGATGTATCCATCTTCCACGATATTCCATGCTCCCATGTCACTTGCTTGAATGAAGTACCTCATTTTATTCTTCCAATAAGCATAATTTGCTTCATTGAAGAAAGGAAACTTGTTGACGAGCATTGAATCAAGACCGAAGTCGAAGCTTGAATTGGAGGCCATTGATGACTTGAATATCGATATAACGCTTCCCAAATTTACTCAAGAGGTGGTTAAACCTTCAAATGAGTGTAGCTCTTATACCAATTATTGAGTTAATTGATCGACAAAATAGCAAAGAGGGGGTGAATTGGCAATTAAAATTTTGGTAGAAGCTTTTGCAGAAAATTAAAAATATTTGCACAACGATTTAGAGTGGTTCGACTTTCTCAACCAAAGTCTACGTCCACTACCTTAGCTATCCACACTAAGGATTTTCCAACAAATTCACTAATTTTTTCTTTCTTTTGAGGACAAAGAGTAACCTTATAACTCTTTCAAGAATTATACCACAAATTCTTGAGAACACTCTCTCCCAAAGAGAAGAATACAAATTTCGCAAACTTACAGAAAAACCACACAAGGTAGATTGTTTGCACAATTCTAGAACAAAGAAAGAACACTCAAGAATGAATACAATTGAGCACAAATGGTGTTCTTGAAAGCAAAACTAATATTGAATGAAAATAGGTTTGAAATGCTCAAACTTGAGGTTTGATGCTTTCTCTTTGATTTTCTAGCTTCTCTTATTAATCGTTGTTGATTAATGGCTCCTAAGCTTATTTAAATACACATTGAATTGATTTTGAATGTTAGGGATCATTGGTGAAGTCAATAGATCCGTTATTGTGTAATTATCATTTAAAAATCTGGTAGGAGCGTAAGTGTATCGATACATTCTCAAGGGTGCATCGGTACACTGCATGTAAAATTCAAATATTTCGACTGTTATATGACCTAGTGTATCGGTACACTCTAAGTGCATTGGTACACTAATTGCATTCGATGTTTCAATAGAGCCAGGAGTGTATCGATGCATTGTCTGTGCATCGGTACACAAAATACATTCGATGTTGGGTGTGCATCGATACATCCAAGAGTGTATCGGTACATCCCTTTGTAAAAATAATTTTTGGCTCGATTTTTGTTCAAAATATTTATTAAAAATTATTTCAAAAATATTTTAAGTTTAAAACACAATTTTACACTTTAGTAAGGATTGAAATTGACCTTTGAAAAACTTAGAGTAATATTTTTTATATTCGAATATTTTAATCGAATATACTTTAAAAATGATTATAAAATCTTAAAATTAATAACACTTAATTTGTTATATCAAAATATCAAAATGTTTTCAATATAGGGTTTCCACAATTCAAGTTCAATACCGTATAATCTGGAGTCAACACCGAAACGGCCGACCGATCCCGAGACTGACCCACTCGGGATGATCGATCTCACAATGGCCATGAGCGCCCCTATTTTGGGACCAAACCAACCAACACAGGGGCTATAAAAAGCCCCCGGTGAGGCCAATGAGAGGACCACGGAACCCACAACAACATAACCGCGAGCCAGATCGACAACATCGAAACCCAAGAACTAACACAGAGAGGTTATCGAACATAAAAACCAAAAACCATGGTGAAGTAACATCGAGAGCCATAACCAAACACAAACCGAAACGAAACACAACCACAACACAAAATAAACCAAAACATCAGCCAAGAAACAAAAATAAAAGCAAGAAGCCCCGATCTAAGCGTCGAAAGGGGATGAGACCGGAAGTCGAAAGTTTCGCCGGGGAAGGGTAAGAAACTGTGACTTCTAGGCTAGATCTACTCTGATATAGTGTTGTTTTGGTTGTTTCGAGGCCGAATTCGATTAAATTGGGTGGTGGAGAGTGTTCTGGGAGGTTTCGGTCGACGGTCGGTTGGTGACCAGTTCTCCACTGGTAGGGATTTGTAGAGGGAATGTTGAGAGAGTTGGGAGAGGGGAAGAAGATAACATTTGAGAGAATGGGTAAAATGAGGGTGAATTGGGTTTTTTTTTGCTTTTATAAAACCCGTCGACCCGACCCATGTTTCGACCCGACCGAAGGGTCTGCGTGTTTTTGCACTTAAAAGGGGAATTCTAATTTTGGTCCCCCTATATTAAAATCTCTTATTTTACCCCAATCTCAATTTATGTTTTAATTTTCTCCCAAATTTGGCCATTAATTTTGTTTTTATTTCAATTTGACCAATCATTATTATTATATGTATAATTATTATTTGAGAAAATAACCTCAGTGACCAAAAATCCCATATAATATACGATTTTAACCAACTTTTTTCCGGATTTGCCAAAATGACCAACAAAATCGCTAATTCGCAACGCGATCTCCATTATCGCAAATTCGCGTTGCATTTTCGCAATGCGATAGTTGAAAATCGCGTTGCGATGGTCTACAGTGTCGTTGCGATTTTCCCAATTCGCAATGCGAATAAGTAAATCGCAACGCGAATTGGGAAAATCGCAATGCGATACTGACTATTGCAATGCGATAATACAAAATCGCAACGAGATACTTACTTTCGCAACGCGATACTGACTTTCGCAACGCGATTCTGACTTTCGCAACGCGATAATACATAATCGCAATGCGATTTTCAAAGCGCCATTAGTATCCTGGCCAAGTATTTTATTTTTAAATTCCAAACATGAATATTAATATATTGGAACACTGAACCGTCCACAGTATATCCCGTAATCGCAACTCATAACCTAAAACCTAAAATCACAACTCAGTCCCATCTCCATCTCTCACTCTCTCACCTGTAACCCCCCAGACCGATGCGGGTAGCCCGATCCGATCCGGAAAGTCACATTAGGGCCACCGGAGCGACCCACTGTAAAAATAACGGAAAATTTAAATCTTTTTATCCGAACATGTAAACTTATAAAATCATTTGTCACTATTTAAAAATAAAACATATTTCCAGACTCGTATATAAATCAAAATACAATTACATGCTCCCTAATCACATGTACCATACTCTGCAACAACGCCGGAAGAACTCCCTTACTGAAGTCGATAGATGCTCTGGTACAATTCTTTTAACCTGAAAAGATGAGTAATAGAGTGAGCTTCGAAAAGCTCAGTAATACAGAACTACCAGATGATGCTGATGAACGTGCAGATACAGATAAATATTTATTTCCTTATTGTTTCCGAACATTTACATATTTTTATGCTGAGCAGAGATCCTACTGATATTTCAGGTGGTAACGGACAATGAACTTTCGTTTCAGAGAAATATTTCAGATGACTGAGTTCAGGAGATCAGAATAGGTTTTCTAGTGTGTTCCCAAAAATCATGTAACTTTTCAGATTTTTTTTTAAAACACATATATATATATATACCCCCATCCGTCACGAACAAAATGTATAGTTTCCCCAGAACCATACAACCCCGTCACTAACAGTAAGGCCCTGAGCACACAGCCGAGGAACCGGTAAGTAAGGCCCTGAGCACACAGCCGAGGAACCTCCAAGTAATCTTCCTCCAACAATACCCCCCAATAAAACATGTTCCGTCCGTAAACGGATATATAAAAAATCAAAACATAATTCAAGTCAAGTATCATATCAGAATCCAGGTCATGTATCAGATCAGAATCCATGTCAATATCAGATCAGAATCCAGGTCAGGATCATAATAGAATTCAAGTCGGAAATCAGATAAAATATTTATATGATTAGGGAACACACCAGAGTTTACAGATATTATTCAGAGGTATTGGATAATCTTAACAGGTAGAGAAACATGAATATTCAGTATACCGATAGGATATCGGAATTTAGAATCACTATTTGAAATAGTTCATTAACTGACAGAATCATCAGTTATTCAGAATGTGAATTATCAGGATATTATCTTATTCGGACAGTTTTCAGAAGCTGTACGTAATCAGAAGGGTATTCAGAATCCTTTACATCCATGTCGATTGATCGGATAATCGAACAACTTGAGAACGAAGATTCAGAACCTTAACAATCTATGTCGACTGGTCAATTCATTTTCCTTCTAGGGTATTTACTCTTTAATACCACAAATTCTTGTCCGTAGACCATTTTCGGAATTATCGCTGAATAAATCTTCCAATGACTTTATTTCATTTCCACACTTCCACAATATCATGAAATGTTGACGTACTTGATTAATTTGTTCATAACCCATTGTAATTGTACACTACGTAAACTCATCAGAGTTTCCAGACTTATCCAAATCACTTACTAAATCCTCAGTCATTGAGGTTACCTATTTCATTTAGCAGTCATCTCCATTCCAGTTACTTCGGAATTTTCCAGAGTAATTCAAACGTTCCTGAATTTCAGATACATGTTGTACTTCCATCCCATTCAATTTGGTCTTCGTGGTTGATTGTTGAACAAACGTCCAATTCTTAGTACTGAATACGATCTAGATCTGAGCTGAACTGAATACTTCCAAGATTCGTCATCGAGCCAAACTTGAGAAGACGAACATATGTTCCAGTAATATCTATGCCATTCAGGTATTGACATAGCTTTAGGTTTGATCTACTCACTTAAATTATTTTCCATTACCTTTAAAGGTAGTCCAATACATATGCTTACTTGGATTCCTTAATTAATCCAAGACATTTACTTAATTTAGGCCATAAGGGTATTTTGGTAATTTTGATGTTTAGTTTTGTTCCATTCATTTCAGAACTCGAGGATATTCAATCATTCCTGAGCTTGGTGATATTCTTGGGTCATTTCCATTACAGGGGTATTTTGGTCATTTTACAGATCTACGGTATTTCAATCTTTTCCTTCCATCCGATCTTATTATTTAATTCAATCTTATCATTTACTTCAGTCCTTTCGAACAATTCTGACAGCAGAATACCCCGATAAATTACTCTTCCAGTATTTACTCATTATTCGAATATTTTTAGGTCAAGTGTCTTCTCAGACTTTACAAACGGAATATCATAAATTTTCCTGCACTAAGTCGGGATCTTAACAATTAAATCCGTACTTAATCGAGTTAAGTATGAATCCTCTAAGTATTTTCTCATTCAGAGTCATCTCAGACTATTCTACCTCTTAAGGCATTTCCGTAATTTCTTAACCAGATAAGTTCGATATTAGCTCTTAACGAAAATAATATAATTTAGAGATCCTATGATTAATTGCTTTCTTGAACAATCTCTGATCTTGAAATAATTCCCTTAACACACTTCTAGTATCTTGCATAAACCTTCTTGGGGTTAAAAACCGGTTCTCCATAATTTCCAAGTAAAACTAACATTTCTTATGCACATCAATAGTTTTAGCAGATCAATAATTCTTCTCAGATTTATTAATCCACTTCCAGAGACAATTCTTATCATTTTCCAACATAAGGGTAATTTCGTAATTTCCCCTAATCGAAATATTATCTTAATTTATCATCTAAGTACCTTTAATGAGATAAATTATAATCTACAATCCATGGTTAATTCTTTTATTACTTAATTCCGGAACTTGTAATTTAATTCAAACCGTCCTCCAATTTCTTATAATAGTCATCTGAGCCATATTCAGTTATCTACTTTCTACCGTATTCGTACCTAGTGTAGATCTTCATTAATTACACATATGAGACCAAACATTTCCATTCATGCATTTATCAATACCAACATGTTCCATAAAGCATAAAGAGGTAGTAAAGTATTACCTCGATTTCCGTGCAATACTGATCGACCATAAAAATTCCATTCGAACGCCTTTGATCTTCAATTCAACTTCCAATAATTCCTCAGATACATATCAACATAAATTATATCAGAAACGAAGCTTAATTACGATAAACGGATCGAATTGGGTGATAAATCAGTGAAAGACGGCTTACCGGGTTCGAATTTGGCGAAACGGACTTCGGATTCGGATTCAGGACGTCGAAAGCATAAAATATGACCTTTCGAAAATTCAGAATTTTCGATCAAAATCAAAGTCAACGGGTTTGACCGGCAATTTCGAGACCTTCGGGTTCGAATTTCGAAAAACGGACAGCGGAATCGGATTTGGAACGTCGAAAAATGTCAGGATAGGTATACTCGGTCGAAGTCAAAGGTCGTTTAATGCCCGATCAAAGCCGGTCAAAGTTTTGGTCAACAGTGGTCAACTCCGGTCAACGGTCAAAGGTCAACGGTCAACGGGTCGGGTCAACGGGTCGGGTCGGGTCAACTGGTCGGGTAAACGGGTCGGGTAAACGGGTCGGGTCGGGTTATGACCGGTCAAACCGGTCAACTATCCACTAAAACCGGTCAAACCGGTCACTTTTGTCTTCCCCACGCGCAGTGGCGGCGCGTGGGGGCGCGTGAACAGTGATAAAATCCCGGAAAAATTTCTAAAAATTATTTTGAGCGATTTCGAGATACTTACAAAGCTCGGTTCACAATTTTGAACGGCGGAGAGCTCGATTTCAACAAATCGGAAACTTTAACCGATTCACCTCCACACGCGCCGCCGCCGCCGGAGAAAAGGGAGGACACCGGTGGACTCGGAACGGCACAAGGAACACGATGGTGCAGGAGGTGTCGTAAACGGATGACCCGATCGTTGTGAATCGATGAAAAACCAACTAAAACCGAGTTATTACCGACGATACTTCCGACTGAAATTAACGACGAACGGAGATGATTCACGACGAAAGGTTTGAGGGGTTTTGTTCCTCGGTTGACAACGAACACGATGGTGGTTTCGGCTCGTCGATCGGAGGTCGGACGACGAGTAGATCGGAGTTCGAAGTAGGGAGAACGGGAGAGGAAAACTGGAAAATTTTCCGCTGAACCTGCGCACGGGGGAACTTATAATTCAACATATATAAAAATTGGTTAAATCATGACTTTAGCCACTAAACTTCATGCATTTCTTAAAACGGTCTGCCATCTTTGAAATCTGACAATTTAATCCCCAAATTTCTTCCAAATACCAATTAAATCCACCACTTTATAATTTCTTAATTTTAGCCCCTAAATTGGGGTGTTACAATTCTCCCCTCCTTAAAAGAATTTCGTCCTCGAAATTCATTAATGTCACATAATTGCAGAAATGAAACTTCCATCAGTTCTTTCATATCTTTCATGTAGCTTTTATAGAAACACAGATCCTTCACTAATCCTTAATCAGTTGAGTATACATTCTTATCAGAACTTTTCCTCATTTCAATAAAAGAATCTGAACGAAAATTTTCTCGAGTAATCAATCTCTTCAGAATTCTCCCTCAGTCCAAGTAAATAATTAAAACAACTTTATCCTTGTGAAATCAATTCAGCCTTGGTTACGTGAATAGGCTCGTAGAGCAGCAACATATCTAAATTTTATTTCTGGAGTCGAGTCAGAATTTCTCAGATGAATAACTCTCACATAGCTAAGGTACTTTACTGCGTCAAGACAGATGTTACTGGAATTCCTTTTTGTATAAGTATAGCCTTAACAGATAGAAACTTCAGTTTGTTCATTACAGATAGGGGCTCAGCCCTGGAGTTCCAGCTCAGAGAGGTACGATTACAGTCTAGGGGCATGTATTGATCAGACATATTTTGACATTCGACCGGCCGGTCTATCTTGAAAAATCTTGACTCAAACCATAGCTCTGATACCACTAAATGTAACCCCCCAGACCGATGCGGGTAGCCCGATCCGATCCGGAAAGTCACATTAGGGCCACCGGAGCGACCCACTGTAAAAATAACGGAAAATTTAAATCTTTTTATCCGAACATGTAAACTTATAAAATCATTTGTCACTATTTAAAAATAAAACATATTTCCAGACTCGTATATAAATCAAAATACAATTACATGCTCCCTAATCACATGTACCATACTCTGCAACAACGCCGGAAGAACTCCCTTACTGAAGTCGATAGATGCTCTGGTACAATTCTTTTAACCTGAAAAGATGAGTAATAGAGTGAGCTTCGAAAAGCTCAGTAATACAGAACTACCAGATGATGCTGATGAACGTGCAGATACAGATAAATATTTATTTCCTTATTGTTTCCGAACATTTACATATTTTTATGCTGAGCAGAGATCCTACTGATATTTCAGGTGGTAACGGACAATGAACTTTCGTTTCAGAGAAATATTTCAGATGACTGAGTTCAGGAGATCAGAATAGGTTTTCTAGTGTGTTCCCAAAAATCATGTAACTTTTCAGATTTTTTTTTAAAACACATATATATATATACCCCCATCCGTCACGAACAAAATGTATAGTTTCCCCAGAACCATACAACCCCGTCACTAACAGTAAGGCCCTGAGCACACAGCCGAGGAACCGGTAAGTAAGGCCCTGAGCACACAGCCGAGGAACCTCCAAGTAATCTTCCTCCAACAATACCCCCCAATAAAACATGTTCCGTCCGTAAACGGATATATAAAAAATCAAAACATAATTCAAGTCAAGTATCATATCAGAATCCAGGTCATGTATCAGATCAGAATCCATGTCAATATCAGATCAGAATCCAGGTCAGGATCATAATAGAATTCAAGTCGGAAATCAGATAAAATATTTATATGATTAGGGAACACACCAGAGTTTACAGATATTATTCAGAGGTATTGGATAATCTTAACAGGTAGAGAAACATGAATATTCAGTATACCGATAGGATATCGGAATTTAGAATCACTATTTGAAATAGTTCATTAACTGACAGAATCATCAGTTATTCAGAATGTGAATTATCAGGATATTATCTTATTCGGACAGTTTTCAGAAGCTGTACGTAATCAGAAGGGTATTCAGAATCCTTTACATCCATGTCGATTGATCGGATAATCGAACAACTTGAGAACGAAGATTCAGAACCTTAACAATCTATGTCGACTGGTCAATTCATTTTCCTTCTAGGGTATTTACTCTTTAATACCACAAATTCTTGTCCGTAGACCATTTTCGGAATTATCGCTGAATAAATCTTCCAATGACTTTATTTCATTTCCACACTTCCACAATATCATGAAATGTTGACGTACTTGATTAATTTGTTCATAACCCATTGTAATTGTACACTACGTAAACTCATCAGAGTTTCCAGACTTATCCAAATCACTTACTAAATCCTCAGTCATTGAGGTTACCTATTTCATTTAGCAGTCATCTCCATTCCAGTTACTTCGGAATTTTCCAGAGTAATTCAAACGTTCCTGAATTTCAGATACATGTTGTACTTCCATCCCATTCAATTTGGTCTTCGTGGTTGATTGTTGAACAAACGTCCAATTCTTAGTACTGAATACGATCTAGATCTGAGCTGAACTGAATACTTCCAAGATTCGTCATCGAGCCAAACTTGAGAAGACGAACATATGTTCCAGTAATATCTATGCCATTCAGGTATTGACATAGCTTTAGGTTTGATCTACTCACTTAAATTATTTTCCATTACCTTTAAAGGTAGTCCAATACATATGCTTACTTGGATTCCTTAATTAATCCAAGACATTTACTTAATTTAGGCCATAAGGGTATTTTGGTAATTTTGATGTTTAGTTTTGTTCCATTCATTTCAGAACTCGAGGATATTCAATCATTCCTGAGCTTGGTGATATTCTTGGGTCATTTCCATTACAGGGGTATTTTGGTCATTTTACAGATCTACGGTATTTCAATCTTTTCCTTCCATCCGATCTTATTATTTAATTCAATCTTATCATTTACTTCAGTCCTTTCGAACAATTCTGACAGCAGAATACCCCGATAAATTACTCTTCCAGTATTTACTCATTATTCGAATATTTTTAGGTCAAGTGTCTTCTCAGACTTTACAAACGGAATATCATAAATTTTCCTGCACTAAGTCGGGATCTTAACAATTAAATCCGTACTTAATCGAGTTAAGTATGAATCCTCTAAGTATTTTCTCATTCAGAGTCATCTCAGACTATTCTACCTCTTAAGGCATTTCCGTAATTTCTTAACCAGATAAGTTCGATATTAGCTCTTAACGAAAATAATATAATTTAGAGATCCTATGATTAATTGCTTTCTTGAACAATCTCTGATCTTGAAATAATTCCCTTAACACACTTCTAGTATCTTGCATAAACCTTCTTGGGGTTAAAAACCGGTTCTCCATAATTTCCAAGTAAAACTAACATTTCTTATGCACATCAATAGTTTTAGCAGATCAATAATTCTTCTCAGATTTATTAATCCACTTCCAGAGACAATTCTTATCATTTTCCAACATAAGGGTAATTTCGTAATTTCCCCTAATCGAAATATTATCTTAATTTATCATCTAAGTACCTTTAATGAGATAAATTATAATCTACAATCCATGGTTAATTCTTTTATTACTTAATTCCGGAACTTGTAATTTAATTCAAACCGTCCTCCAATTTCTTATAATAGTCATCTGAGCCATATTCAGTTATCTACTTTCTACCGTATTCGTACCTAGTGTAGATCTTCATTAATTACACATATGAGACCAAACATTTCCATTCATGCATTTATCAATACCAACATGTTCCATAAAGCATAAAGAGGTAGTAAAGTATTACCTCGATTTCCGTGCAATACTGATCGACCATAAAAATTCCATTCGAACGCCTTTGATCTTCAATTCAACTTCCAATAATTCCTCAGATACATATCAACATAAATTATATCAGAAACGAAGCTTAATTACGATAAACGGATCGAATTGGGTGATAAATCAGTGAAAGACGGCTTACCGGGTTCGAATTTGGCGAAACGGACTTCGGATTCGGATTCAGGACGTCGAAAGCATAAAATATGACCTTTCGAAAATTCAGAATTTTCGATCAAAATCAAAGTCAACGGGTTTGACCGGCAATTTCGAGACCTTCGGGTTCGAATTTCGAAAAACGGACAGCGGAATCGGATTTGGAACGTCGAAAAATGTCAGGATAGGTATACTCGGTCGAAGTCAAAGGTCGTTTAATGCCCGATCAAAGCCGGTCAAAGTTTTGGTCAACAGTGGTCAACTCCGGTCAACGGTCAAAGGTCAACGGTCAACGGGTCGGGTCAACGGGTCGGGTCGGGTCAACTGGTCGGGTAAACGGGTCGGGTAAACGGGTCGGGTCGGGTTATGACCGGTCAAACCGGTCAACTATCCACTAAAACCGGTCAAACCGGTCACTTTTGTCTTCCCCACGCGCAGTGGCGGCGCGTGGGGGCGCGTGAACAGTGATAAAATCCCGGAAAAATTTCTAAAAATTATTTTGAGCGATTTCGAGATACTTACAAAGCTCGGTTCACAATTTTGAACGGCGGAGAGCTCGATTTCAACAAATCGGAAACTTTAACCGATTCACCTCCACACGCGCCGCCGCCGCCGGAGAAAAGGGAGGACACCGGTGGACTCGGAACGGCACAAGGAACACGATGGTGCAGGAGGTGTCGTAAACGGATGACCCGATCGTTGTGAATCGATGAAAAACCAACTAAAACCGAGTTATTACCGACGATACTTCCGACTGAAATTAACGACGAACGGAGATGATTCACGACGAAAGGTTTGAGGGGTTTTGTTCCTCGGTTGACAACGAACACGATGGTGGTTTCGGCTCGTCGATCGGAGGTCGGACGACGAGTAGATCGGAGTTCGAAGTAGGGAGAACGGGAGAGGAAAACTGGAAAATTTTCCGCTGAACCTGCGCACGGGGGAACTTATAATTCAACATATATAAAAATTGGTTAAATCATGACTTTAGCCACTAAACTTCATGCATTTCTTAAAACGGTCTGCCATCTTTGAAATCTGACAATTTAATCCCCAAATTTCTTCCAAATACCAATTAAATCCACCACTTTATAATTTCTTAATTTTAGCCCCTAAATTGGGGTGTTATCGCAACTCATAACCTAAAACCAAAAATCACAACTCAGTCCCATCTCCATCTCTCACTCTCTCACCTATCTCCGACGAAATCCGTCCCCATCTCCGGCGAAATCCGTCTATCTCCATCTCTCAGAGCCACCCTCACAATCAGAAATGGAAAATCAACCAAATCAACCAACGAGGGTTAGTTTTTTTAATTATTTTCTTTTTGAAATTTTTGTATTATTATTAGGTTTTTCATATTGAAATTGATGATAAGTTTACTGGTAATTTCAATAATAGATTAACCATTTCACTTAGATTGCTTATTAAATCAATCGAGAATCGCAACGCGAAATGCAAATCGCAACGCGATTTTAGTTTCGCGTTGCGATTCTCTCGTTGCGATAGTCAAATTCGCGTTGCGATAGTCATTTTCGTGTTGCGATTTTCATTTTCAGAAACTATTCTTCTTCTTCAAATTGAAACTTGAATGAATTGCATTACTTCAACCAAAACACAAAGACAAATACGAAATTCACAGTGTTGCAAATTTAAGTTTGAAGAATAAACTACTACTCTTTATGTTTATTATTGTTTTTGGTATATCTTCACAGTGTAGTTTTTGGTATATCTAATTTAGTATGTTTATTGTTTTTGTAGAACTTTTATTCGGCTCAATTGACCTTGAGAAATAAAGTCAGCCTGGCCAAAACAATTGAGTCGAAGCTTTCACCTGCACAAAGAAAAATGTTTGAGGATACATGCTTCGGGCCATGGCTGAAAGTACAACATCCCGGTGGAGATGCGATGTTGACACACCTGTTTCTTTAAACCATGACTAGCGATCTACCAGAGACTATACAACGTCGTGATGAAGAGATATGGTTTGATTTTCCACCGGCGTATACGTGTTTTGGACGGGAGGAGTTTTGCTTAATCACCGATCTACGCTTCGGACAGGATGATGTAGGTCGGTACACTAGACACATTACCCGCCCATCATGGCTATCCCGGGTTTTTCCTGAGCTGGAGAGGCCGAGTCTACACGTAGAAGACCTGACAAGATTGTTGAATAATAAAGACGGTTTTACTCGGATGGATGACGTCGACGTTGTCCGAGTATGCCTTCTAATTCTTTTGCATGACGGCTTTTTAGGCAGAGAGGCCAGACAACCTATTCCAAATGATCTAATCAAATTGGTAGAAGACCTAAATGCGTGGAACCTGTTTCCGTGGGGCTCGTATTTATGGAAAGCTACATGGAATAAGTTATCGTCTGCCTTGGATGATCGAAAAAGTTTGCATGGCGATGGTTCCAAATACACTTTGACAGGCTTTATTTGGGCCTTTAAGGTAAGAATTTTTATATGATGTTTCCAAAATTATAAGTAATTATTTAACAATTACTAATGTTTGTTATTATATTGTTTGTAGATTTGGATATTTGAGGCCTTTCCCGCCATGAAGACATATGCAATAAAAACTTCAAATGATATTCCCAGGGCTATTTCCTGGAAGAGGAAACGGACCTTGCAATGGGAAGATTTACTACGGTATACGACAATAAATAATGTAAGTTAACATAAATACTACCATATGTTTATAAACAAGTTATTACTAGTACACGTTTAACTTTGTTTGAGCTTTTATATTGTTAGGAGGCCAACACTCCTCTACAGAGGCTGACACCAACGCAAATGATTCATCTCGTTGATTCTTCAAGTGAACGGCGTTAAAAGACGTCGGCATAATTGTATATCGTGTATTTCTTTTATTTTCCTTAAGTTTCCTAATTATTAGAAGACGTGACACCCACGCATCGATATGCTGTTTTACAAAAAAAGACATATATTAGTAACTTACATAAATTTACAAAAAAATAATCAAATTAAAATATAAGAAAAATATAAGACTTACCCCTCCATCGAAATAGCCATTGTCTTCGACCCCTAATAATACGCCCCACCAAGACCGATCAAGCAACAAATAGATATCATCATTGAGCTTGCATATGTCAGTGAAACACCCCTGGCTTCGCTCATGTAGATAAAAATCAACTGCGGTCTTAGCCCAAAGGGTGTTATCCAGAATTGTGTCCGGTAGTTGTTTCCTCTCCTCTTCAGATACCGGTATGGTACTGGCCAGTAACTCATACGAGAGCCAACTTGAATCCATCATGTCCGGCACGTCAGAGGGTTTCTCAAGAATCCTACATATGACGCCATGTGAATCGGGCTCTTGAATGGTGGGAGGGACCTCTTCAACGATGACAGTGGCCTCTTGAATGGTGGGAGGGGACTCTCGAGGAATGATAGGGGCCTCTTCAACGATAGGAGTGGACTCTTGAGGGATGATAGGCGAGTCGGGCTTCTTCTTGCGGTGTCTTCGCACTATTGGGGTATACGGAGACTTAATAGCACGTGCACGCCGTCTGATGCGTGAACTCTGTCGTGCAAGAAAAACCCGACGTAAAGCATCCACCTTATCGGTCCGCTAAATAATTAAATACAAATATCAGTAAATAAACGGACATGATATTTAAACAGTGAAAACAAAGACAAATATATTTCAAAACTTCAACCAAAAGACAAAACAAAGACAAATACTAACTTCACAGTGTTAAAGAATACACAGTTTAGCAGAATTGGCAGCAACCGAATAAATTTACTTCAACCAAAAGACAAAACAAAAAGACAAATACTAACTTCACAGTGTTAATAAATAGTTTAGCAGTATTGGAAGCAACCGAATAAATTTACTAAGCAATCTAAGTGAAATGGTTAATTTAAGTGAAATTACGAGTAAATTTATCATCAAGTTAAATATGGAAAATCTTAAACTTACCTCGTTGCGTAGAGTATGAACCTCATTCTGCAACGATACTACCATCTCACTTAGAGCGGCAACCTCACCACGTAAAGTAAACACCTCCACACGCCATGCACCATCGTTATCGCGTAGAGTACCGATCTCCTCACGCAAGGCATTGACCTCCACACGCCATGCACCATCGTTATCGCATAGAGTACCGATCTCCTCACGCAAGGCATTGACCTCCACACGCCATGCACCATCGTTATCGCGTAGAGTACCGATCTCCTCACGCAAGGCATTGACCTCATCACGTAACTCCCTTGACTCATCCCGTGGAGGTGGAGAACAGGGAGATAGAAGTCGTGGCATCTTTGTCGGTCGCCTATCATGAGGTGATGGTGGAGAAGAGGCTCGATGATGTGATGGGATAGGTGATGGCTCTCGTTGTAGAGGTGTATAGTCGGGTCGATCAGGTGATGGCTCTGGGTGAGGTGATGGCTCTCGAAGTGGAGGAAGTGGAGGCTGCTCATCATTCGTGCCATCAAGAAAACGCTGACTAGCTTGCCACCAATCAGTGGCAAGCTCAGCCTCCGTGGGTGTCAGTCTCATTAATGGAAATTATAAAAACTCAAACAAAGTTAAACGTCTACTATTAATAACTTGTTTATATATGATAGTATTTGTGTTAACTTACATTATTTATTGTCGCATATGGTATTAAGTCTTCCCAATCCAACAGACGTTTCCTCTTCCAGGAAATAGCCCTGGGAATATCATTTGAAGTTTTTATTGCATATGTCTTCATGGCGGGAAAGGCCTCGAATATCCAAATCTACAAACAATATAATAACAAACATTAGTAATTGTTAAATAATTAATTATAATTTTGAAAACATTATATAGAAATTCTTACCTTAAAGGCCCAAACAAAGCCTGACAAAGTGTATTTCGACCCATCGCCCCGCAAACTTTTGCGGTCATCAAAGGCAGACGACAACTAAGTCCAGGTAGCTTTCCATATATACGAACCCCACGGAAACAGATTCCATGCATTTAGGTCCTCTACCAATAATATTAGCTCCTGAGGAATAGGTTTTCTGGCCTCTCTGCCTAAAAAGCCCGCATACAAAAGTAGTAGAAGGCATACTCGGACAACATCGACGTCATTCATCCGAGTAAAACCATCTTTCTTATTAAACAATTTCTTCATGTCGTCGACGTGTAAGTTCGGCTTCTCTATTGACTCATCAGGTAAAACCCTGGATAACCATGATGGGCGGGTGATATGACGAGTGTACTGGCCTACATCATCGTGTCCGAATCGTAGACCAGTGATTAAGCAGAACTCCTTCCGCCCAAAACAAGTATACGCCGGTGGAAAATGAAACCATATCTCTTCCTCACCACGTTGTATACTGTCGGGTAGATCTCTAGTCATGGTCTGAAGCCACAAATGGGTCAAATTAGCATCTCCACCCGGATGCTGTACTCTCAGCCATGGCCCGAAGCAGGTTTCCTCAAACAATTTTTTTTGTGCAGGTGAAAGCTTCGAAGCAATTGTAGTGGCTAGGCTAACTTTATTCCTTAATGTCAATGAAGCCGAAAAAAATTTCTACAAAAACAATAAACATACCAAGTTAGATATACCAAAACTACACTGTCAAGATATACCAAAAACAATAAACATAAATAGTAGTTTATTCTCGAAACTAAAATTTGCAACACTGTTTTGTCTTTTGGTTGAAATGAAAATCGCAACGAGATAATGAGAATCGCAACGTGAAATGACAATCGCAACGCGAAATGAAAATCGCAACGAGAGAATCGCAACGCGAAATGAAAATCGCAATGCGATTTTGGTTTCGCGTTGCGTTTTTTATTTCGCGTTGCGATTCTCTCGTTGCGATAGTTATTTCCGCGTTGCGATTTTCATTCTCGAAACTATTCTTCTTCTGCATTACTTCAACCAAAAGACAAAACAAAGAAAAATACTAACTTCACAGGCTAAACAGTTTAGCAGTATTGGCAGCAATCGAATGAATTTAATAAGAAATCTAAGTGAAATGGTTAATCTATTATTGAAATTACCAGTAAACTTATCATCAATCTCACTATGAAAAACCTAAAATAATGCAAAATTTTCAAAATAAAACTAAAAAAAACTAACCCTCGGAGGTTGATTTTCCATTTCTGAATGATTGTGAGGGATTTTTGACTGTGAATGGTTGTGAGGGATTTCGCCAGCGATGGGGACGTTAATCTATTTTTGACTGAATAAAAATTATTTTTATTTATTTTTACATTTTTATTTATTTTTTTCTAATTTTATTTGTTTATTTTTATTATTATTTTTTGTTAATGCTTTACATATGTATATATATATTATTCTTATTCTTATTCTTATTCTTATTCTTATTTTCTTTTTGTTTTCTTTTTATTTTATTTTTTATTTCTTTTTATTCATTTTGTTTTATTTTATGTTTATTTATTTTACCGTTTTATTTTTTATTTTTTCCCTTATATTATTTATTTTATAATTTTTTCTTTCTCTTCTTGTTTCGTTTATTATTTTTATATTTAGCATTTTCTATCTTAATCTGATTCGACATTTCATTACATGTTTAACATTTATATCTTTTTAAGGGTCTTCGTTTAAATCAATCAGAGGTAAGCAATTCGAATCGGATTTTTAGATTTTAATATAAATTCTTAATTTTCGCAATTAAAGACAACTGATAAATTAATTGGTACCGAAAGAGCGGTTCAAGGGTGCTAATCCTTCCTTGACCGTAACCGACTCCCGAGCTCAACACATTTCTAGTAAAACACAGATCATGTAAGATTAGGGCTGGCAATGGGTCGGGTGGAGCTTCATCCGCCCCATCACCCGCGGTCCAAATCTCCATCCACACTATCCATCACCCACAAAAAAATTTCATCCATATCCGCTCCATCCATCATTCGCGGGTGGAGCAGATGAGAAATGAATGATTCTATGAACAAAACCTATTTTTACATCCTAAGCTCAAATTCTTCTAACATTCATAGAAACCAAACATTGATACTCAAACATTCATAGAAACCAAAACATGAACAATAAATTTTCATCAAATTCAAACAAAAACAAAATGGAACACAGTTTATATAGTCTTGTGCAATATATTTGTGATACATTTTTCAAGTGAATAGATGCATCATGTATAGTCTTGTACACCAAATATAATCTTCAAATCTTCATCAACAAACTATCACTTCTCAAAAGTCATCTCCATCCTAGTATCAATAGGGATAAACCAATATTAAAAAATTAGACATATTTTCAATGGGATAAAAGTCAGAATTAAGAGAATAAGAATATTTACCGAGTTAGCATATGCATCAAGCACTACACTTGATGAACTTCCCTCGTCTTCCACATCAAAATCCTCCAAGATAGTAGCACATGATAAAAGCTTCTGAAATCATATATATATATATATATATATATATATATGGATGGATGGATATATTAATGGGTGGATGGATATATTAATGGATGGGATGGATGCTGCGGGTGATGGGTCAAAAAATTTTCATCCATATCCTACCCGACCCATCACCCGATCCATCCATTACCCGCCAATCATCCGTTTTACAGCGGATTTTCATCCATTTATTCGGGGCGGGTGGGTGGATAATCCACTCACCCATGGATAATTGATAGCCCTATGTAAGATGTGTCTGATCCGCCTAAATGTTTGTTAAAGTGATCGGTGGCGACTCTAACCCAATTATTCAAGTCGAAGCCCAATTCCGGGTCCAATCGAAAGACGACATCGACATGTTATATTTCAAATATTTTATTACTTTTTAAATAAAAAATAGATAATCTGTGAGAAAAAAATTAATTCACATTTTGATCCAACCAATAATATATTTTGAGTATGAATTAAGTGACATCGATGATAAAAGAATTATTGAGTAAAATATATGAGTGGTTATCGAATTTTTAAGATATTTTCATTTCAATCATTGAAACTAAAAGTATTTTATTTTAATTATTAGATTGTTAAATTATTAATAATATTGTTTTAATAAATTATTATCGCTAAAAATGAAAGAGGCTTAAATTAGATTAAACTTGGGACGTTTAAGGAATATATACAATATTAAAGCATCAAACTAAATGAGAGTACTATGATAAAATATAGTATTTAAGTCAATTTAAGAAAGATGAATTAAGAAGAAAAAATTAAGACTTCAATATGGATTGTACTTAAGACCTTTAAAAGTAAGAGCATGTGCAACACCGAACCACTGGATTAAGTAAAAAAAAAAGTTAAAATGTTTTAAAGATATAATATTTAAGTTAAAATAAGAAAAATATTAAGATTAGAAGAAAATTGAACTTAAAAACTTTAGAAAGGTATGTGCAACGCCTAACCATCAAAATAAAGAATTTATTGATTTTTTATAAAAAAAATATTTAGATCAAATTGTGATAAATAAATTAATTTCATTTATTTCACAAAGATATATTAAATATAAATAAATTATAAAATAATATAAAAATATATTTTTTATATAAATTAAATTAAATTAATCTTATAAATATTATTTATATTTATATTTCTTTTAAAAGAAAATGAAATTAATTTTAATCATAATTTAATTTTATAAATAAAGTTATAAATAATATTCATTTTGTGACAATTTAGATACAATTTTTTTGTCAAAATTTTACAACTTCCCTATTTAGTCTACTGATTGGGTGTTGCACATACCCGGAAGGTTTTAGGTTTGACTTCCCTTGAAGCCTTGAAATTTTCCTTAAATTTGGGTAGTTTTTAACCATGAGCTGAATTCATTTAAATATAGATTTATCCTTAAAAAGGTTAAATATAAAATTATAAAAAATAATTAAAATTAGATCTCTATTTTGATAAAATTAAATTAAATTTCTATACCATATCAAAACACATGATGAACATGAATATTTCGGAAAAAAATGTTTCCAGAATGCTATTAATACAGCTTGGCTATCAACAACAAGCTGAATAGATACTAGATAGGCTACCAAAAGACTTGAAGCAATTAGATTTGCAACGTCCTGTGTGGTAACATGATAAACCATTTAACACAAAAACTAGTTTAAAGTTGAACAGCTAGCGTGCTAATAACAGGGGAAAACAAGTCATTAACTGAAATGTCAAGTCTCTAGGGATAAGGGCTAGATAATCGAACTCCGACCCTCATCTATATGAATAAGGTCCACCAGTGATGGGGTACCGGTATGAAACTATTGTAGAAGCAGGAATAGTGGAGGCATAGGTTGGATTCAAGCCATCTCCTTGGTTGTTTTCTCTCCTCCTCAAATGATCCATCTCAATCAAGTGTGCGTCTCTGCTTGAATGTGGCAGGTAAGAGTCAAACAATGGCGCACCATAGTAGCTACTACAATATGGGTCTGTAGCATAGGAATCCAAAGTCAATGCACCAGCAAGAGATGTGTTTGCAGTTGTTGCAAAAACAAATGATTGCATTTCTTGTGTAGCACCCATACCGTAAGTCCGATACTCTCTCGTTCGAGTAAAGAGGATCAGAGAGAATTATATATCTCCTCATAGGCACAGATCCCCTGTATACCACGTCCGGATGACATAGAGGCTGCTCCTTGTAATCTCATGGTAAGATCCTAATCTAGGAGTCATATGACGCTGAAAGCTTGTGTATCTTCTCTCTCCCCGAAAATCGTAAGCTCCATAATCATTCTCATTAAGGTATAAATCACGATGAATGTCCTCTCTCCGAATAGGTGGCAACCCCCCATACGCAATTTCCTGGTCCCTTCCATGAGATAAAACAGGATAGCTTCTGGGACTGATGGCATAAGGGTCTCTAGCAGATGTTTAATTCTCTTGGTCTATCATGTGGTTCCCTATTTTCAGGGTGTTCGAGTATTCGACCCGCTACCCTTGATGGAGGAGAGTAGACAGGCAGTACACTTGAATGAACTGAAACAGGTTGAAACAGTTTAGTTCGTTTCCAAACCTGAAAGGGAAAATTCAGATGTCGTTAATGCCAAAATATTAAAGGATCAACACCAAACTTGCAGATGAGAAAACTACTTCTCACTTGTCTAGCAGTAAGTTTGGTTTTAAATCTGTTGTTTATTGTTATAATTTTCCTTGATTGCCTTCTTGAAAATACTCTCCGCCAGAGGAAAACAATCAGCATGGACACTGAACCGCACCTGTAAAAGATGAAATTTGTACACAAATCTCTTAGGTAAGGATGACGAAGAATTGTAGCTAAAGATGGCAGTACTAAAATGACACATGTGCAGGGAAAGCCCCACCAAAAGCCTCAAGCTCAAGTTTTATTCCACCCGAAGAGGATGCTTTATAAACCCCATATATAAGATTGATATCGTAATCATAGAGAAAAAGCTTAAACCCTTGTCTGATACCCAACACGAGATCTTTTTTATCATTTGATACCCCCATTACACGGTACCGGAAACAATGTGCTTGGTCCTTGCACTGCACAGAAATATTAGACCCTCAATCTTTTCTTTCATTTTATTTTCTTGCTCCTTTCCCTTGCCATCACCCTTTTCATTTTTCTTGTTATTCATCTCTAAACTCTTCTACTTTTCCATCTGCTCGTTCCATTTTCTATTTCTCTTACCTCTCTGCTTTTCTTCATTCTTCTGGTTTTTATTGAAAAGACTAGCCCCCTTCTTCGTATTTTGGTAGTTCCATTTAATCTATTACTCTGTTCCTTGCTACCTAACCGATATGTATTTTCTTCTTTCTGTTGGATCTTCTGGTTTTTCTCTGCATGCACCATACTGATGGTAGCATCTTTTTGTGGGTTGTCTTTCCTTGAATTCTGCTTCTTAGCATCATTTTCAGATACTTTGCTGCTTTCTGATATACTCTTGTTCTTCTTCCTTAGCTTTCTCTTCTGAACCTCATAAGTATCAATGACTTTTCTTGTCTTCAAAAGATTCTTGGCAATTGACTTTGCAATGTCAGATTTGGCCTTTGATAACTCTGGGCTTCTCTTTTCAGATGCATGTGATTGTGCTAAACCTTCATTTTCTTCTTTCTTTTGGATATGCTGGCTTTTCTCTACATGCACCATACTGGTGATAATATCCTTTTGTGGGTTGTCTTCCCCTGAGTTTTGCTTCTTAGCATCATTTTTAGATACTTTGCTGCTTTCTGAAACACTTTTGTTCTTCTTCCTTCGCTTTCTCTTCTAAACCTCAGAAATATCAATGGCTTTTCTTATTTTCAAGAAATTCTTGGCCACTGACTTTGCAATGTCATATTTGATCTTTGATAACTTTGGACTTCTCTTTTCAGATGTATGTGATTGTACCAAACCTTCATTTTTTTTATTTTCTTGTTCCATGGTCTAGTGACCCACACAATGATAGAAGCCAATTGTATTCATGGTCAAATTAGCAGTCAAGCATACAAGATTTTAAACCTGGACATGAATGGGTGCATATCTACGTGCTTGTGTCACAAAGAGAGCAGCTTGGAAATGTTTAGATCCAGTCAAGCACTTTGAATATTGGATAAATATCAAATAAAAAAATATTTCTAAAATCGTATAGTAAACTATTCTTCATCGTATATGTCAATTTCATATTTTTAACAACAAAGTTGCATAAATATGGCTACAGAAACTAGAAACATTTGAGCAAGAAACTTCATGACCACTCTTAGCAGTGGAGCTTGATTCCAAAACTAGGCTCCAAAGCAAACACAAAACATAGTATATCCCCAAATACCCACAGTGTAATCATCAGAAGAATCAGTATCGAAAAAAATATCGATATACTATATCTTCTTCAGTAGTGCCTAGCACCAATCACAATTAAGAACTTCCTCCTAATTGTCTACAGCACAACAGATAAAACAAATTTGCAAAGTTATAAGTTGGATTTGGAATAGGACAATGAAAATATCATCGAAAACGAGACTTCTCCCTTCTTTTCTACTTAGAAAAATTTGTCTCATAGTGGTGGTCCTAACTTATATAATTGGCTCAAACGCAGACATGAAAACATCCACAAACACCTTCAGTATATTTACCGGTAGAATCCATATCAAATCAAGCCAATATCAATTTGCTATAACTTCTTCTCAGTTGGGCATGTGTACCGATCAAATTTATGACCTTCCTAATATCAATAGCACATCAAAGCAATAAAAATGTGTAAAGTTATAAGTTGGACATGGAAAAGGATCAGGAAAATCACCAAAACAGAGGAACTTCTTCCTTCTTTTCTCCTACTTAAAGCTCAGAAGAAACCTAGACACAAGACTTGATCACTTGAAGTTTCTCCATTTTCTTTCTGACCAAACATCAAATTAACCAGGAACATAAAAGAGAGTAACAACAGCAGAGAATATCATGTCATCTCATTTAACTCTTTTCTTCCCTTTCTCCAGCTTTCAGAAATCTACTAAACATTCTCAATTTCAGTTCTAAATAACCCATTTTCATTCTAAAAGTTGGATTCAAAAATTAAGAACTCCATGTCAACACCAAAGCAAAGCAATACAAAATTACAAATAAGTAAAGCTCTAAGTTGAAGTTGGAACAGGATGAAGAAATCAACATGAATAGGGAGTCCCCCCTTTCAACTACATAGAACTTAGAAGAAACTTAACTGCAAAACATTGAAGTTGACTAAATAAGCATATATTACCACAAAAACAAAAATTAAGCCAGAGAAAGTCAACTTTCTCTCTCACCAAACAAAAAGTAATTCAAATACTAACTATTTTTTTCAATCTAAATGACTAAATGTCTTCCTAAATGCCCAAAAAAATTAAGTACTTCTAATCTTAGATACCACAGAAGAAGAATACAACTCTGTAAAGTTATAGTTTAGTCAGGAATAGTATAAAGAAAAGATAGCCAAAGAGGGTAGAGTTTACCCTTCTTTTCTCCTACTTGGAATTTAGAAGAAACGTAACGCATAAATTGAAGTCCCTCAACTTCCTCTCTCACCAAAGATCACATTATCCCCAAATTTACTAAAAAAGTCCCAATTTCAAATCCAAATAAGTCATTATCATTGTAAACGCCTTCTTCAGTACCCCATGAAGGCAAAGCTTATCTTAGATACATTTTGTCTCGTTGCACACATATCTAATTAGATCTTCAAGACTAAATATTTTCTAATAAGAAAGAAACAATAGCAACCAATCAAAACCAACCTTCCTAAAATCATAAAATAACACCCCAAAAACAAAAGAAAAATCCCAAAAAAAAATACTTTCCTTTTTTTATTTCTCCGCAATAAAATAGAAATGACAAAATAAAATTACATTCCCAAAGAGGGGGAAAAGAAATAAAGAGAAAACCTGCTAGTAAGGCTGATTACAGAAACATGTAATGGTTCGAAATTCGGGAAAGTTAAAGCTTTTGAAGCAGAGGAAAAAATGCGTCCTGAAATCTGCTGAAATCAGCCCGACCAAATACTAATCGAATCCCTTTTTGTTCGAATTTACTATATTACCCTTTGTGTCACGCGTTGCACACTTATAATAAAAATAAATGTAAAGTTCATACTCGTTTATATCGTTAATATTTTAGTTTTATTAATTTTAGCACTAAAATTTATTTTTATGTGTAATTATATCATTCTGTCATTAATGATCTAACGGGACGATAACATGAAAATCTTGTGTCATGACGTTGCTAACATGACAATCATATCAAAACGTCTTCGTTTTGACATGATCATGTTTGGAGCTAAAAATCACAAAATAAATTAATTTTATTTTAAAAAAATTTAGTAAAATTATGCACTTAGGGGTTTTGAACCCAATACCTTTAGCTATAAAGGTTTAAGCTTAACCACTGTATAAATTTAAATTTTTAATATAATCTTACAAACATAATATACATAACATGAGTCAAATATTTCAAATATTATTTTCTAAAAAATATTTTAAATTCCAGAAAATCTCAATAAAACTCTTAAATTACTAAAAGTAAAAAAATATGTTGAACATATTTTGATATAACAATTTTATGGGCAAAAATGTTTTTGAACTAATTGAATTTATTCAAAGTTTTCAAAAATAATTTAAAATCCATAAACTTGATTTTGAACAAAAAATGATTTTCTAGAAAAGAAGTATAAATATTGTTCTTACATTATCGATACCACATGAACAATATCAATATTGTTCTTGTAGTATCGATACCCAAGGCAAGGGAAGTATCAATACTTTCATGGCAATATCAATACTTCCTATTTGTTTTAAATGTGTTCAGATTCTAGTAAGTATTTTTGATACAGATACTCAAAGGAGTATCGATACTACTTTGTATAGTAGTATCGATATCATGACCTCAGTATTGATACTCACAACCCAACGGTTGAGAAATGACTAGTTTTTATTAGTGCAATATCGGTACTCGTGCAATATCGATACTTCAAGCCCGAGTACTGATACTCTTTGGTCTGAGCAGTTTTATTTTGCATCAATTAAGTCCCAACGGCTCCAAAACATCTTCAACGGTTAGAAACAGTCACAAACACATTCAAACATATAAAATGAAGTTCAAGACACTTGAAGAAGGTGACACAATACCTATCCAAGCATTGATCATCAAAATAATAACCTTAATTCTTTATCTTCATTCTCTCTTATAAATAGTGTGTTTTTAGTGAGTTTAATTTGTAAACACATTCCTTTGGGAGGTTTCTTGTTTACATTCCTTTTATCCTTTTGAAAAAGATGTTGCTTTCTAATTTAGCCATTGAAAACTACGAAGTTGTAAAAAGTTAAAGCCTAGAAAAAGAAAGAACAAATTAGTGAATTTGTTAAAATCCTTAGTGTGGTGCTAAGGTAGTGGATGTAAACTTTATTGAGGAAGTTGAACCACTCTAAATACTTGTGCAAATTTTCTATATTTTCTCTTCATACTCCCAAAATTTTTATTTAGCCAATTTACCCCCTCTTGACACTTTTTCGGTTGATCGATAGAGCATCATATTTCCCAACAAAATCCTATATTATTGAACAAAAACTATTATTATATATTTTCAAATGTTAAAAATATATTTTAGGGCAATTTTTTAACATATGAAAATGTTAAAATATTTTTTCAAATGTTAAAATATTTTTTAACATTTAAAAAATGCCTTGAATTTACAAAATGGTCCATCGACTCATGTTATGTATATTATTACTAAAAATATTTTTAAAAGTTATTTTTTAACATTTGAAAAAAATATTTTAACATTTGAAAATAATAATAATAGTTTTTGTTGAGTAATATAGGATTTTTTTAGCTTTTAGGAATTTAGGAGTTTTTTGAGATTTTCTGAAATTTAAAGCGTTTTTAGGGAATCTTAATAATTTTATGGATTTTTTAAAAATAATATTGGAAATACGTGACTCGTATTATGTTTGTAAAATTATACCAAAAATTTAAGTTGGTATAGTGGTTAAGCCTTATGTAACACCCCAAATAATAGGTCAGTGAATGAAAGAATTTAAAATTTTGGAGGACTAAATTAATTAATTGATAAAGATGAGAATGAGTTGTGAATAGTAGTTTAGACTAAATTGTAGTGATGAAGGATTAAAAAGGGCATTTTTGGGTATTTGGAATAAAATTAATTTAAAATTCATTCTATATGGTATATTATGTAGAGAAATAAGGAGAGAGGGGAAAAAGAAAAAGTTAACACTCTCTTCTTCTTCCTCTTTCACGTAAGAAGCCCTCAACCCTAACTAAAGGTGAGATTCCAATTTGATGGTTTATCCTTTTATTTTAGGTTGGTGATTGAAGATTGGAGTATGATAGAAGCTTAAGGAATGATTAAATGAGATTAAAACTAAGAAATGGTGGAAATAATAGAGATTTTAGAAAATGGGTTTCGAAATGATATGTTATTATATTGGTGTTTATTGATGATTATTAGTAGTTTTGACTTGGCAAAGTGGTAAATAAGAGATTAGAAGCATTGGTTGAGTTTAAAAACAAGTTAGAAATTTTGGTGTGATTCTTAGAATCCAATGATCTTGAGGGGTACTAGATGTTTTAAGCATTAAAATAAAGGAATGTTAGTTTGGATAATTAAAGAAGAGTTTGATAGTATTGTATGGGGGTAAATACAAGTAAATTTGACCCCATTTATGTAATAATCGGGTTGAAAACTGGAAAATTTGGGCAAGGGTATCGGTACTGGTAGAACAGTACTGATACTATAGGCTAAAATAGGATGAATTATCTGTGTAGTATCGATACTGATTGAATCAATATCGATACCTACGAGGTAGTATCGATACCATGGTAAGGGTATCGATACTAGGCAACATCGAATCTAAAATTGGAATCGATACCGTAAGGGGGTATCAATACCATAGTAGGGTAGTATCAATATCATGGTAAGGGTATCGATACCAGGAAACATCGAATTTAAAATTGGTATTGATACCGGAAGGGGGTATCGGTACCATAGTATAGAAGTATCGGTACCAGAGTAGTAGTATCAATACTATTAAGCTTGGAACAACCAATTAGGTTGAAATTGTTATAGAAATTGAGATAATGATATTTTGAATATTCTTAAAGTATAAGGTTAAGGATTATACTAATATTGGTATGTTATGTGTACTTAATGGATAATTGTGTAGATCGAAACCAAACTTCTGAATCTAGCAAGAAAAGGGATAAAGAGAAAGTTATTGAATAGTCAAAAGTCTCTACACTCTGTTAGCGAGGACTATCAGGTGAGTAATTTAATATAAAGATGCGATATGATGAATATTCAATTTAGTATGCTTTAATTTATATATGTTTATAATGGTGATTATGATATCTTTATATGTATGGAAAGAATATTATAAATGAGTTTTAAAATATGTAAAAATGCATGAAAGGATGCATTAAGGCATGAAAGGATGCCATAATTAAAATGCATGAAAGGATGCATTAAGGCATGAAAGGATGCCATAATTAAAATGCATGAAAGTATGCATTAAGGCATGAAAGGATGCCATAATAAAAATGCATGAAAGGATGCCATAATTAAAATGCATGAAAGGATGCATTAAGGCGTGAAAGGATGCCATAATTAAAATGCATGAAAGGATGCATTAAGGCATGAAAGGATGCCATAATTAAAATGCATGAAAGGATGCATTAAGGCATGAAAGGATGTCATAATTAAAATACATGAAAGGACGCATTAGGGCATGAAAGGATGCATTAGGGCATGAATGGATGCCATAATTTAAATGTATAAATGGATGTGTTAATATGTAAAAAGAGACAAAAATTGAAGTTAATGAACTAACGAGAAGTATGTTGGACATACTAAAATTTGTTATGAGGATAAAATGACCTAGGTTTGGTTAAGATACGGAGAACTTCACTAATTCCTATGGATGTTATAACTTAGTTTGAAGTCATATAACTATGAGATACTTATGTATCCTTTAATGTTCTTTACTATGTGATATCTCACTAATTAATTGTTTAACGTGTGTTGTTTCTCACGTGTAGGTAAAAGCAAAGATTAATTGAGTAAGGAGTGTTTTTGTAGCTGTGGTGATCATCAACTAAGGTGGACTTACCCGTGACACCTAGACAATCTAGTTTATTTTGGAAAAACTTCATTGGCATGTAATCACAATATTTAAATGTTTTTAATTTTAATTAAGTAGAACTTATAACAGTTTGAAATCAATGTTTGGTCTTATATTAAAATGTTATGTTTTCAAAAAGAAAAAATATTTACGTGATTTTAAAAAGAATAACTATTTTAAAAGTAATGTGACATCTATATCTCGTGTACGAAAGGGTATACGGGGAATGGGTTTTACACCTTAGCCTTTGTAGCTAAAGGTCTTGAGTTCAAATCTCCTCACGTACACAATTTTACTAAATTTTCTCAAAATAAAATTGCTTCATTTTGGGGTTTTCAGCCCAAAAAATAGTCATGCCAAAACGATTTGTTTTGGTGAGGTTGTCATGTCAGCAATATCATGGTACACGACACACGACACACGACACACATGTCATCGTCCCGTTAGATCGTTAACGACAGAGTGTCATAACTGCACCTAAAAGTAAATATTAGTGCTAAAATTGACAAAATTAAAATGTTAGAGGTATAAATGAGCATGAGCTTAAAAGTGAGTAGTATTTGAAGTAGGGTAAAATAATCCATTCTCGTTAAAGCAATTGTTGTTAGAGATTCTAGATTCGAATAATTAAGTATGTAGAGTGTGTATATTTTATTAATGACTAAGAAAGATTATAAATATATATTACCTTAAAATTATCTTCAAACTATTAAAAAATTTAAATATTCCTTTTAGTAATAGAGAAGTATTATAATTCTAAGATAAATATTAAAATTTAATCTCACATAAAACAAAATAAGATAAATATTACTGACCAACCAATTAATAGATCTCAATTAAAATAATTTTTCTAGAAGGTGTGAGCTAAATTTTGAATTACTTTATACGAATCAAGAGACTTTGATAGTAAAAAAAATATTGTTTTTTCTTAAGTTACAAATTCGAGCATCATAAATATTAGGTATGAACTTCGAATATCAAATGGATAAAACTTATCTTTAAACATATATTACCTTATAAATTGGATTAAAAAAATTGAATTACTGTTTGTTCACACTTTTGAAAGATTTTAAACTCAAATGAGCATTTTTGTTAATATCTATATTTTTTTTGTAAGAATCTAATTGAGTTTTTAATATTAAAAATGTATTTCTTTAGATTATAGTTTGAATAGTTAAATTTTTACCAATACTGATAATGCATTTTGGAGATTATTTTAAATTATGTATTCATATATTTTTTTATTTTATATTTAAAAAGATTTTTTTTAACCATGAACATAATTAAATATAAATTTCATAATAATATTGAAAATAAATTATTATTTAATTATTTTTTATGAATTTAAAAGATTATTAAAATATTTAATATAGATTCAATTATAAATAATTTTTATGATACGAAAGAGCAACGTGTTGTATCTTGTTAGACACATTTTTATATATTTCTTATTAAGTTTTAAATTTTTTAAAATTTTAATTAGACACGTTTTTTATAATATATATATATATATATAGTAAACGCTTCAATTTTTTTTTAAATTTTATATAGGCTCACCAAACTATAATACCAAGATCTATCCGTACTAATTATACTCTCATGAATTAATATTTTTTCCCTCTTAGATTAATCCCAATTAGTTAGGGCGAAGTTTAAGGATTTCCCTGATTATTTTGGATTGACCTAAATTTGATGAGTGAATCTTCGAGCACAGATTTTCTGCATACACAAGGACTCGAACTAGACCATTGCATAAGATAGGGGTGAGCAAAACTCGACTCGACTAAAAAAATCATTTTTTCAATTTTGAGTTATTCGAGTTAGCTTGAATTATCAATTTGGTTTTCGAGTTCGAGTTGAGTTAAAATTTTGAAATTTCAAGTTACTCGAAAAACTGAAAATTGACTAAGTATTTTGATAGTTTTACGATTTAGTAACTGATTTATTATTCCTCAATTATTTCTTCATTTTAAGTCCAATTTTTACCAAATTTGAATCACATGCTCATAAACCATCATAGAATACATATGTACCTTTAATTCCTCTTTTTGATAACAAATTTTATATATTTTTAATTTAGTCCCTCAATTTTTCATAATTTTCTTATTTCTTCAATTCATCATTTATTTTAAGTCCATTTTTACCAAATTTGAATCATACGCTCACATACCACAATAGAATACCTATGTAACTTTAATTCTTACTTTTTTTTATTAAAAATGTACTCTCTCTTTTATTTAGTCCCTTAACTTTGTATTTTACTTAGTTTGGTTTTTTACTACAATTGTTTGCAAATTCTTTCTTCCCATCAATTCATCGACTCCTTTATACTTTTATCAATATTTCTTCCTAAAAATACTTTCTTTAAAATATAATATTATGAATATATTTTATACTTTTAGACATTATAATGAGAAAAGAATAATATATATATATATATATTATATGGTTAAAGAAAGTCAAAAAATTGAAACAAATCCTTTCCATAATACTATAAATAATTATAATAAAATTAATATAGAAACTTGAATAACTCAACTCGAATTTCTTTAACTCGACTCGAAAAAAATTCAAATTAAGTTCGAGTCGTAAAATACGACTCATCAACTCGAATAACTTAATTTTTTGACTCGACTCAATCAAATGCTCACCCCTTGCTTAAGCGATATCAAGTGTTTATATCTCACATTGATTAAACACTAACTATTACGAGTGATTAAATATGATCTTTTAATTTACTATCATTAAGTAATAAAAGAAAATGTTTATTCATGTGTGTTTTTGCCATGGTTTGTTGAGTAAAGATCAAAAACTGAATTCAAATTATTCAATCGAAATAAACTTTAATATCAGTTCCATTATCAATGAGGGATTGAACCACAGCTGTGATTTTGCCTTCAAATTTGTCCCTCTCCCTGGGAGTATAAGAAGCAGTGTACACATCGGCTTCTCTCACTCTCCCAGCTAATATCCACCCGATTGCCAAGCAGGCCGGAATGTGTGATCTGGTTCTCAGTACTGCTTTAATGCCTTCCTAGTTTGTGCCTGCAACCGCAACTTGCTTATATGTTTCCCTGTGTGTAAGTGAAGCGGAAACAAAGCGTTTCGAGATGAAGATGTCGAGTGTAAATGGTTCCATATAGGCTTTGGTCCGTTGTTTGAATGAAACACGCTTGTTGGGATTCTTCGACTTTTTCTCCTTCTGGTAAGTGTATGGCCTGCTATTATCATCATCAAGAAAATCCTCTACCCCAAAAAACTTCTTGGTAAACAATGAACCTGTTCAAGAGAAAATGTTCTATAAAGTTACAACTCTGAAGTTACAAGCTAATGAAGCAACACTTGAGCACCATTGAGCATTGCACCTTTGCATCAAACAATGAAAATGCCTCATAAACCTTCTCATGCATTTGAGCTTTCAACAACAAACATGAGAATATAAGGAACTCATGCATATTGGCCAAGAAAAAGAAAAGAAAATTTTGCATGTTTTGCAGATAAACCGGACTATTAGATTTATTTTATTTTATTTATATATCTATATATATACACGTTCAAAAACACAGAGACAATAAATATTGCACGCTACTTCATGAAGTAAACGCTTTTCCCCCCCTGCAGATTGCATCTTAGGCAATATAAGAATTTCATTGCCCTTGACAACACTATTTAGCATAATCGAATAACATGATGATGGGGTTGAGATTCACTGCAGATTCATCAAAAGGAAATAGGATGGAAGGAGTGAAGTAGATAGTTTTCTGGAAAAACAACATCTTCAAACTAGATTTACAGGACTTTCTTTCAATTTAACATATCAAATAAATGAAGAAGAAAGACCAGCTTATATACACACTCTCAGTCATATTTTCAGTTTCCTCTTGACCATTTTCAGACCCCCAATGGAGGCCAAAGTTGTACATTATGTTTGCCAAATGATCATTGCTACAATAAGTTTGGGCAACATAAAAAGGCAAGAAATTTGGGCAAAAATAAAAACATGATTGCAATGGATTCTGCTGTATAATAGTAATTAACTTGCAAGTTGATTCTGAAGCAATAAATGGTTATAGACTTATAGGTGTTTAAAGTTGAAAAACCAAGATTTCATAAAGAACATGAGAACTCTCAGCTCACTGACATTTCGGAGATAATCAGCTAACTCAGGGTTCAAGAGGCATTTCAGCCCCAACTACAACTCGTCAATTCTTCCACTTAGTTTCACCCAAAGCTTCATCCTGGTCGTCAACTAGGACCAAGTCCACAAGTAGCCCCCCAATTGCCTTATTAAAGCTTGCTTCATTTACTGCTTCAGTGAGTTCCCTTGACCAAACCACTGGCTCATTCTTCAACAGGCACAAGATAAGAGCCCAGGGCCCCTCCACTGCCCGGGAGCAAAAAGTTTCATGTTTATTTCACTTTAGGGTTCTTTCCACCCTTATCTTATGGTACTACCTTGCTATCAGTCACCAAAGAAGAGAGACGTGTACATAATTTTATATTAAGGACGAACTTATAATATTTTAGGGTAAACCTACAAAATTTTAGGGTGTGTTTGGTTCACGGAATGTAAGATTACCAGTGGGAATAAAAGATTACCAGGAAATAAGATTACTGAGAATGTTGTATTTTGTGTTTGGTTGGTTTAGCAGGAATGTAAGATTACCGTGTTTGGTTAAAGGAATAAAACATTATTGGAATGTATATTTGACCAAATTGTCCTTATTATATATTTGTATAATATTACAAATTGTAAAATATTTATAAATTTTCTTTAAAAAATTAAATTCATAATATTTATATAATTTTTTTTACAAAATTAAAAATATAAAAAAAGTTTAATGAAAGGGTAAAATTTTTTTAACCCTTGAACTTCATATAAAATTTTAATTATAGATTTTTTTTTGTAAACCTAAAATAATTTAAGGATAAATTTATAATTTAACTTTCGTAGAATTTTTATTATTCAATGACAGAAGAAGGATATTTTTGAAAATAAAAATTTAAGGGCATTTTAGTCCAAAATGCCGGTAATGTTACAATACCTAAGGGAAGGGAGGTAATGACATTCCCGGTAATATACCCAAAAAAATCTACTATTGGTAATAAAACATTACCGGGAATGAGATTCCCAACCAACCCAACATGGGAATGTGGGATTCCCATGGGATGGAAATCCCACAATCCTTGAACCAAACACCCCTTATAGACAAAAACATATTATCATTAGAAAATACAAAGAAAATTTCTAAAATATACGAGCACGGCCCCTTGGTTTCTTGTCATATTTGTCATGTTCCAATGCACTTTGTTTCTTGTAAGATCAAACATTGAACACAAGCTAAGGACAGCAATGGCTAATGGGTTTGGTTTAGATTGGCAAATCTCAAAAGAGAATCAAATTGGGTATCCATGAAAACTGAAAAAGAAAAACCAACTTGTCCAGCATGAAAAGAACTCGTGGGCAAGTATAAGCAAGGCGAAAGAAGTTTATCACCAGAATCTGAAACTACCCTTCTGCACAAAACCTTCCTAATTACTTGCTTCAACATCTTACAGACAACACCCTGAAAATCAGAAATAAAATGTAACTTAGCAGAGCGTAGGAAAGAAGCATTATATCGAACAGTTAAAGTGCATTGTTAAAAATGGAGTGAAAGGCATCGAAACGAGTCTAGCACGAAATGGGACAAAAAATGAAAAATTATAGTCGATTTTGAAGTAAAATTGAAAGGTATTTATGGTAGAATAAATGAAAATGGAGATCAGGAACTAGAGAGACAAGAGAGGTAAACCTGGTGAAATTGACAGACAATTGGGAACAAACTACGAAAGCTAAAGAAAGCCAAGCAGAGACAGTGCAACATAGTTTAGAATAAACAGAATATGTAAATTCGTATGAAAGAATGAGAGCAAAAAGGGCATTTGGTCTAGTGGTATGATTCTCGCTTAGGGTGCGAGAGGTCCTGAGTTCAATTCTCGGAATGCCCCACTTTATTTTTTTCATTTAATTCTGACTGTTAGCGTCCCTAGATAACAGATAATTTTTTTTAAATATATTTATGCTGATTTAGATTAAGAGTATTATAAAAAAATGTGTTAATCCAGTCTCATCAGGTTCTGAATGGTAAGAGCAGGGATTCAAATCGCGGTCGCGGTCATGTTTTCGGTCATGTCATGTTTACCGCGATTGCGGCCATAGCAAGCACTATTGCAGGTATATTGGAAGGCAGCGCTACCGCTATTTAAAACTCTGGGTAAGAGTGTAATCCAATACATCATAACTCTTTGAGGTGCTGCAAAACCATATCAACAACACTGCCAGTATATTGTAGCCCTAACTCTCCAGTGTATTAGCAAGTAATTTTGAGGAAAAATAACACAGATCATCATCACACCATAGGATTCTTGGTTGAGATTGACTGTAGGAACTTTAGTTGCTTGTACACGGACGAGGCTGTCGAATACCAAAATCAATGTCGAAAATGACTATTCGAGCACCAAATGCCAATGCTCTTCCGGCACCATGTAAGCTACCTTTTAGAGCATCCTCGATTCAAGTTATTGCACGGCTTCGCAATCAGTATTATAACCGATCAGTTTCCCATCAGAAGGCCTCCTTATAGTAGTACACTTTTGACCAATCTACAAGAAAATCTTGCACAAGTAAGCAAAATCGAAAACCTGCATTTGTATAATTATAGTCAACCTTTGCAAGTGGATGAACCTCATCACAGAACTCAACTACAGCTTCCTTGTATCGAAACGCATTTCATTGAAATAACAAAAGTTCGAAGCTACATTACGGACAGTCATGGAAAACAAACCTTGCTACATATTCCCAAAGATGAAAACAAGGTTGAGCAATGAAGCTATTGATCAAAGAAACATGAAATGTGACAATATGTTGCAATGCAACCATAGGCTAAGAAGCCACCAAATTTTGTACACAACAGTTGGCCTATGCGACCCCTTTCCCCTACAGGCTACGAACTAGAATCTTATAACGTTATACCTCAGGAACAACAGATACGTCTCCGAACATGTTCGAAGGGAAAGGCCATAGAATTAGAGACATGCTAAACAACGGCTCCGAACATGTTCAAAGTGAAATACCGTAGAGTTCGAGTTTCTTACTTGCCAGTGAGAAAGCAAATGAAAAATCCTTGCTATCTCGGTAATATCAGTTACATTATCAACCACTTTGATGATATTGGCTCCGGTAACTCGCATGGTGGAAGCAAGATCGCTTAACTATTCTTTCGAAGGGTTTGTATCGGTAATGTGACTTGAAACAATAAATTTTGTAGTTCTACTTCTTAACTTTCAAGGGATCAAATTGGTCATTCAAAATCGCCCACGGCCTTGTTATCCAAGGTTCATTTTTCTTACATGATGACATTTGTGTCCTACACTAATTTTGACTGTACGAGTCTCATTTCGAGTCCGAGTAGCATAGCCTGTGACAGTTCATCAAATATTTGAATATGGAAAATGAATGGAAATGTTATTTAAGCTAGTAAACTAGCAAAAGAATAGTAGAAATTAAATAACCAAATTGCATAAAGATTGAAAGAAACTGGCAAGATACAGCATAAGATGCAATAATCAAGAGATGGAATGGTTTGCATACAAAAATTTAAAAGGATAGCTTGAGTTCAAAATCTATATAATCAGCTCCCATTTCTGCAGCTAAACGAAGTCCTTCTAGTCATAGGTCTGAACAAAAGGCCTCATCTTCGATTTTTTTTTAAATATATATTTTGATATTTCTATCCAAATATAACTAAAATATGTATGTGGATTATGGATATATCAACTTACTGAAAATGCACCTACTGTTATCCTAAATTGCTATACATTGTCATAGCTTAAGGTCTGCTACACGTTCTTATACTGTACAAAAAATTTATTTTAGTCCCCTCTATTATAAAACCTACACATTTTAGTAGTATATATTTGAAAAAGTAAATATGTTGATTAAAATATTAAAATTATAGTTGGTTCACTTAAAAATTTTGGTTTAAATATTTTTATCAATTTTAAATTTGAACAAATTAATCCCTCTAGAAAAGAGAAAATAATTTTGTTTATATATATTTTGAAAATTGAACCTCCATAAACCCGAATCGGATTGGATGACAAATAAAAAATATGGTAAAGTATATAAGTAGTCCCCAAACTTTTAGGGCGCTTGCAATTTGGTCATCCAACTTTTGAAACTTGCAATACTGTTACCAAACTTTAAGTTTGTTTTCATTTTTGTCTCTATCATTGTCTCTCGTTAGTTGACTCTAACACCATATTACTATCCCCGTTTTCAGCTAAATACAAATATCCTTTAACCCGTATCAGCAACCAACCTATTTTTTCCCCCAAAATTGAAACCGTAAACCCTAGAAATCAAATTTCCCTTTCTCCTATTTGTTTTATCAACAATTGCTAGCAATGGGGAAACCACCAACTACAATTCCAAGATGTTTTTTGCGGAATTTTAGCTACCATATGCACTTGGATGAATAATAGTGTTGGTAGGAGGTTCTTTTGGTGTGTTAACTATGGGTATGCATGGAGAAGAAATTGTAATTTTTTTATTTGGTATGATCCACCATTGAATCCACATTCATGTTATGTTATCGTTAGTTTGCTAAGGAAGATCACAACCATAGAGAGAAGAAGAAGGATTGAGCGAGTGATTAGGGTAATTTGTTAGGGAGTTTTGTTGTTCTTACTTATGTTGGGTTAAGAAAGGATTAAGCAAGGGATTCTTATTTTTCCCCTTATGTTTGTTGGTTCAAATTCATTTTGGGAAGGTTTTGTTGTTTTTGATTATGTTGGGAAAAAGGATTAAGAAAGGAATTTGAAGTTCAACAGGTAATTGAAGTGTTTATGAACATGAATTTGAGGTTTATCAATTTGCCAATGTTTGCTTATGTTTTCTATGTTGTTCATGTTGATTATGAACATGAATTTGAGATTTATTAATTTTCCAATGTTTGCTTATGTTTTCTATGTTGTTGTTGATTATGAATATGAATTACCTATGTAAAAAAATAGTTGGAATAAAAAAATAATACAAAATAAAATATGAAATAACTTCTTTCATCGATTAAACATAAAAAAAGCAAATGGTAACAGTTACATAACAATATATAATGTCGCACCTTCTACCATTTTTTCTACAAATACATCAAAATATGATCATATATCATGATATATGTTTTTGGCATTCATATCATATTGATTAAACCAATACAAAAAAATGACACAAAAAATGACAACCATCAAGAGTCAATTTACCAATGGTTTCAAATTGTTACAAAATATGACAACTAAGAACATCAAATTGTTGTTCAAGTGGTAATATTTTCCTTTCCGCCGACCTTTTGATATTTTTCCTGGGCTCAGTAAATGTGGACTGACTTGAAACCTAGACAGTTGTAGGCCTCCTAAACTGTAATAAGAAATGTATTCATTTTAAGTTGAAGAAAATAATAAAGTAATATTAAGACTAATAAATACTCATAGGGAGTTTTGATACTCTAACAATTGTTGGATATAGAGGCGGAGCCATTGCGGATGGAAAATTTGTTGGTGGAATAGTTGATGGTGCACCAATTGAAAATGATCTATTTGTTGGAGGTTCTGGAGTTGAAGTTGATCGATGTGATGTTGAATGTGTTGGAACAGTTTCAGATGGCCTAGTGGAACTTGTTGGAAGTGTGAGAGGTGCACTTGCTATAGGTGTTGCAAAAATTGGTGTGTTGAGCCTTGAATTGTCTCTCACCTGACCTCTACAGGTCTTTATATTGTTGCTTGCTTTACCACATTTCTTACACTTAATTTCTAGGGCCATTTGCCCCTTACTAGGACCACTTTCTTGTTCATCAACAATCTTTCTTCTTTGTTTGTTAGGCCTACCAGGTGATCTCCTTTGAATTGGAAGAAATATTGGCTCCATTGATGGGATTGGTTCACGCTGATTTGTTCCTCTGATAGGGTAGATAAAATTGCAGTAAAGTTAGATTTGAGTTGACCTATAGTAGCATTTCTCAACATAGTTATCTGACATGTCTTGAATCAATCACTGAGATAGCGTGTGAACATGGGATACCTGTAAGACCTCATTTCCTACAAGAACAATATTTAACTTCTAGATCCACCATATGTTGGTCAGATGAACCAAATAAAACTTCATATCTTGGACCTCAGCATGTGATGGCCAACACCTTAAGATAAAATAAACCAGTATACATAACGTCTTGTCAAATTAAAACACAACAAACTAGTATACATAACAGCTTGTCAAATACCTGACAACTTGCCCAATTAATGTGTCCACCTTCTTTTGAATTTTAGGACACAATAAACCAATATATTTTTGAATAGATTATCTCTTTTTATAAATTTAATGCATAATCTTCGTACAAATAATCTTCATCATGGTCATGATGGACTTGTCCCTTGCCTCAAGAATCATATGAGTTGTTGTTTAACAAAATTATTAAAATGATTAAAATTATAATTCCTTATTGAAACATTCTAGGTAGTTGTTTAATAGGATGTAACAGTTTGATCTTGTGGAAAAATGAGACTTTGACCACATGACATGATCCTTCAACTTTAACCAGTTATGAGCATCCTATGATAACCCTCTCATTTCTACCATTGCTCTCTCAAAATCCCTCACATTGGTTGCCCTTGTTGTTTTCCACAAAGCATCTTTCAATGATTTTCCTTTATAGACCTCAACGTTCTTGAAATTGGAATATAAATATCTAACACAAGTTTTATGTTCAACATTAGGAAATATTCAATAATAGAGTCAACTAGTCCCTGTCAAAATACAATACAAAATTTAAATCAGTCTGAATAAAAATCAGTATATTATACAAAGTCAAAAGTGCTTATACCTTTTGTTTATCAGACATAAATGTCATTTGATGAGAATTAAAAATGTCCAAGTCATCTTCCAGTATTTGTAGGAACCATTTCCAATTATCTCGATTTTCATATTCAATAGAAACTGCTGCTATGGGATAAATACAATCATTTGCATCAATTCTTACAGCAACCAAGATGAAACATTGGTAATAACCCTCCAAACATATGTACAACCTAACAAATAACCTATTATATAACTTGTATATTATGGTTGTATCAGTATTTGAGTGTCTCACTTCTCCTAGGTATTCATAGAGTTTGCTATATTGTTCTTTAAATAAACCTAAGACCTTCTGTACAGTCAATTTTCTAGCCATATAACATTTTGCTAAACACACATAAGTTTTATTAGATTCTCTAATATCTTGTTGAAGTGAGACAATTGAATAATTTGGATCAATCTTAAATTTGGGTAAATATTTTTTGGCAATCCATTTTGCAGACATTAACCTTTCATTTCTTATTCCTCTTTGACAATTATGTACATCCTTAAGTGTCTTAATTTACCATGTGTCTTCATCAAGATCCTTAGATTTCAACTTAGATGCCCATTGTTGAATCTGTAGGGCAAAGATAACGAAAGAACACAAGAATTTTAACGAGGTTTGGCAATGTGCTTACGTCCTCGGTGCCTAGGCGGCGCTAGAAGTTTTATTCAATGTCTCATAGGTTTAGGTTACATCTCTATTTATAATAAAAAACCTGGTACAACCTAACAAATACAATATGGGTTGGGTTACCTTACTTCTTTAACAACTCGAAACATTCAACAAGTCCAAGCAATGCTTGAACTTGTCTGTCGTAACTGGCTTAGTGAACATATCAGCGGCACTCTCATCGGTATGTACCTTCTGAAACAAAACCTCACCAGATGCAACCAACTCTCTGATCTTATGAAACCTTACATCAATATGTTTAGTTCTAGCACGATACACCTGATTCTTAGCCAAGTGAATAGCACTTTGATTATCACAAAGCAACTGAACTCCACCTTGTTGAACACTTAACTCCTTCACTAAAACAGTAAGCCATAAAGCTTCTTTTGCAACTTCAGCCGCTGCCATATATTCAGCTTCAGTTGTAGATAGTCCACAACAGATTGAACAGTAGACTTCCAACAAATATGCCCTCCACCAAGAGTAAACACATACCCAGTCGTAGATCTTCTATTATCCAAGTCACTTGCATAGTCTGAATCCACATATCCTACAACCAAAGGATTATCCCGCTGACTACCAAAAATAATTCCATGTCCCACAGTACCCTTTAAGTACTGAAAAATCCACTTGACTTCTTCCCAATGTTGCTTACCAGGTTTAGACATGTACTTACAAACTTGACTAACAACATGAGCTAAATCAGGACGAGTACATACCATTGCATACATAAAGCAGCCAACAACATTAGAATACGGAACCTTTGCCATATCTTCAGCTTCCTTATATGTCTTCAGGCACTGTTCTGATGAGAGCTTAAAGCGATTCGCCAATGGAGTGCTAACTGGTTTTGCGCTGCTCATCGCAAACCTTTCTAGCATTTTCTCAACATAACCCCGTTGAGATAGCCACAATTTCCTTGAGTCTCTGTCCCTGCAAATTTCCATTCCAAGAGTTTTATTTGCAGCACCTAAATCTTTCATATCAAATTCCTGACTCAATAAGGTTTTCAAACCAATAACATCATCCATGCTCTTCGCAGTAATCAACATATCATCAACATACAATAACAGAAAAATAAAAGAACCATCATCAAGGCTCTTAACACAGACACAACAATCGTACTCACATCGGTTGTAGCCAATCTTGATCATATAGGAGTCAAACGGTTTATACCACTGTCTCGGAGACTGTTTCAACCCGTACAAAGATTTCTTCAATCTGCAAACTAAATGCTCGTTTCCAAGTTGAGTGAAACCTTCAGGCTGTCGCATGTAGATCTTCTCCTCTAAATCACCATACAAAAAAGCAGTTTTAACATCCATCTACTCTAAATGCAAATCCCAACTAGCCACCAATGCAAGTACTGCTCGGATTGAAGTGTGCCTGACCACAGGAGAAAAGATTTCATCATAACCAACTCCTTTCTTCTGTGTAAAACCCTTTGCTACCAAGCGAGCCTTGAACTTCTTCCCCTCTTTTTCTGTTACTGCTGGTTTCTTCTTATACACCCATTTGCAACCAATCGATTTCTTACCCTCAGGAAGGGGAACTAACTCCCATGTACGATTGTGATTCAAAGACTCCATCTCCTCAACCATGGCATCCATCCACTTGTCGTTTTCCTGACTAGTAACGGCATCATGAAAAGTAACCGGATCATCACTATTAACAGTAAGTGCAAAAGAGACCAAGTCTTCAAAACCTAATCTGCTCGGGGGCTTTATATTCGTCTGTCTCACCCTGTCTCTGGCGAGACTATAATCCTACAAATCATCCGTAGCAGAACCACCAGAAGTCGGTTGAGAAGTTTCTGGTTTCTCAACTGGAAACTGCTCGAAATCCAACACGAAATCCACCACCGTGTGTCTTTCTTCTACTGCCCTTATTTTTTACTAGCATGCCCTTATATTTTGAAGTGTGCCTGACCACAAAATCATATTATGAAGTTTCATGACTGAATCTAAGTCACCATGTTGTCTAATTACCTCTTTCAAGACTTTTTTACTAGCAAATAAGAGATTTTTCTTTAAAATAGGGAATGTTATATCTAATTCAATATTAAATTCAGGAAAACTCTTTTTTCTAGTACCACAAAATAAGAATCACTATGCAATGACTCTACCTCATCATCATTACTATCAAAAGAAAAACTATCACAAACAGTATTAGGCACAAACCCTAGGTTCTCTTATACACAACCAGTCATCTTTAGATGCTTCAAAAGCATCATTTTCACTATCCACAAAATCATATTATGAAGTGATGTAAGGCTAACCAGGCTTCTTCAAAAATGGAGAAGTTGGCAACCTTGTTGTTTCCCGATCTAGGAGAGACACCAAATGCTACACTTTGAATTGAAGTAATCTGCACAAAATAAGAAGAATTGATTAAGTAAATGGATAATTAAGAAAATGAAATTGAAATGGAAAAAGGAAATAATTTGAAATGGATAGAAAAGTTATCAAAGATGGTCTGCGGAAGTATTGTTGAAGAATCCTTTAAGAGTTGATGAATTCGGCCTCCAAATGATGTTGCTGGACGTATGCCTTGTTGATGTTTGAAGGATAATTCAAAGATGAAGAAATGGAAAATGGAATTTGGTGATGATATAGGCGTGATATGGTGATGGACTATGGTGATGATATAGGCGTGATAATGGTGATGGAAGATGGTGATGATATAGGCGTGATAATGGTGATGGACAAATTGTATCTTATAAAACTAAGAAGGAACCAATGCTATAAAGGAGCAAAGACCCGTTTCTTATAAGTTTTATAAGGGATGGTATGAAAGGACTTTGACCCATTAGTTATTTAAACTAGGAACCAGAAGTATCAAGGTGAAGGAATGACGCCACAAGCTTTAGAAAGGCTTGCTTAATCGATATAGTTCTAAAAAGAACTTGAAGAGAGAATAATCTCACAAAAGGATTTTAATTATCAAAGGGTTAAGTTTACAAATGAATGCCAAAGCCTATTTATAGATTTGTAAAGGCTTGGCCGATTAAATACATGCCTTTTCGGCAAAGTACATGTCTTAAAACGAAAATAAATGATGCTTGGATGAGGGGAGATGTCTTTGGCCGAATGGTTCCCATAACTCTTCATCTTGGCGCCAACTTGAAACATGATGATGTTTAGGCCGAATAGAGAGAAGCCTTTTCATTTTGGCGCCTAATTCATTCACATGCAAAGCACATGGGTGGTTGGTCATGTGGCACTCACATGGATGGTGTAGAATGCTTAAGGCGTGGACTCCTCCATGGCGTGAAGATAAACAGCAACTTAGGCGTGACTTGGCATCAAACATGTGTCTAGGTGACATGGCATCAATGGGGCAGCAACTAATTATGAAAGGTCACATTTGTGTGAAACAACCTTTCATCATTTGAGCTACTTCCCATGAGTTTAAGCTGAAGTTGAGCTGGCCATAGATGAAGGACATGTGTACAAGTCATAGGACAGCTCATTATGAAAAGGCACTTCTCGGAATGGCAACTCTTCTCGGAAAGGTACGAATTCATAAAATTTGACCTAGACCATATTTGTAGTGCTATATGAGGTGAAGATGATGGTGCAACTCTCCAGCTGAAATGAAGTCTCTAGCTAGCTCAAAAGTCCAGCTCAAGTGAGCTATGAGCTCGGGGGTCAGCTAGCAACTTTTCACCATTTGTTCTTCATGATCTCCCGAGTCATCCTATGTAAGATTTCCTAGCTTATTGACTCCAATTCTAGCTTTAAGTCAGCTCCCATGATATGGCCGAACATGTACCTACAAAAGAAAACATTTATGAGCTAAGTAATATAAGATATAAATATATGGTTCATAACAATAACTTCATACATTCATAATATCATCATCATAACTATAATTATAATGTATGTAAGCTATTATCATAACTATGGTATAAAGAAAGATTAAGTTAAGAAAAATC
This sequence comes from Hibiscus syriacus, assembly GCF_006381635.1. Classification (NCBI taxonomy): domain Eukaryota; kingdom Viridiplantae; phylum Streptophyta; class Magnoliopsida; order Malvales; family Malvaceae; genus Hibiscus; species Hibiscus syriacus. The sequence goes on along the minus strand of NW_024063392.1, from coordinate 943,262 downwards.
CCCCTTTGAATATTGAGAAAGGTTAGAGATGCAAGTCTATTTTTGACGCTGAATCGGATCACATCATCCCCCCTTATTTAAAGCAATTTGTCCTCAAATTGAAGGGTGGTTTCTTTTCAACGTTCCTCCATTCCATAGTTGTTGTTTCGTCAGAAATTGGGATCCCTCCTTTAGGCTCTTAAGTGAGATATGCCCATGTAAATTTGCTCTGAATATTTAGGTCCCTTGATATCCCAAAAGTGGTGTTTCTTAATACTCCAATAGACATGATCATTGAATTCTCATAGGTCACGTCCATTGGTTCTTCTAAAGACACATTCTTTGAATGAAAATTGATGTCCTTTTGCTTTTCAATGGTCACATCTTTTGGATTCCCAAAGGTCACGTCTCCTAAATATTCCTTTTGGCAAATGGTGCCTCTTGGTAAATCCTGCAAGTCAAAGAAAAAATCTGCATGTTCAAAGTTAGAATAATCATCTTTAACCTTGCATTTTGTCAATATGCATTCTCGAATCAAACACTTTGAAGAATAAGCACTTGTTTTTGGATCAGTTTCTTCCACGGTTGTTGCTTTTCCTTTCCTCATAGCCTCAATACTCTGTTTCATTCTGACTTGATCATTCTGAACTTATTTAGGCGTTAAAGGAGTTAGGATAATCTTCTTTCCTTTATGGCTGAACGAGTATTGATTGGTAAAACAATCATGAATAGTCCTTTTGACGTATTACCATGGCCTTCCAAGAAGTAGATGGCTAGCGTGCATATGGACAACATCACACATAACCTCATCTTTGTATTTGCCAATGGAAAAAGGAACTATCACCTGTTTGCTAACGTTGAGTTCTCTTCGTTCATTGAGCCACTGCAACTTATATGGATTTGGGTGCTTCATTGTTTTCAAACCAAGCTTTTCCACCATTATTGTACTGGCCACATTAGTACAACTTCCACCGTCTATAATAACAAAACATACCTTTTCATTCACATGGCATCGGGTATGGAATATGTTTTCTCGCTGTGCATTATCTTCCGCAACTTGAAGATTCAAACTTCTTCTAATTACCAAGGCTTCTCCTTGATCAACGGGATCTGCAAGAGTTATTTCTTCATTGACTTCAATGGGTGCCTCTTCTTCTTCTTCAGGTTCTGATTCTATTTCACCATTTCCAAGTAAGAGCATGGTATTCCAGTTAGGACATTGTGTAGCTATATGGCCCCTCCCAAGACATTTAAAGCACCTAATGTCTCTTGAACGTTCAGTAGTTTACTTTCCTTGATTGAGGTCTTTACTTACTTGTTGAGTCTTCAAAGATTCGGCTTGTTCTTTAACAGAAGGAGGAGTAGGTTTCTTTATGTTTGGATTCCATCTTAATGGTGTGGGCGTAACATTGCGAGATGTATGTCTCATCTTCAGTTGTCTTTCAATCTTCATTGCCATTTGCACCATCTCATCTAGTTCGATGTAATGATACAACTCTAAGGTATTGGCAATTTCGGGATTAAGTCCAGCAAGGAATCTTGCCATAGTTGCTTCACGATCCTCCTCAATGTTGACTCGGATCATGGCCACTTCCATCTCTTTGTAGTAGTCCTCCACACTCTTATGGCCTTGTTTAAGATTCTGTAACTTTTGAAACAAGTCACGGTGATAGTGAACAGGAATGAATCGTTTTCTCATAATACCTTTCATTTCAAGCCAAGTTGAGACCGGTCGTTCTCCATTCCTCCTTCGATTAAGGGTAAATTGATCCCACCATATTAAGGTATAGTCTATGAACTCCATGGCTGCCAATCTCACTTTCTTCATCTCGGAATAGTTGTGGCAACTAAAAACATGTTCCACTTTGCTTTCCCATTCAAGATAGGCTTCAGGATCAGTCTTTCCTTGGAATTGAGGAATTTTGATCTTAATGTTGCTCAAATTGTCATCAACAATGGCACGTCTAGGGCCTTGGAATGCTGCTTGTTCACCCTCGTCAAAATTTTCTTGAACATCTTCTTCTGGAGGGGGTGGTTGTTGTTGTCTTCTATTGGCTCCATTATTACGGGTTGGTGGTAGATCATGGTGTTGATCTATCTTTTCATGAAGAGCATCGAACTCTTCACGAAATATTCTCATCATTTCACCAATAAGTGCCTGCATTTGTAAGTTTGATGTTCCTGCATTTCCTCGGGGACTTTGAGACATGGTTAGTGAAATAAAGTAATTTAAAACCTTACCAGCACACTCACAAAAACCTCACGTGATCTCTCCAAGAAAATTCAGATTGCACTCCACTCACTCTCGTGTTTGCACTCGAGGATATGATCTTTGGCTTTTTCTGATCCCCCTTCTGATCTCACCCTCTCGTTTGCCTTTTACCGCTCGATTCTCTCTTGTGGGTCCTTTTTAAGAACTAACTCAAGATTGAGCAAGTTTCTTTAGTTTGTGCGTTGGTTTAGAAATGGTTAGGGTATATGATAAAGGATAGGCTAGAAAAGGTTAAGAAAGATGATAAGGTAATGGAATAAGAAAAGATGAAAGAAAAGGAAATGAAATAGTAAATAAGTGAATATAACTTACAACTCAAGTTGCAACACTTACTATCTTCCTTCACAAGAAACAACAAGGATACCTCCTTCAAGTTTGATGTTGGGCAGATTGTATGGTGCTTCTCTTTGAGTGTATTTTACAACTTAATTCACTTTTCTTTTGCACTCCAAATTTGATGTAGGAGTCTTTTTTTTTCTTTTCTCTTTTCTTTTCTTCTTTCTTGTTGCTTTTTTTTTTGTAGCACTTTGTATGTCAATCCACCAAAGCTCTGATTACCGCTTGATGTAAGGCTAACCAGGCTTCTTCAAAAATGGAGAAGTTGGCAACCTTGTTGTTTCCCGATCTAGGAGAGACACCAAATGCTACACTTTGAATTGAAGTAATCTGCACAAAATAAAAAGAATTGATTAAGTAAATGGATAATTAAGAAAATGAAATTGAAATGGAAAAAGGAAAGAAATAATGAAAAAAGGAAAGAATTTGAAATGGATAGAAAAGTTATCAAAGATGGGTTGCGAAAGTGTTGTTGAAGAATCCTTCAAGAGTTGATGAATTCGGCCTCCAAATGATGTTGCTGGACGTATGTCTTGTTGATGTTTGAAGGATAATTCAAAGATGAAGAAATGGAAAATGGAATTTGGTGATGATATAGGCGTGATATGGTGATGGACTATGGTGATGATATAGGCGTGATAATGGTGATGGAAGATGGTGATGATATAGGCGTGATAATGGTGATGGACAGATTGTATCTTATAAAACTAAGAAGGAACCAATGCTATAAAGGAGCAAAGACCCGTTTCTTATAAGTTTTATAAGGGATGGTATGAAAGGACTTTGACCCACTAGTTATTTAAACTAGGAACCAGAAGTATCAAGGTGAAGGAATGACGCCACAAGATTTAGAAAGGCTTGCTTAATCGATATAGTTCTAAAAAGAACTTGAAGAGAGAATAATCTCACAAAAGGATTTTAATTATCAAAGGGTTAAGTTTACAAATGAATGCCAAAGCCTATTTATAGATTTGTAAAGGCTTGGCCGAATAAATACATGCCTTTTCGGCAAAGTACATGTCTTAAAACGAAAATAAATGATGCTTGGATGAGGGGAGATGTCTTTGGCCGAATGGTTCCCATAACTCTTCATCTTGGCGCCAACTTGAAACATGATGATGTTTAGGCCGAATAGAGAGAAGCCTTTTCATTTTGGCGTCTAATTCATTCACATGCAAAGCACATGGGTGGTTGGTCATGTGGCACTCACATGGATGGTGTAGAATGCTTAAGGCGTGGACTCCTCCATGGCGTGAATATGAACAACAACTTAGGCGTGACTTGGCATCAAATATGTGTCTAGGTGACATGGCATCAATGGGGCAGCAACTAATTATGAAAGGTCACATTTGTGTGAAACAACCTTTCATCATTTGAGCTACTTCCCATGAGTTTGAGATGAAGTTGAGCTGGCCATAGATGAAGGACATTTGTACAAGTCATAGGACAGCTCCTTGTGAAAAGGCACTTCTCGGAATGGCAACTCTTCGCGGAAAGGTACGAATTCATAAAATTCGACCTAGACCATATTTGTAGTGCTCTATGAGGTGAAGATGATGGTGCAACTCTCCAGCTGAAATGAAGTCTCTAGCTAGCTCAAAAGTCCAGCTCAAGTGAACTATGAGCTCGGGGGTCAGCTAGCATCTTTTCACCATTTGTTCTTCATGATCTCCCGAGTCATCCTATGTAAGATTTCCTAGCTTATTGACTCCAATTCTAGCTTTAAGTCAGCTCCCATGATATGGCCGAACATGTACCTACAAAAGAAAACATTTATGAGCTAAGTAATATAAGATATAAATATGTGGTTCATAACAATAACTTCATACATTCATAATATCATCATCATAACTATAATTATAATGTATGTAAGCTATTATCATAACTATGGTATAAAGAAAGATTAAGTTAAGAAAAATCCCCCTTTGAATATTGAGAAAGGTTGGAGATGCAAGTCCATTTTTGACGCTGAATCGGATCACATCATGAAGTTTCATGCTCAAATGGGCAATAATTAGAACCTTCAGAATCTGAAATTTCTTCTACAATGGTTTTTGACAAAGTGAAGTAAAAGAAAACAAAAAGTAAAGTAATTTATAGAAATGAAAAGAAAAACAATATAAGTGGTTCACCACCAATAGCAATATAAGGCCAAAACAATTTATATTAAAACACCCTACATCCTATAGACCACAACTCCATAAAAGTTTCAACAACCATACACTTTAGAAAGCATACACTGATCCACCACCAAATTTAAGTCCCAACACCCAATAACATCAATTTTATCATTTCATATTCAATACACATGCATACACATTGTCCAATACACATGCATACAATATAATATTAAGGGTAAAGTATAAAATTGGGACTGTCCGTGTCCTCTTCCAGTAAACAACAACTTAATATGAAACAAACAATTAAACAACAAATGAATAAAACAATAATAATAAATCCAAAACCAATTGCAATTCCATCAAGTAAATGAAGGTTTCGAATCTTATTGAAATCCCAACATGCAATTTTACACATATTTTTTGGTTTAGAATTCCAAAAATACAGCCAACATCAATTGCAATCCAAACATTTTTTCCATTTCAAACGATTTAAACACGCTACGATAATATATAAAAAAATTACTCACAAAACAAATCATAAAATTTTCAAATATAACAACTAAGCATTTGCCACACTTGAACAAACCTTTAATTGAGTCCATCTCTCTCATTTTAATCCTCCAACAATCGATAATCTAGTTAAACCCTTTTAACTTTTCCCAAATCTAAAATGGCATCGTTTGGGAAATTATGTTTTAATGTTTATTCAGCTAAAAAATGAGGATAGTAACGTGGCGTTAGAGTAAACTAACGGGAGGTAACGACAGGGAAATAAATGAAAATAAACTTAAAGTTCAGTGACGGTATTGTAAGTTTCAAAAGTTGGGTGACCAAATTGCAAACACCTTAAAAGTTCATGGATTATTTATATATTTTACCTTAAAAATATAATATTCGGGTCGATAAAAAATACAACTCTACCAAACCATGCTAATACCTATCTGTCAAAGAAGATAAAAATGTGGGGTGAACATCAACCACCTATCCTCTTTCTCTTCTCTCGCCTCACCTTATAACTATATCATTTATCCTACGATCCAGAGTGATTCATGAATATTCTCATTCTTTGGTATTGTTGAATATCACAGTTAAAGACAGAAAAGAACTCAACAATAAAGGTTTTCGCCATATCCAAAATGCAACTCATAAATTTGTCACAATTTTCTTCAAATAGTATTTCTTTAACACCGAGACAATGTTTTGAATCCTTGGATGATTGCTGACGCATCTCTCATAACATGCTCGTCAAACCTTTATTCGGACCACAAATGAACCTAAAGAAACCACGAGATTAGGATACAAATAATAGCAAAAACAATTTAAAATTTGTGTTCAAAACCAAAGAACCATTAACTGAAGTGAAGCATGTTCAAATATATTGTATTTCACTGGGCTCATTTGGGATTTCTTTGTTTACAACTTCTTTCATATTTCTACAACGGAAAGTCACTTAAGATTACTTAAAGTTTATAAGGGAATCAAACCATGATTAATAAAATTTGAGTGTCCTAAAACATAGTTAATAAATGTTTAGAAAAGGGTAATTAGCAAAAATCAAGTAGGTTACTTTTCGAAACTATTTTTGGGTGGTTCGAAAATAGTCATGGAAAAGATAAATGTTTTTTTTTTGAAAATGAGTCGTCATCGGTCGTTTTGGGCTAGGTATGACCGAATACAAATAGGGTATGCGTTTAAACCCAGATAAAATAAAGTTCAAAAGTCGGTTACGTGTGGAAAAAGTTAAAACACCCCTACAATGTCCAAAAAGTTGGGTACCTTTAAAAATACATGATGTTCATTTTTACAAGAATTGTGAATACGAATTTTAACCTCAAATATGAATGCAATTTTTAATGAAATATAGTGGACCTCGTTTGGAAGCAACAATTAATATTTACACCCATTAAAAACGAGGCCCACATCATTTGAAAAGGATGTCACTCTGTTACATACAACTAAAAAGGTCACAATCCAACTACTTAGAACACTACCACTCTTAACCGACATAACAAAATCACATTGCCTTGGTTTTCCAAATACAAAAACAATTTTCATGAAATGCATTTTAAGAAAAGATCAAGTACTGCACGAAAAGCACACATCATTAATATTCATAAGTTAGAACAAAATAAAAATAAATGAATAACCAGACATGGTAAGTAACAAGGAAAAATTAATTAAATAAACTAGTTAGTGATTTAAACCCAACATAAATAAATATTTGGTTCAAACATGCCCAATTTCAGCAACATACATCAAAATTATTATTCAAATTCTTAATTAAGGCTAAAGGAGAAATAATTATCAAATCACTAAATTATTTCCCTAAAGTCCAATTATGAATAAGAATAATTAATGAGTGTGTCTAAGTCCAATTATGAATAAGAATAATTAATGAGTGTGTCTAAGTGTCTAAATTAATTACTTAAAACCAATTAATAAAGTTTCATGGCATTAATCATTTAGCAAAAAAATCAATCAATAACTTATTAAAAATTTATTAATCGAAAAATATGACCGCAATTAAACCAACTTAATGCCATAAAAAATCTAATTATTTCAATTAATAATTCAATTAAGCGGATTAACATAATTAAAATAATTTTTTAAATTTAAATCAATTTAATCAATTAACAGATTATTAATCAATTGTGGAAGTGAATACAAAAACTAATATCATAAAAAACTAACCAAATCAATTAATTTAATTAATACCTTAATCATCATTTCAATCACGTCATTTCAATCACATTAAATCATGAAATCTTCATACCAATCATGTAAAGAAGAAGTCACGTTCATTACCAATTAATAAACCAAATCAAATCACGATTATTGGTAAAAAAATCAAACTAATTAAACTTGATTAATGTTTTTTTTTAAAGAATGTACTTTGTATTATTAATCATTTACAAAGTACACCACCTCAAGGACCTCGTTAAAATCCCTCCCTAAACCTAATTGGAGAAAAAAGAATATGCCTTGAGATAGTAAGGATCTAGGAACATTGTACACCATTTGTTAAATACTCATACAAGACAATCACAGCCCTACAACATACCAAAGACCTACTCAATCAATTACCCTTCCAAACCTTCCTGCCACTCGCCTATGGAAATGAAGGCAAATACTAGTTACTGGACTAACAAAACAGTACACTTAATAGACAACCAATACCGAACAACACTACAAAATAACCTGCAATACAAATATAGCAAAAAAACTCAAAACATCAACTCATTCTCTACTGACAGCAACCAAGAGTAATGGACTCGGGGCTTCGAACGAAATCTAGAACAAAAGGGATTAACAACGACCATTGATAATTCGCCCATACACCTATTTACAGTAAAACAATATTGAAAATTTGGTCCACCGAAAAAGTGCAACCATTAAACCTTGAGTTGTTTCTACACATCCATATTTTCCAGATTATACCAAAAAACCCAATTGCCATAGAGGTCTAACCTTTTTCCTGATGTTTTGGTTAAACCATACTTGTAGCAACCCTTTAACGTTCATGGGAAACACTATATTTACCTTCCACAAGCAACACCATCTTTGCCACACTTGCCAAACCACATCACAAAACACAAAACATGGTTAACTGTTTCCTTTTCCCGATTGCAGAAAATACAAAGAGTCTGATCGATACAGGGGACGCCTCTCTTTTCCAGCTCTGAGGTTACTAGTATCCGTTGGTGAACAACTTTCCACACAAACACCGAGACTTTAGGAGGGGTAAATTTACACCACACCAATTTCCAAATTGAATCTTCCGCCTACTAACACAAGCCAACTTGGTACAATATATTTTAGGACTATAGATGCCATCATTTGAGCCTAACCATTTTAATCTATCCACACCTTGAACTAAACTTATTGCTCTATTCAAAACTTGGATAAAATCATTCAACAAAGCCCTTTCCCAAGCAAAAAGAGATCTTCTTACTTCAATCTTCCATTCCCAAACTCCAAACACCCAATATCTGAACTCGCTAATCTTACCAGATTTTTTTATTGCCAACCCATATGTTCTAGGAAAAGATGCTTTTAAAGAAAGCAATTCAGTCCACTGATCTGTCCAGAATTCAATATTAGTGCCATTACCCATTATACAACGAACTTCAGAGAGAAAATCAGCCCCAATGGCCACTGTCGGATTGACAATATTACGCCAAACCCATGACGAATTCCTAACATTAACAGTTTTGGAAGAATCGAGTTCTGATCATATTTATACTTTGCAACTACAATATTTCTCCATAAGTTTCCGCCTTCCTCACTAAATCGTCATATCCATTTGTTAAGCAAAGCTCGATTCCGAGAATTCACGTCAAATATACCCAAACCCCCATGCGATTTTGGCCCGCAAATATTATCCCATTTTAATTAATGAATTCATCTCTCGTTCTTGTCATTCCAAACAAAGTTCGCTATACATTTATTAATTTTCTCGGCTATGGACTTCGGAATTTGGAATATGGACATATAGTACACAGGTAAATTGATCAAGACTGATTTAATCAACGTTAACCTTCCCCGAAAGAAAGAAATTTACCTTTCCAGTTGTCCAAACGATTTCTGACTTTATCCAAAATAGGCTGCCACATTGACTTGGAATTCTTTTTGTGACCAAAAGGGAGACCCAAATACATCATTGGAATATCTTTCTAGCCACAGTAGATCGAATCAACCCACCTTTTTACTCTATTTTCATCCACATTGATGCCAAAAATCTTTGTCTTCTTCTTTTTTAGCTTTAGACATGTAGCTACTTCAAAAAAATTTAGTACCCGATTAAGATTCTGAATCAACCTACCTTTTGCTTCCGAAAATACCAGAAGGTCGTCTGCAAATTGAATGTGAGACGCAACAACTCTTCCATCCCCTACTATAATCTCTTCACACAAACAAATATCTCCCGCTTTCTTTATCAACCACTTAGCGCCTCTCCCACAATGTTAAAAAGAAACGACGATAATGGGCAGCCTTGCCTTAGACCCATTTTAATTGAAAAACTAGAAAATGGACAACCATTGACTAACACAGAAATCGAAGGTGTCGATATGTAAACATTTACCCATTTCCTCCATCTTCTCCCGAAGCCAATTTTCTTGAGAATCAGATTCAAAAAATTCCAGTCAACAGTGTCGTACGCTTTACTAAAATCAGCCTTAAACAAAATTGCTTCTTTCTTACTTCTTATCAGCTCGTCAATAACTTTGTTTGCAATTAGAATACAGTCTGTAATCTACTTTCCAGCAATGAAAGCAAACTAATTTTCATCAATCACTTCGTTAATACAACTAGACATCCTCTTAGTCAATACCCGAGTCACAATCTTATGCATGCTGCCCACCAAGGAAATTGGTCTAAATTCTTCAGGATACACTGCATCAGCTTTCTTCGGAATAAAAGCAATAAACGATTTGTTAAACGAAAAATATTCTACTCTACCCCAATAAAAATCGCCCATGAATTTCATAACATCACCTTTAATGACCTTCCAAAATTTCATAAAGAAATTCATGTTGAATCCATTCGGGCCTGGAGCTCTAGCCGTCCGACGACTTAATAGAATGCCAAACCTCTTCTTCTAAAAAAGTGCTTTCGATAATCCTTCTAGTAGCAACGTTTAGTCTCTTGAAAGGAATGTCTAATTTTTTCACTAGCAAAGTCTTCACATCGTTATACCCAAGACTGAAATAATTAACAAAAGCTTGTTGAATACCTTTCTGATTCTTGAAGACTGTGTTTTGAACCTTAAGTTTCGAGATCCGATTAAATCTTCCTCTTGTAGCGGCTGTAATATGAAAAAACTTTGTATTTTTATTGCCTTCTTTGTAACACCTTAGTCTTGATTTTTGTAGCCATTCACGTTCTTCCTTCATCAAAACTGCCCATAATCTCACCTTCAATGTCACAAGCTCAGTTTTAGCTAAACAATTGCTGGAGTTCAAAATACACAAGTTCTCTAAGCTTTCGATCTTTTTGCCGATCTCTTCAACCGATTCTAACTTTTTCTCCCGAATTGCCGCAACCCATTCCTTTGTCACTAATTTGGACACCGACAAAATTTGGTTCATACCTTTGCCTTTATTTACTCCGCATACATCCTTTATTCTTTGAAAAAGAATAGGATCATCAGCCCAGTGGTTAAACCATTTAAAGGGGCAGGCAAACCTTTTTAGCTTCTTTTCTTTGAGTATGATTGGTTTATGATACGAAACAGTTCTGGGAAGAGCATTTGCATCACATGAGGAAATGAAAACAATATCTCAGATGAAATCAGGAACCTGTCCAGCCTGCTCGCGACCACGTTTGCACCTCCCCTAAACCACGTATATGGCCTCCCGAGATCGGGACATAAATCAAATCCCGACTAGAAATAAAATCTTCAAATATGCTCATGGCAGCCAAGTGATCATAGGACCCTGCTCTTTCCAAATCCAACCTCACTGTGTTAAAATCCCCCCACAATAACATGAATATTCATATTTTCTACGGCCTCATTTAAATGTTGGAAAAATTCTGCTCTTACACTTTGAGAATTCGGGCCATATACATTAATGATTCCAATTTCTAAGTTATTCGACAGTAGTATGCCTTTTAGAATAATCATTCTCATATGGATTTTTCTCATACTAACAATGAACATATTATGATCCCACAAAGAAATGAGACCACCTAAAGCACCTTCGGCAGCCGCTGAAGCTAATTCAAAACATCTCCTACCTTTTAACCTTCTTTCCATGGAAGCAGAAATTTTAGACTCCTCGAGCAATACCACACTTATTTTGTTCCTTTCAATAACCCGATTGATAACTCTAATTTTTTCACTTTTGCCCAAACCTCTAACGTTCCAAGATACCATAACTAAACCAAAATCCATATAATTAAATGACAGACATGAATGATGCTCAATCAATCAACTATATCAGTTTTAAGGCTTACCCGACAACTCGATCATCTCCAATCTATCAAGCACCTCCTTCTTTAAAGCTGCAAAATCCACTCCCAAAGCCTCATCGATAGCTAATGTCACCTCCACTTCTTTAACTAACCCCGAATTGCTCCCAGAATTTGCCCCATAGTGGAATTCACCATGATTCAATGTATTGCTAGAATTTATCACACCACACCTGGCATTCACATTCACCTTCACCTTCTTCCTTTTTAGGTTGTTCTTTCTCTTAGGTATACGATTACCCACCATGTTCGCCCCCTTTTTGAAAGATTTGAATGTGTTTTCACCCGCTGCATTGTGAATTACTGGAGTATCCTTCGACAGCTTTTCAGAACTCTCAGATCTTGTTTCGACCGAACGGACCTCCTTCACAACTATGAAAGAGGAAACCTCTTCAATTGGCACTTCTTGTAACCTATAACTATTAGATATTGATTGGGTTGCCCAAACTTGATCTATGTTTCTATTGATTTCCATCATCCCAAAGCTATCATCAACCGAAAGACAACCTGGCCCAACATTTGACAAAATCAGGACTTCATGAAGCCCATCTTCCACTGCTTCGTTATTCACCACGTTTTCAATTCCTTGCAACATTCTGACAGTCATTATTTCACTAACATTATCACTTCTCTGACTCAGCAAATCCAATTGCAGGTCATCATTATGACCTTTCTCGGAACCAAATCCTTCAACAGGTTCCTCTTCGAACACTAGAACGTCCGCCGCTTCATCACCTTCTGTTTGCCACGCTCCACCACCAGCCAAAGAACCATCAATGAATACTATATCTTCTTCGTGTGCTTCTTTTAGGGTTATAATATTGTATACATTTTCATTGCAAATGATGAACACTTTTTCTGGAACAGATGATTCGTACTGCACTTCCAGCAAGATCTTTGCCACATCTAATCTACTCCGATTGGAAGTTTCCTCATCGATCTTTATCACTTTACCCCATAAACAACCTAAATCCATAAAAAAACTTATCACTCCAAACTAATAGAGGAACTCCTTTAGAGATACCCAAACTTTGGTTTTAACTCTACTCTCATAACCTTCCAACAATTCCAGCTCGTCAAACCAAAGACGAACCAATTCATTTCTTCTCTTCCAGCATTCCTGACGACTCTTATCACTCTTAAACTAGATAACCACCAGAAACGCATGCCAAAGACTAACCTTCACCTCAAATCCTTCCGCACTGAGTGTTGTTTGGATAATATCTTCATTAAACATTCTTTTTATATTTCCAACCAAACAGCTCTCTCTCCACGATAATTCTTTCTTCGGGATGACTATATTGCTGCTACTTGCTCCATCACTTGAACTAGGTTATGAAGAACTCTCATCTGCTATGTTAACATGAACAACGTTCTCTGGCCCACTAACTTTAAACGTTCGTTGATTGTCATCTACTTCTTTTAACTTCTCATCCCCAACCCTCAAACCTCCAAGAGCATCCTTGAAAGACCTGGAATCCCTCAAAGATGGTCGCCACACCTTTTTTGATCGATCTGTCGAACTCAACCTTCTTGTTTTCTGTCTCTTTCATTTCATCATGAAACACTCTGATTCTAAACCCATCCATAATCCTACCATCTGCCCTTCGAACCGCTATGTTTGCTTCGTATTTGCTATTGAACCTAACTAAAGCAAATGTAGAATCAGCTGTAGATCTTTTTTTGCTTCTATACGCTATGAACACATCATTCACTACTCCATACGATTGAAACGCGTCCTTAAGGGTTGTTAGATGAATCATTTTACTCACGTTCGAAACAAAAACGGAGTAACATTTGGGAACCTGACCAGATTTCTCCACTGCCCTATGCCTCCCTAAAGCTCTCTGCCTAAAACCCATTTTTGAAAGTAACTTGATTAATGTTTTAATTACCAATTAATACCATAACAACCAAAACTAAGAAAATGGAATTCAATCATGCTAGCCAAGCAAAGATGAAATCACGTTTGATTCTAAACAAATTAACCAGAGAATGCATAGCCATAATTAATGTTTTAATTATTTTAATTCATACCATAAAATACAAAGCCAAAATGAACTTTAATCATCCCACTCAAGCATAGAAAGGAAGACACGCATATTACCTTCTTCAAGTCTGGATATTTGAAGGTTCGATTGTCGTTTGGATTCTTTGGCATTTTACTGCTCTGAATTCACGTAGTAGCCTTTTCTCTTCTCCTTTTGCATATTCCTCTTCTCAAAGATTCGTGTTTTTTGCTCTCTTTTTTCTCTGAAATCCCCCTGATGATATGGTGAAGGGTTTTTATAGGGGTTGTAGGGAGCAGAGTCCACCGGTGTTGAAAGATTGAATTTTATAGGATTCTTGAGGAGTTTGAATTGTAGTCGGCCATGATAGAAAGCTCTTTAGATGTTCCATTTTCAAGTGTTTGCTCAATCGACATGCGTGTAAGTCAGGGATGGACATAAGCGGTGTAGGTGGAGGCGGTCACCCTAAAAAAAATTTAAAATTACCATATATTCTAAACTTTTTTATGTATTTTTTTATTGAAATTCTATTTTCGACCTCTAAAATTTTATTCACCCCTAAATTTTTATAAATTGAAGTTCGTCCCTAACATAAAATTTTGCCGTCCGTCCCTATGTGTAAGCCAACGGAAACGATTATCTTGCAGTACAAAGGTGCCCTACAAGACAAGTGTAAACCCTTTCTTAAAACTACCTTACCACACAATTCGGCTAGTTTCAGAACCTAAACATACTCTATGATTTGTCTTCAAATTGTCTATTTGCTTCTTGAAGAGTTCAAACCAAAAGTCATTGCAGATGAACTTGATTGCTTCAAGATGATCAGTAAAAACATGGCCTCTCCATCATGTACCTAGTAATGACTAAACTTTGTTAGTACACTTTGATGGAAAAGTTGTGATAAATTTGAAATTTTTGAGATATATTTTGTAAGGCTAAAAATAGATATTCGAATAATGAATTTATTAATTCATATTTTATTTCATGAGATCTTTACAACGATATCTCATTTGCTCAAAACGGTTAAGAGATGAATGATAAATTGATGCTCAAAGTAGGGTACATGTGAATTGTATTGTGTAAGGAAAGTGAGAAAACTCTTATCTCACATTGATGAAATAACAAGCATGAGAATGATTTATAAACACCAACCCACTTGTTAATAATTCAATGACTTAGGTTGAAATTGTGCCTTGCACATAGACGTAGGGGTGTAAATCTAAGCTCATCAAACTCGAGATTGGGGGCGTACTTGCATGACGTAGGGGTGTAAGAAAAATAATAATAATATTATTAATTATTAATTTTTTTTATAATTTTATAAAAAAATATTAGAAATATTATATTTTATTAAAATAAATATATTATAAATTATATTAATTATTTATTAAAATAATAATATTAAGTTATAATTTATTAAAATAATAATATTATAATAATATAATTAACTTATAGTTAAATAATATTATTATAATATTAAAAATATAATATTATATTATTAAAATTATTAATAAGTATATGAAAATAATTAAAAATTTTATTAAAATGGTATTAAAATAATATATTAATATTAAATACATAAAATAATATTATATTTTAAAGTGAAAAGTTCGAAAATAACTTACGAAAAATCAGATAATAAGTCATTTTCCAAAAAAATACAAAAAAAAAATTTGTTGACTGAAAAAATAAATTACATCGACCATATATGTTTCGCTATCTAAACACTGAAAAAAAGAGTAAAACGTTTTCCTAAAAATTAATTACAGGAAAATAAACAGACGCATAACCACGTATGAGCATACTTTCTTAAAGGCCATGTCGTATATCAAATTTTGATTTGGGAAAACATACAACACCAAGACCAAATGTAAAGAGATCATTTGAGCTTTTAATCTCCACAGTATTTGAGCTATCATCACACTCAAGGTGAAGATGAAGTTGGTAAGATAATTAAACACAACAATTTCAAACAATACCGATAATTACAAAAGCTGAACCGTTGCATCCATTAACAGCTTCAGAACATTGCTCCATCGTCAAAGTTTTACTACGAAACCCGATTGGACATAATCAAGATGGGTTTTTTGAGTTCTTCTCAAGGCGATGAAATTATCGGAAAACCCCTTATAGTGGATTTTTTAAGGTCTCATATTTACACAATACTGTATATATTTCAATTAATACCAGAAAAAAAACCTTAAAAGATTAAACCACTAGAACAAGCCTCATACTTAGAATGAATGAGTAGATTTTTTATACATATTGAATACTGGTTGTACAATATTAAAATAAAAATTAAATTTAAAATTTATATATTTTTAAATAAATTTAATATTTTTCGCATTTATAATTCAAGGATTATATATAATTTCAAATTTAATCTTTTTTCGATATAACCATCGGTGTCCAAGCTATTGATCGACTAATCCGAATCGGATACTACAGATGCAAGGGCAATCATCCCAACCCAATTTGCTCTATTCGAAATCGCCAGGATTCGAACCCCTGACCTTACTTGAGGGATCTAGTGTATCATCCTACCAGACCAATCGGTTGTTGGTCAAATTCAATCTTTTTAATTTAATTAATATTTTTTATTAAAAATATAATGTGAATTATTTAGTTTTTAATTTTTTTTATAAGATTGTCTAGTTTAAAATGTGTAATTTAAGTTATATATCAGGACTAAAATATATTTTCAATAACACATTTTGAACTACACAATTTAATAAAAATTAATTAAAATATAGATGATTCATACCTTTTATTTTTTTAGTAAAAATTATATTAAAACCCCAATTTAAATTTATATATAATCTTTGAATCATAAATGTGAATATGAGAATATTGAATTAATTTTAAAAATATATAAATCTTGAATTTAATTTTAGTTTAATATTATATAAATCAGGGTTTAATATATAAAAAATATACCATTCAATTACTCTAATGTAAGGCTTATTCTAGTGTTTAGTTTTCATGTTTTTCATATGGCATGTTCAATTCTCAGCATGGACATATTTTTTTTTCTGGAAATAACTAAGATATATGCAATATTGTGTAAATAAAATACAAACATTGAGCATGGCTTGGTGGTATGATGCACGCAAGTGCTATCCGAATGTTCCAGGTTTGATTCCCCCAACCATTTTGCTTATGCCTCTATTTACTATTTGATTTGGAAGATAAGTATATAAATTAAATAAATTTAAATTCTAGAAAAAAATATTTAATCTAATAGTGACACATGTCACCATTTATTTGGTTGATTGAGTTTATTGAGTTAAATTTAATTTAGAACCAAACTAATAAAATGTAGAGGTATTGAAGACTACATGTATAATAATATCGATTTTATTAACTGATTCGTCAGTAATTCCGTTAGATATTAACGACAAATGACTTGATTGAATACAATTAAACAATTAAATGATCTGATTGATAAAATTAAAAGATTGGTGGTAAAAATAAAAGGGCTAAATAGTTAGGTGGTCAATGATATAGTTTACCCTTAATTTAAAGAGGTATTAATTAATTGATAAATTAATAATTTATTAATTTAAAAATATTTTTCCAATTCAATGAACTAAGTTTATATTAACTAATTGAATGATATTCAAGTACAATGTCACGATGATTAATAACCTTGGATTCCGCAATAAAATGGATGTCAATCACTTATTGGATTACCATGAAAACGTTACATTCCACATGTTAAAAGTTCAGAAGAAATAGTAGTTAGTGTTATTGAAAACCTTATTGAGGATAAAACTGAATATGCTACAATGTCTTTACAATCAAATTACTCGGAAGGGAGTACTATGATAACAACTTTTCATAATTTTTTATTGTAGTATGAGAATGGAACATGTAGACACTCATTTTAATCCGAGTTTTTTTAATATCGTATAGTTTTCGTTTTTTCTTGTTTTTAAAATATATATATAATATATAGTTTTTTAAATATTTTGAATATATATATATAATATATAGTTTTTAAAACATTTTGAAAAATATATAATATATAGTTTTAAAATATTTTTGAATATATGTATATATATATATATTATGGTTTTGAAAATATTTTAAAAACATATATATAATATATAATTTTGAAAAACATATTTATAATATATAGTTTTGAAAATGTTTTTTTTAAAAAACATATAGAATATATAGTTTTAAAAAAATGATTATATATATATATTATTTATTTTATTTTATTTTTTTATTAGTATCTATTATTTATTATTCTTTTTTTTTTCTTTCGTGTTAGGTCCAAATGCAGTCCAACAAAGCCGGTTTGAAAGAAATGAGCCTGATCTAGCCTGATAAAGGTTAGGGTTTGGGAACCCTAAAATAATATCAACAAGGGCACCGCATGCATGAGGACCGTTGGATCTGGCCACCCGACCCAACGGCCACAAGGGCAGTTAGAAGTCACCGAGCGACCAGGCGAAAAATCCGGTCACAAGACAGCGAGTCCCGTCTAAATCGGGACTGACACATCCCGTTTTAGCCGGTTAAATAAGCAACGGACCGAAAAGAACGGAAACAAACCACCGCGGTGGGGTATAAATATCCCACCAAATCGATCAACGAGGGGAACACAGTAAACCAAGAACCATCGAACAACAGTCGAAATACCAACAACAACCAACAGTGGAAAAACAAAACCACAGAACCACGATGAACATACAACAAACCAAAGCAATGCCACACACAAAAATACAAAAACAACCACACGAAATACCGAAGAAAATAAACAAGAGAAGCCCGATCTAGACTCGGGAAGGAAACAGTCGTCGGAAGGTGAAGAGCCGTCGAACCAAGGTAAAATCTGAAACCTTTCGGTTTAGATCTACACCGGTGGGGGTGTTTTTTGGGTGTTTAGGCCTCGATTTTGGGTTTACGGGGAGAATATGATTATTTTGGGTGAGTTTTATTTTCTCGTCCGCCGCGAGCGACGATCGGTACGGCGGGGAGGCCACCGGGCGATGGCCGGCATTCGACCGAGAGAGTAAACATTGAGAGAGTTGGGAGAGGTGAATAAGATGATAATCTGAGAAATGGTGAAAATGAATTGGAAACGGGTGTTTTGGGTATTTATATACTAGGGACCCATGTGCAAATACTAAATTCTTAAATTATTTTCGTAGTCCCTGTACTTTTGAAGTGTAATTCATTTTGGTCACTGTATGCAATTTGGCCTTTGAATTTTTGATTTATTCAATTTAGTCATTGTTTATACTTTTTATATTTTTTTCTCTTGCCGTTCACTTTTAAAATTAATTTCAGTCCATAAATTCCAATCTCATTCAATTTGATCCTTTTTTATTTTTTTATTTTTATTTTATTTCTTATTATTTTATCATTTCTACACAACTTTATTTATTTTTATTTATCTTTTTTTTCATTTATTTTATAATTATTATTTTTTATTTTTTTATTTTTTTTCTATTTTTTCTATTTTTTCCTTTGACTTACTATTTTTTTTTGTTTTTTTCTTTAATTTTTATTTAATTTTTTCCCTTTGACTTTTTTATTTTTATTTATTTTCTCTTTTTTCCCTTTAATTTATTATTTTATTATTTTTATTTTTACCTTCTTTGATTTATTTAACGTTTATTTATTATTTTTTTTCTAACATTTTCGACTTTTTTATAGGAATTCCAGCCAAACAAAGGTAAATAATTTGAATCGGTTTTTAAATTTTAATTTTAATTTTAATCTTTTTCGCAATTAAGATAACCGACAAATTAATTGGTACCGAATGGGCAGTATAAGGGTGCTAATCATTCTTTGACTGTAACCGACTCCCGAACCCGACACGTTTCTGGTAAAACACAGATCATGTAAGATGGTGTCCGATCAACCTAAAATTATTTTTAAATGATCGGTGGCGACTCTAATACTTTCATTTAAGTCGAAGCCGTTCCGGCACAGCACAAGAACTTTTAGATGCATTAAGGAAACTTAGGGATAAATTACAACCATATTGAAATTTTAAAAAGAAACAAACAACAACGAAAAATTATATTTTACTAAGCTATCTTAGTTATATTTATAATTTTATAGAATTATTAATTTATAATATTGAAGGGACCTTAAATTTATATAAGAATTTTTTAAATAAATTTTATCTTATTAATGTATCAAAATTATTAATTTAAACCTTAAAATTAAATCAAAATAAAAAATTTATTATTTGAAATATTATTAATTTATCAGATATTAATTTATAGAAATTCTATGGTAATAAGTTCCTTCTCCATTTCCCCGGGTCCCAAAGAAAATAAAGACATTAATGCACGGTAACTTAAATTACCAAAATATAATTCAAATGGGCTGCTTAGATTCATAAATCTACTGATATTTAACTCAACAGAAAACAAAGATTAGGGAGGTCGGGTTTTGATAAGATGTGGAAGGGTTTACCGTTCAGAGAGCTGATGGCGGACCTAATATCCGATGGCTTCGATTGGACGAGCGGCGAGTTCAGGCTTGTTGGCGTAGAAACGATTGCTATATGTTGAAAACATTTCTGTTAGTAAGCTATCGATACAGCTTTCCGCTACCTCTCTCATTTTCTTTTCTTAAGATGGGTTAAGCTTTCAAGTTTCATCTTCCTCCTTTAAAATGTCTGTCTTTTTCTTTCGGTTAAATTATGAATTTAGTCCCTGTGCTACAGCCAAATTGAGGTTTACTTCACTATTCTTATCTTTTTCTTTTCTCTTTTTATCATTTTATTAGAAATTAAAGTTAAAGTTAAATAAAATATATAAGTGTAAGGATTAAACATGCTATTATCTTAATTAAAAAAATAATATAATATATAATTAAATATGTTATTTAATAAATTTGTTTAACTATCATGATTTTGGTAATAACTAATATTGACTGACGTGATTTAAATCAAAATGAAATTTCTATTTAAAAAGATCATGATGAAAATTTTAATAACTTGATAAATAAATTTTTATCTAATAATTAAAACATAATCAACTCTATAATTCAGTGACTAATTAAATAATTTATCTTCTAATGATCATTAAACAATTTATCTTCTAATAATCCTCGAAAACTATAACTAAGCAACGAACTATTTGAGTTGAGGTGCAGCAATATGAACAGGGATTTTTGAATTGGATGCAGATGTAAGGTTAATAAGGGATATACCAAACGACCTTGATAATTAAAAAAAAAACTCATTATTATCTATAGAGATCTTGATGATAATTTTTTTTTAAAAATCATTATTATCTTGAATTCGACCACCACCATTTTCCTCTAAACCAAACATAAAAATCTTCTCTGCAAATCAAGTACACTTTAATAGTTTAAGTTTTTAACAAGACCCCCACCAGATTCGAACGAAGACCGACAAGCCATGCAATTCGGGTGTTTTTTAAAAATAAATTTAAAATTAAAAAATTCTAAAGATCTCACATCAGATCACTGTGTTAAAACACAGTAAAAATTATTAAATTTAAGGTTAGCATTGATAAACGGTCATACTATTTTTTATTTAATAGGATAATTTGACAATTTTCTTTAACTCGTTTCATGTGAACAAATCAATTCCGAACGAAATTTTGCATTGAAAAGAAAAAGAAATCGTATGTTGATTAGAAATAAAATACTTGGTTTAAAATTCAAAGTTCAAAAAGACCAAAATTCAAACGGTGAATTAACAATTACGTATCAAAGCAACACTTCAAACGTTGAAAAGATGCAGATCTGGCCATGGAAATTCCTGAATCACGGGCGGAAAATTAGGCATTTCAGCAAATAATAGCTTACCATAAAAGTCAAAAAAAATTCCATTCCATTAAGAGATCACTCCTTTTAAGTTTCAAAACAAACACTAAACAACGCTTCTTTTACTTTTATTCACCAAGTTTCTAGTTCACATACAGAGTTTGCTCTCCAATCACCGTATTATTCTGGTCACCACTCACCAGGACCAACATTTCACCCCTGCAAACCGATGATACCTGCAATTAAAACAAAGTTAGAGCGAACGATCGCAAGGGAAAAAGAAGGGCATTTCAGAAAATTATTGACATTTTGTAAATGAATACACTACAATGACGGATGTGAACTAATAAAAGTTGCTCTACATGTGATTCAAGATAACTTACCGCAAGCTACTCTGCCACCAGCATTTCCTGTGCTTTTGCTAAGTTCATGCCCCCCTGCAAATATAATAGCAGTGACATTAAAATGCCTAAATCATTGGATATATAAGTTGGTTCTTATAAGGGAGTAATAAATATATGATTGAACGTGATAAAGCCCCTGATGTAAACTAATCCGTTTAACAGTTCTTCGTGGATACTTGAGCTTAGCTAGAAGCAATACACATACTTGCAGGCATTGCCGGATCAGCTGATCTCCACAGACAAAAGCATGAGCCATAAAAGTGCATTAACATTTCAAAATTGATTTTTCCATCGCAGCCAGGCCGAAAAGACGTTTGGGAGGGGGGTCAATTCAGGAAGACAACCATTTTCATAGACTAGAGTCTAGAGAAGACTCGAGTATAACAACATTAAACAACTTAAGCAGTATCAAAATTTTGAACTATTACCCTTTCCAAGGTCATCAGGATCTGCATGGACGACAACGGCTCTTCCAATAATGGAGTTTGAACCAGTCAGGGGAATCTGCCAAAACATAATACTGCAACGTTAAAAAACGAACACAAGCTTATAATAAAGGAAATTAAATTCAAGAAGGGGAAAAAGGAGTTGAAAGAAAACCTGTTTGTCAACAATTGAGATACTAGCAGAGCCTGGATAACACAGATAAAATTAACAACGTTAATAATACAAGAAACATAAACACCAATTACATACAACTGGAAAATGTTGAGTTGGAACAATGGAAGGAAAACCTAATATAAATATTTTGAATATGTTAGTAATGAACCAGAAAGCTGATGATCATTTGACAGAAGGCAAATATTCATACCATCGGCACCAACAGTTACGTTTCCAAGATCACCAGCATGGCGATTCTCATCTTCAGGAGCACCGTGCTCTTTTCCAGCAGGATTGAAGTGAGGTCCTGCAAGGAGATCAATCACGAAGAATTACATCCAAAGACAACAAATCAATAAAATCAATCTCCTATCATTTCCCCCCATTTCCCTTCCAATTACAAACGAAAAAGAAAAACAAATACTTTCAGACTTTTACCTGTTGACATGCAACCATTTGTTGTGTCACCAAGAGCATGAACATGGAATCCATGGAGGCCAGGCTTCAGACCAGAAATGTTCCCTGTTACAGTCGTTGGACCTAGGAAAGACAGAAAAGGTTATATAACTTTGACAAGAAAGAAATCCAGAGACCAATAAGTCTTATCAGGGTTGTGATTTACCATCTCCCTCTTGAGTGAAGAAAACGGTTCCACCAACACCTTCACTGCTGCTAAGGACAGCAACGGCCTTCACCATTTTATATGTGTTCTATACTACACAACGTTAGATATGAAAAGTAAATAATTTCACCCAATTAAAAGATATCAATAATAAATAGTTAAATACTTTAATGACAATGGCATAAAAGGCTCAAAAAGTACAATTATGATGAGTCATACTACTTGCTCCATCTTTTCTTCCAAATTTTGAACTGACATGACATATCATTATTGGATAAATTCAAATGCAATCAAAACAATAATTCTATGCTATATCAAATAAAAAAAATTGGAGAAAAAATGTGGTGGGACAAATATTAATTTTCAATTTGGATAACTTTATCATTTTACCAAGTCCGTATACTTTTATTGCATCCAAATAAGCTTTAGCCTCGATTTTGCACTAAACTGCCTTTTCACATAAATAATTTTTTTACTTGAAATAAAGCATTTAGGTACAAATAAAAAGATAAGCTCTTATTTGACACAATAAAAGTATAGTGGGAACAATTTGAGAGCTATTTTTAATATTTTAGTCTTTATAAAACCAGAAGTTAGTCCAAGTTTGATTTTCACCATAAACTATCATTTATCCCAGCAAAAACAAACAAAAAAAAGGGATTAGTTTCATCCACTACTTTTTTAATCATATAACAGCAAAAAAAAAAATAAACTCTCTCAAAGATTAGAAAAAAAGCAATTAAGAGAACCAAAAACTTAAAAATTAAGCTACTTTCTTCCTCCCACACTCATATTCTTAGAATCAGGGTTTTAAATAGCGGCCAATAACGGTATCGCAGCCGTTATATCATGGTCGCGGTAGTGTCCGAAACCGCTATCGTGAAAAATAACGGTGTTAAACGAGATCACACCACTAACGGTGAATCGCAGCCGTAATTTAACGAATCACGGCCAATTGCTACAATAGCGGACCGCTATTCCGCTATTATTATGTTATTTTATTTTAAAAAACAGATTTTTTTATTAAAAAAAATCAGCTTCTTCGGAAAAAAATGTACGATCGCGATATCTGAAATGACGTAATAACATCCGTTATATCCGCAACACAACCGAAATCGTGACCGCGATCGTTATTTAAAACCATGCTTCGAATACGAGTGTGCATGCAAGATTTCTTCTATCGTCAACCAAAAAATACGATTCACACAGCTTTGAGTCAAAGCTTATCAAGTTGTCTTACAAAGTGAAAATAAGAATCATAATAATTCAACAAGCAAGTAAAATCTAGGCAAAAAAGAGAGACGAAATCTAGATCGATGTTCCATATAAGCTGAATAACGACAAAACCAAATCTTAAAATATAAATCAGGTCCAAGCTTTAAACCGAAAATTTACGACTTTGAAAATAAGAAGAAGAAGAAGAAGAAGAAGATCAACTTCAATATGCAGTTTGTTTAATATTTTTCTTAATTTCTTCAATCATCAACCGGTAAATAGGATTCATACAAACTTATCACACAACGATGAAAATAATGATAATAAAATATCAATTCAGCAAGCAAGCGAAGTCTAGGCAGAATTCAAAAAAACAAAAATCTAGAACGATCTTACATAACAGCAGAAGAACAGCAAAATCAAGCTCAAGATATAGAGAAACGAAGCAGGTCGAAGCTTTGAAACCTTGAAAATTGAAGGGGGATACGGAAGTCAGAAGATGCTTACCTCAGGGCACCCCTACAGAATAAACGAAAACAAAGAGTGAGAAATGAATGAAGTGTTTGTTTAGGAGTTTAATTCAGATTTATAGAAACGGCTGTGCAACGCAATGAGATGCCTTCATATCCATGTGAGGATACAATGGTAATTTAACTGACTCTTATTGAAATATCTTTTGGATAACGCTGGGCTTGGGATTATAGTTGTAAATGAAATAAGACAGATCGTGAGTTATTCGAGATTGATTTGGTTAAAGTTTGATAAATATTTAGATCGAATAAACTCAACTCGAGCTCGACTCAAATTTTTAACGAGCCGAAACGAGCTGCTTGAAACTCGATTCGAAAAGTTCGTGAGCAGCTCGAAAATATAATATATTAATATTTTATTTTTTAAAAAAAATTATTAATAATATTAACATTTATGTGATGATTTTTTTTAAAATACAGTAAGATTTTTATGTATTTAAGATTCAGGTTCGAGTTTGATGCTTCAATCTAATTAAGTTTAAGATTTATTTTTCATTTCAAGCCTTTTCGAACTGCTCACGAACTTCAGTTCATGATTTCGAGTTCGAGTCGAGCTTAAAAATTTTAAGCTTGTGAGTTTTAGAGTCAAATCGAACCTCATTTCAAAGTTTTCAAATCGAGTCGAACTTTATTTCAAAGTTTTCGAGTCGAGTCATGCTCAACAATACCCAAACTCGACTCGACTCGTTTACACCTTTACTTGGGGCCTTCTCAACTACTGCCTCCTGCTTTTTTTTTTATTCTCACTTATTAAGTTAAACGATTTTTTTTAAAAAATAATGAGTAAATTATATAAATGAATATTTGATTATAATATAATTTTGATTTGATTATTAATTAATTGATTTGATTAATTATTTTCTTTAAATATTAAAATGATATCAATTAACCTATCTTTGGTTAATATTTAATTAAAAAAGAGTGGTATCAATCAAATAAAATTAATATAATTATATATTAAATCGTTATTACTGATATAATTTATAATTTAATCTTAATTTTCATTTATTTTAATAAATCTAATCTTTCAACTAGATAATTATTTATATGTGATCTATATATTGAGATAGACATGGGTTTTTTCACTCGATTTGATCTAAAAATACACACTCTTCACTCAAATTTTGATTTGACTCAAAACTCAATCCGTCTTTTGAAATAAAATCCGATCTTAACACACGATCCGACTCGAAATAAATATATTTATAAAAAAATATTAATTGTATTCAATAAAATATGTATATATTTGAAAAATGATAATATAAAGAGGTATTATTCTAATTATCCTTAAATACATAAAGTTTAATTATATTATTTTTTGGGTCGGGTGGATTAAATATTTTTTCACCCTAAAACCAAATTTAACCCGATCAAACTTATCATCTAAAAAACTCAATTCGACCCGACCTAAGTAAAACTTTTTTTTTTAAATATGATCTAATAAGATCATATTCGGATCGAAACTTGTTGAATTTGAGTCTCGTACCCATTCCTATCTACACATATCATCATTAAAAACTTTATTAATCAAATATAAAATCAATAATCCTAAGTAAAGTTATTATTGATCTAATTCCAAACCACAACTATATAAACAGTTATACCCTTTGTATCATGTAATCTTCTCTCATAGAATAACAGTTCAATTCATTTCTGTCCAATATTGTGCTAGAGTGCTTCTCGACATAATTAGTCAGTGATCTATGAGTTTTTGTATATAATATCAGAGCATCGATCACCAATCAATAACAACTTTCGACGACCAAATAAAAATTAATTCATAGCAGAAAGATAGTGTGTGACAATAAGGTGTAAGATTTATTATTAGTCTTAGATGATAATTTTTCATTATTTCATTTGATTTCTTCTTCACCTATAAGTATCTTAATCATTTAAAATATTAGATAAACTACGTATCTAGTACGCAAACTATCAGTTTTGGTCCGTTTAGTACCTAAATTTTTTAATTTTTATAAAATCATACTTAACGTTTAGTTTTCATTTCATTTTAGTACCCATCGTTAAAAACTTAAAGTGTTTAATACTTAAAGTATCAATTTTTGTATATTTTAGTATATAAACTTTCAATTTTTTAAAAAATTTAACGTTAAATTTTGATTAGGTACTAAAACAAAACAAAAATTTAAAATTTTTAACTGCACGTACTAAAATGAAACAAAAAATAAATTTTAGGTATGATTTTGAAAAAAATTATATACTAAAACTTACTAAATGTATAATTTAGCATAAAATATTTTACAAACAAACAATAACAACTAGACTTACGAAGCAAACTATTTGATGGGGAAACTGTCGTAACCGTAGGACTCGAAATCGGGCTTCGACTTAAATTGAAATAATTCAAAATTCAAGGACCAATTTACAATAGGTTACCAAAAAAATACACATCAAAGTATCAGAGAGCACAGAAATACCTTCAAAATGCATGATCTGATACATGATCTTACACTAGATGTATCACAAAAAGTGTGCAAAACAGTGAATTCCCAAACAGATCTTGTTGATAGAAATGTTCGACATTTATCATTTACCGATGAAAAGCTGCTAAAAATTCCACACTTGAAGAAATTGAAAAATGTTCGAACAGTTATCATTTGGGAGGTTCTAGAGGAGTCTTATAAATCTCTGTGTCTCAAAATTCAACTATCTTTGAGTACTACGGTTTCGTGATTCACATTTAACAGCTTTATCAGATTCCATTGGCACCTTGAAGCACTTACGAGACATCGACTTGACTAATAGCCCGTAATATTCGAAAACTTCCGAGTTCTTTTGATCAGCTTCGGAGATTGCAAGCATTGAGAATGAGAGGTATTCCTTTAATGCAATTGCCTGGAAACATGGAAAGCTTGATTGAGCTTCGATACCTAGAAATAACCATTACAGATTCACATTTGAAAGAAATTCGACCAGGATGTTGGACTTCACTTCAACACCTGGGATTTTATGATTGTGACAATTTGGAGTGTTTATTTGAAGGAATGCAGCATCTCACATCACTTCGAAGACTTGTTCTGGATGGTTGTACTAATCTTGTCTCCTTGCCACGGAGCCTGAAATTTCTAGCCAAATTAGAAATCCTTTGTGTATCCTGGTGCAAAAATATAGATTTAGAAATGGAACCAGAAGAGGAGGAAGATAAAAACCTTCAGCTGAGCCTTAAAACTTTCGTGGTCTCGGATTCAGACGGGTTCACGGATTTGCCACGACTGCTTCTCGAAAGATCTTCAACTTTGCAGCAAATAAAAATCAGTAATTGCTCAAATTTTGTAGTGCCACCACCGTGGCTACAACATCTCATTGACCAAAATTCTCAGCTGTATACGAGGGTGTCGTAAACGGTTTTAGTCCGGGTACGAATTTTTTATTTGGCGGGAAAAATGATGTGAATAAATGGTTTTAAAATGTTTTGGGAGTCGCCATCGGCGTTTTGGGTCAGGTAGGTCGAATACCTAAAAAATTATCTTTTAAAAGAGTTTTTAAGAAAACATCAGTTAAAAGATAAACTGGTCTGCTTTTTAACCAAAAATTTGTTCTTTTTAATAATAAAAAAAGGGATTCGTGGTCGATTACGTTTGGGGAAGGATTAGCACCCACAACGCCCAAAATTGGTACTTATTAATTATAAATTGTCTATTATTAGAAATTTAAAAATTCAAAAATATATTTAATTCATAATCATGTTATTTCAAACTTATTAATATAATATATTAATATCTATATTTTTAAATAAGATATTTATTTAGAAATATCAGAAAAGGGCTTCTAGGTGCTTTAAGACAGCTCTTTTCTTTGATATTAAAAAATAAATAAATTTTAAAATATTTATCTAAAAATAATTAAAAATAGATTAATATATATGATTTAAAAAAGTAAAATATTTATTTATTTAAAAATATCAGAAAATGGACATCCAGTTGCTTTAAGACTGTCATTTCTTAATATATAAAAAATAAATAAATATTTATTATTTAAACAAATATATATATATATATATATATATATATATGACTAATATGATAAAATAATAATTAAAGTAATAATTTAAATATATTGAAATTAAAAGGGTAATAATTAAATAAAATAAATTGCAATCTAATAATGAATAAAATAAATAAAATTAAAACTATAATATAAACACATTTAACGTTATTAATAATACCATATATAGATATAAGAAAAGCAATCATTGTAAATGAATAGAATAAATACTAAAAGAGATTTATATTTTAATAAATAATTATATAATAAAGTCAAATAGTATTAATTTCTATTATGATTTAAAATGGATAAAATGGAAAGTAAATTTAAGATACCAATTATAAATAAATGAAAAGAAAATTAAAGTAAAAAATAAAGTCAAAGACATAAACATTAAGATTACAAGTAATTAAGGAGAATGAAACATTAAAGGCAAATTAATCATGAATATCTAATTGACAATGAATTTGAGAAAGTTTTTAAACAACAAATGATTGAAATTAAAGCAATTAAATTATATTCATATATAAAATTCATAGTAAAAAATGAGAATTATAAAAATTAGTGATTAAATTATAAAATATCAAAGTTTAATAGATATAATTCGAATATTATGAAATCTAAATATTAAAATTGTAATTTAACCATAATAAATTAATTCAGGATTAAAATATAATTTACTAAAATTATAAAGGACTAAAATGAGTATTTATCATAAATATTATAAAAGTATGGTAGTGACTAAATTATAAAGTACATAAAATTAAAAGACCGAATTTAAATGATCATAAAATGATTTCAGTGACTAAATCATAAAAATTACAAATTTAGAGCACTAGGAACATGATTTCACCATGCGAGAAATTACATCCAGATCCCTCACCAAAACTACGTCGTTTTGGTGAGGGTATTTAAACCCTTTAAACCGACCCCCTTGGGTCATTTTATTCATTTTCTTCTTTTTCATTCTCTCTCAAAGTGAGAGAGATTCTGCCCTCTCTCTAAACTCATCTCGCCGGAGGGAGTTCTAGCAGCCGCAGGCCACCGTGCTCCAGTGGCGATCACCGTCGCCGGCCACCGTTCATGGTGGCCGGAAAACACCAAAGTACCCCAAATTGTAGTCTCATTTATCCTAAACCCCGCTCCAAGGTTATTTTTACCTAAAACCCTACCGTACGTCTTAGATCTACGATTATTACCTTCGACTTTTCGTTTCTCCGGTGGCAAGTGAAAGCTCCCACAACGGTAAGACTCATTTCCCTCCTTTTATTTGTTATTTTGGCCGTTTGGGTTGTATTTCGTCTTTCTATTTCTTTCGTTTCTATATGTGGGTTATTGTTCTCGGTTGGTTACTGTCTGTCTCCATTCCCTTCTTTTGCATGTTTGGTGGTGGCTTTTATAGCCACCACAATGTTCGGCTCGGACCAGTCCAAAGGGGGAAGCTTTGGTGAGTCACCAAACTATTATGGTGACTCACCCCTAGAACAACGACGTGGAGAGGCAATTGGGTCTTCTGGAGCCTTCTGTTGAGGCGTCGTGGCAGAGTAGACCGTCGGCAGCATCGGGTTGGGTCACCTGGCAGTGGAATGTCAACAATGAGCGGCGACTGTGGCTTCTGGAAGCTTGAGGTGGCGGCTGGAGCTAGGGTTTAGAAACCCTAGCTGAAACCCCAAATATTTAGGATTTCCGTCATATCTGGGCAGGTTCTGGGTTGGGTTTGTAATTTGGGCCTGTAATATAATAAAATTATTAATAATAATAAATAAAAATAAAAATATTATTATTATTATTATTAATTAATAATAATAATAAAATAGTAAAAATGAATAGACAAAAACTAGTGTCTTCAGTTGCCCCTCTTTGCTCATTCTTGTGTAACAAGAATATGACAAAGATGAAAAAGACGATAAGTTTTTGTCCATTTGATTTATCTTGATTAGGATAGAAATGTTGATGAACTCTTTCACTGGGGTTGACAATTCATCTCCTTCTGTGATGTAATCTAGCAAAAAGTTGAACGAATTCTTCCTCTTCAGATAAGTTCTTCTCATTACGAACTTTTTCTGGAAAAGTTGATCCATTGAGTAATGAAAAAAAGGTTAAACAAGTTCTTCTCATTATGAACTTCTTCTTCCTTTTTCAGATGAGTTCTTCTCATTATGAATTTTCTCTGGAAAAGTTGATGCTGATCTATCTCCTTCTGTGATAGAGTCACGCAAAAGGTTGAACAAGTTCTTCTCATTATGAACTTCTTCTTTCTTCTTCAGATGAGTTCTTCTCATTATGAACTTTCTCTGGAAAAGTTGATCCATCGAGTGACGAATTCAAACAAAAGGTTGGGACAAATTCTTCTCATTATGAATTTATTATTCCTTCTTCAGATGAGTTCTTCTTATTTTGAACTCTACCTGGCAATGATGATCCATCAAGTGATGAATTCGAGCAAAAGGTTGAACAAGCTCTTCTCATTATGAACTTCTTCTTCCTTCTTCAGATGAATTCTTCTCATTATGAACTCTACCTGGCAATGTTGATCCATCAAGTGATGAATTCGAGTAAAAGGTTGAACAAGTTCTTCTCATTATGAACTTCATCTTCCTTCTTCAGACGAATTCTTCTCATTATGAACTCTACCTGGCAATGTTGATCCGTCAAGTGATGATGTTGAGCAAAAGGTTGAAAAAGTTCTTCTCATTATGAACTCTACCTAGGAATGCTGATCTATCAAGTGATGAATTCGAGCAAAATGTTGAACAAGCTCTTCTCATTATGAACTTCTTCTTCCTTCTTCAGATGAGTTCTTCTCATTATGAACTCTACCTGGAAATGTTGATCCATCAAATGATGAATTCAAACAAAATGTTGAACAAGTTCTTCTCATTATGAACTTTTTTTTTTCATATAAGTTCTTCTCATTTTGAACTTTCTCTGGCAATGTTAATCCATCGGGTGATGAATTAAAGCAAAAGGTTGAACAAGTTCTTCTCATTATGAACTTCTTCTTCCTTCTTCAGATGAGTTCTTCTCATTATGAACTCTACCTGGAAATGCTGATCCATCAAGTGATGGATTTGAATCTTTTCTAAAATCTTTGAAATTCCTGTCAAATATTCAACATGGATAAAATGAATGAAAATTCCCCTATCTGCAAATGTCTAGATATGATGCATGAATGTTAAGTTCATCTTTATTTGATTTTAAAGTGGTGAACTCGATCTTCCTTCACTTGGTCAAAATGTCATTTCAAATTGGCATTTCTGATTTGGAAGAGCAATCTTTGTGTATTCTTTGCTTCATTTAAGTCTCAGAAGAAATGTTTCATTTATGGAACTTTTGTCGTAGTCAGAACTATGACCTTGATGCCCCATTTTGTTTGGATAAAACCGACTTTCTTTGTCTGGACTTGTGTAGAAATCCAATAAAGCTTTCATCTTTGAAAAGAGAATCTATCATCTTTAGAGAGAGAATATATCATCTTTGAAGAGTGTAGATGTAGATATGTTTGACTCAGTAGAGATTAATTAGGAGATCAGTGTCTGTTCTAATTTGACTTTTGAAACACATCACAAGAAGGATTTACCCTAATTCCTTTCATGTCTCCACATCTAATTGGATCTCGAACAAGGCAACTTGGACCATATCATGTTGAGATGCTTAACAATAACCTGTCGTTCAACCTTAGTTGGCTCCACTAGTTTCTTATTGTTAAAATTTCAGCTTCTTTTCCGTGGAAAGAAATCTTCATTATATCTCACTTCTAACCTTTGGGTTGAAGAATACATACTTTATCTTGCATTAATAAATGGAAACCATATGATCACAACATTGGTTTAGCATCGGAATAACTGGTTCAGAAAACATTTGACAACACATTTATCCTCTCATGTGGTTTTTTCCCAGATGTTCATAAAACATTTGATAACGCATTCATCTCTTCATGTGGCTTCTGCATAAATTTCTGGTCAAGGAAGCTCTTTGATAGTGTTTAAAACTTTTGTATGATGTTACAAGACCGTTTGAGAACAAAACTCCATGGGAATATGAGTGAAATGTTGGCGTGTTTTATGACAAAAAAGTTGGTCAAATTCACCAAATATGCTAGTGTCGTATTGAATAAGAGATGCCAACTGATCTTGATATCATCTTGAGCAAGGGAAAGTGTGATATCGATCACATTTTCTTCCGTAATGAGCATTGTAGGAAGTAGAAACACATCAACTATAGAAGCCATGTACAGAAAGAGGTTCATGAATTTCTTGTCGTTGGGGATGAAACACCCATGATAAAACCAAAATAGATGAAAACTCAGTTCACCCTGGCTGGCAATGATAACACCAATAATAATGGGAATAAGAATAACATAAGCTGAGCCTCTTTATTCAATGTCATCAAGTAAACAACAACTGATGTGAAAAACAGCTTCGTAACATCAATAGTATGGTTGAAATTAACTGCCAGGAATCTCAAAGAAATATTTCTAATCATCACCGACACACGGAATACAAAATTCAAAGCTGAAATTTTGAGGAACTGAATCCTAGATCGAATGGTCTGCTTGGGGACCATCTTTATTCATGCAACTGTGATGTAACTTAATAAAGAAAACGATGTCATGTGATACATGGTTAAGAATATTGGGTATTTGAAACCATACTTGCTAAATAAATATTTGTTCAACAATAGGACCTTGATATAACTCTTGATGAACGAAGATTTTATGTATAGTCAACTCCACCGTCACTGTTTCACCATTTTCATTCTTCATATCTTTTTGTCTCAATGGAAATATTTGCTCAAATCAATGATCTTTCTGCAAGATGATACAGACCTTCAGCATGCCCCAACATTGGCTAATACAAGCGTTCAAAATGCGTCAACATTCTTCATTCTGATTGAAAGGGGCTTTCAGCATGCCCCAACATTGGCTAATACAAGCGTTCAAAATGCGTGAACATTCTCCATTCTGATTGAAAGGGGCTTTCAGCATGCCCCAATATTGGCTAATACAAGCGTTCAAAATGCGTCAACATTATTCATTCTGTTTAAAAGGGGCTTTCAGCATACCCCAGCATTTGCTTCTTGTTGATTTGAGTTTTCAAAATGCCCAACATTCATATTGACGTGGGCCTTTAGGATGCTCCACAAAAAACATTTTTGTATTAAATGGGCTTTCAAGATGTCCCAATATTCTTCTTCTGATTCACTCTCAATGTCGGTTTCACTTGAATATTATGATCCTTACGAGGTCCAATTTTGGCAATGCATTGTTGTGGGTATTTGTAGCTATATTCGTGCCCCAAATCTGTTTATCTTGAATACTCTTGTTCTGGTGTCACTAAACAGAAGTTTTCAAGTAACTTAAGGAATTCTCTTTATGTTGTCACAAACTTAAGAAGTAATCAATCATTCTGACAGAAATGTCTGAGATATGTGCCTCTTCTGAATGAGGTGCCCATTTATTAGTCTGGAGGGATCTAGTCAGATAGAATTATATAGATCGATTGGTAATTTATTCCAGGTTGACACAGTGAACCTTGTTTTCAGTGAAGGCTCTGGAAAAGTTCGTACTCATGCAACATGTTGATTCTGATAACTACTCATCTGATTATGAAGCGATCTTTTAGGATGATTTCACAGATATTGATAGTTATTCTGATACCGAGGAAATCCTGAATTCTGATTCTGATGAGGAGAATAAACTGTTATACCTGACGAAAATAGGGTACTCAGATGCTGAGGCTTCAATAGCCATGGAGAGATGTGATCCGGATTCATTAATTACAGAGTTGACAAATTTTATATGTGCTGCTCAAATGGTTAAGGCTGCTGACATACTTCTTCCGGTAGAAGATAGGAAGCCATTATGCAATAACCCCAATTACAAGAAAACTCAGGCTATGATTTTTGGAAAAGGAAGAAGCATATGAAGCTTGAAAAAAAGCTTCTTAATGAAGACAATCATGCAATTCATCTTTCAAATCCAATGATTGGTTTTGGAGTTCCTACCGAACCAGATCAAATAACTCAAAGAATTTCCAGAAGATGATATTGGGCTTCCTTATTTCTACTTCGAGAACGGGGTACTTGCTTCAGTTGGTGTTTGGACTAAAATGTCATGATAATAATACAATGCAACCAAAATTTGTAGATTCGAAGTATTTTTGTGCTACTGAAAAAAGGGCTACATTCATAATCTGCCAATTGAGAATAAATTTCCTCTTATTCCACTTCCTCCATGATGTTTTTCCATTGAAAACAAAATGGTGGCCTTCCTGGGATCCAAGAACAAAGTTGAACTGTTTACAAACATGTACAGGAAGTGCCAAATTGACAGAAAGGATCCGTAAGGCTCTTGAAACTTATGACGATGAGCCACCTTCGAGTGTCCAGAAGTATGTTCTTGATGAGTGTCAAAAATGGAATCTGGTATGGTTGGGAGAAATAAAGTTGGTCCACTTGAACCTGATAAGGTGGAAATTCTTCTAGGTTTCCATAAAAACCATACACAAGGAAGAGGATCTGCTAGAGACATGTTCTCCGATGGTATCAATGTTCTGTCTCTTTTCTCTAGAATCAGTGATGTAGAGGTTGCCTTCTACTGTCTTGACATACCTTTAAAAACAGATCCGCAAGAACTGAATGATGATTGGTTGGAGCAATCGATGAGTAGATTTCGCAAATTTGACCTTGTTGTTGGTGGCGTTTCATGTAACAACCTTACCAGAAGACATAAACATCATCATGATGAACTAGAAGATTTTTGTTGGCGCATTTTCTTGCAATGGTTGCTAAAGTGACTGTCTCTCCTGTTGCTTCAAGATACACACCTACATATTCCACTCTTCCCGAACCATGGAAAGGTTTAGTTGAAATGGGCTTTCAGTATCTCCCTTTAGAACAAGGTAATCATTCTTGATAAGTTACTGATAATGTCATAGGAGAGCATCATAAGTTCAATTCTCCTAACTTTCTGGCTTCTTAGACCACTTGATTTCAAGAGTGCTTCATCATTTTGTCCTGACTTATTCTTTTCCTACAATAGAAGTAGAATATGCAACAATTTACTTCAAGAACCTTCCTCATTTGAGACTGTCCTATTTGAAAATATTTTTTTCTCCTTTCTTTATCAAAGAATGAAAGAATTTGTAAAGTATTGCCCTTTTCAGGTTCACAATAGAATTAAATCATAAGACATGAAATTAATAAATTTCAAATAAATCAACTACTCTTTTAAATCATTCAAAAATCATAGTTCTATGGCAAGTGTCAAAACTATTGACTGATTTAAGGTGTAGGTTGATTCTGGTAAAGTAAGGTCTCTCAAATTAGTCCAGCATATATGTCTCTTTGGGTTAACTTGAAGAAATGATTGTTATGCTCATCTTGTAGAGATACTTCTCGTTGTTATGCTCATCTCGTAGAGATACTTCTTGTGTCTAACTCTCATAAACATCTTTGGGATATGTGGTGCTTCATTAAGAGCTTAAGATCGTCTCTTATGTCGTTGTTGCACCATTCAATATTCGAGCCACCTTTTTAGGTTTTCAACTTGAACCCTCATTTGGTTTCAAGATGTTTTTAAAAATTTACATCTTAAACCCCCTTTTATCATTTTTCATATCATGCATTAAAGATTTTAAAAACCAATTTTTGCAAATAAAAATCAATCTTGAGAGGCGGAATGAATTCTGAAGATATTCTCTCTTAATTGGATGCCTTTAATCTTGCTTTGCTTGACTTGGATCTGCTTTGCTGGGGATTTTTCTATCATCTGGATCCCTCTAGACTGCCATTTTTGTTTGGTCCATTCCCATTTTCTCATATCTTCAACATTTCTTGCTCTTTTTGTTGAATATGAATCTTTGAACTAATTGTACTTGATCAACTTTGTAACTTGAGGCTCCATGAGTCACCCATCTTGGTTCAATTTTTTTCCTTTTTTTTTCTTTTTTTCTTTTTTCCTTTTTTTCTTTTTTTTCAAGTATAATATTTCTTGACAGAATCTGAGTTTATTTGGTTTCTCAGAACTTTCCCATTCATTTTTACCAAAATCAATGCTCCTCTGGAAAAGGCCCATTTTTTACAATATTTGACCCTTCCCAATTAGACATCCATTTCTCACAGAAATCTTTATGTATAGGCAAGATCTTTTTAAACACTAGATCACCCTCTTGGAACTCTCTCGGATATGATCTTTCATCATCTGTTTCTGATGCATCTGCCGAGCTTGGATCCCTTCAGCCTCCTCTAATTTTAGCTCCTTTAAGATACAAAGTGATGGTATCTCAAATTGGTAAGACTGGACAATAAGGTGTTGCCCCAGTGATGTTCGAAAGGTATTTCGATATGTATATAAGGCAAAAGGTAGCTTCTCGTGCAAATCCTTATAAGTTTCAGTGATCTTTGTAATAATCATCTTAATGTTCTTATTTGCTCCTTCAACTGCCTCATTCATCTTTGGGCGATATTTCAATGAGTTTGCATGCTTAAACTGTGCAAGTTCAGTCGTCTCATACATAAAAGTCTTTGTGAAAAGATGTATCTCCAGGGGGGTGAATATTCAAGATTAACTTTCATTTACATGAAAACGATGTAATTAATGCATGATATATTTATTTAAATCAATCATTTTTTCTTTGCGTCATATCTTCTCTTCTTGCAGGAAGATTCACGGATAATTTAAAGTTTGGTTCTTTTGAGGTTAGTTGGTTTATGATGGTTTTGTATTTGGAAGGACAAAAGTGTGACTTTTGAAGTCGTGTATGTGGTGGAAGGTAGTATCATAAACCAGTAAACATCTGGATTTGGTCTCTCAAAAATAGGTAGAGATATTTCTTCAGAGTCTCAGATAATCGTAGTGTCAGGATTTGGTTTTGTAAGGATCAAGTAATTGGCGTTGGATGGGATATGGAAGATATAATTTTACCACTTTCCAAAGATCTATAACTCTTGAAAAATTAAAAGAATATTTAATCTACTTGATACTCAAGAATTTTAAGATTAAAACTTAATTCCTTGCTCATAACCATAAAAGCAACACAAATTTATTTATTGCACAAAGGGCGAAGAAAAGGAACAAAAAACAAGTTCAAACAAGATGCTGAAAGTAGAAAGGTACTACAGTGGTAGATATCAACTTCCACTTGTTTATCTATCATGCCTCATTATAATGTTAGGTGTGTAATAGGACTAAGGTTTTTGTCCTTATTTGCCCCCCATTTCTTGATCATCTTTTGTGTCAACTTCTTTGGATAAACCCTCAAATGCACAAATCTTTGCTTCTTCCTGATCAGTCTCTATCATCATCATCTTCTTCCCCGAGTGGAAATTGGGCTCAATTTTATATTCAAAACAGCTTCCTTTGGTGATGACAGTTTTGTTCTGATTCTGAATGCATCTTGCAGCTGTGATTGGAGTAGTATTCACCAGACTCTTTATATTACCCACTGCTTCACTTGTCCTCAGAACATCTGATATAAATGTTTGAGGTTTCTTCAGAGTTATATTTTTCCCATTCATTCTTAAATAAGTGGGCCAATCTCGAATTACCTCTCTTTTTATTTCTTTCTCATTCTTTAGTATCAGAGAAGTATCAGGAGTGGAATCTGTCATGCATACTTCATATTCCTCAATTTTGCCTTTTTTCTTTTCAATATCTTCTGCTATATGATCTTCATTTGCTTTGATCGTGTTAACTTCATTTTGGGGTTTGAATCCCGATTGTTTGATCAAAATGGATTGACTGTTAACATCCACTCTTATGATTTTATGAACCAAAAGGTCTTGAACTTGTCTTTTGAAGTTACCGAAATTCTCGATGGAGTGTCATCGGATTCCAGCATGATATTCACAAAAGACTTTCTCATTTAAGGAGGCAACAAAGGCTTAGCCTGACATGGGCCAATAAGATGGGCTTTGAGTAACTCAGGATATAACTTGTTGTATGAAACTGAAGGAAACTTGGGTAGAATTTCCCCTGACATCACTGTCACATTACAATTATTTTCTTTGATTTCTTGAAGACCTTGTGACTGTTGATCTAGATGTTTGCTTTGTTTAGCTTTCTTCAATGGTACTAAAATTTCTTCTATGCTTCTCTTCAACTTGATCTTTGTCTCATCTTCTGGGTCATACCCTATTTTTGGAGATTTATCGAATTTCCACATTCCCTGGAAAAGTTATGGTCATTTGTTTCCATTGTATCATCTACATTATTCATAATCCCATTCAAATCTTTCACAACAGGATCCTCTAAGGGTTTCTCTCCATGGATTACAATATTCACCAGGTCCATCTATTTGCTCAGTTGTTCATTTGAATCCTCATGGAACTTATTTACTTGATCAGTTATCTTTTGTTGTGTCTCGATAAATTGCTCTTGTAGTTTCTCGATTCTACCAACCCTTGCTAAAATCTCATTCATGGCTATTATCCTTCTTTAGGAAGACCAAGTTAACTCCACTTTGATTATGTCATGGAATTCTCCACGAATTATTCCAGGTTGTCATGATTAAATGCATGTAGAATAGTTTGAAATAAAATGTAATTATGCAAATATGCAAAATGCAAAAATGAAAATATAAATATAAACGTAAAAATGAAAAAAAATGCAAAATGTAAATGCAAATGTAAATATGTGAATGTAACAATAAAAATGCAAATTGTGCAATACAAAAGCAAACATAAAAGTATAAATGAAAATGTAATGATGCAAAATGCAAATGCATGTATGAAAAGGTGTCACTCAAGAGTGATCATCTTAGAACAGATTTCATTGAACACAAAAGTTTCCTTGCATCAAAAAATTTTTTACATATAGGGGACAACTTTCAATCCTAAAAACTTTACATATAGGAGATAACTTTCCTATTTTCTTCTTGAAAGCCAAGTTAGTTTATCAGCTTATGGGCCATATTGCTTGTCTGGATTGCAGCTTTTTCCACGTTATTCTCTTTCATCTTTTGTATCAGTTATTGGAGTTGCTCATTTTCCCTTGTAAGAGAACCTTTCTGTCCAAGAAGTTCTTGGATTAGATCTTCATATATGTTGCAGTTCTTTTTTAGTTTGGTGACCCCTGTTATCCACTCTTCTGGGGTACTTCCTAGGCCAGCATTTTGAAAGGCTTGACTGATATTTTGGAAATCTTCATGCATGGTTTTCATTTCTGTGCTCAATTTCTTGTTTTGATCCTTCAAATAACATGCTTGAGCTTCATAAAAATATACTTTATTCTGAATGCCCTGGCTGATGCTCTTACCATAGACTGCTTTTTGTATCAATCTGGCAGGATCTTTGTGGAGTAATTTTGGTATTAATATAACAGGATCTCAATGTGCATTGCTCGCTTCTATCCTCGGAGTTTCCTTAGGATGTTTTTCCTTAACCGCATCATATTTTGTTTGATCATAAATATTTTTGTCCATTTATGATTTCTTTCCAATTTGATGAACAGTCTTTCAAGTTAACACCTTTTGGTTATGCCATGATCATGCAATGCAAACAAAATAAATCAATATAAACAAGTTAAAGCAAAATAAAATGTATGAAAAATAAAAATGAGAAAGGAAAAATAAATTGGTTAGTACCAATTAATAGAAAGAAAAAATCCTATCTATCAAAGTATAAATCCTAACCTCATGCTTTCTAGTTCCCTGCTTTGTTTGGAAAAATTACCTAACCGCATGATTACTAGTTTGCATGCATTTATTTAGAAAAAAAGGAAAAGAAAATAAATCAAATTAAAAGCTAGAGCTTATTTCTCCTTTGTGTACACCTACAGACAGAGGTTCAGTACAATCTTAGATCAGGAGAATTTTTAAGGTTTTATTATATGCAGGGTTTTGGTTCTAAGAGTAAAGGTACCCGAATTGTCCTTGTTAGTTCCCCCTTGGGCTGTCAACCCTTAATCCTAGTCCATCACAGACTAAAGTGGATTAAGTTCAATTCGAGGGGATACACTTCTCTATGCCTGACACGGAGAATAAATTCTCACGAAGACATAGAGCATATGAACCCCGAAAGCTACTTGCTAGGTCTGACACGGAGAATAAATTCTCACGAAGATGTCGCTTTCACTCTCACTTAAGAGGGACAAGCTTGATTATAAAGCTTATGTTATGTGATGCATGTGTTGTGTGTAAGGAGAAATGTTCAAACCTCTGATAGAAAAATAAATAATGAAATAAAATACTTGAAAATAAAATGAAACATTAATAAAATAATATACATATAAATATTATGAAAATAATAAGTATATATAAAAATTTTGAAAAGAAAGAATTATAAATTAAATATATGAATTTTTAATTTCTAATTAATAGAGAAAAATTGTAATTGATTTTAAAGTTTGACCAGATCCCCAGCGGAGTCGCCAAGCTGTCGTAACCGGTTTTAGCCCGGGTACGAATTTTTTATTTGGCGGGAAAAGTGATGTGAATAAATGGTTTTAAAATGTTTTGGGAGTCGCCATCGGCCTTTTGGGTCAGGTAGGTCGAATACCTAAAAAATTATCTTTTAAAAGAGTTTTTAAAAAAACATCAGTTAAAAGATAAACTGGTTTGCGTTTTAACCAAAAATTTGTTCTTTTTAATAATAAAAAAGGGATTCGTGGTCGATTACGTTTGGGGAAGGATTAGCACCCCCACAACGCCCAAAATTGGTACTTATTAATTATAAATTATCTCTATTATTAGAAATTTAAAAATTCAAAAATATATTTAATTCATAATCATGTTATTTCAAACTTATTCATATAATATATTAATATCTATATTTTTAAATAAGATATTTATTTAGAAATATCAGAAAAGGGCTTGTAGGTGCTTTAAGACAACTCTTTTCTTTGATATTAAAAAATAAATAAATATTAAAATATTTATCTAAAAATAATTAAAAATAGATTAATATATATGATTTAAAAAGTTAAAATATTTATTTATTTAAAAATATCAGAAAATGGACATCCAGTTGCTTTAAGATTGTCCTTTCTTAATATATAAAAAATAAATAAATATTTATTATTTAAACAAATATATATATATGAGTAATATGATAAAATAATAATTAAAGTAATAATTTAAATATATTGAAATTAAAAGGGTAATAATTAAATAAAATAAATTGCAATCTAATAATGAATAAAATAAATAAAATTAAAACTATAATATAAACACATTTAACGTTATTAATAATACATATATAGATATAAGAAAAGCAATCATTGTAAATGAATAGAATAAATACTAAAATAGATTTATATTTTAATAAATAATTTGTTGAAATATGTTTCGATATAACAAATTTAAAGGCAAAATGTTTATGGACTTGAATTGAATTTATTCAAAGTTTTCAAAAGGTTTCAAAAATAATTCAAGTTCATTAAAATCGGATTTGAGCAAGAAAAACCAGATTGCCCAGAGGGAACAGATTCCCCCCGGGGGGTATCGATTCCCCGGGAACAGATTCCCCCCAGGGGTATCAATTCCCCGGGTACAGATTCCCCCTGCATGGTTTGGCTCCGAGAAATAACAGATTACTCGGAGGGAATCGATTCCCCCTTGAGGGTACTGATTCCCTCACTATTCATCAGTCTAACGGTCATAATATTTGAATATTATGAAGGGGTATCGATTCCCTATGAAGGGGTACCGATTCCCCCCATTCCAGGCAGCCTATTTTTGCAGACAAATCATTCTCAAACGGCTCCAAAACATCCCCAACGGCTAGATATGACTTCAAACACATTTCAAGCTATAAATACAAGCTAAGGACACTTGAAGAAGTTAGAGAACAACTATCCAAGCAATCAAACACAAGAGAAGAGTTTTTCATTCTTATTTCATCTTTCTCTTGTATATATTTTGTTCTTGTGAGCTCAATCTTGTAAACACCTACCTTAGAGAGGTTTTCTTGTTTACATCTTTTATCCTTTTGTAAAGGGGAAATGTTCTAGCTAATCCCGTGTAAAAGCTAGGGAAAGGTTCTAGTTTAGCCCGGAAAAACTAGGGAGTTTGTAAGGTTACTCTTTATCCTCAAAAGAAAGAACAAATTAGTGAATTTGTTGGAAAATCCTTGGTGAGGAGCTAAGGTAGTAGACGTAGACTTTGATTGAGAAAGTCGAACCACTATAAATCGTTGTGCAATTCTCTATCTTTCAATCTCCTTACTCCCTAAACACAAAACCGTTCTGAC
Source organism: Hibiscus syriacus (assembly GCF_006381635.1). NCBI lineage: Eukaryota > Viridiplantae > Streptophyta > Magnoliopsida > Malvales > Malvaceae > Hibiscus > Hibiscus syriacus. The sequence continues at coordinate 900,247 of NW_024063392.1, read as the reverse complement.
CCCTCTTTGCAAACCATTCCGGTTGTCGATTCGAGCTTCCGAAAATCCTAAAAATTGTTATCAGAGCCTAACTCGTTAAGAAGGTTTAACCACCTTGAGACGATCCTTGAAGAAGCTCTATAAATTCCCAACACAACCGAGAAGATGGCTTCCACCTCCGGCTCGTTCCACATGGAAGACTCCCTACCAACGGACAAGCCTCCATACTTCAATGGAGACAACTATCATCATTGGAAGAAATTAATGAAGGTATTCATCCAATCCAATGATCTTGATGTATGGGAGATAATCGAGAATGGCTACTCTTCTCCAAAGAAAAAGGAGAAGAAGCAGAGTGACAAAGAACGGAAGAAAGCTCAACTTAATGCCAAGGCCATGCACATGTTGTTTTGTGCATTTGGTCCTGAAATCTATGAAGGGGTTTCTTCATGTTCAAGTGCCAAGGAGCTTTGGAATAAGCTCGAGGAAATCCATGGAAACAAGAAAGAAGAACCAATAAAGGTGGTATCTCTAATGGCTTATGAAGAGCCCGAGGTATCTTCTAACTCAAATGAATTTAATTCATATACATTTGATGAGTTACAAGATGCTTTAATAGGTTATATTCGGAGTTTGAGACTATGAACTCCAAATATAAGAAAATGATTTCAAAATTTAAAATTGAAAACGATTTTCTTTTGAAAACAAAAATAGATTTTGAAAGCCAAAATGAAATTTTGAAAAAGGATTTAGAGCTTTCAAAAATAAAAATTGATAGTTTTGAAAAACAAAATTTTGATTTAAAAGTTAAGCTTGAATGCTTAACAAAAGAAAAAGAAATCATTTTAAATAATTCATTTAGTTCAATAATGACAATATGCTCACATTGTCATTATCATGGTCATTTGGAACATACTTGTCCTTTGAAGAAAGGAAAACATTTTAAAATTAGGCAAGTATGGGTTCCAAAAGGAACAAGGGGCATTGAAACTAATGTCCAAGGATACAAAGCAATTTGGATACCAAAATCTACTTAAATGTCTCTTGTAGGTGTGTGAGAGCAATGGTGATGAGAGTGATAATATTCAAGATGCTCTAGCCACACATGAAAAAGGAATGGGCAACCTCTAAGCTTAATGCTTTTAATTTTGGTTATTTGGTTGCTCATTTGATTTTAAGCATGCATGAGTTTTGTTTTAAAATGATTATGCATCATTGTTTTAATCTCATATATATTGAAAAGATGATTATGATGAACATTTTAAAGTTATATTAATTTTTAAGAATTTTTAGTTCATCATAATAAAATTTTGGTCAAAATTGGTTTTAAATGCAAATGATATCTCTCTAACAATTGATATTAACTTTTCAAATGTTTTGAATTTACAAATTTTAAATTTTTGACCTAAATTTAAATGATTATGCATATGATTTAAATGAAAATGATATTTCTCTAACAATTGATATCAAAATTTTCAAAATGCATAACATTTTTGGGAACTTTATGCAAATGCACTTAATTTTAAACAATTGGTATTAATATCAAATTTCAACAATTGGTATTGCATAAAGTATTTTAGACTTTGATATATTGAATTTCATGTGCTACTAACATGTTTGTTATTCTTTGTTGAAATTCAATTTTGTTTAAGTGTCAAGTTCTTAAAGCTAAATTTTATTTGGAATGCATTTATTGAGGGGGAGTTTTTGATTTTTCAAATAAATTTTTAAATATCAAATTTACCACTTACTCTCCAATGTTATTTTAGAACTTTAAAAGATTGAATTATTTTTTATATAACAAAAAGGGGGAGAAGTTTGGTTGTTTTAAAAATTCAATTTCTTAATGAAAAAGGGGAAGCTTAACATTTTCATATATTTTTCAACAATTGGTAACAATTGGTATCTTTTTCATTAAACATTTTATTAAGGGGGAGTTTTGCCAAAAACAAATTTTCAAATGTTTTGTTATATCAAAAAGGGAGAGATTGTTGAAATATGTTTCGATATAACAAATTTAAAGGCAAAATGTTTTTGGGCTTGAATTGAATTTATTCAAAGTTTTCAAAAGGTTTCAAAAATAATTCAAGTTCATTAAAATCGGATTTGAGCAAGAAAAACCAGATTGCCCAGAGGGAACAGATTCCCCCCAGGGGGTATCGATTCCCCGGGAACAGATTCCCCCCAGGGGTATCGATTCCCCGGGTACAGATTCCCCCTGTATGGTTTGGCTCCGAGAAATAACAGATTACTCGGAGGGAACCGATTCCCCCTTGAGGGTACCGATTCCCTTACTGTTCATCAGCCCAACGGTCATAATATTTGAATATTATGAAGGGGTATTGATTCCCTATGAAGGGGTACTGATTCCCCCCATTATGGGCAGCCTATTTTTGCAGAAATATCATTCTCAAACGGCTCCAAAACATCCCCAACGGCTAGATACGACTTCAAACACATTCCAAGCTATAAATACAAGCTAAGGACACTTGAAGAAGTTAGAGAACAACTATCCAAGCAATCAAACACAAGAGAAGAGTTTTTCATTCTTATTTCATCTTTCTCTTGTATATATTTTGTTCTTGTGAGCTCAATCTTGTAAACACCTACCTTAGAGAGGTTTTCTTGTTTACATCTTTTATCCTTTTGTAAAGGGGAAATGTTCTAGCTAATCTCGTGTAAAAGCTAGGGAAAGGTTCTAGTTTAGCCCAAAAAAACTAGGGAGTTTGCAAGGTTACTCTTTATCCTCAAAAGAAAGAACAAATTAGTGAATTTGTTGGAAAATCCTTGGTGAGGAGCTAAGGTAGTGGACGTAGACTTTGATTGAGAAAGTCGAACCACTATAAATCGCTGTGCAATTCTCTATCTTTCAATCTCCTTACTCCCTAAACACAAAACCGTTCCGACCCCTCTTTGCAAACCATTCCGGTTGTCGATTCGAGCTTCCGAAAATCCTAACATAATTATATAATAAAGTCAAATAGTATTAATTTCCATTATGATTTAAAATGGATAAAATGGAAAGTAAATTTAAGATACCAATTATAAATAAATGAAAAGAAAATTAAAGTAAAAAATAAAGTCAAAGACATAACCATTAAGATTACAAGTAATTAAGGAGAATGAAACATTAAAGGCAAATTAATCATGAATATCTAATTGACAACAAATTTGAGAAAGTTTTTAAACAACAAATGATTGAAATTAAAGCAATTAAATTATATTCATATATAAAATTCATAGTAAAAAAATGAGAATTATAAAAATTAGTGATTAAATTATAAAATATTAAAGTTTAATAGATATAATTCGAATATTATGAAATCTAAATATTAAAATTGTAATTTAACCATAATAAATTAATTCAGGATTAAAATATAGTTACTAAAATTATAAAGGACTAAAATGAGTATTTATCATAAATATTATAAAAGTATGGTAGTGACTAAATTATAAAGTACATACAATTAAAAGACCGAATTTAAATGATCATAAAATAATTTCAGTGACTAAATCATAAAAATTGCAAATTCAGAGCACTAGGAACATGATTTCACCATGCGGGAAATTACATCCAGATCCTTGGGTCTTTTTATTCATTTTCTTCTTTTTCATTCTCTCTCAAAGTGAGAGAGATGAAAAAAACCTCTGCCCTCTCTCTAAACTCATCTCGCCGGAGGGAGTTTCGGCAGCCGCAGACCACCGTGCTCCGGTGGCGATCGCCGCCGCCAGCCATCGTTCATGGTGACCGAAAAACACCAAAATACCCAAAATTGTAGTCTTGTTTATCCTAAACCCTGTTCCAAGGTTATTTATACCTAAAACCCTACCGCACGTCTTAGATCTACGATTATTACCTTCGACTTTTCGTTTCTTCGGTGGCAAGTGAAAGCTCCCGCAACGGTAAGACTCCTTTCCCTCTTTTTATTTGTTGTTTTGGCCGTTTGGGTTGTATTTCGTCTTTCTATTTCTTTCGTTTCTGTATGTGGGTTATTGCTCTCGGTTGGTTGATGTCTGTCTCCGTTCCCTCCTTTTGCAGGTTTGGTGGTGGCTTTTATAGCTACCACAATGTTCGGCTCAGACCAGTCCAAAGGGGAAGCTTTGGTGAGTCACCAAACTATTATGGTGACTCACCCCTAGAGCAACGACATGGAGGGGCAGTTGGGTCTTCTGGAGCCTTCTGTTGAGGCGTCGTGGCAGAGTAGACCGTCGGCAGCATCGGGTTGGGTCACCTGGCAGTGGAATGTCGGCAATGAGCGGCGGCTGTGGCTTCTGGAAGCTTGAGGCGGCGGCTGGAGCTAGGGTTTAGAAACCCTAACTGAAGCCCCAAATGTTTAGGGTTTCCATCTAATCTAGGTCGGTTCTGGGTTGGGTTTGTATTTTGGGCCTGTAATATAATAAAATTAATAATAATAATAATATTATTATTAATTATTAATAATAATAAAATAGTAAAAACGAATTGACAAAAACTAGTGTCTTCAGAGGGAATGAACCCACTCTCCAAACATGAGGTATGTAGTAAAATTTAAAAATCTCATTTCTTTTAACCGGAAAGCTTACATGTTTCATGTTATAACAGCCCACAGGCACAGGCGTATTCAAAATATGATTAGGAGGTAGTTTCTACTCAAAACAAAAGAGGTGAGCTTTCGTTTACTCTATAACTATCCACTAAGCTTATGATCTGCTACTTTTTGTAGGGAGCTTTCCATTTTCAAACTCTTGCTTAACGACTATATGCTATGGTTTGTAACTTTAAATTTTTAATATTCTACTATATTTATAAATTCCAATGTAAATATATTCTGTTATTCTCCAAGGCTTCTTTCAAATAATAGGAAAACTCTTTACAGGTTGTACTGCAACACATTTGTGTTGCTTTGAATCTTCTTCCTGGGGGAAAAAACACCTCCACTATGTCCTTTTCTGCCAGATTTTTTTCTCAAGTAAACTGAATTTTTTTACCAATCAAAGTTGGTTGCACAGGTTGATAGGTTTTCCATAGTATTTAGCTTAGCAACAGGGGCAAACGTCTCCCGGTATTCCACTTCATAAGTTTTAAGTGAACCCTTGTTTTGTAAGAATGAGACTTGGAGAGCTTAGGCTCCCATCCAATCATTTTTTTCGAGGCTCTTATCGACAACTTTTCAATTCTTCCAAGCTTTTGGTACTGAACCTTCACGGCAACTCGCTCAATGGAACTCTCCCTGTCAAATTGGCAAATTTTCGTCTCCTAAAATACTCAACCTCCCCGGAAAACCATTCCTTCAACCATAGGCACACTAAGCAATCTATCTCATTGGAATTATCCTACCTTCTATCGGAATGCTATCCAAGCTTAAAGGGCTTCATCTTTCTCACAATCAACTTGTAGACACCCGTTTTTGTCCGGGTCTTTTTTTTATATTATTATTATTATCGTTATATTATTATTATTACTATTATTATTATTAATTTACAAATTTTACATTTTTGTTGCAGGCTATTAAGCCCATCAGTATATCAGGCCCGCTCAGCAACCCAAACATAGATTAGGGTTTACCCTAATCATCAGCAGCTACCCCGGCAGATGAAATGCCACGCCGATGCCACTGTTCCGGCGCATTCCCGACGATCCAGCCATCGTTCCCACGCCACAATCATCATCTACAGTGAAAAACCTGTAGAACTTCAACCCAAATATCATCTACAGTACCCAACAATAACCAAGTCGGAAACCCCATACCCTAAATCCCAAAATTTCACCTACTGAATCAGAAACCCATTCCTAAATCTGAGACTCATCCCCTATTTTTTCTAGATATCATCATCTCAACAAAATCCAACAAGCAAAAAGGAAAGATAAAAAGACCAAAGAGGAGAAAATATGGGGCATTCGGTGATAACCAAAAAAAATAGAGAGCATTCGAAATTAAAAAACAGAGGAAAGGAAAAGAGAGAGAATCGAAAGGTTACCTTTCAAGCAGTCATAGCCGGGGTCTTCACCGAGCCAAGGTCACCGAGGTTTGAAGGTAACCACTGGTTTTTAGATCTAGAGTGAGGGGTTTGGGTTTTGGGTGATTTAAGTTTGGGGTTTTAATTTGAGGGTGTGAAAGGGGTCGTTTGGGACCGGTTTGGTCTCCAATCGGCGCCAAGCCCTGGCGGTCAGAGTGGAATTCCGTGGCATGGTTTGGGGAGAGTTCAAAGGAACTCTCTCCCTTGGATTGCTTTAAGAAACGACTGAGGAGGAAGTAAATGAGATGGGGTTTCAAAATAACCCTAAAATGGGATTATCTCAACTTTAGTCCTTGTGCTTTTGTAAACATATACCCGTGTCCTGAGATTTAGGGGTTAATGTTATATTTGGTCCCTGTAGTTTGTAAACCTTCAGTTTTCATTAATATATGAAATTTTAATGGTTTTTCACTTTAAGCTCTTAACTTGTTTAACCTTGCAATTTTGTCCTTGTTTGTTTTAATTTTTTATGATATTATTTCAATTTGGTTATACTATTTTAGTATATTCGTATTATGTAATGTATATTTTTTTTTTTGTATTTCATTCCAGTCCCTATTTATTTATTATTATGGTGTTTTGTTTAAATTATGTTGGTTGCCTGATAATTTATATCTTTTCATTTTGATCCCTATTTGATCACTAGTGTGTTATGGGTAAATACTTTGTTTTAAGCTCTGATTTGTGATTTAGTTCATTTTAGTCACTGATTTTAGATGTTTATTTTCTTTGATGGTTTAATCTGGCCATGTCATTTGTAAATATTATATTTTAGTCACTGTGTTATGTATTATACATTTCTTGTAAATATTTGACATTGATCCCGATGTTTATAAATGTTATTCTAATCACTGACCCTGTGATATATTATTTTCATTAATGTTCCAAACTGGTCATGAAATCTATTTTTCTTTCGTTTTAATCATTGTATATTATGAATGCATTTTGGTTTATCTATTTATTTTGCCCTTTTGATTTCTGTTTTATCTATTTTAATCCCTAAGTTTATGTTTCAGCTATTTCAGTCCTTTAATTTCTTGTTTAAATTATTTTGGGTCCTTTGAAATTTTATTTTTGCTATTTTGGTCCTTGTAATTAAATATTTACTTTTTTTTATATCATTTTATTTAGTGATCGTATTATTCATTTGTATTTATGTTAATCCTTCATATATGTACATATCTTTATGTTATGTATTATTTATATCATATGTAAATAAATATGTTTAACTTTATTTGTTGTGTATGTTTTATTTCGTATATTTTCATTTTTATTTATTTCCATTATGTTTCTTTATCTAGTATATGTTATTCGAAATTTTCAAGAACGTATTTTTAGAACGGGCGTAGAAAGTATCACTTGATCGAAGTGGTACAATCTAATACGACGTTTGAACTAAATGGAATTTGAAATAAATCAATTTCTGTTTTACTAATTAATTTGTTTATATTATAATTCAAATGATGCAATGAGTAATTTTGTAAATAACAATTTATTTTATTTCATACAAATTGTCCATATTTAATTTATATTCTATTTGTTTTTTTTATAGATGAGGAAATATTTTTTTACAGATAAGAAATAGACGAGATAACTTTCCCGATGGAGGATTGTTAATCTCGAAGTTTCTTTTCAAGTTAAAGAATTTTTCCCAATTAAATAATTCGAAGGAAATTAATTAATTTCGATAAATGAATCATATTTTAATTGTAGATGTGAATTCATTATTTCCACTATTTACGACAAAGTGTAAGCGACACAGTACCAATTTTGGGCGTTGTAGGGGTGTTTATCCTTCCCCACACGTAACCGACTCCCGAACCTGTTTTAAATGAATCTTTGGTAACGTAGATCAAATTTTGGTCTTATAAAACTATTTTTCTTAAAATTGTTTTTAAAAGACATTTTTAGGTATTCGACCTACCTAACCCAAAGGTCGATGGCGACTCATTTTCAATTTAATTTTAATTAATCCATAATCACCAATTTTTTTTAATTAAATTCATAATCGTTTTAAAAATAATATTTAATTGTTTTACAAAAAAAATGGTTATGACAGCTTGGCGACTCCGCTGGGGACGGCTTTTTTTAGAGAGTCAAGCTGTAGGTCGCTTACACATTGTCGTTGTGGTCGAAATTATGAGTTTGAGTACATAGTTAACTTATGATCCGTTTATTGAAGTTTTTTAATTGCTTCATTTTTATCTGTCATACTAATAATTTAATCTCTGTTTTCAGAATCGTCAAGGTTTTGTCAAGTTTTTTTCCTTGTTTCGTTTTCCTTTTAAAGTCGAAGGTAGGTACGCTCCTCCTCACACACATCACTCGCATTAGCATAACATAAGCTCTAGACACGAGCTTCGATCCAAATTAGTCGGGGTGAATGCTTTACTCTCGTAAGAATTTATTCTTCGTATGAGTTTTAGCAAATAACCCATGGGATACATACCTTATACCTTCGTAGGGATTTATTCCTCATACGGGTATAAGGCAATGAATCCCCTCGAATTGAACTCGTTCCGTTTGAAACCTGTAATGGGTGAGGATAGAGGGTTTGGTAGCCCAATGGGGCACCGACATCAAGGACAATTCGAGTCCCTTTTTCCAGTTAGAGCCAAAACCATGCATATAGTGAACCGTAGAACAGTCACCCTAGGTATAGCTATATCGAACCTATGTTCGTCAGTAGGTACCCAAACTAAGTGTACACCAAGGAGGAGCGTTTCTAAACCCTTATATTTTGCTAAGTTCGTAGAATTTATTTTCTTTTCGAATAAAAGCATGCGAACTAGATATCATGCGGTTAGGACTAATTTCTTGAAAATAGATAATTGTGGGTAGAAAGCATGTCCGGGTAGGATTGTTATCTATTGAAAGCATGTTCGGGTAGATATCATGACGGGGTAGGTGTTATATTTATCTCTGAATAACATTTTTATCCGTATCAATTATTTTACATGTACTAACTAATTTCTTTTCTTTTATTTGCGTGCACTAACTTATCTATTTTCTGCTGTTTGTGTTTTTTTTTCATTCTTCTTTGCATTGCATCATCATAACATAATGCGAAAATGTTGATCAGCAAGGGGAATATTCGAGAGAAAATTTTCACAAGAAGAGATGAAAGTTTTCAATCAAGTAGTCGCATATACAGACATGCATTGAGGGCTAAAAGAAGTCCAGAATACAAGAATAAGACTCGCTCGAAGATAGTGCAGCATCCGAGACTGAAATGATGATCAATTGAGCCAAAAAATACTCCAGTAGTAGATTTTCATTTACAATCATTTCATCTCTAGTCATCAAGGATTGACGCACTGACTTCCGTATCGTCGGGGCATTAACGGAGTCATATTACAGAAACTCTTGAGGGGCATCGTTTTTGAAGACGAAGATCCGAGACGAAGCAGCGATCTATTTCAGACTCAGCATCTAAGCGAATGCATGTCTGTAAAGTGGATTGTCTTGTGATGCGAAGGCTTTCATCACTGGTGAAAATTATTCTAAGATATTCATCGTTGGGATCAACATTTATGCATTTGCATTTGCATCATTTCATTTTGCACAACATTCATTTAAGCAGGTTTACATGCATTAATCGTACCTTGCTGGAAACTTTGAGGAAGCACTTCTAACTGTGCAATTGCATTCACACAGTACTGAGAATGGATGCAAAATTTGAGGAATTAAAGAAAGAGTTGAACGAGAGTTTGCAAAAGATGCAAGTTGAGTGGGAGGTTAAAATGGAGCAGATGCAAAAGACCATTGTGGATCGTATCCTGCAAAATCAAAAAGACCTAGTTGGCCAAATGGTAACAAAAATGGTTGAGCTCAACCAAGGAAGAAGCAAAGAGAAGATTTCCTCGACCGGAGAAACCTCCGAATGTGTGATGTGATAGCCCACGCTAGTCCCCAAATAATTATTTCACCCCATAAGCTTCCAAGCCGCTAAATGAAAAGAGTCAATAACGAGATCCCGGAGAATCTGAAACAGTGGTGCAGAAAGACATTCCAGGGAATGAGAGGACAAAATTCTCACAACGGGATGGATGCAATAGAACTAGTGCTAGTTCCTGACCTGGTGCTCCCGCCCAAATTCAAGATGCCTGAGTTTGAAAAGTACGATGGAACCAGTTGCCCTAATGTCCATCTCACGATGTTTATTCGAAGGATGACTGGATACACTAAAAATGATTGGATGTTGATCCACTGCTTCCAAAACAGTCTGACTGGACCTGCTTCTAGGTGGTATAACCAACTGAGTCGTGCTCAAGTCCGCTCTTGGAAAGATTTGGCTAGTACCTTTCTGAACCAATACAAGCACATGATTGATATGATCCCTGATCGAATAATGTTGCAGAATATGGAGATAAGGAGTGATGAGAGTTTCCGACAATATGCTCAACGATGGAGGGATGTCGCATCTCAAGTGCATCCACCAATGACTGAAAGAGAGTTCATCACTCTATTCATAGATACATTACAGTCTCCTTATATTGATTACATGATAGGGGTTGCCACTAAGAGTTTCTCTGACATCGTCATGTGTGGAGAAATGATTGAAAGAGCTATCAAGAATGGCCAGATATGTGGTACTAGCCATATTGACATTGAGGAAAGAGCTGAGGTCAGTCTAGTGGATTTAGCTAGTATGGGGACCGTGTCTCATAATGTTTTTCGTAAAAAGACATGCATCAATCCAATTCCGATGACATATGAGGAATTGCTCCCAGCTCTAATTGAGAACAACCTGGTGATTCCAGTTCAATCCAAACCAAGAACTGACCCATATCCTGAAGGCCATGATATTAATGCCATATGCAGCTATCACATTGGGATCTCAGGGCATACCACTGAGAATTGTAGGGCATTAAAGTGCAAGGTCCAAGATCTGATCGATTCAGGGACATTAACGTTCAATGTGTAATGGGGCATTCTGATCGGAAGTCGGTCGGGGCATCCATTAGGAGATTTTGTTGCATTCTCATGCATGACATCTTGTTTGAATTTGTTTTTCTTTTGTTCTTCTTATGTTTAAATTTTTGTAAGTCACTTGACGTTCGAACATTGTAAATAAAATACTTCCTTTTGAAAAAATGACAATGAGCAAATTTTAATCTTGAATTCTTTGAATATCATTTTAATTAAAAGCATTTTAATAATTGAGGTTGTAAATCTTTGACAAATGACAAGATTGAACCCTGCAAAACAATGACCCCTTGATCCTAATCCAGAGGTACACCAGAATACATACCATTTTCTTGCAGGGACCGAGCTAGTTTTCTGTTCACATAAAGAGTCAATCAAAGGGTTTGGCATTCAGGTATGTGTTAGGAGCGGATAAAATGGGACAACTAGCACATGAGATTGCAAAACTAATTGGTTATTATTTCTGTTTATGACGTTCAATGATGATCATAATCTTCTCAGATGTAATGGTCAAGTAGATGAATCTAGTTTAGGTCAGTTGCTTGGGAATTGAACTCTAACGATGAGATTTTCTGACCTTCAACAAACACCGAGACTATAACAGGTTGTCCTCAGCAAGCTTAAGAAATGGAATCCGTAAACAAACAAACAAAAACATATATATGTATACAATAAAGCTGAGCTATTCCGCTAAAGCAATTGGTAATAGAGGAAACTCGAAAGCCCTGGCTTTATGAATAGAGTACATTCAAACCATGACATTGATCGGGCATTTGGCAATCCGGTGTATGCTCCACTGTGGTTGTCAAGTCGAAGACTTTGTGACGACATGAATCCTTCAGCTAGCCTGATAAAGGCAATTATAAAATATATGTACAATAAAGCTGAATTCAGCTAGCCAAACAATGGCAAATTAAATCAAATTTACTAAATAAGGAGTTTCGGTGAATATGGACTAAGGGAGTTGAGGAACGCCTGTTATAGTCGACTTCACACGAGCACTCAGAATTCTCGTTTTTATACCGATATTTCTGCACTACCTTGACTAGGTAAGTCTACGAAGCTTGAACAAATTGAAGATTTCAGAGAACTGAAACAAAAGTGTTCTAAAGAGTTTAGCAAGTGACTATGCTAGTGGTGTCATTTTGTTCGCCTTCGATTAAAATGCCAAATCAAGAAAGAGGGGTATGTCATTACCTTCACGAGGACCAATGGATGAAACACACCTTAGAATTTAGGTAGCCAACCTCTAAACCCACCTGTCGATCTTGATATTTGTCAAAGATTTGTAACTATCAATGATTAAAAGAGCATTTGATTCTTTTGATATCCAATGAATTCATGTTTTATGATTGGCTTCAATTGTGAAACTTAGAAGGAGGCAATATTTTTCAAAATTTTGAAAATTCAAGAAGAAGAAAAACATTTTCAAACAAGATTATCTCTCCGGCGGAAATATCTTGGAATTCAACAAATATATCTCCGAAGCTCATAATCGAAGTTGGGCAAGAGAAGTTATTTTGGGGCAAAATTTGATAGGGCAAGGCAAACAAATGATCTCAGGTCAAGGCTTGCAAGAGTACACCCTAGTGGAAATACAAACAAATTGAATCAAATATAGAGTGAAGACTGCTCTCGCGATCATTCTCCTCCCAGATCGAGAAAAGTATACACATACATACATACATACACATACATACATGATACATAAAATTTGTATCAAACATTTATCATCGTGTGCATTAAAGACATTTTCCTCCTCACTTGAGGACAAATTCAATAAAAGAAAATCAAATAAATTTCATCTTGACATCTATCATAACTTCCAAGATAGTTAGTCAAAAATGCATCATTCTGATCTTTTCAGGAAATAAGAGCTCGGAAATAACCAGATGTTTTCAACTTGAAAGAACAATGCAGTCCACATATTTGGCTTCCTGAAGTCAACAATCAGATCTTCTGAAGACGTTTCCTCAACATGCAGGAATCAATAGACAAACTTTGAGCTATTGAGATTATTTTCTTAAAAAAAAAATCATTGAATCTCTTTCTTTGGAAACAAAATTTTGTTTCTCTCGAGACAGTTTCTTTGAGAAAAATCTTTGAGTCTGTTTCTTTGGAAAACAAAATTTACCATCATTGAATTTGTTTCCCTTGAAACAAAACAAACATCTTTGAGATCGTTTCCCTTGAAATGAATTTTGTCTCATTTGAGACAGTTTCCCATGAAACACAGATATTTGAGAACATTTCCCTTAAAAACAAATTTTGTCTCACTTGAGACAATTCCCTTTAAACGTCATCTTTTGAGTTGTTTCATTTGAAATGAATTTTGTCTCTTTCGAGACAGTTGCTTTTGAAACACATTATCTTTGAGCTTGTTTTCTTGAAACAAATCTTTGAGTCTGTTTCTTTTGAAACAAATCTTTAATTTGGTTTCTCTTGAAACCATAACTCCTAAAGATGGCCAGCCGTCTTCATCATGTAGGAACCGTGTCATCCCCAGACCAGATCTCCTCATCACGTAGGAGCCGTGTCAACCATAGATAACCAGCCGTCCTCATCACGTAGGAACCGTGTTATCACCTTTAGATGGCCAGAACTCTTCATCACGTATGAGCCGTGTCATTCCCCAGACCAGATCTCCTCATCACGTAGGAGCCGTGTCAACCGTAGATAACCAGCCGTCCTCATCACGTAGGAACCGTGTTATCACCTTAAGATGGCCAAGAACTCTTCATCACATATGAGCAGTGTCAACCCTCGACCAGATTTCCTCATCACGTAGGAACCATGTCACCCTTAGACGACCCGAACTCTTCATCACGTATGAGCAGTGGCGTCCCCACCAACAAAACTATCCATTTTTTTAAACCAAAAAGAGGAGAACCAGACAAAAACGTGTTTTCTTGTCGTCTTTGCCCTATTCTTGTTAACACAAGAATGTGCAAATAGGGGCAGCTGTAGACACCCGTTTTTGTCCGGGTCTTTTTTTTATATTATTATTATTATCGTTATATTATTATTATTACTATTATTATTATTAATTTACAAATTTTACATTTTTGTTGCAGGCTATTAAGCCCATCAGTATATCAGGCCCGCTCAGCAACCCAAACATAGATTAGGGTTTACCCTAATCATCAGCAGCTACCCCGGCAGATGAAATGCCACGCCGATGCCACTGTTCCGGCGCATTCCCGACGATCCAGCCATCGTTCCCACGCCACAATCATCATCTACAGTGAAAAACCTATAGAACTTCAACCCAAATATCATCTACAGTACCCAACAATAACCAAGTCGGAAACCCCATACCCTAAATCCCAAAATTTCACCTACTGAATCAGAAACCCATTCCTAAATCTGAGACTCATCCCCTATTTTTTCTAGACATCATCATCTCAACAAAATCCAACAAGCAAAAAGGAAAGATAAAAAGACCAAAGAGGAGAAAATATGGGGCATTCGGTGATAACCAAAAAAAATAGAGAGCATTCGAAATTAAAAAACAGAGGAAAGGAAAAGAGAGAGAATCGAAAGGTTACCTTTCAAGCAGTCATAGCCGGGGTCTTCACCGAGCCAAGGTCACCGAGGTTTGAAGGTAACCACTGGTTTTTAGATCTAAAGTGGTTTTGGGTGATTTAAGTTTGGGGTTTTAATTTGAGGGTGTGAAAGGGGTCGTTTGGGACCGGTTTGGTCTCCAATCGGCGCCAAGCCCTGGCGGTCAGAGTGGAATTCCGTGGCATGGTTTGGGAAGAGTTCAAAGGAACTCTCTCCCTTGGATTGCTTTAAGAAACGGCTGAGGAGGAAGTAAATGAGATGGGGTTTCAAAATAACCCTAAAATGGGATTATCTCAACTTTAGTCCTTGTGCTTTTGTAAACATATACCCGTGTCCTGAGATTTAGGGGTTAATGTTATATTTGGTCCCTGTAGTTTGTAAACCTTCAGTTTTCATTAATATATTGAATTTTAATGGTTTTTCACTTTAAGCTCTTAACTTGTTTAACCTTGCAATTTTGTCCTTGTTTGTTTTAATTTTTTATGATATTATTTCAATTTGGTTATACTGTTTTAGTATATTCGTATTATGTAATGTATATTTTTTTTTGTATTTCATTCCAGTCCCTATTTATTTATTATTATGGTGTTTTGTTTAAATTATGTTGGTTGCCTGATAATTTATATCTTTTCATTTTGATCCCTATTTGATCACTAGTGTGTTATGGGTAAATACTTTGTTTTAAGCTCTGATTTGTGATTTAGTTCATTTTAGTCACTGATTTTAGATGTTTATTTTCTTTGATGGTTTAATCTGGCCATGTCATTTGTAAATATTATATTTTAGTCACTGTGTTATGTATTATACATTTCTTGTAAATATTTGACATTGATCCCGATGTTTATAAATGTTATTCTAATCACTGACCCTGTGATATATTATTTTCATTAATGTTCCAAACTGGTCATGAAATCTATTTTTCTTTCGTTTTAATCATTGTATATTATGAATGCATTTTGGTTTATCTATTTATTTTGCCCTTTTGATTTCTGTTTTATCTATTTTAATCCCTAAGTTTATGTTTCAGCTATTTCAGTCCTTTAATTTCTTGTTTAAATTATTTTGGGTCCTTTGAAATTTTATTTTTGCTATTTTGGTCCTTGTAATTAAATATTTACTTTTTTATATCATTTTATTTAGTGATCGTATTATTCATTTGTATTTATGTTAATCCTTCATATATGTACATATCTTTATGTTATGTATTATTTATATCATATGTAAATAAATATGTTTAACTTTATTTGTTGTGTATGTTTTATTTCGTATATTTTCATTTTTATTTATTTCCATTATGTTTCTTTATCTAGTATATGTTATTCGAAATTTTCAAGAACGTATTTTTAGAACGGGCGTAGAAAGTATCACTTGATCGAAGTGGTACAATCTAATACGACGTTTGAACTAAATGGAATTTGAAATAAATCAATTTCTGTTTTACTAATTAATTTGTTTATATTATAATTCAAATGATGCAATGAGTAATTTTGTAAATAACAATTTATTTTATTTCATACAAATTGTCCATATTTAATTTATATTCTATTTGTTTTTTTTATAGATGAGGAAATATTTTTTTACAGATAAGAAATAGACGAGATAACTTTCCCGATGGAGGATTGTTAATCTCGAAGTTTCTTTTCAAGTTAAAGAATTTTTCCCAATTAAATAATTCGAAGGAAATTAATTAATTTCGATAAATGAATCATATTTTAATTGTAGATGTGAATTCATTATTTCCACTATTTACGACAAAGTGTAAGCGACACAGTACCAATTTTGGGCGTTGTAGGGGTGTTTATCCTTCCCCACACGTAACCGACTCCCGAACCTGTTTTAAATGAATCTTTGGTAACGTAGATCAAATTTTGGTCTTATAAAACTATTTTTCTTAAAATTGTTTTTAAAAGACGTTTTTAGGTATTCGACCTACCTAACCCAAAGGTCGATGGCGACTCATTTTCAATTTAATTTTAATTAATCCATAATCACCAATTTTTTTTAATTAAAGTCATAATCGTTTTAAAAATAATATTTAATTGTTTTACAAAAAAAATGGTTATGACAGAAGAGAAGTCCCTCAATTTGGTGCTACGAGCGGCTTAATCTCTCCCACAAAAATCTCCAAGGCAAATTAAACAAACTATTGCCACATTAGCCAGCTGAAGCATTTGAAGAGAGATTGATCTTAGTGTAATCCCTCTTGATGGTCGTGACAAGCTTGCATCCAGCAAGCATCGATCACTAAATGAAACATCTGTGGAGTTGATATCAGTAATTTCGACTTTGGCTGCAGTCTAGTTGCTTCCTATTGATAAGCAAAGTTATGCTTTCAAAATTATATTTCCAACTAATTTCTGGCTTAAATGCTTCCTTTCAATCATGGTTTCAGGAGAGGAAGTCATCAGCGGAGTTAAAGAAACAGCAGCGGTTTCTTCAACTCAGTCCAATCCCTCATAGCTTACAACAAACAAGCTCTTATAAAAAACTAAAAAAAGTGACAAATATAAATTCATAACCAATAATCCCAACAACTTTATTACGAGTTTTCCTACATATTGAACATAAAAGTTCACACACAAGAAAAGACACCAAACATCGGCATTCAAACCGTCCGACTTAACTAGTTTTCTAGGCACTCTTCTTGCTGCAGAGCTCCTCAATGAGATCTGCAGCATCTTGAACAGTTGTAATGCTCTGTGCATTGTCTTCTTCCACAGTGATTCCAAATTCTTCCTCCAGTCCCATCACAATCTCAACCTGAAATGGTATTCTAACAATTATAACACAAACTACAAGCAATGATCTTTCAAGTTAAAAAACAACCACTTAACAAATTCATGCTCCCCTTGATCCTGCACACTACTTATATGTGCATAAGATTAAATCGAGGAAAGAACATCAAAGGGTTATAGAGATGGGAGAGTACCGTATCAAGGGAATCAGCTCCAAGATCAAGAAATGTCGATTCACCGGTGATTGGTTTGTCATCTTCTACAGCTAGTTGTTTCCTTACTACTTCACAAACTTTATCCAGAGTCTCTTTTTTGGCCTGTAAAATGACATTTAGCTCAAGGCATCATCATTATGTTATTCACCATCAGTATAACTGTCAATTCTGCATAACTATGGATCATAACTAGCATATTTACAGCAAACCCTTCATATGATAGAGAAGATGACAATATTTTAATACTCATGCAGGCGTGATAAATATGAAGAGAAAACATACAGTTTAATGATATTTTTCCGAAACTCCAATTGAAGCATATCAAAGAGAAAGTAGTTAAGTATATATATATTGTAACAGGGGAAGTGCATTCTCATGATCACTACCACATCTACAAAAGTAAGTACTATAGAAACTAATATCATTGTATTCAGCTAGAAACATACAGCACAGCTTATCTGCAAGCGAGCAGGCATTGGACGCATTGTAAATGAGAGGCTTCTTCCTCCCTGCTTCATAAATGAACCCAATTTCAACCCAGAAACACTCCTTGAAGCCTGCCAAAAGAAGTTCAACAGCACAGAAATCAGCCAATAATTTACATAAAAAGAATAGTTCTGGAAGAAACAACAATCTTCAAAAGTAGATCAACACCTTATTCCAAGCAAAACAGAAACTTTACTTCTGCACATCAATCCCAAATCCAACAATATACTAATAAAATTTCATAAGCACTAAAATTTTCTTTCTACTAATGATAAGTTACAGGTCACCATATGTGAATTCTCATGGTACTAAAGTTTCCATCTTTACCATATATTATGTCATTCGTATGTGATGTTCCATGTTATTATCGAATTAATTCCATTGAAAATCATGTACAGAAAAAGAAAGAAGTCAATACCGCAAACTTTCTTAAACTAAAAAAAAGGAATTATACCCAGAATCTATTGCTTCCCTCCCTAGAACAACTTATTGAGGTGGAAAAAAAACAGATCTCCTTCCGGTTAGTTGCTTTTTACTCTCTACCCAATAACATAATTGATTATAGAAGAACGACTAACCATAACGCAACACCAAATCAGCAAAAATCCTTCGTTCTAAATGCAAGTGAAAACATTTCTTATGTTCTCGGTTACAATTTGAATTAACAAATAATAATTATTTACATCCAAATAAAAATCAAAGAAAAAAACCCGAGAGCAAAAATCCTAAAAAAGATAATAGAAAAAAATAAAAATAAGGAGAATATATTAGAATGTCTCAAATCCCAGATTAACCCGATCAAATCATCCATGAAAGAAGTTGAGCTAAAAAATTGAACAGCAAAGCCTCGATAACAGCAATAATCCCAACATTAGACTAAAATCCATAAAAACAGAAACAACAAACAGATCAACTGAAACAACAAACAGATCGAGCAAAAAAATACCCAACAAACAAACAAATAACAAAGAATAAGAAAAATAAACGAGTTAGTAGCTAAAAAAGATAGAAGAGAGGAGAAAGTACAAGGGTGTTGCGAGGCTGCATGGTGATTGATGAACCAGCCATGGATGCCATTAGAGGGGATGCTGAGATACGAGAGGACGGAAAAGAGAAACGGCGAAGAGATCGAGGAGAGTGCGGGGGAAGAAGATGAATGGAGTGATCTGAGGGTTTAAGAGTTTGGTTTTTATAGCATTGACAACGAGTTGGAATCTTGTGTTGCACTGCGCATGGCACATGGGGGACATAGATCCACTGGGACTGTTTTTATTTTATTTAGGGTAAATTACAGGAGATACCATTAAACTTTAGATGTTATATCGTTTATACTATTAGGCTTTTAATTTTTCCAATTGTAGTATTGAACTTTAATTTTTGTTTCAATTATATCATTAGACCGTTAAATCGTTAACAATCAGATCAAAATGACATTGTTTTGGTGAAGTGTATACATCGATAATCGTTAGTCACGTCGACAACCGTCAACCATGCCATTGTGTCTTTAATGATTTAACAGTTCAGTGGTATAATCTAAACGCAAATCAAAATTTAATGTTATAATTGATAAAAATTAAAAGTTCAGTAGTATAAATAATACAATACTTAAAATTCGATGGTACTTGATGTAACTTTTCCTTTTATTTAACATAGATTTTAAAAAATAAATGTATCTGTCGTGATTTTAGAATTTTGAGAGTTTAATTGACATATTTAATTAAACATGTAAATATACACACGCAAAATAATAATAATGTTAATAAATTTATTAGACTATTACTAAGGTTAATAAATATAAATGACAAGTTGAATATAAATTGTATTGGATTACATCTAGATTTGATATTCAGTTAAACAATAAATTAAATTATTTAATGTTTAAATTTGAAATTAATATATATATCATTCAATAAATATTAGATTGGATTGTTTAATATTTAAAATTTAAAATGGGTATGCGATAATTGAGATAGAAGGCCCGACTCGAAGACATTTCTTTCGATAACTATAGCCTTAACAAAATTAACCTTATATGATACATAACAAAAACCGTTACGGTTCAAGCTTCTGGCTCACCCTATACAAGAATACAAGATGTTGGCGTGTTTGAGATCAACTCCGGAGCATAGTAGCCGAATTGTCGCAGCAGTCTCTCAGAGTAATTGAGATAGATTAATGTTCACTCCTTTTGGTTGGGGAGCCGGGAACGAACGGAACGAAACCCCGGCCACCAAACATGGGCCGCATGAAGGCGTTATCAAATTTGCGCCAGTAGTGATGAACGGTGTGTGTTGGAGTCGTAAGAAGTGCGCGGATGCTGCTTGGCCGCTGACCTCCCTTTGGACTATCATCAAAGGAGTCCCCGAGAAACGGCGTTGTAGCCGATTTTGGAGAAGACTGCCCGGAGCGCATGCTTGTTGTTACTTTGGGATGAGGTATCAAGAACCTTATTAAAGGTTTAGTTAATAGTCCAAAAACCTGATCAGCCGAAACAACAGAAAAAGAGTTACCAATATCTCCAAAAACCCGATCAGAAAATGATGACAGAATGTGGAGTTCAGGTATGTGATTCGATCATGCGAATACAAACTTCAGATAAAGAGCTACTAAGACGGATAAGAAAACATGACCGGGTAATGATGATACAGTTCTTGCAAATAAGAACTTCAGATAAAGAGCTACTAACATCTACAAGAAATCGTTATGCCAAAGATAAAAAAAAAGAACAAGACTAGGAAAAAGATGCTAAAACATGGTATTTAGGCGTCGGATTTTACAGTGCGAATACAAACTTCATCTATGTGAAATAGGGATGGCAACGGGCCGGGTTCGGGCCGGGTATTGGTCCCCCGTCCCCGTTCCCGTTTAAAAAACTCGTATTCATCCCCGCTTAAAAAATCGCGGGGATTTAAACGGAGATCCCTAACGGGTAATCGGATAAAACCGCGGGGAAACGAGTATCCCTGTTTAGCATAAACAGTTATTTAAACGGGTATCGGGCCGGGTATATATATTTAAATTAAATATATAAATATTATATAAATATTTTTAATTTAAATTAAATTTATTAATATTATATATATATATATATATAAAATAATTATTTTTAATATTTATCGGGTTGGGTATCAGGCCGGGTAATCGGGGCGGATATTACTAAACCCGTCCCGTTCCCGTTTAACATAAACGGTTTTTTCCGTCTCCGTTTAGCATAAACGGGTTTTCCCGTCCCCGTTTAATTTGATTTTCGATTTTTCCCGTCGGGTTCGGGTTTTTTTGCCATCCCTAATGTGAAACTCGAATCCTCAGTTAAGACTCTACATCAGATCTTTAACCAAAGGGACAAGAAGAACAAAATAAGATGCCAGCCAAGGAATATCTAAGTAGTAAAAATAAGATACCACAGTGCTAAAAAGAACGACGGTGATAGTGCTTGTAATCATAATGGCATCCAATCGCGATTGAGTGTGCCCTCCCTTTGTAAACTGCATTTTCATTACATAAAGTCTATCAGATTTTCAATCAAATCTCTGAACTTAACTCAAAAATGCGTCAAACATTTTTTTTTTAATTTCATCGTAATCTTTTAGAAAACTTTACCTGATTATATGCAAGTGCCATAGATACAGCACCTCTCATGAGACCAGACCACCATATTATGATCTGAACAAAAGATTACAAAGATATTGTAATGCCAAATGCCAAACAACATTATTAATTGATTTTGGAAGCAAAAGAGAGCGCCACAAACACGTACTTGTTCCCTAAAACTGATCTTTTCACTAGGTGATTTTTTGGCCAAGTTGGTTAAAAATGACAGGGGAAACACAAAAGCTGCTCTTCCGGCCATAACCAGCAAAAGCAGTACGGAACTAACCATGATTGATGCTCCAGGTCTGCAAAGAGGAGATCAAATCCAATGTCACAACATCAGATCATTCTGTATATAGATGTTATTTTGTACAAGTTGCAAGGGAGATAAAGGAAATGGAAAAGAGAATCTGAAAAATATACCTGAAGCAAAAGGATCAAGACCAAATTGACATACATTTTACCAAAATTTACTTATTCCAGCTGAAGCATAGAGTTATGCACTCAGACTTAGGTGTGATTATCGGATACGAACGTGTTTAAAATTTTTCCATATATTTGAAGACTTTGAGTGTGACATTTTGTCAGACAAATGATAAGTTGAAGCAGCATCGGCATAGAGAATACCTATCATTTACAAAGCTCCATGTCTCAATGCCCAAGGCATCCATTCCAACATAGAGAAAAATAAAAATCTCAGCAACAAATGACAGGGTAGCAAAAGCATGCCTGTAAAAAAGATCCGAGTCATTTGAGGCATATAAAGAGTTAAACATTCGTTTAAGAGGTGTTAAGCGTCTATACCAAGACCAATTAGCAATAGTTACAAGGGTGTAACTTGAATATAAGAATACAGAACCCCCAACTTATGTAAGATAACACCAGTTAACAAGTTCTCTTCCCTCCTAATATCAATGATCCATGAACTTTATTGTCTCTAAGACAGTAATATGGAGGATACATACTTGGAAGTTACTCGTGAACTCTCAGTAACATTGTGCCACGTATAATGCGACATCACAATCCCACAAAAAAACACGGTGAGAATGCCACTCAAATAGAACAGCTGCAGGGGATGCAGTATTAGATTTATCCAAATGAAATAAAAATGAATGCAATAAACTGCCATATTATCCTGAGAAGAGTCTTTACTTCAGCCATAATATATGAAAGGTATGCCATGAGCATCATAAGAGCAAACTCTCGATCTGTTGAGTGCCTGGATAATGTTAACATTCAATTAGTTCTCGACTTAAAAGACTGTACCATAAAAAACTGTACTGTAACAACAAAATTCATGTTCTGTTGGAGTCTTCTGTAGAGTAAAACATTTTAATATAAAAAACGATTAAAAACACTATTTCTCTAAAATTTAATTCCCTAGAAAGGAGTATCAGATTCTTATAGAAGTATATTGAGATTTTATTTTCAAGAGCTAGTTGATATAAAACCCAGATAGCATCCGAAACATACCTTCCAAAGTATAACGTTTTGATGATATAAGCACTTACCAGTCCAACCTGAAAAGAAAAGAAAAATATCACACCTTGGGGGAAGCTATGTTACCGGACTCCTGTGTGAGAGTCGGATACATGTATGTGTCCGATACAAATATTTTCAATTTTAGAAGCTTTTCTAAGTATTTGGAGGGTCCTTAAAAGGATATATCCCCAGATACCAATGTTCAAAACTGCTTTGGACGCAGTCAAGGAAATGAAAAATCAGATAAATGTAAAGTGAAAGTGCAATGTTCACAGAATGAAATCATATTTGTATGAAAAGCGACTTACAACCACTCCTAGCAGAGTGCTTGCTGAAAATAAATAAAAAAACTTTCCAATAAAATGCAAAGCAATTCCAGGACTCGTATTAGTGAGGTCAAAACTCTGGATTGCATTGAAAAGCACCACTGATGTTGCATCATTTACAACACCCTCCCCAAAAACCAGACTGTAGAGCAATGGAGTCTCATCCTGATTAAGAACCTGTACCATCAGAAGAAGCACCTTAAGTTTAGTAAGTTTGATATACTAGTAGTTCAATTTAGAAATGCTACTACAATTTCGATTTATGTATACCTGCAGTGTGCAAACAGAATCTGTTGCAGCAAAGATTGCACCAATTGCTGAAAATTGCAACAACAAAAAATAGTAAGATGCAGAAACATGAATCAAACCAGTTTGAAAAGGAAGGGGGCAATAAGGGAAAATACCTATAAAACCTCCCACATCCAATGACCCAATGTCCATTTCCTTAAAGAACTTAATAACACCTGTTTGAAGAATAAGAGATTCTATCACAACCACCAAATTAATCTCGAGAATATTAAGAAGTACATCTACAAACCAATCCGACCCCTTATGTTGCCCCTGGGCTGCTAACCCCCAAAGGTCACCCGTAAAACAATATATAAATTAAAGGTATTGTATATCTATCAACAGAATCTATAAAGTAGTAGAAATTACCTATAGATATTATTGTACAAGATATTAATGTACCAACAGCACCAAATAGCATGATGGTAATAAAGTTACGGAAAAATTGCTTCTTTTTCACAGAAAACCTGGGAAAGAAGCAGAGATCAGAAAAGGCTTTAGGAAGGCAAATAATAAACTAAATGTAATCTTGTTTTTTTCCCTTAAAACAGAATTTAATTAAAAAGTAACCTCAACATTGCAGGAAAGACACCTGTGATCTTATATACAATGTTGAAAAGAAGAAGAAATTCTCAATGCAGTCAAATTCAAGCTAGCTCCATTACTTTGAACACTCATTTTCTCTAAAGCATCTGTGTTCAAAACCCTTGAACACATATCCAGATATGGCCATCAGGACGGCCTTCCAAATATCTTACGGATGCATGAAAAGGCTTGGAAAAAATTGAACATACTCATATGGACAGGTATCTATATTTGATACTCATACTCAAGTCCCGGCAAAATGGCTTAAAACCAGGGAAGAGGAATTTAGACAAAGTAAAGTTCCCTGTTGAATAATTGTTGCATAGCCATCTATTTTAGCTTATATAATCTATAACTAACAATCTCCATTTTTTCCATTCACAAGAGAAAGAAAATTGAAACAGAACAAACTTACCCAGCATTGAATATAATAGGGGGGAGAAGATAAATAAAGAAGAGATCTTGACTGAAGACTAAAAGACGTGAGCTTTTACCCCCACTTGCCAACAAGATAATGACCCCAGTAAGAAGACCCTGCCGTAAAATCATTAAATTCAAATGTGCTAGAACAAGTAGAACATATAATCCAAGCATAACCAAAATTAGCCTAATTGTTTAAAATAGAATAAATTCACGTTTATAAATGACAAACTCACAATAATAAGGGCAGTAATCGATCCATTCATCCATCGATTCTCCTCCAAAAGATGACTGATCACAATGGAAGTGCAAAGAAGCGCGACAAATAGGTTCATGGAGACCACAGAGGCATGGTCTGAATATAATGTTTGTAAGTTGGATAAGACAGCAGCTACCTGAGATGCCACCATTTTGACCTCTTGTTTATTGAAAACAATCAATTTATTCCAATTGAATGAAGTTATAGATCAAATCTTTTGATTTGTATTCTCATTCAATATTATATATCTTCAAACACTTCCAGGCTTCCTTAAGAACTCTGCATTTTACGGAAGAACCCAAAGAGTTATACTCATTTCTTCGCATATTCGTTCTCAAAACGTACATTTTTCTCCCATTTTTCTTTCTTTATGTTTTGTTTATCCGAACGTTAAAAAGAACAAGAAACTTATCGAATTGATTTGAAGAATCAATAACAACAACATGCATGAAGACCGCATTTATGTTTCACCATTTTACAACTACTTTTTTCAAATATCAGCAATAAAACGTCCAAAAACAAAACAAAATAAAACTTACCGAATCGTCTTGAATGGACAAGATCCTTTCAAAGTTTGTTTCTCTATCCGCAAGTCTTATGTGATTTGAAAGAATCCAAAGTTCCACCTTTTCGAAAATTTCCTACATTAATCTTCCACCTTGCAATCTGCAACAATCTCCCAAGAAATTTCCAGCTTCAAAAATTTTTTCCTTTTGATGCGTTGAAACTTTTTTGAAATTTTGTGTTTAGATTTAGGGAAATGGGATTGGAGCTTTTTATTTTACGACAACCTAAAGAGAAGGAAGGGCCGTGTTGCGCGGGCTATCATCTGAATGCAAAGAACATAGACGACTCATGACAAAAATTTAAAACGTGAAATTAAATCAGGACCGTCGGATTTATTGACGTATCTGCTATAAAATAAAGAGAAAATAACCGACAAAAAATGTCTTATAATATACGATTTTAACCAACTTTTTTTGGATTTGCCAAAATGACCAACTAAATCGCAATGCGATCGATAATTCGCAACGCGATCTCCGGTATCACAAATCAGTTTCCAGATTCGCAACGCGAACATCGACTATTGCAACGCGAACTTCGACTATCGCAATGCGATTTTCCAAATTCGTTGTGATAGTCCAAGTTCGCGTTGCGATAGTCGAAGTTCACGTTGCGGTCGTCCAAGTTCGCGTTGCGATAGTCCAAATTCGCGTTGCGATTTATTTCAAATTGTCCAAGTTCGCGTTGCGATTTATTCCAAATTCGTTGCGATAGTCCAAAATCGCAACGACCACGACCCGACCCGAGACGGACGGCGGCGGCGGCGGCGCGCGAGAGTCTCTCTTGTTCTCTATCACTCAACAAGGAAGTGGGAAAACCAAGCCTTAAATACCATTCCCAATAGTATTTTCAATACTATGTGAGATTAAGCATTACCAACACTTGTTCCCAATACTATGTGGGATTGAGCCTTAAATAGTGATATTATTTGTGAATTATAGTTAATGACTTTAGTATTTGTATGAAAAGTATTTGTGGTTCGTTTAGTTTTCATGCAATTTTAATTTATTTTCAATTGATTGTAATTGCACGATAACAATTTTTTTTATTCTCGCGAGTGATGCAATTTTTTTTGAATGTTTTGCTTAAAATTGTAATAATCGCGATTGATTGTAGATTGACTTTTAATTATGACATATTTAATCGTATAATACTAATGTAATTGGTTGTTGATTCAGTTGTTTTAAGGTGCATGATTGTTAATTGTTTCCTGAATAATCACATAGTATTGGAAACAAGTGTTGGTAATGCTCAATCCCACATAGTATTGGAAACACTATTGGGAATGGTATTTAAGACTTGGACTATCGCAATGCGATAGTCGAAGTGCGCGTTGCGAATATGGAAACTGATTTGCGATACCGGAGATCGCGTCGCGAATTATCGATCGCATTGCGATTTTGGCAAATCCAAAAAAAATTGGTTAAAATCGTATATTATAAGATATTTTTGGTCACTAATGTTATTTTCTCTAAAATAAATTACGTGGTCTAGACGATGGTTTAATATGCGAGTTATAACATAAGACAAATAAGATTTTATGTTACACTGGAATTTATAAAATTTTAAATTAAAAATAATAAAATATTAAAAAAAATATAAACCATATAAAAATTTAAATTTTTTAGGAACAATTACCCCTCCATACCCGTCTTATTATATTATCCTTTATAGTTTATTTCACAACCACAAAAAAATGTGTGTTCATCAACAAAGTTTTTGATAATTTTTTTCATGAATTGTTAATATAATATCCGTTTATTAAGTTAAATAAGTAAGTATGAATAAAATATTTATGTTCGTTTAATAAATGAACAAACACAAATAAAAGTGTGTTCAGTTCGTTTATATTCATGAATAAATTTAAAAGGTCATTTATCGACTTGTTTATTGGTTCTTCTTTTCCTTTATTTATTTTTATATTTTAAATATTGGTGATGGTAAGACTAAAACTAAACAGAATGTGAACTTTAGAGTTGAAACTATGAAACTTAAGGACTAGTGTTGTGATTTCACAATTTTCTTAATATATAAACGGATTGAACATGAGCATCTTTAAAAAGAAAAAAAATACTAAAAAAATCAAACGAACATGAATCAATTATGAATAATTTTAAAAATAAACAAACCAACACGAACATAATCTTATTCATCCAAATCTTGTTAGTTTACGCCACTTATCACAAATGAGAAACAGGGTTAATTAAAAGTGAAACGAGCATCGTAATTAGAAAGGTCGTGGGCCATGTGGCCCGCCCAACAGTGGCCCACAGCAGCTTTCCAGCATGCAGCAGCAGCAAAGAACATAAAAACTACACCCAAGAAACAGAAAAAATAAATTGTGTAGTAGCAATAATTTTGATGAACGAATTTTTCCAAAATAAATAAAGTTATGTAAAATTATTTTGAATTTAACGAGGTTGAATGATTTATGAAAGAAGAAGAAAAGCATGTAAAATTAAAATAATTTCATTGCTAATAATATAAGAGTTGAAAATGCAAAATTATAAGGTTAGCCACTGTGACGAGAACGTTTTTATTGTATGTGTAATGAAACTCACCATGATGAAATAAGACGGCAAATACCACCACAAATGAAATGAAAGCAGCCGGCAGGAGGCCCCGGCGGCGGTCCCCATCCTGGTGGCGGCATGTTTTTCTCTTCTCTTCTGTGTGTATAGAGATTATTACGATTTATACACAAAGAGAGAAGCCTAGTGGCTAAGAGTAGTAATGGTGTTGGACTGGTAAGTAAAATCTCATCTGCTGGTCTTTCAACCCTACTCTTCAAACTCACATAGATTTGGCTCAACAAACCCATTTATCAATTATCATTGCCTAAATGCTTAGAATTCTAACACTCATAGACATGCGTATGACTTTATGTTACAAAAATGAATTTATGAAATTTTGAGGGCAAAAAAAACATCATAATTTATGATGAAATGACATTCTAAGATTATATCTTATTTAGAGTTTTGATGAGTTTATTGGGCTTTAGACTTCGTTCAAGGTTAGATGATATTCACTCCCAGTCTATTAGCAGCCCAAACCACATGGAGATTTCAGAGGCGCCTAGGGTTTTCACCGTTATAAAACTGGAAAGCCGATTCCTTTCTGGACCAGCTACTTGATCTTATCTGAGCAGAGAACTCGAGGGCTTCCTTCTCCCTCAGCCGCCCTCCGCCTTAAGGCGATGCCGGTGGCTCCGCCTTAGGGCGGAACGAGAGTGGGTTTCAAAGCCTCTCGTTGTTTTCTGCAGTGAAGACTGCCCGCAGTCGAGAGCCTTCAATGAAATCGAACATTGTTGGCAGTGACGGCATCGCGGGCTAAATTCCCAGTTCAAAAGTTTTGGTAAAATTAATTCGTTCTTCATAATTTATTTATCTTAGAATCTTCTGTTTCTTGTGGATTTGTTCAATTTTACCCAATCATTCAAATACCTTCTCTTTAAGTAAATTTTAGCATTGCCATAGAACCCTATTGAAAATAGAGTACAAGATCGTAACTAAGGATTTATCATATTCGGAGACCCATACATGAAAAGATTTGGGATTCTAATCAAATCATAGTACTGAAGGTTGCAGTCGCAGTTGTTGACGTTGTGAATGTTACGCCCGTGATTTATTTTTTTAAAAGTAATTCTAATTTTATATTACCGATACATTTTACGGTACTGGCCGCAACTTAGCACTGTGAATCAAATGGTATCGGTTGTTTAGGGTTTTGATTCTTAGCATGTTGTCCTTTAATATAAGCATATTGAGAGAACAAAATAATCATTTTTGGCCTATTTGATCAGAAGAGAGTAAAATTCGATTTGAAAATTTAGTGTTTTTCAATTCAAATTTTAAAAAAATTAATTTGAATTAATTTTATATAATAATTTTATAAATTTGACTTAACTCGAATTTTTTAAAATTTGAATAGAGTTATAAAGTAAAACTTGAATATCTCAAATAACTTGAAATTTTTAGTAGATAGTCGATTAATTCTTAAGTTTGAGTCGAGTTTTTGACTACATATAATATATGTATATCACATATGAAAAGTTATACATAGTTATGGGAAATTATTTAAGGTGAAATCTAATAGTATCATGATATTATAAATATTTATAATTAAATTTAAAAAGAAATTTGAATACTTTGACTAGACTAAAGTTTTATAAATTAAACTTATTTTTTTAAAATAAAATATTAGTTATAAAATAAAGTTCATCAATTTTTTGAATCAAACACTCACCCCTATCTTTGATTTACCATGCAGAAAGAGCTGACAAATGGGAAAAAGCAAGATCCAGCCTGACATTGCTACAAGAATTTTGGTTTCTACCTTAAATTCTTCCGAGTTCATATATTTGTTCGATGAGGTGAGAATTTCATAGACTAATTTATTAGGAATATGTGTAAATAGGGTATAATATACGAATCATCACTCAACTTTCTTCTTATTTCTATTTTGGTCACTTAAATTTAAATTTTTTTAATTTAATAACCAAACTTTACCCATTAAATTTTTTTTGTCGCTTGATCGTTAATTTTGCAACGGGATTGTGACAGTCTAATAAAATGATTTTTTATTACCAATCTTGGCTTCCTTGGACAGCCTTTTTATCTCCATGGGAATTGCACTGGGCAGGCCACACTTCCTGAAGATAGCTTCTTGTGTCTGTTATTTTTGCAAATCAAGCTTGAGTGAGCTGCTGCTCAACCCAGCATTATTTGCAGAAATCGGACAAACTTTCATTGAAACATTTGTTTGCAGTTTTCGATCTTGATCTAATAATATCCTAGCAAATCATGTCGCAATAATATTTGATTCGATTGGGAAAAAAAAAGTTCATGTGAAACCTACGGTTTACCGATACTAGAGGTTCTTTAGCAGCAATACAGCTTTCAATCAACATGAAACATGAAATATTCTTACTTAGGAGGCATCAGTTATGCAATCACTTCTGTGGCACTCCTACGTACTTTTCCCTATTTGTTCAAAGATAAGGGACGTCGTATATGCTTGAATATAAAATCACAAATACTACTTTTTGATTATACCTTGGGGTAAAAATGACAGTTTGAATCTTCGGATATCGTGTAAGGGACATAATATATGTTATAAAAGAAGTTTTCATTCAGGTAGCAGACAACTAAGACACAGAATCAGAGAGTTGTACGTTCAACACTTGCATAGAACTGAGTCTAAGATGTGTACAAAGGCAAAATGGCCGTTACCACTTTCCATTTTCCACTGGTGTTATAACTTATATCCACCACTAATATTATCGTTTTATTGTTTTTGCTTCATGTATATTTGAACTCAAGGCCCAGTTATTTCAGTTTGCGACATCTTACAGAGAAAATAAGCAAAAAATTAAGATAAGAATTCATCAAGATGAAAGAACAAAGAAGAAGACACAAATTAAAGAAGAAAAGATTGTGCAAAATAAAAGGGTAAACTACACCATCTGTTACTGAACTTTACTATCTCTTATTCCACTTACTAAACTATCAATTTTTTCATTTGCTCACTAAACTTTATAGATTAAATTTTTTTTGTTACTCGATCGTTTTCTTTCTAACGGTGTGATGATGTGGCAATCAATACTAAAACGATGTAGTTTTGGATCTTATAAAAAGTTAAATTTAGATCAAAACGATGTAGTTTTGATCTAAATAAAAAAAAAGTATTTTTCTTTTATTCTTTCCTTTCATTTTGCTCTTTGCTTCTTCCTTTTTCTTCCTCCCCTTCTCTCTCCATTTCTCTCATTAATCCCATTTGAACTCAGATTTTGATCACCACGTCGGCAACTATTCTGACTACTTCTGACCACCTTCATCATAGATCAATGATTAAGAACTGACTTTTGGATTTTTCTATGTTTTTTTATATTCTAAAATCATTGTCTTTATAAAATCTCAAGTCCTCTCCTATCATCCCCCTCTTCTTCTTTGTTCCATTGTTTATTCTCTCTCATTACTCTATGTTTGCTATCTTGAAAGTTAAAACATATGGATAGAGAAAAAAATTTCAACAATAGAAAAAAGATAAACAAATTTCTTTTTCCTCCGGAAATGATAGATACCCCATAAAAGTCTCGTATCACCACTCCACTCTCTAAGTTTGAGGTACAAATTTTCTTCAACTATTTATTTATTTTTTAGTTTGTTTGTTTTTTTCTAGTTTTAATTTTTAGTTGTTTACTCATGCACCGCATATACTTATTATTTTTTTCATGAGAGAGTTGATATACATTTTTTTTGGGGTTTATCTTCATTCCATTTTTTTCCCATTTGTTTCATCCGACAATGAGAAAAGATTGTGAAGAAGTTGTAAGAGTGAAGGAGATTGGAGAATTGTTCTTTTAGATTTTGACTTCAACTTGCTTAGAATGAATTCTTTAGACCACATCATTTGGTTTTTTTATAGCACTGAATAAAGAATGTAATGTTTTTTTCACATATCTTAAATGGAATATGTTCTTTTTGTGCAATGAACATATTGTTATACAATTAGAATTTGAGTCGCATATTTTTCACCATTTTTCTATCTAATTTAAAGGTCTTGGAAAGAATATGTGGGTTATTGGATTGATTTATCCAAAATGATTTTCCCTTGGGATTTATTTCTTCAAGCATCATATGATACAATTGGACTTCTTATTGTCTCTTTAATTTCTTCTTCAACTATAAAAAATATAAATGATGGTAGCATTGTTCTTTTTAGCTAGTTTCGAAGTCAGTATTTGGTATTGATCTTCGGAAAAGGTGGTCAGAGGTGGTCTGAATAATTGCGGTGTTGTGGTCGGAACCTGGGTTCAAATGAGATTAGGGAGAGAAATGGATAGACGAGGGAAGGAAGAAGAAGGGAATAGCCAAAATGAAAAACAAAATTATTTAGATTAATATTATGTCGTTTTGATCTAAATTTATTTTTTTTATAAGATCCAAAACTACGTCGTTTTGGTGTTGACTTCCACATCATCACACCGTTAGAGAGAAAATGATCGAGTGACTAAAAAAATTATATCTATAAAGTTTGGTGAGCATATCGAAAAAAATTAAAAATACAGTGAGTGAAATGGGAGATAGAATAGCGTTCAGTGATAAGTGGTGTAGTTTATCCAAAAAAAAAGTTGAAAAGTCAAACCATTAGTAAAAGTTTAATTTAAAATGTCATCATTGTTTAGTAAATGTCATTACTCTGTTAATAAATTAGCATAGGAGTGACCAGAAAAGTTTAAAATACAAAATTTAATAATTAAATTAATTTTTTTAAAATTTCAATGACAAATTAGGAAAGAAAGACAGTTGAGTGATGAATTTGGTAATTTACCCATGTAATAATTATAATTAAACTAGTTTTAGGATAATTACCCTATACTTAGAAATGATAGGAATTGCATAGTATTGAATTGGATTTTACTTAATTTATAGGTTTGGTTTTAGGAATGTCTTTAAAATACATATTTATCTTTAATTCCTGTTTTTAGACTATAATTTTCATATATTTGCAATCTATTCTTTTAAATTTATATTTATATTTTTTCTTTATTTTAAGTCTATTTTCTTAAATTTAAATCACATAATTCTGTTGTAAATTAGAATACATATATAATTTTAATTTTTTTACACAATAAAATTCCTCTTTTTCAATTTAGCATGTTAATTTTATATTTTATTTAATTTAATCATTTAATTGTAACTCTTTGCAAATCCTTTCTTCTAGCTAATTCTTTAAATCTTTTACAATTGTATCAATATATTATTCTCAATTTTTTTTAAAAAAATTAACACTATAATTTTAAATTGTATTTAATTTACTAAATAATACTAATATCCCTTGTACACAAATATATTTTCGGAACTATCTTTCGGGTGGGCCTGGAATTGGGCTTCGACTTGAATGAAATGGATTAGAGTCGCCACCGATCATTTATTTTAAGAATTAAATGGGTTAATCGGATACCTCGATTTTTACCTGATCTGCATCTTACCAAAGATTTGAATTTGTCAACAACGGCCTCCCGTTTCAGCTATCGCTTTGCCATATTGCTCTTGTTGTCTTTGAAGGGACTCTCCAAGTCAGTAACCTTTTCTCGTCTTGCCCCTGTAACCTTTGCCGGCTCAAAATGTTGACTTTTGGTGTGCTTGGTGTAAATCTCGGTCCATTCTTAGTATTCTCTTACCATAGCCGGACTTTTGAGCTTTTCATATCTTGTATTATAACCCCTTTGTCCATTAATGCAAATTATTTACATTTAATAAACATGTTTTTGGTAGATCAACACCTCTTTTGAATGATGCAAATAAAATGAAAGGGAAAAAGATGAAAAGAGTTAGTGAGATAATAATCAAAACAATCATGAAAAAGTCCTACCCCACATGCTTGAACCAGTCCTAACCGCATAAATTTTTAGTTCACATGCTTTGAACAAGAAATAAAGCAGGAAATAATATCAAAGCAGCCTAGAGTTTGAAATGAAGTTTAGTTTCTAAAAAAAAGGTACCCAAGTTCTCCTTGCTGGTACCTCTTGGGCTTGTCAGACCCTTAGTCCTAAGCCCATTACAAGCTTGTGTGTACTAAGTTAAACTCGAGATGATACATTCCCTTATGTCTGTGCGGTGAATAAATTCACACGAAGACACAAGGTATATGAATCCTGAAGGCTACTTGCTAGGCCTGTGCGGAGAATACATTCTCACGAAGGCGTCGCTTTCACCCCTACTTAAAAATAGGGTTCGGAGCTCGGGTAAAGAGCTTTAGATGAAAAACAAGTTTTGACAAGCTGAAATCATTGAGAGAAACTGTCAGTACAACTATTTATTCGAAAATATAATCAAAAGTAAGTATTAAGGATCGAAAAGTTACCTTAAAATTTGAACTTACCCTTTTTATTAAAAAGACAACTGGAAATTACCTTAGCCTGACTCACTTACTTGTCCCCAGTGGAGTCGCCAAGCTGTCGAAACCGTCTTTCGGGTGGGCCCGAAATTGGGCTTCGACTTGAATGAAATAAATTATATTTGCCACCGATCATTTATTTTAAGAATAAAACGGGTTGATCGGATACCTCGGTTTTTACCTGATCTGCATCTTACCAAAGATATGTTGGATTCAAGAGTCGGTTACAGTCAATGAATGATTAACACCCCTTAACTGCCCTTTTGGTACTAATTAATTTTTGATTGTCTTTAATTAAGAAAATTATAAGTTAAATTAACAAGTAAAAATTGATCCAAATTACTTACCTCTGATGAATTTAAAAGTGTACCCTTAAAAAATAAAAAAAAGTATTAGATAGAAAAAATGTTGAATCAAATTAAGATAAAAATGCATAAATATGAAAAGGCTAACTACAAAATTAAATGTAAATCATTACTACAATAAAGAAAGTAAGTAAAATAAAAGTCTAGAAACCTAACAAAATGGCTAAATAAATAAAATAATAAAATAAAATATAATTGTAAAAAAGTAATAAAATAAAGATAAAAAAAATAACATGGTAACATAAATAAAAATAAAACAAAACAAAATAAATAAAATAAATAAAAATAAAATAAAACAAAAATAAAAACAAAGGAAAACAAGTAATGGAATTAAATAGAAAAACAGGAACAAAAATAAAAAAAGAATAAAATAATTTATATATATATATATATAATATAGTGTTTAATAAAAATAAAAAAATAAAAAAATAATAATGAAAAAAATAAAAATAAAAATATATATAACTATTAGGTATAAAATAATAATAATAATAAATAGGAGAGAAATAATAAATAAAAAAATCTAACCTACTAATCACTTCACAAAAAGTAAAAAGTAAGGGAGTAAATTTGGTTAAGAGAGAACAAAAAAGGAGGCCCTAAGTAGGTAATATATATATATATATATATAATATAGTATTTAATAAAATAAGTAAAAAAAACAATGAAAAAAATATAATATATATACATATAAAATATTAGGTAAAAAATAATAAAGTAAAAAATATATGTATAATAATAATAAAAGGGCTAATTTGAAATAAAATTTAAAATTGGGGACACAATTAAAAAGAAATCGGGGTAAAAAATTAAAATTAAGGGTCAAAATATGTATTTTAAAAAAATACAGGGACTAAAATGGGAATTTCCCCATTTTATTTAAAAAACACGTGAAACCTAAGGTTTCGGGTCTGGTCGACACGCAGGTCAGCAACGGGTTAACGGGTTGCTATAAATGCCAATTTTTTTTAAATCCTTCATTTTCTAATTTTGCCAAGCCATAGCCCCCTTCCCCTTCGATATTCTCTCCCTTGTTCTTCAGACTACTGCAGTTTCCAGAAATCGGTAGCCCACCGCCTCACCCATCGCTGTTGATCGGCGCCAGCCACCGATCATCGGTGGCGAAACTTGATTTTTTTTTTCAAAGGTTTTTTCGTATCCCCAGTTCGAATATCAAATTGGTTTTTGCAAATCAACCTTAGGGGAGGCTAGATCTGAGAATAAAATCTCGAAATGCCTCCCCTTTATTCCTCGGTCTCTTAGGATTTTTCGAATCCAAACGAAAGAAATGAAAGGGGAAAAATACAAGCTTCCAAACCGAAATCAAGGTACAAATTTTTACCTTTATTTTGTTCAAAACTTTTTACAAAGCTTTGATCTCCGATGTTGCTTCTCTCGTATTTTTGCTAGTACTTTCGTGTAATCTCTCGTGTAAATCCTCGTGTTTCGTGTCTTGTGTTCGATTTTACATGCTTTATTTATAATAAAGAAACATGCTTTTTTTAGTTCGAGTTAGAGTCCCACTTGGACTCGAATACTTCGATCTGACTTGGTTGTTGTTGTTGTCGAGGAAAACGACCAGAAAACTCGAGGTTGTTGGCGTGGCTGGAGTGGGTCTTCGAAAAGGGCTATGCGACACTACTTGAGGAAGGCTGGGCTAGGGTTTCAAAATCCTAACTTATTTAGATCCGAGCTAGTTCAAGTTGAGGCCGGTTTAGGTCCACTGTTGGGTATTTGATTCGGGTCCAACGTGGGTCACTTCTGTAATGGACCTCGAGGTGTTTGGTATTGGGTCTGTAAACAAAGAAAAAATGTAACATAAATATATGTACCCTTTATTATAATAATAAAATATAAAATAAAAATGAGATTGAACGAAAATTAGTATATATATATATATATATGATTAAAGAAAATTATTTAACTTAAATTCAGTTAGTACCATGATATTATAAATAATAAAATTATACTTATAAACCGAATTAACTCAAATTTTTAATTCAATTTGTTTGAATATTCATCGCTCAAACCAATGATAAAAGCGCCGACAACCAGTGCTTGATAAACCCTTCATAGAATATTCTTATTTTTGGGCCACTTAGAACATTAATTCATTGTCTTATAAAAGCACGAATTATAAAACAATTTTATTTTTTTTCGATTAATTTAAGTTGATTATAAATCGGTAGTATATATCCTAAAATTTTATAACGATTTAACAATGAACACTTAAATATCTTGCAATCGTTCGTGTTCGAATACAAAAGTTCTAGGGATAACAATATCCTTTTAACAACTAAAATCGTTTGATTCACGCATAAAATAGTTTTATTTAATTCAATAAATATGAATTACATTAATATTGTCTCTCTTTTATCAATATTAAACATGTTATTTGACCATTTGCACTAATCAAGTTATCTCAGTGGTTGAAGGGATATTTATTATCTCTAAAGGTCTAAATTTTTAGTACGACATATGTCAGAGGTGTTTGAACGTTCAATGTCAAATTGTTGAAATCTTTCAAACAAATATTATCTTATAATCACCCTTATATTTATAAAAAATGATAGAATATTTTGTATTTTTTTATGACAAGGTCATCACAAAAGAAAAAAAATTAAAAACTTATCTAGAAAGGACGGTAGTTCTATTGTGGGATGGGAAAATTTAAGGTTAATATGTGAGGGAAATATTTT
This sequence comes from Hibiscus syriacus, assembly GCF_006381635.1. Classification (NCBI taxonomy): domain Eukaryota; kingdom Viridiplantae; phylum Streptophyta; class Magnoliopsida; order Malvales; family Malvaceae; genus Hibiscus; species Hibiscus syriacus. The sequence continues at coordinate 862,862 of NW_024063392.1, read as the reverse complement.
AGGTTAATTATCTCGGGTTTTAACTTAAAATGTTATCTTATTTATTCTTAAAAAGTTGTACAACTTATAATAATTTCGGTTACAACAAAAAATATTACAACGGATTTTAATTTAAAATGTTACTATGTCTACTTTAAAAAATTATACAATTGATAATAAGTTTAGTTACAACCGAGAATGTTACATGAGTTTCTTGACTGTAATATTTTATGTTGCAATCAGAATAGTTGTGTAATTTACATGATTTGTCATATAACATGTAATATTTTTTGTTTAAACCTAAAATGTTATCCAGTTTATTCTAAAGAATTATGCACTTGGTAATTTTTTTAGTATGATTGGTTGCAGTTTTTTTAACCTCATATTAAGCAGTTGTATTTTAGAATCTCGTTAAAAATGATATTAATTTAATAGTAACTATGTATTTAGTCATTAACTTATTCATATTTTTCCGTTTTGGTAACCTAATTATTTTTTTCAAAACCATGCCTAGTATTACAATTTAGTTTTGTTTTGGTCGCATGACGTTAATAAATAAAAAGAATTGTTGAAATGACAATAATTTACATTTTTCAATGATTATATGATATTATCTTATGATGACAACATCATTATTAATTTTTTAATGATGTATAACCAAAACGGAATTAAAATGTAATGTTAAGTATGCTTTTTTTAAAAATAGATAATCCAAATACAATTGTTGTAATAGATAGATGATCAAATATGTAATTTACCCTAATTTAAAATTTGACTTTTAGATACAGATATGCCTTAGAAGCAAAGTTTCTATTATTCCTTTATTAAAAAAAACAAAAAGACATTGAGATAAAATGTCGAGATGTGGGCGGCAACCTCAGCTGGCGGGGCTTATTACAACAGTTCCAAATGCTCGGCAACAAGCAGACATGGGAGGACACGTGTTTTGGGGGAAAAGGTTGTTTCCCACCTTCTCTCAAAGTTCAAAAAGCGAGGAAGGCGCCGCCTCTCTGCCGTGGTTGACGAGTTTGGCATAAAAACAAAACCATTTCACTAAACTCCAAACCAAGAAGCGTGGAAGCGTGGACGTCCAGTCCGCCGGGCCATATCTGGGTTGCTCACCAGTGACCACATAGCTAATTGTTTGGGTTTTTCTTCCTGTATAAATTCTCAACTGCAGCTCTCTACTCTACAACTAATCTCTTGTTAATCAAAAGAAAATAATTAATCTCTAGCTTTGCCCAAACTTTTTCCCCAAATGGTTAGATTGATGCTCTCTTTTATTTATTTCAGTTAAGTTGTTTATGATTATCGAAAAGAAACAAAATCTTATCTAATTCTTTTCCATCTGCCTCGAACAGGATCTTCTAGATGCCATTGCTACGATTCTGGAATTTGTGTTGGAAACTGAGAGGCAAAAGAAAGGGCAGTTGGAAGATGCACTGGCCCAGAAGCGGAGGGAGCGTTCCATGCTTGCCAGAAATAACCACCGCTTGCTAAGAAAGAAGGCGGCCCAGGAACAACTGGTCCATGAGTTCTTGGTTTTCGTTGACGCAATTGAGAATAACGATATCCAGATCGCACAGAATTTTGATGAACGCGAAATGATGAATGCTGCTCTAGCTATGTTGAAAGACAATGGCGACGAAGATGGAGGCCTTCCCGGTGATAACGGTAAAAAATAAAGAAAGAATCAATAAAAACGGATCAATTGTATGATCAGAATTCAGAAACATAGAATTGAACTTGTTATGCTAAATTGGTATTCAAATTAGCTCAAGGTTTTACTGTATTGTTGTGCAGAAAGGATGAATAATGAGGCAATGAATCTCGGTGATCTTCAGGGAGCAGAGAGTGACGGCGGTGAAGGCAGCGACAGCGATGATTAAGAACAAATTTGAACACGGATTAACCACTTATTTAATTGTTCTAAATGGAAATTTGCTGCACCCTAGTTTTTACTTGTTAATTCGGTTAAGTACTTGGTTTTAGGTTAATGTAATCTAATTAGAATATCTAAGATGATGGAAAAGGCAGCAACTGAAAATCCTTAAAAGTAAATATTGTTTAAATTTGTTTTTAATATATATAAAAAACTTGTTTTAAAATTATTTTCAGAAATAAAACAAGCCGTTAGATCCCTCACACTGTTTGTCCTTGCACATCATACCATTAACGATAATGAATGTTAATTTTAACATATTTCATGCATTGTAAATGTTCTATGTATTCGAATCAATTGGTATACTCATTTTATAGGGATTCCGGATCTGAAATTATTATGGAAAACTTGACCTAATTTAAAGGAGATTGAATTGCTTGAGCCTTCACCTAAGATGGAATTGCGTAAAATGTATTAAACCTCATTAAAAATCACCAAGCATTCGAACTAGAATTGGGTGGGGTGCGCCAGGCCCCAGACAATAGTGCAACGCTTGGGCGACGCGTGAGAACCCCAGTGGCAAGCTACTGTGGTGAGTCCTTCCCCTGGAAAATCCTCCTCTCCCGTACATCATCCATGTTTGCAGGAAAACAATAACATATATAAACGAACAACCTTTCAGATATCGAAAACTCTAGATTATTTTTTGTTAATGTTTATCCCAAGTACGAAAATGGTTCTGCTTTTGTTTTTTCAGTATTTTTTTTCAAGTAATATAAATATAAAAAATAATACTATTATTATAAGGGATTCAGTGTTGCGGAATACAGCTATCGGATAGAGTAAAATCGCAACTGATAATTTGAGAAAATAAAAATGAAGATAAAGAAGACACAAAATTTTTTACGTGGAAAACTCCTAAATAATATAAGGTAAAAACCACAGGCAAAGGTAGAAGTATTTCACTATGAGAAAATAGGAATTACAACCTCTCTCGATCTAATAATGAGAAAAAAATGACAATTCTCTCTTGATAAAAAAGAGAAAACAACTCTCAAGAAAACTCTCTAAATTCTCTAGTATTGGGAGAAAACTAGAATGATTTGGGATGGTTTTGAAGCTAAATGGGTTAGGGTATTTATAGTTGAAGCTTAAGGACTAATCTTGTAAATATCCTAAAGTACATGGACTAATTTAGCATTTTTACCATTTATTTTTCAACAATTGCTGCACCGAATAGCTGTGAATGTTGAAAACTAATTTGCAGACCACCGAAAATTTTGCCAAGTGGCCAACTTGGCATTGACTTTTCAACAATCTCTCACTTGAAGATTTGATTGGAACAATCATATCTCCACACCATTCTTTCTACCTTGTACCTTCATGTTACTTACGTTTCTGACAGGCCACAAGAAGATCGACACCGAGTAAATGTATCATCATTTACCGCCTTTGTCATAAAATATGATATGTTGTCTTTGGTATGGATTATCTACATATCCATCGTCCCTTCTTCCACATTTTCACGAATGAAATGGCACCGAACTCGTATGTGCTTTGTCCTTGAATGAAATATTGGATTCCTTGCTAGATGCAAGGCGCTTTGACTATCATAAAACAGAGAGACATACTCTTGATTGTGCCCAAACTCCTCCAATAGCATCTTCAACCAAATTGCTTCTTTACTGGCTTGTGTAGTTGCTACATATTCTGCCTCTATTGTGGATGTAGCCACAACTGACTGCAATTTTGAAACCCAACTTACAGCTCCACCGACAACTTTGAACACATATCTTGTAGTAGATTTGCTTTTATCCAAATCCCCTGCATAGTTAGAAACAACATACCCATTGATAAGTAAATTTGATCCTTAGTAACATAGTGCAACATTTGAGGTCCCTTTTATGTACCTCATGATCATCTTTTTTGTGTTCCAATGCTCTTTGCCTGGATTCTCCATGTACCGACTAACCACTTCCATTGCTTGTACAATGTCTGGTCTTATGCATATCATAACGAACATTAAACTTCCCACTGCCGATGCATACGGTACTCGAGACATCTCCACCCTCTCTTCTTCACTACTAGGACTCATATTTGAGGATAATTTGAAGTTAATAAGAAGATGGGTAGAAATTGGTTTACAATCTTACATGTTGAATCGTGACAAGATCTTCTTCAAGTAATTCTTTTGTGAAAGACAAATCTTCCTATTACTTCTGTCTCGGTAAATTTACATCCCTAGAATCTTGTTTGCTGATCCCAAGTCCTTCATTTCAAATTCCCTAGCCATTTGTGACTTTAATCTTCAATATGATCTTTGTTGGGTCCTGCAACCAACATGTCATTCACATACAACAACAATATAACAAAATCGTTATTACCAAACCTCTTGAAATAAGCACAATTGTCTGCATTAAGTCTGTTGTATCCAAGGCACATAATGAAGGAATCAAATCTCTTATACTAACACCTCGGCGCTTGCTTTAGACCTTACAGAGATTTGTTCAACCTGCAAACCAAGTTCTTTTTTTTTCTTCAAAACCTTCAGGCTGAAGCATATAAATCTTTTCTTCAAGATTTCTATGAAGAAAAGTTGTTTTAACATCTAGCTGCTCTAGATGTAAATTCAATGTAGCACACATGACCAAGACTACTCGAACTGTTGTTAGTCGAACCACAGGAGAAAAGATTTCATTGAAATCAATACATTCCTTTTGAACATATCATTTGACCACCAGTCTTGCACGATACCTCTCAACTTGATCGTTACCATTTTGTTTGATTTTGAAGAGCTATTTGTTACCAATTGGATTCCTTCCTTGTTGTAGTGGCACAAAGTCCCATGTATTATTTTTATGAAGGGCTTCAATTTCTTCTTGCATCGCCATCATCCACAGTGAAGCATCTGAGTTGTTTATTGCCTCTTGATATGTTGATGGCTCACCGTCCTCTGGTAAAAGGCAGTATGCAATATTTCTTTCTATAACATAATCTGAGTGCCAATTGGGACGTCTTCTCACATGATCTGATTGACGAGTCGTTGGAGCTTCAGAACTCTCTGGTTCTTGTTCATCATGTGCTAGTTCAGCTTCAGAAGAATCTCTTTGTCCAAACTCCTTTTCCAGATGTATCTTTGTAGTCTCTGGCTTTTCAGCGCTACCATCTTCTTCTTTTCTTTGTAGTTTATCTTCTACAAGATAACATCCCTGCTGATGATCACTTTGCAGGCAGTGGGATCCCACAAGCGATACCCCTTTACACCATCAGCATACCCCAAGAATTTGCATTTCCTTGATTTTTTATCCCATATCTTCTAGTTGTCTTCTTCTCCTCGATGCTTGACAATACTTCATCTGCTAATGCAAGATGAAAGTTTTTCATAGCATTCCCGTCCATTTCGATCTATTTGTTATCTTTGAAATATATCGGCCTTTTACTGATAGCCGCTAGACAACCGTCTTTCCTCAAGATGACCTTCATCTTTAATTTTCACAATGAGAAATTTCTCACATTGAACTTTTCAAATCAAATTTTGTTGTCATAACTTCTATTACGAACAGCTCTCATTATTTCACTATCGTGAATAGTTCTCTAGAACCTTCAAATAATGAGTAATACTTTCTTACTTTCTTATGTTGGAGGATCCACCTTTTTTTGTGACAACTACAAAGACAATAAGTAGATATTGCACACTCTGATCTGGCTCTGATACCAATTGTTGCGGAATATGGTTATCGAATAGAGCAAAATCGCAACTGATAATTTGAAAAAATAAAAATAAAGATAAAGAAGATAATTTTTTTTCACGTAAAAACCCCCTAAATAATATAGGGTAAAAATCGCAGGAAAAGGTAGAAGTATTTCACTATGAGAAAATAGGGATTACAACCTCTCTCAATCTAACAATGAGAAAACAATGACAATGCTCTCTTGATAAAAAGGAGAACGCGACTCTCAAGAAAACTCTCTAAATTCTCTAGCATTGGGAGAAAGTTAGAATGATTTGGGATGATTTTGAAGCTAAATGGGTTAGGGTATTTATAGTTTAAGCTTAATGATTAATCTTATAAATACTCTAAAGTACAGGGACAAATTTAACAATTTTATCATTTATTTTTCAACAATTACTGCACCGAATAGCCGTGAATATTGAAAACTAATTTGCAGACCACCGAAAGTTTTGGCCAAGTGACCAACTTGGCATTGACTTTTCAACATTCAGAAGGGTATATTTTATGAGCAAGATTACAAAATGCTCATCGGGTCTCCTAGTCATTTGAAGCTGATGCTATGGTTGTTGTCCATGGGTGTGATTACAAAGCTCATGATGAATGAGAGACTTATAGGAGAATGGATCAGTTTATATGGGATGCGAAGAACATCGCTCGGAGGTTTGTTGCCTGTCGTTTGAACTTCCTTGCTCGATCGGGGAACGGAGTGGCTCGTGGCCTAGTGTATCAGCAGCGGTCGATAGGTCAGAGACAACTAATATATTTTGGATCGAAGACGCGCCGCCTGCTGTTCTTGAGTTAGCAAATGCTGACTGTGGATTGTACGAACCACCGTGAAGGTTGCTTTACTGCCTGGTTTTGTGCTTTACTCCTGTTCTTTGAATTAGATTTTTTTAAACTTATCTAGCGACTTAGTGGGCAAAAAAGGTGTATTTCTGCTTTTAAAGGTTTGAGTCCTGGAATATAGAGATCGTGTTTATATTATTGATAATTAAAAAAATTATAAATAAATATTATCTTATAATTATATTAGTCTAAAAAATAAACTTTTTAAAAATTTAATTTTTTTATTAAATATCCTGACTGTTTCATTAATATTCATCAATGATCGTGACAAAAAAAAATAATTCACTTCTCTAATTAAAAATAACATTTAATTTCTCATATCTTCTTATTAAAAATAACCTCCGATCATGTAAAATGAAACTTTATTGTTAAAATTATGGAGAAAATGGGATTTGATTGTTCTTTCATTAACTCATTTTGAATTGAACTTTACTGCTTCTCATTGCATTCAAATTTATGGAAAGATTTCAGATGTCCTTAAACCGGATCGAGGATTTCGACAAAAAAAAATCCTTTTTCTTATCTTTCTCTCGTATGTTCAGAGGGACTTTATACCCTCCTTGTTGTTGGACAACGTAAAGGTCTAATCAAAGGAATATACGCGAGTGGGAGGATAAATAATTTGTTTTATGTGGATGCAGCTTGCTTTTGGTGCTCTTGAGGTCTTTTTCAAATTCGTGACCCAAGCACTTTCGATATATGCCATGTCTTGTTACTTGTTATCAGATGGTATCAACTCTATGTCTGCTCATATGAGAGCTCATTGATGGTCAAAAAGTAAGACGCTCGAGGATGAGCATTTATCGCATGAAAAAAAAAAACTTTGTCCAACTAAAAGGGATGGTGGATAAACATTCTGTGACCTTTAACCTTTTAATTTGGCATTACTCGACAAACAAGTTTGGAAACTAATTCAAAACCCCCACTCACAGCTGTACACAGTCATAGCAGCAAAATATTCCCATAGCTCATTCTTCATGGACGCAAGGTAGGGAAAGGCATCTTACGCATGGACACACCGGCTGATTCATTGAGGGCTAAGGTTGGGTACATGTCCATCTTAAAATTCGAATTTTCTTCAATTAGTCGTGTACACCTTAAAATTTTATTATGTTCACTTTAAAATCTAAATTTTCTACGATTAGTGACATATTTTATTGATGTTGTCCACCCTAAAATTTTATTTATGCATATCTCATTTAAAAACTTTATATTGTTAATATATATGTTGTAACATCCTTTTTGCGTGTCCGTCCCTGAACATGAGGCAGAGATATCACATAACATTTAGAAAATGGTTTACACTTGAAAATTAGTAAAATTTTGTTTCTTTAAAATTCATTTATTTAATTTTTTTAATCAAAACTAGTTAATCGTGTATAACTAGAAAATAATATTTTGACATACAAATCAAACTCGGTTTTAAGCAACAATATTGCAGTTCAATATTGTTTAATATCATAAGTAAAACTGTCTAAAAACTATCGAAATTAAAACTCATCTTTATTCTAATAAAATATAACTTTATCAATTAGTAAACTAAAACCCGTATTTATAACCATATTTATGCTTACTAAAATCCATATATATAAATATTATTATGAAACATTTAAAAGCTATACGCATATCAGAGTATTTCAAATTTAACCATTTTAAAATATTGTGGACACTTATTATATGTATACATGCCAACTAGAAATTAAAAATAACAGTAGGATTATGGGGGTAAATAGTCTTCGATAATTGATGCCAAGCTCATCTCCTTACTCCACTGGCTTTTTTTACCTACTCGTGAGACCATACACGCTAAGTATACACTTGTGAGGCATTATTAAATATAAAATAAAACATATTGGTTTATAAAATATCACATAACTTATAGTACATAAAATTTCATATAATAATATATGAATATTTGAAATAGATTTTCAAACTTTTCTTTAAACTAAAATCTGAAAATCAACATTTATAAAAGTGTGTTGGGCAGTTCATACCCAAAATCATCCATAATTCTTTTATTAAAATATCATATAAAAATGTATTGGGTGCTTCATACACAAAATCATTCATAAACCATTTCAAACTATGGAATTGTAAAAGGGTACTCTTGAACCTAGAAAAAGAAAGAACAAATTGGTGAATTTGTTAGAAATCCTTAGTGTGGAGCTAGGGTAGTGGATGTAAATTTCTTTGAGGAAGTTGAACAACTCTAAATAAATGTGCAAATTTTCTATCATTTTTCTCCATACTCCTAAAATTTTATTTAGCCAATTTACCCCCTCTTGGCACTTTTTGGTTGATCGATAGAGCATCATAAATCCCAACAATTGGTATCAAAGTGGGTAAAAATTGACGGTTTAACAACCTTGTGAAGGTCCTTGAAGCTCTCTATCAATTCCCGACACAACCAAGAAGGTAAGTTCAACATCTGATGCAAATTACCTTGAAGATTCACACTCCATTCAAAGGCCTACTTACTTCAATGGTAACAACTAATCCTATTGGAAGAATAGGATGATGTTCTTCATTCAAGCCACTGACCTTGCGGTTTAGGATTCCATCATCGACGGTTCTCCTGTTTCACTAAGAAATCAAAAGATTTGGACCAATGAAGACAAGAAGATTGCCCAACTTAATGTCAAATCCATGAACATCCTCTTTTGTGCTCTTGGCCCAAACGAATATAGTAGATTATCTTCATGCTCTAATACTAAGGAGATTTGTAATAAGTTTCATGAAGGAACAAGCTAAGTGAAGGAGTACAAGATTGACATTCTCACTTTCAACTAAGATAACTTCAAGATAAAGCCCGATGAAGACATTAAGATGATGTCTGATCGATTCACTTAAATCATAAACGAGTTGAAGAACTTTGGGAAGGTTTATCCCAATGAAGAAGTAGTGAGAAAGATGCTTGTCTCATTGCCTACATCATGGGAAGGAAAAGAAAACGCCATTGAAGAAGCCAAGGACTTGGATTTGTACACCCTAGATGAACTAATTGGTTTTTTACCCACTTATTAGGTGAAACTCCAAAAGAAGAAGAAGAAGAAGAGAAGAACAAGAAAAAGAAGTAGGTGAGAATCGCCTTTAAATCCACCAATGAGAGTAATCAAGACTTAAGTGAAGAGGTGGATGAATATGAAGAGTTGGCCAAGCTCTTCAAAAATTTACAAAATTCATGTCTCCCAAAGGGAAAACTGAAGCATGAATCGGTCAAGAAGAAAGGTCCCCCCGGTGTGCTTTGAGTGCCAAAGAAAGGGACATGTCAAATTTGATTGCCCTCTTCTAAATAATAAGGGATAAAGAATAAAGAAGGCATTTATGGCTACTTAGAGTGATGAAGACAACTCCGATAATGAAGTAGCCAACTTATGTCTCATGGTCATCGAAGAAGATTTAAGAGTAACTTCTAACTCTTTTGATTTAAATTCTTATTCATTTAAAGAGTTACAAGATGCCTATGATGAATGTATTTGGAATTTGAGACCATGAATTCCACATATAAGAAATTAATTTCAAATTTTAAAGTTGAAAATGATTTTCTTTTGAAAGAAAAAATAGATTTTGAAAAACAAAATGAAATTTTGAAAATTGAATTTAAGATTTCAAAATTCAAAATCAATGATTTAGAAAAAGAAAATCTTTATTTAAAAGTTAAGCATGAATGCTTAACAAAAGAAAAAAAAATTCTCAAAACAATTCATCATGTTTAAAAATGACAAAATGCTCACATTGTCATTTTTATTGTCACTTGGAACATACTTGTCCTTTAAAACTTAGAAAACATTTTAAAATTAGACAAGTATGAGTTCCTAAGGGAACAAGAGTCTTTTACACTAACATTCAAGGATCCAAAACAATTTGGATACTCAAAGCTATATAAATCTCTCTTGAAGGTGTATGAGAGCAATGGTGCCACAAGCGAAGAAATTCAGATGCTTTAGCCATACAAAAAAAGAAGAATGAGTAACCTCTAAGCTTGATGTTTTTGTATATTGGTTGCCTATTTTGTTTTATACATGCATGAGTTTTGAACATAAATAATTATATGTTGCTTTTTCTATCTCATGTATGTTAAAATGTGTTATGGCGAAATTTTAAAGTTTCAATAATTTTTTTGTTCATCATAATATTTTTTTGGTCAAATTTGCTTTTAATTTTTTGTTTTTACAAAATTTTACTTTTGACCTTAAATTTAAATGTTTATACATGTGGTTTTATTGCAAATGATGTCTCTCTAAAATTGATATCAATTTTTAAAATGTATAACATTTTTGGATAGATTTATGCATACGAACTTTAATGTCTAATGTTAATGTTGCATAAAGTAGTATAGACTCGGATTTATTTAATTTCATGTGTTTCTAACATGTTTACTTATATTTGTTGAAATTTAATAATTTTAATTGTCAAGCTTTTAAAGTCAAATTTTCTTTGGAATGCATTTGTTGAGGGGGAGCTTTTGATTTTTCAAATAGATTTTATGTTAAAGTTTTTTGCTTAATCTCCATTATTGTTTTTGAACTTAAATGTTTGAATTATTTTTTATATAACAAAAAGGGGGAAAAGTATATGTTTGAAAATTTTAAATTTCAAGAATGAAAAGGATGAGCTTAAAAACTTTCCAAAATATTTCTTTTTTTCATTTGATGCTTTATTAGGGGGAGTTGTGCCAAAGTTCATTTTCAAATATTTTGTTATATCAAAAAGGGGATATTGTTGAACCTATTTTGATATAACAAATTAAAGAGGTAAAATGTTTTTTAACTTGATTGAATTTATTCAAAGTTTTCAAAATTAATTCAAAGTCCATAAAACTTGAATTTGAACACAAAAATGATTTTCTTGAAAAGAAGTATTGATATTGTTTTTATAGTATTGATACCACATGAACAATATCGATATTGTTCTTGTAGTATTGATACTCACGGTAAGGAAAGTATTGATACTCTATTGGCAGTATCGATATTGCCTATTTGTTTTAAATGTGTTCAGATTCATGTAGGTATTTTTGGTATCAATACTTAAAGTAGTATCGATATAGTAGTATCGATACCATGACCTCACTACTTATACTCTCAGCCCAACGGTTGAAAAATGACTAGTTTTAATTAGTGCAATATTGATACTCCAATCCCGAGTATCGATACTTTCTGGTCTGAGCAGTTTTACTTTGAAGCAATTAAGTCATCAACGGCTCCAAAACATCTTCAAAGGTTAGAAACGGTCACAGACACATTCCAACATATAAAATGAAGTTAAGATTCTTGAAGAAGGTTACACAACACCTATCCAAGCATCAATTATCAAGAGAAAGTCTTTCATTCTTTATTCTTCATTTTCTCTTGTAAATAGTGTGTTTTAGTGAGCTTAATTTGTAAACATCATCCTTTGAGAGGTTTCTTGTTTGTATTCTTTTTATCCTTTTTAAAAAAGGTTGGTTTATAGTTTAGCCATTGAAAATTAAGGAGTTGTAAAAGGTTACTCTTGAACCTAGAAAAAGAAAGAACAAATTAGTGAATTTATTAAAAATCCTTAGGGTGGAGCTAAGGTAGTGGATGTAAACTTCATTGAGAAAGTTGAACCACTCTAAATACTTGTGAAAATTTTCTATCATTTCTCTCCATACTCCCAAATTTTTTATTTAGCTAATTCACCCCCTCTTGACACTTTTTCAGTTGATCGATAGATCATCATAAATCCCAACAATCACAATCAACATGAAAGTCAATTACAAAAAATACACATTTCAAAGCACATGTTAATACCTTCACTAACATCATAGGCGCATATTAGCATAAAATTGCCAAAAGTGCAATTAATGCATATTTGATATAAGCTCCATTTCACATGATCAATACTAACTTTAACACTTTAAATTATAACTTCAATTCTCCTGATATCAATATTCATTCAGTAGTTCTATATTCATCTCAATTTTGCATTCTTGACTAATAAAATGAATTCTTTTAAAATTCAACCTAACTTTTCCAATTTATTTAAAATGGCCCCTTTACAATTTAACTTCACAATCAAGCTTCTAAAGGCATAATTAAACGTTTCAACATTTAATTTAAAGTTAGTAATCAACTATTGCGTAATTTCCATTTTAAACTTCTATTTTCCAAAATCTATGATTGAGTCCCTATACTTGTACAAACTTCCAAATCAATCGAAATTAACATTTAACATCAAAATCATCATTCTAACATTTAATTTCAGCATAATACATCAACCTTTAAACAAATGTATCTCAATCCCTCAATTTTCTAAATTATGTAAAAAAGTCCCTATAACTTTACAAAGTTCCAAATCGGTCCAAACAACTTTCCAAAGCATGTAGAATCATTCATACATCATTTCTAACCCTTGTATAATTGTTTATATAATTTTTTCTTAATATTTTCCTTTAGGACGAATGCCAAAGGTCACTTTGACATTGGTTGCAAACTTGATTCAAACATGGTTTCATCTCCTAAACATCATTTCTAATCAACTACAACCAATTACATATCAATTTCAATTCAAATCCAATCTTTCCATAAAAACCTAATTAACCAAACCTTGCTTCAACCATTTGCAATTGGTTTTAATCATCGTACAAGCTTGTAAATGAATAAACCATACCACTAACATCAAAATTCATCCTTAAATCATTAAAAATCAACTTCCCCTTCATCCAACATATTCATGAAACTAAGGATTTAAACAAGGAAAGTATGAATAATTGGTACCAAATGATAGAGAATTTCATGGAGATTAATTCTCTATTTCATGTCTTAATCCAAAAACCAAGTAATTAAGCTTGAAAATGAAAAATAATTTTTTTCTTACCTTGAAGAAGACTCACGGCATATAGGTTGAAGAAGAACAAAGTTTCATGAATTTTCTACTTAAAAATCTAATACGCTTGTCTTATAATCCAATTAAATGAATTAAAAAATTCATTTAATTGAAAATTACCAATTTACCATTAGTAAATCATTATAATTACTACCATGCCATTACCATGATATCATTCCTTACATCATCAAAGTCAAACATGGACAAAGATTTTCTCATCTTCTAATTTGCCCTTGCATTATTCCAAAAATTATAATCTTACCATTTTAATCTAACATTCCTGATTTAACATGGAAACCAACTTAAATCCAATTAGACAAGTTAAATTCTACTGGTAAAAAATATGGAAATAAAATTATTAACCTTATACTATCATCCTTCAAATTTTCCTAAATTTTAGATTTGATTTGATTATCCAAATATTTTACTCAACTTTATCACTTTATAGCTTTTTAATATAAATTTCGGATAAAAATATGATTCCTAAGAAAATGCCATTCTCGGGGGTGAACTATTCATTTACGATATAAAATTTTTCTATAAAATTACCATTTTGGTCTTGAACTTTTCACAAATTTATACTTTGACCACTAAACTTTCAAAATTTTGGGGCATTACATATGTGTCCACCCTAAAAAAATATTTATGGATCCGCCACTACAAGCCTGTATTGAGCAAAGGAAGCCCTCAAAGCTGGATACTTTTGGTAGATTGGGTTTGAAGGGAACACTAAAATGCACTTCGATCGTTGGGGAAGCTCCAAAGCAGTTGACCTCGCTAACACATTTGTGGACAACATTGATCAACCAACTAAGTGTAAGAATTTCATGATCCATGGCCAAACAAAATGGGATGAAGATAAGGTTCAGAAGATCTTCCCGACCAATGATGTGAGGTTAATCCTAAGTACTATTATCTTGCCACACGAAATTGATTACCTTATTTGGGAGCACCATAATATGGGCTGTTATTCAAGCAAATTAGGTTACAATTGGCTTCTCATGAAGGCTGGTACAGAGCGAGAGGAATCACCAATATGAAGGATTATTTCAAGATTGTCCTCATTTCCGAAAAGTAGAATTTTTAGATGGTGAGCTTGTCACGAAGCTCTTTTCACGGGACAGAAACTGGCGACTGTCGGGCAGAGTCAAGACACTTGTTCCATGTGCACATAGGAGGTCAAAACAACTATATATGCTCTGAAAGATTATCCAATGACCAAAGAAGTTCCTACCCTCTCGGGACTAGACAACAAGCTAATCAACTCCAACGCCTCAAGTTGTAAATCTTGGTTTGAAGGAGCGACAACACACCTAGATCGAACAGGTTTCACGAAATTTGTTAATCTCCTTTGGAATATTTAGAACCATCTTAGCAAATGGTTTTATGACAAAGAACTTCAACATAGCGAGAGGTGATCGATGCAGTTTGGGGCTGAAAAAAGAGTTTTACAAGGCATCTAAACCTCTCTTCACCATCACAAGACCGACTAGAATTAAACACGAGAAACCATGGACAAATTCTCAAGACAGGTGGATTAAGATAAATGTCGATGAAGCCTTCATTGTTCACACCGGAATTGCAGCAATTGTAGTGGTAGCGAGGGACCATAATGGCATGATAATATGTGGTGTTGCACGATGCTTGGGCAAGGGTCACACAGTTGAATCGACAGAGGTGTTGCCATTCAAGGAGGGATTTAAACTTGCAACTGAGAATGGAATGTGCATACTACGGTGGAGGGAGGTGCAATGTCCATTGTGAACAGATTCTTGAGCCAACAAATTGACGTTTCGTTTTAACGAGGTGTGCGCCATCCTTGTTGATTGCCCTAATCTCAAGGTTTGCTATGACAACCGAGAGGCTAACCAGGTTGCACATAACCAGTGACAAATTTAGAAATTTTTTTAAAGTGAACACATACATTAATTATTGAAAATTTTCGTATGGGTGGACAAAAATAAAATTTTAGGGTGGACACCCATAATAAAATAGACAATAATATAAAAAATTCGGATTCCATGCCCATAATCAAGTAAGGGTGTTTAATTTCTTGAACTCAATATTATATTTGATGATAAAATTATTAGACTATAAACATATTCAGCACATTATCAAGTATCTTAATGCATTTGTTAAATAATTGAAATATAAGATTTTGATGTATAATCAATAGAATATAAAATTATTTAAAAGAATAATTCACTAAATTGTCTTGATAAAATTTGCTATTATATCTGTTAAGTCTTGTTACATTTTAAAAGTGTTTCACAACATATAGTTAATTCCTAAATTAACAAATTAAGTCAATATTTGATCAATTCCATAAACATACCAAGTCTTCAATATCATCATAAGATTTGCAGCTTCCAAGTTGAATACTATCTGAAATCACTGACGATATCTCATTGTTGTTAAATGTCACTGCTAAGCTCTGCGTCTTGTGAGAGACTGACCATCGACTGGTTTGACCAAAACCACTCAACATTGCACCACCGGCCTTCGATATCGCGCCTACTGTTGTTGGCTGTCAATGCTCTTACAATCATCTCATGTCGATGTGGCATGAATCCGAGCCGGTCCCTTGATGGAAGAAAACGGGGTTTTGGATTGGAATTTGAGTGTCGAGAATCGGGGTCTTGTTGATGGCCATGAATACATTTTCACAATCAAAATTGTTGGTAATGCTCAATCCCACATAGTGCTGGAAACACTATTGGGAATGGTATTTAAGGCTTGACATTCCACTTCCTTGTTAAGTGATAGAGAACAAGGGGGGCTCTCGCGCACCGCCGCCGCCGTCCGTCTCGTCTCGTCTCGTGAATGCTTTCCGATCAGAAGTGCAATACCACCAGCAGTCCACTCCGGTTTCGGGTGTACGAAATTCGGAGCGACCATGTTAACCTCGGGGGACGGTCCGTCTACTGCAGCGCTGCAGCGATTACACACATCGAGGCGAATTCGTTTCTAAGGCAGTGGTTCTTACCACGACACGGTTTACGAATCTGTTCTTCTTAATTACTGTTTATATTTTCAGTCAGTGCTAACGGTGTAGTTTTGCAGTTCATATATCCAACAATTTAGAAACGAATTTCCATAAACTGCAATCATGTCGACACCTTTGAGCAAACTCATTCCCGATCTTTCCAAGCTCGATGCACTTGATGGAAAGAACTATAGAAGGTGGTCCCAAAGAATTCTGATATTCTTCGAGCAACTTGATCTTGATTACGTGTTGCTCAAGCCACCACCTACCATGCCGCCAACCCCAGCTGTCGGTAATGATGCGGATGTGGTCCTCAATGATGATGCCTTAGCAACTGCCGCCGCCGCTCTCGCTACCTACGAGAAATTCGAGAAGGATAACAAGACGGTCGAGAAGGATAACAAGACGGTACGTGGACATCTGCTCAACCACATGTCAAATAAACTATTTGATATGTTCCTTAGAGAAATGAGAGACTATACGGGAATGAAAGGGGTGTTCTTAGTCGATCTATAATTTATAACCCAAGAGAATATAAAAGAATATAGATGAACTGTTTGATCAACCGACCAAATATGCTTGATTAACATTTTAAATAAAATTAATAAAGATATTTTGAAATCAAGATTATATTTGATAATAAAAATTATCAAATTATAAACATAATCAACATAGTATTAAATATCTTATTGTGTTTAGTTCATTTAATAAATAATTAGAACCAAAAAGTTTGATGTATAGTCAATAAAATATAAAAATATTTAAAAGAATATTTCACTAAATTGTCTTGATAAAATTATCTATATATCTATTCAATCTTGTTACATTTTAAAACTGTTTCACAACATATGTTTAATTCCTAAATTAATAAATCAAGTCAATCTTTGATCAATTCCATAACACATACCCAAGTCTTCAATATCATCATAAGAGTTGCCAAGTTGATTACTATTTGAAATCACTAAAGCAATCTCATTGTTGTTAATGTCAGCGCTAAGTCCAGTGTCTTGTGACAGACTGACCATTGATAGATTTGACGGAAACTGCTCCACCTTGCACTGCTGGTGTTCGATATCACTTCTACCGTTGTTGGCTGTCAACGCTCTCACACTCACTTCGTCATCATCGGTTCGGAAGCCACTCGGACAGGAATCCGAGCTGGTCCCTTGATGGAAGAAGATGGGGTTTTGGATTGGTATCTGAGTGTTGAAAATTGGGATCTTGTTGATGGCCTTGATTTCATTTTCACAATCAAAATTGGGTTCCATGAGGGGAGGCAATGAAGCATGATCCATGAATTCATCCCAAATTGAGTTCATTCTTAAGAGGTGATCATGAATTGGGCTTTTCTTCATCTCTGTATTCTTATGAAAAACCCTAATAACAACCCATTCATCCTGTCACAAAGTGGTAAAAAAAAGAGATCAAATTAGTCCTTCAATTTCAAGAATAAATTAGTTTCATGTGAAACTTTATTTACACTACCTTTACACCATTGGGAAGATTATAGTAAGAGAATTTGCCTTCAAGCCTATATTCATGCATGACCCAATCTGTTTTCTCCCCTCTAGGAGCTCTCCCTAGGTAGAAAACAAGAGTCTTTTTCATCCCAACTAGACAACTTTTTCCTTCAAAAATCTCTTTATCTTTTCCGGTTGCCTTCCAATACCCAGCTTCGGTTGCTCGATTGGTCCTCATCCCGGTCCAATACTTCCTATCTCTTAGGCAAAAGAAATACCATTCTTTCTCTTCCGTTTTAGCTTTGCCTGTAAAAACCAAGTGCAATCAAACAAAACTAGATACAAACTGAACATAATGCAGTTATGCAAATACAAACTAGACTTTTACCCAAGCATCTGCAACTTCTTAGAGCTTTAGAAGATAGAGAAGGGTTTACCGGGCAAATCCCATGGTTCAGACATGTTCAAATCAGCTTCTCCAATAGCACATGCACTGAAGTTACTGTTCATCGTCTTCTGTAAAAGGTAATGAGTTATAATCTCCTCGTCTGTGGGAAGAAACCGAAAACCTGGCGGCAAATATACGAGGTCTTCTTGTCCTTTGTTAGCAACAATGGCGTCTTCCATGGAAAAACTATTCATTAATCAAGAATACTTTAGGAATGTATACAAATCAAAAAGAAACCCAGATTCAAAAAGGCTACGAATAATGCAAAGGAACTGCTGTGGAAAGCAAAAGAATTCTGAAGCTCTTTTTGCAGAAGAGAAGGCCGTTAAGAGAGTAGAATAAAAGGAGAAAGAAAGAGCTTAAATAGAGATAATGTTTGATTGAAAGATCCGTAGGCTCCAAGGCACCTTATCAAGGAAGCCTCATATGGCAATTCAATTTATTTATTTATTAAAATACTATTTATATGTTCAAAACCTAACCAAAAGTAAATACTGTTATTGCTGTTCTGGAAAGTTCTAAATTTTCAAGAAAATCACATTAATTAATATCTTCTTGAATATTCTATAATGGAAACCCCTCTATCTAAAACTGTTGATTTTTAATTTCAAAAAAAAATTGTTGATTTTTGTAGGAGTGAGTATTCGATCGAGTCGAGTCGATTCGAGTAAAAAATTTGAGTTATTTAAGTTGACGAATCATATTTTATAACTAGAACTTAACTTGAAATTTTTTCAAGTTAAGTCGAGTTTAAGAAATTTGAGTCGAATTATATGAATTTCTATGCTAAGTTTATTATAATTATTTATAGTATTATGGTAAAGATTGGTTTCAAATTTTTGATTTTTTCTAACTATATAAGATATATGTATTTCATATTTTTTTCACATTATACTGCTATTTAATATATCAAATATAATCTAAAATTATTAAATATATTCATAATATTACTTTTTTTTTTATTTTGAGGGTATAAAAGAGTCAAGGAATTGATGAATTTTTTTTGTAAACAATTACATTCAAAAAGGTTAAATAGAGTAAAATGCAATGTTAAGGGTCTAAATAAAATAGAGAGTATATTTTAATAAAAAAACAAGAATTGAAATTACATATGTATTGTATAGTGGTATATGAGTATGTGATTCAAATTGATATGTTGCCTAGCGTCTACAATCCATCCTGGTTTGACATGCTTCGGTTCCTTGCACAACATACCATTAACGATAATGAATGTTACTTTTAACATCATTGCAAAGGTTTTGAGATTCTGATCAGATGGTAGACTAGTTTTATAGGGATTCTGGTTCTTATATGATGATGGATAACTAGCCTACCATAAAGCTGGGGAAAAACCTTAACCTAAGATGGAATTGCATATAATATAAAAAGTGCAGTAATTTACACAGATTTCGATCTAGAGTTGGGTGGGGTGCGCCAGGCCCGAGCAATAATGGAACACTTGGCGACGCGTGAGAACTCCAATTGCAAGCAATCGTGATGGGTTCTCCCCCTAAAAAAATAAATTTAATATCATGTGGGCCGATGGCCCACGTATCAGATATTAAAATGATAAGAACAATAACTACACTTGATCTCCTGCCCAAACTGGCTTCTTTTAAATGCTGTCCAAACAGAAAATATAATTAGCCCAGTAGGTCACATTAGAGTTTATTTTGTATACGACAAATGTTACCGTATATGATAAACTTGTCATATCAACGTGACATGTTTATCAAAAAATATTTTTAATAGTCCTAAGTAAGTGGGTTTTATTTAGGTTAATATTATAATATATTTTCAGAGACTCATCACGTCATGTAAAGTATTTTTTATTTAATAATTAATTTAAATTTTATTTAAAAAAAAATGAAACTCACACGTCGAGATGAAGAGTTATCCTAGATTTTAAAAAATTAGTTATAGTCGTTGAACAACCGACAGTAGCAAGAGTCAGATTTCAACATACAAATTGAAACTCATCACGTCGAGCTGACGAGTTCTATGATATTTTTGAAAAATGTAGTTGTTTATAGCCGTAGTGTTTGAGGTTATAATTAGGGGATTGGGGTTTAGGATTTTTATTATGTATTGTTAAGGAAAACATTGAGAGAAATTTGTGTTTTTTTGAAGAATTCTTGAAAATCTCTATTCGATATGAAATGTTACGCTTTGATGTTGTCTATATTTCTTTGTTCAAGCTCACTCCGGAAGAAGAACATGGTATTTGACAACGAGGAATGACACTTAGAGATTCGTATCAATGGATTATTATATATCAACAACAATCCAGGCTATATCCAACCACATTTTTGCTTGGTTTTAAGGTGAATCGATATTGATTTCGACACTGATTAAATGTTAAAGGCCCGAAACACATACTTTCCATTTTCCAAATGGTGAAGCGATGATTACATTGGAAAATTTCACTTACTAACTCAGTGTTCCGGTTAATGGTGTAACACTAGTAAGGCACAATGATTTCAACTGATTCACTATTTTTCAGACAGTTTTGAGAAAGTTGCCACCACCAGATGTCTTAGAGGGGTATCAGATACTGATAACTTGGTTGGAGTGTGTTAAGAATAAAGAAGTTGTTTAGGTAGTTAGGAGTTAGTTAGAGAATGAGTTAGGCAGTTATATTGTAACTAGTCCTGTTGTAAAAGCTATATAAATGGTGTATATGAAGTAAATTAATATACAGAGGCTTTTCCAGTAGTTTTCCTGTTTTAACATGGTATCAGCCTAAATTCGATCCTTTCGCTTTGTGGCACTTGTTTTTGTTTTCCTTTCATTCTGCCCATTTTTCACCTTATTACACCATTTTCCCCAATTTCTTGTTTTCCCTCTTCTCTCAATGATGTCTTCTGCCGAGGAAATTGACTTCACTCACCTACTCTACCTACATCCGTCCGCTATGCCTGGGCTTCTGTTCGTCTCTCAACCACTAGTTGGCTTAGAAAATTACAACATTTGGAGTTGTTCAATGAAGATTGCATTGCTTGCTAAAAATAAGATAGGGTTCATCGACGACTCTTGTCAACGAAGCGATTATAGTGATGATTTGCAGGTGCAGTGGGATAGGTGTAATGCAGTAGTTTTATCTTGGATCCTGAACGCCGTCAGTAAAGATTTATCAGCTGGGCTAGTGTTTGCCTCCAATGTTGCTTTCGTTTGGAACGATTTACAGGAGAGGTTCGATAAGATTGATGGCTCTCGCATATTTTTTTTGCATCGAGAGATTGCTACACTTTGTCAAGGTGAATCTACAATTTCTGTTTTCTTCACTCGATTGAAAATGTTATGGGATGAGTACGAATCCTTGATCTCTTTTACTGCATGCAATTGTGAAGTTTCCCAGCAGAATATGAAACACCTTGTTCAGTTGAAATTGTTTCAATTTTTGATGGGATTAAATGATTCTTACTCGGCGATTAGAAGTCAGATTTTGCTTATGCAGCCCTTGGCAACAGTGAATCAAGCTTATTCCATGTTGATTCAAGAAGAATCACAGCGATCTCATCTTTCTGTAGCTGCTACACCTGATTCAATGGCCTTGTTCTCTAGTTCTATTGCTTCCTCTGAACGTAAAAGGTTATCTGGAACTTGTGATTACTACAAGATTAAACGCCACAAGAAGGATCAGAGCTATCGTCTAATTAGATTTCCTTCTAATTACAAGTTTACTAAGAAGAAAGCAGCTTCAAATGCTGTGGCAAATTCAATTATTTCTGTTGATTCGATGGCTACTTCCACTCGGTCCAGTTCTGTTCCTTCTACTCCACTGTTTACTCAAGAATAGTATGAACAAATTTTGCAGTTACTGAACAAGCTATCATCTGCAGAATTTGCTGTTAACCTTGTACATATATTTGCTAACAGCTCTTTACATTCTAATGTTTCACTTAAATGGATTGTTGACACATGAGCTACATACCATATTGTATTTGATTTTAAGAGCCTTAATTCTCCTATTCCTTGTGATTCTTCCACAATATTCATACATCTCCCTGATAGTAAAAATGTTCCTATTACTCACCTTGGTTCATGTTCTCTTACTTCGGATTATAACCTTGAAAATGTCCTCTTTGTTCCACAGTTTAAGCATAATTTACTTTCAGTATCTCGACTTACTCATGACCTTGGCTGCTCCCTTACCTTTTATCCTGATTTTTGCCTCCTACAGGATCTCTGCACTGGAATGATGAAGGGGATTGGTAGACAGTCTAGAGGATTATATTTTTTTGAGTCTACTTTTTGTTGAGTTAATCGATCGACGGAATCGGCCAAGAGGGGGGTGAATTGGCAATTAAAAATTTCGTGGAAGCTTTTGCAGAAAAATTGAAAGTAATTGCACGGCGATTTACAGTGGTTCGACTTTCTCAAACAAAGTCTACGTCCACTACCTTAGCTATCCACACTAAGGATTTTCTAACAAATTCACTAATTTGTTCTTTCTTTTGAGGCCAAAGAGATAACCTTACAAAATCCCTCAAGAGTATACCCCAACTCTTGAGAACACTCTTTTTCCCAAAGAGAAGATTACAAATTTGCAAACTTACAAGAAAACCTCACAAGGTAAGATGTTTGCACAATTCTAGAACAAGAAAAGAACACTCAAAGATAATTACAAATGAGCACAAATGGTGTTCTTGAAAGCAAAATGAATATTGAAAGGAAAATTGGCTTGATTTGCACAAACTTGGTGTTTGATGCTTTCTCTCTTGTTTCTCTATAATTTCCTGTTGATCAAGGGCTTCAGAACTTGTTTAAATACACCTTGAATCTCTTCTGAACGTTGGGGATGATTAGTGAAGATCATATAGCCGTTTTAGTGTGAAAACAATTAATAAAACAGTTTGGAGCGTGGGGGGAATCGGTACCCCCTATGGGGAATCGGTTCCCTAAGTGTAAAATTCAAATATTTCGACCGTTGAACAGGGGGAATCGGTTCCCTCCGAGCATTCTGGAAATCTCGGAGCCAAACCCTTCAGGGGGAATCGGTACCCCCTTGGGGGGGGGGGGAATCGGTTCCCTCTGAGCAATCTGGAATTTTTGGCTTTGAAATGGTTCGAAATACTTTGAAAGATTATTTTGAAATTGTTTTAAGATTAAAACTTATTTTTACACTTAAGTAAGGATTAAAAATGATTTTTGAAATATTTTGAGTAATGTTTTGATATTCGAATAATTATATCGAATATACTTAGAAAATCATTTTGGAAAATCTTAAAATTTATTTAACTTAATTTGTTATATCGAAATATCAAAATGTTTTCAACACTTTTGCTTCTGGTTTGTCTGTTCTTCAATCCCTTGCTTTAAATCATTTTTCCTTTACTGCTCCTTGTATGGATTCTGCCAAGAATGATACTTGTATTTGGCATGCTAGATTAGGGCATGTTGCTTTATCTAAAATGAATAAAAAAGATTGTTTGCAATCTGTTAAGTTTCAACATGATTTGGTGCATAAATGTTATGTTTTTCATTTAGCTAAATAAACTAGATTACCTTTCCCTATAAGTACTTCTAGGTCAGCCATTCCATTTCAGCTTATTCATATTGACTTATGGGGTGCATATAGAGTTTCTACACACAGTGGTCATAGGTTTTTCTCACTATTGTTGATGATCATACTAGGATGATTTGGCTATATCTGCTGAAGCATAAAAATGATGCTCTTTCATCTCTAAAACAGTTCACTTCCTTAGCCAAAACTCAATTTTCTGCCTCGGTTAAAATAATTAAGAGTGACAATGGCTCTGAATTCTTTAATTCAGAATGTTCCCCTTTCTTTTCTTCTCTTGGAATTATTCATCAAAGCTCTTGTGTGGGCACTCTTTAGCAGAATGGGGTTACTGAAAGAAAACATAGACACAATTTAGAGGTTGCCCGAGCCTTATTTTTTTAATCTAATGTCCCTCTTAAATTCTGGGGTGAGTGTGTACTTACTGCTTGTTACATTATCAATAGGCTCCCCTCTTCAGTGATTAAATGGAAAACACCATTTGAGATGCTTTATCAAAAACCACCACCTTTATCTCATCTTAAAGTCTTTGATTATTTATGCTATGCAACTAAGCCACACTATAGTGATAAGTTCTCATCAAAAGCCATTTCTGCTGTGTTCTTTGGTTATTTTGCTACTAAAAAAGGTTACATTCTCTTTTTAATCTTGAATTAAAAACCTTTTTTGTTAATAGAGATGTCATCTTTCATGAGGATGTCTTTCCTTTTAAATTTGCTTCTTCTGACCAATGTTTTTTCCTCCTCATCCTAACATCCATGATTCTGATTTTTTACAACTCTCATTTCCTTCATCAATTAGTACAATTCCTTCTTCAGATTCTTTTTTTTCCTTCAGTCTCTTCAGAAGTCTCTACTAATCCTTCATCCACTAGTTCAGTAGATCTTTCTAATGCTTCAACAGATGTAGTTCCAACCATTATTCCTCAAGCTTATGTTCCTAGTTCTGTGCCTACTAGAGTATATTCTAGAATTTCTAAACCTCCATCTTGGTTGAGTGATTATGTCCATACCTACCAATCCACTTCTCTTTCAGGTCAGTATCATATATCTAACCATGTTTCTTATTCCCATTTACCAAATCATACACAGTCCTTCATACTTTCTGTTTATCATTTCATTGAACCAAAAACTTTTCAAGAAGCCCAATCTGATCCTCGATGGTTAAGGCAATGCAGGAGGAAATTCATGTTCTTGAATTAAATAAAACTTGGTCTCTTGTTCCCTTGCCCTCAGGAAAAGTGTGCATTGGGTGTAAATGGGTATTTAGAGTAAAATTCAAAGCATCGTGAGAAGTTGAGAGGTTCAAGGCAAGACTTGTGGCTAAGGGTTATAATCAAAGGGAGGGAGTTGATTTTGTAGATATTTTTTCCCCTGTTGCCAAGCTTACCACAGTTCGTTTTGTTCTTGCACTTGCTTCCATTTTTTATTGAACTCTATGGCAAATGGATAGTCATAATGCCTTCTTCCAAGGTGATTTACTTAAGGAAATTTACATGGAGTTGCCTCAAGGTTTTTATAGTCAGGGGGAGAATGTTGTGTGTAGACTACAAAAGTTTCTCTATGGCTTAAAGCAAGCCTCGAGACAATGGAATGTTAAGCTCACGGAAGCTCTCATTTCAGTAGGTTATGGTCAAAGTAAACATGACTATTCTATGTTTACTAGGAGACAAGGGGATCGTATAGTAGTACTTCTAGTTTATGTTGATGACCTGCTAATCACAAGGAATGTTGGTAGGATGATTACAGAATTAAAGGGGTGTTGCATAAGAACTTCAAGATGAAATACTTGGGTGAACTTAAATATTTTCTTGTCTTGGAAGTTTTAAGAACAAAAGAAGGGATATTATTAAATCAGAGGAAGTATTCTCTTGAACTTATTCAAGATACAGGGATAAGGGGTGCAAAACCTGCTACAACGCCCTTGGAACAAAACACTAAACTTACTACAGTGGAGTATGATCATTCCCTGCAGCAAGAAAACAAATGTGATTATTGTTTAGCTAACAAAGCATAATTTCAGAGATTAATTGGTAGGCTGTTTTATTTGACACATATAAGGCCTGATATAGCCTTTTCAGTTCAACATCTTAGTCAGTTTATGCATCAACCGAAGAAAGAGCACATGGAAGAAGCTCTTAGAGTGGTAAGGTACATAAAGAATAATCCTGGGTTAGGAATTATCTTGAAAGCTTCAAGCAATTGTCAGCTAGTGGCTAGCTGCAATTCGGATTGGGCAACATGTCCAATGGTAAGGAAATCAGTGACATGTTTCTGTGCAAAGCTAGGAGATTCACTAGTTTCATGGAAATAAAAAAACAAAGTATCATATCGAGATCTTCAGCAGAAGCTGAGTACAGAAGTATGGCAGTGACAACATCAGAACTGGTTTGGTTGCAAGGGTTGTTAAAGGTGCTTGGAGTCAACAATAATCAACCTGCAAAGATCTTTAGTGATAGCAAAGCAACCTTACAAATTGTAGAAAATCTAGTGTTTCATGAGAGAACAAAGTATATCGAGATAGACTGTTATTTCATAAGAGAGAAAATTCAACAGGGCTTGGTTCAAACAGAATTTGTACCAATTGCAGAGCAACAAGCGGATATTCTAAGAAAAGCTCTTGGCGTTGCACAATATAAGTATCTCTTATCCAAGATGGGAGTTAAAAATGTATTTCACTTCCCAACTTGAGAGGGAGTGTTAAGAATAAAAAAGTTGTTTGGGTAGTTAGAAGTTAGTTATAGAATTAGTTAGGCAGTTATATTGTAACTAGTTCTATTGTAAAAGCTATATAAATGGTGTATATGAAGTAAATTAATATACTGAGGCTTTTCCAGTAGTTTTCATGTTTTAACAGAGTGTGAATTTAATGTGACCAATGACTCTACTGAAGATGAGGTCATATTTGCGGTCCGAGCGTATCTTCTCCAATTGATTGGAAGGATATTGTTACTAAATAAACCCAATAATTTGGCACACATATGGTATTTTCTGATATTAAATAATTTTACTAAGTGTCGTAACATTAGTTGGGGCTCGACTATTTCTATATTTTTATACTGGGAACTTTGCAAGGTTACATTAGTCGAAAAGAGTCAAAAAGTTGATGTTGTGGTTTGTCTAGTCTTGCTATAGTCTTGGACGTGGTATTGGTTCCTGTTTTTGACGCCAATTACAATAGCCCCGTTGAGTTTCCTTTAGCTAAAAGGTATAATTTTTTTTAACTTTATTTTTAGTAACTTTTTAATTTTTATTTATTATATTATTTAGATGACGACATAAAATTACCAATATCAAGGTGTCTAGTGCAAATAAAAATGATATACGGATGATCATCGATATCGTCGGTCGACATGCGATAAATATTATTTTATTAATTTTTAATTTTTTTATTTACATTGACTTTTATAATTAATGTTTACATTTTTCCTAGATTCCGTATTGTGATGATAAGATCTACCAGTTACTGCCACTAGGATTTTTTTTGAAGGCTCAAAGTTGTGATATGTCATTGCTTTACTTTGTGATTGTTGAGATGCATGTCGCAGATAGAATGTTGCAACTATTTCTGTCCCATCAACCAATTCTTACGCAAATATTTGATATGAATGTGCTCCATAGAATTGATACGAATGGAAAGCATAAAGAGAATTGGTCGAGGAAGCACGATATATACATTTAACAATGAAATGGACAACATTTATTTGTCCTCATGTGTTTTGAAATTACAACTAATGACCTTGATTTCAACATTTCTTCCAACCTCTGAAATTACGAAGCAAATGAGAAATCATATTAACAATACTGGCAGAAAGGGAACAATGGGAAGAAATAAAGGCCAAATTCATAAAGGAGATCAGTATAATCGGGTTAGAGGTTCACGGGATGCAATGCAAAGCACTCAAGCATATTTGACATAGCATGTGAGTGATAAGATCATATTATATATGGTCAATAACAAGGTATTGATTTCGGTGGCCAATTCGAGTCAATGATGACGTCAAATACCTTAAGTACTCCATAATTATATTTTGAATGTGGATCTAAAAGTGGAGTGATGTTCAATACATCTCTCGTTCAAGAAGCAAACGAAGATGAACATGATTAAGATGGACGACCAAGATGTAATTGATGAGCCCCATGCCATTATCATCTAACCATTCCTCAACATCGTCAAAAATTAAGAAAATATAAAAAAAATATTATGCATTGTATTAGTTTGCAATAACTTTTATTATTATTATGTAATAAATTATTTTGTATTAAATCATTTTATTTTTTTTTTAAAAATTAAATTCGACAAAACTCATCATGTATAAGTAACGAGTTTCGACGTGACGAGTTCTATAGTTTTTTTTAATTTATTTTAATGTTTAAATTAATTACTGAATTTTAAAAAAATACTTTCCATGAGACTCGTCACGTCAACGTGATGAGTCTCCTAAATTATATTATAATATTTAGGGGTGTTAAAAAAAATTGAAACCATTAATTGTATCCATTAATCGGTATAATCGTTATATTTAACAGGTTAATTAACCGAACCGTTAATACTAAACGGTTTCGATTAATCAAACCGCTAAAAATTATGGTTAACGGTTAAGATTACGGTTACAAATTTTGATAAACAGTTTAATAAATTATATTTCTAATTTATTGTATTTTTACATAAATAACTTAATATAAGTTTCTATTATTTATAATTTATATATATTTTTAATAAAACTTATATACAAATAATTTCATATATATTTTTTATTTTTTATTTCTTTGAAAATATAGAAACATACTTATACTAATATTATTATATGTTTATTGTTAAGTACTAAGATATTGAGAAAAACATATACTTACACCGTTGTAAATATGTGTTAAGTACTACACTTTTTTATTTTATTTACTTACACCGTTGTAAATATGTGTTAAGTGTTACACTTTTTTATTTTATTTACTTACATTGGTGTAGTATGTGCTAAGTGCTACACTTTTTTGTTTTATTCACTTACATCGGTGTAAGTATATGTTAAGTGTTACACTTATTTATTTTATTCACTTAAACAGGTGTAAGTATGTGTTAAGTGCTATATTTTTTTTACTATAAATTATGAAAAGTAATTTGATAAATAATTGTAATAGGTTAACCTATAACCGAACTGTTAATAAAAGTTAATCGTTTTTAATGATTAGGTTACAGTTAGAAAAATCTCATAACCGTTATAACGTTTAACCAACCGTTTATGCTAAATGGTACATTTAACTCTCCATGAACAACCCTAATAATATTGACACACATGAGGTCTACTTACACTTAGCATTTGTCCTATTTTGCTAAATAAACTTCATTGTGGCCTATTAGGCCTATTAATTTTGACGCCTGAGATATTAGGCTAAAAACACCCCTCCTTCTTATCCTCCTCCCTTCATATTATGAGAATGTGGAATTCAACAATGTGTTCAACACTCTCGTTGACACCCCTCCTTCTTAGCCTCCTCCCTTTGTATTATGAGAATGTGGAATTCGACAATGTATTCAACACTCTCGTTGTTAACTGTTCCCGGTAACTAAAGGATTTGTATGTGTGTTTTGTCTTTTAGTAAGCATTTGTATGTGTTATAGATTATATAAATAATTAATTTTAATTATAAAAAATTTATATATGAAGCCAACAATCTCTAAAATAAGTATTTAAAATCTTTAAATAGAAGAAAATCAACTTGCGATACATTAGCAAAACTTGCTAGAAGTTCTTCTAATTCTACTGTTGTTTATATTTCTCCTACTAATATCATCGAACTTTTAGAAAGAGATCAGTTTCGTCCCCCTAATGTAAAAGTAATATTTTCCCTTTAAATACAATTACATATAAATTTAAAAATATATTTTTTATTTATTATTTATCATAACTTTTAAAAATAATAATATATTTAATATCTACATTTTAAAAATGTCTAATATAATACATATATTTTTAACTAAATATCTAATATTCATTTTACAATTTTAAATGCCTAATATGATATATAATTTTGACAAAAAAATTAGTATAATACATGGATTATCATTTTGTGTTATTATAGTATTTGTGAATTTTCATTAATTGATTTAATATTTATTAACAATATTAATCAAATAATGTGAATTGCCTGTCCAGCTCAATTGGTAGAGCTCAAGGCTCTTAATCTTGTGGTCGTGGGATCGAGTCATACGAAGGGCAATTCATAATTCGGAGGTCTCCCACGGAAGTTGCTCTCAACCTGACGTTGGGGACAACCTACTATCCTACTTCCCCTTACCCCATTACATATGGGAATAAGGGTCAACTAATTTTAATTAATCAAATAATGTAATGATATACTAAATGATGATTCATGTATGATATTTATTAATTAAAGTACCATAATATCATAAAAATGATTATTTAAGTATTACATTCGACATTTTGATAAAGCATGTATAATTTATAAAATAATTTGAAAACTTATATAGTATATTAATTATTTTTATCAATATATATATGTTACTATTTTATAAAAAAAAATATTAAATATTTTAAAAATATAAAAAAATTACATGAAATATTTTTTGTTAAAATACACGTACAAAATGTAAGATTATCCTAATTTTTATGATGAAAATACAAGGATTATGTTTTTGAGAAAAATGAAAAATATTCCACGATGGCCCACAAAAATAATGAGGTGGCTAAAGAAACAACCTTTTATCCAAAGCATTATCCGAAACTT
Organism: Hibiscus syriacus; assembly: GCF_006381635.1. Lineage (NCBI taxonomy): Eukaryota > Viridiplantae > Streptophyta > Magnoliopsida > Malvales > Malvaceae > Hibiscus > Hibiscus syriacus. The sequence continues at coordinate 832,414 of NW_024063392.1, read as the reverse complement.
CTTTTCTTTTTGTAAAATCATAGGCATGGCACGTGTTGTCAAATTCACTAATCATCTGCATCTCCAAACTACCATAAAAACCGCGGGTAACATTAAAACAACCAAAATAAATCAAGTTTTAATACTTAAACTATCATTTTTAGTTCATTTTAGTTTTAGTTCGTGTTCAAAATTTAACATTAAGTTTTTTTTAAATAAAAGTTTAAGTATTAAAATGGAAAAAACTGTTAATTTAAGTACTAAATATGTTATGTTTTTAACGACATGGTACCGAAGTGAAACAAAAACTAAATATTAGGTATGAATTTAAAAAAATTGAAAGTTTATATACTAAAACAAACTAAAACTGATAGATTAAGTACTGATTACGTAATTTACCCTAGAAAAATACCTTATCCAATACGTTTTCTGATACTCTTTTAGATAGAAAATTATCCATCACAGACCGTTAATTTACACCATGACAAAACGATCAACGGCTGAAGTTAACCTTTACACCTTAAAATAACAAACAAACCTGGCAAACCAAATCCAACTGAGAAAAAGAAATCACTTTTTGCAAAGAGCCTGCAAAAGAAACTCTTCTTCTTCCTCTCTATTATTATTTTTAATTTTCGTTGAGATTAAAGCAAAGGGTTCAACTTTCGTTCTGGGTTTCTGATTTTTGTTGCGAGAAAAAGAAAAACTAGCTATGGCAGAAGTTTTGGGGAAGGCAAATCTGTTTCCGACTGGTCACTATAGTCAGAAGAAGAATCTTGAAGGTGGAGCTTGTTTGGTTCCTAAGAAAATTTCTGGTTTTTGTTTGAAAACGAAAAGTTTTTCTTCTTTGATGTTGAAATCTCTCGCTTCGAGTAGTGATTTTAATGGTCAAAGAGTGGATTTTTTGGAGAAGAAAAATATGAACAAGAGAAGGTTTCCTCAAGTTCCCATCAAAGCACAGGTTTGATTTAATTGACTATACATCTTTTTTAATTCGATTTCCAGATCTGTGTCTTTCTTCTTATTTTTGTGGAAAACTGTGGCTATATTTTTATTTGTTTAGTGAATTAAACCTTTTCCGTCCCCATAGCTTGATCTGTTACATAGATCAATAAAGAAATACTAATTGGTTTCACTTTTCCACCTCTGGATTTGTTCAATGAAATCAGATGAAAACTGGACTTATTAGTCGAGGTCAAAAATGGTGGGAGAAAGGGCTTCAACCAAATATGAAAGAAGTTACGTCTGCACAAGAATTGGTCGATTCTCTTTTGAATGCTGGTGATAAGCTTGTTGTGGTTGATTTCTTCTCCCCTGGTTGTGGTGGTTGCAAGGCTCTTCATCCCAAGGTGCATGTCTATATATTTATACATGCTTTTGCATGGTTGTGTACATGTTTTTGTTTTGTTTTGATTTGGATTGTTTGTGGATTTGGATGTTGGATTTGACAGATTTGCCAATTTGTAGAGATGAATCCAGATGTTCAGTTTCTTCAGGTGAATTACGAGGAACATAAGACTATGTGCTATAGTCTTAATGTTCATGTGTTGCCTTTCTTCCGTTTCTATCGAGGCGCTCAGGGACGTGTATGCAGCTTTAGCTGTACCAATGCCACGGTCAGTCTCGAATCCTTCCTTTCAGATGCAAATTTTATCATACATGGTTCCATAGATAGATTCCAAACGAGCCTATTTTACCATGTCCTGCTCATGGTTCTTTATGTATGATGCACGCCCTTGAATGTATACGACTCTGATTTCATTACGAAAAAATGCTTCTTACTTTGGATCAACTGATCTTTTATTATTTTCTTTCATCAAAGATGTAATTGTTAGATGCGTTGAAATTTGCATGCTGCATATTTTTGTTGCTTTTGTTTGTTTTCTGAATTGTTCTGATTGCTGCTTATCAGATGCAGCTGACTTTGCAACTCACTCGACACTGCATGATTATTTGTTGGTAACCATCATTTTAGGATTGATCATGTTTATCATGGCATGTGTTCTAAATTACAATGACAATTCAACAGATTAAAAAATTCAAAGATGCATTAGCCAAACACACACCAGACCGATGCAGCCTTGGACCGACTAAAGGGCTCGAGGAGAAGGAGCTTTTAGCATTATCTGCAAACAAAGACCTTCCCTTCCTCTACTCACCGGAACCAGTTCAGCCAACTCCTGTTCCCATGCATGAAGAGACTTTTGTACCAAACCAAGATTCATCTCATTCAACGATAAAGCTCCCGCTTTCAGTCCCAACGACATCCTTAAAGCAAAGAGAAAGCGAGGAGAAAACCTTGGTTGGTGCTGGGAGATGATGTAGTATTAGTTTTTCTGCCACCCCGCTGTACAATATTACCGAAAACTATTCCCTGGTTTGTATTCCATGTACTAATATGTTAATGTTAGAAGTGAACAAGTGTATCTGGTCTCCCATGGAGTTGCTGGCCAATTTGGATTTTTTTTTTTGGATCCTAGCCCTGCTTGATTCAAAGGTGGGTGTGAGCTTTTGCAAACCATATCTAGTGAATATATTTTGAGGTTGTATTTTTATGTTCCCCTTTGTGAGTTAAAAAATCTTGTGGTTATTATATAGATGCTGAGAGCCTTTTTACCTTTTTATTCTCTCTTGGTGTTGAAATCAGGATAATGAGTATTTTGTATTTGGCATCTTTAAGGACACAACTATGAAGGGAATGCATGCTATGTTTATTTTGTTTTGATGTATTCTATGTTAATAATATCTAGTAGTTTTGGATGGTCTACAACTCATGGAAGCTTCAAGAATTGTCTGCAATGAATTGGACATCATCAACCACTGCTTTAAGATATTTGCTAGATTGTCTCTTTTTATGGCAATGCCAGAAACCCAGAAGAGGGCCACAACATATTCAGGTTACTAGTTTTTCACCGGCAAAACATTGCGAATTCTGCAGTTATAATTATTTTTTTGTTTATATATATAACGATAAATTTAATGATTTTCATTATATACTCTTTCGAAATGTTTATATATATTTGTCATGAATTTGCATTTATGAATTGAACCTATTACCCTACTGTTTAGTTTTAAAAAAAGACAGATGGCAAAGAAGTAGATCATTTTATAAGAAATGTTGGATAAGATTGCTTGTGCATTTAAATTCATCATCGTGGCCACCCTTGCTTTTCAGAGGGGGAAAAACCTTTGAATGGTTAGTGAAAAATGTGGGGTATTCTAACAACTGGATCCGCTAAGAAATCTTTCAAAATCTCAAAGCATTTATTATTTCCTTCCAAGTGTTCAACATGTTGAAGAAGCTTTGTCAAATGATTTAGTCCTTGAGATGCTGGATGCACGAAACGTGTCTTTCTTACCAGACAAGAAATTTTGGTCACTGTCAATTGAGTTGGGTTTTTATTTGACACCACTGGACCAACCATCTCATCACTCAATAATGTCACTCAATCGTTTTATATGGATAATATGAAAATTCAAAACTGAATGTTGTTCTTAATGATTTATCTCGGAGATTAAAATTAAGCTATTCCTTTTTATAACATTGATCAATTTAAATGAAACGTAGTCATAGAAAGATCTCAGGAAAAGCAGTGCAGCCGAAGATAATTTGTCGACTTTCAGATTTGTCGGAATCGAAGCCGGCAAATCGTTCTTGGCTGCACCCATCTCTCTACGCCCAGTCGCTAGGCCGTTGGTGAATGGTGACACCACATATATCAGACTTGAATTAAGAAAAAGAAGGAACTGATCATTGAAGAAAGATGAGTTTGTGAGTTATCTGAATGAGCAAACAAGAAATGGAACATTGAAATAACGTAGATTAAAACCATGTAAAGTTGAGTTAATAGATTGATTATTTGTTCATACAGATTGTTGCAACGATCATATCAAAGCTCAAGAGTTTGGTTTGGAGATCAAATTTGGAATTTCATGAGTTGGTGAAGTGTGAATCTTAAAAGCGAAGTTATAGATTGCTTTCTTGTGTTTGTATCTGTTATTTTCTTCATCATAATATAGCCATGGAGAAAAATGCTGAAACCAGAAATGGAAGGCAGAGATTTGTGGCAGATGAATACAAGGAGAAGGATTATCTCTAATGAATTGCCTGTAAAATCAAAGGTGTTTACCCAATTTAGATCCCGGGAGCAGTCAACAACGATGGTGCCGAATACATGGCCGAATCCCACATTCTTAGAATATAATGTGACGAGGCTAAGAAGGAGCTTTTAAAACAAGCCGGGTTGGACAGGAGAATTCATACCTTTCTCGGCCTTTTGGCTAAGATCAAGTGTAGTATCTGTTCTTATCAGTTTAATATCTGATACGTGGGCCATCGGCCCACAAGATATTAAATTTATTTTTATGGGGGAGGATCCATCACAGTAGCTTGCTACTGGGGTTCCTCGCTCGTCGCCCAAGCTTTGCACTATTGCTGGGGCCTGGCGCACCCCACCCAATTCTAGTTATAATGCTTGGAGATTGCTACTGCAGTTTCTATTGTGTCTTCAATTCTAGTTAAGAGATAATTAAGGGAGCAGAAGAAAAGAATTTAGCAAGGAAGCAGAACCTGTCTTGGACATGTATACCATTTGATTGGCCATCCCAGTTATCCCAGAAATCTTTTCCATGTACGATATGGCTAAAAGTAACATTCATTCCCCCTGTGCAAGGCACCAAATCTTAGTCAAACAAACAGGATGAGGATTGTAGGTGTGCTAGGAAACACATCAAATTGAATCTAACTTGGATCAGAACTCAATCCTCTCAATGATGGGATCCGGACTCAACACTCTTTGCATATGAAAATGGGCTTGATTTTAGTCAACACTCAACACTCAGTAGCTATCGGTTGAGTGTTGATTTTATATTAAAATTAAAAGTTCAATTTTCATTTTATAACTTTTGAAAGCTGAGTGATTAAAAAAGAATATTTCAAAATAATTTAATGATTCTCTCTCTCTCTCTCTCTCTCTCTTATTTAGTTTGAATCTTTTAATTATTCATTATTAACAATAAATAAATAAACAATTTCTTGTATCTTTATTCAACAATAGTCTTAGTGAAATACATTTTTGTCTTACCCGGTGCAGAGCAATTATTTAGTATCATTTGAAGAGAATAATTAATATTTGTTTCATTGGGCGTAAATTAATATCATGTTTGGTATTGACCTTAAACTAGATCCAATAAATATATTATATTTATGTAGTTAACAGATTGAAACTTTGAATCATATGAATAAAATAATCATATATCAATTGTTTCTTATACGTTTTCTAAGATAAACTACATGTTTAGCACATAAATTATCATTTTGTTTTGTTTTAATGTCTAAATTTTCATTTTTTTTAATTATACTTAACGTTTATTTTTGTTTATTTCTAATACTTGTCCTTAAAAATTTAATGATAGTGACATTTTTAATATCTAAAATTTAAAAAATTTCAATTTAACTACTCAACTTTTAAATTACTCTTGTTTTAATCACTTTAATTTATTTTATTATTTTTTTGACATAACATTTATTATTATATTAATATATAATAAAATAAAATAAAATTTAAAATTATATCCGAACTCAAATATTATATCACAAACCTTAAACCACAAGCGGCTTATCCCACCCTCACGGTTTCCCTCTATTCGGCCTCTCCACGTTAGAAACAGTAGGGTTCAGTGGCAGTAATCACGAGGTACGACGACTGGTGAGGGGAAGTTGGGAATAGACGGCACAGCCCGGTTTGGTGTTGCCTTCATTGGTAGCAAAGTGGAAATCGAAGCCGGCAAGTCGTTCTTGGCTGCACTCATCTTTTCTACGCCCAAACGCTAGAACGTTGGCACATATATCAGACATAACTAAATATAAAGAACCCTCTGATAACCGAAGAAAGATGAGTTTGGGAGTTATTTGAATGAGCAAACAAGAAATGTAACAGAGAAAATAACATATATTAAAACCAAGTATCATAGATTCTTCCAAAGTTATAGATTTCTTTCTTGTGTTTGTATCTGTTATTTTCTTCATCATCATATGGTCATGAAGAAAAATGATGAAACCATAAATGGAAGGCAGAGATTTGTGGCAGATTAATACAAGGAGAAGGATTCTCTCCAATGAATTGCCTGTAAAATCAAAGGTGTTTACCCAATTTAGATCCCGGGAGCAGTCAACAACGATGGTGCTGAACACATGGCCGATTCCCACATTCTTAGAATATAATGTGACGAGGCTAAGAAGGAGCTTTTAAAACAAGCCGGGTTGTACTGAAGAACTCATACCTTTCTCGGCCTTTTGGCTAAGATCAAGTGTAGTATATGTTCTTATCAGTTTAATATCTGATACGTGGGCCATCGGCCCACATGATATTAAATTTATTTTTATGGGGGGAGGAACCATCACAGTAGCTTGCTACTGGGGTTCCTCGCGCGTCGCCCAAGCGTTGCACTATTGCTGGGGCCTGGCGCACCCCACCCAATTCTAGTTCGAATGCTCATATCATAAATATTAGTCAAGCCCTTACCGTCAAGCAGTTTTCTTCAGGGAAAATTCGTAGCAGTTTTAAAAGACTAGTGAAACTACACTGTTTAAAATTTCATAGGCAAATTTTGCAGTCATAGCATTCCTGCAATAGATGTTCTTTATTCTGTGGCACACACTGGTATAATGTTTTAGTAGGCATCTCGATGAAGATTCACGCATGGAATGGAAACATACAACAAAAACCCGAAGAAGCTAATGTATAGGATTCTTCAAAGCAATAGATATAGATCGACTGCAGGCATGATACATCTTCAATGTATAACGAGAAGCACCTTATTACAAGCATCCTGCATTTATCACACCAGATATTTAGGAGAACCATAAAAGAACATGGTAGCAGAGATCATCAACATTTGACTCATATTCATGGGTTTATCATATGAAGGAAAAGGATAGTTAGAAGCTTTGCTGTGAAACTTACAGTATGGTGCAATCCTCCATATCTGGTTATCTCCCTTGTTCCATTGCCACAACACAATAGTAGTACCATTGTGGATGCCACCAGATTTCTTATCTCCATGGAAAGCATCGAAATTCAGGCGAATGTTATTAATCATTCTTATAGCTCTGTAGCCATCATGGACTTCCTTGCTATCGCTCCATAGTACAGACTCATCAAGATCTGGTTTGTAAGGTACCAGTTGGACCTGCAGGAAAAGCCCCTTTTAAGCAAAACTTTAAGGTTCATAAATTAAAAACGTTCTATGTTTTGACCAACTGAAATGAAATAAAACATAAAGATGAACAAACAAATTCTTTCCACTGCAGGAGTCAAGAAAGAAAGGGTCCGTGAAGTTATCAGCACCCCAGCCTGCAGGAATCGGAAATGCATGCATTTGGTTTTACCAGATAAAGGGATATTTTAGCAGTGGAAAAGCTGAATACCTATAAAATTATCGAGAATTGTTCTTGACCATGATAAGGCACTTGAATATTTCGAGCAGCAGGTAAACTACCCCAATATCGTAACAATCATATCATACTACAATAACAATATGCCACTGAATTGGCAGAACAGGTAACACCAACAAAAAATTGTGACTTGGATAATTCCTATATTTAACTTCTGCAGTATCTAACCAACCAATTAAAGCCTAATAAAAGGAATTGAAGATGGAGCTATTCCATAACCAATAAGTCGTATCAATCTCATGATGTAATTTGAAAGTGTGTCAAGTGTCAACTGTTAAACAACTCAAAACTCAAATCATATCTTAAAAGGAAAAAGAGGAAATGCAAGAGTTCTTAAGCGCAACGAAATACAAAGCAGAAACCCATTTTTCCACATAAGAAGGAACTAAAATAGCAGTGAATGCCATAAAGAATTCTTACAGGATGAGAAGCTCCAATGGAGTGTTTAATGACTTGACCAGTGGCTTTATTAACAAGAGAAAAACTAGGGAAGCCCACTTCATCTTTAATCCTTGTGCTGAATTTCTCATCTTTGTACCAGTGCTAAAACAACCACAAAAATCAACATCCATATCAAAATAAGATCATATGTTTTGCCCTAATCTTGAGTCAACAGTCAAAGGGGGCTTTTGGGTTGTCAATTAATGAGTTTAATAAACTCGTACGGCTTAGAACTACACAATACTGGGAAAACTCACAAAAAAAACCAAGTTGATAATTTTGTAGATTAATCCCCAAAAAATAAGTTAAAGAAAATTGTTAATCTGCTGATACAGTACCTGGAATTCATCAGAGGGATCATATGGAGCAAGAATAACTTTACCATCTCTGATCGTAAGATGATAATTAGGATCAGCTTTGCAATAGACTTTAACAGTAGGTTTGTTGTGGAATTCAGGTGGCAAATGAGATCCAGAATGATGATGATGATCAATCCTTCCATGGATACTTTCATGGGCAGCATGTGGAACAGATGGTGGTGGAGAGTAGTTCAATGAACTATGTTCAGGCTGGTGGTGGACATTAGTTCCATGGAATGGTGGTTGGTGCGGAGGGGGCGACGGAAAGCCCGGTTGCTGAAAGTATGGCGGTGCTGGTCCGTCAAAGGCAGGTTGCTGGAAGTATGGTTGTGGCGGTGGATATGGTCCGTCAAAAGCGGGTGGTTGCTGGTAGTTAGGCGGTGGCGGGTAGTGGTGAGACGGCGGAGGAAACTCATGGTGATGAAGATTTGGCGGTGGTGGTCTTTCTCGGTTGTCTTCATCATCGTTCCTATGGTGATGAGTGTGAGAATGATGAGCGTGACCGAATGGGAACTCCATTTCTTCGATTCTGATCGACTTTCTTCAATCCTACCTGCTACTTCCTTTTTACCTTTGTTTTAGTCTTTTTTTTTAAGATATTATCTTTGTTTAGTCGGGTTGAACAGTTTGGCTACTTAACTATATCAAATTAAAAAATAGGGTACAATTTTACAATGGTCATTAAAGTAACTAAAATACCATTTTTAGATATTAAATTATTATAAATTATAAAATAGACACTAAACTTTTAATTTTACTTCAAAATGAACACCGTACCGTTTCTATCCTTAATTGAGAATATAGAACACATTAAAATTGATAAATAATATCTCATTTGATCTCTCAATGTAACCAAAATTTTATTTTGATACTTTTATAATACTTTTAAATAATAAGTTATAAAAATTTAAAAAAAATCAGAGAATTTGTAAAAGTATTTGAAAATTAATAATTTATTTTTAAAACAGTAAAAGTATTTTTAAAAATTAAAATTTTACAACTTTGTAGATCATAAAATTATTTAATTTATATATACCCAGTAGTCAATTGAGTACGTATAAAAGAGTGTCACAAATGTACAATATCTGGTACATTTGTATACTAAATTGAATAAAAAACAGATTTTAATGACATTAAATAAATAACTTTACCTCTGACAATATAACATTTTTAATTGGATTTGGTTAGGATAATAAATTGATTTGGTTAGCTTGCCTAATTGCTGATGCTCTTGCTTTAAATTCTTACCAAATTTCTATCGTGGGATACTCATGGGCCTTTATGGCTACATAGTTTGAATTAAGAATGCACCATTAATCCTTCTCTATTATTTTGATTTATTATCTTTTAGGGTAAAGTACACAAAATGATATCCAGATTATAGGATACTGTTTTATTAACTCATTTAATTATTAAAAATTATAAAATGATTCTTAAACTATATAATGTTATTTTGTTAAGTTCCTCGACTATTAAAAGTTACAAAATAATCACCCGACTATTTAATATGCTCCAAACTCGTCTTTTGTCGATAAAAAATTGATCATTGTCTAAGTTGAACGTTAACATGATGACTAAGATATTATAGTCGTTTGAGATTATGAGATCAGATTTTATCATATCACAATCAACATGCTAATGTTCAACTCAGAATACCGTCAAATTTATAACGTAAAAGGATGAACTTAGAACATAATAAATAGTCGGGTGACCATTTTATAACTTTTAATAGTCGAGATATTCAACAAAGTAATACTATATAGTTGGAGGACCATTTTATAGCTTTTAATAGTTTAGGGACCATATTTGTACTTTACCCTTTCTTTTGTTGGACGTTGAAGTAGACGTGATGTAACGTTAAGGACGAACTAGTTTCAGAAAGAAAATTAATACACGTGTAAAGAAAATATTAAATAAGGGTAGAAGATTTTGTGTATCATTTTTCTATTGGAGGGTTATAATTGGCCAAAATATTTTATGTCTCAGTGTTAGACACCTGGTAAATAATTGAATCATTTGTTTAAATAAATCTTTAACTTTTCATATCTAAGTCACCTTGAGGTATATTATATTATATTAATTATAAATAAGGGTAGAATATTGGTATATTTTAGTGAAATAAAATATTATAAAATATATTAATTATTTATTAAAGTAATAGTGTTATATTATATTTTAAAAATATTAATTAGTATATTTTAAATATTTTTACTAAAATATTATTTAAATATATAAATAATATTATTCATTATTAAATATATAAAAAATTAATTATATATTATTAAAATAAAAAATATAATATCTTATATTATTATAATATAATTGATTATATTATTAAACTAAAAATATAATATTATATGATGAAAATGATATTAAAATATTTTATTAATATTAAATTCATAAAATAAAATTATTTTGAGTATTTTTGCTTTGAAGTGAAAAGTTCGGAAAATGAATCCGTAAGTCATTTTACAGAAAACACAAAGGAAATTCTGTTACTAGGAAAATGAATTACGTTCCGGAAAACGAATTACGTGAAACAAACACGAGAAAACATTATTCGGAAAACGAATTACGTAAAACAAACACGAAAAAACATTTTTCGAAAAACGAATTATATAAAATAAATACGAAATTTCAAGAAAAACTAATTCCGTAATTAGTTTTACGGCAAACAAACACACATTCTCCTTGACATTCCTTCCATAACCGAATATATGTGAGAGAGAAGACTAGCGAGCACGACAGTCTTCAAATTTTATGTTAAAAAAATAATTTTGAATTTTTAAAATTTTAAAGGATAAAATTAAATTTATAAATTTTTAAAAAGATAGAAAACAGATTTTTAATAGAAAGTATATAAAAAAAATTAAAATATATAATTTTTTTAAAAGTTCATGTGAATGAGTCCCCACTAATCAGCGTTTCCTCGATCCATCTCTACGAGAGGTTGAAGTTATCTATAATTAAAAGGAGCCTCTAATTTAGAACAAGTTTTGGAAATTTAATGAGATAAGTATAAACGTTTAGGGGATGTTTGGATGGGGGAATACGGGATTCCTATGGGAATGAAATCTATATTTCCCCGTTTGGTTAGCTCGAGAATCCCATTCCCGGTAATGTAAGATTACCAATAGTGGATTTTTTGGGGTATATTACCGGGAATGTCATTACCTCCATTTCCTTAAGTATTGTTGGATTATCGACGTTTTGGACTAAAATGCCCTTAATTTTTTTTTCAAAAATATATTTCTTCTGTCATTAAATAATAAAAATTCTACGAAGATTAAATTATAAATTTATCCTTAAACTATTTTAGATTTACAAAAAAGTCTATAATTAAAATTTTATATGAAGTTCAAGGGTTAAAATAAAATTTTTACCCTTTCATTAAACCTTTTTATATTTTAAATTTTGTAAAAAATTATATAAATTTTATGAATTTAAATTTTTAAAGAAAATATATAAATATTTTTCAACTTGTTAAAAAAAGCAAATATATAATAATGATAGTTTGATCAAATATACATTCCAATAATATTTTATTCCTTTAACCAAACACGGTAATCTTACATTCTTGCTAACCCAACCAAACACAAAATACAACATTATCAGTAATTATATTCCCTGGTAATCTTACATTCCCACTGGTAATCTTACATTCTCACTGGTAATTTTACATTCCGTGAACCAAACGTACCCTTAAGGTAAGAATAATTAAAATATTGTGTAATTTGCTTTAGAAATAAGGAAAAGATACCCTAAGCCCTCAATTTTTTTTAATTTTAATTTGATATGTTGAATATAAGAACATTGATTGATCGTCAAAATTTTATGTATAAAATGTGTTATAACTTATATTTTGAATCGAAGCTCAAGAGGAAAGGGGAAAGACAAAATAGACCATTCATAATTTAGTTCGATTTATTCGTTAACCAAAAAATAGATCAGTGTAATCAATAATTAATTTAATTTAATTTAATTTTGTTTTTGTAAAATTATATGTTAAATGTGTTTTATTTTTCTATAATATGAATAATAACTTCATTTCTTGAAAAAACCCATTTATTGTAACTTCATTTTTCCTGTATTGAAAGAGGAGATGAACTTTTAATTATTTATTTTGGGTTATTTTAAGGTTGGAAAAATTTATGCTGTCTGTTGAATTAGAACGAACTTGCAGTAGATATAAGTTCAATTGTTTTCAATGTGAATGTTGTATTTTAATCTGATTGTTGGGATTCCATTTTTTTCTCCATTTATTGATTCTTTAGGTTTCATAGAGCGAAGATGAATGATCTTATGACCAAAACGTTTATGAACTATGTCGACCTCAAGAAAGAGGCAATGAAAGATCTTGAAGCCGAACCGGACCATGATGTTGAAAGTATTAAAATGGTTTTCAAGTTTGGTAACCAACTTTAAAAAAATGGTTTTCAAAGTTTGGTAAATGTTTCTTTGAAAATGGTTTTTAAAGTTTGGTAAATGTTTCTTTGAAAAATAGTTTTTCAAAGTTTGGTAGATGTTTGTTGAAAAATGATAATGAGATAATCACAATTAATCCCTAGGTTTTAGGGTATTTACAAGATTAAGTCCTTAAGTTTCAATTATAAATACCCTAGCTCATTTAGCTTCAAAATCATCCCAAAAATCATTTTCTTTCTCCCAATACTAGAGAGCTTTCTTGTGAGTAGTGAGTGTTTTGTAAACACCTGTAAATTTTCTCTCTTAGTAAAAGATCTGCAGCAGTCCGGAGACGTAAGCACAATTGGCTGAACTCCGTTATCAATTTCGGGTATTATGTTTTCGCTTTTATTTCGCATTCTCACTAATCTGATTATAGGGAAATTACTTGTACCATGGTTTATTTCCTAACAACTGGTATCAGAGCTTTTGGGTTGTGAATTTTGTCAATTTTTTGCGAGGTAACTATTTATTACTATTCACATGAATAGTAAATTTTGTGAATAGTGAAATTTTGTCGGCAATATGAATTTGTCGACGGAGGTATTATAATACACGGTGATTCGCACAAATTGTCAGAAACGATCCGAAGAAACAAGATTCGAGTGGGAGTGATGGCTGCAGACGAAGGGAAGGTGAAAATTGAAAAGTTCGATGGTGCGGACTTTGGCTTTTGAAAGATGCAGATCGAAGATTTTCTGTACCAGAAAAATCTATATCAACCCCTCTCAGGAAAGCAACCAGAGGGCATGAAGAATGAAGACTGGGCTCTTCTCGACCGACAAGCCCTCGGAGTTATCCGACTGACGTTGTCCCGAAATGTTGCTTTCAACATAGCAAAGGAAAAGACCACGGCGGGTCTTATGGCAGCTCTCTCCAGTATGTATGAGAAGCCATCGGCCTCAAACAAAGTTCATTTGATGAGGCGATTATTCAATTTGCGGATGACGGAAGGGGCATCAGTGGCTCAACACCTAAATGAACTCGACACAATCACAACCCAGTTGAGTTCCGTGGAAATTGAATTCGATGATGAAGTTCAAGCTTTAATTCTCTTATCATCTCTACCAGACAGTTGGAATGCTACTGTTACAGCAGTCAGCAGTTCGTCGGGAAACAGCAAATTAAAATTCGACGATGTTCGGGATCTGGTACTGAGCGAAGAAATTCGACGGAGAGAATCGAGTGAAGCATTAACCTCCTCAGCCTTGCACACGGAGTCCAGAGGGAGAACTTCAAAAAGAAATTTAAATCGTGGCAGATCGAAATCCAGAAGGGGAAAATCAAGAACAGGAAATAAAGATTTTACCTGTTATAATTGCGGCAAGAAGGGCCACTTCAAAAGAGATTGTCGAGCACCGAAGAAAAATACCGGTGCACAGGAATTTGCCAACATGACGGAGGAGACAGGTGATGCCATGATTTTAAGCGTCAACAGTCCGATTGAATCATGAATTTTGGATTCAGGGGCATCTTTCCACTCCACGCCATGCCAAGAAATCATAGAGAACTATGTCAGTGGTGATTTTGGGAAGGTTCATCTTGCTGATGATGAAACCTTGAAGATCGTCAGGAAAGGAGACATCCGACTAAAGCTGCCAAACCAGACCACCTGGAAGCTGACAGGAGTGAGACATATTCCTGGTCTCAAAAGAAATTTGATTTCTGTAGGACAGCTTGATGGAGAAGGATACAGTACAACCTTTTCAGGTTGTGAATGGAAGATTACCAAAGGAGCACTCGTCATTGCTCGTGGTAAGAAGACTGGTACTCTCTATGTAACCTCAAATTTAGAGAATATCATTGCAGTAGCAGATGCTGATGGAAAATCAAACCTATAGCACCAAAGGCTTGGCCATATGAGCGAGAAAGGGATGAAGACACTTTTGTCAAAGGGGAAGCTGCCGGATCTAAAGAATGTAGATGTCGGACTATGCGAGGATTGCATCTTTGGCAAACAAAAGAAAGTCAGCTTTGCAAAGATTGGTAAGACACCCAAGGCTGAAAAGTTAGAGTTAGTTCATACTGATGTATGGGGACCATCTCCAGTTCCATCTCTTGCAGGCTCATTATATTATGTCACCTTCATCGATGATTCTACAAGGAAGGTGTGGGTTTATTTTCTGAAGAAAAAATCAGAAGTCTTTGATACCTTCAGAAAATGGAAGGCCATGGTGGAAAATGAGAATGGTATGAAAGTCAAGAGGTTGAGGTTTGACAATGGAGGAGAGTACAGAAATAGGAGATTCAGAGATTTTTGCGCAAACAATGGGATCAAGATGGAGACAATAGTTCCCATGACACCGCAGCAGAATGACGTAGCAGAGCGCATGAACAGAACTCTGAATGAACGTGCCAGAAGCATGAGGATACATGCCGGATTGCCCAAATTTCTATGGGCTGAAGCTATTAACACTGCAGCTTACCTGATCAACCGTGGGCCCTCAGTTCCTTTAGATGGCAGAATACCAGAGGAAGTTTGGAGCAAAAAAGAAATAAACCTTTCACACTTAAGAGTGTTTGGTTGTATTTCTTATGTACACATAGACTCTACTGAAAGAAGTAAACTTGATGCTAAGTCCAACAAATGTGCCTTTGTTGGTTACGGCGGTGATGAGTTCGGTTACCAGTTTTGGGACTATGAAAATCGAAAGATCATTAGAAGCAGAGATGTCATTTTCAATGAGAATGTGATGTACAAAGACAGGTCAACTGTAGAATCAAGTAGCTCCAATACCAAAGCTGAAACAAAGGAATTTGCTGAGTTTGAGGAGATTTCTGGAAATGATGTTCAGATCAGTCCTGAAGCAGTTCAAGAAGAACCAGGCACACCGGAACTAAGACGCTCATCCAGAATTCCTAAACCAACCTAACGGTATTCTCCTTCTTTGCACTACTTATTGCTGACTGACAATGGTGAACCAGAGTGCTATGATGAAGCAATGCAAGTGGAGGATTCAGTCAAGTGGGAGTCTTCCATGAAAGATGAGATGGACTCGCTTTTGTCAAATCAGACGTGAGAATTAGCTGAATTACCACCAGGCAAGAAAGCGCTTCACAACAAGTGGATTTACAGGATCAAAGAAGAGCACGATGGGAGCAAACGCTACAAAGCGAGATTGGTTGTCAAAGGTTTTCAGCAAAAAGAAGGTATTGACTACAATGAAATTTTCTCTCCAGTCGTGAAACTGTCTACAATCAGACTGGTATTGAAAATTGTAGCTGCAGAGAATTTACATCTTGAGCAGTTAGATGTAAAGACAGCTTTCCTTTATGGTGATTTGGAGGAAGAAATCTATATGAGGCAGCCAGAAGGCTTCATAGAGACAGACAAGAAAAACCTGGTATGCAGGTTGAAGAAGAGCTTGTATGGTTTAAAACAAGCTCCTAGACAGTGGTACAAGAAGTTCAATAGTTTCATGAGTAGCAGTGGTTTTACCAGATGCCAAGCAGATCATTGTTGTTATATCAAGAGGTTCGACAATAGCTTCATTATTTTATTGTTGTACGTTGATGACATGCTCGTTGCAGGCTCATACATGCAAGAGATTATAAACTTGAAGCAAAAATTGTCAAAGCAGTTTGCTATGAAGGATCTGGGCGCTGCAAAGCAGATTCTTGGGATGAGGATCAAGAGAGATACAAAGTCAGGGACTTTGATATTATCACAGACTGAGTACATCAACAAAGTACTCTCCAAGTTTAACATGCAAGATGCTAAACCAGTAAGTACACCTTTAGGTGTTCATTTCAGACTCTCCAAAGAACAGTCACCAAAGACGGAGGAAGAACATGCACACATGGTGAAGGTGCCGTACGCCTCAGCGATTGGAAGTCTGATGTATGCCATGGTTTGTACCAGACCAGATATTGCTCAAGCAGTGGGAGCTGTTAGCAGGTACATGAATAATCCGGGCAAGGTACACTGGGAAGCAGTCAAATGGATCCTCAGATATCTGCGGGGTACCACAAACAAAGCACTTTGTTTCAAAGGTGGAGATACGATACTGACAGGCTATGTAGATGCTAACTTAGCCGGAAATGTTGACATCAGAAGGAGCACTACAGGGTATGTCTATACTCTAGGAGGAACCGCAGTGAGTTGGGTTTCTCAACTACAGAAGATAGTTGCTCTCTCCACAACTGAAGCAGAATATGTCGTTGTTACGGAAGCTAGCAAGGAGATGGTTTGGCTCCAAAGTTTCTTGGAAGAGTTAGGCAAGAAACAAGAAAACAATGTCTTGTATTGCGACAGTCAAAGTGCTATACATCTAGCAAAGAATCTGTCTCTTTTCATTCCAGGACAAAGCACATACAATTGCGATATCATTTTATCCGGTCTCTTCTGGAAGATGAGATTTTGAAACTTGAAAAGATCAGTGGAGCTCAAAATCCGGCAGATATGTTGACAAAGACGGTGACTACAGACAAACTGAAGTTGTGTTCAACTTCAGTTGGCATGCTAGAGTAACAAGACTAGAAAAGTTGTTGCATTGATCGAGGTGTGAAGACAGATTAAAATCAGTCTTCAAGTGGGAGATTGTTGAAAGTATTAAAATGGTTTTCAAGTTTGGTAACCAACTTTGAAAAAATGGTTTTCAAAGTTTGGTAAATGTTTCTTTGAAAATGGTTTTCAAAGTTTGGTAAATGTTTTCTTTGAAAAATAGTTTTTCAAAGTTTGGTAGATGTTTGTTGAAAAATGATAATGGGATAATCACAATTAATCCCTAGGTTTTAGGGTATTTACAAGATTAAGTCCTTAAGTTTCAACTATAAATACCCTAGCTCATTTAGCTTCAAAACCATCCCAAAAATCATTTTCTTTCTCCCAATACTAGAGAGCTTTCTTGTGAGTAGTGAGTGTTTTGTAAACACCTGTAAATTTTCTCTCTTAGTAAAAGATCTGCAGCAGTCCGGAGACGTAAGCACAATTGGCTGAACTCCGTTATCAATTTCGGGTATTATTTTTTCGCTTTTATTTCGCATTCTCACTAATCTGGTTATAGGGAAATTACTTGTACCATGGTTTATTTCCTAACACATGATCTCGAAATGTCTTCAACCGCGAACACCATGGACGGAAACCTCGGCCTATTCCTCGAAGAAGCTGAGAAAGTGAAGCAAGAAATGGCTGTAATTCGTGAACTCTTGAGCAAGCTCCAAGAATCCAACGAAGAGAGCAAATCACTCCACAAACCAGAGTCCTTGAAAAGCTCTGCGGAATAAAATCAACAATGACATCGTCACCGTGCAGAATAAGGCAAGGACTATCAAGTCACAGCTCGAAGAAATGGAGCGTGTGCCAATGCGGCCAATAAGCGCCTCTCGGGGTACAAAGAAGGGACATTGAATTACAGGACCAGGATCGCCGTCACGAATGGCTTGCGCAACAAGTTAAAGGAGCTGATGATGGATTTTTAGGGTTTGAGGGAGAGAATGATGGCCGAGTGTAAGAAAACCGTGGGGAGAAGGTATTTCATGGTGACAGGAGAAAATCCGGATGAGGAAACCATCGAGAAGATCATTTCGGATGGCAGAGGTGGCGAGGGGCTTTTGACTAGGGCAGTTCAAGAACACGGGCAAGGGAAGGTGATGGAGACTGTAGTCGAAATTCAAGACAGGCACACCGCCGCTATGGAGATAGAGAAGAGTTTGCTGGAATTGCACCAGGTGTTCCTGGACATGGCGGTGATGGTGGAGGCGCAAGGTGAACAAATGGATGATATCGAACGCCATGTGATGAACGCGAGCCATTACGTGAAAGATGGGGCTAAAGAGCTCAATAGCGCCAAGCAGTACCAAAGGACCCGTTGATAACTAAATATAAAGAACCCGCTGATAACCGAAGAAAGATGAGTTTGGGAGTTATTTGAATGAGCAAACAAGAAATGTAACAGCGAAAAGAACGTATATTAAAACCAAGTATCATAGATTCTTCTAAAGTTAAACAAACATTCTTAAATATTTTATCTGCAAACTGGTAGTTTAGTTTGACTTTTAAAAGCAAAGTTATAGATTTCTTTCTTGTGTTTGTATCTGTTATTTTCTTCATCGTCATATGGTCAAAAAGAAAAATGCTGAAACCAGAAATGGAAGGCAGAGATTTGTGGCAGATGAATACAAGAAGGATTCTCTCCAATGAATTGCCTGTAAAATCAAAGGTGTTCACCCAATTTAGATCCCGGGAGCAGTCAACAACGATGGTGCTGAACACATGGCCGAATCCCACATCCTTAGAATCTAACGTGACGAGGCTAAGAAGGAGCTTTTAAAACATGCGGGTTGGGCCCAAGAACTCATACCTTTCTCGGCATTTTGGCTAAGATCAAGTGTAGTGTCTGTTCTTATCAGTTGAATATCTGATACGTGGGCCATCGGCTCACATGATAGTAAATTTATTTTTATAGGGGAGGATCCATCACCGTAGCTTGCTACTGAGGTTCCTAGCGTGTCGTCCAAGCGTTGCACTATTGCTGTGGCCTGGCGCACTCCACCCAATTCTAGTTCGAATGCTCGTATCATAAATATAAGGCACGCCCTTACCGACATTGTAAAAATAGTGTACTCGGAGCAGTTTTCTTCAGGGAAAATTCGTAGCAGTTTTAAAAGACTAGGGAAACTACACTGTTTAAATTTGCATAGGCAAATTTTGCAGTCATAGTGTCGGAACCGTCTTTCGGTCGGACCCGGGATGTGGGCTTCGACTTGGATTAAATGAATTGGAGTCGCCACCAACCACTTATTTTAAAATAAATGGGTTGATCGGATACCCTATTTCTTACATGATCTGCGTTATACCATAAATACGTCGGGTTCGGGAGTCGGTTACGGTCGAGGAAGGATTAGCACCCTTGTACCGCCCTTTCGGTACCAATTAATTTATCGGTTGTCTTTAATTGTGAAAATAAAAAAAATTTAAATTACCCGATTCGAAGTACCTACATTTGATCGAATGAAATTACCTTAAAAAGTCAAAATGTCAGATAGGAAATAATAAAGGAATATTAAATAAATCAAAATGAGAATAAAATAAAATATAAATAAATAAAAAAAAGCTAGATAAAAGAAGGGGGAAACGGTTTTAAAAAATCTAAATTCTAAAGGAAATCAATAAACAAATGAATAAATGAATGATAAAAAGAACAAAAAAAAAATATGTTAATTTAAAATGAAACAAAAAAAAAATTGTTGCTTTGTTGGAATATAGTCATAAAGGAACATATACGTGGGAACCACTTAGTAGAAATTTACAGCATTGGATTCCATTTTCATTGAATTTCCTGAACAAGACAATGCCAAAATCTGTTTACACGGCAAAAAAATTGACTTAAGGGAATTAAGATCACATTCCTAACAATAACAATAATGCATAAAAGTAATAACTAAAATTATTAATATAAATACGATGAAGTATGGAACATATACATATATAATATACCATAATACTAATAAAATAAACAAAAAACGTAATATGTTAAATAATGTAAAAAATAAATAAAATAAAATTTAAAAGCTAAAACACTAATTGACTTTTAATAGGGGTTAAATTGAAAAGAAAAACAAATCAAATGGCCAAATTAAAAGAAAACCGGGTTTAAATTCAATTTTGGGATCAAAATAAAGGTACTGAAACATCAAAGGGACCAAAGGGGTAGTTTACCCTATTTTATTCAAAACACGCGGATCCCCTAAGGGATCCGCTTGGGTTATCGGGTCGGGTTGTGGGCTTTACTATAAAAGCCAATATATTTTTTAAAACCTCATTTCTCTTCTTCTCCACGAAAGCACCCCTCCCCCTTCTTTATTTTGCTCTCATCTGTTCTTCATGCTGAAGAACCAAGGCGGCCGGTACTCATGAGGAACCTAGAACCCAGTCGCGCTCCACCGTGCGCCACCTCGCCGGCCACCATTCATCAGCGGCGAAATTGAAAAAGCTTTCATTTTTTCAAAAGATCCTTGTACCCTCGTTCCGAAAATCAACATAATTTTCCAAAATTCGCCTCGTAGGGGTGTAGATCCAAAAAAGAAGATTCGACCACCTCCCCCTCCGATCATCGGCGCAACCCACTTTTGGGTTATTCGGGTTCAAAAACAAAATAAGAATTGGAAGGCATACAACAATAACAACCGAATAAGGTAAAAGACAATCTTTCTTTTATTTCTCTCTCAAAAACTTTACAAATGCCCGTATTTCCTTTTAGGATTTGCTAGCATTTTCGTGTGATATTCTCTGTAAAAAAAAACCTCCCCCCTTCATCTAAGTTACATGCAATATTTATACTGAAGAAAATATGCTATTTTTAGAGTCCTAACTACACTGGTCTTTGTTTTTTTGCACGTTTCTTGACTTGGTTTGTTGCCGAGGAAACCGACATTGGGGACGTGGAACATGAGGGAAGCTTACGGTGTTGGCTTGGATGAGATGCGTGAGTGGCGAGGAGTCCAAGGTGAGTGGAGCGCGGCGCTGATGGATCTTGGAACTAGGGTTTCGAAAACCCTAGTTTTCTGCTATTTGGGTCACGGGTTTGGACCAGCTAGGCTGCTGACTGGCATTTGGGCCACCCGTTGTTGGGCCTGTAAAATGTAAAATAATATGTAAATATATGTGTATTATAAAATATAATACATAACTATATTATATAATATAATAATTTTAATTGAATGGAAAATGTCGAAATTTGGTGTCTACAGCTGCCCCTCTTTGCTCATTATCGTGTAACGAAAATAGAGCAAAGATTAAAGACACAAATTTCGGTCATATCGAACATCCTCTGTCGTAGAGTTGAAATCCGATATTGAAACTGGTTTGTCAATATGAATCACGAAATGACTCCCTCGTCATGAGGTTGAGTCAAAACTGGAAAATTCTGAGCATGAATCATTCGTCGTGAAGTTGAAATCGAACTCAGAGTATTGGGAAGTAGCTCATGGATCGTCTTCTAGCCCAAGATACTTCGTCGTGAAGGTGGAACTTGTCTTGAAGACTTCTTGTTGTGTTACAGATAACTCATTCATCGTGAAGTTGAGTCAATCTGTTGGGGAAGTTGGAATTGTATATGGCTCCTTCGTCGTGAAGTTGAGCCTGAGAATTGGATATCCTTCGTCACGAAGTTGAGATCCAATGCAAGTTGCGTTGTTTCGAGGCCAATATCCTTTGCTGTGAAGTTGAAATTGACTCTGAAACTAGAAAGTGTGTTGACAGACACTCCTTCTTTGAGTTGAATATCCTTCGCCGTGAAGTTGAAATCCAATCTAAAGATGGATGCTGCTTGTATGCACGATTCCCTTCGTCGTGAAGTTGAAACCGCGGGTGGCCGATTCGTTGTGAAGTTGAGCTTGCGTTGGATATCCTTCGTCGTGAAGTTGAAATCCAAGTATTGTTCCGAGTCCAATATCATCCGTCGTAAAGTTGAAATTGGCTCTGGAACTGGGAAATTGTTTATTGACAACCAGCCGTCCTTGTGTTGTCTTGAATCCAATATCCTTCGCTGTGAAGTTGAAATTGGCTCTGAAATTGGGAAATTGTTTGTTGATAACCAGCGGTCCCTTCGTCGTGAAGTTGAACTTGCGTTGTCTGGAGTCCAATATCCTTCGTTGTGAAGTTGAAATTGGCTCTAAAATTGAGAAGTTGTTTGTTGACAACCAGTGGTCCCTTCGTCATGAAGTTGAACTTGCGTTGTCTGGAATCCAATATCCTTCGCTGTGAAGTTGAAATTGGTTCTGAAATTGGGAAGTTGTTTATTGACAACCAGCGGTCCCTTCGTCGTGAAGTTGAACTTGCGTTGTCTGGAGTCCAATATCCTTCGCTATGAAATTGGGAAGTTGTTTATTGACAACCAGCGGTCCCTTCGTCGTGAAGTTGAACTTGCGTTGTCTTGAGTCCAATATCCTTCGCTGTGAAGTTGAAATTGGCTCTGAAATTGGGAAGTTATTTATTGACAACCAGCGGTCCCTTCGTCATGAAGTTGAACTTTCGTTGTCAGGAGTGACATGATATCCTCCGTCGTGGAGTTGAAATCGCGGATGGCCCCTTCGTCGTGAAGTTAAGCCTTGACTTGAATATCCTTCTTCGTGAAGTTGAAATCCAAGTATTGTATGTTACGGGTAGACACAATTCCCTTCGTCGTGAAGTTGAAACTGTGGAGACCCCTTTATTGTGAAGTTTGGCTTCGAGCTAGATATCCTTCATCGTGAAGTTGAAATCTACTCTCGAGCAAATTGTGTCGCTTCGAGTCCAATTTCCTTCGCTGCGAAGTTGAAATTGACTCTAGCTAAAACCTGAAAAAGTTATGCATATATGTGATGAGATGGATGCAATTCTCTTAGGTATGCCACAAATGCATATGCAACATATGTTATTTTTGGGCACTGAGAGAAATCTCAATCTCCGGTTGCTTTTCTGAAATCTTAGTTCTAGAATCTTCAAGTTCTGATCCCTGATCTCAAATTCTTCAAATGTTCAAATCTGATGTGCACATTCTATTTTTGATTTGAGAAATGCTTCTCGACCATCCCAAGTATGTACCTGAGCTGAGTGTAACGATTCAGATGATGCTTCAAGAGAAGTTGTCTTGAAAGAGATAGGATTCGTTTCAAGGGAAACTGTCTCAAGAGAGACAATGGTGAGCACGATTCCCTTCGTTGTGAAGTTGAAACCGTGGGTGACCCCTTCGCCGTGAAGTTAAGCCAGGAATTGGATATCCTTCGTCGTGAAGTTGAAATCCAACTTGAAAATGTGAACTGAATTGGTTATGAATTAGCTCTCGAACTCACCTGAAGTTGATTCTAAGATCTTTCGATCTTTCAATATGTCAAATTGGTTGAAGTGTAGCTTCTTGCTGTCGAGTTAAGCAACCAACATCAATCTTTAAAGGTGCTTTTGAATCGAGTATCATTCGTCTTGAAGTCGAAACTTGACTGTAAAAGCTGCAAAAATTATGTATGTGGGAAAAAATGACAAATATGATGTTCTAAAATGTATGCATAATATGCATGTAACATGAATTGGTTATATTTTATCTCTTGAAAAAGGTCTGATAATTTGCATTAGGATGTTGAATCCCCAAATGATGCCCCAATATCAAAAATTCCCCAATATTTGATGTTGAATCTTCAAAGATGGCCCAAATGTTCCTCATTTCTTGCTTCAACATTGATTCTGAGCATGAGTTTTGTGTCTAAGAGTCACATGTCATTTACCAAGATCCACTCTAGAGAGACTGTCTTGTTTGAAAATGTTTTTTTTTTCTTTTATTTTCAAAGTTCTGAAAATATCAAAAAAAGAGTTTTGAAAGATGTTTGGTCCAAAATTTTGAAAATATTGTCACTTTCACGGTTTTACAATTGAGACGAATCATAAAACTAGAGTTCATCGGATATCAAAGAATTAATTACAATGTTAATCCTTCAATGAATTATAGCTATTTGACAAGTGACAAGATCAAAGCTATCTTTGAGAAATGGTCAAGCAAAGAAAGGATAAAAAGTCTCAGGTTATTGTGTTTGGTCAAAGATTTGGCATTTTTGTCCATTTGATGCTCAATGGTTTGACATTTGATGTTCAAAGGTTTGATGGGATAGCTTGCATGCTTATCTGCTTGAAGTGTTCTCTGACTCCCAACCTTCGTTGTCATACTCGGATTGTACGATGCCTTATCAAGGAATTAGCGTGATCGCCTCAGTTTGCACAATTTTATATTCGAGCCGCCTTTTTAGGTTTTCAACTCGAACCCTCCTTTGGTTTCAAGATGTTATTCAGGATTTACGTCTTGAACCCCCTTTTGTTATTTTCTCTACCATGCATTAATTACATTGTTTTTTGCAAACAAAGATTAATCCTGATGGGCGGGATGAAATCTGAAGATAACCTCTTCTGTTTAGAAATCCATGTATGATTAGAAGGGACTTTTAATGCACGTAATGTAGGTCAGGGTTCATGGTTATGAAAGAAAAGAATAAATAGGCTCAAACAAGTGTTTCAGGGTGTTGAACCAAGGATCAATTCATTATGATGCCTTCAATCTTGCTCAAAATGTTTCTCTTTCTTGATGCTCTATGATCTTCGAGTGAAGTGATTCAGTGATTCGGGAATGATTGTGCTTGATCAATCTCAGAGTTTGAAGCTTGATGTGCCATTTGTCTTTAGGGAATCTTTGCATGTGCTTTTTGTCCCCTTTTCTTTTTGATCTTTGTTCTTTCTTTTTGTTCTTTTGTTTTTTCCTTTTTTGCTTCTTTTCTTTTTTCTTTTTGCCCTTTTTGTTCTGATTGAATCTTCGCACTTGGCGTTTGGTTCACCTTTCAGTATCTCATCTGAATCAATGTCTTCACTTATGCGAGCATATTTTCTCTACCTTGCCCCCAGTGTGGAGGGTGATCCTTGGTTAGGGTTGAATCAGAAGAAAAATACTATAGGCTCAAAAGGGGACACAAGGGATATATATTTTCTCCTGTTGTGAAGGGATAAAGAAAGAAAGCCGTTCATCATTTCATACATGTAAGTCTTCACAGAAGAGGTATCCCCAGGGGGATAGATTTTCAGGATTAATTCTATTCACATGAAAATAGTGCAATTAATGCATGATAGAATTATTTCGAATGAATTATTTTTCTGCTTCTTGCTCCCAACATGTCTCAATGTTCAAGCTCCCAGCGAGATGCCCCAAGTTGCGTCTTTAGAAGAATGCTCATGTTCAAATGAGCAACTCAATGCCTTGGGTATTAAAATGTCAATTTTGAGTCTAAAAAGACAATGATGTGACTTTATTTGACTCAAAGAAAGGTATGGGTGTATCAAGAAGATAAAGGCAATGTTCAAAAATTTCAAAAGGAGGTAATGTCAAAATTTGGTCTTTTTGCCAATGATCAAGGTATTTCATTTTGGGGGTTTGAGACAGGATAAGAAAGGTCTAATCTTGTCATATGTCAAAAATCTATAATTCTTGAAGAATTAAAAGAATCCTTAATTCATTTAATATTCGAAGAAATAAAGATTAAAATTTGTTCAATTGCTCCACCTTAGAAAGTAGCATAACTTCAATCGTTTAACATGAAAGATTAGAGGCGTGTTCAAACAAAACAATCTTCTAAGTGCAAATGGTATATGTCATGCCCCCTTCTTCGGCTGTTCATGCCCCTGAATCCATCAGAGTTTGGATCTTGCGCTTCAGTGCCTTATAATTTTCAGAGGAATGTTTGGGGATCCTTATGTGGCAACATCTTCAACATTGTAGCCCTTAGGAGATGGATACTATTTTCTCATATCATCCTGGCAGGCTTAGTCCTATAATCAGCTGATCTAGCTCCCCCTGTACTGATTTTAGTTTTTCTTTAATTGTTAAAATCTTGCTTCCATGTGGTGTAATGTGGTTAAGACCACTTTATCCTCCGTGATTTAATTTCATGTTTATGAAAATGCTTAAAAATGTAGATGAAGATGCAAGAATGCAAGAATGCATGAAATGTTCGAGGCATTGATCCAAGAAATGTGACTGTTATTATGAATAATCCTTATTGGGGACAAAAATGTTTTATCTTTTAAGAGACAAAAATATCCTGACAACTTCTGACATGTTGACTAGTCTTCTGCTTTCGTCTTTCACCGGTTGAATAACCTGTCGAACCGCTCCGGCCTCTCTGGATGAACCGTGAAAATGTTGAGTTGTTTTTTGTACTGGTCCCAGAAGTCTCGAATGATCGCATCTCGAGCATTTACTTTTGTTGAGCCTGTTCCCAACGAATTCGTCATTGGAGCCCTTAATTGATAGGAACTATGTGAAGTTCATTAATCTGTTTCTTGAATTCGCCAGTAATGGTCTCCAATTTCAACTATCATTTTGCCATTGTCGTGTTCAAAGGGACTTCCAAGATACATAACCTTCATCTTGCCCCTGCAACCTCTGCCAGTCAGTTCTTCAAAGATAAGCTTTCATTGTGCTTGATGTAGACCCGGTTCATTCTGAGTCCTTTATAATGCAACAGAGTGATATACTCTTCAATTGTGGGCACCACGTCTTCTGGATTAAATGTGACACATAGTCGCCTTGTAGACTATCCTCTGTATTTTCATCTCTTGTATTAGAACACCTTTGTCCATGGATTCAGATTATTCGAGTTTTAACAAACACGTTTTAGTGGATCAATGACCTCTTTTGAATGATGCAAGTGATGAAAATAAAATAAAATAAAAGAAAGATAAAAAGAGTTAGTGAGGTGAAAAATAATCAAAAACGATCATAAAAATGAAAGTCCTATCCCACATGATAACTACCCCACATGCTTATTATTCCTACCCGAACATGATCTCTATCCCGCAAGTTGATTTTGAACAAGTCCTAACCGCATAAATTTCTAGTTCACATGCTTTGAACAGAAAGTAAAGTAGGAAATAATTCCGGCATCCTAGGGTTTGAAATGAGGTTTTGGGGTGGGCTCTAACTCCTTGTAGTCTCCCGGTTTAGGTTCTAAAAAAAAGGTACCCGAGTTATCCTTGCCGGTGCCCCCTTGGGCTTACCAGACCCTTAGTCCTAAGCCCATTACAAGCTTGTGTGGACTAAGTTAAACTCGGGAGGATACATTCCCTTATGCCCATACGGAGAATAAATTCACACGAAGGCACAAGGTATATGAATCCCGAAGGTTACTTGCTAGGCCCATACGGAGAATAAATTCACACGAAGGCGTCGCTTTCACCCCCACTTAAATAGGGTTCGGAGCTCGGGTATAGAGCCTTTAGATGAAAATTTTGAAAAATCTGAAATCATTGAATAAACGTTATTACAACTATTTACTTGAAAAATAATCAAAGGTAAATAAATGTAATCGAATAAATAAATTAAAATTAAAATTTACAATTTTCGCATAAAAAAGACAACCGAAAATTAATTCTGGCCTGACTCACTTACATGTCCCCAGCGGAGTCGCCAAGCTGTCGGAACCGTCTTTCGGTTGGACCCGAGATGTGGGCTTCGACTTGGATTAAATGAATTGGAGTCGCCACCGACCACTTATTTTAAAATAAATAGGTTGATCGGATACCCTATTTCTTACCTGATCTGCGTTATGCCAGAAATACGTCGGGTTCGGGAGTCGGTTACGGTCAAGGAAGGATTAGCACCCTTGTACCGCCATTTCGGTACCAATTAATTTATCGGTTGTCTTTAATTGTGAAAAAAAAATTAAATTACCCGATTCGAAGTACCTACCTTTGATCGAATGAAATTACCTTAAAAAGTCAAAATGTCAGATAGGAAATAATAAAGGAATATTAAATAAATCAAAATGAGAAAATAAAATAAAATATAAATAAAAAAAAGCTAGATAAAAGAAGGGGGAAACGGTTTAAAAAAATCTAAATTCTAAAGGAAATCAATAAACAAATGAATAAATGAATGATAAAAAGAACAAAAAAAATATGTTAATTTAAAATGAAACAAAAAAAAATAATTGTTGCTTTGTTGGAATATAGTCATAAAGGAACATATACGTGGGAACCACTTAGTAGAAATTTACAGCATTGGATTCTATTTTCATTGAATTTCCTGAACAAGACAATGCCAAAATCTGTTTACACGGCAAAAAAATTGACTTAAGGGAATTAAGATCACATTCCTAACAATAACAATAATACAAAAAAGTAATAACTAAAATTATTAATATAAATACGATGAAGTATGGAACATATACATATATAATATACCATAATACTAATAAAATAAACAAAAAACGTAATATGTTAAATAATGTAAAAAATAAATAAAATAAAATTTAAAAGCTAAAACACTAATTGACTTTTAATAGGGGTTAAATTGAAAAGAAAAACAAATCAAATGGCCAAATTAAAAGAAAATCGGGTTTAAATTCAATTTTGGGATCAAAATAAAGGTACTGAAACATCAGAGGGACCAAAAGGGTAGTTTACCCTATTTTATTCAAAAACACACGGATCCCCTAAGGGATCCGCTTGGGTTATCGGGTCGGGTTGTGGGCTTTACTATAAAAGCCAATATATTTTTTAAAACCTCATTTCTCTTTTTCTCCATGAGAGCACCCCTCCCCTTCTTTATTTTGCTCTCATTTGTTCTTCATGCTGAAGAACAAAGGCGGCCGGTACTCATGAGGAACCCAGAACCCAGCCGCGCTCCGCCGTGCACCACCTCGCCGGCCACCGTTCATCGGCGGCGAAATTGAAAAAGCTTTCATTTTTTTCAAAAGATCCTTGTACCCTCGTTCCGAAAATCAACATATTTTTCCAAAATTCGCCTCGTAGGGGTGTAGATCCAAAAAAGAAGATTCGACCACCTCCCCCTCCGATCATCGGCGCAACCCGCTTTTGGGTTATTCGGGTTCAAAAACAAAACAAGAATTGGAAGGCATACAACAATAACAACCGAATAAGGTAAAAGACAATCTTTCTTTTATTTCTCTGTCAAAAACTTTACAAATGCCCGTATTTCCTTTTAGGATTTGCTAGCATTTTCGTGTGATATTCTCTGTAAAAAAAAAACCTCCCCCCTTCATCTAAGTTACATGCAATATTTATACTGAAGAAAATATGCTATTTTTAGAGTCCTAACTACACTGGTCTTTGTTTTTTTGCACGTTTCTTGACTTGGTTTGTTGCCGAGGAAACCGGCATTGGGGACGTGGAACATGAGGGAAGCTTACGGTGTTGGCTTGGATGAGATGCGTGAGTGGCGAGGAGTCCAAGGTGAGTGGAGCGCGGCGCTGATGGATCTTGGAACTAGGGTTTCGAAAACCCTAGTTTTCTGCTATTTGGGTCACGGGTTTGGACCAGCTAGGCTGCTGACTGGCATTTGGGCCACCCGTTGTTGGGTCTGTAAAATGTAAAATAATATGTAAATAGATGTGTATTATAAAATATAATACATAACTATATTATATAATATAATAATTTTAATTGAATGGAAAATGTCAAAATTTGGTGTCTACACATAGCATTCCTGCAAATAGATGTTTTTTATTCTCTTGCACACTGGTATAATGTTTTAGTAGGCATCTCGGATGAAGATTCACACATGGAATGGAAACATACAACAAAAACCCGAAGAAGCTAATGTAAGCAATAGATATAGATCGACTGCAGGCATGATACATCTTCAACGTATAACGAGAAGCACCTTATTACAAGCATCCTGCATTTATCACACCAGATATTTAGGAGAACCATAAAAGAACATGGTAACAGAGATCATCAACATTTGACTCATATTCATGCGTTTATCATATGAAGGAAAGGGATGGTTAGAAGCTTTGGTGTGATTAACTTACATTATGGTGCAATCCTCCATATCTGGTTATCTCCCTCGTTCCATTGCCACAACACAATAGTAGTACCATTGTGGATGCCACCAGATTTCTTATCTCCATGGAAAGTATCGAAATTCAGGCGAATGTTATTAATCATTCTTATAGCTCTGTAGCCATCATGGACTTCCTTGCTCTCGCTCCATAGTACAGACTCATCAAGATCTGGTTTGTAAGATACCAGTTGGATCTGCAGGAAAAGACCCTTTTAAGCAAAACTTTAAAGTTCATAAATTAAAAACGTTCTATGTTTTGACCATCTGAAATGAAATAAAACATAAAGATGAACAAACAAATTCTTTCCACTGCAGGAGTCAAGAAAGAAAGGGTCGGTGAAGTAATCAGCACCCCAGCCTGCAGGAATCGGAAATGCATGCAATTGGTTTTACCAGATAAAGGGGTATTTTAGCAGTGGAAAAGCTGAAAACCTATAAAATTATCGAGAATTGTTCTTGACCATGATAAGGCACTTGAATATTTCGAGCAGCAGGTAAACTACCCCAATATCGTAACAATCATATCATACTACAATAACAATATGCCACTGAATTGGCAGAACAGGTAACACCAACAAAAAATTGTGACTTGGATAATTCCTATATTTAACTTCTGCAGTATCTAACCAACCAATTAAAGCCTAATAAAAGGAATTGAAGATGGAGCTATTCCATAACCAATAAGTCGTATCAATCTCATGATGTAATTTGAAAGTGTGTCAAGTGTCAACTGTTAAACAACTCAAAACTCAAATCATATCTTAAAAGGAAAAAGAGGAAATGCAATAGTTCTTAAGCGCAACGAAATACAAAGCAGATTTGGCGGGTAGTGGTGAGACGGCGGAGGAAACTCATGGTGATGAAGATTTGGCGGTGGTGGTCTTTCTCGGTTGTCTTCATCATCGTTCCTATGGTGATGAGTGTGAGAGTGATGATTGTGACCGAAAGGGAACTCCATTTCTTCGATTCTGATCGACTTTCTTCAATCCTACCAGCTACTTCCTTTTTACCTTTGTTTAGTCTTTTTTTTTGTTGAGAAATTATCTTTGTTTAGTCGGGCTGAACAGTTTGGCCACTTAACTATATCAAATTAAACAATATGGTAGAATTTCACAAAGGTCATTAAATCATCTAAAATACCATTTGTAGATATTGAATTATTATAAATTATAAAATAGACACTAAACTTTTAATTCTACTGCAAAATGAACACAATACAGTTTCTATCGTTAATTGAGACGATATAACACATTAAAATTGATAAAACGAATCTTAATTATCTTAATAATGTTCAACCGTGAACTCCATGGACGGAAACCTCGGCCTATTCCTCGAATAAGCTGAGAAAGTGAAGCAAGAAATGGCTGTAATTCGTGAACTCTTGAGCAAGCTTCAAGAATCCAACGAAGAGAGCAAATCACTCCACAAACCAGAGTCCTTGAAAGCTTTGCGGAACAAAATCAACAATGACATCGTCACCGTGCAGAAGAAGGCAAGGACTATCAAATCACAGCTCAAAGAAATGGACCGTGTGCCAATGAGGCCAATAAGCGCCTCTCGGGGACAAAGAAGGCACATTGGATTACAGGACCAGGATCGCCGTCATGAATGGCTTGCGCAACAAGTTAAAGGAGCTGATGATGGATTTTCAGGGTTTGAGGCAGAGAATGATGGCCGAGTATAAGGAAACCGTGGGGAGAAGGTATTTCACGGTGACAGGAGAAAACCCGGATGAGGAAACCTCCGAGAAGATCATTTCGGACGGCAGTGGTGGCGAGGGGTTTTGACTAGGGCGGTTCAAGAACATGGGCGAGGGAAGGTGATGGAGACTGCAGTCGAAATTGAAGATAGGCACACCGCCTCTAAGGAGAAAGAGAAGAGTTTGCTGGAATTGCACCAGGAGTTCCTGGACATGGCGGTGATTGTGGAGGCACAAGGTGAACAAATGGATGATATCGAACACCATGTTATGAACGTGAGCCATTACGTGAAAGATGGGGCTAAAGAGCTCAATAGCGCCAAGCAGCACCAAAGTAGTAGCAGGAAGTGCATGTGTATTGGGATTATTCTTTTGTTGTTGATTGTTCTTTTGATTATTGTTCCAATTGCTACTAGCTATAGTAGTTCTTGAATTTGATGTTTTTGCAGAGTATTTAATGTTTTATTTGGGATCCTAATAGTTGTAAAGACAAAGGGCAATTTCCAAACCAAATAACAGCCAATTCCATTACAACCTATAAGAGCATAAACTTTATTATTATTTCTCCCATAGGAGAAAAATCACATTCTCAAGTCCACAAATCCATGTCAAAGATGGAATCATCCCAATCCCATTTGTTGCTGCTGCCACCTTCATCGAACTGGCCAAACTGATGATTCGTGGCAGCCGCTGTCAAGCCATCGGCAAGATCCTCCACTCCTGGGTGGCTGTCTTCTCCGTTAGCAAGATCCTGGCACCATTGATCGACGTCAACGTCGTGAAGTGGCATCCACATGATGGTTTTTTCTTCGGTTTTTGACTGGTTGTTCGGGGATACATGATCAGACTTTCTATGTTTGGTTGAGCCGGTTGCTGCTGCAATATTTGGAGGGTTTTCCACATTTATGGAAGCTTGATGTTCAGTCTGTCGAGCATTGACGAGCTTTTTACTGAGATGGCAATTCCAATAATTTTTCACATCATTTGCTGTTCTTCCTGGGAGTCTCCCAGCAATTAGCGACCACCTGATATCATCAACATTATCAACCACACCTGCTTCTACTATAAGCTTTGTTTACTTCACATTTATCGAGACATACAAGGCAAACATAAAATTTTATAAACGATAATAATATATTATCAATAGAAAATATTTAAATTATAGGAGAATTTAAAAGAGAAAAAAACTTACTTGTTACCGAGGAGACTGTGGAGCTTAATGATGAGATCGACTTCATCTTCTGCATAACTCCCTCTTTTTATGTTTGGGCATAGGTAGTTCAACCATCTCAATCTACAGCTCTTCCGGCACCTGTTTAGCCCTAATCAAACAACAAATTAACCCTTCATATCAAACCTTCATACAATCATTTTTCCTTTAAAAAATCCGAAATATTTTGAAGAAAATAAGTACCGGCCAAAACAGGTATGCGATGCCACTTGCCTTCACCATATCGCTCCACGCATCTCTTGAGCAAATCATCTTCTTCTTTACTCCAAGCAACTCCTCCCATATCTCTTTCTTTCTAATTTTCCTTCACCATTTTCAACCTGATAAGCTTCCATATTTATTCGCTTGGCATATATTGTACTTCATTTTTTTTGGCTCTGACATCAATGTTGTCCAATTATTACAGGCTTAATAACATTTGGGAAATGATCCCTTCCCCTTTACAGGATTGTCCTGTTGTTTCCTGAATTACGATGAAGCATCATCATCATAGCTGTGGGCTCTAATTAAATAACAATCAATATTTTACTCTCATTTTTCCTAGATTGTGTTCTAGATTTTCTTTTTCTTTTTTGGGGAATCTAAAGAAAAAGACGAGTTTGTTTTTTCCAAGTATATCTTTTGAGATTTTTTTGTTTATTTAACCCTCCCACTCTCGGTTAAAAGAGCATTAAATGTTATAGGGTTTGAGTTTCCTTTGTTATTGCAATGGTCCAAGCCATTAAAGAATAACTACAAACCTGCATGCATTGATTTTGTGCTAATATGGATGAATTTTCTTTTCTCCCGGTTACAAGACTTCGCCTTCATTTTTTCATATTGACCCGCATCGTACATATGATTTTGATAGGTAAGTGTTCCAGCAATGATTTTTCATACACAATAACTCAAACTTGATATCTTGCTTAAACAATATCAAGCTTCTTACCACTTGAACCAACTCGTTGGTTGCTATAGATATCTTTTAGTAACATAATACAAGAGTATTGTAATATTTGACTTGAATAATTTACAAAGTTAATTTTTTATACATCTCTTAGGTAAAAGTGACTAAATTTAAAGTTGAGTATAAAAATAAGGATAAATGATAAATTTCATCATCTCATTTTTATTCTGGTCAAAAGTTTATAAATTTCCAAGTTACTCACCCAATGTTTGATATACTCCTATTTTGGTCATTCAGGTAATAAATCATAAATAGAAGGGTGACATGGTAGCTAAGTGTGCTTAGTGGAGTATTTTTATTGACATGAAATCTATGCATTATCTATGTCATTTCTTATTTTTATTTTTTTATCTTGTTCTTCCAAAGATAAAAGTTTTATAGTTTCATCCATATATCATGTCAATGTTACAATTACCTTTCTTGACATTTTATCTTACCAATCAAGATATCAATAAACTTGTCTCATTGTCTTATATCACTCTATCAATTTTGATTCTGCCTAAATTATTTTGAAACTTAATCCTAAAGTCATGAAATCCTAAATCACTGTGATATATACAACATCCATCATATGATCAACATATAAATCAATATATACATTTTTCTTCCTCCTTCTCCACCCTGACCGTTGAAATTTTGAAGAAGATTCATCATCAAGAAATCAAATAAATTTCGAAACTAAGGTTTTTTCACAAAAAAATAAGAAAAAATTGAGGAGTTTTCATAATTTTTAAAAGAAAAATATTCAATCATAACATCATTAAGTATTTGATAATAGAATGAAAAAATATAAAATAAAAATTGGATAAGTAAATTAGTTTTTTAAATTTTAGTGACCATAATAGAATTGAGAAGAAGTTAAATGTTTAAATCTATAATTTATCCAAAAATAATTCATTTTTAAAGTAGATAGACTTAACAAAGTTTAGACAAATGTGTTTTAAGAGTTTTATTTTTGGGTAGAGTGCACAAACGGTATCTAAATTATAGTAGTATGTTGCTTTGTTGAGTCTTTCAATTATTAAAAGTTATAAAGTGATCACTGACTATAGCATATTGCTTTTTTAGTATTCCAACTATTAAAAGTTACAAAATAGACACTAGACTATTGATATGTTCTAAACTCATCATTTTTTGTTAAAAATCGACAGCAGTTTGAGCTGAACGTTAATTTACTGACTGAGATATGATAAAATCTAACCTTATAATCTCAAACAATTATACAGATCAAATGATTCATGAATCATTTTTATAATATATAAGTCAGTAAGTTAACGCTAACTTAAACGATCGTCAATTTTTAATTAAAAATGATTAGTTTGAAAAATTGAATAGTTATGTGATCATTTTGTAACTTTTGATAGTCAAAGAACTTAATAAAATAACATCATATAATCGAAACCATTTATGTACTTTACCTTGTATTTTTTTATCTGAAATTTAAAATTAAATTAAATTCAAACAATTAAATAAACCAAAATTAATATAAATATTATTATTTAAATTAAAATAAAATAAAATTCAAATCTAAATCAAATCGACCGACTTCATTTTCAATTTTCAAAATGTTTTCTCGATCTAGGCCAACATAGAACAAGCGATCTTAATTGGAGCGCACAGTTTTCGTATAAATGAAAAGTTTTGGTGAATCACGTCTTTATCAGTTTTTTTACTTGCACTATCGCAAGGCAGACAGAGCGCAGAGCTCCGGCTTCATGCTCTTATGCAATGTTTTTTAAACCGGACCATATATTAAACCAGTGAAAGTATTGGTTCATTAGTTTAATCGGGTTCAAACGCGGGTGAACCCGATTTTATATAAAATAATTTTTTTTAATTTTACATAATATTCAAAGCAATATTAATCTATATATAACACTTTTTTTAAGTTTACAATATTAAAAGGTATACAAATATCACAAGTCATAACATATATAAATTAAAAACCATAAAATCAAGTGAAACAAAATGATTCAAATCAACTACAATATAATATTTAAGGTAAAACATATTAAATAATAAATATAATTATATAACTATAATAAAAAAATAAAATTGGGACTTAAAAAAATCATAATAAATAATGTCATTTGGTTTAATTTTTTTTTTAAAAATTATCCCACATGGCTAAGAAACATAGAAGAGCATCCCAAAAGTTTAAAGAGAAAATATGAGAACAAAACAATCCCACATGGCTAAGAAACATAGAAGAGCATCCCAACTTACTTCTATAAATAATAGAAGTAATTTGACATTTAAAATCATGGAGCCTTTTGGTGAGCACAGAGCGAACTATTCTTTTGCTTCACAATTGAGCTCAAATTTTAGGCTTCAATTGAACTTCTAATTTTTTTTGAGTTCGAGCCTTTTCGAGTTCAAGTTTTAATATTACATTTCGAGTTCGAGTTGAACTTGATAATTTTTAGCTCGTGAGTTTTTGAGTTGAGTTGAGCTTACTTTTAAAGTTTTCGAGTTCGAGTCGAGCTTATCAATACTCGAATTTGACTCGGCTCGTTAAACAAACGATGTCGTTTGGTTTAATTTTTTTTAAAAGAAAAAAAAGTGAACCGGCGGTTCAAAATGATTTTGCCGGTTTTCAGCCGGTTAACCCCGGTTTTATCAGTTTTTAGTCGGTTCTATCGGTTTTCAGCCGGTTCATTGCTATACTGGTTTTGTGAGGTAACCGGATTGGACAAGCCACTGGTTCATGGTTCAACCGGTTGAACCGGCCGATCCGGTCCGGTTTTGATAACCAAGCTCTTATGTCTTTTGCTATAAGGCACTACAATCGGTATTGATCTAAAGATCCCAGATAAGTTGTAATAACCTTAACCTGGTACCCAAACTGGTACCTAGGAGTGATTAACCTGAGTACTGGGGATCTGGTTCGTCAACCGGACGCCGTCCCTCACACCAACAAGATTGGTGGGTTAAGGAGAGTGGAGTTTGACCCAAAACTCTCATTCGAAGGAGTAAATGGGTATCTCATAATCAGCTTGAGGTGGGTTAGTTATCAGGATCATGGCCGAATGGAGTCTGTCTGGAAAAGACCATTTTTGGGTCAAGTGGAACAAGACCTCACATGTCTCTTATTTTTCTTTTTTATTAGCATTCTTATCCTTCCTAATAGTAAAAAAACTAATAACAATCGACAGAATTGTAACATCCCAAAAACA
This sequence comes from Hibiscus syriacus, assembly GCF_006381635.1. Lineage (NCBI taxonomy): Eukaryota > Viridiplantae > Streptophyta > Magnoliopsida > Malvales > Malvaceae > Hibiscus > Hibiscus syriacus. The sequence goes on along the minus strand of NW_024063392.1, from coordinate 795,345 downwards.
GGACTAGTGACTAAACTGTAAGATTTTAAAACTTTATGATCAATTTTGATAGATTGAAAAGTTCATGGACTTAATTGGAAGTTCTTTGTGAAGGATTGATGAGAAAAAAATGAAAGATGGAAGGGCATGCTAGTCATTAGACATGGAAATGAATTTAAAAATTATTAGTGGTATATTATATATACACGTGGAATAGAAGAAATATAATCCATAAATTTCTTCATCTTTCTTCCTCCTATCCACCAAGACTCCATAGCTAAGGTAAGAAATTTTCAGTTAGTTATTTCTTTCAATTTTTGTTTGGTTTTGGTTATTGGGGTAATAAGGAAGCTTGAGAAAGCTTAAAGAGTTATAGAAACTAAAAGATGGATAAGTTATGAGGGATTTGGTAAAAAGGGTTTTTGAGTGAATTTTTGTGAGAGAACTAGTAAATGAATTTTGAAGTGAAATTTGACTTGTCATAAGTTGGGATAACGGATCTAATGTGTTAGAATATGATTTAGAACATGTTTGAAATTTGATAAGATTTTTAATTTTAAGTGTTCTTTGGGGATTTTGGAAGTTTAGATGTGCTGAAGTGATATAAGTTAGTTTTAATATAAGTAGTTGAGTTTAAAGGCCTGAAGGGAATTAAAAGTGGGGAACTTAGTTAAGTTTTGGTAAATTTCGAACTGGAACGAGTAAGTTCTGGGCAAGAGGTATTAGTACTGGATGAACAATACCGATTCTCCAAAGCAAAAATAGGTGATTTTGGGTTTGGGTATCGATACTAGATGAACAGTATCGATACCATAAGTTAAAATTTGATGAAATGTTTTAATCAGTATCGATACCAAAGGAGTAGCATCGATACCAAGGGTATCGATACTAATGGTCAAGTATCGATACCATTTTTAGAGGTCGAATTCCAGAATGTAGAAAGGGTATCGATACTGAAGTATAGTATCGATACCACAATAAAGAAGTATTGGTACTGTACTTGGGGTACCAATACTATTCAGATTGAAATTTTGAATTAAGTGCTTCATTTAGCTTATGTTATTTAGGATTGATTATAGTGATATGAATTTTGATATTTATACCAATATGTCATTGTGTAGATATCGATCGAAAGCAAGTTTAGGATGATTCAAAGACATAAGATCAATTAAGAGTGTTAATTGTTTTGCTTTGACCAGTGAGGCCAAGGTGAGTGCATACTACTATGTATATGGTATTTTATGGAAATGAGACTTGCGATGAGTCTATTTTCAATGTTATGATTGCATGATTCTATAAGTGCAAGCATATTATTGATATGATTTCTATCTGTACATGAGTACAAGTATATGTCTATATGTTAGATGCACTGATATACATGAGTTATGTGTTACATGTTATCCACATGTTATCCTATGTGTTACATGAACTATATGGACATATGAGAATAAGACACAAGCTATGTGAAAATTGTCTATGTGAATACACGTCTATGTGAATACATGTTTATGTGAAATGATATAAAAGGTAAATACCATAAGTATGTGATATGAGAGCTAAGGGTATAATTGGCATGCCAAGAGTCGAGGGTTATATGTGGTCCTTCGGGACAATTCTACATGGTCCTTCGGGACATTTCTACGTAATCCTTCGAGACATATCTATGTGGTCATTCGGGTCATTTCTATGTGGCACTTCGGTGCAATTTATACGAGCTGTAGTGACAACATTTGTGCACAACCTCAATGCACTCACATACCTTAAGTTCTCAATGATGTACCATGGGCTATTAAAAAAATAAATAACATGAATGATTAGTGCATGATGTTTTATATGTCTTGTTTGATGAAATGCATAATGGCTTCTGTATACTATGTTATTTATAGAAATTAAGTATATGATTGCATGTTTTAATGTTTCATTCATGCATTATATGACTCATTAAATCAAAGACTTAGCGTGTGAATGTTTCACACGTATGATTAAAGAAGCCAGAGGAAAAGAATAGAAAGTCAAGACAACATATATATACCAGAAGATCAGATCAGAAGTAATTTACAAAGTATGTTTTGTTGTAATAAATGTATTGGCATATAACTAAAGGTGAATTACATATGCTCTGATCACTTTTGTAACATACACTATTATATTTATGTTAATTATTGAGCTTCTATTTTCAAAAGAAGTTGAATTCTGTTTATTTATTTTTGATTAAATGTTCCCCCATTTTTATACAAATGAAGGTTTAACATTTCAATTATTGCTTTAAAATACATGTTTTGAAAAGTCAATGTGTCATATCGAATTCGTATCCGGGTTAGATACGGGTTAAGGTGTTACATTTAATGGTATCAGAGCTATGGTTTAGCCGATTATAGGCATAAATCGAAGTCAAAAGTGTTTTAAAAAGTATACATGCCAACAAAATAGTGAAAATTTTCTAATCTGATAGTGTAAGGAGTGTATTGTCTTGCTAATAGAATTGAAATGTTATGTCTTATTAGATGTCTGACCATGAAAGCTCTCTAAGTAAAGCGGGAGATGATAGGGAAGAAGGTAGTAGCAATTCACCTTCCCTGGCCAGGCAAGGTGAAGAACAAACACCTCATGGAGTGCCTGTACAAGATTAAAAGGTGTTTTTTAGGACTTTGGACGCTATCCTGACGCGTTTCCAACCTCGTGCTCCCTCAACTCCTAGAATGAATATTGCAAAAGAGTTGAAAGGATTAGGAGCTCCTAAATTTAAGGGTGAAGCTGAGGAATGTCCTGTTGTTACGAACCTTTAGTTAAATGATGTCAAGAGTTGGAAGGTCTCCACTGTTCTGAAGTGAAGAAGTTGGATGGAGTGGTTTCTCTGCTACAAGGGCAAGCTAGAGTATGGTGAACAAATGTTACCATGAGATTGACAAGTGACCAAGTGACATGGTCCTTGTTCTTAGAAGAGTTCAAACACAAGTACATTGGAGATAAGTTTATAAGGCAAATGAAGCAAGAGTTTATGAGTTTGAAGCAGGGGAATTGCACCGTATATGACTACGAGCGCGAGTTCAATAAGTTGAGTCGATTTACTGGTGAGCTGATTCCAACCAAAAAAGATACATGTGAATGGTTTGTTAAGGGCTTACGTCATAGACTAAAAGAAATGTTGATAGTTTTGAATCTGTCCTTATTCAAAGAAGTAGTTAACCGTACTAAAGCTCTTGAGAGAGCTCATAATGAAAGATTTGGAGAACAAAAAGTTCAGATGTCCAAGAGAACTGGTGCTTTCTCGAGTCCAGTACCATCAAAGAGGGGCAGAGATTCTGGTTTTCAATCTTAGGCGAGGTCTGAGTCAGCTGCATCCTCTACTAGAGGATCAAATCTGATGCTAGCCAGACAAACATAATCTGTAGGGTATGGTTCTGGGAGATCGAATCAAGGTCAATCGAGACAGTGTCAACACTGTGGAAAGAATTATACCGGAGTATGTATAGTGGTCTCCAGAGCCTATTTCTAATGTGAAGACATCAGGCATTTTATCCGGGATAGTCCAATGATGATGGGAGAGATGCCAGTCTGAACGATCTGCTTCTGTATCTTAGAGAGGTAGAGGAATAGGTAAAAAAAGAAATGAGTCTGAGTCATCCAATCAATAGGAGATGCATTCAACTGCCTGAGTTTATAATATTAAGACAAATGAAGATCATGATGATCTACATATAATTACAGGTACTTTCCAGTTACTTGATAAATTTGTTTTGGTATTGATTGTTCCGGGTTCCACTTATTCATATATTAGTAGCAAGTTGGTGAGAAAGTTATGAATACTTCTAGAAGCAACAAGTAATGATGTGATAGTGACTAACCCATTAGGGCATAGTGCTCGGGTAAATCGAGTGTGTCGAGGGTGCTCCATAAAAATTTAGGGAATTAAATTCCCTGCTAATCTGATAGAATTACCCTTTAATGAATTTGAAGTGATTTTGGGAATAGACTGGCTATATCATTATCATGCAAATGTCGACTGTAGATTGAAAAGAGTAATTTTGATAAGTCTTGAGGGATCAGAAGTGATTGTGATCAGTGAAAGATTTAATCCGTTACCAAATGTTATATCAGTGATGTCAGCAAAGAAGTTATTATTGCAAAGATGTCAAGTTTTTATTTCTAATGTGATAGATAATCGGGTTAAGGAAAAAAATAGAGGATATTTAGACGGTCAGAGATTTTTCTGACATCTTCCCAACTGAGTTACCAGGATTACCTCCAGACAGGGAAGTTGAGTTTCAAATTGAGGTAATGTCTGGAACATCACCAATTGCAGCACCATATCGAATGGCTCCGAAAGAGTTGAGCGAACTAAAGATACAATTACAAGAATTATTGGATAAAAGATTCATTAGAGCTAGTGTGTCACCATGTGGAGCTCCAGTGTTGTTTGTAAAGAAGAAAGATGGTTCTATACGTCTCTGCATTGATTATAGACAGCTCAACAAGGTGACCATAAAGAATAATTATCCCCTCCCAAGAATCGATGATTTGTTTGATTAGTTAAAGGGAGCTTCGGTCTTCTCTAAAATCTATTTGCGCTCTGTTTATCATCAATTGAAGATTCAAGAAAGAGACATTCCAAATACGGCTTTTAGGACGAGATATGGTCATTATGAATTCATTGTTATGTCGTTTGGGTTGACTAATGCATCTACTGTGTTTATGGATTTAATGAATAAAGTATTTCAACCATATCTTGATAAGTTCGTGGTTGTCTTCATCGACGATATTCTAGTGTATTCTAAGTCCAATGAGGAGCATGATGCACATGTTAAAGTAGTTTTGCAAACTCTACGAGATAAGAAGTTGTATGCCAAATTGTCTAAATGTAAGTTTTGGCTAAATGAGGTGGCATTCCTTAGGCATGTGATTTCTGTAGAGGGAATTAGAGTAGATCCTCAGAAGATAAAAGCCATATTAGAATGGGAAATTCCAAAGAATTTGTCTGAAGTTCGGAGTTTCCTATGTCTTCCAGGATATTATCGAAGGTTCGTTAAGAACTTTTCAATGTTAACTTTGCCTTTGACCAAGTTATTGAGGAAAAATTTGTCTTTTGCTTGTACTCCTGAATGCTAAGGAATCTTTGAAGCGTTAAAAAGAATTTTGACAGAAGCACCAATATTGGTCCAACCTGAATCTGGCAAGAATTATGTAGTTTACAGTGACACGTCCCATAATGGCTTGAGATTTATATTAATGCAAGAAGGTAAGGTAGCGACATATGTATCTAGGCAATTGAAACTGCATGAGAAGAATTATCCTACACATGATTTAGAGTTGGCTGCAGTAGTGTTCTCTCTTAAGATATGTTGTCACTACTTATATGGTGAACGTTGTTATCTCTATACAGACCACAAAAGTTTAAAGTATCTAATAACTTAGAAATAGTTAAATTTGAGGCAACAAATATGAGTTGAGTTCTTCAAAGATTATGATGTAGTTATTGACTTTCATCCCAGGAAAGAAAATGTGGTAGCTGATGCTTTGAGTTGGAAAATGTTCGCAGCTTTACGAGCTTTAGATGTGAGATTATCAATGAGTAGAGATGGTGCATTACTCGTAGAATTAAAGCTTAGGCCAATGTTGTTGGATCGAATCAAAGACTTGCAAAGTAAAGATGAAAAATGTTTTAAAAGAATGGAGAAAATGAAGAATGAAGGAAATAAAGATTTTGAGGTTAAACTGGATGGAATTTTGTATTACTGAGGGAGGCTTGTTTTTCCAGATGATGAAGAATTGAATAATGACCTATTGACAGAAGCTCATTGTTGTCTGATAACTATGCACCCTAGTGGAAATAAGATGTATATGGTTATTAAGAGTCGATTTTAGTGGCCAGGAATAAAAAGAAATATCACAAAATTTGTATCCAAGTGTTTGACGTGTCAACAAGTTAAAGCGGAGCATCAAGTTCCTTCAGGATTGTTGCAACCAATCTTCATTCCTCAGTGGAAATGGGAGAATGTGACGATGGATTTTGTAATGGGGTTACCTTTGACTCCAAATAAGAAAGATTCAATATGAGTGATAGTTGATCGATTGACCAAATCAGCACATTTCATTTCTGTTCGAACTGATTTCTCCACGGATAAGTATGTTGAGCTATACATTAAAGCTATTGTTCGATTGCATGGAGTTCCTGTTTTGATAGTTTCTGACCGAGATCCTCGATTCACATCAAGATTTTGGAAAACTTTGCATGGAGCCTTAGGAACTCGATTGAATTTTAGTACAACCTTTCATCCTCAGAAAGATGGACAATCTGAGAGAACTATTCAAATCCTGGAAGATATGTTAAGAGCATGTGCTATCGAGTTCAAAGGATCTTAGGAAAAGTATTTGCCTCTCGCTAAATTTGCTTATAACAACAGCTATCAATCAAGTATCAAAATGGCTCCCTATGAAGCTTTATATGGGAGAAAGTGTCGTACACCATTGAACTGGTACGAGCTCAAGGATCGGGAAGTTATTGGTCCTGAATTGATCAAGAAAGTGGAGAAGAAAGGTCAAGTGATTCAGAACAATCTCAAAGTGGCATCTGATAGACAGAAGTCATATGCCGATTTAAAAAGAAAAGAGATTGAGTTTGAAGTTGGAGATAAAGTATTTTTGAAAGTATCTCCTTGGAAGAAAGTGCTACGTTTTGGCCGGAAAGGAAAACTTAGCCCTAGATTCATTAGGCCATATGAGATTGTTAAGAGAGTGGGACTAGTGGCATATCAATTAACTTTGCCACCAGAAATGGAGAAGATTCATAATGTTTTTCATGTGTCTATGCTTCAAAGATATCGATCATATCCTTCTCATATCGTTGTGTCAGAAGAGATAAAAGTTCAACCTAACTTAACCTATGAGGAAGAACCGATGCAGATCTTAGCATTTGAAGTTAAACAGCTAAGGAATAAGAAGATTCCATTGGTCAAGGTTTCGTGGAGAAATCATAAAGTAAAAAAAGCAACATGGGAACGTGAAGAGGATATGCGTAGACAATTCCCCCATCTCTTTGTGAAGTGAAAATTCGAGGACGAATTTTCTTAAGGAGGGAGATTTGTAACATCCCAAAAATCAGGCTAGTGACCAAAGTGTAAGATTTTAAAACTATGAGATCAATTTTAATAGATTGAAAAGTTCAGAGACTTAATTGGAAGTTCTTTGTGTAGGATTGATGAACAAAGAATAAAATATGGAAGGGCATGTTAGTTATTAGAGAGGAAAATGAATTTAAAAATTATTAGTGGTATATTATATATACACGTGGAATAGAAGAAAGAGAATCTATAAATTTCTTCATCTTTCTTCCTTCTCTCCACTGAGACTCCATAGCTAAGGTAAGAAATTTTCAGTTAGTTATTTCTTTCAATTTTTGATTTGTTTTTGTTATTGCTTGAGAAAGCTTAAGGAGTTATAGAAACTAAAAGATTGATAAGTTAAAGGGAATTTGGTAAAAAGGGTTTTTGAGTGACTTTTTGTAAAAGAACTAGTAAATAAATTTTGAAGTGAAATTTGACTTGTCATAAGTTGGGATAAGGAATCTAAAGTGTTAGAATAGGATTTAGAACATGTTGGAAATTTGATAAGATTTTTAATTTCAAGTGTTCTTTGGGGATTTTGGAAGTTTAGATGAGTTAAAGTGATATAAGTTAGTTTTAATATGTGTAGTTGAATTTAAAGACCTGAAGGGAATTAAAAGTGGGGAACTTAGTTAAGTTTTGGTAAATTTCGAACTGGAACGAGTAAGTTATGGGCAAGAGGTATCGGTACTGGATGAACGGTATCAATACTCTAAAGCAAAAATAGGTGATTTTGGGTTTGTGTATCGATACTGGATGAAAAATATCGATACCATAAGGTAAAATTTGATGAAATGCTTTAATCAATATCAATACCGAATGAGTAGCATCGATACCAAGGGTATCGATACTAATGGTCAAGTATCGGTACCATTTTTAGAGGTCGAATTCCAGAATGTAGAAAGGGTATCGATACTGAAGTATAGTATCGATACCACAGTAAAGAAGTATCGGTACTGTACCTGGGGTACTAAGACTATTCAGATTGAAAATTTGAATTAAGTGATTCGTTTAGCTTATGTTATTTAGGATTGATTATAGTGATATGAGTTCTAATATTTATACCAATCGTATCATTGTGTAGATATAGATCGAAAGCAAGTTCAGGACGATTCAAAGACATAAGATCAATTAAGAGTGTTAATTGTTTTTCTTTGACTAATGATGCCAAGGTGAGTGCATACTACTATGTATATGGTATTTTATGGAAATGAGACTTGCGATAAGTCTATTTCCAATGTTATGCTTGCATGATTCTATGAGTATAAGCATATTGTTGATATGGTTTCTATGTGTACATGAGTACAAGTATATGTCTATATGTTACATGCATTGATATACATGAGTTATGTGTTACATGAACTATGTAGACATGTGAGAATAAGACAAGCTATGTGAAAATGGTTTATGTGAATACATGTCTATATGATAAGCTATGTGAAATGATATAAAAGGTAAATCCTATAAGTATGTGATATGAGAGCTAAGGGTATAATTGGCATGCCAAGAGTCGAGGGTTCTATGTGGTCCTTCGGGACAATTCTACATGGTCCTTAGGGACATTTCTACGTAATCCTTCGAGACATATCTATGTGGTCATTCGGGACATTTTTATGTGGCACTTCGGTACAATTTATACGAGCTGTAGTGACAACATTTGTCCACAACCTCAATGCACTCGCATACCTTAAGTTCTCAATGATGTACCATGGGCTATTAAAAAAATAAATAACATGAATGATTAGTTGCATGATGTTATATATGTCTTGTTTGATTAAATGCATAATGGTTTCTGTATACTATGCTATTTATAGAAATTAAGTATATGATTGCATGTTTTAATGTTTCATTCATGCACTATATGCCTCGCTAAGTCAAAGACTTAGCGTGTGAATGTTTCACACGTAAGATTAAAGAAGCCAGAGGAGCAAGAATAGAAAGTCAAGACATCATATCTATACCGGAAGATCAGATCAGAAGTAATTTACAAAGTATGTATTTTGTTGTAATAAATGTATTGGCATGTAACTAAAGGTGAATTACATTGGCTCTGATCAATTTTGTAACATACACTATTATATTTATGTTAATTATTGAGCTTCTATTTTCAAAAGAATTTGAATTCTGTTTATTTATTTTTAATTAAAGGTTCCACCATTTTTATACAAATGAAGGTTTAAATTTTCAATTATTACTTTAAAGTACATGTTTTGAAAAGTCAATATGACACCTCGGATTCGTATTCGGGTCGGATACGGGTTGGGGGTGTTCCAGGAATTGGGCTAATAATCTAGACGGGTAGATTATTTAGCCCAATAGGACAATATGAAATTTATTTTGGGATCTATATCAAATGCTACAATGTCCATGGAACTCGTCATGTCGGCGTGACGAGTTTCATGAGATATTTTTTTTAATGATTTGTGTCACGTAGGTCCCAGATCCCAAATTTATTTAATATATTGTATAAGACGCATGTAAAAGTCCTGATAAAAAAAATATTTTTTTGAAAATTTTAAAAACATTGTTTTAAAAAATTAATATTATTTTAATGGTAGAGGAACTTGTTGCGCCGGCGTGACAAGTTTCAATGGCTAAAAATTTGAAAGTTTAGACTGTTGGATTGACCATTATTGAACGAGCACATTTTATTTTTAAAAATTCAATGGAACTCATTACGCCAGTGTGATGAGTTCCAACGGCTAAAATTTTTTCATCCCTTTAATATGATGTTCTCTGTAGATGTATCTTATCAATATGAAGTTCCCTGTAGATGTATCTCATCGCCAAATGAAGAAAAAAAATTGAGAGAAATCTTTAGGCTTCTTTTTCATGTTTAAATTATCGGCACCTGATCTCATCAAATCCAATAACATATGGAAAAGTCCACTTGACGACGATAACGATGTTCTTGTTATGGTTGGACTTCATCAATCATCAAATAATAATATGGTGGAGATGTACATCGAAACCATGAATACAACTGATATTCTGACCTCATCAGTACTATCTCGAAGAACAAAAGAAGTAGGCCCCTCTGAACCACATGCAAGTGATGGTGATGATAACCTTGTTGGACGGTTCGATGAAATTCTTGTTGAATTTAGTGAAGATGATGAAGATATTGTTCCATTGGTAGACGATAATGACAGACCATTAGTTGATTAGTCCAATGTTTTTAGGCTGCTTCAGAGGGACAAGGTGTGGATGTTGAGGCTGATGTATAAGAGACAACTCTTTCAAGATGTAAAGGATTGCAGAATGCTCCAAATGTTTGGGCAAAAACAGACCCTCAACCTAAAATGCCTCGCCATTATTTGCCTCGGTATCATCATGTAGTTGCAAGGCATGACATTAACTATGATGCTATGCGGAATCTTGAAATATATGATATACCAGAGTTATGTGATGCTGACTGGGGTTCTTCAGACGAGCGATTATCTGAATTGGCCATTGTGTCTCAGTTTGAAACAAAAAAGAGGCACAACTAGCAATCAAGGAGTATTTAATAAAAGCTCATCTTCAATTCTATGTCGCGAAGTCGGATCAAAAGACTTATTTCGTACGACACCATGATGTTGGTTTAAATGGAGGATACAAGTATCATACCTACAACAGAAGATGTCTTGAGAAGTATCAAGGTTCAATGCACAACACGCATGTACAATGACCTCCTTGACACAAGACACATTCATTTATATTTGGATGTCATATGCTCTTATGTGAAGCTGTTGGTGGAAAAAAATCCAAGAGTGCCCATTTTTGTGTTAGTTTCATCTATTCGAAAGACAATTGGTTATATTTCGACTTATTACAAGGCATGGATGGCTAAACAGAAAGCAATGACCTTGTTGTATGGTGATTAGGACCAGTCATATAATGAGCTACCACGTCTGCTGAAAGCAATGAAATTTTTCATCCCTGGAACCATTGTTAGGTACTATACTCATCCTGCAGTCACAATTGCGAGAGATGTTATCCCGGGGAAGAGAATTTTTGGTGGCTTGTTCTGGGCGTTTAAGTCAGCTATCGAAGAGTTTTAGATTTTACAAACAAATGATTCAAGTCGATGGAACTTTTCTGTATGGGCTCTATAGACACGTGTAACACCCCAACCCGTATTCGAATCCGAAGTGTCACATTAACATTTAAAAACATTTACTTGTACAAAATAGTGAATACTTTTAAACTCTTACTAAATACTACTGAATAATTTACATAAAATACGCTCAAAATATTACCAAACTCAATCAGAGCATACATACTTAATGACTTTGTTTACATGCCAACCTATTTATTACATAACAAGACATACTGTGTAATTTACTTCTGATCTGATCTTCGAGTGGAGATATGTTGTTCTGTTGAACTTAGCTTATGTCCTCCTGCTTCTCAGTACTTACGTGTAAATCACTTACACGCTAAGTCATAGACTTAGTGAGGCATAAAAATTATAATAATGATGCAATTCATATATATATATATGAACATGAAATCTATTAATTCAATCATGTCACATATACTTCAGTGTAAAGAATAATAACATGATAACATATAATAATAATAATACCAACACTTTTGATACATGTTATAAGCCCATGTAATTACTAAAAACTTAAGGTATGTGAAAACATTGAGGTTGTGCACAATTATGCTGTCACCACAGCTCAATCGATGTCCCAAAGGACCGGTCCATAGGTCCCGAAGAACCTAGGTAACTGTCCATATGTTCTGAAGAACATAGGTATTTGTCCCTATGTCCCAAAGAACATAGGTAACTGTCCATAGATTCCGAAGAACTTAGGTAACCCTCGACTCTTGGCATGCCAAATATACCTATGGCTCTTATATCACATAACATGGGCACTATCATTATACTTCATATATTCATGTATTTATTTCATTTCTCTTATGATCACATACTTCTTCTCTTCTGTCACATATCACATGTGAATATAATCATCAATAGCATATCATATAAACATATATAACTTATGCATGTATTTACAATAGTCATCATGTATGCATGTTCATAACCATGGAACTATGAAAACTTACATAGTAAATAGACTTATCACAAGTCTTATTCCATTGCACTATATATATAGTATGAACTCACCTTAGTCTCACTTAATTTCCAAATCCACCTCTATGATTCGCTCTTTGGATTTATTCTAACTTTGTGGTGGTTCCTGAACTTGCTTGGACTCGATATCTATACGATCATACATTTCTATATATCAGTATTCCAAATAGCATACTCCAATTTTTTGTTTCTTAATTTAAAGGAAATGCTAATTTCATTTCTTATTTACAGTAGGTATCGGTACACTCTATAAGGTATCGATACATCCCTTAATTGGTGTATCAGTACATTGCCTATGTATCGGTACACAAATTACATTCGAAGTTTTTTCGTTTCAAGGGGGTATCGATACACTGCCTATGTATCGATACACTTATTGAATTCGATGATTTTTGGTTTAAGAGTGTATCAGTACCTACTGAATGTGTACCGATACACTTTGCCTATAAATCATATTTTAAGCTCGAAAATTCAGTCTTTTCAGCTTCAATACTTCATATTTCCTCCCCTTTCATATTTTTAGCTCACATACATATGCTTAAACCCATTTATACTCATTTATCACATCTTAAACCATAAAATCCTATTCTCTACATGGAATTCAAGAATTATACTCAATTTCCAACATGTTCTAAATTCAATTCTATCACTTCATATCTCTTAATTAAGTTTATGACAAGTCAAATTCTATCTCAAAGTTCCTTTATTAACTATTTTCCATAAATTCACTTATAAATCCATTCTCTTTAATCTTCTAACTTCTTTATCTTTTGATTTTAAGACAACTTAAGCTTTCCTTAAGCTTAAGTATCACCTAAAGATCAAAACCCACATTTAAAATCAACAAATAATCAATTAACCAGAAAACTCACCTTTGCTATGGTAGCTCACGGCTGAAGGAGAAGAATAGAGAATTCTCTGGATATTTCCTTTCCTTTCATATCCATCTCTACGTATATATCCTTATCTTATAACATTTTTAATTCATTTCTAGGTCAAATGACCATTTTACCCTTCTAATCATCATTCTTTGTAATTTAATCCTATACCAAAATTTCCATATAAGTCTTTGCACTTTTCAATAAATTCTACTTTAGTCACTAACTTTTGAACTTTTATAATTTGGTCACTAACCCATAGTTTGGGATGTTACAAATCTTCCCCCTTAAGAAAATTCATCTTCGAATTTTCATTGCACAAAGAGATTAAGATACTGTCTACACGTCTCCTGTTCATTTTCACATATTACCTCTTCAATAATTCTTTCGTGCTATCATAAACTTAACTTCATTTCTTTAATTCTTCCATTATCTTTTTCCCTTATGCTCTCAAATTCCTTTCATATTACTTATACTTATCCCTCTTTATTATTTTAAACTTTTCTATCAATCCTTAACCTTTAACTTTAATAACACTCACTATCACACTACTTTGTTATTAAACTTATTTCTTTCAATAAAAAATGTAAACATTCATCAAACCATCCATATATATTCTTCCCAGTCAAAATAACTCATCCTCCATTTCCTTAATTTATCAAACCTTCATTCTTACTCATCCATAATACAATTTCTTTGGGTCAAATTCAAACATTCCATTTACATTTGCCTTATAAATTGATCACTGATATACATATTCTTAAACTCTTCCAAAACAATATTCTCCATCAATTGGTCTTTTAATATTCTCCTAATAACATCCAATCCGTCTAACACTATAATTTTTAATCAGTCTGAACTGATTAGCTTTACCCTTTTCAATCTACAATTGACATTTGTATGCTAGCTATATAACTGGTTCAATCCCAATCTTACTTCAAATCCCTCGAATAGTAATTCCATCAAATTAGCAGGGAATTCAATTATATGAATTCTAATGGAACACCCACAACATAACTTATTTACCTGAACACTGTGCTCTATTAGATTTGTCACTATTATATCACTATAAATAATTTCTAATTAAATTCTCAATTCTCTCATCAATTTACTACTAATCTTTGAATATGCAAACCCAGATCAAACAATATCATAAAGCATTTATTATACATTAGAAAGATACATGCTATTATTTCTGGATCATTAAAATCTTCATTTGTCTTGAGATTATACATTCGAGCAGTGGAGCGTATTTCCTGTTGAGTAGAAAATTCAAGTTGACTTCTGCCTCTTCCTCTACCTCTTTATCTCTGATATATCAAAGCAGATCGCTCTGACTGTACTGGATCTCCTGTCCCCAATGGACAATCTCTCACAAAATGTCTCATTTCACCACATCGGAAACAAGCTTTGGATTCTACTCTACATATCCTACCATGATATTTTTAACAAGTCTGACAGTGTCTCTGTTGTGCTCTTCCCTCACCAGACCCTACTGATTGAGTCGGTCTAGCTCTCATCTGATTTGATCCTCTAGAAGAGGATCCATCGATTCAGACCTCGTCAGAAATTGAAAATCAGAATCTCTACCTCTCTTAGGTGGTGTAAAACTTGATGAAACCCTAGTTCTTTTAGACAGTTGGGCTCTATATTCCCCAAACCGTTCATTCTGAGCTCTTCTAAATCTTTAGTACAATTTACTACTTCTTGAAACGAGGACAAGTTCAGCACGATCAACATTTCTTTCAACCTCTGGCGTAAGCCCTCCACAGACCACTCACACGTATCCTTCTCCGTCGGAATTAACTCACCCGCAAAATGACTTAACTTGTTGAACTCGTACTCATATTCATACACAGTGCAATTTATTTGTTTCAGGTTCAAATATCCTTGTTTCATCTGCTTAATGAATTGATCTCCTATATACTTGTGTTTAAATTCTTCTAGGAACAAGGACCAGGTCACTTGGTCACTTGTCATCCTCAGAGTGACATTCGTCCACCAGATTTTCGCTTGCCCACGAAGCAAGGAGATCACTCCATCTAATTTTTCCATATCAGAACAGTGGAGTCCATCTAACATAATTTTCACATCATTGAGCCAAAGGTCCGCAACAACATGACCTTCCTCAGCTTAACCTTTGAATTCAGGAGCTCCTAATCTCTTTAACTCCCTTTCTATATTCATCCTCTATGTAGAGGAAACAGGAGGCTGAAAACACGTTAGAATAGTGTCCAACGTCCTGAAGAAAACGTCTTGATCTTGTACAGGCACTCCAGAAGGTACCCGTTCTTCACCTTGCATGGTCAGGGCAGGTGAATTACTGCTCTCAATGGGTCGATCATCTCCCGCTTCACTTCGAGAGCTATCATGTCCAGACATCTAGTAAAATACAACCATATAACTCTATTAGAAAAACAACATACTTGTTACTCTTGTCAGATCAGAAGGTTTCACATTTATATTGGTATGTACACCTATAAAGACACTCTAGACTTCATTTTTAGCCTAGAATCGGCTAAACCGTAGCTCTGATACCATTAAATGTAACACCCAAACCCGTATTCGACCCAAATACGAATCCAAAATGTCACATTAACATTTAAAAACATTTACTTGTACAAAATAGTGAATACTTTTAAACTCTTACTAAATACTACTGAATAATTTACATAAAATACGTTCAAAACATTACCAAACTCTATCAGAGCATACATACTTAACGACTTTGTTTACATGCCAAACTATTTATTACATAACAAGACATACAATGTAATTTACTTATGATCTGATCTTCGAGTGGAGATATGTTGTTCTGTTAAACTTAGCTTAATACTCCTGCTTCCCAGTACCTACGTGTAAATCACTTAATCGCTAAGTCATAGACTTAGTGAGGCATAAAAATATAATAATGGTGCAATTCATATAAATATGAACATGAAATCTATTAATTCAATCATGTCACATATTCTTCAGTGTAAAGAATAATAACATGATAACATATAATAATAATACGAACACTTTTTTACCTGTTATAAGCCCATGTACATTATTGAGAACTTAAGGTATGTGAATACATTGAGGTTGTGCACAATTATGTTGTCACCACAGCTCAATTGATATCTTGAATGACCGGTCCATAAGTCCCGAAGAACCTAGGTAACTGTCCATATATTATGAAGAATATAGGTATCTGTCCATATGTCCTGAAGAACATAGATAATTGTCCATAGATTCCGAAGAACCTAAGTAACCCTCGACTCTTGGCATGCCAAATATACCTATAGCTCTCATATCACATAACATGGGCACTATCATTATGCTTCATATATTCATGTATTCATTTCATTTCTCTTATGATCACATACTTCTTTTCTGTCATATATCACATGTGCATATAATCATCAATATCATATTATATAAACATATATAACTTATGCATATATTTACAATAGTCATCATGTATGCATGTTCATAACCATGGAACTATGAAAACTTACATAGGAAATAGACTTATCACAAGTCTTATTCTATTGCACTATATCTATAGTATGCACTCACCTTAGCCTCACTTAATTTCCAAATAAACCTCTATAATTCTCTCTTTGGATCGATTTTAACTTTGTGGTGGTTCCTGAACTTGGTTGGACTTGATATCTATACAATCATACATTGCTACATATCAATATTCCAAATAACATACTCCAATCTTTTGTTTCTTAAACTAAAGGAAAGGCTAATTTCATTTCTTATTTACAGTAGGTATCGGTACACTCTATAGGGTATCGATACATCCCTTAACTGGTGTATCGATACACTGCCTATGTATGGGTACACAAATTACATTCGAAGTTTTTCGTTTCAAGGGGTATCGATACACTGTCTATGTATTGATACACTTATTGAATTCGATGATTTTTTGTTTAAGAGTGTATCAGTACCTATTAAATGTGTACCAATACATTTTGCCCAGAAATCATATTTTAAGCTAAAAAATTCACTCTTTTTAGCTTCAACACTTCATGTTTCCTCCCCTTTCATGTTCTTAACTCACATACATATGCTTAAACCCATTTATACTCATTTATCACATCTTAAACCTTAAAATCCTATTCTCTACATGGAATTCAAGAATCATACTCAATTTCTAACATGTTCTAAATTCAATTCTATCACTTCATATCTCTTAATTAAGTTTATAACAAATCAAATTCCATCTTAAAGTTCATTTATTAACTCTTTTCCAGAAATTCACTTATAAACCCCTTCTCTTTAATCTTCTATAACTTCTTTATCTTTTGATTTTAAGACAACTTAAGCTTTCCTTAAGCTTAAGTATCACATAAGGATCAAAACCCACACTTAAAATCAGCAAATAATCAATTAACTAGAAAACTCACCTTTGCTATGGTAGCTCACGGCTGAAGGAGAAGAAAAGAGAATTCTATGGATATTTCCATTCCTTTCATATCCATCTCTACGTATGTATCCTTATCTTATCACATTTTAATTAATTTCTAGATCAAATGACCATTTTTCCCTTCGAATCATTATTCTTTGTAATTTAATCCTATACCAAAATTTCCATATAAGTCTTTGTACTTTTCAATAAATTCTATTTCAGTCACTAACTTTTGAACTTTTACAAATTGGTCACTAACCCATAGTTTGGGACGTTACAACACATCTTGATGATAGTTGTTGCACAAGTTGGAGACAAAAATATTTTCCTATTGCTTTCGCCAATGTTAAAAATGAATCAGAAGAAACTTGGAATTTCTTTCTCTCCAACTTGCGTTCCTATATTGTTACTCAAGATGGGGTTTGCATGATCTTAGATCTATCGTCTGGGTTTTTAAGCATAATTTCTAGACCCGAAAATAGATGGACGCCTCAGCACACATATCCTGCCTATTGTATACACCATATTATGTCGATTGCAATAAAGAGGTTTAAGCAGAAAAATATAAAAAAATAGATTATCAACATAGTTAAATATTATATCATTTCTCATTAATTATTTATGCTTCATTTATGTTTTTTTATTTCTCAATAACATTTAATTTACTGCTTTTTAGAGTATGATTTACTCTAACCAAACTTCCATGCACGACTTGAAAATTTGAGAAGATACGGAGATAATTTGTATGAATTCGCAACTGAAATCCCTAGGGAGAGATTGTCACAAGCATATGATGTTGAGGGTCTACGTTACAGTCACATGACTATCAACCTTGCTGAATGTATCAACTTAGTGCTGAAAGGGACTCGACATCTCCCGATAGCAAGTATTGTTAGGGAGACATACTTTAGGTTGGGTAAAGTATGGGCAGACAAAAGTGCACAAATTGATGCCATGATCAACGATGGGAGAAATTGTGCTCCAGATTTGAGAAGGCATTGTAAAAGAATCAAACACATGCGACATCAATGTTTGTCCATAATTTTACCAAACTTGATTCTAATTTCGTTGTCCAAGCACTAATTCGACCACATGAGGGAGGTAATTCTACAACATACACTAGTAATCTGAATAGAAGATGGTGTGATTGTGGTCGATTTCAAGCTTTTAGGTTCCAATGCGCTAACGTTGTTGCTGCATGTATGCACATCAATGTTGACCTATACTTATATGCTGATGACTGTTATAGCTTGTATACTATCCACAAAATTTACGTTTGTGACCTCAATTACCTCCCAAATGAAGCATACTGGCCTACATGCACAATTTCTGAGGAATGGTTGCCAAATCCTTAATTACGTAGGAAGTTACGGGGTCGATCTGAATCTAGCCGAATTCATACCAATATGGATGATATGCAAAGAGAGTCAAGTCTACCCAAACTTTCTGGCCACTACAGAGGTAAAGGTCATAACAAAAAACATTCTTCACATCTTCCAAAATAACGAGTTGGACGCTAAAATAGGCGTTACAAAATATTATGTATCGTAACTAGGTTTTTTGTACTGTAACTATGTTTTTTTAACTTGTATTATTTCCATTATGTTTATATAATTCCAAAATATTAGTAAATAATGGTAAACTAATGATAAACTAATGATTTTATCTAACCATGAGCATTTTACCCTTAAAATAAAATATTGAATGTCAAAATACTTAAAGAAATTAATATTAAAATATTATTTTATTTAAAAATTAAATTGAAAATGGAGGAGACAATTTTTTAATTGGCAATTTACTCAAAAGTAATCATTTTGATAAGTATATTTTCCCATTCTAATGATAAATAAAATTTTGGATTTTAATGAGAGAATAATTACTTAATTAAGAAAGACAACTTCATACATAAACTAAAACCATACAAATCAATATTTGTACATATGTCATTTTCTATCTTTTTAGATCTCTCTACAATTCGTTCACTACGTCGGATTAGGACACCTTCGTATTTGTCTTTCTTCGTCTTCTTCTTCTCAATTTCTATACTAAAATATTTAATTTTTTCTTTCCTCTCAATGAGATGTTTACTACTCTGCTTCGGTAAATTTTTATACTTCTTTTTCTTCTCATCTTCCATTTTTATTTTCTTCTTCTTATGCTCCTCAACTATGTACTTTATTGCGTCCCTTTCCCACTCTTCATCCGAAGAAGAACTTGAATCTGAATCGTCGATCTTCGAGTATGTGTTGTGAAACCCATAAATTAAAAAAAAACATTTTTTAAATAAAAATTTCAAAAATTAATATATTCTTTAATTCCAAATTTCAAAAAATAACATATTTTTTTTAAAATTTCAAATTTTATATAATACACTAAATATAAAGTAAAATTTAAAAAAAAATATACAAAAAAATAAAAAAAATACACTTTTTTAATTAAATATTTCAAAAAATAATTTTTTTTAAAAAAAAAATTCAAATTTTATAAACTACACTAAATATGAATGATTTTTTTAATTTATACAATTAAATATCTCATACAAAAACTTAAATAAACAAATTTATTACTTATATTTGCACAATTCTTGCCAATGTCGTAGAGTGGTAGAATAGTAATGATGTGGTGCTTGTCGATTTGGTCGTGGTCGTCTACCTTCGTCATTTTCGTCTTCTTCTGGTTCCGGTGTACTGAACATTACTGCACCACTTTGATTTACATCTTCGGGTGAAAACGATGGAGTATTCAAGGTATTTGACACCATCATTGATGTCATCGCCTCAAATTGCACACTGAAATCGCCATGAGATTGAGATTGTTTGTATTGAACAAGATGATCCCATGGACCTCTTTCTTCCGGTTCTGAGGAAAATTGTTGTAAAGGTGACACTTGATCCCAAGAACTTCCTTCCCACGCCACACGGCTCTCCGTCGATGGTTGATTGCACTATATCCACCATAACTTTCTTGCAATTGATAATAATTGGGGGAAGCATAAGATAAAGAAGTTGATGAAGATGATGATTTTTTTTGCATATTTTTCCTTAATTATTTCCCACTCGGACCGATCCTCCAACGTTGTCAAGTATAGTTTCCCATTTGCTTCATAATTTTGGAGGTAGGGAGAAACATTGAAATCAAAATCTTCGGGTTGTACCTTGGAATGATTAGGCAAATGTAAATGTCTATTTTGCCATTATTGTATGAATATAGCATGCTTCCTCGGCCAATCTTCTTTATGCTTCTCACGTGCATCTATTTTATGCAAATCGTCTATGTTAAATATAGACATTTCTATCGGTTGGTGAAACCCAAATTGTCGCAAAACTCTATTGGCGACATGGATCTCAAAAATTGCAAAATGGAGCAAAGGTGTTACGTCACACCATGTCTCCGCTCCTTTAAAGAACATTGGCGGTAGACATCGTTGGATATCTGACTCATAATAAGGCATCTAATTAAACTGTCAAAAGTGTTATGTTAGTATAATTAAACAATTAATATTACAATTTCAAAAGTTAATGCAAAAAAATATTAAAATTTACCGCTTGTCTACCGGCGATATCAATTCTTATCCGAATATCTACTTTGGTTGCACCCGACAACTTTGTATCGATTATTCGATGTCCCCATCTAAAAGAAATTACATTATTTATTGTCATTTTCAAAATATTTAAATAAATATTATAAAATATCAAAACTTTAAATATAAGAATTTACCTTGCAGCGAGAGGAAATTCCATAGGAGCGGATATAATAGGCGTAAAAACGGGAGACGATACCACGCCCATGATTGGAGCAAAACTAAACAAACCGCTACATCTGCTTTTTTTTCCTCTAACAAATATGGTCGCCTTGTAAAGTTCACGATACAAAAAGCCAAAATTGTATAACCCCAACTATATTGGCGACATACAAGGAAATCGTTCAATACCGGAAGATATTGGGTGTGCACCAAATTACCCGTTTTATCATGGTAGCAAGATCCCTCCAATCAACGTCATAAGATATTCTCGAGCTGCATATATCACCTCTTGCTCTGTTGATTGTCCATCTACTCTAAATTCTCTTTACAACCACATCATTCGTATCTGCATCTCATCAGTGACATCAGCTGGAGCCTCCTTTCCCAATAAATTTGAAATAACAGCATCTCGCGCATAATTATTGTGAAGCACCAATGGCATACCATTAATCGGAATGCCAAGTTGATACGCGACTTCTTCCAATGTTATCGTCACTTCACCACAAGGAAAATGAAACGTATGCGTTTCGGACCTCCAACACTCAATCAACGCCGATATCAGTGCCGACATCACCTTAAGTCCGCGAAAAAACCACTCCATATAATTCGGATTGTGAAAGATATACCATCATCCGCTGATGTGACTCTTCATTCGTCATTCCTCGATGATGAATGTCTCGTATTGGTATCATATAATAGAAAATTTAATTGAGAACAAACTCGTATCTAATATCAAAAACTGAAAAATTTAAGACTAAAATAGCAAAATTTGAAGTTATCTTTTCCCCCTTTTTATTCTTCTTTTATGGCCGACCCTCCTCTTGAAAAATGAAGAAGACCCCCTTTTTATAATCAATCCTCTCTCAAAAAAATATCTTCCCAAAACGTACGACTCCCATGTTCTGAATAATATAATATATTTTATATTATTTCTCTTATATTTTTTAATCAGTCACTCATCTATCTTACATCTAACCAAATGTAATCATAATTAATACCAATATAATAATTCTAAAATCATCTAATGATATTTAATATTCGATCGTATTCGAACATAAAATACTTCAGATTTTTAAAATAATTTATTTTGAAAATAAATTTCAATTTTTCATTCAATACTAAATATTAAATTTTAATCGATCAATTAAAATTCAAGTTTTCTAGATTCAGGACATTAATACAGATAGCTTCTATTATATTCCTACCAAAAAATTTTAATATAATTGACATAAATATATTCTTTTGAAAGTTTAAATATTGAATACACACTTATATTCAATTATGGTGCAATGAGAGCAACCTATATACAATAAAAGAGAAGTGAAAGTTTAAAGATTGACATTATTGTAATGCTTAGAAATCTGCAAGGAACAGCCTCTTTTGCTATTCATTACGTTTCGGCATGGATACCACATCGATATTGACTAACCCTTTTCTTTCTCTTTTTCTTTGGACAACTAAATTGAATCAGGATTTTAGTTCATTTAAACTTAATTTGAGTATACTATATTTACATTAGATAAATTATATATGACTTGGTGACTTGATATATATATATATATATATATATATATATAATTTTTATTATATAAAAATAAAGACAAGAAATAGAGAGATGAGTATAATAATAACTGTCTCTAAATATATTAAGGTCTATTATATTATTATTTTCATATTGGATCTTATATTTTTTATTTTAAACTTAAATTTGATCGAATATGATATTATCCTTGAAAAAATACTCAATAAAAACTTAATTTTGATATAAAAACGATCTTATAAGATCAAGGTGGATCGAGACTCGTCAAATCTGGATCAAATGCTCATCCTTAATCATCCATAGTAAAACTTAAATTTAAAAAAAAAATAGAAGTTTCACATTTGAACTTGTTTATTTTAAGTAAATAAAAATTTGAATTTAAAATAATACGAATTTTAAAAGATAAATCAAACTTGGAACTGTAATACCCAAATATTATATCAGGGGCTAGATCAAAAATATTTGAAAATTTAAGATTTTATTTGAATAAGTGGTAAAAGATGAGAAAAATGATTTGGAATAGTGTTTAGATTAATTTGTATCAATAGATAAGTTAAGGGGGCATTGTGGTCTTTTAAGAGGGAAAATGAATTTAAAAATATATTAGGGATTGTAAATAGGAGGAAAGAGGGAAGTACAACATTTCATACTCTTCTTCTTCTTCTTAAGTTTGTATTGCTCTCCTCTCTAGCATAAGATATGATTCTTGAGTTGAGATTAGAAGCATGAGATATGATTAAAAACATGTTAAGAAAAATGATATGATTCTTGAGTTGAGATGTTTTATGAAGATGTTAGATGTTAAAGTTGGCAAAATGAAGTAAAGTTAGTTGGATTAAGTAAAGAGGAGTTAAATAGTATTGTTTGAGGTAATAGTATAAGATTACAAGGGAAAATTAAGTAAAATTCGAGTTGAAAAATGGTAATTCTGGGCAATGGTGTCGGTACTGATAGAACAATACCAATACTATAGGTATAAATAGGTAGAAATGAGAAGAACAATATCGGTACTGATGCAAGGGGTATCGATACTAATAAGGTATCGATATTAATAAGGTATCGATACTAATAAGGTATCGATACTAACAAAGGGAAGCATCGATACCATGGATCCAGAATGTTAAAATGGTATTGATACTGAAAAGGAGTATCGGTACCATAGTATAGTGGTATCGATACTGAGGGAAGGGTATCGATACCAGGCAACGCATAATATAGAAATGGTATCGGTACTAAGAGGGGGTATCGGTACCATAGTATAAAATTATCAGGACCTGGGTAGTAGTACTGATACTATTGAGCTTGGAACGACAAAATAGGTTGAAATTGTTATAGAAATTGAAATAATGATATTGTGAATATTCTTAAAGTATAATGTTAAGGAGTATACTAACATTTGTATGTTACGTGTACTTAATGGATACTTGTGTAGATCAGAACCAAACTCCTTAATCTAGCAAGAAAAGGGGGGAAATAAAGTTGTTGATTAGTCATACGTCTCTACGCCTTTTTAGCAGGGATTACCAGGTGAGTACCTTATTGTAAGTATGTGAGATGAAGAACATTCAAATTAGAATGTTTAAAATTTATATATGTTTCATAATATTGATTATGTTATCTTTATATGTATGGAAAGAATATTATTAATGAGTTTTAGAGTATGAACTGCTCTAAATCGAATTCATAATTAAAATGCATGAAAGGATGCATTAAGGCATGAAATGATGCCATAATTAAAATGCATGAAATGATGCATTAAGGCATGAAAGGATGCCATAATTAAAATGCATGAAAGGATGTCATAATTTAAAATGCATGAAAGGATGCATTAAGGCATGAAAGGATGCCATAATTTAAAATGCATGAAAGGATGCATTAAGGCATGAAAGGATGCCATAATTTAAAATGCATGAAAGGATGCATTAAGGCATGAAAGGATGCCATAATTTAAAATGCATGAAATGGTGCATTAAGACATGAAAAGAGACCATAACTAAAATTAATGAATAAAGACTAAAGAAAAATGAACGAAAGAAAAGTATATTGGACATACTAAAGATATTATGAGGAGGATATGATAGAGGTTTGGTTTTAATAAGAATGACTTAACAAATCCCTATGGATGATACAACCTAGCTTGAAGTCAAATAACCATGAGATACTTATGTATACTTTAATGTTCTTTACAATACTATATCACACTAAGTAAATGCTTAACGTGTGTTGTTTCTCACGCGTAGGTAAAAGCAGAGATTAACTGAGTAAGGAGTGCATCTGTAGCCGTGGTGATCATCAATTAAGGTGGACACATCAGTGATACCAAGACTGTAACACCCTTAACTAATATCCGACCCGAATACAAGTCTGAGGTGTCACATTGACTTTTCAAAACCTTGACTCTTATAGAAAATCACAGGAATTTTTAAAACTTTCATTAAAACGAAACACATTAATTTACATAAAACCATAAAATACAAAATAGATCAGAGTATTCGTAATTAACACTTATTACATGCCAACACTCTATACATAACCAAGTACATACTTTGTCAATTACTTCTGATCTGATCTCTTAGGAGTATTGTTGTCCGTGCTACTTCTATTTCCACCTTTCCTGATTCTTGGTACCTACGTGTAAATCACTTACACGCTAAGTCATAGACTTAGTGAGTCAATAAATGAATATGCAACAATAAACTTGTGAATTTTCATACTTACAATTGGATCATGACATTTCAATATGCATGTATCTATCGCAAGATAACATATAATGCATATACGAAACTTACCTTATTGTATCACTTTTACTGTAAATCGGTATTTCAATTGCATAGCCCATGTATATTATTGAGATTAGAGGTATGTGAGTGCATTGAGGTTGTGCACTAATGCTGTCACCACAGCTCGTATCTATTCCTTCATGGGGCACCGAACCTTAGTTCAGTATTCATCCCGTAGGACTCCTACATCCCGAAGGACTACATCCCGAAGGACTATTATACCCTCGACTCTTGGCATGCCAATTACACCTATAATTCTCATATTGTATACTATGGGCATTATTCTTATATTTCATATGTTCATGTACTCATATCATTTCTCTTGTGATCATGTATCTCATATCACTTCATATCATGTTTTCATATCACAGGTCATATCACATGAACATATATATATCTTATGCATGTATCACAATAATTATCATGTATGCATGTTCACAACTACTGTATTATAAAAATCAACATAGGGATTAGACTTATCATAAGTCTTATTCCATTATAATAAACATATAGTATGCACTCACCTTAGCTTTGCTCTGATTCGATTCTAATCCTTTGATCGTTCCGGAATAAGCTTACTTTTAGTATCTACATAATCACACATGGATCTATATCAGTATTATAACTAATATACTCTAATAGTTCACTCTTTAGACTAAGAGAAAAGTCAATTTCATCTTTTAATGAAGGTATGCATCGATGCACTACTGATGCATCGGTGCATAAAAGGTATTCGATGTAGTATTATTGCTGGGATGCATTGATGCACTCCTTATGCATCGATGCACCAATTGCATTCGATGTTTCATTATTAATGGGATGCATCGATGCACTACTTATGCATCAATGCATGAATTGTATTCGATGTCTTTATTTTAAAAGAGTGCATCGATGCACTACCAATGCATCGGTGCACATTCAAATAATTTCTGGGTTTTTAACCTTGATGCATCGATGCACTATGAATGTGCATCGATGCACTCTGCTCAAAACCTCTTTTTGAACCCGAAAATCCATTCATTTTGGATTAAATCCTTCATGTTTAATCACCTTTTTCATTCTTAACTCTAGTACACATCCTTAAACCAATTTATACTCATTTATATCATCTTAAACCTTCAAATCCTATCCTTCATATGTAATTCAAGAATTACATTAATAAATCAACATGTTTGAATTCCGTTTTTAACACTTCGTATATCTTAACTAGATTGATGACAAGTCAAATATAACTTTCAATTCTAGTTATGAACTCTATTCCAAGATTTCATTTAAGAACTTCAAATCTTAAATCTCTCCTAACTCAATCATCCTTTGATGTTAAGATAACTTAAGCTTTCCTTAAGCTTAGTTATCATCTAATAATCAAAACCCAATATTAAATTTAACAAGAAACTCAATAATAAGAAATCTTACCTTTACTTTGGTTCACACGTACAAGGAAGAAAGAAGAAGAAGATAACTATGGAAGGCTTTGGTGTTCTCTTCTTTTCATCCCACTTGTACCCATATATATCCTTATCCATTCTTTAATTAATTTCCTTGCAAATGACTCTTTTGCCCTTCCATTCCTTCTTCCTTTCAATTTAATCCTACACAATCATTTACATATAAATCTTTATACTATTCATTCATTCTATTTTAATCACCAAAATCTGAAACTTTCCAATTTAGTTACTAACCCGGTATTGAGGATGTTACAACTCTCATTCCCTTAAGAAAAATCGTCCTCGAATTTTCATTATGCGAAGAGGTAGGGGTACTTAATCCTCATGTCCTCTTCACGTTCCCATGTTGCATCCTCTACTTTGTGATTCCTCCACAAGACTTTAACCAATGGAATAGTCTTGTTCCTTAGTTGCTTGACTTCTTCATGTGCTAATATTTGAATAGGTTCTTCCTCATAAGTTAAATCTGGTTGAACTTCAATTTCTTCAGGAGTCACAATGTGAGATGGATCAGATCGATATTTCCTAAGCATTAAGACATGAAAGGCATTGTGTATCTTTTCCATTTCAGGTGGTAAAACTAGCTGATATGCTACTGATCCTACCCTTTTAGTAATCTCATAAGGTCCAATGAACTGAGGACTCAACTTTCCTTTACGTCCAAACCTCAATACTTTCTTCCACATAGACACTTTCAAGAACACTTTATCTCTGACTTGAAATTCAATTTCTTTCCTTTTTAAATCAGCATACGATTTCTGTCTATCAGCTGCAGCTTTCAGATTATTCTGAATTACTTGAACTTTCTCTTCCGTATTCTTAATCAACTCAGGACCAATAACTTCTCGATCCTTAAGTTCATACCAGTTCAAGGGCGTACGACATCTTCTTCCGTAAAAAGCTTCATAGTGAGCCATTTTGATGCTTGACTGATAACTATTGTTGTATGCAAATTCAGCAAGTGGTAAATACTTTTCCCACGATCCTTTAAATTCAATGACACAAGCTCTTAGCATATCCTCTAGAATTTGAATAGTTTGCTCAGATTGACCATCAGTTTGAGGATGAAACGATGTACTGAAGTTTAACCGAGTTCCCAGTGCTTCATGTAATGACTTCCAAAATCGTGATGTGAATCTAGGATCTCGATCAGAAATTATGAAAATAAGTACACCATGCAAACGTATAATCTCTCTAATATACAGTTCCGCATACTTATCCATGGAGAAATCAGTTCGTACCGGAATAAAATGGGCTGATTTAGTCAATCTATCTACAATAACCCAGATTAAATCCTTTTTGTTCGAAGTTAAAGGCAACCCTGTGACAAAATCCATCGTTATGTTTTCCCATTTCCATTGAGGAATTGAAATCAGTTGTAACAATCCTGACGGAACTTGATGTTCAGCTTTGACTTGTTGACAAGTCAAACACTTCGATACAAATTCTGAAATGTCTTTCTTCATTCCCGGCCACCAATATCGACTCTTAAGATCCATATACATTTTGTTCCCTCCCAGATGCATTGTCAATAGACTACAATGAGCTTCCGTTAACAAATCATTCTTTAATTCATATTCATCTGGAATTACTAATCTTTCTTGATAATACAAGTTCTCATCAGACTTATTCTCATAATCCGTACCCTCTCCATTCTTTATCTATTGTATCCTCTTCAAACACTTTTCATCTTTAACTTGCAATTCTTTAATTCGATTTAGCCAAATGGGCTTGACTGTCAATTCTGCACAAATTGCACCATCTTCTCTTAACGATAATCTAGCATCAAGAGTTCGCAAAGTTGCAAACGTCTTTCGACTCAAGGCATCAGCTACCACATTTACCTTTCCAGGATGGAAATCAATCACCACATCATAATCCTTGAGAAATTTCACCCATCTTCTTTGTCTTAAATTCAACTCTTTCTGAGTCATCAAGTATTTTAAGCTCTTATGATCCGTATACAAGTAGCACTTTTCACCATACAAGTAGTGACGCCAGATCTTTAAAGCAAACACTACTGCCGCCATCTCTAGGTCGTGTGTTGGATAATTTTTCTCGTGCGATTTTAGTTGTCTCGAAGCATAGGCTACCACTTTGCCTTCTTGCATTAATACGCATCCCAAACCACTATGAGATGCATCACTATACACTATAAAGTTCTTTCCAGACTCGGGTTGAACTAACACTGGAGCTTCTGTAAGAATCTTCTTTAACTTTTCAAAACTCTCTTGACATTCTTGAGTCCAAACAAATTTTACTTCCTTTTTCAACAGTTTAGTCATGGGTAATGCTATAATCGAAAAGTTTTTAACAAACCTTCGATAATAACCAGCTAACCCCAGAAAACTTCTAACTTCTGATATATTCTTTGGAACTTTCCACTCTAGAATAGCTTTAATCTTTTGGGGATCCACTCGAACTCCTTCTGCAGAAATTACATGTCTAAGGAATGCCACTTCATTCATCCAGAATTCACATTTAGAAAATTTAGCATAAAGCTTCTTGTCTCGTAAAATCTGTAAAACAATCTGTAAGTGTGAACTATGCTCTTCTTCTGACTTTGAATATATTAAAATATCATCAATAAACACCACAGCAAACTGATCCAAATACGGTTGGAAAATTCTGTTCATTAAATCCATAAAAGCAGCTGGTGCATTCGTAACTCCAAACGGCATCACGATAAATTCATAATGACCATATCTTGTTCTAAACACTGTTTTAGAAATGTCTTTTTCTTGAATCTTTAATTGATGATAACCCGAACGTAGATCAATTTTTGAGAACACTGAAGCTTCCTTTAATTGATCAAATAAATCGTCGATTCGGGGAAGTGGATACTTGTTCTTGATGGTCACTTTATTGAGTTGTCTGTAATCGATACAAAGGCGCATTGATCCATCTTTCTTCTTAACAAATAGAACTGGAGCTCCCCAAGGTGATACACTTGGTCTAATAAACCCTTTTTCCAATAACTCCTTTAATTGAATCTTTAATTCTTGTAATTCCTTTGGAGTCATTCTCTATGGTGCCATTGTAATGGGCATTGTTCCTGGTATTATCTCAATCTGGAATTCTACCTCTCTGTCAGGAGGTAAACCTGGCAACTCTGCAGGAAATACATTGAGAAACTCTCTGACTATAGGAATCTCTTCAATCCCTTTCTCCTTGGTTCTAACATCCAGTACATTAGCAATAAACCCTTGACATCCCTGTAACAGTAACTTCTTTGCAGTCATCACTGAAATCACACTTGCTAATGGATTCCATCTTTCACTAAATACAATAACTTCTATTCCTTCAGAACTTCTCAATGTCACTCTTTTCAATCTACAATCGACATTAGCGTAATAACGATATAACCAATCCATCCCCAGTATCACTTCGAATTCGTCAAAAGGTAATTCCATCAGATTAGCAGGAAATTCAATTCCCTGAATCCGTATGGAACACCCTCGGCTCACCATATTTAACTGAGCACTGTGCCCTAGTGGATTCGTCACTATTACTTCATTACTAGGAGTTTCTAAAGGAATGTTCAATTCTCTTACTAACGTACTAGTAATATATGAATATGTAGATCCCGGATCAATCAATACAATAACACCTTTGTCAAACAATAGAAAGGTACCTGTTATAATATCTGGGTCATCACAATCCTCATTGGTCTTGAGGTTGTACACTCGAGCAGTGGAGTATATCTCCTGTTGAGTAGAGGACTCTGACTGACTTCTTCCTCTGCCTCTACCTCTTCCCTTCTGGGCTACAAAAACATACCTCTCTGGCTGTACAGATTCACTGGTTGACATTGGACAATCTCGAACGAAATGTTCGGCGTCTCCACATCTAAAGCAGACTCCAGAAATCATTCGACATACCCCTAAATGATTCTTTCTACAATGTGGGCATTGTCTGGCTTGACTCTGATTAGTTCTCCCAGCTCCAGATTCCACTGACTGAGTTTGTCTACCTCTCATTTGATTTGATCCTCTAGCGGAGGATGCCACTGATTCTGATCTAACCTGGGGTCGAAAACCAGCATCTTTGCCCCTTTTTGATGGTGCAGAACTCGAAGAAACACCCGTTCTTTTGATTGTCTGAGCTCTTAAATTTTCAAACCTCTCGTTCTGAGCTCTTTCCAAAGCCTTGGCACGGTTAACTACTTCTTGAAATGATGATAAATTCAAGATAATCAACATTTCCTTTAACCGAGGACGTAAACCCTCTACGAACCACTCACAAGCATCCTTTTCAGTAGGAACTAGCTCGGCAATAAAGCGCTCAATTTATTGAATTCACACTCGTACTCATATACCGTGTGATTCCATTGCTTCAAATTCATGAACTCTTGCTTCATTTGACGAACAAATTGATCTCCAATGTACTTATGCTTGAATTCTTCTAAAAATAATGACCAAGTTACTTGGGCATTAGATATCCTCAATGTAACATTGGTCCACCAGATCCTTGCTTGTCCTCTCAACAAGGAAATTACTCCATCCAGCTTCTCAGCATCGGAACAATGAAGTCCCGTAAGTATGACTTTCATGTCACTAAGCCAAAGGTCCGTAGTAACAGGACCTTCATTGGCTTCCCCTTTAAACTCTGGAGCTCCTAATCCCTTCAACTCTTTTGCAACATTCATTTTTGGAGTTGAAGTAACAGGAGGTTGGAAACGCGTCAATACCGCGTCTAACGTTCTAAAGAATATATCTTGATCATTGACAGGCATTCCAGAGGATGTCTGTTCTTCACTCTGCCTGGCCAGGGCAGGTGAATTACTGCTTTCAGCGGGTCTATCGTCTCCCGCTTCATTTCTAGATCTACTTTGTCCGGACATCTATAAAAATACAACCATATAGTTCTATTAGCAAAAAAACATACTTACTATTCCATCAGATCAGAAGTTTCCACTATTTTGTTGGCATGTATACCTTATAAGATACTCTAGACTTCGGTTTATGCCGAGAATCGACTAAACCGTAGCTCTGATACCATTAAATGTAACACCCTTAACTCATATCCGACCCGAATACAAGTCTGAGGTGTCACATTGACTTTTCAAAACCTTGACTCTTATAGAAAATCCCGGGAATTTTTAAAACTTTCATTAAAATGAAACACATTAATTTACATAAAACCATAAAATACAAAATAGATCAGAGTATTCGTAATTAACACTTATTACATGCCAACACTCTATACATAACCAAGTACATACTTTGTCAATTACTTCTGATCTGATCTCTTAGTAGTATTGCTGTCCGTGCTACTTCTATTTCCACCTTTCCTGATTCTTGGTACCTACGTGTAAATCACTTATACACTAAGTCATAGACTTAGTGAGGCAATAAATGAATATGCAACAATAAACTTGTGAATGTTCATACTTACAATTGGATCATGACATTTCAATATGCATGTATCTATCGCAAGATAACATATAATGCACATACGAAACTTACCTTATTGTATCACTTTTACTGTAAATCGGTATTTCAATTGCATAGCCCATGTATATTATTGAGATTAGAGGTATGTGAGTGCATTGAGGTTGTGCACTAATGCTGTCACCACAGCTCGTATCTATTCCCTCATGGGGCACCGAACCTTAGTTCAGTATTCGTCCTGTAGGACTCCTACATCCCGAAGGACTACGTCCCGAAGGACTATTATACCCTTGACTCTTGGCATGCCAATTACACCTATAATTTCTATTGTATACTATGGGCATTATATATTTCATATGTTCATGTACTCATATCATTTCTCTTGTGATCATGTATCTCATATCACTTCATATCATGTTTTCATATCACAGGTCATATCACATATCATATCACATGAACATATATATATCTTATGCATGTATCACAATAATTATCATGTATGCATGTTCACAACTGCTGTATTATAAAAATCAACATAGGGATTAGACTTATCACAAGTCTTATTCCATTATAATATACATATAGTATGCACTCACCTTAGCTTTGCTCTGATTCGATTCTAATCCTTTGATCGTTCCAGAATAAGCTTACTTTTAGTATCTACATAATCACACATGGATCTATATCAGTATTATAACTAATATACTCTAATGCTTCACTCTTTAGAGTAAGAGAAAAGTCAATTTCATCTTTTAATGAAGGTATGCATCGATGCACTACTGATGCATCGGTGCATAAAAGGTATTCGATGTAGTATTATTGCTGGGATGCATCGATGCACTCCTTATGCATCGATGCACCAATTGCATTCGATGTTTCATTATTAATGGGATGCATCGATGCACTACTTATGCATCGATGCATGAATTGCATTCGATGTCTTTATTTTAAAAGAGTGCATCGATGCACTACCAATGCATCGGTGCACATTCAAACAATTTCTGGGTTTTTAACCTTGATGCATCGATGCACTATGAATGTGCATCGATGCACTCTGCTCAGAACCTCTTTTTGAACCCGAAAATCCATTCATTTTGGATTAAATCCTTCATGTTTAATCCCCTTTTTCATTCTTAACTCTAGTACACATCCTTAAACCAATTTATACTCATTTATTTCATCTTAAACCTTCAAATCCTATCCTTCATATGTAATTCAAGAATTACATTAATAAATCAACATGTTTGAATTCCGTTTTTAACACTTCGTATATCTTCACTAGATTGATGACAAGTCAAATATAACTTTCAATTCTAGTTATGAACTCTATTCCAAGATTTCATTTAAGAACTTCAAATCTTAAATCTCTCCTAACTCAATCATCATTTGATGTTAAGATAACTTAAGCTTTCCTTAAGCTTAGTTATCATCTAATAATCAAAACCCAATATTAAATTTAACAAGAAACTCAATAATCAGAAATCTTACCTTTGCTTTGGTTCACACGTACAAGGAAGAAAGAAGAAGAAGATAACTATGGAAGGCTTTGGTGTTCTCTTCTTTTCATCCCACTTGTACCCATATATATCCTTATCCCTTCTTTAATTAATTTTCCTTGCAAATGACTCTTTTTCCCTTCCATTCCTTATTCCTTTCAATTCAATCCTACACAATCATTTACATATAAATCTTTATACTATTCATTCATTCTATTTTAATCACCAAAATCTGAAACTTTCCAATTTAGTTACTAACCTGGTATTGAGGATGTTACAAAGACAATCTAGTTTATTTTGGAAAAACTTAGTTGGCATGTAATCACAGTATTAAAAATGCTCTTAATTTTAATTAAGTAAAACTTATAATAATTTACAATCAATGTTTTGTTTTATATTAAAATGTTATGTTTTTAGAAATCGAAAAAGAAAAATTTTATGGGTTTTTCAAATGAGGAAATGTTATAAAGATGATGTGATGTACGGACAAGTATACGGGAGATGGGTGTTATAGGAACTATCCTAACTCTATTTTAATATTAAAACTAAAATAACCAAATTGATATTTTATAAAATTTTATTTATTTATTATCATAACCTTTTTAGTAATTTGTTTGAAAAGAAACTCTAATATATTTTTATGTAGTATGGAACAGTAATTTTACAAAAGAACTATCATAATTATTTAAAAAATGGGTATATAGTTATTTTAAATTTTAATATGATGAATTTATATCATATCATATTTTTATTTTAAAATAAATTTACAGCAAAAACTAAATGACCTCAATAATTAAGAGATTATTATTATTTATTAAATTTTTGTATTTAAACACCACATATATTAGAGTACGAGTATTTATTGTTAGATAATTGATAACATGTGAACAAATACTACTTTGTATACATAGGGGCGGACCTTATAGTTGCACTGGGTATCCCAGGCAACACCTCAAAATTGTCTATTTAGTGTTAATTTTTTTCTAATTTTTTTAATTAATACAAGTGTCACCCTTAATATTGTGTGTAACTGTTGTTTTTTATTATAGGAAAAAATAATATTCTATTTAAAATTTAAAAAAAAAAATATCAAACCCAAAAAACAAAAAAAAGATCAAGCCCAAAAAAACAAACCTTTAAGCCCATGAATTAAGTACCTATTTTCAGTTTTGTGGAAATTGAGATACGCCTGAATTTTTGTGCAACCCTGAATTTTTATCTTGGGTCCGCCTTTGTGTATACACTCAAAATTATAAAAAAATAAATTTAGATAACAAACGTATGTTATATTGTTTTAGTGCGGATAATAGAAACTAATGATTTTATTAAGAATATTAATAATAATAACAAAACCTAAGTTTACTTTATAATAATACATTATTGATTTATATTTATATATAAACATTTACATATGTAGATATAATTACACCTAATATTTCCATCAGGGTTCAACCTAGAGGGGCGGGAGAGGGTCTCTTCTCTAGAATTTTCAAATTCTTATACATTTTAGATATTTTTTATATTTTTTATTGAAAATATATTTGTACTCTCTAAAAATTTTCAAGTTCTATTCTACTTAAAATTTTATAAATTCGTCCCTCGTAACATGAAATCTTGTATCCGTCCTTGCTCCCCACTACCTCATCAACATGTCTATACTTCATCACTTTCAACACTTCAACCATTTGAAATCATACAAAAATTCAATGATTAAAGAAGTTTTTGTTATCTCTTGAGATCCCAGATTCGAACACTACATATATAAAAGTATAAGCATTCATTGTAAAATGGTTAAAAGTATTTAAATATATACTATCTTACATTCATCCAAGATTTATAAAAGAAATACTCAAATCGTCGTCTCAAATCAGTCAACTTTGAAAAATATCATCAATTGATAAATGGTTAAAAATAGATATTGAATTGTAAATTTCAACTAAACTTTTAAAAGATTGCTCAAAAGATAGATATTATTAAAAAAATTGTGTTGAATCAAAACTGCCAAATTTAAAATAAATTGAAATTAAATTGGACGTGAATTGGTTAAGATAGGATAAAGGATTAATTTGTAAAAATGCAAAATTAATGGGAGAATTTTTAAATTAGTCAAAGAGTCTTGAAATTTCTGTTCTAGAAAGTTTAGAAGTATGGAACTCCTTGAATTTTTCAAAACTATTTATTTAGTTTCAATTTGTTTAATCTAATTTCAATATTTTTTTTATTAGAAATAATAAAAGTATCATAAAAATCATAAAAAAATAATGCTTATCTCGATTGTACATAAAAATCAAATTCATAAAATGTAATGGAAATAAAAGATTAAACAAATAAAACCATTAAAACTATTTTTCATACTAATTTCAATTCCAAAAATACTGCTTTTGTTAACCAATTATACATTATTGATACTTTCATTTCATAGAACTCTTTTCAATGGTCACATGAACATATATGCCATTTTCATACCAAAATAATTTTCAAATTAAAACATGACATATTTGATCACTAAATGAAAACATACATCTACTTTTAAAGCTAAAAACTTATAAAATTAGCTTTCAGAACATTTCAATATATATATAAAGACTTAGACCCAACTTATATTATGTACATGTCACTATTAGTCGGGAAGGGAGTATATACATTGGTTGTTACGAGGATGGGTAGTTTCTGGTCAATTTGACTCAATTTGAAAATTTAATACCTTCGTTCGAAATTTAAACTTGACTATAGTATAAGGTAATTTTATTCGATCCAAAATTTAATATGAGTTTTGAAATAAAACCTGACTTCGACCCTAAATAATATAACATCATTACTTTTATTTAATAAAATAGAGATTTAATTAAAAATAATAAATATAAAGAGGAGT
The DNA here is from genome assembly GCF_006381635.1 of Hibiscus syriacus. Lineage (NCBI taxonomy): Eukaryota > Viridiplantae > Streptophyta > Magnoliopsida > Malvales > Malvaceae > Hibiscus > Hibiscus syriacus. The sequence goes on along the minus strand of NW_024063392.1, from coordinate 758,629 downwards.
ATTATTATAATTATCCTTAAATATATAATGTATAATTATATTATATTTCAAATCGGACCGAATATTTTTCACTCTAAATCCGAACTTGGCTCGTCCTGAACTTATCATCTAAAAAACCCAACTCGAACTCGATTTTCTTAAACCCGACCCAATCAAGTTGAGTCGAGTCGGAAGTCGTCGGGTTAGAGTCCCATTAGGGGTGGCAATCGGGTGGGGAAAAATGAAAACCGTGGGGATTCGAACCGACGGGGATGGGGAACAACCGAAATCTTCACCCACATGGATGAGGATGGGGAAGTTTTATCCCCAAAGCTCAAATGGGGATGGGGATTACTATATCCGAACCGTGGGGATAACCGAACTGTACTTGTGTGAATAACCATGAGGATCCCAAAAAATATCCATAGGAATCCTTGATATTTACAAAATTTTAAAAATATATTTATAATCATTTACCTATATACCCTTAATAAATATTTTAATAAAAATTTATATATGATAAGATTGTGAGATTACATGTTGTCACTATTACATCTCAAAGGAACTAAAATTGAAGTTTATATATTTTCTCATTTAATATACATTGATTTGTTGAGATTGAAAATGATTAAGATTGTACATATACGTTGGATGTTAGATGAATATTGACGTTTGAAACTTTCATATTATAGATAGAGACCAATTTGAGACAATTTGATATATTTTACAAGTTTTAGGTGTTGCATTAATTTAAAAAAATATTTGCTTATTTTTTGAGATGGAGATTAACTGAAACCTGCAGGGATCTATAAGGAATGAGTATGAGGACAAAAACAAAATCCCCGAAGCATATAATGGAGATTTTCCAAACCGTACTCGCAAGTGTTGGGGACGAATTGAGTAATGCAAAACCATCCCCACTACGCCCCGTTGCCACCCCTAAATCCCGTGCCCATCCCTAACTGTGATTACATTTTATTTTAATAACATATTCAATATAATATTTTTTTCTTTAAGATTTTTAATGAGATACCTATCATTTAATAAAATATTTTATATTTTTTATTGATTAAACATTTAATATAATACCTATATTTTTAAAATGTTTAATATGATATTTATATTTTACTAAAAACTAAATATGATATTAAAATTATTATTTAATATATTATCATGTTACACGGATTAACATTGTTAATAAGTATGAAATCAGTTAATGAAAATTCACATGTATTATAAATAACAGAAAGACTGATAGTTTAAAATCACACTAGACATTTTAAAATTACATATATTACATTATATATTTTACTAAAAATATAAATATTATATTAAACAGTTTAAAAAACATGTATCATATTAAATATTTTATCAAATATAAGTATCAAATGTGATATTACCCTCAGATAAAAAAAAAGGTAAAGGACCTGCATTGTCATTTGCCACTTGAAGGAAAATAGTTCCAAGTTCAAACTTGAAACGGCAATGATCAATTGAAAAATCCAACAAGCAGAAAGCGAAAGTGTCATCATCGTCATCACTCACCTTTCGATTAGGTATCTTTTCTTTTTCTCTCACTTCCAATTTCAATTACACCAGCTTCTTCTCAATTGTAAGTTGTAAGTGTCCCTCTATTTTTATGCTTTTCACATGTTTGATAAAATGCCTTTTAGCCAAATTCAATTCTAAAAGAACAATTCCAGATCGGCTCACAGTTTTTCCTGTTTTTGTTAAAGGAAGGAAATTCATTAACGCTTTGTTTTCAATCTGGGTTTTGGTAATTCAAAGCAAAAGAACACTGGATATGTAACTGTGTTGCTGTTTTTGTTTTTATTTTCTTTTGGAAGAATATTTACGGTTAAAACTTTGAAATACTGATCTTTTAACCTTTGGGTGTCTATACTTATGCATTTTTGAAGGGTAGTTACTGAAGTTGAAGAGAAAAAGATGGCAGAACTGAGCCTTGGCATACTTATAGATATTGTTGACGAGGAATGGATGAGAGATACTCTGCCTGATGATGGTATTGATTATTTCAAAATCCGCTTGAAAATTTGTTTAAATGTTTTACATCAGCTATGTAACCAGGTTATAGATATAGTTCATATCTGTTTGGTATTCATTACATTAAGAAAATTGGTTTGAATATAAAAATTTCCTGAGTAGATTATTGCTTTAGTTGATTAGTTCAAGTTTATTATTGGTTAACAAAGCAGATAAATTTACATATAGATCATTTGTAGTTTTGTTAATTCGTTAGGTTAAAATTAGGCTACTAATTCTTTCGTAGATGTTTCATTTGAGGAGATTATGCATAAGATGGTAGTTTAACATTGATTACAGAAGTAGCATTCTTCATCTTTTGTTAAAAGGCTGCTGCTTGTACCACCAAAACTGTCATTCAGACTTGTTGTTGTGAGTGTTCAACATGGGTATCTGCTCAACTCAGTATGTTCAGTATTTTCTAAGATTCCCATGTATTTGGAGAGTCGTTGATGATATATCCCCATCCCTTTGTCCGGATATGTGTCAGACATGAGTATTTCAAGAAAGATGAAGACTTAGAGTAACGTAGGGCCACAATGATTCCATATTGTAGAGTAGTTAGAGGACTTGAATCGGAATTGGATGTATCCTCGAGCGGCTTTCTGTTTCTCTTGTATATTTTCCATGAGAAACATGAAAACCTGTCACTTGCGGATCTTCTGGTTGCGTTTTGGAGGGCATGGAAATATGATCCTATTCAATTGTCATCCCTTTTCCTTTCTCCTTCATAGGTGATTTCTTTATCTTGTTACTGATCAATGCAGATCTTCAACTCCCACCTGTAATGGTTGCTCGCACTGATGATACTGAAGACTCAAGTATGTTTATGAATATCAGATTATACGTTTTTTCTATCAATGGCATTATGAAAACACATCTATCAATCATGTAAATGCTCATGTTTCTTTCCTGTTTATGGCTGAGAACATACAAGGAGTCTATGCATCAATATATGTCGAACTTGAAGGAAAATATAGCAAGTTTCTTTTGTGAATTCTTACAGTGTTTTAAACAAATATAGTGTATCTAATCTTTGTCCTTTTCTTTTCGAATTTGTTAAAATTTCAGATCACGAGACTCAACAGGTGGATAGCAATACCTGGCATGATCTTGAATTAAGTACTCAATGAAGGTCTTGGATGCTGGCAATGCTTGGTAACTCTGTATGAAAATGTTTGTCCTAAGACTTAAATGGCTCTCTCTTTCTCTTTTAATACGTAGAACTAAGATACCAATGGATCATTCAAGAAGGTTTGCTCCTTAATTCGAATGGAGGATTTTCATCCTTGGTCATTGATTGCTATGTTTATGAATAGAAGATTTATTGGTTTCACTTTACATTTATGCTACTCCACCTCTTTAATTTTTCGAAGTCCCAAGTTTGAAAAATACCCGAGCATAGATATGGGGGTATGGTATTCCAAGGACCCTACAAATATGCATGGAAACCTTGGAAAATATTTTATATACCCTTATTGCACACATACTTATGTACGACACATGTAAGTCCAAGTAACTTAGTCTTGCATTAACAGAGCATTATTAAGAAAAACAGCTCAACTGTAATATCTTGTGTATTTCATTGGTCATCTAAGGTTGCTATGTCTATTGTTGATTGTCTAGCCAGTAGCCACAAGCCATTTGTGTGAAGGGTAATTTGAATTTACAGATGAGTTACTGCTTTGTGGTCCTAGTGGCTTTTACTACATTGTAGATTCGCCCTTGTTAGTTGGTAATCTTGATATAAGAATACTTTGCCTGAGGATTAAGGTTAGTATTTTCAAGTTTAGGCCATTAATCTATGTTGCTCTAACTCCTCATTTTCCCTGAGTCTGTTAGGGCATAATTTTCTATATAGTTATGAGGATTGGATCCTTCAAAGACCCTCTAACATGGAAAAATCTAGAAAAGTTTAAGATACTTGTTTAGATAAAAATCCACATCCAGTATTCACACCTGAATTTGAGTAACATAGTTGTTAACCAATGGCGATTATAGATGCCCGACATACCTTTGAAAGTGACAGTTTCGTACAATTGGATATTGCAGGTTCAACATAGTTTCATCTTTGTTGAGCCGAGCTTGAGTAACTCATACTATTGAGTAAGTCGAATTGTATATGAAACATGCCTTAATACTCGATTCAAGTACTTTGTGCTTCTTTTCATTATTTGAATATATTAGAGGAGAAAGCTCATTTTTTTTCACTGAAAAGTGTCTGGGAAACTAATAACACATGATGCTTTAATAAAAGTCCAGTGGTTTTCTAAAGAAAGATCCATTTGTTTTGGGCTTTCATTATCAGCAATGTTTAAGCAGGGAATAAAGGTACATAGATATGTATGCCGACAAGTTGTTCGAGTTTTAACTATTGTTGATTAATGCTTAAGCTTGAGTTGCAAAAGGAGCCTAATTTAAGCTTAACTTGAATGGTTTACACTCGTAATAATAATCAAGCTTGTCAAATTCAAGGAACATCTCCCACACCTTTTCCTGAAGGACCACTTAAACAAACCAAAAGAAGGAAAAGTAAATGCTCAACCATTTTTGGATAACACTTCAAATCCCTTCCATTAAAACAAGACAGTAAATGCTCAACCATTTTTGGATAACACTTCAAATCCCTTCCATTAAAACAAGACAATGACATCTCTTTCGCCATTTGTTCTTGTTCTGGATTCCTTACAGAACACCTATGTTTCAACCTAATGACCCCCAACCAGTGAACGACACCTTCTATTCTAGCATGCACCGGTCGACATTTTATAGTTTAATCAGAGTTGGTTAAGCTTTAATCACTGTGTTTTAGAATCATTTTTTCTGTCTTTTGGATAGGTTAGCTTTCGCAATTGGATTCTTTGGATTTTGTTCACCTTGCTGTCTTTTGAAAAACTAACGTTAATGTATGATGCATACATGTAATTTGTTGTCAGCTACGGAATTGTTACAGAATTCGGATCATAAACTCTAACAACTTGAAATATTTAGTTTTTTTTTTTCTAAAAAAAAATGATATCAGATACATTGAAACGAGACATGACAATGATGGAATGGATATTGTTTGGGAAGAATCAAGTGTGGTAAAAACAGCACAGCTGTGGGAACCTTATTAGTCAATGGTGGTCACCGACAAACAATTTCTAACAAAGGAAGAAACTTCTGGTTTGATACATGACAATTTCAACCTACCTAATGCCAACTATTACTTCTTATTCATCTTTTATTAATTGGAATGACATAAATTTGGACATCAGTCGACATTTATGTCAATTTCTTTTTTCTTTTTGAAGTTATGAATACATAGTAAAAGTAATCAACTTTGCAGAACAGTATATCAATCGCTAATCAAAATATAAAGGTGCCGACACTCTAAAAAGGTGACTCTGATAGTAACAAGGAAGGTATAGACCCTACAATTCCAGCAACTAACCAGAGTTAGACTCTTCCTAGGCCATGCTTATGTTTATCAGATTCGAGACGAGTATCAGATATTACGGATATGCTTAACTTCTGGACACAGGTAAACGGACTTCATAACATTGATGCTTAAATTGTCAATGTTTTTGGACCAAAACTTGCCTTCTTTCACACGTAAATGAGCTTGAATCTGTGTGTATACAATTTCAGGAAAAATAAAAAGAGAAATGTACAAAAAATGGTTTCCTCCTTGGGTTTTATTTACTCAAGTCGTTATTCGTAAACTTGGGAGAGCCCTGCGCATTGCAAGAATGAGGTCAAACGCCTTCCTTTTAGCCCTTTCAATCCCTGTATCTTCAAGTTCAGCTAAAGTTCTATTGTTGGTTTCTTCTATACAGAGCTCCCTTAGAAATGCCTCATTTTTCGAGCACACAATGAACAGGATGACAACGCAGTTCTCCTTGGTACTTCCAGAGTAGCTATATCTCATTATCCGAAACAAGCAGGGTACCATATAGATTTCTCTGAACTGTTCAATGGCATTGGAATATGCAGATAGCTGTGCGAAAATGCCAAGAAGCTCATCAACGAGCATGGAATCGTTGATCATCTGCAGGATCACCGGCAACGCACCTATTTCAATAAACCGTATTTTGTTCTCATGCACTGTACATAGATTGGAGATCGTCAAGGCCGCTTCCCTCATTGCCAATGGATGCCCTGAGCGTAGGAGTTCGAGTAGAGTCACATGAGCCCTGGATTTTCCAATAATCAACTTGTTCGAATCTAGCTGTGTTAATGTGTAGAGAGCAGCAGTGGCATTTATTATTGTTTCAATGGTACCACACTTCACGGATTCAATAAGAAGTGGAATCACAACAGGGTTTTCACCCATCTCTGCCTTATTGCTGTCATCAGTCGAAAGGTTCAAAACTGTTCTGATCAAATCTTCCTGGAGATCGGGATGCAACTCGATTTTGCTTTCCGACAGAGGACGAAGCAATCTAGAGAAGGCATTAGGTATCTGACCAAAAGCGGTCCTATTTGATGGGCTTGCTTTTGTTAGTCTCATAAGCTCTTTCGCAGCTTCCTTCCTATCAGAAAGGGGAGAAGACATCTTTCGGAGCAATGAGTTTAAGTAATTAATGTCCTCATCAATCGTTTTTCCACTGATATTCTGACGGGATTCCGGTACTGCAATGCCCCTTACACCGCACCAGCGGGAAATCAATTCTCGAACCAAACAATTAGGGGTCAGGGTAGAGTAGGAGAGCACTTCCTTGGACCGAGGGCATGTCAAGTTACCCTGATTCAACCAGTACGCGATGTATGGCCTATCATAAGTCTGGAAATCAATAAGATCCAATCAATGCAGATGATCAAGAAGAAAAACATAAACTCGAAGACTAAATACAAAAATTGGATCCGAAAGAAGGTAAACATAAACTTGAAAAATCGATTCGAGGCGACTCAAATTTTATAAACTTGACTCGACTCAAAAAAAAATTCCAAAGTCAACTTTGAGTTGTAAAATAAGACTCGTCAACTCGAATAACTCAAAAATTTTTTACTCGACTCGATCGAACGCTCACCTCTAATTCTATTTTGGTTTGCTTGTTGATTTTTTTTTGGGTAAACTACACAAATAATTATTAATGTTTGAGTAAGTTTTCGTTTTTTCCACTGAAGTTTCAAAAGTAATAAATCCGTCACTAATGTTATCGATTTATAATTAATCAATCACTCGCCATTACCATGGGTGACAGAAAACTAACGTAACAAGTCAAGTGTTGACCTAACACGTTGGCTGTTTGACCTGTAATTTGATACCCCTCTAACCCTATTCTATTCTTTTTCCTTCTTACGGTCTCATTCTCTTTTATTTCTCTTTTCATTGTTAATCAATATAAAAATGATGGTTCTTCTTTATTGTTGTTTTACTTTTTTACTTGCACTTTGCTTAGAAGAAATAATTGCTTATCGAAGAAATTCACGAGAAGTAATAACAGGTATGTGTAGATATAACCACGATGTTTATACATATTTCACGTTCTTTGATTTTTTTTTTTTTTGGTTTATTGATCATTGCTTGGTTCGGAATGGATTAGGATTTTGATGTGATTTTCACTATGAATGTTATTATATTAAAGGTTAAAAAATGGCTTCAAAATCTAGGAATAGGAGACTAGGTATATATGCTGGTTCTGCACGAAGATGATGAACCGGATGGAGATACTAATTTATGACAAATTGATGGGTTGTCTCTATCCTTGCCTTTCTTGCTTCCATTCTTTTTATGTAGTAGAAATAAAGAAAAATCATCATTTAATAATTCATATTGATTAACAATGAAATGAAAGAAGATAAAACTGTAAGAATGAGAGGGGAATGGGGTTTAAAGGGAAGTCAGATGGCAGATCAAACGATTAACGTGTCAAGTCAGTTGTTAATATGTCATGTCAATTTTTGTCACTTATACTAATAATTGTTAATGGTGAATGATCAATTTGTTACAAATCAATAACATTAACAATTGATTTATTAGTTTTAAAATTTTAACGAGGAAAACAAAATTTTACTAAAACTTTAGTTATCATTTGTATATTTTACCCTCTTTGAAAAAAATAGCATTTGAAAAATGTTTGTGAAAAAAAGTAAAAAAATAAAAGAAGTCAATACTTTGAGAGTCCAAAGAATGCCATCGAAAGCTTAGTTGATGTAATTTTTTATATAATTAGGACAAGGAATAAACAAAACACTCGGGAAAAAAAATGAAATTTTCAACTTGATTTGAGATTAAAAAGTTAAACTCGTAATTTCATAACTCAACTCAATTTAAAAAAAATCAAACTCGAGCCATGGTATAAAATAAAACTTGAATAACTAAATTTTTTAATAATTAGTAGATTAATTTTCAAGTTTAGATCAAATCCCTTAACTCTACATAATATATTTATCACATGAAAAAATATATACATATATATAATATATGATTATAAAAAACCATTTAAAATAAATTCAAATAATATCATAACATATAATTAAATTTAAATAAAAACTCAAGCAAATCAACATGAAAAGATTTCAAATAAAGTGTAAGTTATAAAATAAGTCTCAACAATTCGACTAACTCAAAATTTTATAACTTGTCTCAATCGAATTCTCTTCCCTAGTTAGCAGAACTAATCATATGATAAAATTCTAGCTTGTTTCTAAACCTTTTTTTATGTTCAACATAAATAACTCACTTTTAAAAACTATTAAAAATTATAAAAACTATATAAAATATATATTAGTTGATGGTTACTTGTTGAATAATCTATCATACCTAGCAAAATTCTAGGAATTATTTAGACAACGGAATATAAAACATTGTTTAAGAATGCTTAAAGCGTGAGTTCATCTCCTTCTGGATTAGCAACAAAAAACATCCATGATCTTTCCTCTGCATAGACCACTGTTAGGAAAAAGTCATCTCTTGCAATCTGCGAGTACAGAACATGAACTGTAAGTGAACTTGAATCAATAAGGGCTTATAGATGACTGGCAGCAACAATATGTATGAAACCATCAGACGATGACGAGGAGCTTGACACGTCTGTCTGAGAATTTTTGCAAAAAGGATAGTTTGAGGTCACAAGATACCATGTCAAGCCAGTAAAATCTGCACTAATGACTTTGAATGGGTTTGCCACTTCATCCTTGTGGTAACATATTTTACATATGCATGCTTTCTATTTGGCTTCCCACTAAATTTCAAGTTTCAATCATAAAACAACACAAAGAAAGTAAAGATCTCAATAGAAGAAAGTCCATGACGTTCAGTGCATAGCGACATTGCTCACAACCTGAATCAGGCAAGCAGCTACATATATAATATGGTACCTGAAAGTATAGCAGAAAAACCAAACTTGACCATAGCAAAGCATTTTGAGAGACGAGCTAGAACAAATATCTTAATCATATCACATCCTCGACTTAATTGTAAAATTCTTCTTAGTCAACAGATAACCTTGATTGAAATTTTTTTACTAGTATTGATTTCTCTCCATTGTAAGATTTCATTAAAAAAATGTACCAGCAAAAACTTCAGATAAAAACATAGTAACCTATAATGATCACAAGAAAATGAGGATAAAGATAAAGACATTAATATGCTCTTAATGGACCTCATGAAAATTCTATGAATAAACTCATGATAACAATTTTAATATCTCGGAGAGAAAAAGCATACTGAAAACAACAAAGGCAATATTAGGGCCCGTTTGTTATGTTGGGTAAGAACGGGAAAAACCAAGAAGCAAACATCAAAATCAAAATGTGCCAGTAGCTACACCAGTAAAAAATTATATGATAAAGGATACAAAGGAGGATACATATTGAGATATGCAGAAACCTGATGACTTTATACTGCAAAGTTATTAAAGCAACCAGGTCAAAAACAAAACATATAAATCAAATCACCAGATCTGATCTAAAGGATAACCAATAAACTCACCCCCAGAAAAGGAACCTAGGTGAGATTTTCCATATTGTTAAGGATATGGTTCATTTGCGAGACTCTGCAGGCACATCCTTGATATCACTCTGGTCTGACATACTTGCCACCAAGGACATCATCGTCATGCATATCTTCATATTCTAAAGGATTATATCTATCATCAAATCCATTATGTTCCCTGGAGCCTGAAGTATGATTCTCATAAGTGCTTCTTTGATTCTGATCTCTACTGTTCAACTTTGGGTCATCCTTTCTTAAATGAAAGTCATCTGAAGAATTAGAAACAAAATAGGATGATTTGTAATCCTTACATTTAGAAATACTAGATCTACATCCTCTCTCATAGTGGGTGGCTCTTGTGGATTCTACATCATCGCGTTCCCTTCTATGACTTCTTTGCTCATCTGATCCCCTATGGCTTCTGTGTCTTTTTGAGTTTCCGTAATGATCTTCTCTGTGTTTCTCATTACCAATTCTTTTCCTATGATCTTCAAGATCATGGTGCTCATGCCTTCTTGATTGCTCAAAATCGTTCCGTGAGTAATCCTCAAATCTTGAAGGTCTCCAATGCTGGTCATTGTGTGAGCTTCTCCTGTATTGGTTTGGGTTACCTCTCGCTGCTTCAGAAATATCACCGGTACCTTTTCTATGCTTATCATCATCCGCTGCATGGTCATAAGTAACTGGTAATTCAGATAATAACTTCTCTTCATCCGCTCCTCTGACAAAGCAACCAATGCCCCCAGCTTTTTTTATTTCCTCTGTGTATTCCTCTATTATATCCCTCATAACCTATAAAAAAATATTTAGGAATAAATTAAAGCATTAATTAAGAAGAACAAGAACCTTGCAAAATAAGACTTCCAATTTACCTAATTTAAATCACTCGTAAATAATGTCTCCTAAAAGTTACCCTTCTACCAGATTACATAATTTGACTGAACATATTGGAACTTTAACATAGGAACAACGAATAAGATTTTATGAAATGAAAATTTCTTCACTCTATGCAGGAATGAAGGCTTCTCAATCAATTGTGTCAGAAAGTGTTTTTTTTATAATAATAAAGAAATAAAATGAAAACAGCAGTCATAGACTCATAGTTGAAACAGCAATTAGCAAATATTATATAACAAATGAAGAGCAAAATCCCAATAGGTAATTGCACTCCAAAAAGAAGAAATTCCCACCTCTAATTTTGTCCGCTTCAGTTTCTTCCCACGATATGACATTCTTCGTCTTTTGTAGTCTCTTTCTTCAGCCAATAGCTCCTCTCTTGTTTTAGTCCTATTTGTTTCCTTACATGATAAAAAAAGGAACTGTGAATTCAAAAGGTGTAGTTGATGCAGAACACTATTTAGCTAATTGAGGGTAAGCTTCCTTAAGAATTTATCTTGAAACTTGTATGTTTGGGGGTTAATTGTAATATTTTATAGATCTAGAGTTATATTAGGAATTTTACAACTTTATTAGTGTTTAGCATATCTTAGTGTCCTTTTCAATCCTATTAGGCTTTGTGTTTAAGTCAGTTTATTGTTTTATAAAAAGTCTCAAGTATTTCCTCCAAAGTCTATATAAATATAACTATACTATTTCATTTTTAAAAAAGATTATGATTATGATATTTATGGCACTATTGATATGAGATTGTGTGATGCAAATCCAAAAGAACCCTACATGTGCTGGTTAGTTTCTCTTTAGATGAAAAGAAGGAACAATAAGTGTAAGCTTAGGTTCTCTTTCTCCTCGGGAACCCTCTTTTGTTTAAAAAACTCAAAATTATTGTTATCATAATAAACCCGAATCTGTTCCAGTAGAATTAAGAGAAAGATACTAACCAGTTAGTTAGAGCAAAGCATCGAAGTTCAAATTCTAAAGCAAAGTGCAGATCAAAATATTTGAAGGATGAAGTGCTACCTCATTAGATGATGCCAGCCGAGGAAGCCCATCATGATCAATTATAGGTCTGTAGTTAGGGCGTTTTTTTCTCTCCACATCAGCTCTCTCCAAAACATTCACATGCTCAGCCATCCTACACATCAAGAAAGCCTATATTAGCCATGTCAGCATCCATTATGCTAACTAAATGCAGCAAGTTTAAGGCAATACCATTTTTTTCATTAACTAAATAAGTTTAAATTTATATGTAAATATCAAACCAAGAGACATCATTACAATAAAACAAATAATAAATAAACAAAACATTGAATTGCAAAAAGTACAGAAAAATGGAAAGAATAACTAAGATAGCATAACAGAGTTATAACGTACAAGAACCTTTGAGCAAAACATAGTTGGCAGATTGTCCAAAGACAAAGAACTAAAAATGGTAACTAACCGCTGATATCTTGGAGGAGGTAGGGAAGCCCGTAAATGCTTTATTTTCTCTTCAATGAAACGCCGTTCATGCAATGCCGCAATTGCTGCTGCTACCTGGGTTACAAATATGGTCCCAACGCCAATATTTTCTTCAACAGTGTTAACCGGTTCATTACTTCGCTCCATTGGCTCCTCGAGTTTAATTTCTGCAACACCATTAGTATCCAAACTCTTTGATTCCTGTCCAAAATTAAGAGGATCAGTCACCTTTCCTTCCATTGGAAAAAACAACGACCTTGATGCTCCTTCTAAGGCACATTGTTTGATCATATTGATTGCAAAGAACTTCCCATTCACTTCACCATACAAAACGGAAAGCTGAGAACCTAACCACATTAAAACATGAAGCAAAACAGGAGATTCAAGCATTCTCCTCCCCATATTCAAATCTGATTTTTTCGACTTAGCTTCTTCATATTCCTTCCCTAATTCCACAAAACCAATAGCTTCCCTCACAATAGCCTTCAAACACAACCTAACAAGCAAAATTATATGATGCCCCATAAACTCATCAATCACAATACCATACCTTGTTGAATTAGCAATTACCCATTTCCTCAAATCCCTTCTTTTCACCATTCTCGATCCCAAAATCCCACAAGCAACATTAAGTGAATACGAGCCGGCGTAATCAGCCCACCTCTCAACTTCCATCTTAATTTCCCATAAACCCGAAGCTAAAACACTTAAACCTTTCCTTTCACTAACCTCACTCTCTCTTCCATTCAAACTCTCACAATTAACGCATTCAACCGATAAAACAGCGGGTAAAGAAAACTTTGCTTTATTGTTGTTATCAATATCAAACAAACTGACAACACCAGAACAATCTCTGTAGAAGAAATGAGACCCGAAATCAGAGAAGTAACCATCTAACGAGAGGCAAAGTTCTGAGCACTGTTCACTCTGAAGAACGGCGCCCTGGGAATGTAAATGTAGAGTGGAATTAAGGGTATTCCGATAATTCGGGGGATGCAGATCGATACTTTGACGGGAAGGGCAGCGAAGGAAATGGGAGAAAAGGGACTCTGGGGGAAGGAGGTGGTTCGGGTTGGAAGGGCAAGGGACAAGGTTGGGGGTTAGGGATTTGGAGAGGGAAGAATGGAAACTGAGGGTTTGATTGGAGAGGGAGATGAGGGAGGAGAGAGATGTGGAGAGAGATGAAGGGCAAATAGGGTTAGGGATTTGCGAGAGGGAAGGAATTGGGAAATTAGGGTTAGGGTTTTGGGAAGGGAAAGAGGGTTGAATTGAAGGATTCATTGTGTTCTGAAATTTTGCAGTTACCGTACAACACTGAAAGAGAAAGAGGTATGGAAAGTTTATAATCGAACTACGAAATAATTAGGGTAAATTATGCGAATAATCCTCTTTATTTTTCATAGGATTAACTTTGGTCCCTGATATTATCGCTCCGTCTAATTTAAATCTCTAATTCTTAATTTCCATTAACCCTGTAACGAAAATCTGATGTAACAATTAAAAAAATTCAAAATCCATATGTCTTCTTTTTCTTTAATGTAGTTGTTCTTTGATGATAATGCTAAAATATTATCCCACATTGAGTAGAAAATACCACATGTTTTACTATAGTGTTCATTCTTCATTCCTTTGTTGAGTGATAGAGAACAAAGGAAAATCTCATGCATTGTTATCGTCTCGTGTCAAGTGACAATACGTGTCTTCAACACGTTTGTGTAGATACTTTCTGTTTGGAAAAAATTCGTAAGGATTTTTCTCAAGCATAAAAATATCTGTGAAAGAATTTTGTTTGATATTTATAGGTTGTTGTATGATTATATTTTCAAAGGGTGACATCTAATTAATCAGCCTTCGTTTTGATTTTTGAAAATTAAAATTTAAAATTGACAGTTTCTGAATTCATGTTTATGAAACGTTGAATGAATTTGGACAATTTTTCAACTTTGTTCAGAGTGATTATTATGTTAGAGTAATTACAAGAGTTACAAACAGTTAAGTGTTAAAGCACGAACCTAGACTGGATTGATGTTAAATTCATCCGTTTATTGCAACAGTTTCAGACACGATTTTAATTTAGAAATTAATCATATTTTATATCTGATTTACATCGAACAATTTTACGCAGAAGCTTAGCCTATAAATGGAGAGCTTCATATCACTTTCAACTCACACTCAACATTTTCATATCCTCTCATCTAAAGATATTTCGAGTTATTCTCTTTGCTGCTATCAGAAGGACAATACCACCGGCAGTCCACTCCAGTTTCAAGTGTACGAAATTTAGAGAGATTGTGTTAAGTTCGAGAGATAATTTGCCTGAAACAGCGATTACACACATCGGGACAAATTTATTTTTAAGACAGTGATTTTTACCACGACACGATTTCGATTGTTTAATATTTTTTTTGTCTAGTCAATTACTATCGTCTCATCTTGCAGTTTATATTTCCAACATTCTTAACTCCTCACTTCTTCTTCTGCCACCACACCCTTTCCTCTCCATGGAAGCATCATACATAAAGAAAATGTAAACCAAATATATGCCCCATTTTTGTACTAAAGACACGTTAAACCCAATTCTCTCTCTCCCTCTCTCCCCAGCCCATCTCATAATCTCCTTATCCCCCCCCCCCAACATAAAGAAAAACTTTCAATCATGGAGAAAGTAGAAGGCTCATCAATGGTGGTAGGATTTGTTTCACCTTCTTCCGCTCATTCACATGAATTCTCCTTTCACAAATTGTCATAACCATTTTTTTTAAACAAGTAAGTTTAAAAAATAATTATGATTTTTATTTGAAAAGTGGCGATTTTGAATTAATTTGAATTAAATCGAATGGGAGTCGCCATCGACCTTTTATAAGTAGATCGAATACCTAAAAATATCTTTTAAAACAATTTTTGGAAAAATCATTTTGTAAGACAAAAGTTGGTATGCGTATACCAAAAATCCGATTTAACGGGTCCGGGAGTCGATTATGTGTGGGAAGTGATTAACACCCCCACAACGCCCAAAATTATTACTCAATTGCTTACATGTTGTCATAAATGGTGGAAATTGTGAATCGAATATATAGTTAGAATTTATTAAAGTTTGATTAATTTCCTTCAATTATTTATTAGGGATAATCCTTTAATTCGAAAAGAAATACTGAGATTGGCTCATCCTCCGACGGGAAGGCTATCTCTCCTATTTCTTGACCAAAAAGAATATTTCCTCATCGATAAAAAAACATGAATCGAATATAAATTAAAAATCGACATTTACATAAATTTCTATTTAAAACAAAACTCATTGTATCGTTTGAAAAGACGAATTGATTATCAATAAAATATAAATTTAGGTTATTTAGAGTTCACATTTCGTTAGAACGTCATATTGGATCGCACTACTTCGATCAAGCAATACTTTCCACGCCCGTTCTACAAATTGGTACTCTTGAAAATATTCGAGTAATACTAAAAATATAAATATCATTTATAAGACACACACATCGTGCTAAAAAAATTATTCCATAAATCTAATTAAAACAAGTAATATAAATTAAAATAAATAAAGGTGAACATCTTGCAATCATACAATATTGATATTAAGCTTACATATATAACATAATAACAAAACATTTGATAACATATATAAAAAAATAAAAAAAATGTTTGGTTTAAATCAGAATAATAAAATTAATATGAAACTAAATGACCAAAAGATTAAGTTAAAATAACGAGAAATAACAGGGGCTGAATATGTAATAAAACCATCAGATCCTAAATACTATACTAAGGATAGTGACTAAAATAAACATAGGGGAAAATCTGAAGCCTAAATCATACATTAAACCAAGATAAGCAAAAGCAAACATAAATGACCGAAATGAAAATGAAGCAAAACAAATAGCCAAAATCAGAAAAAATAGAAAAGATGCATACTAGCCAAACAGGGACGAGAATGAATTATCAATCAATTAATCTGCTCGAAATGAAAGAAAACAAGAGTTTCATTCAATGGTAAAAACAGAAAGATTACAAACTATAGGACCTAAAGTGCTATTACCCTAAGCACTAAAACACGCTGAAAGACTCTCCCCAAACGACATCGTTCCACACTTAATATATATATAAATACATCCAAGACCAAAAAACGATCACCCCTTCATTTGCTCAGTTTCATTAACAAAGGGAAGAGAGAGGACCGCTGCTCACTGGCAGTACTCTACGGCTGTTCACGACGGCCGGAGAAGACAAACCCCCCAAAAAAACTTCCTCTCGCTCTCCTAAACCTAAAAATCATCTCCATTTAGCATAAAAAAATACCCTAGAATCTTAGATCTAGGGTTTACCTTTCGAAAAAGAAAGGAACCGACGACTCTTGGGCTTCCATTGCTTCGAACCGAGGTAAGAACATCATCTTTTTGCTATTTTTTCCTTTTTGTTGTTCTCTTTGTTTTTTTCTCCCACTTTTTTCTCAAAAAACCCCCGAATCTCTTTTTTTTTAGTTCGGTTCCTCCTCTCTGCTCCCTCTTTTGTGCCTGTTGCTTCTGCTTTTTATCTCCTTGCATGATGGACTTTGGGTGACTTGTGGATGTGAGTGATGGTATCTCTGGGTAGGGTATGATTTCCCCAGATTTCCTTTTGATTTGTTCTCAATTTTTTATTGTGATTGTTGATGTTGATTATTGACTTGGTGACTGATTGTGTTGATGGATGGAAGTGTTAGAGTGATGACAGCGGCGACAAGGAGCTACGATTACGGCTCACACGACGGGAAAGTTGAAGGGTTGGGCGTGTGCACTACACGCGTCGGTTGATCGGACGGTCCACATCCGTTGTTGATGGTGACGCTAGAAACCATCAAAAACCCTAATAAGTTTCGGGTTTTGATGCAATTGGGCCGAGTCGGATCCCTCTTTGGGCCGGATTGAGTTTTGTAACTGTGTTAGGTCTATACTGGGTTTTGGGTTTTGCAATTGAAGTTGGACTTTAGGTTGGGGTATGCAGAAAAATGTAAATATAATAATAATAATAATAATAATAATAATAAAAAGTAAAACCTGAACAAAAAACAGGTGTCTACACAAATATCTCTCGACTCTTCTTCTTCCAATTAAGCGGAAGCCCCACGGCCAATTAAGCGGAAGCCCCACCTCCGACTTCCATCGCCGTTGATTTGACTCCCGTCGATGATATATTCTTCCACGGCCATTTGCTCACTCTACACCTCCTTTCTCATCGCTCGGTTTCCCCGCGTTCCTCCACCAACCCATTGGACAGCTTCACGCTTCCCATAAGAGAGCTTTACGACGACCCGAAACCCAAAAAACCAGCAAAAGCGAAAACAACATCAGGGGCATCAATGGAATACGAGTTAACAAAAACAACAATGAATCAACAGTAGCAAGAGAAAAATCCAAGTCGTTCTCGTTGTTTAGTTTCACAAGACGAAAAAAAGGACTAGTGGACGTTGAGCACTACAAGGAGAAGCATAAGAAGAAGAAGATGAGATTCGACGTGTCTCATCTGTTAAAACGATACGTAAGGATGGTACGACCTTTGTTGTTCTTCAAAGGGAAGAGAGATAACTCCATGTCTATAGGCAACCTTATTCGTTTTCGGGTAATTTAGGTTTGAGAAACAAAAAGGGAGATGATTTGATGATCGGAAGGAGAGCAATGTGAGACAGCCATAGGCAAGCACGCCCAATATATGGTTTTGTCTGGTTGTGGGTAGTTAATGGAAAGAAGAAAGAGGAGCAGAAGAAAGATACATGGGTTTTTCTATTTGTATTTATATTTTTAATTGTTAACTCATATTTCCGTTAAAGATTAACGTAAATTGAACGATGGAGGGACTAAAATTAAACATATCGATAATATTAAGTACCATTTTTCCTTATTTTTGTTTGTGACCAAAGTCGGTCATAGCAAAAACATATGAGACTATCACTATAGTTTAACCAAATAATTAATATAAACTATATATTTAGTATCTAAACTATTAATTTTATTTTATTTTAATACCTAAATTTTCATTTATTTCAAAATCATTCTTAATGTTTTCTTTTCGTTTGGTTTTCGTAGCTCACCAAAATTGTTGTACGATACCTTTTTATAAGTAAATTATATTATTGAACACTCAATTATCTTTTCACTCTTATTTTGATCACTAAAGTTTAAATATTTTTATTTTAATTACTTAATTTTCAAATTATTCTTAACTTAATCACTTTAACTTTTAACTTTAATTTTTATTTTAATTAAATAATAATAAAATGTCATGCCATAAAAATTATTAATAAAATAAATTAGAGTGATTAAAACAATAGTAATTTAAAAGTTGAGTAGTTAAATTGAAATTTATTAAACTTTAGTGACCAGAATATAAGTGAGAAGATAGTTAAGTGATGAATGTTATAATTTACTCATAAAAAATATAATTTCGTTATGTTTTTAACATTGAGTACTAAAATAAAATAAAAATAAATATTATGTATCATTTTAAAAATAAATAATAGGTATTAAAACAAAATAAAACTGATAATTTAAATTTAAATACTAAACATGTAGTTTACAAATGATAATTAAGTGATGTTAAATTTTACCCATTTAAATAAAGAATATATAATATGGGAAAGAAAAAATATAGGGTAAACTATATAAATGGTCCTCCGACTACAAGGAACTACTTTATTGAGTCTCTTAATTATTAAAAGATACAAAACGATTCACCAACTATAGAACACTATCATGTTGAGTTATCCGACTATTAAAAGTTACAAAATTATCACCTGACTATTAATATGTTCTAAACTCGCTATTTTTCATTAAAAATTATCACCTGGACGTTATGTCATCGAGTCAATAGTCAAGGCTAGTGCTTGAGTCACTCGATTTTTTGTTTACGTTATGTTGTCGAGCTAGAGCTTGAAACGTTATGCCTTTGACTCAATACTTGAAAGCAACGACGGTTCCAATAGACAACACTAAAATATGATTTTTATCATATCTCAATCAGTAGGTTAACGTTCAGCTTAGACAATTATCAATTTTCAATGGAAAAAGACAAGTTTGAAAAATATAAATAATCAAATGGTCATTTTGTAACTTTTAATAGTTAGGAGACTCAACAAAACAACACCTTATAGTAAGGAAACTATTTTGTAATTTTTAATAGATGAGGTTCTCAACACAATAGCACCCTATAGTTGGAGGACCATATGTGTACTTTACCCAAAAATATATTTGTTATTAATTTTTGAAACAAGGGTTTATGAATGATTTAATGTTGGAGCGAAGCCGCCTAAATGTGAGAAATGATATTACGTTAGGTTTCTAATTTTTAAGATAACATTTGAGAAACATTATTCGAATATTACGTGGTTCTGCTATGTTTTGGGCATAGGAGCTTTTGATGATCATGATTAATATGTTTGATAATTTGGTCAAAAGTTTAATATATATATTTAAAAAAAATTACTATTAATTATCAATAAATACTAAATAAAATTGAACCAATTTTTAAAGACAAACTCAACATTAATTAAAATTTCAATTATGTTTTTATTGGTTCAACCGATATTTTTTTTACCGATTTGATAAAATTTCAATTAATTCAACGAACAAACCCGGTCAATTTTATTTTATCATGGATGGAGTCTATTTTTTCTCGATGGATTTATTGTAGATATTAAAATCCATCTCCTAATTTGTTGGATACTTTTTGATATAATTGTCGGTATTCAATTCAACGACCGACTAATCTAAATCGAGTACCATATGATCTATGAGTCGATGCAATTCCTCTGGTTATCAGAAGAACTATAATTGTTAAAACATTTGCACTCGACTATTCGCACATATATTGCAAATCTTAGTAGGGTTCATGAAGACCTAAAAGAGCAAAGTATACAAAAACAAGGTCCCTGGCGAGAACATAAGAGACAATGGCATGACACCATTGCCACCAACGAATCATTTGAGCCTCATCCATCATTCATTATCTATCTTCACGCGATGTCTATATATAATTTTTGGTCTTTCCAAAGTGTATTACGCGACGAGAACACGGATGCACTCGCTCAGGTACCTCTCTGCGGCAGTGTTTCGAATGCAGAAACAGTATTCTCAAACTTAATCCGAGGTAGAGGGGCACCACTTTGCTTGATAGCACAAGCTGTTTTGTCTTCGAGAGGGCAACGTGCTTTCAGCATCGAAAAAACGTGATTGTTCAACCTCCTTGCTTTCTTCATTGCTTCTAGCATGGTATCCCATCCCTTTCCAAAATAGTAATGCCATTAAAAACAGATTTACATTGGCTTTCACAAGTTATACATGAAGCATGTGAAAATAATTTCTGGTCATTTTGGCTAATATAAGCCTCATTCTGTCATGCGACTCAAAAATACGACACCACAACATAAGTGATAGTTCAGACTCATTCACAATTCACTACTGTGTGATTCACATCTAACCTGTGAGGCATTGTCTGTTTTGACTCGAAAGACAATTTTATCCAACAAAAGGTGCTCCCACGTGTAGGCTCAAGTTAAGTTTATACATATGTATGAAAGAGGGTTTTCAGAGTTTCCCAAAATAGGGTTGGGTGTTACAGCAATTTAGTCTAGTCCTAGAGCCCAAACCTCGTACCAAGTTTCGTTTTAAGAATGAGTCATAAACAGAAGGGAGAAAATTGTGAACCAGGTTTTCAATATACTTAAACAGATAAACCTTTCGTTAAAAGTAATCATGCATAAATGATAAAACAGAAATAAGATTCCTGTACCTGGCCAGAATGGGGACTTCTATGTGTTTGTGTCATTGATGCAGCTTCAACTTCGGCAATGTTTAGGATTTGATATGAAAAATCAAATAGCTCGAAATGCAGCTGTTGCCCAAGCAAGTATATTATGGTACAGCCACCCCAAGCAACTGAATCGCCCAGCATATCATGATTGTTGGGCTGTAATTGAACAGACTGCTCCAGATATCCCTATTGTTCAAGCCCAAAAAAAAGTCATTTGAAATAAGCAACATATTAAAGTGGGACAAATAATTCTCAACAGGTTTGTAAGCATTTAATACAGATGTAACAGATCCCTCTTAAACGGTTCGAGGCACTGCAAGGTTATGAATTCACTTGTTGAGATCAATCATAAAAGATATGGCTATATTAATGTTAAGGTTTATAGAAGATCGTTCCTTACAATTTGGAGGCCACTGTATATACGATAGAAATCCTTTGAAGTTGTGATGTCAATGAACCCAGTCTTTGGAGCAGCACTCCATTTACTGCAATATTTATCTAATGCTGCACTTGTAAATGCAAGTGCGTATTCTAACACACTTCCCGTATTTAAGTTAGCCTTGTACAAAAGATCTGCAGCATAAGGAAGTCACAAGACCCCTTAGAACAATAAGTAGAAAAGAAGACAGAGATGGTGGCTAGTGTTTATTCAAGGGTAAAATATTAAGTATTAAAACACTACAGCGTCTTAGAATCCTATCGAAACCAATTATATTTAGGTGGAGGGACCCCAATATTAGACCACAAGAAACCCAATACTGAACAGATGAGTGATCACTTTATAGTTACAAAAATATTTTTCTTGATTTTGACAAACCAACATTACAGTTTTTGCATGTTTTCCTATTTCAAAGAGATGAGGGCAGAAAATTGTACCTAGATTCAATTAATTGATAATTTTCTTCTGTTTAGCAAATCTTAAGTAGCCTCAATGAATCAAAGAATACTAAGTATATGCAATACCTGCAGCTTCTGCCTGTTTTGACATTGTGTAAAAGGAGGTTGGATTTGGGCACCTAGGGTTTGACACAATTGCAGCTGTAGCAGATTTGAAGAGGTTGACAACAGGGCTGTCTCCACCATTTTGTGAATACAATGTTTGCCCATCTGCACCAGGAAGCAAGCCCAACCAAGCTGCTGTTTGCATGAAATGTGTGGTATCCAACTCTCTCTATAAAGGAAACTTACCGCAGTTAGATGCAAAAACAACAACACCAATAAAATTAGAGATTGATGCAATGAGCTAATGATAAGAATTGTTCAGACAACACCGTATAAGGTCAAACATGATAAGGTACAATATTTCTTTATGTCCATTGGGTTTCTGGTAGGATCCAGCAGATAAGAGGAGGAAAACGACTTAACCACCCCTATAGGTATAATCAAACATCCTTTTTTACAATAGTATAATAATATTTAAACATACTTGGTTGTGCTCATTTACTAATCTTATTTCCTTATTAATTCTAGAAAGGGCATGCACCAATAGTATAATTGTCCCGTACTTGAAATATACAATAGAAAATGAAGATTGAATATCATGAAACAATAAAACTGCAAGTATATTCACAAATAAGTTGCAAGGGTAAATTAATTTAACCAAGTTCCACATTGTTGTCTTACACTACTTTAAAGTAAATTGTGGGCTTGTATTCAGATTAAGCTCTTGTACCTATCAGGCTATCATTAATTTGTTTTAAGCTCTTGTACCTATATCTATAAGACATTTCCAAGTCATATTTATCCCCTGCAAGTAGCTGGGGTAGCACTCACTAATGATGAAATTGGAACTAACCAAAACAATATCAAGGAGCCCCATCCAATATAATACACTTCCAATCTCCTTTATTCCGCGAAGAACTTCTGCTTTGAGCTCTGGTTTTGTTTCCCAGCTGAGTTTCTCTTTAACTAGCCTCATACATCCTACACATAGAAATCAGTATACAAGTGAAATGACAACAATAGATCTGCTAACAACCTTTTCCACCGCTAACAAAAAGGATAAAATAATAAAAACAGAGATAATTATCAGACCTGTAAAAAATTCAGTACTACACACAAATCATGACTAGATCTCAACCTTGAAATTTCTTTTTGAAACCTACCTAGTCCGAGAAAATATACTTTTAACAAGAACTGAGTCCTGTTCCCTAAACAAATGTTCCCTTAACAATTTACACACCAAAATTTCCCATCAGTAGTAGTCTTAGTTCTGAAGTTCAGAAGTACAAATAAAGAAAAAGTCAAACAAATCACTTGTGAAACTCAATAAAGGTCACCAAAATCACTTTGTTTACTTTCTGTATGAGTGATAAAATCTACTTCAATTGCTCATTAAAAATGCTATCCTGCAATGCACCTTGGAAAGTTTCTTTATTTGGCATCAACAAGCATTTCAGGAAATCACATAAACATAAATTGCCTTGACTTTCTTAAATTGTTCATAAATATATCAGATGTCTGTGTATTTGTAATTGAATGAAACTATAAAACATGGCAGGTCTGAAATCCTAAACACAGACATTGAAGCTCAGCATTGTATGGGATGAAGGTTATAATTTTCATATCAATTGAAGCTTAGCATTTTGATACTGCATAAAAGGGAGCATCCTAAGCAATTGCATGGGGAACAAAGGAGATAAAGAGGAGTATATCTTTCAATACTACTTGCATGAGATCGATGAATTTTTGAAGTACACTAGAAGAAAAAGACAAATAACACCGGCTTGTACCTGTCACACCCCCATCAAAAGGAAGAAGTCCAATTGATTTCGGCAGTGCTTCTTGCAAGCCTGTGATCATAGGCTCAAGTGTAGCAATCTGGAACATGCAGTGAACCATATGTTAGATTGAACTTCCACTAGCAGTGCAGCCTGGATATTATATCTTTAGAGGGTGAAGATTATAGCACTTAAGGATTGCAATAAATTACCACGAATTACATCTTGACAATCGATAATGCTTCAAATATCAAGGGAAAAATCAGATAAAAGAAGGCATATGCACTACCCATGAAGCACTTCAAGTAAAATGTTGCCTTTAGTTGATTACGAAATCTACACTCTGGTTACTACAAAAGAAGTATAACTTGAGCCCATAATTCATGCATACCTTGTTTGATATATGATCCAGCAGTGCTCGGATAAGCCACGGTAATGACCTAGATCCTAGAAGTTTAACAACAGAAATCATGTGTGGAATCCCAAAAAATCCACTATGCAATCGCGCAAAACTTTGATGTGCAGAATTTAAATCCTGCAATCATAAAAGGGAAAACAGTGCATATAAGCTAAAACCTTTAAGCAATCTATTTGTGGATGTCAATTTGCAACCCCAGCAGAGAGAAAGGGGGATCTTTTTTGCTTAAAAAAAGTTCACCAAAAATGCAGTTACTTTTGCAAAAATCTTCAAAAAACTTGCAAATGTAGAAATAATCGGAACACAATTAACCATAGCTTCTTACTTGAGTACCACAATAGAAGTTTGGCTTGGCATGTGGAACTGATGGCTTTTGTACAGGAGCAAGAGGAACTTTGGAAGATCGGATAAAACGCTGAGTAGTATTGCAAAGGACAAAGTTTGGCAGAAAATCATTTTGCATCTCAGACCAAATCTAGCACACAGAAGTGAAAACCAAGCAATAAATGACTTGTGATCCAAAAACTGAGCTAAAGTTACATTCAAATCTGGAAAATTTTGTTGAACCTGAGAAGCTAGTCGACTAGAAAATGACACAAGAGATATGTTCTCCTGTATCTCATTTAGCATGAGACTGAATGAGTCTATTGAAAGATCTTTTGAAAGTAATTCATGGGAATGCTTCAGTATATCTACCAGCTTTTCTAATTCCTGCAAAAAGAGATCATGTTTGTCATTGGTGTGAAACACAAATATAAAACCACAAAAAGAAAATAAAAAAGAAAAGGTAGCCACTAACCACTATGGCACATAGATCTTGAGACTCAAAACGATCAAAGAGAAACTCAAGATTTTCTCTGAAGACTTTATTCATCCGTTCAGCAATCAGACTTCTTAAATTAATTGTCCTCCCAAGTAACTGTACATTGCAAAAGTTGACATCAATTGAAAGTATTAGTCTAAGATACAAACTACATAATTATTATTTTTTAATAAACAAGAAAAGAGAGAAGGAAAAGACATGCAACTTATATTATAACCCAAAATAATAAGACAAGGAACCAGAAATAAATACCTTACAAGTTACACTGATAATAAAAAATGAGTGCCAGAAATAAATGCAGAGAATGCAAGAAAATAGAAGGGCAGGCTGCTGGCCAAATTGATAGGAGAAATTCAAAGCATAGAAACCCAATCATTATGGATGTACTAACGGACCTAGTGAGGAAATGCTATCATAAATCTGAACTACATAACATAAAATGACAACACTGTGTTGATGAAAAAGAACTAGCAATCCAATCCCTAAAGAAGAATGCATAAGATGCTAATCAAAGACTTTAATTGTACTGGTAAACCACAAAAATATCAAATATACCAAGCTAATAAACGTAGATTACATATTTACCTTCACTCTAGTCATCTTTAGAAGTGAAGTAAACCGCATAGGTTGTATAGAATACTTTTCTCCATTGTCCAAGGCAAAGAGGAATGAAGGATCAAGCAGTTCACTACAGAATGTGAAAACACGACCTAGTTAGCTTTAGCTTCAAAGTTCATTAGTGCATATGCATCACAGGAAACAACAAACATACCTAGAAGACCAGCTCTTGTAATATGTGAAAATAGTTTCACATAATTTTGAAACAAATATATCAAAACAATGGTCCACCTACAAAAACAGAAAAAAATCCCAAAGATTGTTCAATTGATCTTTTATAAATTTCAGATAGATAATGCTGATATATGCAGAAAGATGAACACATCCAAATTCCCAGAGAACAGGTGAGAAGTCATTTACCTCAGCCTCAATTTCATCGTAGAGGAAGCGCTGCTTTAGCACAACCAGTGCATGCTGTGCTGAATCGTTATAAATGTCAAATGGCATCAACACACTTTCAAGAAGACCAGCACTTTGAGACTCGAGCACGTGATCCACTAGCATCCAAGGAAGGGAGCACTCTATTGGAAACTACAAATGGATAAGAAAACAAGTTATCTTTAAAGAGCAAAAGAATAATTGAAAAAAGAACTATAAAGGGGGAAACATTAAGGCTATAAAAGACATAATTAATGTCAGATTCCAATTTCCTAAATGAGGAATATTGGTTGTATTAAATAGGATATTCTGTAAATATGTTAGTGATTGTAATCCCTAACTTTGAGGGATTTATTCTAGGTCAAATATTTCTAGAATCAAACTCTTTCCTTGTTTAGAGTTTCCTAACTTAGGCTTATTAGGTCTATAAGAACCAGTGTAAAATTTCTATGAACAAATCAATCGAATCAGGTCACTTTTTGACATGGTATCAGAGTTTTTTTAGCTCGATGCTAGGAGAGTTTTTTCACTCGGTTTTGTTGGCAGCCCCTTCTCTCCCTACTTACCTTCGAACCAATAGAACCTGTTCAAAAAGGACATGGCTGGAGGTACTGAAACCAGCAACATTGAGCTATCTCAGAAGTCTCAAGTGATGGAGGAAATCACTCAAATTCAGCAAGTGATTTGCAAAACATCCAGGCAACCTATAAACTAAATGGGCAGAACAACCTGAAGTGGTCTCAACTGGTTCGCGCGTTCTTGAAGGGGAGAGGAAAATTGAGTCATCTACTTGGAAATGGACCAGAAGAAGGAGATCCTAAGTTTGAGGCTTGGGGTGAGCAGGATTTGTTGGTGATGTCTTTGCTGTGGAATTCTATAGTGCCCGAAATCAATGACACTTGTATGTTCCTTAACACAGCCAAAGAGATATAGGAAACAGTGAAACAAACATATTCAAAGGTTCGAGATGCTGCACAAATCTATGAAATCAATACTAAGATTTCATCTACTAACCAAGGAAGTCGTTCGATCACTTAATATTCCAACCTATTGCAAGGCCTATGGCAGGAAATGAACCATTACTGGTGTATCCAAATGAGATGTAGTGAAGATGCAACACTTCTTAAAAGGTTCATTGAAAAGGATCGAATTTATGATTTTCTTGCGGGACTAAATATTAATTTTTTTATAAGAAGTGGAGGCCTCGTTAAAAACCCTCTTCATGATTAAAGGAGCGCCAATAGGTTCTCCTTAATCAGCGAAAGGAGGAAAAGAGTGCCTCAAAATTCATTGATAGCAGAAAAGTTACATAATGTTAAAAAACAGCCAAGCCCCCTTGCAAAGAACAACCCGAAACACTCAAACAAACATCCTAAACAAAACAATAAAACTAACCAATATCAGCCTTAGCTAAGCTATTAGCCTCTATCTGTGTTTTAAAAAGCGCGCCTGAGGCGCTTTGAGGCGCTAGGTGAGGCGTTTAGAAGAAAGCCTCCGACCACCAAGGCGGCGGCGAGTACATGAGGTGGCGAGAGGCGACGAGGCGATGCTTTTAGCGATTCACGTACAATGACCCATTACAGATTGCTTTGCCTCTTTACACACTCATTCTTTTTCTTCTTTCCATCTCCTTCAACCACGTCGGACATCGAAACCTAGATTCCGCCGAGGAAGCCCTAATCCCAATCCGAATGCCACAACGCGGATGTCCCCACGACCTGCGTCGGGTGCGTAAAATCCGACCCCCGGGGCGAGTCGACCGATAAAATAGGGATCGCAACCATCGTCCTATCTTGTCTAAACCATAGTGTAGGACTCCAATCAGCCAACATGATGCACTTTACTAAGTACGTGTTCACAAAGGACATGAAACAGATGTTTCTAAACTGCACGGCCGGGTTTTCCGAAGCGCAGGTCAATCTGACCAACGCGACGAGTCGGTTGATGAACAAAGATTACGACGAGACGAATAGTCTCGTGAAGCAGGCGCTTGTTCAAGAGGTGAAGCGCAGGAGAATTTCGGAGAATCATCAGCTTACGTGGCCTGAAATGGTTTAAAATATGAATGTTTATGAAAAGTTGTGGTCTATATTATAATTTATAAAAGGGTTTATCCTTAATTTTAATTTCTAAAAGTTTTTTTTCCTTAATTTTAATTTATAAAAAGACACCACAGATCCTATTCTTTTGAAGGAAATAGATGAAAGCAACAAGTGGTTGATGGGCCATATGGACGATGAAGATGGTGAGGAGGACTACTGTGTCTTTGATGGAGATGATTTAACATGGTCTGTTGTTGATAAAGCTTTCGGGGCATCTCAAGCTACTTATTCCACTAAAAGAAAATCTACATCAAGTTCATCAAGAGATAAAGAAAAGGGTGTTGCCCAAACCTCCACTCGTAGAAGGCCCTCTACTGGACTAAATTTGATTGATGAAGACGATGAAGAGATAGAACAGGATATTGGACTTTCCGAAGATGATGGGGAGGAGGAGGTACTTGGGATTGATGTTGATGACGATGATGATGAAGATGAGTTTTAGGCATTTTGATTATTGATGATGTTTTTTATGTCTTTTTGAGATACAATATGACATATGCTACTTGGTGTTTTTGCTTATTAAGTTAATTATTAAGTTGTTTTTTGTTTGAGGTCTGGTTATAAAATATTAACAAATGTTTTGTAAAATTAAGCGCCTCGCGTACGTGAATCCCTCGCCTCAAAGCACCTCAAAAATTGAGGCTCTCGGGTAGCTAATCGCCTTGGAGCGCCTCGCGCCTTTTAAAACACAGGCCTCTATATTAGTTGTTCTATCAACCCATCTAATAACACCCTCCATTTCTCTTAACGTAGCAGCAATGTCCTTCACTAAATTTACATAAACAAAAGGACATCTATCTAAATTCTTAACCCAATCTACTGCTAGTTTACTATCAGTTTCAACAATCCAACGATTCTTGTACCGCTGAAGAAGAGAATCAAAGAAAATTAAACCCTTCTTAATGGCTTTAAGCTCCACCAAAGAACCCATCATTGCACCAACCACATCTCTTAATAAACCACCTATACCACTTTTTCGCCAATCTCCACTCACAGCTGCATCCACATTCAATTTTAGATAACCCTTTGGAGGAGGAACCCAAGGCATAATTTTTGGATAACTAATGCAGTAAGGGTTCAAATGCTTGGAAAGGAGGACCTACCATCACTAAATGAGATAATAGCAATTGTTCAGGTTGAGGAAGGAAGAAGAGGAGTTATGATTGAGAATAGCAGGTGGAAAGGTCAGCTTGGTTACAAAGGTTGTAAATGAAAAAAAAGTTTTGGGGGCTAGAACAGCCGACCAGTGAAGACAATAGACAAACCGAATTCACAAGGCCACTCAACAAAGACTCTCTGGTGCACATATTGCAAAAAAACCTTGTCTTACTAAGGAGAAATGTTGGAAACTCCATATAAGGCCACAAACAACAAATAAATTTTTTTAGCTAAAAATGGGCAACCAAAAAGGCAAGCATACACAATGAAACAACAGATTGGGGAGAGCATTTCTCAAGAATCACTTGTTGAGTTAAATAGAGAGGAGATTGAGAAGCTAAAAAGTCTGTTGGGATCACTGGAAAAACCTTCTTCAAGAGGTACTTGCAGTTTAGCTTTTTCAGGTATATCCTCTTCTCAAACTTCTAAAGTGTAGGATATACCCACCAAAAGTTCTTGGATCATTGACTTAGAAGCCACAGACCATGTGACCCACTCCTTAAAAAACTTTATCTCATATACACCTTGTCCTAGTAATAAAAAAATTATTGTTGTTGATGGTTCGATAATTACAGTTGCTGGTCAGGGAGATGTTGTAAGCGAAACCCTCACTCTTAAAAATGTCATCCATGTTCCAAAGTTGTTTACCAATTTTCTATCTATCCAGAAAATTACCAAAGATTCTAACTGCAATGTGGTTTTTTATCCCACTCAATGTATTTTTCAGGAACAGGGTACAAGGAGGATGGTTGGACATGAATGGGCTATACTATTTTGAAGAATACAGTGGGCAAGTTAGTGTTCTAAACTCCTAGCCATTATCTTTCCTCTCCGAATCTGTTAAAACCAATAAAGAGCAAGTTTGGCTCCATCACCTTCGCCTTAGTCATCCGTCCTTTAGAGTCCTTAAAATCATTATTGTTCAAAGAGTCAAAAGTTGAAAATTTTCATTGTGATGTTTGTGAACTTGCAAAACACAAATGTACTTCTTTCCCAGTAAGCAATAAAAGAACTTCAACTCTTTTTACTCTTATTCATAGTGGTGTATGGGGACCATCCTTTATTCCTAATATTTTAGGGGCTTGATGGTTTGTATCCTTTGTTGATGATTGTACCAGTGTATCTTGGATATTCCTCCTAAAACAAAAATCTGATGTAAGCTCTATCTTCCAAACTTTCTACAATATGATCAAGACCCAATTTGATGCTGAAATTAAGAGGTTTTAGTCAGACAATGCCAAAGATTATTTCAATCAATTTCCCTCACCATACTTCTTAAAAAAGGGCATCATACATGAATTATCGTGCGTTAGTAAACCCCAACAAAATAGTGTAGCTGAAAGAAAAAATGGGCATATTTTAGCAATTACAAGAGCTCTCTTATTCCGGAAAAATGTTCCTAAACAAAATATTGAGGGAGGTTGTCCTAACAGCTACTCGTATGATAAATTGGCAGCCTACAAAGGTCATTGAATCTCAAAGTCCTATGAAGGCTCTAACAACGTTCTTTCTTAATTTTAATGCCTCAAACAACCTCACCCCCAAAATATTCGGATGTGTGGCCTTTGTCCATGTACATTCTCAAAACAAGGGGAACTTGATCTACGGGCAATCAAATGCGTCTTTCTCGGTTATTCTTCCACCCAAACGGGATACAAGTGTGACCATCCTCCACAAAAAAAAAAAAAAACACTTTGTATCTGATGGTGTTACTTTTGAAGAAGAAGAAAATTACTTTACCCGTCCTTATCTTCAGGGGGAGATCTCATTCACAGAAGATAAGGACAAAGATCTCTTCCTCCTTGATTTTTCAGAACCTACATCATCTAACCAACAACCCCTTATTACACACCAACCTACAAACCAACTTGAACCAGCCCAAGTTGAAGCCATACAACCCGAGACAAAACCTTATACCCCATAACAACAAAGGATTCAATATACTACTTGCCCTCTACTGGTTTACTAAAAAAGGAAGGCACAAGAGCAAGTTCAATCATCCTCCTCTCATATACAACCCCAGCTAATTACTGCTGAACCTAATCCCAATAATGACAATACCACTGACACTGAAAATCCTAATTTAAATGATTTTCCCATTACTATTAAAAAAGGAACTAGGGATTGCACAAAACATCATTTATACTTATTCATGTCATACAAAAACTTATCCCCAACCATAAAGTTTTTCTTACTAATCTAAACTCTATTGTCCCTGTTGCAAGGCTAGTTGCTAAAGGGTACACTCAAATGTATGGAATAAACTACCTTGAAACATTTGGCCCTCTTGCAAAGATGAACATTGTGAGAGTATTGTTGTCACTAGTTGTTAATCGATGATGGAAATTACAACAATTTGACATCAAAAATGCCTTTTTACATAGGGAGCTTGAAGAGGAAGTCTACATGGATGTCCCACCAATGTTTAGTCTAAATATTGGACAGGTAGTATGCAGGCTAAAGGTTTTATATATTTGGTTTTGATAGGAAAGGGATACCTCATTAAAAACCCCTTCATACCTTACGAAATATGACTATTTATTTCGTATGACATTGGAAGGAGGAAAAGAGTTGTTGGAAATTCGGTCATTGAAAGCCTTGATTTAGTCATAATCCATGAGATATTATAGGATCTGTTTTCTAATTAAATATGAAAGTAAAAGTTGTAAATCAAGACAGTAGGAAAGTAGAAGTTGTTAAATATTGTCAAATATTGGCTCTAATTAGTTTCTTTTTTTTTGTTATAATTTCCCTCTGTATAAAAGGAAGCCTCATTCAAGAAATAAGACATATTGTTTCTTCATTTTTTATAAGATGGTATCGGAGCTATAATTGTGTCTTAACCCTAAAACCCAGTAACTCCAAAATCACCGTAGCCATGTCAGAATCGGAAATCACCTCAACCCCTGCTGCGGCCACTCTGCAACACCACTCCAATCCTCATTCCGTCTAAATCACCAATATCCGCTTAAATGGTTACAACTTCCTCCGATGGTTACAATCAGTCCGGATGTATATTCGTGGGCAAGGGAATCGGTTACATCATTGGTGACAAGAAGGCTCCTGCTGTTGATGATCCGTTGTACGCCACTTGGGATACTGAAAACTCCATGGTTATGACATGGCTGGTGAATTCCATGGAGGAGGACATAAGCTCCAATTACATGTGCTATCCTACTGTAAAAGAATTGTGGGATAATGTTAGTCAGATGTATTCTGACCTGGGCAACCAATCTCAGGTTTTTGAGTTGACTTTAAAATTAGAGGAGATTCGTCAAGGAGATAATTCTGTCACCACATATTTCCATTCGTTGAAAAGGTTGGCAGGATCTTGATCTCTTCAACACATGCGAATGGAAAAGTACTGACGACTGTAATCACCATAAGAAAACTGCAAAAGACAGCCGTATTTACAAGTTTCTTGACGGCCTCAATGTTGAGTTTGATGAAGTACGAGGAAGGATTATTGACAGACCTCCTCTTCCATCCATTGGCGAAGTATTTGCCGAAGTTAGAAGATAAGAAAGCGGAAGGAATGTCATGCTCAAAAAGAGGAGTACTGGTGAGTTAATTGAAAATTCTGCCTTATTGAGTGATGTTGCAGCCTACAAGGCAACAAACTACCAGCGCTGGTCTGATGATAAACCATGGGTCTGGTGCGATTTTTGCAACAAACCCCACCATACACGTAAGACATGTTGGAAAATTCATGGCAAACCTACGAACTGGAAAAGCAGCAAGCAAGGAGAGAAGAATCGTGGAATTCCTACTGCAAGTGAAGCTAACTCAAGTCCCTTCAACAAAGAGCAAATTGATCAACTCTTGAAGCTGATAAAATCCAATTCCTCATCAGATATTCCTAGTGTTTCTTTGGCACAAACAGGTAGTAATCCTAAAGCCCTTTCTTGTCAAAATTCCTCTCCGTGGATAATAGATTCCGGAGCCTCAGATCACATGACTAGTTTTTCTCATTTATTTAATACCTATTCACCTTGCCTTGGAAATGAAAAAAATTAGAATTGCCGATGGTAGTTTTTCACCTATTGCAGGAAAATGACTCATTAAACTGACACAGAAAATTAATCTCAATAATGTTCTTTGTGTCCCTAAATTAGCCTGCAATCTTTTGTCTGTTAGTAAACTATCTAGAGATTCTAATTGTTGCATTACCTTCTTTGAATCACATTGTGAATTTCAGGATCGGAACTCGGGGATGATGATTGGATGAGCTAGGATGATTGAAGGTCTTTCTTACTTTGATGAAGTATCTATCAGTAATAAAAAAGTTCAAAGCTTTAGTAGTACAAGTTCAATTTCTGTTCGAGAAAAAATAATGTTGTGGCACTATAGACTAGGACATCCTAGTTTTCTTTATTTGAAACACTTATTTCTAAAATTATTTAAAGGGATCGATTGTTCTTTTCATTGTGAAAATTATATTTTTTCATAAAACGGTCGTTCACCCTATTTACTAAAAGATTATCAGGCCTCCAAACTTTTTTATCTGATTCATAGTGATGTTTGGGGCCTTTCTAAAGTTACTACTATTTCTGGTAAAAGGTGGTTTGTTACTTTTATTGATGACAACACACGTTTATGTTGGATTTATCTAATGAATAAAAAGTCTGACGTGAAAAATTTATTCAAAAATTTTTACACTCTGATTGAAAACCAATTTCAAACCAAGATTAGTATTTTACATTCTGACAATGGAACAAAATATTTTAACGAGCACTTAAGTGATTTTTTGAAAGAGAAAGGGATTTTTCATCACTCTACATGTCGAGATACCCCTCAACAAAATGGCATTGCAGAACGAAAAATAAACATTTACTTGAAGTAGCACGTGCCATAATGTTTTACATGCATGTTCCCAAATACTTATGGGGTGAAGCAGTTTTAACAGCCGCTTACTTGATAAATAGGATGCCTACTAAGGTGTTAACATACAAAACACCACTCGATTGCCTAAAATCATTTTTTCCTAGAACAAAGTTGTTTTCTGAATTACCTGTCAAAGTTTTTGGATGTACTGTCTACGTTCATGTTCCATGCCAATTTTGTTCAAAACTTGACCCACGTGCTATTAAATGCGTTTTTTTGGGGTACTCTTCAAATAAAAATGGGTATAAGTGTTTTGATCCTCAAAAAAAAAAAAAAAATTCATATGAGAATGGATGTGTCGTTTTTGGAAACAAAACCTTATTTCACAAAATATTCTCTTCAGGGGGAGACAAGTGATGTAGAAGACAATTTTTGGGACATTTCTATCTCACTACCTAATGTCATTTATCCTACACAAAAACCACACATTTCAGAGAGTGGTCGCTTTGAAAATCCAAATTCAAGTGTTTCTAATAATGATTGCCTAGGAGAACCAGGTTCGTTGGTGCCTAGTAAAGGAGATTCTCGTTAAGGGGGAGAAATACTACAAACTAATCAATGTGATTTGAATTATGAGCTTCAGGTTTATACTAGGAAGAGGTTTTATCTGAGAAATAAAGACTCAAATATCAACCCTGCACGAAACCAATCTGAAGATCTGAGTTCTGATGTCGAAACTTCACTTAATCCTATCCCTACTACACCTTTGATTTCCTCCACTTTGTCCAACAATTCACCTAGTATTCCTGATCTTGATATCCCTATAGCACTTAGGAAAGGTGTCCGAAATTGCACTCAACATCCCATTGCAAAATATCTTTCCTATCAACGACTATCAAAAAACCATAAAGCTTTCACATCTAGGATTTCACATTTGTTTGTTCCAAGGAATATACAGGAAGCATTGGATGATCTGAATTGGAAATTAGCAGTCATGGAGGACATGAATGCTCTAAGGAGAAGTGGTACATGGGAGATTGTTGATTTACCCAAAGGTAAGAAAATAGTCGGGTGTAAATGGGTGTTCACAATAAAAAGTAAAGCTGATGGAAGCGGAGATACAAGGCGAGATTGGTGGCTAAAGGCTTTACTCAGACATATGGGATTGACTACCAAGAGACTTTTGCTCCTATTGCTAAAATAAATTCTATTAGAGTGTTGTTATCTCTTGCAGAGAACTCCGATTGGCCTCAACATCAACTTGACGTTAAAAATGCATTTCTCAATGGTGATCTGGAAGAGGAGGTGTATATGAGCCTACCGCCGGGATTTGAGAAGAAACTTGGCAGTAACAAAGTATGCAGATTACATAAGTCACTATATGGACTCAAACAGTCACCAAGAGCTTGGTTTGACCGCTTTGGAAAGACAGTTATCAGTTATGGCTTCTTGCAGAGTCAAGCTGATCACACAGTATTTTATAAACATTCAAAAAATGGTAAAGTTGCAATTTTGATTGTTTATGTTGATGATATTATTCTCACTGGTGTATCATGGATAGAGCATTGTCTTTCTTCGACATCAATCTCGGTATTGTTGAATGGCTCTCCAACAGAGGAGTTTTCTATGGCTAAAGGACTTCGACAAGGATGTAGTTCATCCCCTCTTTTGTTCGATATAGTTGGAGAACTCTTGAATCTTATGCTGAGTAAAGCTTCTAATTTGGGTCTCTTTCAAGGGTTTTCGGTTGGGAGTTTTGATCCCTTTCAATTAACTCACTTACAGTTTGCCGATAACCTTATCCTTTTCTGTCAAGATTCTTCTACTCAAATTTTAAATATTAGGAGAGTTCCGAGGATTTTCAGTATAATGACGGGGCTACATCTAAATCTTTCAAAAAGTCATCTTTATGCCATTAATCTGGAAAATGGCATCTTAAACGAATGGGCTGCTATGGCTGGTTGTGCTATAGGTTCTTTTCCTTCAGTGTACCTAGGCCTTCCGTTAGGTGCTAAGAATAATTCTGAGGCTATTTGGGATCCTATCATCCAGAAATTTCATTCGAAATTATCAGGTTGGAAAGCTTCAACACTGTCAATGGTGGGGAGAGTGGTGCTGTTGAAGTCAGTTCTGTCCTCGCTTCCGATTTTTTTCCTATCTTTGTTCAAAATGCCATATAAGGTGAACCAGAAGATTCAGACTTTAATGGCCAGATTTCTTTGGGGGGGAGTACTACACACAACCATATTCACTGGTTGAGCTGGAAAAACGTTTGTCAACCACTGGAAGAGGGAGGATTGGGAGTTGTGGATCTGAATCTTTTAAACAGGCGTTGCTTGGTAAATGGGTTTGGAAGTTTGGGAATGGAAAAGATACTCAATGGAAAAAATTGATCTGTAGCAAGCATAATGTAAGTAATCTGTCCCTCTCAATTGACAGAGTAGTTTCTCCTATGGACTCGTGGATTTGGAAAGGTATCATTAACAATTTTATGAAAGAAGATGAAGTTGGAAACAAGTTAAGAACTCATGCCAAGATTCAAGTTGGTAATGGCAAGTCTATATCTTCCTGGAATGATATTTGGGTAAACGATGACACACTAAAAAATCAATTTCCAAGGATTTATGCACTTTCAACTAATAAGTGGGGTAAGGTGTCGGAGTTTGGTTGTTTTGTGAATAATGGCTAGGTATGGAACATTCAATCTAGGCAAAACTTATGTGATTGGGAGTTAGATCATTGGATTCAACTTATGTCTCTGCTTGATAATATCATATTGTCTGACTCAGTGGATGACTTCCTTTTGTGGTCGGGGAAGGGAGATGGTTTGTTCTCAGTCAAATCCTGCAGGTCGATTCTATCCCTTAAGTCTGGTGGTACATTTAATTGGAGTAAGGAGGTTTGGTTTGGTCTCGCTCCTCCCAAAGTCGAAACTTTTCTGTGGCAGGTTTCCCACTAAAAATTGGCAATCAGATCGGAGTTGAAGAGAAGCGGTATTGCTTTGGAGGTAGTATTATGTCCATTATGTTTAAATCAGGAAGAAACTGTCCAGTATTTATTTATTTCCTGCTCGGTTGCAGGGAATTTATGGAATAGTTTTTTCAGACTTTGGGATATCTCTTCAGTTCTGCCTAAAGATCCGCCATCTCTTATGAGTTCTTGGTCTAATTTAAGGGTGAATTCTTTAATCTGGAAATTTATTCCAGGTGATGTTTTCTGGTCAATATGGAAGACTAGGAATTCGGTGGTGTTTGATAAGCTGAAGTTGGACAAATCATCTCTTTTCTTCATTTCAAGATTCAGATTGGCCAAATGGTATCTAGCAAAATTCCCGAATGTTAATATTCAAGTCGACTCTCTTATTGGGGATCCCACTATTGCAGACAAGTTTCCTTGTCCTACTGTTAAAAGGAAACCCGTTCAGAGTTGGCTTCCTCCTCCAACACATTTTTTTAAGTTTAATGTTGATGGGGCGGTAAGAGGTGATGGGCTAGTGGGCGGAATTGGAGGCATTTTGAAGGACTCTAGTGGTTTTACCTTAGGGTCTTTCTCGAATGGTGTTGGTCCTTGTCTTCCCCCTTTGGCTGAATTGAAGGCAATAGAGAAAGGCATTGATTTTTTTCTCGCATCAGATTGGGCTAAGGAGGGAAGACTGATCATTGAGAGTGACTGTAAAATAGTTGTGGACTGGATTGTGTTGCCGATTACAGCTCCTCCTTTCTTTAGTTCTTTGGTTTGGAAAATTGTATCTTTAATTTCGGCTAGGGAGATTATTGTTAGGCACGTTCCTAGGAGTTGTAATTGGGAGGCAGATTCTTTGGCTAAACAGGGGATTGGATGAGTTTTGTATGTGTTGTGGTTCTAAGTAGTTTGTGCTGGGAGTCTGTTTCTTATGCTGGTGTTTAAGGTGTATTTGTTTACCCTGTTGTACGAGTATGCTCTATTAATAAATCGAGGCACTCTTTCCCCCCTTTTGCTGATTAAGGAACACTGATTTGGTGGTTCGTTAATCATGAGGAGTTTTTTAACGAGGCCTCCAATTCCTATAAAAAAAATATTATTCTCACTAATGATGATGAAACAGAATTAGCTACTCTGAAGAAAAGACTAGCAAAGGAGTTCCAAATTAAGGACCTGGGAGCTCTTAAGTATTTCCTTGGGATGGAATTTGCAAGATCTAAGGAAGACATATTTGTCAATCAGAGAAAATATGTTCTTGATCTCCTTGGAGAAACAGGTCTACTTGGTTGTAAAATGGTTGAAACTCCGGTTGAGCCAAACTTAAAGTTACAAGCTGCTAAGGTTGAAGAAGTAAAGGACAGGGAACAATATCAGAGACTTGTAGGGAAGTTGATTTACTTGTCTCATACACGGCCTGATATTGATTTTGCAGTTAGCATGGTAAGTCAATTCATGCACTCACGAGGGGCAGAGCATTTTGAGGCCGTCTGTAGGATCTTAAGATATTTGAAAGGAACTCCAAGAAGAGGCTTACTGTTCAAGAAACATGAACATCTTCAAGTTGAAGTCTACACAGACGCAGATTGGGCAGGAAGTGTTACAGACAGAAGATCAACGTTTGGATACTGTTCCTTTGTTGGAGAAAACCTAGTTACATGGCAGAGTAAAAAACAAAATGTGGTAGCTAGGAGTGCTAAAGGAGAATTCAGAGCCGTTGCCCATGGAATCTGCGAGGCGATGTGGATAAAAAGGATTCTTGAAGAACTAAAGTTCTCTTACTCGACTCCAATGAAGGTCTATTGTGACAACAAAGCTGCTATTGCTATCGCTCATAATTCAGTTCTTCATGATCGCACGAAACATATAGAAGTGGATAAACATTTCATCAAGGAGAAAGTCAATGTGAGAATAATATGCATGACATATCTTCCAACTGATGAACAATTAGTTGATGTACTAACGAAGGGACTACACAAGAAGCAATTTGGTAAGCTGACTAGCAAGCTGGCTATGGAAGATATCTTTAAACCAGCTTGAGGGGGAGTGTTGGAAATTCGGTCATTGAAAGCCTTGATTTAGTCATAATCCTGAGATATTCTAGGATCTGTTTTCTATGTAAATATAGAAAGTAAAAGTTGTAAATCAAGACAAAGTAGGAAAGTAGAAGCTGTTAAATATTGGCTCTAATTAGTTTATTTTTTTTTGTTGTAATTTCCCTCTGTATAAAAGGAAGCCTTGTACTCATTCAAGAAATAAGACATATTATTTCTTCATTTTTTCTAAGAAGAGTGTCTCAAAATATTATTGAACAACCATAGTAATAAAACATAGGAAACAAAAAACACCTAACTGCAACGAAACATAAATCACAAATCCCTAAAACTAACACAACTTGCCTACACACAGCCCCACTTAGCCAATTCCCTCTTTGAAGGTTTTATATTTTTTTTATAGGAATTGAAGGCCTCGTTAAAAACCTCCTTAATCAGCGGAAGGATGAAAAGAGTGCCTTAAGATTTCATTAACCATAAGATACAACTAGATCGCCACCCCCAACATAAACAAACCAAAAACAACCGAAAAAAACCCTACACAACAACACTAACACAGCGAAATCCATCTAAGCTACAACAGTCATAAAAATGACTGACCAGACTTAACACCTGAACTTAGCCCGAAAACCAACACAAAAACAAAACAATTAAAACAGAAGCCGAATATCATAGCTGACTCAATCCATAAAAGCCAAAATCAAAAAACAAAAGCCCTGAACTTCCACACGATAAAAGTACAAGAATCAGCTTCCGCCTTACTGCCTCTTCTTGCTCGACTTGTCGACAGAGACCATCCGAACCTCCAACTCCATATAAATAAATAGTAAAGAATCGCCTGAAAGTACCAAAACTTCCACTGCCATAATCTTCCGATATCAAACCCACTTTAGAGCCTTCAAGATCAGGAAAAACTTCCTCTCTATGCACCTTCCTCTGAGAACTCTTGCTTCGACTTTAACGAGGCTTCCTTTGGTGAGCCGAAAATTTTGGAGAACTAAATATAACATTTCTCTCCTCCAAAGCTCTTTGTTTCTGATGCCCATCCAAAATGGGGAAATCAATTAAATAACCCTTAGATCTTTTGAATGCACACTTATTTGTAAGGCCCACATTAAACTCATCCACCACCACCTTAGAATCTACACGTCCATCCAACAGGGAAATGAATAGAATAATCCTTCTTTCCCTCAAAAGCACGTGCAAGCTCACAACTTTTCCTGCTGTCTTCATCTGCCCCTCTTACCTTGAACCACCACTTCCTCGTGTACCACCACTTTTTCGGATTTCGATAACCCCATCCCCTAACCAGCAAGCACTTCCTCGTGTACCACCATTACCTTAATTCCATCAGTAGGCGTGGTCGGCACATCTGGCAACTTCACGTAACCTTTGGTTACATCCTTAGACCCAACGTGCACCCTACTAACACTCTCCAAGGCATGAAAAGTGCCACCACTTTGATAGACAGAATCCTGCACAGCTGCCCCACTAATCGAATCCACATTCGGGGTCTCCAAGAACCTTTTACTATTGAATATTAACTTGGTCTGCCGTAAACCAACATTTCTAATTGAAGTCAAACGCCTACCACTAACATCAAGAAACATGTGCTGGCGTA
The DNA here is from genome assembly GCF_006381635.1 of Hibiscus syriacus. Taxonomy (NCBI): domain Eukaryota; kingdom Viridiplantae; phylum Streptophyta; class Magnoliopsida; order Malvales; family Malvaceae; genus Hibiscus; species Hibiscus syriacus. Next base: position 717,858 of record NW_024063392.1, on the reverse strand, counting down.
TGCGCATTATCAACTCTAGCATCACACATCCAAACCTGAGCCCACGTGTATCCCACTAGCTCCCTCCAAAATGTTAAGATCTCCACTCCTCTGGCCAACTGAACCGAGCATAGATGCCCCATTACAAACTGTCGGGTTAGCACAAATCGGCAGCTTATGCCCATGCACATTATCATCGATTGTATCACACAGTGCCACCTTAGACCCCACTTGCGCCCCCCTAACTACCTCCAAGAATTAAAAGTGCCACTCTTCTGGCAATCAGACCCATGCGCAGCTACCCCATTACGGACTGTCGGGGACACAACTTCAACAGCCCATACCTCTTCGAAACAAGGACCATCTCCTACTTCCTCGGCACCTGAACCACACGTTCCACCACCAGTATGCGTGCCAATCAATAAACGCTCGAGTTTCTAGCTGAACTTCCTTAATATTAGTGGAATCAAAATTTACTCGTGAAAACGTTCCAGCACCTACCACCAACTCAGAAGACTTTACTGGCGAGACACCAGCAAGTTCCCCCTCCGTGGGTAACGGAGAGGCAACTGACGTTTCCAACACAGACGAATCATCCCAGACGGAATATGGGCTAAAGCAAGGTTCAAACTCAGAAACATATACTGTAAAAGACTGTTCCCCGACTTTCAAAACAAAGGATTCTTCCACTCGATCATTGCAGTTCGTAATGATCTGAAACAAGGCCCTATCAAACGAGTCAGGATTTAAGGTCCCTATGTCAATGGAGATAAGAGCTCCCCATTTTTCTGCAATGTTTCTGAAAGTTGAATGGCTCCACACAAACGGTGGGATCTCTCTGCATGATAACCATGCCAGTCAGCTGCTACACTGAAAGTTTTCCGACCACAAATCCACTTTGTCAAAGCATTTATTCAACGCTCCAATCTGATTTTTTAGAGTATAGTCCCTACTCTCTTCATCTTCAAATATGATCAAAATTGCTAAACCACTTAACCTCATAATTTTCGGGCCTAAAATGCCTTTCTTGTGCATAATAGGAGCTAACTCTTTCATTTTTATAAATTTTCTGCACCAACCAACCAAACTATCTCTAAGAGTAATTAGCTTATCCTCGTCAACTACACCAATAATGGGAGCCTCTTTGACATCCTCCTCTTTACTCTTGACCACAACTGATTTTGAACCAGAAAACTTTTTTCTCCAAAAAACATCACGAGGTTGAAATCTCGCCATAAAAACTCTAACCTTATTACCTTGAATCCAATATCTATCAGCATAGATGATAGCCCTCCTCGCGTCCTCCAATCTAGAAAAGCGGACAAAACCGAACCTGCTTCCTCCCTGGCTTCTTTTGATAGGGATGAAAGAATCGACCACCTCGCCATATTTATCGAACAATAACCAAAGACCTTGATGATGAAGACACTCTGGAATATTGAAAATAATAATTGTAACACAATTTTTCCCAACAGATCTCACTTGACTCGCCATCTAAAGGATTTGAAGGGGATAGAGAGAATTTTTTGAAAAACGCCTAAATTTTTAGAGAGAAGTTGGAGCTTCTCTCACTACTCTTCTTTGAAGGTTTTATATGTACTAAAACAATCCCCGAGAGCTTGGTTTTGAAGGTTTACCAAGGCAATGCTCAAGTTGGGGTATAGACAGAGCCAAGGTGATCATACTCTGTTGTAAAACATTCGACTTTAGGGGGAGTGATAACCTTGTTAGTCTATGTGGATGACATTATAGTGTTGGAAATAATGGAAGATTTGAAGATATACCTAATAAAGGATTTGAAGTCGAGGAACTGGGTAAGTTGAAATACTTCCTAGGCATCGAGGTAGCACATTCTCGGGAAGGAATCTTCATATCTCAACAAATATACATTGTTAACTTATTGACAGAAACAGGCAAGCTGGGATGCAAGCCAGTAGAGACTTCTATAGGTCAACCATAGACTTGGAGATGCATTAGAAGAAGCAGTTGTTGATAAAAGTTCCTATCAGAGGCTACCGGGAAAGCTCGTATACTTGTCACATACTAGGCCGAATATTTCCTATGCAGTTGGTGAAGTAAGCCAATTCATGCACAACCCCAGAGAGTCACATCTTAGGGTTGTGTACTAGATCCTACGGTACTTAAAGGGCACACCAGGCAAGGGAATTTTATTTAAGAAAGGGGAGAAGCTAGGTCTTGAGGCCTACACTGATGCAGATTATGCAGGTTCTAAAGTTAACAGAAGATCAACCTCAGGTTATTGTACTTTCCTAGGGGGCAACCTTGTGACTTGGAGAAGTAAGAAACAAAATGTTGTGGCTAGATCCAGTGTAGAAGTTGAATTTAGGACAATGACCCTTGGAATTTGTAAGTTGTTATGGCTAAAAATCATTTTGGAAGATATAAAAATCAAGTGGGAAGGTCCAATGAAACTGTATTGTGATAATAAGTCAGCAATCAATATTGCCCACAATCCAATGCAACATGACAGTACAAAGCACATTGAAGTTGACAGACATTTTATAAAGAAAAAACTTAACAGTGGCCTAATTTGTACTCCTTATGCGTCCACTGTAGTCAACTGGCAGATATACTTACCAAAGGATTGCCTAGGAAGATTTTTTAGAAGTTAGTGAGCAAGCTGAGAATGGATAATATCCACTTCCCAACTTGAGGGGGAGTGTCAGACTCCAGTTTCCTAAATAAGGAATACTGGTTGTATTAACTAGGATATTATGTAAATATGTTAGTGATTGTAATTCCTAACTTTGTAGGATTTATTCTATGTCAAATATTCTTAGAATCAGTCTCTTTCCTAGTTTAGAGTTTCCTAACTTAGGCTTATTAGGTCTATAAGAACCAATGTAAAATTTCTATGAATCAATCAATCGAATCAGGTCACTTTTTGACAATTAATTTGAAGTTCCCTCAAGTCTAGAAAATATTAATAGACAAACAACAGCGATGCACAAGGAAAGGATGTGACTAGCATGGTGAAGGTGGAAGTGGCAAATTGTAGCTTGCAATTGTTACAAAATCTACAGTTTCCCATAAATCTAGGAAAATTCATGCCAATACCAAAAAAGGCCCACACAATTTTTTTTGTGCTTGCAGCAGCTCTAGAATAGAAAAGTTGAAAATCAAACAATGAACGTAGGGATCCCTATCCCATGCATTTGCAAGATGCTTTTGCCTTCCCACAGAAGAAGTGAAAGTCTCATTATTTGATATTTTAAACTTGTTACAAGAATATCTGCCATTTAGACTAGATAAGCTGCTGCTGAGAGTTCCCACATATTGAGTTCTTTGACTCATTCTCAAATTAAAATTTATGTACTCATTTTCCAAGTAAAAAATTTTAAAAATTAAGATGCCAAAAGAAATCAGTAAATAGCATCTTGACAAGTCAGGTCCTACCTGCTTAAACAAGAGCTTCACGAGCTAAAATAAATTAAAAAAGAAATAGGACAGATAATGTATGAAGAATTTTATTATCATCTTTCTTACCTGAATGACACGAGAAGACTCCAAGTAAAATTCTCTAAACCATAAGAAACCAAGATCTGTCAAAGTTGCAATAGTTGCTGCAGAAAAAAATCATTACAGTTAAGGTTAGAGTTAAACCATTTTATACTTTATATGATCTTTTATGCAACCATTTAGATAAGCAGAATTTATCAGGACCTATGTGAAATAGCACCATCAGCTCTATATACAAGAGTCAAGTGTTAAATCTGTCAAGACACACAATTCAACTTGACACGGTGCCATGCTACCAAAAAGTCTCATTCACGACTTAAATCAAACAAGGTTATTGTTACAGAGATGTGGTTTACGATTGATATATTGTAATTAATGTAGAATATTCTGTTACCTATCATAGGATCTTTATACTTGTATATATAGTTATATACCCACAATGTTTATGAATAAAGCACACAAGAAAGCATTTTCTTTCAGATATTCTACATGCCAGTATCAAATGTTCTAAATCAAATTTAGGGATTTTTCGTTTATCACAGAAAACTGATGAGCCGTTTGGGCAAGAGAGGATTCGGCCGAATTTCAAAGGGCAGACTTCGGAGGTTTTTCTTTTGACACAACCAGCTCATGGAGGTCCGCCTTGCGCCGATTGGTCAGATGTCGGAGTTCGTTCATCAGAATCTAAGCACGTGAGCCTCATTCACTGCCAGAAGATGTTGCCAATACTTAAAATTGGCAACATTTATGTACACATGCTAGTATCACATCAAGAGAAGTCTAAAACAAAGGTGCAAGTACACATGGCAATAGAAAGTAAACCTTCCCCTCAACCAATGACAATCATCTTCACTCTAATATCTCAATCAAGTATGTAAAAAAAAGCCCCTAAGGTATGAGTGAGAAAGCTAGTGAGAGAGTGAGCGTGGAGCCGAATGGCTTTGGTTCTTCAGGCAGAGGTAGAGCAGTGCCTGGAAAAGGAGCGTGGGTAGATTTCATTGATAATCTCAGTAGGAGAGTTCATAGAAGCGTTTTATGGGAACGTTTTAGTTATTTCGGCAAGGTGATTACGGTGTTCATTCTGTTCGTTAACAGGAGACCGAATTACCAGGATAAAACGTTCTCTTTTGTGAACTTTGCAAGTAAGGAGTATATGTTTAATGCAAAGGATAGGATGAACAACGTTTTGGTCGATGGGAGGAGAATATCGGTGTCGATTGCGAAATATCAGAAGAGTAGTATTATGCGGAGCCGGAAGCGTAGTAGTGTAGCAAGGTCTGGAGGTGCTAGCACAGAGGAGCCGAGTGGGAAAAGACCGATATCCCAAGTTGATGATGTGGGGAAGAGGGAGTTGTTGAATAAGTTTCATGATGGAAGGTCTTATAAGGATACGGTAGTGGGACTGATTAACGTTGAGGGTCAGCAACTGAGTAGCCTTGGAGCTAAGAGGGAGGTTAAGAAGCCTTTGGAAGTTTAAATTCCGACGGAAGAAAGGTCTTGGTTAAGATCGTCTCTAACTGGTATCTGTAAGCCGATTTTCGAAGTTGCTTTTGTGAAGAGAGCTTTAAGGTCTGAGGGTTTCAATGTCAAGGTGGTAAGGTGGGGTTACGTAAAAAACGCCTGCCTGATACTCTTCAAGACAGCGGAGGAGAAAGATGAAGCGATGGAAATCAAGCGGGAGGTTCTGTCTTTCTGGTTCGAAAGGCTAGAGCCTGTTATGGATGAAAAGTGCGTTCCTTTACCGTATTGTGCAGTTTCCCTGATTGGCGTTCCCTTAAACTACTGGTCAAATTCGTTCTTTTCTACCTTGGCTTCGAGATGGGGTAGGTTAGTGAAGATCCAGGATCAAACTCTTCAGAGAGTAGATTGTAGGGTGGCTCATATGTTGTTAAGGGTGGAGAGCCCGTTCGATATACCTCCCCATGTCACCATTAATACCTGTGGAAGGTCTTTTGTCATTAAGATTAAGGTGGAAGGTATTGAAGATTTCTTTCTTGAGTTAGAAGATGTGGTTGAAGAAGATGGATCAGCGGACGGAACAGAAGATCCTTGGGAGGAGAACCGGGCGGATTGGAACCTCGGTGATGTACAGGAAGGTCTGCAAATGCAGTTGGGTAATCAGATGATGTCAGTCTATCAAGATAGGGTTGAAGCATGGGTTCGTGGTGCTCCAAATGGGGAAGGCTCGCTGTTCGATGGGAGTTTGAATGATAAAGTAGAATTAAATAATTTTTTAGGTGTTGATTTCTATTCTAAGGAGACAGTTTTCGGTGCTGTCCCTAGTCAGCATAATGGGCATGTGCGTTTTCAGGAAATGTCATATTCCGTGGGAGAATGTCTCCACCCAGCATGTAAAGCCGGATGGTTTTGTTGAAGGAAGGAAAGATGAGTAGAATAGGGGGTGTTCCCTATGAGCATGATAAAGTTGACTGGGATATTGGGCTTCAGAATGGCCTGCGAAGTCATCAGTTTAGTGGATTAGATAAAGGAAATGGTACTGTAACCTTGGGCTGTAATTTTCCCACAACAAATTTTATTGAGGGTCCTGCAAGGATTGAAGATGAAGTGGGGTCTGCTGTAGGATTTAAGGTGTTAAGTTTTAGAGGTGGTTTGCAAGTTCGTCCTGCAAGTTCTATTTCCATGATGAGTGCCCCGGTTGGAAGGAAGTTAATCAAAAGTTACAAGAGAGTTTATAGTAGATCGAAAGGGAGAAAATTATGGATTTAAAATGAGCAGAATGGTAAGGATAATTTAGAAGGGCAGCTCAGTAATAATTTGGGTAGGATTTTAATTTCAAGAGGATGTAATTCTGAAATTCCAGAGGCTGCTGATTTTACAGAAGGGGCCATTGTTGATCCAAGGGTCAGGAGTGGTAGCAGGAGAGTTAAAAGATCCCTAATCAGGGAGGCTACAGATCTTGTTAGTGTTTCTACTTTATCCTCATCTCCTTTTACTATGTTGCTGGAGGAAGCGATTGCAACATGGGAAATAAGCAAGATGTTGGGTATATCTTTTAAGTAAGGGAAGGAAGCTTTTCTACATAAAATTATGGACTTGGAGAAAGGATTGAGGGGGCCTACCCGAGTTTGAGGGTTGATCATTGGGTTGTTTGGTACTATTTTTCATGAATTTGATGACAAAAATTAGTATTTTGTCTTGGAACGTTAGGGGGTTGGGTAAAAAAGAAAAGCAGAGAGCTGTACAAAAACTTGTGTCTGAGAGAAAACCTTCGGTCCTTTTTCTACAAGAAACAAAACTTGAGATTTTTCCAAGTTCTTTCTTGAGGAGAAGCGGTTCGAGTAAGTTGCAAGGGGTAGTTGACTCCCCAGCAGCAGGTTCTTCAGAAGGTATTTTAAATTGTTGGGATGATAGCATTTTTGAGCTAGAACAGCAGCACACTCACAACAGGTTTATTGTTGTTTTCGGGAAGTTAAAGTCCATCCAACTTAGGTGTGGATTCATAAACGTTTATGGTCCATCTGTGGAAGAAGAAAAGACTAGTTTTTTTTTAAGAATTGGGTACGTTTTTAAATGGGTACAGTCTACCTCTTTGTGTGGGAGGGGACTTCAATGCGTATTTAACAGAAGATGAGAAGGAAGGTAGAGCTCAAAACAGAAATTCTATGGAAATTTTTAGTCTCTTTATTCAACAGACGGGGCTAATTGACTTGCCTTTAATTGGAGGGAATTTTACATGGAGCAGCAATCGGGATTTTCCTACGGTTGTTAAACTCGACAGATTTCTGGTGAATGTAACTTTCTTAGCAGAATTTTCTGGTATCGCCCAATCTTTACTGCCTAAATCTATCTCCGATCATATTGCAATTGTTCTTGAATGTGGGGAAGATAATTGGGGTAAGAGACCTTTTAGGTTATTTAGCTATTTGATGACTGAGGATGGCTTTGAGGAGAAGGTTGTTGAGTCCTTTAAGGAGTTTAAGAAGACCATGAAAAGAGCTGGAATTTTGAGCATACTGAGGAATACAAAGTTGGCCATTAATAGCTGGTCTGGGAATAGAAAACAGTTTCCAAGTGTTGATATTTCTGTCCTTGAAGATAAAATTCAACATCTAGAAAAAAGGATGCAGCAAAATCAGTTTTCTAATACCTGTGACAATGTGTTCAAGCTGAGGCTGTTGAGAAATGAACTTTGGAGACTATACAGAATTGAGGAGCAAATATGGTTTCAAAATTCTAGAGAAAGGTGGATTAAAGATGGAGATAGTAATTCAAAGTTTTTTCACACTTGTGCTACCGTTAGGAGGAAGATGAATTCTTTGAATGCTATTATTGTTGATGGAGAAATTATCAAAGACCCTGTTATTATAAAGTCTAGTGTCGAAGACCATTTTTTTAAAGCTTTTAACTGTCGCACAACTATGGAAGTGGAGGACATTAAGTTGAATTTCTCAAAAGTCTATGGAGCAGAATCGATTGTTAGAAGCTGAGTTTACGGAAGAGGAGATTGGGATACCATAAACTCGTGTGATAGTAACAAAGCTCCTGGGCCAGATGGGTTGAACATGGGTTTTTTTAAAAAATTCTGGTCTCACTTGAAAGGTGACATTATGAAGTTCTTTCACAATTTCTTTCTAGAAAATGAATGAGAACATGGAATTAATCATTCTTTCATTACACTCGTTCCGAAGGGTTCTAATATTGGGGGTTTGGATGATTTCAGACCTATTAGCCTTGTTGGTGGGATGTACAAGATACTTTCAAAGTGTCTTTCGAGAAGGTTGAGATGTTGCATCAATGATATTATCAGTGATTCACAATTTGCCTTTATTCTGGGTAGACAAATTTTGGACTGTTCTTTTATTGCCAATGAAGGAATTGACTGCTAGAGGAAAAAAGGTTTGAAGGGTTGTGTTTTTAAGGTGGATTTCAAGAAGGCTTATGACACAGTTGATTGGGACATTCTCTTTTAAGTTATGGCAAAAATGGGGTTCGGTTCAAAATGGTGTAGATGGATTCGGATATGTGTTACAATAGCTTTGGTGTCAGTTTTAGTCAACGGTGTCCCTACTGATGAATTCCCTATGGCTAGAGGTTTAAGACAGGGTTGTTCCCTGTCCCCTTTGCTGTTCAATCTTGTTGGCGAGCTTTTTAATCTACTGCTTCTTAAAGCAATATCTTCGGGTCTGTTTGGTGGTCTGGTTGTTGGCAAAGATGAGGCTACTGTTAGCTTATCTCATCTGCAATTCGCAGATGATCTCATCATTTTCTGCAATGCATCGAGGACACAGATTCTCAATGTTAAGAGAGTTCTACGTGTATTCGAAATTATTTCAGGTCTTAAACTAAATCTTTCTAAAAGCAAATTGTTTGGTATTAATATCCCTGATAAAGAGGTATTACATTGGGCAAATGCAATCGATTGTTCAATAGGACATTTCTCTTCGGAATATTTGGGGTTGTCTCTTGGAGCTAAGAGAAATTCTCAACAGTTGTGGGATCCGGTAGTGCAGAAGTTCTATAAAAAGTTAGCCGTTTGGAAGGCTAAGACAATGTCAAAGGCAGGGAGTTTGGTCTTACTGAAGTCAGTTTTGTGCTCACTTCCAACCTATTTTATATCCTTGTTCAAGATTCCTTCTTCGGTGATTACCAAACTTCATTCAATCATGGCCTGTTTTTTTATGGGGAAGAGAGGCAGATACAAAAAAAACCCACTGGGTCAATTGGCCGACTGTGTGCTCTGAGAAAAGTGCTGGTGGTCTAGGCGTTTTGGATCTTAGTTTAATGAATAGAGCTCTCCTTGGGAAATGGTCTTGGAGGTATGCAAATGATAGAGATACCGTGTGGAAGAAGGTAGTCTGCAGTAAATATAACCAGGACCCTAACTCTTTGATGTTCAACGAAAAAATTCCAGCTAATGCTTCGTGGATTTGGAAATCGATAGTACAAAATCATTTCAAGGAGGATCATTTTGGAGAAAAGTTTCGAAGCTTGTTTAAAGTTCGAGTGGGGAATGGAGGGAGCATACGTTTTTGGTTTGATAGTTGGGCGCTTGATTCCCCTCTTAAATTGGTCTTCCCAAGATTGTTTGTTCTTTCTATCAACAAGAATGGGAAGCTAAATGAGTTTGGAGAGTTTCGGTCTTCAATTTGGTCTTGGCATGTTCAATTGAGAAGGAATTTGAGTGACTGGGAAACGGATCAGTTTTCCGATCTAATGGCAATAATTCACAACATCACTCTCGCCCATGAGCTGTCAGATGGGTTGGTCTGGAGGGGGAATGGGGAAGGAATTTATACTGTTAATTCTAGTGTGAAGTCATGCAGCCCTGATTCGACAGCAGATTCCTTTTTGATGAAATACATTTGGAGGGGTATGGTGCCTCCTAGAGTGGAGGTGTTTATGTGGCAGGTGGTGTATCAAAGATTACCAATTAAACAACAATTACAAAAGAGAGGAGTTTCTGCTATTGTAGATGTCGCATGTCCTTTTTGTAAAAAGGAGGCAGAATCTACGACACATTTATTTTTTACTTGCTCTGTGGCGTGGCCCCTATGGAATAAATTCTTGAGATTTTGGGGCGTGTGTTCTGTTTTTCAAGACAATGCTCAAAGCTTTATGTTAGCTTGGGATGACTTGGTGCCTAATTCTAAAATATGGTCATTCATTCCGGGAGTGTTGTTATGGACAATTTGGAAATGTAGGAATGACATTGTGTTCGATGGGGGGTGTCTAGATCTTATTGAGCTATTTTTTATGGCAAGATGTAGGCTAGTTGCTTGGTTCTTGGCTAACAATAAGGATGTGTCTATTCTAAGGGACTCTCTAATTGTTGATCCAACACTTGGGGATTTTTGTTCTGATTCAAGATCTTCAATCATCAAAATTTTATCTTGGTCTCATCCTCCGAAGGGATTCATAAAACTGAATGTGGATGCTGCAGTTACTGGAGATTGGACGAATAGTGGTGTGGGGGGTATCCTAAGAGTTGAGGATGGCTCGGTGAAGGGTTCTTTCAAAGAGAATTAGGGTGCAAGGCCACCTATTTTGATAGAGCTTATGGCAATTAAGAAGGGATTAATTTTCTTTGCTTCGTATCAGCAGCAGTTTAAGGAACGTTTAATTGTTGAATCTGACAGTAAAACAGCAGTGGAATGGGTTAAGAACAATGAACGTTGCCCCTGTGTACTCAGACTTAGTGAAAGACATTGTCACTCGGTTAAGAGACTTGAAGGGTATTATTAGATTGGTTGCTAGGTCAGCCAATGTTGAGGCTGATAGCTTAGCTAAATCTGGTATTGGGTAGTTTCACTGTTTTGGGTAGGCTGTTTTCAAGCTTGGGGTTGGTTATTGTAAAGGGTTTGTTTCTGTTTTGTGTTTAAACATTATGTATTCTTTGGTTGTTAATGAAACCTAAGGCACTCTTTTCCTCCTTCCGCTGATTAAGGAGCATTTTGTGCTCCATTAATCATGAAGGGGATTTTTAACGAGGCCGACTTTCTTATCAAAAAAAAAAATATCTCAATCAAGACTGGAACAATAGAACTAAACTGATTAAAGCCAGCTACCAATACTTGAAAGCATTCCCATTTTCTGCTAGTAGTATTAGAGATAAGAAGTAACTGAATGCAGATAAGTAAGAAGATACCTGAGTAATCCAATATGTGCAAGAAGAAGCTTAGCTTGTAAAAGAATGTTTCCAACTGCTTTAAGTCATTAGCAGGAATCTCAGACCCACTGTTACCAAAAAGGCCCCCTGGTTTCCTGAGATTACCACCAGACACGACCTCATATATCAGAAACTGCAAGCAATGAACCTGAAATGGGGGAATTTTTGTTACTAGTAGGAGTGGCTAGCTCATGTATGCATACACATTTGCTATGTTATATTGCAAAAATTAGACATACATTTATACACTACATTGTTTTACAAAGTTAGCATGAAATGCTGCAAAACATAAGATTAATTTAATTCCAAAAGCTGCTTACATACGAGAAATACAAATACATGATAAATTGAACCAAGAAAGAATTATATTGTCAAAGTTAGGACATTGAGATACATATATTCATACTGAGCCATCCATTTTCTGTAGTATTACTACAACCGACACATCATTAATTGGGATTTGTCCTGAAGAGGAAGAAAATTGGCCACAAAGGAATGCATGCTTCTAAGGAATGTGATGAAAAGAAGATGAAAATATAAGTTCTTCATCCCTATGATCTTTTACATTACGCTAAAGTGTCCATGCTGAAACTTTTTGGCACTTTGAAATTTTATGTTCATGAGATACTTTATTGATATACGAGGGTATTAACTTGTTTCCTTCTAATGGTGTGGAACAAATATAATAATAATAATAATAATAAATGCTATAAGATAGTCCAAAGCAGATAGCCAGCATGACCGAATAGTCACAGCATGCATAAAAGAACTTGTAGGGTAGAAACCTGGGCTGCTGTGGGTGCCACAGGCCTGGGATAAAAGAAGCTCCCTCTACTCTCATCGCCTCCATGTTGTGAAGACTGAAATTCAGATTCAGGTTTGCTTGTGTTTGCCATCCAGTCTGCTGAAAGGGTCCGCATATCAGAAAGAATCCTGGAAAAGCAATTGAATATATGACATAAGCAGTTATGAGGTTTTAATTGGAAAATTTACACTAGCTAATAAGCATATTTATCTAGTGAACAAATTCAGAATTGCCAAGTGAATGTTATGATAGAACGAGGTTTAAAAAAACATTAATAGATCTTTCTAGCGGAGATCGCTCTTCCCACAGGAGGAAAACATTTGTGTGTTGCCAGGGGGGGCGAGTGGGGGTTAACAATGTAAGCTTCCTCAATTTTGACAAGGAAAATGTATTTGGATAGGTTTATCTTTAATACTACAAGCATATCTTAGTCAAGAGTAAATAATAAATAATAAATAATTTTTACCTGATTATGAAAAACATATAAAAGGTTAGGCAAACAAAAAATTCAAATATCATGATACTAATCTAAATGCATACCTTGAGAGATCTTTTTTCTTTCTAAACGTAGTTCGCAACATGGTAGCTAATGTATTTTGAACAAAATCTTGGACCTCTGCATGTATTGTTTCCCACAAAGCATCAGTTATCGAAGTATCAGACCGCTGCATCATTGATCCAACACTCTTTATGTAGCTAACAAGTTCAACAAGTGCTTTCCTTTCCTCCGCGCCATAATTATATCGTACAACCTACAACATAATTCAATTTCCATAAAAACTCTATCAAGCAAAAATATATATATTTTTTTTTATAATAATTGAAGGTCTCGTTAAAAAACCCCTTCATAATTGTCATAAAACCGAAGAGGTTTAGCGACAAAAAGCGGAAGGGGAAAAGAGTACCTCAAGTTTTATTGAAAAAAGGGTTTTAAATAACCCCCAGGATCACAAACTAGAATGTGGTGACCACACCATTACAAATTTCCGAGACAAATTAGACTTTTTTTTTTATAAGAATTTCAGGCCTCGTTAAAAACCCCCTTCTTGATTAATGGAGCTTATATGAACTCCTTAATCAGTGGAAGGAGGAAAAGAGTGCCTTAGGATTTTATTGAACCATAAAATTACATAAGATACAACCATCATACACCCCACCAACCAAATAAACTTGAAACAACCATAAAACACCCAAAATATAAGAATAGAATCAGCCAATTCCTTCTTTAGCTAAGGCATCAGTCTCTAGATTGGCTGACCTATTAACCCATCTGACAACACCTTCTAAAACATTAAGCCTATGAACAATATCTTTAATCAAAAACGCATAAACATCAGGAACTAGATCCTCTTTCTTAATCCAGTTTACCGCAACTTTGCTGTCGTTTTCAATAATCAGACGACCCTTCCTCTCTCGTAAATTCGCATAGAACATTAGACCCTTCTGAATAGCTTTTAATTCCATAAAAGTTGGAGGGCCCGGACCAGCAGTTTCCTTGAAAGAACTTAAAGTCAAACCCGAGGAGTCCTTTAGAACACCTCCTATCCCACTCTTCTTCCAATCTCTTGTAGTAGCCGCATCAACATTTAACTTTACAAAACCTTGAGGAGGAGGAGACCAAGGAAATATAGATACAAGCCGATTAGGATAAAGAGAGCACAAATCCCCTTTTTTGCTAACTCATCCATCTCCCAATTTACACTTCTTTGAAAGAAACGAGTTATTTTCCTATAAAAAAACGGACCTCATTACTCTTAACAACAGATTCAATTTCCTTAACAATGGCCTCAAAACTCAAAGGACAAGCCGAGGGGTCCTTAATCAACTCTAGAGCATTCCTGCAATCACTCTCCAGAATCAAACAGCCCTTATCTCCTGAATCTGCCGTTGTGTACAGACGAAGACTAGCTCTGATTGCTTTTAATTCTACCAGTGCAGGGGAGCCTGGACCATGGGTTCCAAGAATGAGCCTAAGATGCAACTGCGGGAATCCTTAGTAAGCCCCCAATACCACCTGCTTCCCAGTCCCTATTAACTGCTCCATCCACATTCAGCTTTAGAAAACTATCAGGAGTGGGGGGACCAAGACAAGGGAAGCGACTTTTTCTTGCTCAAAATATGGACAAAAAAAAACTGGTTGGTAATTCAGACAATATATTCAAGCAAGTTCTAGTTCATAAGGATCTTCCTTCTAGTTAACTTCTAAGATACAACCTCAAGTGTGCACAGCAGCAGTGAGCTATAGCATCTCAAAACACAATGCTAGAAAAGAATAAATGCCACTATTAAAGAAAAAACTTAAAAAGAAGTTTGCATCTTAAACAGAACAAAGTAGAGGCTAGAAACAAAACAAACCTTTATGAAAAGGCTAGGAAGTATGGTGCATTTTAAGCCAAAAACAATTTATCCAAAATAAAATACCTTCTCATAATCAGAATAAGATGGTGATAACTCTAATGATTCTGAAGAACCAACATCCTTGCATGGGCGAGAAAATTTCCAAGCACATTGTTCCCAAACACGTGCAGTCCATCTACTCAATAGCTGGAAACCTTCAACAACCATATCATACATGTTGCCTTTAACTTCTTTACACCACTCAACATCTGCACCATCAGTTGATTTCAACAGAAAAAGCTGTACAGAAGAATATGAAAAAAGAATCAACGGTTTAAATTTTTATATAGCATTGATTAAAAGGTTCTGCATATGATGAAAGGGAACTGAAGGACTCAGGACAGAGAATCACCTGATTCATAGCTGAGGCAAAACGGATAGCAAAATCATCATGCTCAGCACGGATGGTTCCGATGTGATTGACTATCAAATAATGTCTCTGATAAGTAATTATGTCAAGGCTTTACTATGCTGTAAGGCAAGAACTAAAATTTTTGCAATGAACAAACTGAAAGATATGCCACAAGACATCATAAGTTATTAAACAAAAGACAGATGAAAAATAATGTGATACTAACAACCACATAGCATAAGGACCAAAAGCAATGCTTACAGTTTAAAATAATAGTGACCCAGATATATATTTTTTTTATAGAAATTGAAGGCCTCGTTAAAAAAGCCCTTCTTGATTAATTGAGCTGTTAGAAGCTCCTTAATCAGTGGAAGGAGAAAAAGAGTGCCTTAGGATTTCATTAAACTTGAAAATACATAAGATACAACCAGAAAAAACACCCCCATTAAAAACAGAAAACCACAAAACACCCTTAAACAGCCAGAAACAAAGGCTAACTTAACCTAATCCAACTTAGCTAAGGCAACAGCCTCTTCATGGCTGCCCTGAGTACGACCCTAGCAACACCTAAACTGAAAACCAAAAAAATGCCCAAAGAAGAACACAACACATATAGACAAAGGCCCGTAACTATCAACGAATCCCCTCCTTAGCTAATTTATCGGCCTCCAAGTTACAGCTCCTATAACCAATTGCTTTAGGTTAGATTCCAATCTAAAAATTCAACATTTTCCAGAGCAGGCACAGCTCCTTTAATGTGGTCCATTTATGATCAGAAAAAAGTTCACAGAGCAAAACAAGAAAAGCTAGTTGCAATGAATGTTTTGTAAACCATAACGTAATAATATAACAAAAGTGCTAGGATATTCTTGTGATTCTCTGGGTGGGAGTTCATGAGGTGACGGAAGAGTGAGAAGACGAGTTTGGCTGGAAAACTTTTGGAAGTACATGGACAATTCTTTCAAAATTGAAGCTGGAGAAAGATGAAGATCTGGGAATGCAGGAATTACTGGATCATTCTGCACAAGAAATAAAAGCTATTAATTTAATCGACTCAACTTATTAATAAAATATGCCAGGAAGAATAGATGTAATAAATGATTTTGCTTCCCATATGGCATTTTAGACCTTCAGCAGAGACAATACCTTAAATATATTGATCAGTCTATTGATTTTCACCCTCTTGTATAGTGACTCGCTATCTTTCTCGGATGTCGTTGCCATAACAACAAGAACAGGCAACACTCGGAGAAGCATGTGTCGCTCAGGGAACAGAAGGGCAAAATCCAGTTCCAAAGACTCAACAGCAAAGACTATAAGAACCTGAAGGATATCCTCTACACTAAATTCAGTCAAGGACCTCAACAAGCATTAAAAAGAGTTGTGCAAACAGAAAAAAAAAATAAAAAGAATGTCCCATGGATTCTACACGAGGCCTTAATAGAAAAGGGCATACTCTTTTCCTCAAAAACCTGGCAACAAACTAAGCATTTTTCACACAATGTAGGTTCAACCCGGATGCCAACCACTGAGATTGATTGTCCTTTTAAGACCACATGAGGGGATGCAGCATTAATAGAGACTAAAATCACCACAAACATGTATTAAACAGGAAGAGGATACTTGTTCACACGGAACATCTCCACGTGCAAGTTCAATAAAATAGCCCACCTCGTGCTTAAAAAAATCTGTAAAACCAACAATAAAAAATTAGTTACCACAATGAAAATAGTAAGCAAAATTTCAAGTGAAAGGAAAGCAACGATTAATGTTGCTAAACAATCATCACAGCAGACCACAAAGATCCACCTGTAAATCATCCAATTCTTCCCTCATAGAATCTGTATCTGGCCACTGAACGCTGACTTGTGTGAATGTCCTGTCGAAGTGGGGATAGGTCAAAAACATTTTTAAAAAATCTGTGAAGGAGATTTCCCAGTATTAAAATCAATTCTACTGATTTTAGAATAGAACAAATTTTAAAACCATGATGAAACAGTGAATTTGAACTTTGATGATCAACCGGTAAATTTGATCTTCAAAAGTTTTTAGATCTTACTGGCAAACATAGCCTAAAGAACCATATTTTCTATACTAAATGAATTTTTATGAAATAAAAGCTGCAGAATCATTCAGTGAATAGTATTTCCAACTCAACTTCAAAAATAATTATCCACACATAGGCAAGGGTCCTACTCTAGGCCTGGTTACATTGTTTTACTTTCCTATAACTATAAGCTTTCTATGTCTCCGGGTTTTGATTCAGCGCTTATTGGTTTTCACTCGTGTATAATCTGAAGCAAAGTGATTAGATACCATTTGGAATTTTTCCTTTTTATATAACTATAAGCTGCATTCCAAAAACAGTCTACAGTGAGTGATACAATTAAGGAACCTGAGCTCTTATCCCTAGATCTTCTCTATTTTTATTTTTATTTTTATAGAAACTGGAGACCTCATTAAAAAACCCCTTCATAACCTATGAAATATCACTATTTCATAGGACATTGGAAGGAGGAAAAGATTGTCTCAAAATTTTATTGAAAATCAAAGATATTACTATATAGATAACATCAATCACCCTACTGCTACCACTTTCATAACAATACAATACCCCCCAAAACTAACTCCTCTTGCCTACACACAGCCCCACTCATCCAATTCCCTCTTTTGCCAATTTATCAGCCTCCCAATTAGCCCCTCTGGAAATATGCCTAACAACCACATCCCTATCCCTAATTAGCAATATAATCTTATTCAACATAAGACTCAAAGAATTAGGACAGCCACCCTGGTTTTTTATCCAATTAACCACAGCTAGGCAATCGCATTCTACAATTAGTCTCCCTTTGCTACCCCATATAGAACCAATAAAAAGCTTCAACCCCCTTTTAATTGCCAACATTTCAGCAACTTATTTTGACACCTTCAAAAACAAATTTATTATTCTGTTTCAACCAAAGCACTCCAAGACATCTTGAAATATACAACTTAAATCTACAATTCCTTCACTAAATCCTGATTGATGATGAATCATTCAACATCTTACCTGATACTAGATCACCACACTTCAAAACATTCTACTCAAGTTAATACAGCCTAAAACCATATGAAGTTCATTTTAAATTCTAAAAGAAACACAAGCCAAATATAGAAATATACAATAGCTAAAAATCATTCTTACCTCTTGTACCAAGAGAAATCATTAGGTATGCTTGCTTTAGCATTTTTGAGATGATCAAGTTGCACTAAGACGTCGAGTAACTTTAACATGGACCTAGAGAAAATAATAAATCAATTGCAATTAAGGCATCTAATGAGAACATTTTATTCTTAATATTACCACTTAAACCATAACAAGAAGGTTTATGTTATTATATTCAGTAGTCCAATATGTTAGTCACAATAAAAAAAATAAGACGAGGTTCTCAAAGAATAAAAGGGGGGAACCATCACAACCCACCAGAGATGAGTTATTGTAGGGCCATTAATCCGTCGCTCAGGCCTGGAAAACCGTTGCATATCAGCAGCAAGCTGCGTAAAAGTTAACAGTTATTAGTGGAAAAACACAACCATAAGCGGGGAAATGAGAATTGAAAAGCATGAAAATTTTTATATCAATACTTTAGTCGCAGCTGATGCTTGCCATCGTTGTATTTCACGCAACCGACTCATCTCCAAGTCCAGAACTTGATATGTTTCTAGATATAAGTCAGCTTGATTATGCTTCATAGAATCAGGGAGCTGCCACATCATACAGAACAAGGGGCACAATTGCATAAGAGAACTAAATACCAAAAGTTATGTTCCTATCTTATTAAAAGGGGCAGTTTAAAGGAAAATTTACCCATATGATGCTAGTTGGTATTATGATGGTTGCCCTAGTAAAATTGAAGAAATTCTTTTTAGCCTTAACTAATGTCAAAATACCTGAGGAAGTGCTTTGACGCAACTGCGATATGTATAAAGCACCGATGCCATCTCCTTCCCTTCCTGGATAAGCGTGTTCTGCCATGCCATAAAAAATACAAGATCAAAGAAAAAAACAAAACATTACAAAATTTATACTGTAACTAGCTTAGGCAAAAAATAATTATTTAAGAAGATAAGCAAAGAGGAGCAGAAAAATTACGTACAAGCTGATTGAGAGCTTTTGTGTCCTCTGAAAGAGACAAACGATAAGCAGAAACATCGCTATATTCTGAAAAGGAAAAGGGAAAGGGAAAGTATAAAAAATCATCAGTTGTGCGTGAAATTTTAAGAAAATGCAACTAAGGTAAGAAAAGCAATAAAAGAGAAATCAAGCAACCTCAATATGATAAGACCAATAAATAACCGAAATGCTACTGATAACACAGCATCTATTCTGAATCCATCCTCTTTATAACTCCAAAAAGAGTCTCACAGGTCAATATTTCATGCAAATCAAAGTCTTAAAACTTGAAGGCCAAGTACTGCTATGAACATATAATCCATTCTTCAGCTAAAACTTAAATCTAAGGAATATACCCTTAAATCTTAAGGGAACACAGAAAGAGAAATACCAATTGGACTGATAGTCGATCCCCTTTCAGTTGACACCAAAACTGCTGGGCCTTGTATTTCTGGTTGCTCATCCTAACAAAAACAAATTTTAACAAAAAAAAAGTATGGGAAAGTGTTTTTTTTAATGCATTTTCTCTGTTAATTTGTTTGCTTAGAGGTCAAATTTGATTTCTTCGAATTTGCTTCAAAGATTAATTATTCAAGTTTAAAACACTATAATGTATAAAAACAAAATGCATTGTAATTTCGCGAGGGAAAAAAATAACAAGAAGAAGAACCCATGTTGGACATAAAAATTTTAGACTTTAAATTAATTTGTTTGAAACCAAATTAATGAAATCCAATCAAGGCAAAAAGAAAAAATAAAGTTTAAGAAACTATTCACCTCTAGGGAGAATGTCGATAAAGCTGCAATGGCTTCTTCAACTGGAACTGCTGCCATTTTCAAAGAATTTTTCTTGTTGAAATATTCCCAAAAAAAATGTTTAAGCTTCTCTTTCCTAATTCAAAACAAGGGCATTTTTAAGTTTCTTCAGTTTAATTATAAGGCTGAAAAAATGGGAACTTCCGATCCTCGGTGAATCGGAATCGGAATCGGAATCGGGTAGATGGAGTGGGAAAGTGAGTTATGACTCGAGATTTCAACTATCGTTGATAGAGTTGGTAGCTTTAGGACGTCTTTCTTTTTTCTTTCTCTAGACTGGACACGTTTCTAATTCGAAATTACTGCAATGCCATTGTGAGATGTGATCTTAGAAATTATTCTCATTGGTTCCTTAAACTTAGAAATTACTTGTAGCATGTTTATTATAGTGATTTATACCATTGCTTTTATACCTATATATATATAAATTTCATATAACTTTTATATTTTCATTTTTTATATTTATCGTGTATTATAACTTTTAAGAAATTTAAAAAAAAATTAAAATTTTAAGATTTTAAAGATTTTGAACATGTAAATGTCATTTGGGAAAATACGATCTACTGACATAACATTTGACAAACTCACATGATTTATCAAAATCAAATTTAATACACTTGATCGCACCATCTAACATTAATCTATGGATAATCATATGATGACTTTACGGTTATGACTTTTCATTTAAGTCAGAAATGATTAATCGTTGTCATAACATATTTGATTTTATTAATTAATTTAATTTTAGGATTGATTTATTTTCTCTCTTGGTGGTGTTGTTGAAGTAGCTTAAACAATTATATTTGATGATAACAAAGAGAGATAGCTTTGAGGAGAAGCATGGCTGCAATTTGGTTTCCACTAACAAAAATAGGGTTGCCACTAATTGATTAAGCGTGTGATTGAAGGGGAAAAAACGGCAAAATAATAAATAAATTAATATAACTAATAACAGCTTATTTGAGTTAGCTGACACCACGATTTCAATATTTGACTTTGGGGGAATGGAGATATGAACCCAAAATCCCACGATTTCAATAATTTTTATACTCTTTATTTTCTATATTACTATGAAATTTCATTCTATTTACCATAAATAAATTTATATATTTTAAAAGAATACATGAATTATTTTCAAATCTAATGACTACTAATCATCAATTCATTCCAAAGGCATGTCCAATTCCAACATTACAATCCATCACAATATTCAAGACAAAAGGCAAAAAGAAGTTGAAACACAACATTAATTTTACGACAGTTGAAGAAACAAATTCTTGAACAACACTCCTAACATTTTTTCATAAAAAAAAGAGCTGATGTGATCAGATGATGGAATCAAAGGCCATGATAGTGCTCAGATTCATGGGGTGCATGTATTGATTAGAGCCAGTCATGATCTGCTCCACGATCAATCTATTAGCCTTCTCCGATGGATGAAATGGATCCCAAAACGCATAGGCATCTATGTTGGGACATAAATTTGATAATCGAGTGCACAAACCTAGTCCATTGTAGGGTCCTTGCCCACAACAGGCTGTTTCCGATGTCGTAAATCCTGTTCCGAAACCAAGATTCCAAGTTTAAATTCATTTCGATCGATACATATTTACATCCTACACTTACTCTCGAGTTACGAACCAAAGGCTTGGGGGTCGGAAACGAGATAGTTGTGCATTCTTTGAGTATTTGCACTAATGAAGACATCTTTTCCAATTACAGCATTGAGTTCATTTATCATTTGAGCAAGTTGTGGATTGCACAAGGAAGCAGCGCGTTGCAGTTCCTGCGAGCACCCGCCGTTGTTGCCTCTCGTCACAAGTTCCACCGGAACACAACCCAAAGGTCCAGTGCCCTTCACTAGAACCCTTTGTGCTCCTAGTTTGTATAGTTTCTGAATTTCAAGATACTTAATTGTACCTAACACATATACTCGAATCCAAGTAGCATAGTCGCTAATGTCAGTTTCGGTACTAAAAGATTACCATCAGGAGTTTTTGATACTCGGAAATAAGAAACCGGACATAATTAGGCAAACTGTATTGTCTGGATCTTGCAGAGAAGGGGACCAAGTAATAGTTGTTGACGAAATCGTTACCCCCGACAGTGATAAGGACGAGTGCTTGGCTTACCAGTCGATGAGCTTGCTTCAATGCAACCAAAGCCGACAGTCTTCTCTTGTATTCTTGAAACAACTCCAACTGTCTATTGTTAGGAAATAAACCGAGTACGAGTAATTTCCCTATAACCAGATTAGTGAGAATGAAAAATAAAAGCGGAAAAATAATACCCGAAATTGATAACGGAGTTCAGCCAATTTGCTTACGTCTCTGGACAGCTGCAGATCTTTTACTAAGAGAGAAATTTTACAGGTGTTTACAAAACACTCACTACTCACAAGAAAGCTCTCTAGTATTGGGAGAAAGAAATGATTTTTGAGATTTGGGATTTGAAGCTAAATGAGCTAGGGTATTTATAGTTGAAACTTAGGGACTAATCTTTGAAAAAACCCTATAGTGCAATTACTAAAGTGAATTTACTCATTCATATTTTCAACAAACATCTACCAAACTTTGAAAAACATTTTTCAAAGAAACATTTACCAAACTTTGAAAACCATTTTCAAAGAAACATTTACCAAACTTTGAAAACCATTTTCAAAGTTGGTTGCCAACCTTTAGACTTTTAACAATCACCCACTTGAAGACTGATTTTAATCTGTCTTCACACCTCGATCGATGCAGCAGCATTTCTAGTTTTGTAATTCTTGCATGCCAATTGAAGCTGAACACAACTTTAGTTTGTCCATGGTCACCGTCTTTGTCAACATGTCTGCCGGATTTTGAGCTCCACTGATCTTTTCAAGTTTCAAAATCTCATCTTCCAAAAGAGACCGGATAAAATGATATCGCAATTGTATGTGCTTTGTCCTGGAATGAAAAGACGGATTCTTTGCTAGATGGATAGCACTTTGACTATCGCAATACAAGACATTGTTTTCTTGTTTCTTGCCTAACTCTTCCAAGAAACTTTGGAGCTAAACCATCTCCTTGCTAGCTTCCGTAACAACGACATATTCTGCTTCAGTTGTGGAGAGAGCAACTATCTTGATAAAAAGGAGAACACAACTCTCAAGAAAACTCTCTAAATTCTCTAGCATTGGGAGAAAGTTAGAATGATTTGGGATGGTTTTGAAGCTAAATGGGTTAGGGTATTTATAGTTTAAGCTTAATGATTAATCTTATAAATACCCTAAAGTACATGGACTAATTTAGCAATTTTATCATTTATTTTTCAACAATTGTTGCACCGAATAGCCGTGAATGTTGAAAACTAATTTGCAGACCACCGAAAGTTTTGGCCAAGTGGCCAACTTGGCATTGACTTTTCAACATTCAGAAGGGTATATTTTATGAGCAAGATTACAGAATGCTCACCGGGTCTCCTAGTCATTTGAAGCTGAAGCTATAGTTGCTGTCCATGGGTGTGATTACAAAGCTCATGATGAATGAGAGACTTATAGGAAAATGGATCAGTTTATCTGGGATGCGAAGAACATTGTTCGGAGGTTTGTTGCCTGTCGTTTGAACTTCCTTGCTCGATCGGGGAACGGAGTGGCTCGTGGCCTAGTGTATCAGCAGCGGTCGATAGGTCAGAGACAACTAATATATTTTGGATCGAAGACGCGCTGCCTGTTGTTCTTGAGTTAGCAAATGCTGACTGTGGACTGTACGAACCACCGTGAAGGTTGCTTTACTGCCTGGTTTTGTGCTTTACTCCTGTTCTTTGAATTAGATTTTTTTAAACTTATCTAGCGACATAGTGGGCAAAAAGGTGTATTTCTGCTTTTAAAGGTTTGAGTCCTGGAATATAGAGATCGTGTTTATATTATCGATAATTAAAAAAATTATAAATAAATATTATCTTATAATTATATTAGTCTAAAAAATAAACTTTTTAAAAATTTAATTTTTTTTATTAAATATCCTGACTGTTTCATTAATATTCATCAATGATCGTGACAAAAAAAATAATTCACTTCTCTAATTAAAAATAACATTTAATTTCTCATATCTTCTTATTAAAAATAACCTCCGATCATGTAAAATGAAACTTTATTGTTAAAATTATGGAGAAAATGGGATTTGATTGTTCTTTCATTAACTCATTTTGAATTGAACTTTACTGCTTCTTATTGCATTCAAATTTATGGAAAGATTTCAGATGTCCTTAAATCGGATCGAGGATTTCGACAAAAAAAAAATCCTTTATCTTCTTATCTTTCTCTCGTATGTTCAGAGGGACTTTATACCCTCATTGTTATTGGACAACGTAAAGGTCTAATCAAAGGAATATACGCGAGTGGGAGGATAAATAATTTGTTTTATGTGGATGCAGCTTGCTTTTGGTGCTCTTGAGGTCTTTTTCAAATTCGTGACCCAAGCACTTTCGATATATGCCATGTCTTGTTACTTGTTATCAGATGGTATCAGCTCTATGTCTGCTCATATGAGAGCTCATTGATGGTCAAAAAGTAAGACGCTCGAGGATGAGCATATATCGCATGAAAAAAAAAAACTTTGTCCAACTAAAAGGGATGGTGGATAAACATTCTGTGACCTTTAACCTTTTAATTTGGCATTACTCGACAAACAAGTTTGGAAACTAATTCAAAACCCCCACTCACAGCTGTACACAGTCATAGCAGCAAAATATTCCCATAGCTCATTCTTCATGGACGCAAGGTAGGGAAAGGCATCTTACGCATGGACACACCGGCTGATTCATTGAGGGCTAAGGTTGGGTACATGTCCATCTTAAATTCGAATTTTCTTCAATTAGTCGTGTCCACCTTAAAATTTTATTATGTTCACTTTAAAATCTAAATTTTCTACGATTAGTGATATATTTTATTGATGTTGTTCACCCTAAAATTTTATTTATGCATATCTCATTTAAAAACTTTATATTGTTAATATATATGTTGTAACATCCTTTTTGCGTGTCCGTCCCTGAACATGAGTAAGAGATATCACATAACATTTAGAAAATGGTTTACACTTGAAAATTAGTAAAATTTTGTTTCTTTAAAATTCATTTATTTAATTTTTTTAATCAAAACTAGTTAATCGTGTATAACTAGAAAATAATATTTTGACATACAAATCAAACTCGGTTTTAAGCAACAATATTGCAGTTCAATATTGTTTAATATCATAAGTAAAACTGTCTAAAAACTATCGAAATTAAAACTCATCTTTATTCTAATAAAATATAACTTTATCAATTAGTAAACTAAAACCCGTATTTATAACCATATTTATGCTTACTAAAATCCATATATATAAATATTATTATGAAACATTTAAAAGCTATACGCATATCAGAGTATTTCAAATTTAACCATTTTAAAATATTGTGGACACTTATTATATGTATACATGCCAACTAGAAATTAAAAATAACAGTAGGATTATGGGGGTAAATAGTATTCGATAATTGATGCCAAGCTCATCTCCTTACTCCACTCGCTTTTTTTACCTACTCGTGAGACCATACACGCTAAGTATACACTTGTGAGGCATTATTAAATATAAAATAAAACATATTGGTTTATAAAATATCACATAACTTATAGTACATAAAATTTCATATAATAATATATGAATATTTGAAATAGATTTTCAAACTTTTCTTTAAACTAAAATCTGAAAATCAACATTTTATAATTCACGGATCAGAATAAACAGTTCATATATAAGGCTTTTTATGTCAAATCAGAATATTCAATGAAAGCTTTACTTTCAATGAATCAAATAAACCTGCATTTTTCACATTTATTTAACTAATAATCCAATGTATAACAAATGAGAATGCATGGTACTTGAGTCAGACGAGTGTACTATATGCAGTATAACTGTTTATGAATAAATTGCACCTTTAGTGCCCTTGTGAATCAATTGCACCATCGGTGCCATATAACTGGTTTGCACATATATTGCCTTTTTTTTATACTAGTACAGACATTGTAGAACACAACAAAATTGTACCTATAACGAGGATACATTACACTAGCATATCATATGTGCAAACATCATATCATGATTCACGTATGTGTCATAAAATGTATTATTTCCTCTGTGTAGCATACACGAATGTACCTATATAAGATCAATCGATAAACACTCCACCTCATAGCATGTCACTTGTACCATCAATTCTCAATGCATATACAATGGGCTTTTCATATCAAACTATATATCATTTATTTATCAATTGTATCCATAGATACCAACAAGTCCAAATACCATATAAAAGTGTGTTGGACAGTTCATAACCAAAATCATCAATAATTCTTTTATTAAAATATCATATAAAAATGTATTGGGTGCTTCATACACAAAATCATTCATAAACCATTTAAAAATCATTATAAAAATATTTCATAACATAATTCAAATTCTTTTTCTTTCAAAAATATAGAGGTTGACTTATCGCAAGTCTTCCTCATATAATATATATATATATATATATATATATATATAAACTAGGTAAGAATGTACCCAACTGGTAATGACTCACTAGCTAACCTTTCTATCAATATAAACATCACTTTTGTACTATATCCTTATTTTTAAACTTGCTCGAATCTTGATCATTGTTGAACCTATTTTGATTTAACAAATTAAAGGGGCAAAATGTTTTTGGACTTGATTGAATTTATTCAAAGTTTTTAAAAATAAGTCAAAGTCCATAAAACTTGAATTTGAACACAAAATTATTTTTTTGAAAAGAAGTAATGATATTGTTTTTACAGTATCGATATTATTCTTGTAGTATCGATACCAAAGGTAAGGGAAGTATCGATACTCTCATGGTAGTATCGATACTACCTATTTGTTTTAAATGTGTTCAGATTCCAGTAGTAATTTTTGGTACCGATACTCAAAGGAGTATTGATACTACTTTGTATAGTAGTATCGAAATCATGACCTCAGTATCGATACTCTAAGCTCGAGTTTCGATACTCCATGGTCTGGGCAGTTTTATTTTGCAGCAATTAAGTCACCAACGGCTCCAAAACATCTTCAACGTCTAGAAATGGTCACAAACACATTCCAACATATTAAATGAAGTTCAAGACACTTGAAGAATGTTACACAACACCTATCCAAGCATTGATTATCAAGAGAAAAGCTTCCATTCCTTATTCTTCATTTTCTCTTGTAAATAGTGTGTTTTTAGTGAGCTTAATTTGTAAACACCTTCATTCGAGAGGTTTCTTGTTTACATTCTTTTTATTCTTTTTAAAAATGGGTCGGTTTATAGTTTAGCCATTGAAAACTAGGAAGTTCTAAAAGGGTACTCTTGAACCTAGAAAAAGAAAGAACAAATTGGTAAATTTGTTAGAAATCCTTAGTGTGGAGCTAGGGTAGTGGATGTAAATTTCTTTGAGGAAGTTGAACAACTCTAAATAAATGTGCAAATTTTCTATCATTTTTCTCCATACTCCTAAAATTTTATTTAGCCAATTTACCCCCTCTTGGAACTTTTTCGGTTGATGGATAGAGCATCATAAATCCCAACAATTGGTATCAAAGTGGGTAAAAAATTGACGGTTTAACAACCTTGTGAAGGTCCTTGAAGCTCTCTATCAATTCCCGACACAACCAAGAAGGTAAGTTCAACATCTGATGCAAATTACCTTGAAGATTCACACTCCATTCAAAGGCCTACTTACTTCAATGGTAACAACTAATCCTATTGGAAGAATAGGATGATGTTATTCATTCAAGCCAGTGACCTTGCGGTTTAGGATTCCATCATCGACGGTTCTCCTGTTTCACTAAGAAATCAAAAGATTTAGACCAATGAAGACAAGAAGCTTGCCCAACTAAATGTCAAATCCATGAACATCCTCTTTTGTGCTCTTGGCCCGAACGAATATAGTAGAGTATCTTCATGCTCTAATACTAAGGAGATTTGTAATAAGTTTCACGAAGGAACAAGCTAAGTGAAGGAGTAAAAGATTGACATTCTCACTTTCAACTAGGATAACTTCAAGATAAAGCCCGATGAAGACATTAAGATGATGTCTGATCGATTCACTTAAATCATAAACGAGTTGAAGAACTTTGGGAAGGTTTATCCCAATGAAGAAGTAGTGAGAAAGATGCTTGTCTCATTGCCTACATCATGGGAAGGAAAAGAAAACGCCATTGAAGAAGCCAAGGACTTGGATTTGTACACCCTAGATGAACTAATTGGTTTTTTACCCACTTATTAGGTGAAACTCCAAAAGAAGAAGAATAAGAGAAGAACAAGAAAAAGAAGTAGGTGAGAATCGCCTTTAAATACACCAATGAGAGCAATCAAGACTTAAGTGAAGAGGTGGATGAATATGAAGAGTTGGCCAAGCTCTTCAAAAATTTACAAAATTCATGTCTCCCAAAGGGAAAAATGAAGCATGAATCGGTCAAGAAGAAAAGTCCCCCCCGGTGTGCTTTGAGTGCCAAAGAAAGGGGCATGCCAAATTTGATTGCCCTCTTCTAAATAATAAGGGATAAAGAATAAAGAAGGCATTTATGGTTGCTTAGAGTGATGAAGACAACTCCAATAATGAAGTAGCCAACTTATGTCTCATGGTCATCGAAGAAGATTTAAGAGTAACTTCTAACTCTTTTGATTTAAATTCTTATTCATTTAAAGAGTTACAAGATGCCTATGATGAATGTAATTGGAATTTGAGACCATGAATTCCACATATAAGAAATTAATTTCAAATTTTAAAGTTGAAAATGATTTTCTTTTGAAAGAAAAAATAGATTTTGAAAAACAAAATGAAATTTTGAAAATTGAATTTAAGATTTCAAAATTCAAAATCAATGATTTAGAAAAAGAAAATCTTTATTTAAAAGTTAAGCATGAATGCTTAACAAAAGAAAAAAAATTCTCAAAATAATTCATCATGTTTAAAAATGACAAAATGCTCACATTGTCATTTTTATTGTCACTTGGAACATACTTGTCCTTTAAAACTTAGAAAACATTTTAAAATTAGACAAGTATGAGTTCCTAAGGGAACAAGAGTCTTTTACACTAACATTCAAGGATCCAAAACAATTTGGATACTCAAAGCTTCTAAAGGCATAATTAAACGTTCCAACATTTAATTTAAAGTTAGTAATCAACTATTGAATAATTTCCATTTTAAACTTCTATTTTCCAAAATCTATGATTAAGTCCCTATACTTGTACAAACTTCCAAATCAATCCAAATTAACATTTAACATCAAAATCATCATTCTAACATTTCATTTCAGCATAGT
Organism: Hibiscus syriacus; assembly: GCF_006381635.1. Classification (NCBI taxonomy): domain Eukaryota; kingdom Viridiplantae; phylum Streptophyta; class Magnoliopsida; order Malvales; family Malvaceae; genus Hibiscus; species Hibiscus syriacus. Next base: position 688,920 of record NW_024063392.1, on the reverse strand, counting down.
ACATCAACCTTTAAACAAATGTATCTCAATCCCTCAATTTTCTAAATTATGCAAAAAAGTCCCTATAACTTTACAAAGTTCCAAATCGGTCCAAACAACTTTCCAAATCATGTAGAATCATTCATACATCATTTCTAACCCTTGTATAATTTTTTATATAATTTTTTCTTAATATTTACCTTTAGGACGAATGCCAAAGGTCACTTTGACATTGGTTCCAAACTTGATTCAAACATGGTTTCATCTAGGGATGGCAACTCAACTCGAATCCGACGGGTTCCGACCCGACCCGACCCGATCGGGTCGGATTTTTTAAAAAAAATTTCGGGTTCAGGTCGGGTAGGGTCGGGTTTTTTTTAAATGTACTGTTCGGGTCGGGTCGGGTCGGGTTTAGGGTGAAAAAAATCCGACCAGACCCGACCCGAAAAATATATATAATTTTATCCTATATATTTAGGGATAATTACAATAATGTCCCTCTATATATAATTTTTTTCAATTAAGTCACTGTTTTCATTGAATAAATTTTTTTTATTATTATTTCGGGTCGGGTCGGGTCGGGTCGGGTTTCTAAGTCATATATTCGGGTCGGGTCGGGTCGGGTGAAACCTTAATTTCGTCGGGTCGGGTCGGGTCACGGGTGAAAAACCCTTTCTTCTCGGGTCGGGTCGGGTGGCCCAAAAACCCGACCCGACCCGACCCATTGCCATCCCTAGTTTCATCTCCTAAACATCATTTCTAATCAACTACAACAAATTACATATCAATTTCAATTCAAATCCAATCTTTCCATAAAAACCTAATTAACCAAACCTTGCTTCAACCGTTTGCAATTGTTTTTAATCATCATACAAGCTTGTAAATGAATAAACCATACCACTAACATCAAAATTCATCCTTAAATCATTAAAAATCAACTTCCCCTTCATCCAACATATTCATGAAACTAAGGATTTAAGCAAGGAAAGTATGAATAATTGGTACCAAATGATAGAGAATTTCATGGAGATTAATTCTCTATTTCATGTCTTAATCCAAAAATCAAGTAATTAAGCTTGAAAATGAAAAATAATTTTTTTCTTACCTTGAAGAAGACTCACGGCATAGAGGTTGAAGAAGAACAAAGTTTCATGGATTTTCTACTTAAAAATCTAATACGCTTGTCTTATAATCCAATTAAATGAATTAAAAATTCATTTAATTAAAAATTACCAATTTACCATTAGTAAATCATTATAATTACTACCATGCCATTACCATGATATCATTCCTTACATCATCAAATTCAAACATGGACAAAGATTTTCTCATATTCTAATTTGCCCTTGTATTATTCCAAAAATTACAATATTACCATTTTAATCTAACATTCCTGATTTAACATGGAAACCAACTTAAATCCAATTAGACAAGTTAAATTCTACTGGTAAAAAATATGGAAATAAAATTATTAACCTTATACTGTCATCCTTCAAATTTTCCTAAATTTTGGATTTGATTTGATTATCCAAATATTTTACTCAACTTTATCACTTTATAGCTTTTTAAGATAAATTTCGGATAAAAATATGATTCTTAAGAAAATGTCATTCTCGGGGGTGAACTATTCATTTACGATATAAAATTTTTCTATAAAATTACCATTTTGGTCTTGAACTTTTCATAAATTTATTCTTTGACCACTAAACTTTCAAAATTTTGGGGCATTACATATGTGTCCACCCTAAAAAAATATTTCTGGATCCGCCACTACAAGCCTGTACTGAGCAAAGGAAGCCCTCAAAGCTGGATACTTTTGGTAGATTGGGTTTGAAGGGAACACTAAAATACACTTCGTGTTAGGAAATAAACCGAGTACAAGTAATTTCCCTATAACCAGATTAGTGAGAATGCAAAATAAAAGCGGAAAAATAATACCCGAAATTGATAACAGAGTTCAGCCAATTGTGCTTACGTCTCCAGACTACTGCAGATCTTTTACTAAGAGAGACAATTTGCAGGTGTTTACAAAACACTCACTACTCACAAGAAAGCTCTCTATTATTGGGAGGAAGAAATGATTTTTGGGATGATTTTGAAGCTAAATGAGCTAGGGTATTTATAGTTGAAACTTAGGGACTAATCTTTGAAAATACCCTAAAGTGCAATGACTCAATTTTGTAATTATACCTATTACAAAATATTAAACAAATTTGCAGCCCATGTGTTTGCCAAAATTCAATAATTTTGGCTGCCTAAATTCCAGCTGCCCAAGTTTGAATTCAACAAAATTCAGCTTCAACAAATTCAACTTTGAATTTTCAACTTTGAATTTTCAACAATCTCCCACTTGAAGATTGATTTTAATCTGTCTTCACACCTTGATCAATACAACAACATTTCTGGTCTTGTTATTCTAGCATGCCAACTGAAGCTGAACACAACTTCAGTTTGTTCGTAGTCACCGTCTTTGTCAACATGTCTGCTGGATTTTGAGCTCCACTGATCTTTTCATGTTTCAAAATCCCATCTTCCAGAAGAGACCGGATAAAATGATATCGCAATTGTATGTGCTTCGTCCTGGAATGAAAAGACGGATTATTCGCTAGATGGATAGCACTTTGACTGTCGCAATACAAGACATTGTTTTCTTGTTTCTTTCCTAACTATTCCAAGAAACTTTGAAGCCAAACCATCTCCTTGCTGGCTTCCGTAACAGCGACATATTCCGCTTCAGTTGTGGAGAGAGCAACTATCTTTTGTAGTTGAGAAAACCAACTCATTGCAGTACCTCCTAGAGTATAGACATACCCTGTAGTGCTCCTTCTGATGTCAACATTTCTGGCTAAGTCAGCATATACATAGCCTGTCAGTATCGTATCTCCACCTTTGAAACAAAGTGTTTTATTTGTAGTACCCCGCAGATATCTAAGGATCCATTTGACAGCTTCTCAGTGTACTTTGTCAGGATTATTCATGTACCTACTAACAACTCCCACTACATGAGCAATATCTGGTCTGGTACAAACCATGACATACATCAGACTTCCAATTGCTGAGGCATACGACACCTTCACCATGTGTGCACGTTCTTCCTCCGTCTTTGGTGACTGTTCTTTGGAGAGTCTAAAATAAACACCTAAAGGTGTACTTACTGGTTTAGTATCTTACATGTTAAACCTGTAGAGTACTTTGTTGATGTACTCAGCCTGTGATAACATCAAAGTCCCCGACTTTGTGTCTCTCTTGATCCTCATCCCAAGAATCTGCTTTGCTGCACCCAGATCTTTCATTGCAAACTGCTTCGACAATGTTTGCTTCAAGTTTATAATCTCTTTCATGTCTGAGCCTGCAACGAGCATGTCATCAACGTACAACAATAAAATAATGAAGCTATTGTCGAGCCTCTTGATGTAGCAACAATGATCTGCTTGGCATCTGGTAAAACCACTGCTACTCATGAAGCTATCGAATTTCTTGTACCACTGTCTAGGAGCTTATTTTAAACCATACAAGCTCTTCTTCAACCTGCATACCAGGTTTTTCTTGCATGCCTCTATGAATCCTTCTGCTGCCTCATATAGATTTCTTCCTCCAAATCACCATGAAGGAAAGCTGTCTTTACATCTAACTGCTCAAGATGTAGATTTTCTGCAGCTACAATTTTCAACACCAGTCTGATAGTAGACAGTTTCACGACTGGAGAGAAAATTTCATTGTAGTAAATACCTTCTTTTTGCTGAAAACCTTTGACAACCAATCTCGCTTTGTAACGTTTGCTCCCATCATGCTCTTCTTTGATCCTGTAAATCTACTTGTTGTGAAGCGCTTTCTTGCCTGGTGGTAATTCAGCTAATTCTCACGTCTGATTTGACATAAGCGAGTCCATCTTATCTTTCATGGAAGACTCCCACTTGATTGAATCCTCCACTTGCATTGCTTCATCATAGCACTCTGGTTCACCATTGTGAGTCAGCAACAAGTAGTGCAAAGAAGGAGAATACCATTGGGTTGGTTTAGAAATTCTAGAGGAGCGTCTTAGTTCCGGTGTGCATGGTTCTTCTTGAACTGCTTCAGGACTGATCTGAACATCATTTCCAGAAATCTCCTCGAACTCAGCAAATTCCTTTGTTTCAGCTTTGGTATTTGAACTACTTGATTCTACAGTTGACATGTCTTTGTACATCATATTCTCATTGAAAATGACATCTCTGCTTCTGATGATCTTCCAATTTTCATAGTCCCAAAACCGGTAACCGAACTCATCACCGTCATAACCAACAAAGGCACATTTGTTGGACTTAGCATCAAGTTTACTTCTTTCAGCAGAGTCTATATGTACATAAGAAATACAACCAAACACTCTTAAATGTGAAATGTTTATTTCTTTCTTGCTCCAAACTTCCTCTAGTATTCTGCCATCCAAAGGAACTGAGGGCCCACGGTTGATCAGGTAAGCTGCAGTGTTGATAGCTTCAGCCCATAGAAATTTGGGTAATCCGGCATGTATCATCATGCTTCTGGCACGTTCATTCATAGTTCTGTTCATGCGCTCTGCTACGCCATTCTGATGCGGTGTCATAGGAACTGTTGTCTCCATCTTGATCCCATTGTTTGCGCAGAAATCTCTAAATCTCCTATTTTTGTACTCTCCTCCATTGTCAGACCTCAACCGCTTGACTTTCAGACCAGTCTCATTTTTCACCATGGCCTTCCATTTTCTGAAGGTATCAAAGGCTTCTGATTTCTTCTTCAGAAAATAAACCCACACCTTCCTTATAGAATCATCGATGAAGGTGACATAATATAATGAGCCTGCAAGAGATGGAACTGGAGATGGTCCCCATACATCAGTATGAACCAACTCTAACTTTTCAGCCTTGGGTGTCTTACCAATCTTTGCAAAGCTGACTTTCTTTTGTTTGCCAAAGATGCAATCCTTGCATAGTCCGATATATATATTATTTAGATCCGGCAACTTCCCCTTTGAAAAAAGTGTCTTTATCCCTTTCTCACTCATATGGCCAAGCCTTTGGTACCATAGGTTTGATTTTCCATCAGCATCTGCTACTGCAATGATATTCTCTAAATTTGAGGTTATATAGAGAGTACCAGTTTTCTTACCACGAGCAATGACGAGTGCTCCTTTGGTAATCTTCCATTCACAGCCTAAAAAGGTTGTACTATATCCTTCTCCATCAAGCTGTCCTATAGAAATCAAATTTCTTTTGAGGCTAGGAATATGTCTCACTCCTTTCAGCGTCCAGGTGGTCTGGTTTGGCAACTTTAATCGGATGTCTCTTTTTCCGACGATCTTCAAGGTTTCATCACTGGCTAGATGAACATTTCCAAAATCACAACTGACATAGTTCTCCATGATTTCTCGGCATGGGGTGGAGTGGAAAGATGCCCCTGAATCCAAGATCCATGATTCAATCGGAGTGTTGACGCTTAGAATCATGGCATCACATGTCTCCTCTGTCATGTTGGCAGATTCATGTGCACCGGTATCTTTCTTCAGTGCTCGACAATCTCTTTTAAAGTGACCATTCTTGCCACAATTATAACAGGTAAAATTTTTTTTTTCATGTTCTTGATTTGCCCCTTCTGGATTTCGATCTGCCACGATTTGAATTTCTTTATGAAGTTCTCCCTCTGGACTCCATGTGCAAGGCTGAGGAGGTTGATGCTTCACCCGATTCTCTCCGTCGAATTTCTTCGCTCAGTACCAGATCCCGAACATCGTCGAATTTCAATTTACTATTTCCCGAAGAGCTGCTAACAGTTGTAACAGTAGCATTCTAACTGTCTGGTAGAGATGATAAGAGAATTAAAGCTCGAACTTTATCATCTAATTCAATTTCCACTTAACTCAACTGGGTTGTGATTGTGTTGAGTTCATTTAGGTGTTGTGCCATCGATGTCCCTTCCGTCATCCGCAAATTGAATAATCGCCTCATCAAGTGCACTTTGTTTGAGGCTGATGGCTTCTCATACATACTGGAGAGAGCCGCCATAAGACCCGCCGTGGTCTTTTCCTTTGCTATGTTGAAAGCAATATTGCGGGATAACGTCAGTCGAATAACTCCGAGGGCTTTTCTGTCGAGAAGAGCCCAGTCTTCATTCTTCATGTCTTCTGGTTGCTTTCCTGAGAGAGGTTGATATAGATTTTTCTGGTACAAAAAATCTTCGATTTGCATCTTCCAAAAGCCAAAGTCCGCACCATCGAACTTTTCAATTTTCAACTTCCCTTCATCTGCAGCCATCGCTCCCACTCGAATTTGATTTCGTTTGGATCGTTTCTGATAATTCTTGCGAACCACCGTGTATTAGAACACCTCCGTCGACAAACTCGTATCATCGACAAAATTTTTACTATTCACGAAATTCACGTGAATAGTAATGAATAGTAACATCACAAAAAATTGACAAAATTCACAACCAAAAGCTCTGATACCAGTTGTTAGGAAATAAACCGAGTACGAGTAATTTCCCTATAACCAGATTAGTGAGAATGCGAAATAAAAGCGGAAAAATAATACCCGGAATTGATAACGGAGTTCAGCCAATTTGCTTACGTCTCCGGACAGCTGCAAATCTTTTACTAAGAGAGAAAATTTACAGGTGTTTACAAAACACTCACTACTCACAAGAAAGCTCTCTAGTATTGGGAGAAAGAAATAATTTTTGGGATTTGAGATTTGAAGCTAAATGAACTAGGGTATTTATAGTTAAAACTTAGGGACTAATCTTTGAAAAAATCCTACAGTACAATGACTAAAGTGAATTTACCCATTCCTATTTTCAACAAACTTTACCAAACTTTGAAAAACATTTTTAAAAGAAACATTTACCAAACTTAACATTCTCAGTATATTTACATGCAATTCCAACATTGAAGCAAAGATAGCAGCAGATCAGATATGTGTAATTTAGTAAGTCAACAAATCGTAACTTACAAATTGGACTCCGGTGTCATTAAGGATTCCAACACCAGCCGAAGCAAAGTTGGCACCAACAAGCAGCTTTTTCCCGTTAAAATCTGGGCTCAAATATGGCAATGGTGATTCCGATAGGCCAATTTGCTTACCTGCAAACCACACAAATAAACATATTAACAGGAGGATTTAAATCGCAGTCACGGCTAACAAATATTAGAAACTTAACCAATGAGGTCTGGGATGTTAAGGCCATTAGAGAAACGGCCGGTGGGTTGTCCCATCGGGTAATCAATGCCGTAAGGTGGCGAATCGGCACGAGCCGTGGTTGGAGGTAATTATTGTTGCCACTGTCGACAAGCAAATCACCAAAAATGAAGAAAGCTCGAGGTTCGGCAACGGTGGCAATTCACCCAAAGATCATTGTTAACAAAGCCAAGACCATCGCCGAAGCCGAAGGAGCCATCGATATTATCGTAAGAAACCAAAGAAGACTTGTATGGGAACAAGAGAAGAATGAGATTGCCTTTTTATAGATCTGGAATTTAAGCCACCATTGAATTAAAGAGAAGTTGTTTTAGCTGAACATAACTTATACCAACTTTTGCCACCTTTGTCACTGAATTCATTGCCTAGTGTTGCAATTTTCTTGATGATGTTCTGTCTGTAAAGGTAACTGGGAACACAATAGGGTTTTCAATGATATGAACTTAGGTATACAAGTGTGGCCTATGGGGCTGATAAAACCCGACGTCAGAATTATGATTAATCATTAAGAAATGAAAAGCATTTGAATTTATCAGGTGACCTTGTTCTTAAAAAAGTATTGTTCATTTAAGAGATTTGGAATTCGAGCAATTGCATTTGTATACATTATCAACAATTAAAAAATATTTCCAACAATTATCATCTTGGAAAATTATAATCAATAGATGATTGTTTCTTAATATAAAAAACAATGTCCGGTGACACTCAAACAAACAACACAAACAACTATAATCAAGACAACATCTAACCCGTGTGATATTAGACTATCTAGATACACAATATTTGATATGTTGAGGCAGTGAGAATGAACATTGATACTTGGTATTTGATATGGACTAAGACAATAAGATTCAGTATGGCGGCAATAAAAGTAAGCATGTATACTTGATAATTAAGGAAATGAGAATGAGTGTGGGTACTGAGAATGAGTGTGGGTACTGGATATCTGATTGTCAAACAAAAACAACAATCATTCTATGGATAACTCAACTCTATATGTGATATATATCTATTTCTTAAACATATTCATTCTAAATATTTTTTTAGAATTCGTTAATTTTATTATATAAAAAAAGAAATATTCAAAATTATAATAAAGATTTACGATCATAATCGTAAACTAAACACTTAATTAGGATATTTTTATACAAGGAGAATGTTAAAAAAACCTAATAAAATACTCGAATAAAAGATAAATACAAACAGATCTGGCCGCATCAGCAAACAAACCACAAAATAGGATCAAGCTATTAAAAGACAATCGGCAAATCGCAAATCAGAGTAGAGTGACGTGAGAAAACTATTCATGAATGTAAATCGTGTATCCAAATCTAATCAAATGATCCAAAATAGGAAAAATCAACATGATAACAAATAATCTTTATATTAATTAGTCGTGACGGTGTTAAATTCAATCCTGAAAAAAAGTTAAACAAAACAACAATTAAATGACTGAAAAGTGCTAAAAGATTAAAAAAAACATGTCATAAAGATTAAAAAATCATAACATAAAAACATAATTATTTTAAACTGAAAAAATAAGAAAAAATAAAGATAAAATATAAAAAATAAAAAATAAAAAATTCTGATGGTGAACGGCCAGCACCAAAGCTAGTGCTGTCGCCGCCGCCTGTGACTGCTATCAAAGAAAGAAAAAAATAAAAATGGGGGCACTGATAAAAGGGCGAAGGAAACTAGGACAAAAATCAATACCCGCTACATCAATATTGATATTAAATAATTTTGTGGAATTCCAATGAGGCTTGTTCAACAGGTAGCTTGATTTATCCGAGAAACCCAACTCCGTTACTCTGAATTCGAGCCTAGTACCCCGTAACCACGATCTCAACCACCTCATTAATCTTTATCTTGGTGACGGAAGCTCTTCACTTATTAATCGACAAAGAAGTAGAGAAAGGAAAGATAGAAGGCATTCAAAGCATTGTCCCTGACATTTCTATTTCCCACCTTCAATTCTCGGATGAAACAATCTTATTTTTAAGACATGAGGAGTGATGTATAGCAAACGTAAAGCGTCTTAGTTTTGTAAAGGATCGATACTCGTGAAAAAAAGATCGTTCCTTCACTACGTGCTTTATGAAAAATTGTAAAATTACATTCATTAAAGGTCTTAAGTATGTTTAAGTCTTAGTTTGATCCCAGGATGTTGGTTTAAGTTCATAATAGTCCAGAAATTGAATTGTTAATTAATATTAGACCTAAACTTGGAATTTGATGAGACTTGTTCTATCACACTTTAATACACTGAATGACACAATAATGAGGTCAATTGCATGTTTCCTGATACAACTTTTGCATTGTTTACATTTTAGTCCATAGAAATGCATGTTCAATTAGATCCTTGTTTGAAGTCTGATTAATCTGGAAATTTGCATGCCATTAATTAAGGATTGATAATAAATATTGGTAATCTTATTTTAGTATTTTAACTTTGAATTATTTGATTATGTGAATTGACTATGTTAGTTAACAACATGTATTTTGCAATGTATCAATATTTAAATGATGTTGGATTGTTGTTATTCATCCGTTGTCACGTGTTACATTATGTATGTTTTAAATTTGAATGCTTTCGTATAGTACATATACTTTAGGATTTTTGTTTTGTATGAAAAGTTCAAAAACTAATGTATGTTCAAGTATCCGAGTTATTCTTCGTGATCGGGTATGGGGTGTTATATTTTGTGGTATCAAAGCGTAGGATATGAAAAGATTGATGATGTTATGTGTTTGCATGTCAGGGTAGAAAATGGGAACCACATTGCCACATTTGGTTTGAAAATTTTTGTAGGTATTGCCTTGATCATTGGTGCGCTTCTTACATTGTTTAAATGTGTAGTGTTTAGCCTAGTTATGATGACGCCGCGTCGTGCTTTTCTAAGTGTTTCTGAGGGTAGTTGCCCTACCACTAGAGAAAATGCAATAGAGATCGGAAGTGGTGTCAACTGACCCCCACTTGTGGCTCCACAATCGAATCCTCATGTCAATGTGTTGACTAAGGTAATTATCGGTGTCCTTTGTCGAGTCATCCTTGATGGTCACTTGTTTTCATTTGTTTATGTTCATTTATGTTAATTTGTTCGTTTATTTTTATTCGTTTATGTTTGTTTATGTTCGTTCATTTATGTTTAACTCAATCTCTCTATACTCATTTAAAATATTAAGGCCCAATAAATTTTAATCTAATACCCGTTAATATTTTAAAATTCTATTAATTTTAATTCAAATAAAAAAACCCAAAATAATTAAATAAAATATAATCCTAAAATTTGTTAGGAAAGAAGAAAAAATCTATTTTCAAATCTTAATATTATCTCTCACGCCTTACTTTATTTGGTCTTTGTCCACTGGTGTCTAACACTCTTAACTGAATTACCGGAGACGACTTAGTCAGAGCCTCAAAATAAATCCTTTTCAAGACTTCGAGATCTTCTTAGCATCCTAAGTTCTTCACATATTTTTCAAAGGTTAGATATTTTATATTTTTCTAAATAAAATTTTTAAACTTTTTAGGGTTTGTAATTTATCTTTTTCAAAATTAGATGTATGCAATATAGAAGAATTTTACATGGGTTTACCTCTTTTAAAACTACTCAATTTTACATGAGCTCAATTTTATATATTGATCTTTGATGGATATCTTAGTTAGGGTGAATGACTACTATTGGTGTTGTATATAAAATCAATAGCAACTTGTTTATCTCATTATCTGTTTGGATTCTCAGTAGTTTTATTTCTTACAAAGTTTAAATAAAAAATATTTACTTCTTCAATAATTAATATAGAGATAGGAAAGGGGGTAAACTGACTATGATTAATTTTATAAATTAGCCTATCTTGTTTTTAAGTCCAATGTAGAAAAACCACCTAATTATTCTTAATGATCGAAGTTAAATTTGTTGAAAAAAATAAACATCAAAGTGAGTACAATTATCAGCTCTTCATTTAAATAATGAGGACAATTTGATGTTAAAATTTAGAAACAATGTTTTCCAAAGCATGTCAAGTGTCAACTAACCAAAACAACTCGTTTCTTGTTGTTTTCAACTCTCACCAACTCATTTTACATTTATTAATGTAGACTAATACAACAGTAAACGAACATGAAAAATTGAGATGAAAAAATGATATAGTTTAGACTATATCATTTTACATTTATTAGTGTAAACTAATACAATAATAAATGTCATGTTCGTTACTTTTTCTTATCTTGTTGTGTTGTATGTCATATGTTAGCTATTTATTTTCTTATGTTGTAATTTTTTGTGACAGATTACCAAACACAAATCGTTCACTTAAATGGTTTCGTTGAAACAAAAGGAGTTAATCAGCAGGTAATCCATGATTGTTTTATATTAATCTTTTAGTTATAGTTTTCTTGTTAATGCTAACATTTATTAATTCTTGAACCACATATGTCTGATGTTTCTTGTAGGGGTCCATTCCCATTTCATGACGATCAATATTTAGACAATTATTCCCCACTTGAATCAATCGAATTTGAATCAAGTGAAGACACTCCAACCATGAAAAATACACAATGTTCTGATATTATTGTTACTACAGCTGATAATGAAGAAATTGATACAATTACTACAATTGGTGCAGAACAAGTTGATACAACTAACTATGAAGAACAAACTCCACTCACTAAAAGGAAGAGAAAAACACTTCGGAAGTTTGGGAACATTTTCTTTTGGTTAATTTGCCTGATGGAACTGAATTGTGTGAGTGCATCTACTGTGGAGAAAAGATCAATAAATTCAAACATGGAACCATCACACTGCTACATAAGCATATTGGTGATTGCCCAAAGATAAAAGCGATGAATAGAGGTCAATTAAATTTAAAAGTGTTCCTTGGCAAATTAGATTCTTCAACTATGGTTTAAAATTGGAAGTTTGATATTGCGAGGATGAAAGAGGTTATTTCCCACATGATCATGGTTCATGAGTTACCCTTTAATTTTGTGGGGTATGAACTGTTTAATGATGTAATGAAAGAAAAAAAATACATGATTTAATAAGATCTCACGTGCATTTGTTAGATAAGATTATGTTTCCAGTTATAAGATTGGAAAGAAAAGAGTTCAAAAACTGTTACATACTATCAAGTGTGTGAGCATCACTACAAATATGTGGACATCGACTCAAAACATCCATTACATGGTAGTTACATGTCATTTTGTAGATTCTGGTTTCAAGCATCACAAATGCATATTAAGTTTTGTTGATATGCATCCACCATATTATGGAGTTTGTATCTATGATTCTCTCTTTAAGTGTCTAAAAGAGTGGAATATTGAGACAAATGTGGCTTTTTTGATAATTGACAATGCTAAGACCAATGATGTGATGGCTAGGAAATTGATGAAAATTTTGAATCTTAAGAAAAAAACTTGTTGTTGGTGGAAAATTGTTTCATGTGTGGTGTTGTGTACATATTCTTGATTTGTTAGTTCAAGATGGTCTTGGAGAAATTGAAGAAATAATTCATAATGTTCGTAAGAGTGTTAAACATGTGAATGCCTCTCTAGGTCGATTGCATATCTTTAGTGAACTCACCAAATAACTTTCAATGTCAAAGAAGCATTTGATTTTAGATATTACCACTCAATGGAATGCTACATATGCTATGTTGTCTACTGCTTTGGAGTTCAAAGAAGTGTCTATAAATTATGTTGATCGAGAATCTACATACATTACTTTGCTAAGAGAGAAAGACTGGAAAAAATCGAAGAGGTTTGCTCATTTTTGGCACTTTTCAATGAAGCTACAAAAAATGTTTCAGGTATTATTTGATTTCTTTTATTGATTTTTAATACAAGTCATTTTTCATGTAATATTTCTTTTTTTATTTTATAGGTTCTAAATATCCTACCTCTAATTTATTTCTAAGTAAATTGTTTGGGATAAAAAAAGCATTGAATGCAGTAGTTTTAGATAGAAGTGATTACATGGTAGCTATAGCCTTGAAGATGAAGAAAAAATTTGACAAATATTGGGGTACTTATAATTTTTTTTATTTCAATTGGTATCGTTTTAGATCCCAGGTGTTATACAACAAACGTTGACCTTATTACATGCAGTAGTGAATTTTATTTCAACGAATTAAATACCATTGTGATTTATTAGTTTAAAAAGTCCTAACTCCCTATTATTGCTACATGCTTTAGTGAATTTTCTATCGCAATAGTTGTTGTTTTTATATTGAAAAAAAAACTGATAGTGTTCTTGTTTTTTTATTCTCCCCAATTGACTTATTCTTCAAAAGAAAATATTATTGGTTGTTGTATGAAATAAAAATTATGTAATTGCTGGAATTTTATTTTTCTATTTGTTGTGATTTTCTCTCATTTATTGATAGTGTTCTTGTTCTTTCTCTCATTGGTGAAATTTTCTTTTAATAATATTATTTGAGTTCAAATAATGCCATATTCTCCCCTATGTATAATAAAATTAAATTGTTTGAGTTTTCTTTTTGTTACATTATTTTATTTCAATTGTTTTCATTTTTTTCCATCAGGTATAAAATGAAATTGCTTGAATTTTCTTTCAATGCAATTTCTTCACATGATGAGGCTCTTAGACAAATTCAAATAATTCGAGATACTTTACATGAGTTGTACCAAGAATATGTTGAGGCACATAAAGTAGCAAATGTTGTTTCGTCTACTAGAACTGACGAGAGTTAAGGTGTTAGCACTGATGGTACTTCTAAAAGTGGTTTTAGCTCATTGACCATTCGACTTGGTAAAGATATCAAAACTGAAAAAACCAAATATGACCAAAATATTAGAAGTGTTGATAATTTTGCATCTGTAAAGTCATAGTTGGATAATTATTTAGAAAAAGAGAGTTTACATTGGTGAAATTGGTGTATATTTTGATGCATTGGGATGGTGGAAGGAGAACAATCTTAAGTTTAGGATTTTGTCCAAAATGGTTGTTGATATCTTGGCAATTTTGGTCATAACTGTTGCTTCTCAATATGCTTTCAGTGCTGGAGGGAGGGTTATTGATCTGCATCATTCCTTTTTAGGAACTAAGATGGTAAATATGCTTATTTGTAAAGTTTATTAGTATCGTCAATACTATAGGTTGGAGGTTGGAGAAAAGTAAAAACAATGTATTTTTAATGTTTTAAATTTTGATATATTTAATTTTACAATCACTAATAGGTTCTTGATTTTTGGTTTGTTTTAGCAAAATGATGATATTATATCTGTTGAGCTTCCTTAAAGAATGAGGATGAATGAATTGGTATAACTTTGTTACTTTAATATTTTTTCTTTTGTTATAACTTATTTAATTTAATGTAATTTTATTTGTTTAGTTATGATCAGGATGAATGGTGAATTAACAATTGTTCATGAATGCCAGTTGAAGATTGTTGAAGACGTTTGAATTTTAAGAAGATCATTTTGTTAAACACTTTAAGACTTTAACTTTATTATTTTCATGTAGCTTATTTATTATTTATACACGTTTTTGTCATACTCAAAAAATTAACTATGGAGTTGCAACTTATACTAATGAATTTTATGTGATTATTATTATTGTGGTTTTTGTTCATTTATGTTTGTTTGTTTTGTTCATTTATGTTTGGTTACGTTTGTTTATGTTCATTTATTTCGATTTATGTTCTTTTACGATTATTCATTTGTGTTCATTTATGTTAGTTTGTGTTCGTTTACGTTCGTTTATTTTGTTCATTTACATCCATTCGTTTATGTCCGTTCATTTGTGTTTGTTTATCATTTAAATGAACGAACATGAATAAAAATGAACAAGCTACATTCCTTAATGAACGGACATGAACAAATAATTTTTTGTTCTCTTATGTTCGTGTTCGTTCGTTTGTTAGATTAAAGTTAAATGAACGAACATATACATACCCTTGTTAAAGTTCTTTCGGTTTACAAGCTTAGTTCCCAGAGTCTTCAAGTGAAGAGAGGTCGAGGTTTTGATCATCATGATTCACGTTAGAGATAGCTTGGTATAGTGACTACTCCAGCAGGTGGTTGGTAGTAGTCTCCACTCTATTCGACTTGTAACAAGAGGTACGTGGGTGATTGTTGGCGTCTCATTGAAGGTTGTTTTTGATATGGAGATATGGACCATCAGTTGAGGGATTATTTAAAAAGAGTTGAGAGTCGCGATGATACTCCCATTTCGGCCAAATGAGGTGGGCATGTTGGTGGTCCAATGGGTCAGACTCGTGGTAGATACTGAGGTCGTGCTGGTGTAGCTAAGAATGACAGTCCTGGCAGAGTGTATGCGATTTATAAGCCTTGGGATTGTATTCTAACAGATGTGATCACATGTACCTTTCTGTTAGAATCTTTTTCTTTGCTCGCTTTAATAGATTTTGATTCTACATATTCTTATATCCTTAATAGTTTAACGAGTCAGTTGAGTGTTCTTGTTAGTGTTAAGAAAGTGGGTTTGGTAGTCACCAATGCGTTAAGAGAGAGTGCACTCGTGGATTGAGTGCACTCGTGGATTGAGTGTACCTGAGGTCTTGAACATGTCAGATAGAGTTGAGTTTATGGTTATCGGTGAAATACTGGATTTGTTTGTTCAAATGTGGTGTTAGTCTTGGATATAAGTAAGATGTTAGGTCACGGATGTGAGGCGTTCTTGGACTATGTTCTTAATCCGAGTGGTAGAGAGTTACATGTGCAGGATATTTAGACGGTTAAAGATTTTCTTGATGTTTTCCCTGAATAGCTTCTAAGTATGCCACCGAATCATGAGGTAGAGTTTTGCATTGAAACTTATGTTAATTTAACTCCTGTGTCTATTGCTCCCTATTGTATATAACCTAAGAATTCGAAAGAGTTAAAGGCATAGTTGCAAGAGTTGTTGGATCGAGGATTTATTCGTCCGAGTATTTCTCTATGAGGTGCTCATGTTTTGTTCATTAAGAAGAATGACGATATGATGCATATGTGTATCGATTATCATTAGTTGACCAAGTTGATGATTAAGAATCAATATACTTTACCGAGAATCGATGACTTATTTGAGCAATTTTGAGGTGTTAATGTATTTTCTAAGATTTACTTGCATTTAGGGTATTATTAGATTAAGGTTAGTGATCCAGATGTGATGAAGACTACTTTCTGGACGTGCTATGGTCACTATGAGTTCTTGGTAATGTCGTATGGGTTGACAAATGCGCCTGCTGCATTCATGTATCTAATGAATAGTTTGTTTTATCCATATCTTGATCATTTTGTGATGGTGTTCATCGATGATATTTTGGTGTATTCATGTTCAGAGGAAGATCATGATTCACACCTTAGGGTTGTCTTAAAGGTGTTAAGGAGAAGACATTATATGCGAAGTTTTTGAAGTGTGAGTTTTGGTTGAGTGAGGTAGCATTCTTTGGTCATGTTGTTTCAGTTGAGGGTATTCGGGTTGATCTGAATAATTCACACCTTAGGGTTGTCTTAAAGGTGTTAAGGAGAAGACATTGTATGCGAAGTTTTTGAAGTGTGAGTTTTGGTTGAGTGAGGTAGCATTCTTTGGTCATGTTGTTTCAGTTGAGGGTATTCGGGTTGATCTGAATAAGATTAATGTGATAGTTGAGTGGAAGTACCTTAGAGTGTTACCGAAGTTTGTTATTTTCTTGGGTTAGCTAGGTATTATCGTTGTTCGCGGAAGGTTTTTCCCTTATTACAACTCCTTTAATGAGGTTGTTGCAGAAGAATGCCAAGTCTGAATGGACGGAACAAAGGCAAAGTAATTTCGAGAAGTTAAAGTTGCTGTTAACGAAGGCTTCTTCTTTGGTGTCGCCAGTGTCTGGAAAAGATTTGTGGTGTTTAGTGATGTGTCTATTACAGGTCTTGGGTGTTTGTTGATGCAAGACAGTAGGGTAGTTTCTTATGAGTCGAGGCAGTTGAAGGTGCATGAGTGTAATAATCCATCCATGATTTGGAGTTGACTATAGTAGTGTTTGCGCTTAAGATTTGGTTTCACTACTTGTATAGTGAGAGATGTGTCATTTACAATGATCACAAGAGTCTCAAGTAGCTCCTTACTCAGAAGGAGTTAAATTTGAGGCAAAGGTATTAGGTTGAGTTATTAAAGAATTATGATTGTTTGATTGAGTATCATCCGAGGAAAACAAATGTGGTTGCTGATGGTTTAAGTCTTAAGTCATTGGGTGAGTTGTTGGCTTTATTTGCAAGTTTGAGTTTGTCTAAGGATGGAGCATTAGTCGCGATATTAGAAATTAGGTCTATGTGGTCGTAATGTGTTCATGATTTTCAAGCTAGTGATAGGAAGTTAGAAGCAAGGTTGCAGCTTGCGAGAGATGGTGCAAGTGGTGATTTCTCGTTAAATTCCTAGGGTGTATTGTTTTTTTGAGGTAGGTTGTGTGTGCATGTGGATTTGAATTTAAGGAGTGAAATTTCCTTAGAGGCACATAGTGGATTGTTTGCAATGCATCCGGGAAGTACGAAGATGTATCAGGATTTACATGAGTTGTATTGGTGGCTGGGGTTAAAGCGTGCGATTGTTGAGTTTATGGGGAGATGTTTGTTTGACAGCATGTAAAAGATGAGCATTAGTGTCCTTCGAGTTTACTTCAGCAAATTAGTATTCTGGAGTGGATGTGAGAGCATATTACGATGGTTATTGTGTAGATTTTTCGTTGACGCCGTCAAAGAAGGATTCTATTTGGGTGATTGTCGATCGTTTTTCTAAAAGTGCACATTTTTTAGTGGTGAGAATAACGTTTACATTGCAGAGGTTAGCGGAGTCGTATGTAGTGAAGATAATGTGGTTGTATGGTGTTTCGTTGTCGATTATTTCATATTGGGATCCATGTTTTACGTCGAGGTTTTAGAAGAGTTTGTATGAGGCTTTAGGTTCGAGGTTTAATCTCAGTACGACTTATCCTCAGTAGATGGATGGTCAGTTGGAGCATGTGATTCAAGTATTGGAGGACATGCTTCAGGCTTGTGTATACACTTTTATGGTTCTTAGGAGCTCTATTTTTCGTTGGTAGAGTTTGCTTATAATAATAGTTATTAGGCGAGTATTCAAATGGCATCGTTTCAGGCATTGTATGGGCGTAATTGTTGTACTCCTTTATGTTGGTTTGAGTTGAGTGAGAGGCGGTCTGGATCTAGTTTAGGATACGAAAGATAAGGTTAAGTTGATTTTGGAGCATTTAATGGTGCTTTTGATCGGCAAAAATCTTACGATTATTTAAAGCGTCGTGAGATTGAGCATACCATGGATGATTTTGTGTTCTTGAAGGTGTCACGTTGGAAGGTGTTACGTTTTTGATTTAACGATAAGCTTAGTTTGAGGTTTATAAGACCATCTGAGGTGTTAGAGCACGTTGGTCATGTTGTGTATTGTCTTAGGTTGCCTCCTGAGCTTGAATGAATTCACGATGTGTTCCATGTTACGTAAGTATCTGTCGAATTACGACGGATAAGGTTGAGTTTCGTGCTGATATTTCTTATGAGGAAGAGCCGATTAAGATTTTAGTTAGTGATGTGAAAATGCTTCGGAATAAGTTTGTTCCATTAGTGAAGGTGTTGCGGCGTAACCACAATATTGAAAAAGCAACATGGGAGACAAGAGTCGATGAGAGCTCAATATCCGCAGTTGTTCGACTAAGGTAATTTCAAGAACATAATTCTTTTTGGGGGGAGAGAGTTGTAATGTCCCAAAGTCTAAGTCGGTAGTTTAGTTCGGTAGTCGGGTTTTTTTGGATTTTCGTTAAAAAGTAATATTTTTGGTTTTTAAAATTATAGATATCAATATTGAATGGTTAAATAGTTTTTGAAATATTAAATGTGATTTATAATAATAATAAAATAAATATTACTTGAGTGACTAAATTGAATAAATTGGAAGTATGGATTTAGTGACTAAATTGTAAAGAGATCAGAAATCAAAATTTATGAAGCTATTTTTATTAAGGTTTGTGTTTAGTATTTTTCCCTCCAGGTTTAACCGTGTCTTTCATCTCATTTTCGCCAATTTTCTCATTTTCATTCATAATTTTTATTAATCGTTCTCTTCATTTTCTCATTCAAACAATATCGTATTTTCTCTCCAAAAATTCTCTCAATGCTCTCATATGGCCTAAACTATTCTCTTTCATTTTCTATTCATTTTTTGTTTATTCTTGCTCCTTTTATCTTGATATTTTCTCTGCAATCAAGATTGCAACATTCTCCTTTCTCTTTTTCGTTTCTTTATTGTCTTCTTTGGTGTTGCCATTGTTGATCTTCTTCTTCTCTTCATCTTCTTTTCCAGCATGGTAATTCTCTTTTCCAACAAGGTAATTCTCTTTTCCTTTGTTCATTTTGTGCTTCAATGATTAATAATCCAATGTGTTGATGATTTGATTAATCAATTCTTTTAAATGATGAATTTATGAATTAAACTTGATTTTCAGAGGCATTTAATTTGCTATTTCTCTTGATCACTTTTCAAGATTTTCTTGTGTTAGCTAAGGTTTTAATGATGGTATTATTATCATACTAAATCATTTTTTCAATATCATTTATTTTGGATAAAGAATTTTTCAAAACAAGCTTGATTTCAATGTTTTTCAAAAATATGAGAATTAGAGTTAATTGAGGTTATATATGAGGTTTTAGTTGTTGATATTAGTTGTTCTTGAAGAGAAGTACTGTCAATTGGATCGGAAGCTTGAAGAGTCTTTTCGATAAGGTTTTTGTTAATTTTGGTATTTTCACACTATATTAGAAACAAAAACTTCTGCTCTGTTTTGGTTGAGTTCTTGATGTGTTGTTTTGTTTTCCAATGTATTTGATGTGTTGATTGTAAAAAAAATGTACTAATGAAAAATGGATATATTAAAATTGACTAACATAAATAAATAAATAAATACAATATAATTATTGTGTCGTGTAATCACAGCCTTAAAGTAATTTCGCCCAGATTGGTGTAATCTCGAAAGTAGACCTTTTCCCCCAAGGTTAACATAGTTTTCCATATTTCGTACACCCGAAATAAGGAAATGGAACTCGCTTGGCATTGCTCTTTTCAAAGATAAAGAAGAAGATAATTGTAGAGAAAACAAGGAATTGGTGTATAAAATAATGAAGTATAGTTTGATATTTATAAGGAAACTATAAATGGTAAATCATTAATAAATAGAGGTGGTTATCATAAAATCTCAAAATACTCTTCAATTTCTTCCAAATATAGAAAAAATATTTTTTAAAAATATTTATTTTTTATTTAATTATTTGCATTATCCAATAACCCCCGCTAATGCAAATAAATAAAAGATTATTAAAAATGAGAAAAGTGCAACAACGAAATTAATCACTTAAGCACTAGTACTTATTAGATTTGAACTAGTACGTAGTGAAATAAGCAATTCTTCTCCTAAAAAGTGAACGAATCTTAAACTTGTTAAAATAGGAGTAAACTTATGGTACACGACTAATCTCAGATCCAATTTAGTACTGTGATAAATCAATCAATTTAGCCAATATACATCGGGATGCTAGTAAGTGCTCGAGAAAGACAACTCAATATCTTTCATAGAAGTTGGCTAGTTCTTCACATGTACGTAGGTGATTTCATAAAGTCTATCTCAATATAGACCACCCAAATAAGAGATATGAAATCATTAAGAGCATTTAGAAAGTCCAAACTCTTTTTTTTATAAAATCGGTGAATTCATCAAGTCCGTCTCACAAGGACAACCCCAATACTGGGATATGAGCTCATTAAGAGCATAAGACTCAACATCTCAAGTTAGTGAATTCATCAAGTCTGTCTCACTAGGACCAATCAAATCTTGAGCTATGAATTCATTGAGAGTGTAAAGCTTATCTTTTTACATCGGTGAATTTATCAATTCCTTCTTAGTAGGACTACCCAAAAATTGGGCTATAAATCTATTATGAGCAAAAACTCGTCATTATGCATATAAATTATTTTCTATAGAGATATATAACAATGTACATTGTGAGTCTTTCTATGGCTTCAATTGACCGCATTGAACTTAGAAGACTAAGTTGGGTGTCCACCATGAATTACTCAATCAAATGGGTTTAGGACCTATCCCCCTCGACAAATCATGAATCACTTTTCATATTAACTCTTAAGGTAAGGGATCAAATAAATTCTCTCCAATCCTCATGTACCTCAAAGTACTATCATTTTATTTGAAAGACTTATGTCTTATCCTTTTCATTATAGACATGGTTTTAAATTATTCACATGTTATCTCATGAGTCACGTAAAAAGACAAAGTATACCAAATTTTATCTTTTAGGGGAATTTTAATAAGATAGATTCCTAAGGCATTTAATCTCTTGTTTGACTAAGTCAATACTTTCATCTCAGACTCTATAGTAGAGCCATTAAAACAAATTTTCATAAGCTTTCACAAAAGTTGTTCTAGTTATATAAACATATGCCTACTAAAATTTCACATGTATCATTCAAAATTTATCTATTCTTATATGCAATACAATACCATAAAATCATTGCTTTATTTTAGACACCCTCACATATTATAATATTTATAGGGTAGAGAATTTTCAATTACCCCCGGATTCTCTAACCTCAAGATATCTATATTAATATCATACTAGACATGTAAATAATATTCTCTTTCAACTTTTACTAGAGTAAACTCAAACTAGATTTTAAATATAAAATCATAATCACATCTTGTTTACAAATATTTATATTTCTAAAAAACTTAACATACTAATTAATATGAATGCCTTCAAATTATGAAATTCCTTTAAAATGTGTCATTTATAACTTCAGCTCTTACACAAGAAATATCAATCTTTTCTTAATTTTCAAAAGAGAGATCACTAATGATTAGGAATTTTATGGATAGACAATCTTTTCTCATCCCTCAATTCTATGAGTATAATAATTCAAATTTAATAGCTACTAATGTTTAAAGTAGCATATCATTTGCTCATATAAATTAGTCAGCTATTGACCTTGAAGAGACTATTAATAGTTCAACTACTATGAACTTAATAGGGTTATCAAGCTTCATCATTTTAACTTTTCCTCTAATTTATGAAATGTATATACTTATCATAGCATTTTACAAATTGAAATAGTGAGTATAGAAATGAATAATGCACCAAGTAGGTACCCAAAAAAAAAAAAAAAAAGAGGTGACACCCTAGACACGCTTAAATATCAAGTCTTTTTTCAAAACCAATCCTAGACATACACTCTCACTTTATCAGACTATTCAATCAACTATATATAAATTTTCTTGCTTTTATTATTAAAGTATCGTAACAAATTATGCTTAATCTTTTCATCCATAATTAATCATACAAAAGTTAGGTTTCAACTAATCATCTAAGCTAGTTTTAATATTTTATATATGCATATATATATATATATATATATATATATATATATATAATTCTCACTATATTTTGAAGACTAGCTAAGAGTCAAATAAATTCATGTGATATAAAAACATGAATTGAAAAAACATAAGTCTAAATAATATGACCTTAATGGTTGACCAAATATCAATCAAAGGTAGAGTACTTGTTTGTTCTTCGCATGCTTGATCTTTCAATACTCTTTCTCGCCACCTTTAATTAGATAATTCACAAGTTGAGTCGAATTTTACAATCTCAAAATCTTAGCCAATTAAACTTTCAAGTCCTTTGTACGACATTTATCATATGATTCGATCCCTCGAAAATCACAAATTAATCAACAAGTTAGGGACTTAAAAGGAAATTAAAAACATGCATAAAAAAATAACGAATCAATTATAAATAGAGACTAAATTGATTAACCTGTAAAATAGATATGACATAAGAAATAATATCCTCATTAAATAAAATAGTAAATGAGCCCAAAGTAACCCCTGCATTCAAGTCACCAAATCATTAAACATTTGCTCAAAATGAGAATTGCATAAGCCTTGAAGACCACAACCTTTTGAGAAGTGTTTAAGTCAACAAGGGACTTATCAACCGTCTCTGTTACCCAAACAAATTACTCAATATTCGAGAGTTTTAAAATCATAAAATCCCGAGATTTATGGCCACTTTCATCACGTACGACACCTGCACTCATCAACACATGCTCTATTTCCGTTTGCCAATAACAAACAATAAAATGATGACGAGTATCTCTAATTTGAATACCATTTTAGCCAAGCATTGTATTCAATTCCTTTAAAACGGTTTAATTTTCTTGTTTCATACCAAAGATATCATTTATATGTATTTCTATGAACATTAGGAAAATGAATAAACATGCACGAACCAACTTACATTAATGGTTAAAAGAATCGTCATTGTTCTTAGAGGTCACAGATTCAAACACCAGCAACTGCAAAAGGGTGATTGAGCGTTCATTGTCAAATGATTGAGAGTATTTAACAGATACTACCTTGTAATCACTTTAAAACTGATCAATATAACCCACTTCCATCAAACCATAAATTATTGTGATAATAATAACAAAAAAAATGTTTAATCAGTTCCCATGATCTAATACGTGAAAGTAAAAATAATAATAATAAATAAATGATAATTGCTCCATTTTTAGTGGAAGTAGCTTTCACGTAGCCTCCATATCTATCATAAACATATATCTTTCAAATTCATTTACTTTAATAAAATATTAATATATGCAAACAAATAGTTTTTTTGTTAATATATAGAAATAAATAAATAAGGAAAGAAATCGTACCAATACCTTCTACTTTACATGAAATTAATCATTTGTATTTACTAATCAAAGATTAATTTTTGAAGTTTGAAATATCATTACCGTTCAGCACTTCCCTTCTTTTGTGGTGTGGTGCGTGACTTTTACTACGAGCTCATATAACCGCTCTTCTGCATATCATATAAATACAGTAAAAGTGTTCTATAGTGGTGTTTTAGCGGCGTTTGAAGAGTAAATGCCACAATATTTTGGAATATAGCGGCGTTTATAATTAAAACGCCGCCAAATGATACTTTAGCGGTATTTTTCCAACAAACGCCGCAATAGAGTGGTAATTTAGCGGCGTTTATAGCACAAACGTCGGTATAGAGTTATTTATAGTGGCGTTTTGTCAACAAACGCCGTAAAAAAGTAGTCATTTAGCAGCGTTTTTATACTATATAGTGGTAATGGTGCGGCATTTATCAAAAAATGCCGCAATATGGTTGTTTATAGTGGCATTTTTTTTACAAACACTGCAATTTAGTAGACATATAGTGACGTTTTTACAACAAACGCCGCAATAGAGAAGAAATTTTACGGCGTTTCAGCTCAAACGCCACAATATAGTGGTAATGTAGCGGCGTTTATACCGCAAACGCCGCAATCGAATGATAAATTAGCGGCGTTTATACCTCAAACGCCACAATAAATAGTACTTTAGCGTCGTTTTTAGACAAACGCCATAATAGTGTTAATCAATAGTGGCGTTTTTTTTTGTATAAACGCCGTAAAAAAATTGTGATATAGTGGCTTTTTTTAAAAACGCCGCAAAATGTTAAATATATGATCCTCTCTTTTCTCCTACCTGAACCCTAAATCATTCAACTCTTCTTCCCTCAAAGCTTCTTCTCTAGTACAATAACAGGCTAAGCACGATTCCAAGCGAAGTCGTCTTTTGAATGTCCCGACGACCAAATCAGCCCTCTGACCGACGAACTATAACACAATTGCACGGTTTGATCCCTCTTATCATTAATGATATTTTTCATTTTTGTTTTTGTGGGTATTCTAAAAATGGGGAAAACCCAGAAAGCTAACGTATTGGAGAAAAAAGGAGCAGGTGTTGCCTTGAGTAAGAGAAATTATCGTCGGAATGTCTACGTGGCGTATTTGCTCTGACGATGGATCAAATTATCGTTGGGAGGCTATCGGTCCTGTCTCGCCGTCAAAACTCGATGATGACTTGAAAGGAACTCCTATTACTCCATACCCTTCCATGGTCGATCTCCTCCTTGAAGGTAATAATCTATGAATCTTTCAACCACTATATTTTATTTTTGTACGCTCACTCAAATTTCATAGATCTTATGCATGTAGGATCTTCGAAGCTTATTGAGAACGATGATAGAGGAGTGGATAAATACCCGATGTTTAGAAACGAATTTGGTAACTCTGTGGCGTTGAAAGAATCTTCAATTGCAAAAGCAGTATTGATCCTCAATGAAGACGACGTTGCCTCTATAATTACTCCAAGTAAACGTTTATATCATCTATTTAAATTTATTTTAATGTTTGATTCAGTTTCCAAGCCACCTCCAATCAAGTTTCATACTATTGGTGGAGGGTCGTTATCTGTTTCAAGTGAAGCACTGAAGGGCGCAAGAAGTCTTCTTGGTGAACCAGAGGTAGGGGATTTATTTGGTGAAATGGATGAAGAGTTTGTCCATATATAGTTTACACGGAGGAAAAACTTAACGATGCATTGTCAAATAAGGAAAATAGTTTTCCTACGTCCTTTCCCCACGAAGGAGCAATGAAGACTAAATTGTAGTGAACAATATGGGTGAAGACTGTTTATACATAACTTTAATGTTTCTAAATTATAATGTATTTTGTTGTTAAGTAGTTTTATGCATAACTTTTGTCTTAATTAAAAAGTATGGTTGTTGTTAATTACATAAAAATATATGGTAGTAAATTTAGTTTATGTAGAGAAGAAATGAAATATTTAAAATCTGTTAATCTTATATAAATAAAGGTATTTAGCGGCATTTATATCCAAAACGCCGCTATATACATGACATTTTGCGGCGTTTATCTCAAAAAATGCCGTAATAAGTTTATCAATAGTGGTGTTTTTACAAAAAAAATGCCGCAATAGGTACATCCATACATTTAATTTAATGTTTATCAAATAGCGGCGTTTCTTCAAAAAGCGCCATGATATAGTAGTAATATAGCGGCGTTTGTACTACAAATGCTGTAATAGGGTTAGTTTTAGTTGCGTTTTCCTAATAAACGCCGTGATAAAGTGTACTTTAGACGCGTTTTTATACAAACGCCACAGTAGGTTTCATTAATAGTGGCGTTTGTATCTAAAAACGCCGCAATAGGTTCATTCATAGTGGCGTTTTTTGTAATAAACGCTACTATAAAGTGTAATTCCGCGGTGTTTTTCTCCAAATGTCGCAATAGGCTTTATCAATCGTGGCGTTTTTGATAGAAAACCCCGCAAAATAAATGGTCTTTTATATCACAAAACCTATCCGTTTTTCCTTTTTCACGAGTACCACCCCCACCCTCCTGTTTTCTATCTTTCAACCCCGCCGCTGTCCACTCATCCCATCTCCGTCACCATTCTTTGTTAAGGGTAAGGTCCTCGGTCTTCTTCCCTAAAGGCCCTCACGTTGTGACCCTTGTTTTCGTTGTCGTTGGGGGCTGTTTTGGAGTGCGAAACCAACAACTTTGGCTCACAATCACCGTCGTTGGGGTGTTTTTCGGTCGATTAAGGCTACCGTGGGGTTGGGTTTTCGTTGAGGTAGGGCTTAGCTGACTTGGTTCACGGCTGGTCGGCTCTGGTTCGGCGTGGGGGCCTCTGCAGTTTGCTTTCTACTGACATTGTCGGTGTTATTGGCCATTTAAGGTCACGGCAACGTTGGCCGATTTTGAGGTATGTTTCCACAAATTTCTATTATATACTATTTTCTCCTTATTTTCCATTTTATCTGGTTCCAATTTTGGTCCAGCTCCAGGAATTGAAACTGTTTACTTGTTTCCAATTTGTTCCATGCATATGGTAGACCCTTATTTTTCATTTGCTGGATATATATATATATATTCCTTTAAGAATATGTTGTTGATTACGGTTTTCCTGTCCGTTAACTTCAAGTTGAATGTTTTCACGTATTAGGCTTGATTAGCGTTAGATTGTACTAGTAGAGTTTTTTTTTTTGTAGTCCTGTGCTTTGAGTACTTAATTTCATTTTGGTTACCTTAGTGCCATGCAATTGCTTTTTCTAACAATTTCACTAGTTTGAGGAATAAAAATATCAGGCAAGACGTACTTACTATATATAGGCCTTGGTTTGTTACGGTTTTTCCAATTTCTTCATTAGACAGAGCCACTTTTATGTTATGACCAAATACATGATCATATATTCTTCTTCCATATCGATCAATATCTTCATCTATTCTACATTCAAATACATCTTCAGACTGTTCCAATGAGTTTGTAGCATCACTAGAGTGCACATTCAAATCATTTTCTTGATTCTTGTTCCCAAACAACTTTGCAAAAAGCAAGTCCTTCGCCCACACGATACAATAAACAAACTACAATTCAAACAATATGATTAAGACTTCTGACATAGAAGTTTCTTTGGAAACAACTAGATGTAAATAATAATTGTAGTGACTACTGGTTAACTCTGACAGAAATAAATGAAATCCCACCCTAACCCCAGCCAAAAGAAATTTTCTCAATAATTAATGATTACCTTTGAGGGAGTGTTTGTAATTGTATAGACCGGATAAGTCTTTGGAGCAGGTTTTGGCTGACACTCATAGCACTCTGTTTTTCCCTTCAAATGTACAATAACCTACACCAGTTATAGTTATACAATACGGTGATATGGTCATCATTCATCACCACAAGCACAGACAGATTAATAACATAAAAGCAATACTGAAGGCAAGCAAAAAGAAAAAGAAACAAGGTCAAGAAATAAGAACAAAAAATAATCTTATAGCGTGTATGTGAGAAAGTGTTAAATAAAAGAAAACACAATACTCATTTTTTTTCAAGTAAAATAACCAACAAATTTGGTAGCCAAACATAGGTGAGACTTCAGAACCTAGAGCAATCATAAGATCATGTTACAAAACAAATTGCTATGTACACTTTCTTACACAAGTCAAATTTGAATTATACAAAGAAAACATTAATGTTTTTCCACCAAATGAAGAAGATAAAAACAACAACTTTTCAAGCATATTTTAGAGCTGCATATCAGCATAGATAATATTAATATAAGACTCATTTCATATAATATTTCATAAAGCCCTCAATAGAACTTAATAAGAAATAGACTCTGTCCAAACATAAACTTAGGATGCTACTACTTGTATATAGGATAAACAGGTCACTAGCTCTAGAAGTGAGTTTCACCAATAAGTTTTTATTTGCATAAAATAGCAGTACTTCAGATTATCAGTTATATAGCATGTAAAATCAAAGCACTCTGACTGGAATTGTACTTGCACAAACTAAGAAAAAATTGATGAAAAATAAATATGAGTAACCTAGAAATGTTATATAACATTTCTAGACATGAAAAAACTAAATTACCTGACCTAGGAATCCTGTGGTCCCGCTTTCAACTAAGGGAATATCTGCCGCCAAGCAAAGACAGTTTACATGGAGCCTTGCATTTAAGTTGTCCAGCCCATTCAGAACATCATTAAACTCTTTAAAGAAATCAACATTGAAACGAGACTCCTTAACATTTGAATGATATGGTGTAATGTTTATGTTGGGCCTGAATCTCAAAACTGTGTCTCGAGCAACCTGATGAAATACAAATCATCAACTTATATAACTAACTCTGCAAGCAAACAGGGAAAAAGCTTGTGAATGTGCTTGCCTTGGCTTTGGACTGCCCAACATAGGATTGCCGAAACAAAAATTGTCTATTCAGGTTGCTGACTTCTATAGTGTCCATGTCAATCTACAAGAAAATATGTTTAAATGCATGAATAAATAATTTCCAAAAAATAAAAATCAGTTCAAACCCACATCACCTTGACCTCAAAGCAAATGAAACACACAATTTTACATTCATCAAATCAATAACTTACTATCAGCACTTTACACCATATTAGAACTATGCATCCAAGTTTTGCATCTTTGCAAACAACCCCATTGCTAGACAACCTTATATCAGTTAAATTTTAATTATACTTGAATACTTGGGGTGTGGTAAGCAATTCTCAAAGCATGTCGTACCCAATAAATGATTGTAATTTTTGCAATGTATCAGTTGTGACACATTATGATTGCCATAATGACATGGCATCTTGTAAGAAACAAAACAAGATTTTTGGATTGCGTCAGGTTATCTTTTAAGTTCCTCTTGTTCACCATGTTGCTTCAGCCAATAGGCAGTTTCATTTCCTGCCATCTTTAAACATAATGCTGCTACTTTTCTTGTTGCTTATTCTGCCATCTTATAAGGAATTTCATTTAAATTTAGAGTCACTGATATTTTGTACTATTACTGTTAAAAAGTGGTAAACTCATCTAATGTGATTTATTAACCTCTTGTTGCATGACCCTTGATTGATTTGCATAGTTTTTTCTTGAAAAAATTTGTTCTGATGAATCCCTTTTTGTAGGCGAGTTTCCATCCTCATATGCTTAGTTTACTAGTTTAAATTGTAGGCGAGTCACCTTTGAATTCATTGCTATCTGAGACAGTGTTCATTTCCCTTTTGACCAACGTAATCTTCTTTAAAATCTTACAGTGCAGGAAATTATAGAGTTCATTAATATTGTTATGGTTAGCATTTTCATATACTTATGATTCATCAGTTAGTTCAATTTACATTTTGATTAATTTCTATTATTTCCTTACTGTAAAACTTTGCCTAATTTAGTATCTCGACCTTTAGTTTTATAAATAAAATTAATCATTCAGTCAGTTTTTTATAAATACAATTAAACACTTATTGTGTTTGATTTTCTAGATCATTTTCAAGTTTGGTTGCTTTTCCTATGTTGTCTACAGAGGTAAGGCATTGAGCCATGCAAGTTCTCATGTTTATATGGTATCTTATTGCATGTTTAAATATCCATTGTCAAACATATGGTCAATGATATGAGTTAATGCATTCAAGGTATAAAAAGACTACTTTAATTTATATATTTATTTCAAAAACGAGTGAATGGAATAATATTGTCTTTCATTAATATTAATATAAAAAAGGTTTTATATTTTCTTTATTACATTTGATACATGTTGTCTTTAGACACTTATATAAACCTATGTTCAATGTTAATTTATGATTTGATGGAGGAGATGCTTGAGCTTATGTGTGGGGAGAGAATTATGAGTACATGATATAAAGTGGTATAGCTTGTTTGTTGTCTTATTTTGTACTGTTGTCTTATTTCATTTTCATATTGATTTTAACAGACAATTGAAGTATTGGTTTATTTGTGTTGTTTTGGTTGCCGATAATAGGTGGTTTGTCTTGCATTATCTACAGTTAAATCTACTGCTATCTGTTGTGAAGAACTCATCTTGATTGATTAGAGGTATGCCCTCAATTTCATATTAATTAATTTCTTTATTATAATTTTAAATATTTTCATTTCTAAATAAAAATAACTATTTTTATTTGCATAAAGAAATAATTGATTAGGAAAAAACAAATACTAGTACCCCACTTTCTGAGTTTGTTTAAATATAAATGCATATTGATTTCGATGAAACATATGTGAAAGTGATTAGTTTTATACTATGTAGTTATATATATGCACCCCTATAATTTTTATAAAATAACAGAGATACAATTTCTCCCACAACATTTTATAAATTTAAAAGTCTTATAATTTAGGAGTGATTAGTTGTATACTATGCAAATATTAGTATGCACTAAATCTGATAGTTTAATGCTTATGTTTAGGTTCTAACTTTTTCTATAATATTACCATTTAACATTTGAAATTTGAATTCCAGAAATACGAAATGGATAAGACTTGGATGGATTTCTCAAGGGTAAGCGTCTAATATCGAAATGAAGTTGAAAACTTTCTAAATTTAGCTTTTCTGAATGCAAGCCAAGAGAATATGATTCTTTGCCCTTGTAAGAATTGTGTTAACATTAACTGGCACATTCGTGAAGTTGTGTACGAGCATCTAGTTATTTTTGGATTTGTTCGGGGGTATAGAAAATGGATCTTTCATGGAGAGTTTATATCAAATATATCTACTTCCACGAGTTATTCGACTTATCCTGCTCTTTCTCACCATCCAACTTTTAGAGAAGATGACATGGAAGGTATGTTACGAGATGCATTTAATATGCACAATAGTCAGCCCTATGTTACAGAAAATTATTGGCAGAATGATGTTAATGATTCCATGAGATGGGAAGAATTGGATGCGATGAAGAGCCAAATGGAGAAGCGGCAAAGTTTTACAAGTTGCTGAATAAAATGAATGAACAACTTTATGACGGATCAAAGTTTTCAAAGCTTTCTTTCTGCATTTGTATTTTCCACTTAAAATGCCTGGGAGGGTGGACTGGGAACTCCTTTACGCAATTGTTGGAGTTACTAGGAGAAGTGTTTCCTTTTGCAAAAATCCCTCAATCATGTAAAGATATGAAGAAAATGATAAAAGATTTGGGTCTTGGATATGACAAAATTCATAGTTTTCTGAATGATTGTATGTTGTATTGGGGTGATCGAAAAAATCAAGAGTCTTGTCATGTATGCTGAAAATCTCGATGGATGAGTAGGGAGGCAGAAAATGTTACTGAGGATGAAGCTCAAGCACCATCAAGAAAGAAACCGGTCAAGATTCTCATATATTTTCCTCTCATTCCTAGGCTACAAAGATTGTTTATGTCCTCCAAGACTACTGAGTCTATGAGGTGGCATCATGATGGCAGAACCGATGATGGATTATTATGGCATCCTGCGGATTCTTTAGCTTGGAAGTCATTTGACAACAATTATTCAACTTTTACGAGAGATCCTCGAAATGTCAGGCTCGGTCTTGCAACTGATGGGTTTAATCCATTCAAAATCATGAGTACTTCGTATAGTATTTGGCCTGTTGTCCTTGTTCCATACAATTTGCCTCCCTGGATTTGCATGAAACAATCATATTATCCATGATAATCCCCAGCGAGAAAGGCCCCGGGAATGATATTGATATTTACATGCAGCCGCTAATTACAGAGTTGAAATAATTATGGGAAGGGGTCAAAACGTACGATGTGTTGACGAAGGAGAACTTTAATTTACACACGACTTTATTATGGACAATTAATGATTTTCTTGCGTATGCAAATTTGTTTGGTTGGAGTACCAAAGGTCGTTATGATTTTCCTTGTTGTGCTGCATAAACATGTTCGAAATGGTTGGTTAATGGAAAGAAGTTCTCTTATATGGGACATCGTCGGTGGTTACTTGATGATCATAGATTTAGATGTCAAAAAAATATGTTTGATGGTGATGAAGAGTTTCGAAATGCTCCTGACCAAACAACCGGCTCTGAAATATTCAGAATGTTGAAAAATATCAATTTTACTTATGGAAAGATGAATCAACCAATTAGTTCACGCTCAAAGAAAAAGGCAAAGAAGGTCAATGAAGAGGTTGAAGTTGACGAACAAACTGATGAGGAGTTTGATTAAGAGGATGATCCAAATGAGGTACACTTGTGGAAAAAGACGAGTATATTCTTCGAGTTGCCTTATTGGAAAAAGCAGATTCTGAGACATAATCTTGATGTAATACATATTGAGAAGAATGTTTGTGAGAATATTATCGGGACCATTCTGAATGATGACAGAAAATATAAAGATAATCTTAAGAGTTGACTTGATTTAGTGAAGATGGGAATTCGACATGATCTTCATCCGCAATTACATCCGAATGGAAGACATTTCTTGTCGCCTTCTATTTTTTCTCTGTCGAAGAAAGAAAAAGAAGTGTTTTGCACGGTGTTGAAGGATATAAAGGTCCCAGATGGGTATGCATCAAACATTTCTCGATGTGTTAGTGTTAAAGATCGAAGACTTTATGGTTTAAAGTCACATGATTATCACATATTAATGCAAGATTTACTGCCAATAGCTGTTCGCGGTTGCATGTCGAGTAAGGTGACGTATTGTCTCATTGAACTTTCTAATATAATGAAAGCCATATGTGGGAAATTTCTAATGATTGAAGAACTTGATAAACTAGAAGATCGAGTTGCCTTGACTTTATGCAACTTGGAGAAGATATTTCTGCCTTTATTCTTCACAATTATAGTGCATCTGCTAATTCATCTTCCTCACGAAGCAAGAGTTGGTGGACCAGTTTTCTATCGATGGATGTACCCTATAGAGAGGTGTTAATTGAATTACACATTTCAAATTACTACTGATTATACCTTTTAATAAAATTTATTTACGTAGTATGTTGTTTTGTGTATAGGTTATTGGGCAAGTTAAAGTCTTATTGTCGTAATAAGCGTTATCCGGAAGGATCAATTGTTGAAGGGTATTTGGCAGAGGAATGTATGACATTTTGCTCAAGATATTTGGAAGATGTTGAAACAATATGGAATAGACCAAATCGAAATGAGGTGTTAAATACTAATGACTTCCCTGAACATGATTTGTTTGGAAGTTATGGTCAACCATTAGGGAAAGTTGAAATTGCACACTTAGATGACACGTCTTGGTTACAAGCACATCGATATGTTCTTTTTCATCATGATTCAATAGATCCCTTTCGCACGTAAGTCTTTCGGACCCAAGCTATATGAAATCTCTTAATCTTTTATATATATCAATTTTTAACAACATAATATACTTTTTAGTGAGTTTAAAGAAGTATTGAGATCTCGTACATGCTCCCGAAGATTAAATCAGCGCGAGCTGCATAAGTTATTCACAGAAACTTTTCATGAATGGTTAGGCCAGATGGTAAGCAACTAAATCTTACAAAATACTTATAAATAATATATGTCTTGTTTTTTATATCGACATCAATGCAAATTAATTCACCATTCATGTGTAATAGGTTTGGAGTGGGAGAGAAGTTAGTGAAGATGTTAAATGGCTTTCTCAAGGTCCGAATAGAATACTTAAAAGATATAATGCCTTCCTCATTAATGGGTTCAGATTCCACACGAAATCTCGTGAAAGATTAAGGATGACCCAAAATTATGGAGTCGTAGTTACTTCGTCGACTACAAGTTATGCTACTGTCAGGGACAATAATCCGCAGGAGGGAGAGGTCGATTATTATGGAAATCTTACGGACATTATTGAGTTAGATTATTATGGAAAATAAAAGGTTGTGCTGTTTCGGTGTGACTGAGTTGATATAAACAGATGCATAAAAAGAGATAAATTCAGGTTTACAATGGTGAATCTCTCTCGATTAATTCACACGGGTCAACGTTTGATGGATGAACCATATGTATTTTCTTCGCAAGTGAAACAAGTATTTTATTGTCACGATCCAATGGATGACGGTTGGTATGTTGTGCTCCAAAATACTCCAAGAGACTTGTTAGACATCGGGGATGGAAGTAGAGATGACATTGAAACAAGATCAAAATGTTTACCTCTACTACCACAAAACTTAGATGAAACTATCATAAATACAACACAATTTCAATGGGTTCGGGAGGACGTTGATGAAGATATTTATGAGGGCTGACATTACATAAGAATGTTGTACGATTTTATATCTTTATTTATTTATTTATAATGTTATAACCTTTAACATGTTGTCTTTCAATATATTCATTAATTAATGAGTTTTTTATTACACATGTTTTTTTATTACAAATATCATGCCGAGGAGAAAAATTACTGATTTGCGGGTTGTTCGAGCTTCTGAAGACCATAAAGAAAGAAATAACGAGGAATCGAATGCACCTGAGTCTTCCGAAGTTCCTGAAACTGTTGAAGAAGAAGTAGAAATTCAAGGTAATCTTCGAAACTTTATTTACTACTTTGTTCATTTTCAAAACTGACATTTAATAATTTCTTATATAGTTGAAAATGCTGGAACGCGCAAGACTCGAGGATGTACAACTTTGAAGGAATTATATCAACTTCCTCATGGGCATCGTGTCAAAGTTTCAAGAAACGATGTCGGTCAACCTATTGTCCCAGAAGCACGTCTTCTAGCAGGTTACTTAGGCATAGTTGGACGTAACACGAATCTGTTACTGATCAATTATGAGTCGTGGCGCAAAATGCCTAATAGTAACAAAAATCAGGCGTTAGATTTTGTTAAGGTAATAATTTCATTATTATTATATACTCTATAGAAATTCAATACTAATGTATACTTACGGTGCACACTTATTTGCTGTATAGGAGAAATTTTCTTTAGAGGTCTCTGACAATTATATGAAGCAAGCGTTAGGGAAGAGATGGAGGGACCACAAGAGCTCCTTAAAGAAGAAATACTTCAAGAATGATCTTACCCTAGAAGAAAAGTTGCAAACAGTCCCACCTGGAATGCTCAGGTACCAATGGGAAGATGCAGTCAGATTTTGGAGTTCACAAAAAGGACAGGTATGATGTATTTTTCATTAATAATTGTAACAAATTATAAATCATCATTAAAAGTGTTTGTTTGACATTGTAGGACCGAGAGCATGTTGGTGTTGCTAGCAGGCAACAACAAAAGTTTACGCACACGGCTGGATCGAAGAGCTTTGCTTATATAGCTAATGAGGAGGTATTATAGATTATTGACATTGTTTTTTGTATTCCATGTACATACTAACTCATAGTAATTATATTATGGTGCATTGTAGGAAAATACATCCGGTTCTAAAGTTGGTCAAATCCAACTATTAGACATGACAAATACAAAGAAGGATGGCACTTCTATGACTGCTGAAACTGCAGAAATTTTGGTACGTTTATTGGGTAGATGTTTTAAATTTACCCGACTTTATTTATATTTGTTCCATGACATTTTTTCCATTTTAATTATTTATTCACCTTATTATTAGGAAAAATTGAGGGAGAAAAGGGCGGAGTATCACACTACTAGTTCGAGTCAAGGTCTTGTTAATGATGATGACATTGAAAATCGAGCTATTAATGACGTTTTGGGTCCTGAAAGATATGGCCGAGTGCGCTGTCAAGGATCATTTGTTACTCCCACCAAATATTTTGGATCCAGCTCATCACAGTACACGTCATCACAGTCTCAATCTTCCCAATTAGAAGTTAGTCGTTTAAAACAAAAGTTGGCTGATATGGATCAACAAATGGCTAACATGAAAGCGGAAAATGAAGCAAGGGAAGCAGCCAACACAGAGAGAAATAACATATCAGCATAGATGTGAAGACTTTGAAAAACAACTGAATGATATGATGCAGATGCTATAGAAAACTCAACCTCAAGATCCACCATCATAGTCTCATTTATGTTATCAGCATTCTGTTAATGTTACTAAACCATGTTTAACTGAACTTATATTACGTTAATGAAAACTTTTATTTATTATATTGGATTTGATGTTGCTTGTTATTGATATAGAGTTTGATGTTATTGTTGTCATGTTTGTTGGATAATGAAACATGTTGAAAAAATAGATTTGGGGTAATCGACAATAATTTTTTAATTGGTTAAATTTTGTGTTATTCAGCGGCGTTTGTAACAAAAACGCCACAATATGTCATATATTTAACGACATTTGTATATGAAAAACGCCGCGAAATATTAACACTATTGCGGCGTTTGTATCAAGAAACGTCGCTATGTACCTACTTTTAGCGGCGTTTGTATCCTAAAAACGTCGCTATATACCAGACCTATCGCGGCGTTTGTATCCTAAAAACATCGCTATATACCAGTCCTATAGCGATGTTTGTACCCTGAAAGCGCCGCTAAATACCACACCTATTGCGGCGTTTGCATAAAAAAATGCCGCGAAATATCAACACTTATTGCGGCGTTTTTGAAAAAAACACCGCTAAATATTAACACCTATTGCGACGTTTTTAAGACACACGCCGCTAAATATCAGTACCTATTGCAGCATTTTTGGTTAACAAACGCCGCGAACTTTAGCG
The DNA here is from genome assembly GCF_006381635.1 of Hibiscus syriacus. Classification (NCBI taxonomy): domain Eukaryota; kingdom Viridiplantae; phylum Streptophyta; class Magnoliopsida; order Malvales; family Malvaceae; genus Hibiscus; species Hibiscus syriacus. Next base: position 651,929 of record NW_024063392.1, on the reverse strand, counting down.
GCACTATTTTCAACGGCGCATTTTTCGTCGTTTTTCTTAACGCCGCATGTGTTTTTTGCGGCGCTTAAAAACGCCGCAAAAAGTCAGTTTATATACATGTGATTTAATTTGCATAGCTAACATTACTGACAAATTTAACTTTTACTTTTCTATTTCCTTTTAAGGAAATCAACATATGATCAAATACGAAAAGAAAAATATTGTCGCAGTCTCCACAAATTAAACTTAAAGAAGTTTTTGATTGGAAAAGTTCTCTTTTTAGTGTTGTCGTATTTTTAACAGCAGCATGGAATTGCTTCTGAATTGTAAGAAAAGGTATTGTTGAGATGTTAATGTTGAATAACATAAATAATAAATAGATAAATAAATGAAGACAATATAATTACTCTGTTGTTTAATCATTACCTTAGAAGCAATTTTGTCCGGATTGGTGTATTCCCGAAAGTGAAAGTTGCCCCCAAGATTAACACAGTTTTTCATATTTCATACAACTGAAATAAGGAAATGGAACTTGCTTGACATTTCTCTTTTCGAATATAAAGAAGAATATACTTGTAGAGAAAACAAGGAATTGGTGTATAAAATAGTGAAGTATAGTTTGATATTTATAAGGAAAATATAAGGGGTAAATCAGTAATAAATAGAGGTGGTTATCATAAAATATCATCCATTCATCAATATCTTCCAAATATAGATAGGCCTATAAATGAACTGAACGTTCAGCGAACCGTGAGGCGGGAAGTTCATTTATGTGCGTTTATTTATTAAATGAACGAACATGAACAAGATTTTGTGTTCGTTTAATTAAATGAACGAACATGAACATAGGTCTCGTTCGTTCATTTACGTTCGTGAACGTTTGTTTATGTTCATTCGGTTATGTTCGTTTATGTTCGTTCGGTTATGTTCGTTTATGTTCATTCATTTATGTTTAACTCAATCTTCTTAAATCAATTTTGGTGACCAATTTGTGAGTATCTTAAAAATATTAGTTAATTTGATATTCTGATGACGAACTCCATAATTAACCCAATTTTATTTGGAGATTAAATCCAATATGTTAACCCGTGAGGCACCTCGCACCTATATTCATTTCCCTTTTTTTTTCCTCAAACCGTTCACTGGAGAGTGGAGACTATCGCTGAAAGCTTCAAAACAAGTTATATTATAGTGTAATCTGAAGTTTTACAGGTCTGTTTTCATCTCTTTCTCTGTTTTATTTGGCTTAATAGTTGATATGTAAAGTTATTGCGGGTATCTTCACATCTAAAACTCAAGAAAACATCATACTTCTTTCTAGAAATAGATGGGAAGATAAAGATAACAATCGGAAGTATATGAGCATCAGTAAAGAGAAAAATATATAGAATTTGCTAGAAAACAAAACAAAGGTTTCTATGCAATTTCTGAAAAAGAGTGTAGCAGCGGAAGTAATGGGTTTTCCAGGAAGAACCCATTAATAAGTATAAAATACAATTTGACAAAGAACTTTTTTTTTCATAGTTCTTGTGTGACCTTTAGTTGTGGAGTAGACTTTAGGTACGTTAAAATTTTGAATGGTGGTTTAGCAATAATATCAGTTATGATATGTAGCATCGAAGGGATTTTGGATCTATGTTATTGCCTTGTAGTCTAATTTGTACCATTTGAAATCTTCATGCTGTTAAATTTTCTACTCTGCCAACGGAAAGAACGATTATTAACAAACCTCACTATTGTCTGACATTGATTTCACAAAACTTTTAGCCGGCAAATTTATTAGAATAACGTAGTGGAAAATGATTGTTCATATGGAATCATGGACCACTAAGATAAATGTTATATCGTTAAATTAAAGTCGTGTGAATCATTTAATATCTTTAAAAGATCGATCGAAATATTTGATATCTTCAAACATTTCATCACTTCTAATAAGCTCTTACGCTATTTATCACTGTATATTTGGTTGATTTGCATTGTCGACTATTTTTCATGAAAGAACAATGGAAGGTAGGGTCTCCAACGTTTATGTTCATTTATGATCATGTTTATTTATGTTCGTGTTCGTTTATGTTCGTGTTCGTTTATGTTCGTTTATTTATTAAATGAGCGAATATGAACAAGTTATATTCCTTAATAAACGAACATGAACAAAAAAAATTGTTCGTTTATGTTCGTGTTCGTTTATGTTTGTTTATTTATTAAATGAACGAACATGAACATACCTCCGTTCGTGTGCGTTCGGTTCGTTTACAAGCCTAAATATAGAAAAAATATTTTTTAAATTATTTATTATTTATTTAATTATTTACATTATCCAACAATAATTGAGGAAAATTGGTGATTCGTGTTTTAGTTAACATTTGCCAAGTGTTTGGAATATATTTTGGTTAGTGGAGTGGAAGGGTGACTGACTTTCATTCTTAAATGATGAACATGTTCTTAAAGGATGAGCATGTTCAAGGGTAAAAGGTGTAGTTTAGAGTGTTTCTCTTAGCTTGAACTCTGGTATAGGTGAATCTTTATTGATGCACACTATTGATATGAAATTTGAATAGGTCATGTGAACCGTATGTGTTGTAATTGATGCATAGTGGTTTTAAAAGAGTATTTAAAGGTGTATATATAAGTGAATGTGTAAATGGATGAGTGAATAAATTGTTGTCCATATGAGGTTAATCATGACAATCATTTCCGATAAGTGTTTCAAAGTGTATTTTGGAAGTGTTTTTGTGTATAAGCTATGCATCACTTGATAATCATTCTTGATGAACTTGGATTAATTGGCTATTTGTTCTTAATGGGATCTTTGGATTAGAGCTATAAATGAGACGAGACAAATCGCGAGCTACTCGAGATCAACTCGATCAAAGCTCGATAAATACTCGGATCGAATGGACTCGACTCGAGCTCGACTCGAGTTCTTAACGAGTCGAAACGAGCTACTCGATATTCGACTCGAAAAGCTCGTGAGCAGCTCGAAAAAAATATTATATTATATTTTTAGATTTTTTAAAATTTCATTATTAAAAATAAATTAAAAATAAATTATTGATGATTATAAAATTTTAAAAATATAATAAAAATTCTATAGTACAACTACCCTCAAATTTTTAATTTCTTTCATTAATCAGCCCAAGTTCAATTGTTACATTGTATATTACTAAAAGAAAAATAAAAGCTCATTTAATTAAGCACATGTTAGATTACACGTGTTTGGTTGATTTTTTTCTTTTTACTGCATAGATTAATAAAAAAAATTATTTATCTAATTACAAATATTTAATATATTTCTAATGATAATATTTTTAATAACTAATTTTTTAAATTGTTGTTATATTTTGAGGTTTCGGGTTCAAATATCATAAATATCAAGGGTTTGAGTATTTAATATCAAGATATTATATTGTACTTACCTCATAACTAATTTTTTATTTGACAATAAATATAATATAATAAAAATATGATTAAATTTAAATATTAATAATTTTAAAAAATATATCAAAATAGAGTGTAACCAATTTTATAAAGAATTAAGAAAGAAAAAACTCATTTCAACTTACATTAATATCTTAATGAACAAAATTAATGGCATCAAATCATATTTGAGAGAAAATGATCATCCCTAATCCCTAATACTAACTTGTACCATATAAAATAAAACAAAACATATATATATGCATTACTATATTCTACTTTAAAAAAAAGTAATAATTTCAGATTTGGAAAATCAAAGCAGTAAATAAAGAGAAGACTGAGAAGAGAAGATGAGAAAAAAATCAAAAAGACTGAAGCTTCTTATTATATATTTTTTCTTCATAAAGCAAAAGAAAAACAAGTTACTCTCTTTCCTTTCACTAAGCCATCTCATTCCTTCTAATTATGTGATAGGGTTTAGAGTTTATGGTTTAAGGGTTAGAGTTTAGGGTTTATAATTTAGAGTTTGAACAACATTGAAAAATAATATCGATTATAGAAAGAAGAATATTAAAATTTAAAAAACAAAAAACAAAAAGGCTTAAAGCACAACATTTTAATAATGGCATTAGATACTTAACAATCAAGTGATCATAACGAATAAAATATTATATATTAATTATATTAATAATAAATTAAATACAAAATTACTAGTTTTACCAATTTTTTTTGAAATTTTAAATGAAATTGATTGAACGATAAGTGTTTGGATGTTGGGATATATATAGGGGTGTTAAAAAATCTGTAATAATTCTATTTAATTGGTTAATTAATAGAACCATTAATTAAACAATTTAATTTAGGTTAATTAAATGATCATTTACTTTTGGTGTTATGTATAATTTAAAGCCATGCAACGTACATTTACTTGTTAAAGCTTGAAATAAACAAAGTGCATTTATATAATTTATTAAACAAATTTCCATTAAATATAAAAAGTAGTCTCTCTAGATATACAGAAGATGAAGATGAAGAAGATGGCAGTGGCGGGGGATTTGTCATTATCACTAATAGATGCTCCCATCATTAAGCACACACCAATGGTTAATATTACACCAGAATCCCATCAGAAATCCATTTTCAACCCCCATTTTTTCTTCAATTCAAAGCCTAGATAACCCTAAAATCCATAGGGTTATCGTAGCAACAAAAGTGCAAAACAAGTTGTTAGTGAAGAGACCCACAACACTGCCTGGATCATTGATGCCTGTGGTCTCCGTAGGACCCAGTGTTATCCCCGTACCACCAAACATGGTGGTTAGAATTCTTGTGGTTGAGCCAGTGGTGGTTATCCCGGTTGGTGTGGTGCCTGTGTTTTCCCCTGTGCTTGCCCTGTGCTACTGCAAAACCAAAAAGTAATGTCAAAAAAGACAAATAACTTTAGAAATTTCAACATCATGGCAGCTCATTTGCATAAACAAAGATTCTTTTCCCAAAAGAAAGATTGAAAGTATGAAAACACCAGAGAGAATAGTTCATGAGGGAAAAACTTCCATTAAAGCATACCTTGAGGGAAAGCTGCAAGTTGAAGCAACATCTGCAAATTACACATGAAAAAGGTTAGGGAAACCCCAAAAATAGAAGAAAAAAAGTGCTTCGAGAGACTTACTAGGAGGAGGATTGGGGCTAACAGCAGCAGTGCCTGAAAAATCACAGCTATCTTGAGCTTAACCTTTTCTTTGGAAATAACTATTGTCAGCGTAGTTGCAGTGATATTTCAACTGCCCAAATCCCACATCGGTTGGTGAATAGCTCTAGAATCCTTGAGTCTATTATAAAAGGAGAGGGATACACGAGTTTAAAACATATTTACGCTAGGGGCAATTCGAGCTTGAAACGAGATCAAAATTGAGCTCAAAATCGAGCTTGAATCAAGTTTTAATCGAGTTTCAATCGAGCTTAGAATCAAGTTTCAATCGAGCTTTAATCGAGCTCTTAATTTTTTTTGAGTTCGAGTATTTTCGAGTTTGAGTCGAGTTTCAATATTATATTTCGAGTTCGAGTCGAGCTTGATAATTTTAAGCTCGTGAGTTTTCGAGTCCAGTCGAGCTGACTTTGAAAGTCGAGCTCAGCAATACTCGAGCTCGACTCGGCTCGTTTACACCCCTACTTTGGATATCAAAGGAATCATAGGAAAGAGTACTCTATGGTTTATATATGTGTGTGATCAAAGGTATGCACGGGAAAAGGTTGGTGCGTTGAGTAATGCTCGAAGAAGATTATAGGCTAAGGTTGGTTCGTTGAGTTTACTCCGAAAGTCTTGGTTTTGGACCTAAGTGAGTCCACAAATAAATGAGAGTTATATGGATTTATTTATCCAATGAGTGAGCTCTGTTTCAAACAAAAATTCATTGATCTTTAATTGAAATAATGTGTGTATTGTATGCAACTTGCCAAAGAGGTAATTGTGTATTAGTGTATGTGTTTTCTACGGAATGTATGATGATAAATGGAATGTATATATTATGGCTTTTTTGTACATTTATGGTGCATTATGTGGACATAAAAGTATGACATGATGGCATGAATGTTGAGATAAAAACAAGTAAGGAGTGAATGCATGTAAGGTTTTCCTTTAGCGTTGAAGTGTGCATTATTTAGAATGATAGTTATTCAATGGGTTTTTCAACTCACACTCGATGTTTAATACTTTTTCAGAGGATTAGTAACCGTGTTAGAGGCGAGGAGCAAGCATCCAGAGTGGTCAAGCAAGTCAATAATAAAATAAAGTGTATGTGGTTTGAATCCATATAGTGGAAATGTGGGAATCATTTTGGAACCTACATATTCCTTGAAATGTTGAGTTATAATAAGTGTGACATGTTAAATGAACAATTGGTTTTGCATCGAAGTATGTTGATTGGTTTGATTTGTTGATTGAGGATGTTGAACTCATATTATTAGTTAAATTGTGCATCAAATTAACTAAATGTTGATTAATTCCTTAAGAAAGTGTTTGGTGTGTTTAGGCAAGTGAAACTAAGTGTACCAAATGTGTTAGACACATAGGAAACATGAAATGACTCAAAATGCATAAATGGACTAAGTGATTTGTGCTAAAAGTGAGTTTTCATGCAATGTTTGACTTTTGATGCCAAATTCTTGTATAATATGTTGACTTGTCTTATGAAACATGTTACAAGTGTATTCTGAAATGTATGATATGGTATAAAGGTGTCCAAGCATGAATCTAGTCCATATGATTGATCATATGGAATAACTCACTTATGCATGTTCTTGAGAATTCTGCATTTTTGCAAAAGAAAAAAAAAGATTGATCTCTTAGGGAAAAGGATTTATCCATTTTGAAAAAGGATTGATCCCTTACTCAGAAAGATCATTCTCAAACTTTCTATTTTACAAATGATCGACCTCTCATGAAAAAAGATCAACCCCTCATGAAAAAAGATCAATCCTTCAGTGTGTGCTCGATGAAATATAATAAAATTACATTCATTAAAAGTCTTAGGTATGCCTAAGTTGTAATTTGACCCCCATGATGTTGGTATAAGTTCATAATGGTCTAGAAATTGAATTGTTAATTACTATTAGACCTAAACCTGAAATTTGATGAGACTTGTTTTGTCACACTTTAATACAATGAATTATATAACAATGAGGTCAATTGCATGTTTGTTGATTCGTAGAACTTTTGCATTGTTTACATTTTAGTCCCTAGAAATGCATGTTCAATTAGATATATGTTTGATGTCAAATTAATATGGAAATCTACATGTCATTAATTAAGGATTGATAATAAATATTGGTAATCTTATTTTGGTATTTTACCTTTATAAATTACTTGATTTTATGAATTGAATGTTTTACCCCTATTAGTTAACAACATATATTTTTGCAATGTATATGTTTTTAAATGATGTTGGATTGTTGTTGTTTATCCGCAATCACTTGTTGCATGATGCATGTTTTAAATTTGAATGCTTTCACATAGTACACATGTTTTAGGGTTTATGTTTTGTCCATTAAGTTCGGAAATTAATGTATGATAAGGTATCTGGGTTATTCTTCATGACCGGGTATGAGGTGTTCCAATCCACTTGTTACCTTCGTTCACCTAATTAATAGGCTACCTACTAGGGTCTTGAATGGAGTTTCACCGTTTGAGGGTTGTTTGGTAGAAAACCCAAGCATGATTAAATGCGGGTGTTTGGGTGTAAGTGTTTCACATGCTTCCGCAGTTATCAAACTCATAAATTGAATTTTCGATCCCAGGCATGCACCTCCTTGGGGTATAGCGTACAATGATGTGGTTATGTTTGTTTAGCTCATGGGGGGTATAATTGATTTCCTTGACACGTGGTGTTTGACAAGACAGTGTTCTCTTTTGCAGACAACAAGGGTGGAGGCGTATCTGGTGATTTGGAGACAACATGGGTGGTTGACTCTTCTCTTCGAGTCGTTCCTGGTGCCTTTGTAGGATTCGTTACAGCAGTCGACTTCAGCTGCTGGTGGTTCACCTATGGAGTCTTGTGATGTGAATGGCACAGATCGTATGTGTGCGGTTGGTGGTGACAATGGTTGTGTTGCTTCTTCATCAACAGATTCCAGTGATAATATTCCGTTGGTATCTCTTGATTGTTCTTCTCCTATGCATGATGAGGTTCCAAACAATGAGCAGGTGGGGTTGGTGTCTTTGGATGCTCCTCTGGGCGTGTCACAAGAGTCTATAGATAATACACCAGGTCTTGATGTTGCATTAACCGTGGTTACAAGGAGTAAGTTGGGTGTGTACAAACCGAAAGTTTTCCTTGCTAGTTCAAGTGACAGGGTTGTAGAGTTTCTTCCTGCCACTACCGCTCAGACCATGATGATCCCAGAATGGCATACAACAATATCTGTTGAATACGATCCTCTTATTCGAAACGGGATATGGAAGTTGGTTATTTTGCCTGAAGGTCGTAAAGACATAGGCTGTAAATGGCTCTTTAAGGTTAAGCATAACGCGGATGGTTCAGTTAACAAATATAAGGCGTGTTTTGTGGCCAAAGGTACTCGCAGGTACCAGGGCAGGATTTTCTCGACACCTTCAGTCCAGTTGTCAAGCCGTCGAGGGTTAATGTGGTGTTGTTATTGGATGTGAACAATGGGTGGAGGTTACGACAGATTGATGTTAATAACGTTTTTCTCAATGGTGATCTTTACGAGAAAGTGTTCATGGTAGAGTCGCCTGGCTTTGAGTAGAAGTCAGTTGATGGTGCCAGACTTGTTTCTAAGCTTGAGAAGGCCCTTTATTGCCTTAAACAGCCCCCCCGGAATTTGTACTCCCAGCTGCGATCATTTCTTCGAAGTATTGGTTTCAAAAGTTCTACAGCAGACACGTCATTGTTCATTCGGAATAAGAATGGAGAGTTCACGTATGTTTTGGTGTATGTTTACGACAGTATTGTTATCGGTCCTTCAAATGATTGTATAAAGGGTGTTGTGGAAGCAATTGGTAGCAGTTCTTTTTGAAAGATCTCGGGAACTTGGATTTCTTCCTTGGTCTTGAAGTTCAGCTCGGTGAAGGGTCATTGGTTCTTAGCCAAAGCAAATATATTAATGACCTTCTTGAGAGAGTCAACATGGTTGGTGCTAACTCTGTACAGACACCCAAGCTTATCTCACCGAAACTCAGTCAGGATGGAGGCAGGCCTCTCGAAGATGTTAAGCAGTACAAAAGTGTGGTTGGAGGCTTGGAGCCCTCTTGTATCTCAGTCACACATGTCCTAACATAACCTTTAGTGTCAATCGGGTTGCCTAGTATTTGCATCAACCGTGCGAGATCCACTGGGCTGCTGTCAAACGTATTATACGTTATATCAGTGGTACCATAAATCATGGTCTGGTTTTTAAAGCTTCACCGGAGCCGTGTACCCCGACTGCTTTTGTTGAATCCGATTGGGCCAACAACGAGGACGATAGACGGTTAATCTCTGGTTTTTGTGTTTACTTTGGAGGAAATATTATTGCGTGGAGCTCCTGGAGGCAACGATCAGTTTCTCGGTCCACCACCAAGGCCGAGTACCAGGGTGTTGCAGATGTGGCGTCCAAATTGATTTAGTTACAGGCGTTGTTAACTGACATGGGGATTCCTCTTCAAAGTCCTTCGACATGGGGATTCCTCTTCAAAGTCCTATTGTGTGGAGTGGTAACACAAGTGCCATCTCCATGTGAGCTAATCCCGTGTTTCATGTTAGGTCCAAGCATGTAGAGTTGGATATACATTGGAAAAAGATTATTGAGGGAAGCTTGGTGGTCAACTACATTCCAACTGTGCATTAGGCTGTGGATGGTTTTACAAAGCCACTATCTAAGTCTTCTTTTTCTATGTTTCGGGAGAAGGTCAAAGTTGTGGAAGGAGTAGGGGAGATATTGTAGTATATAGGTGCTGATAGGGTGTAATCTAGAAGCTGGCATTCAGTTGGGCAGTGGTTAGGCGGTTACGTGATTTGTTAGTGTAACTGCATGGGTAATTGCATGGGGCTTGTAGGTTAAATAGCTAGTTTGGCTAGCTTTGTATTCACGTTTTCTATAATTCTGTGCTTAATAAAGTTCCAGTATTCCTTTGAATATCCAGCATGCCTCAAAGCGGTGAAATGGATTGAGAAACCCAACAGTGTGCCACTGCCTTTTGAAGGACTTGTTGGTAACTGCAGCGAGAGTTGTGTAAGGCGTTCAAGGGAGGTTAATTTTGTTCATAGAGAAAGAAATAGTGAAGCACACAAACTAGCTGAAGGAGCCCGGGTAGTCCATCCTTTTTTATGGATGAAGGCCAGTAACTAGTTTATGCAGATTCGTTCTTGAAGCTAGATAATCTCTGCAGACCTGTGGCTAGGGTGAAGAAGAGTCGTCTACATTAGGAGCAAGTCAGCTATCCCCCTACTGTTTGTGATTCTGGTGTAATTAGGAGTTTGAACCTGTGAGTCATGTTTTCTGCCTAAACTCTTAAGGATGGGAGGAGATGTTTCAACCTGGTTTGTTTATGGATATAATTTTATCATTAGGGATTGTTTCTCAGCTCAGTTAAAAGTGATCAGTTAAAATGTTGTTCTCCATGTATGCGTCCAAGTGGCTTCTAGGGGCTGGCATTGGTATTTCCTTATCCTATTTTGTGCTCCAGAATTAAAGTAAGTTTAAAAAGTGCTATGGTCTGAGTGGCCTTTCTCACATCGAGTTGGACATGCGTCGTGGAGTGTTGTTTTTATAGTAAGATCATTCTTACCTAAGTGCATTTGTTTATGTGGAAGCTCGAAAGATCTCTCTCCATTGCTCCTATTTTTGCTAACCTGTAGCTTGCGAGGGCACCTTGAAGCCCTTGATTTAGGAGAGTAGTGCAGGTGTCAAGACACATTCTGTGGTTTCGTTGAAGTAAACAGGAGGAGTGTTTTGGGGGTTTCAGTGGATTCTAAGCAAGGTAGAGGGCCACAGTGGCCTATGGTCCTCCTTTTGATTGCGGGGGCTACAAATATATTGGTACCTTGGGTGTATTTGGTGAATAAGTGGTGTAGCTGAGTGAAAATTCTGTTGCCGTTAAGCTATTTATGTTTTGAGGCAGTGCGTGTTTCCTTGGGCGATGTTGTCCCTGCCATGTCCAATTTAGGGCAGTCGATGGAGTTTTTCATTTGGTTCTCTCAATCGATCTTGAGGATGGAATTCTCGGTCCTGGTATTGGTGCGACCATTTCTGCTATATTTCCAGTTGTGTGCGTTGAGTGTGTAAATTTGGGGTAAGCTGGTTCTAGCGACGCTATTATAACTCCCAGCTTGCTGTATTGTTGGTTGTATTAGTTTTCTCAGGGTTTCAAGCCGCGGTCGCGTTTTCGGTCATTTCGGGTTTACCGTGATTGTGATCGTTGCGGGCGCTATTGCGGGTGTAACGGGTAACTCGGACGGTGGCAAAACAGCTATATCGCGGACGAAATCGTGTTTTCGGAACGTTTTTTGAAACCCTGAGTTTACTTATGGTTGTGCTTATTCGAGTTAGAACTCCTCTAGTCGATATTGATTGGGTGCATTCTATTTTTTTTTCATTTAGGTTTAGGAGTTTTTTTTAATGAGACCTTATCGATTGTCTTATTTTATATGTGTCGCTTCTTTTGAATACATACAAAGCACCCCTTCAAAAAATAAAATTCTTCACATTTGAAATGTCTCTTTTTTAATAGGAAAAACTATAATGCAAAGTATAATATAGTACAATGATGGCTGTAGACACTCGTTTTTGTCCGGGTCTTAAAAAATTATTATTATTATTAATTTTAATTACACATTTTGCAGGTCCGATTAAAGCCCATGTTACATAGACCCAACTACAAGGCCCAAGATAGCAACCCAAATACAAGTTGACCCGAACCAGCCCAAAGAGAAGATCCAACCCAAACCAGCCCATCACTCGACCTAGACCCGCTAGGGTTTCCCTTCTCTACACTAACGCCTCCTTACTCATGGCCCTTGGATCCGGACCCATTCAATGGTTCAGATCACTTCAAGGATTAGGGTTTAAAACCCTAAATAACAACAGCTGTTACCGCCTGACCGTTTGACTCCCAACCAGCGCATGCACCTCACCGCCCTACTCCCCAGCCACGTGAGCTGCCGCCAAATATCCCACCGCCTGATGTTGTCATCCACAGTGACTGATTTATTCACCAAATCATATCAACAATCAGAAGAAAAATAAAATAAGGGAAACAAATTCAAGAAATCCCGAGGCAAATCTAGATCTGCCACAAGCTTATCTCCTCGGTAACATTATCATCAGACAACCATCCATCACAAAATCACACATGCTATCAGAGATAAAAAGCAGAGAGAAAGCTAGAGAAAGGGGATTCTTTCGGGGGAGGAAAAAACCACAAAGAGATAGAGAAGAAGAATCGGGGAAAAACAGAAAAGAGAAAAACACAAAAGAAAATAAAAAACAAAAGAGAGAGAGAGAATGGAAGGGAGATTCGAATAAGAGAAAAATAAGAACAACTAAGAAAAAAACAAGAAGAGTAGCCCTAACCTTTGATCGGAGGAATGGAGGGAAGCTTGAAGGTTGCCAGTTCCTTGTTGTTTCGAAATGTAAACCTTCTAGGGAGCTAGGGTTATTTTTAGGCCGAATGGGGTTAGGTTTCAAGTTGAGGGAGGTGAGAGGAGCATTCTGAGGTGGTTGTCTCTCTGCGACCATCGTGGGCTGCCGTGATCGCCACCGGAGGCAACGATTTCTCTCTTCCCCGATGAGAGAGTTTCATAACTCTCTCTCTCTCTCTGTTTTCTGAAGCAAGAAGAAATAAGAAAGGGTTGGGAAGAAAAGCCTAAGATATGGCTTATATATCATCTGCAAAACAACGTCGTTTTGCCCAGGGGGTTCATGTGTTTTAGGTTATGGGTTAATGTCATCTTTAGTCCCTGCCTTTTTTAATCTCACCCGTATTTGTCATTTTTTAGGGTAAATCACAGTTTAGACCCCCCCTATTTTTGTAATTTCATTTTTCAGTCAGTTAATGGATTTTTACCTTATTTTATTTTGAGCACTTATGTTTTAGTATCTATGTTTTAGTCATGTTATTATATGTTATATTATCCTTGTTAATGTTTGACTTTGGTAATGATATTTGTAAATCTTTTATTTTAGTCACTACTTTACATTTGGTTTAATTATTATTTGGCATGTTATGTTTCTGATTTATTTCATTTTAGTCCGCAAACATTATTTATGGGTTATTTTAGTTTCTGGTACCTATGTTCAAAATGACTATTGTGGATCTGGTTTAGTTATATTTACTGTTTAGTCCTTCAAGCTTCTATTAATTATATTTAAGTCCTGTAAATACTTATTTTTGGTGATTTCATTTGGATTTGTAATGTTCATTTATTTTATTCTAGTCCTTCATGTATGAATATATTTTACATATTATGTAGTTATATGTATTATATTAAATAAATGTTCCTAGCTCCATTTACTGTAAACATTTTATTTCGTATATTTCCAATTACATTTATTTCCATTGTATTTTTTATCTATTGATGAGATATTCAAATTTTTTCAAGAACACGTATGCTTAGAATGAGCGTGGAAAACATCATTTGGTCGAAGTAGTGGGATCTTATACGGCATTTTAACGACATGGGAACTTTAAATAAATTGAGTTTATTTGACTAATTAACATGTTTTAATTCAAATGATGCAACACATGTTCCTAAATGGTAATTTATGTTATTTTACTCAAATATTAATTTTCAGTTTGTATATTCGTTACACATTTCTATTGGGGAGGGAATATTCTTTACAAATAAGAAATAGGCGAGATAGCTTTCCCGACGGAGGATTGCTAATCTTGAGATTTATTTTCAAGTTAAAGAAATTTCCCTAATAAATAATTCAAAGCAAATTAATTAAACTTTAATAAATGGATTATATTCTAACCTTATATTCGATTCATATTTTCCACCATTTACGATGATGTGTAAGCGATTCAGTACCAATTTTGGACGCTGTGGGGTGCTTATCCTTCCCCACACGTAACCGACTCCCATACCCATTAAATCGAGTTTTTGGTAAACACAGACCAATTTTTGTCTTTAAAATGATTTTTTCCCTTAAAATGGTTTTAAAAGACGTTTTTGGGTATTCGACCTACCCAACTCAAAGGTCGATCACGACTCCCTTTCCATTTAATTCAAATCAATTCAAAATCATCAAATTTTCAAATAAAAAGTCATAATTGTTTTAAAAAATGGTTATAACTTAGCGATTCTACTGGGGACTTGTTTTTAGAGTAAGGCTGTAACTCGCTTGCACATTGTCGTTGTGGTGGAAATTTCTGGTTTGAATATATAGTTAACTTATGATCCATTAATTGAGGGTTTTTAATTTCTTTTTTTTATTGTGATACTAATATTTTAATATTTGTTTTCAGTTGTGTTCTATTGAGAATTTTTAATTTTCTGTTTTTTGAGTAAAAGGTTTGTACGTTCCTCCTCATACACATCACGTGCATTTGTATGACATAAGCTATAGAATCGAGCTTCGATCTAAATAAGTCAGGGTGAATACTTTACTCTCGTAAGAATTTATTCTTCGTATGAGTTTTAGCAAATAACCCCTGGGATACATACTTTATACCTTCTTAGGGATTTATTCCTTGTATGGGTATGAGGAAGTGAATCCCCTCGAATTGAACTCATTCCGTTTGAAACCTGTAATGGGTGAGGATCGAGGGTTTGGTAGCCCAAGGCGGCACTGACATCAAGGACAATTCGAGTACCCTTTCCTCATAGAGCTGAAACCATGCATATAGTGAACCATAGAATAGTCACCCTAGGTATAGTCATACCGAACCTCTGTCTGTCAGTAGGTATCCAAAATAAGTGTACATAAAGGAGGAGCATTTCTGAAGAACCCTTCCTTTTGCTTTAAATTTTGTTGAATAAAAGCATGTAAACTAGTTACCATGCGGTTAGGATTAATTTCTTGAAATTAAATCATTTTGGCTAGAAATCATGTCCGGGTAGGAATATTATTTAATAAAAGCATGTTTGGGTAGATATTATGTCGGGGTAGGTGTTATATTCATCTCTAAATAACATTTTTATCTGTATCAATTATCTTACATGTACTAACTTATTTCTTTTCTTTGTTTGTGTCATTTTTCATCCTTCTTGACATTTCATTGCATCATCATGACATAATGCAAAAGTGTTGATCCGCAAGGGGATGTTCAAGAGAAAATTTTCACAAGAAGCGATTAAAGTTTTCAATCAAGCAGTCGCACATACAGACATGCATCGAATACTAAAAGGAGTTCAGGGAATCCAAGAATGAGACTTGCTCAAAGATCGTGCAACATTCGATATTGGAAAGATGATCCATTGATCCGAAGAGTAACACATCATTAAAGCTTTTTCTACAATCGTTTCATCGTTAACCGCAAGGAGCGATGCACTGACTTCACCACCGCAAGGGCATTAACCGAGTTAGGTAACAGAGAATTTGAGGGGTATAATTTTCAAGGACGAAGATCCGAGATGAAGCATAGACCCATTTCAGGTTCAACATCTAAGACAAAGCATGTCTGTAAAATAGACTATCTTGCAATGTGAAGACTTTCATCTTTGGTGAAAATTGTTCTACGATATTCATAGTTGTGATCAATCTTTTTGCATATGTATTTGCATCTTTGCAATTTGCATATGCATTTCATTTTTAAGCATTTTCACATGCATCATTCATGAAAACATGGAATTATTTAGTGGAGGATTTGATGATAGTGGTCTCGTTCATGTGACACTACATTAAGAATAGAAGCAAGATTCAAATAATTAAAAAATGAATATGAAACCAATACAGTGGGAGCCTATTCAGCTTTTCGTTGGGATGAACCTTCCGGGATGATCTGAGAAAAGAGTCCCCATATCCTGAGGTTTATGATGTTGATGCCCTGTACAGTTACCACATAGAAAGCTCTAGACAATCCGCTGAGAACTGTGGGGCATTGAAGCTAAAGGTCCAGAACTTGATTGAATCAGGGGCATGAGACATTCGAAGTCATCGCATCTACCACTTGCATTAATAGCCTTGTTTTGTTTGAACTTGTTTTTGTTCTTTCTTTAATATTTGCTTAAATTTGTTTTTAATCGTTTGATGACTGAATTTATGCTACCTTTTAAGGTTAAATAATTGAACGAATTTTAATCTTGTAGTTTTTCGAATATCGAATGGATTACATATTTTTGTACTTCTTCAAGAATTATAGATTTTTGACATATGACAAGATTAGACATTTTTTATACCATTCAAAACTAGAAATAAAATCTCTCGATTCTTTACCCGAAATCATTCATGGTCACTACCAAAGAACCAAATTTTGACATTAGCTCTCTTTGAGACTTTGAAATATTGCCTTTAACTTTTTTCGAGACACAAAATGTCATACCCTTACCTTTCGTTGAGCCAATAAAGTCACACCATCGACTTCTTAGACACAAAACCAACATTTTTTCTACCAATAAAACCTGAAGGCATTGAGTACAATACGTTCACTTGAACGTAACCTTCCTACAAGGAGACACAAGGTGGAACATCTCGAATCAATTTTATAAAGATGGGCTTGAACAATTGAGACATGTTGGGAGCAACAAGAAAAAGGAAATTAATCGAAAATAATTCTATCATGCATTAATTATTCTATCATACATTAATTACATTGTTTTCATGTAAAAAAATTAATCCTGAAAATCTATCCCCTATGGATACCTCTTCTGCAAAAACTTCTGTGTATGAAGCGATGAACATCTTTCTTTCATTATCCCTTTACAAAAGGAAAAAATATATATCCCTTGTATCCCCATTTTAGCCTGAATTTTATTTTCTTCTAATTCAACCCTAACCAAAGATCACCATCCACACTGGGGGGCAAGGTGGAGGAAATTTGCTCACATAAGTAAAGATCATCAATCGAGATGAGATACCGAAGGTGAACCAAATACAAAGTACAAAGATCAAATAAAAACAAAGAAAAAAATCAAAGAAAAAGAAAAAGAAAAAAATAAAGAAAAAAACCAAAAGAAAAAGCAAAGAAGACAAGAAAAACATGCAAAGAGTCCCATGTGTCAAATGACGCATCGAGCTTCAAACCATAGGATTGATCAAGTAAAATCATTCCAGAATCAGTTCACCAGAAGATCATGGAACATCAATAGAAAATAAAAGACATGCGAGCATATTCAAATCGAGCAAGACAAGATTGAAGGCATTAGAATGAATTGATCCTTGGTTCAATTACCCTTAAACACTTGTTCATGCCTTTTATCCCTTTCTTTCATAACCATTAACCATAACCTACATTATATGCCTAAAAAGTCCCTTCTAATGATACATGATTTCTAAACAGAAGAGATTATCTTCATATTTTATCTAACCCATCAGGATTAATATTTTATTTACAAAAAAAGGTTTTCTAAGATCTTTAATGCATGATTAAAAAAATATAAATAAAAAGGGGTTCAAGATGTAAATTCTGAATAACTTCTTGAAACCAAAGGAGGATTTGAGTTGAAAACCTGAAAAGGTGACTCGAATATAAAGACTGTGCAACTGTTATATATAAGGCGATATCACAAATCCCTTGATAAGGCATCGCACAAACCGAATGTGCTCATAAGAGCTGAGAACCAGAGAACACTCAATAGAGAAGTTACTCTATCAGATCAGTGAACATCAAAGAAACAAGAATGTCATACCTTTGACCAAAGACAACAACCTGAGACATTTTATCCCCTCCTTACTTAACCCTACCTAAAAAATAACATTAATCTTGACACTTGTCAAATAGCTATAATTTATTTTTAAGGTTTAAAAGTGTAATTAATTCTTTGATATACAATGAACTCTTGTTTTATGATTTGTTTCAATTATTAAACCTAGGAAAAGGCAATATTTTTTCAATCTGTTGATTAAACATTTTTCAAAATTCTTTTAATTGATATTTTTCAAAATTTTGAAAATAAAAAAAGAAGAAAAATATTTTCAAACAAGACAATCTCTTTGGAGTGGATTTTGGTAGTTGACACGTGGCTCTCAGACACAAAGCTCTTGGTAGTTGACACGTGGCTCTCAGACACAAAGCTCATGCTTAGAATTAATGTTGAAGGAAGAAATGATGAATGTTGGGGCATTTTTGGAGGCTCATATCATCCATGAGTACAATATCATTGAATGGAGCGGACATCAATGAGTCAAGAAGATTCAATATCCTGAAATGAACGATCAGATCTTCTTAAGACGTTTCCTCAACATGTAGGAACAAGCAGACAATCGATCGCCTTTGAGATTGTTTCTCTCGAAACAAAGGGTCTGTAACATCCTCCATGCCGGGTTAGTGATCAATTTGTAAAGTTTCAGCATTTGGTGATTTAAGTAGAATGATGGAAGAGTTCAATGACTTATTTGAGTTATTTTGTGTATGATTGAATTATAAAGAAGGAAGATTAGAATGACAAAATGGTCTTTTTATAGCAATATAATTTTGGGGTTAGTATTATATTAAGCACGTGGAAGAGTAGGAAATTAAAACAAGCTTCCAGAGTCATCTTCTTCTTTCTTCTTCTTCATACGTGAGACCCAAGCTAAGGTAAGATTTTCTTGTTAGTGAATTTCGTGATGAATTTATGGTTGATTCATGACCATTAGGCAATAGTTAAGCTTAAAGGAAGTTTAAATTATTTTAAAACCTCAAGAGGAGAAGTATATGAAGAATTAAAGAAAGGAAGTAGAAAAGTGAAATATTAGATTAGAGTTCATAATAAGAATTGGAAGTGAGATTTGACTTGTCATCAAGTTAAGTAAGGGATATGAAGTGTTAGAATTGGAATTAGAATACCTTGAAAATTTAGTGTGATTCTTGAATTCCATGTAAATGATGGAATTTTGGGTTTAAAGAAGTGATTATGGAATAGAAATGAGTTTAAATATGTATATGGAAGTTAGGAATATTAAAGGAAGAAAAATATGAAGGTTTAAGCTGAAATGAAGTGATTTTGGAGCTCAAAATAGGATTTTTGGGCTAGGGGAATCGATACCCATTCAAGGGGAATCGATACCCCCTCAAACGAATATGAATTTCCAGAACGCTAGAGGGGAATCGATACCCCCAGGGGGAACCGATTCCCCCATAATAAAAAAAAGAGAGAAAAGAAAGAAGAGAGACTAAACTATCAATTTCTTAAATTGGTAGGCTATTAGAGGTTAATTTCAAGACTTAGGCATCTGATAATCATCTTGAAAATTTTGCTTATGTAGATATTGAGCCTAATCGAGTTCCGGAACCATCGACAAGTAGGATCAATCGAGGGAAAAACAAAGAAATCTAGGTGAGTGCATATGCATAGCATGAATATGTATTTTATTCAGTTCTAGACTTGTGATAAGTCTAGATTCAATATTTTGATACATGATCGTAGTTCATATGATGATATATGACATGAATCCATACCATATGCATTATGGGACATGAATATGAAAGAAAAGTTATATGAGTTATATGATAAAGCTATGGAAATAATATGTCTACGTGATATGAATTAGATAAATTGTGAAAGCCCATGTTATGTAAATGAGAACTATAGGTATAGTTGGTATGCCAAGGGTAGAGGGTCTATGTGGTCCTTCGGGACATATATGTATTCTTTGGAACATGTGTGAAGTCTGGTGAGACACATACTTGATCCTTGGCATATGTATATGATTCTTAAGGAATGATATGTGGTCCTTATGGACATTATTATATGACACTACGGTGTAATTCTACGCGGCACTCCAGTGCAATTCTACGTGGCACTTAGGTGCAATTATATGAGCTGTGGTGACAGCATAGTGCACAATCTCACAATAATCACATACCTTAGGTTCTCTGTATGGTACCATGGGATAATGAACTTACTAAGGCGAATTTATGAATGTGAATTTGATAAGTATATGTGTAAGAAACATGGTTTTGGTTATTGCATTGTTTACATACATCTTATTACTGCAACCCCTCTTATTTTGGCAATTACTTTATATTTATTGATATTATTATTATTATATTATTGCCTCACTAAGTCGATGACTTATCGTGTGAGTGTTTCACACGTAGGATCCGATAAAGTAGACGATCGAGGTTAAGCAGCTGGACAACATTACTCCTGTAACTATCAGATCAGAAGCAACTTAATCAGTAGGTCATTTTGTCATGAAAATGGATGTTGGCATGTAATTAAAGAGTTAAGTTGTATATGCTCTGAATATTTTGGTAAACTTATATTACCATATGTATATTATTGTATTTTTCGTAATATAAGTTCAAGTATTTTACTATTATTTGTAATGAGTTGTGTTTTAAAAGTCAATGTAATATCTCTTACTCGTATCCGGGTTGGGATACAGGTTGGGGGTGTTACATTTAATGGTATCAGAGCTATGGTTTAGCCGATTCTAGGCATAAACCAGAGGTTATAGAGTCTTTAAATGGAATACATGCCAACAAATAGTGAGAACTTCTGATCTGGTATAGTATGAGTATGTTGTTTTGCTAATAGAACAATGTGTTTATTCTTATTAGATGTCCAGACATAATAGCTCCCGAAGTGAAGCGGGAGAAGATAGGCATGCTGAAAGCAGTAATTCACCTGCCCTGGCCAGGCAAGGTGAAGAACAGGCATCTCAAGGAGTGCCTGTGCAAGGTCAAGATATGTTCTTCAGAACGTTAGACGCTATTCTAACGCGTCTTCAACCTCCTGCTCCACCAACTCAAAGGATGAATGTAGCAAAAGAGTTGAGAGATTTAGGAGCTCCCGAATTTAAAGGAGAAACCGAAGAAGGTCCGGTTGCGGCAGATCTTTGGTTAAATGATTTAAAAATCATGTTGGATGGTCTCCACTGTTCTGAAGTGGAGATGTTAGATGGAGCTGTCTCGTTGTTGAGGGGTCAGGCAAGAATATGGTGGACGAACGTCACATTAAGGATGCCCAGTGACCAATTGACTTGGTCTTTATTCTTAGATGAATTTAAAAATAAGTACATTGGAGATCAATTTATTCGACAGATGAAGCAGAAGTTTTTGAATTTGAAACAGATGAATCGCTCTGTATATGAGTATGAATGTGAGTTCAACAAGTTGAGTAGGTTTGCATCCGAGCTTGTGCCTACTGAAAAAGAGGCTTGTGAATAGTTTGTGGAGGGTTTACACCTTAGATTGAAAGAGATGCTGATAGTATTGAATTTGTCCTCGTTCCAAGAGGTGATCAATCGTGCCAAGGCTCTTGAAAGAGCCCAGAATGAGAGATTCAGGGATTTTAGAGTTCAGACATCAAAGAGAACGGGTGCTTCTTCTAGCTCCGTACCATCAAAAAGGGGAAGAGACTCGGGATTTCGATCACAAGCTAGATCAGAATCAGTTGCATCGTCTGCTAGGAGAGTAAGTCAGGCAAGACCTAGACAGACGCAATCAATGGGATCTGGTGTTAGGAGATCTACTCTGAGTCAAGCGAGACAATGTCAGCACTATGGGAAAAACCATTATGGGGCTTGTCGGATGGCTGCTGGGACTTGTTTTCGATGCGGAGATGCCAGACATTTTATCCGGGATTGTCCATTGATTGTTGGTGAGCCTGCACCATCTGAAAGAGTTGGTTCTTCCTCACAAAGAGGACGAGGAAGAGGCAGAGGAAGGAACCCGTTTGAATTCTCTGCTCAACCTGAAGTTCGATCAACCGCACGGGTGTACAATCTAAAGACAAGTGAAGACCGTGATGACCCTGATATTATAGCAGGTACTTTTCAGTTGTATGATAAATTAGTATTGGTATTGATTGATCCGGGTTCTAATTATTCTTATATTACAAGTAAGTTAGTAAAGGAATTGAAGATTCCCTTAGAAGCTACGAGTAATGAGATTATAGTAACAACTCCGTTAGGCCATAGTGCTCGGGTGAATAAAGTCTGTAAGGGGTGTCCCATAAAGGTTCAGGGAATTGAATTCCCTGCTAATCTGATGGAATTACCCTTTGACGAGTTTGAAGTGATTCTGGGAATGGATTGGTTGTTCCGTTACTATGGAGATGTTAATTGCAGATTGAAAAAGGTAACCCTGAAAAGTCCAGGAGGAACAGAGATAAGTGTGAGCAGTGAAAAGTTTAATCCCTTAGCAAATGTAATGTCAGCTAAGAAGCTATTGCTACAGGGATGTCAAGGATTTCTTGCAAATGTGATATATTTAAGAGCTATAGAGAAAGGGCTAGAGGAGATTCCAATAGTTCAAGAATTCCCTGAAGTTTTCCCGGCTGAGTTGCCAGGATTACCTCCAGATAGAGAGGTAGAATTTCAAATTGAGATAATGCCAGGAACCGCTCCAATTGCAATGGCACCTTATCGGATGGCTCCGAAAGAATTGCAAGAGTTAAAGAATCAATTGCAAGAGTTGTTAGGAAAAGGATTTATTCGACCAAGTGTGTCACCTTGGGGAGCTCCGGTGTTATTTGTTAAGAAGAAGGATGGATCAATGCGTCTTTGTATTGATTATCGACAGCTTAATAAGGTGACCATCAAGAACAAGTATCCCCTTCCGCGCATTGATGACTTGTTTGATCAACTAAAGGAGCTTCGGTATTTCGAAGATCGATCTATGTTTCGGTTATTGTCATTGAAGATTCAGAGAAAGTATTCAGAAGACGGCTTTCAGAACGAGATATCATTATGAATTCATCGTATGCCATTCGGAGTAACGAATGCACCAGCTGCTTTCATGGATCTCATGACAGATTTTTCAGCCCTATTTGGACCAGTTTGTGTTTTCTTTATTGATGACATGGCTTACTCGAAGTCCATTGAAGAGCACAACGCACATCTGAGGCTAGTTTTGCACATTCTCAGAGATAAAATCTCTATGCAAATTGTCCAAATGTGAATTTTGGCAACGAAGTAATTTTCTTGGGCATGTAATCTCGGCAGTTGGGATTAGTAGACCCTCAGAAGGTTAAAGCTAATGGACTGGGAAGTTCCAAAGAATGTATCTGAAGTTCGAGTTTCCTTGGACTTGTCGGTTATTATCGAAGATTCGTTAAGAATTTTTCGATGATAGTGCTGCCTTTAACAAAGATGATGAGAAGAATGTACCGTTTGTTTGGACTTCTAATGTCAAGAAAGTTTTGAAGCTTTAAAGAGAATTTGACGGAAACTCCGATATTTGTTCAACCGGAATCTGGCAAGAATTTTGTGTATACATGACGCATCCCATAACGGGTTGGGGTGTGTATTAATGCAAAAGGAAGTGGTAGCGTATGCATTGAGACAGTTGAAACCACATGAAAAGAATTACCACACTCATGATTTAGAAATGGCTGCTGTAGTATTCGCTCTCAGGATTTGGCATCATTATCTTTATGGGGAGCGTTGTTACTTATATACGGATCATAAGAGCCTGAAGTACCTGATGACTCAAAAAGAGTTGAATTTGAGGCAACGTAGATGGGTAGAGTTTTTAAAAGATTATGATGTGATAATTGACTATCATCCCGGAAAAGCTAACGTGGTAGCAGATGCTTTGAGTATAAAGATGTTTGTAGCTTTACGAGCTATGGATGCAAAATTATCTTTAACGGGAGATGGTGGTCTTTGTGTAGAATTAACCCTTAAACCAGCATGGTTGGAACGAATAGGAGAATGGCAAAGTAAAGATGAAATGTGTTTGAAAAAGAATTGAGCAAGTAAAGAACAAAGAGATTAAAGACTTTGAGATTAAGTCAGATGGAAATCTATATTCTAAAGGAAGAATTGTAATACCCGACAATGACAACTTGAAGAAAGAAATATTAACAGAGGCTCATTGCAGTCCGATAACGATGCACCCGGGTGGAACCAAGATGTATATGGATTTGAAGGATCGATTTTGGTGGTCAGGGATGAAACGAAGCATCACCAAATTTGTGTCTAAGTGTTTGATATGTCAACAAGTCAAAGCCGAGTATCAAGTTCTGTCAGGATTATTGCAACCGCTTTTCATTCCTCAATGGAAATGGGAAAATGTTACGATGGATTTTGTTTCGGGGTTACCTTTGACTCCGAACAAAAGAGAATCAATCTGGGTAATTGTTGATCGATTAACTAAGTCAGTGCATTTCCTTCCGGTTAGAACGGATTTCTCTATGGAAAAGTATGCAGAGCTGTATATTAGAGAAGTTATTAGATTGCATGAAGTGCCTGTTTCCATAGTCTCTGATCGAGACCCTCGATTCACTTCTAGATTCTGGAAATCTTTGCATGGAGCGTTGGGGACTCGTTTAAACTTTAGTACGGCTTTTCATCCTCAGACTGATGGGAAATCAGAGAGAACTATTCAGATATTGGAAGATATGTTGAGAGCATGCGTAATGGAATTCAAAGGATCATGGGAAAAGTATTTACCCCTGGCAGAGTTCGCTTACAACAATAATTATCAGTCTAGTATAAAGATGGCCCCATATAAAGCATTATATGGAAGAAAATGTCGTACTCCATTAAATTGGTATGAACTCAAAGATCGAAGTGTTCTTGGTCCGGATTTAATTCAAGATGTAGAAAAGAAAGTTTGAGAGAAATTCAGCATAACCTCAAAGTGGCCTCTGATCGGCAAAAGTCCTATTCTGATCTTAAAAGAAATGAGATTGATTTTGAAGTTGGGGATAAAGTGTTTTTGAAGGTATCTCCATGGAAGAATATGTTGAGGTTCGGTCGGAAAGGAAAGTTAAGTCCCCTTTTTTGGACCATATGAGATTGTAAAAGAGTGGGACCGTAGCATACCAATTGACTTTACCGCCAAAATGGAAAAGAATCACAATGTATTCCATGTCTCAATGCTTTGGAGATATCGATCGGATCCCTCCCATATCGTAAACCCAGAAGAGATCAAGGTACAACTGGATTTGACTTATGAGGAAGAACCGATTCAAATTTTAGCTCATGAGGTTAAGCAATTGAGGAACAAGAGATTCTATTGGTTAAAGTTTTATGGAAGAATCACAAAGTAGAGGAAGAAACATGGGAGCATGAGGAGGATATGAGGAATCAGTATCCCCATCTCTTTTCTTATTGAAAATTTAAGGACGAATTTTCTTAAGGGAGGGAGATTTGTAACATCCTCTATGCTGGGTTAGTGATCAATTTGTAAAGTTTCAGCATTTGTTGATTTAAGTAGA
Organism: Hibiscus syriacus; assembly: GCF_006381635.1. Lineage (NCBI taxonomy): Eukaryota > Viridiplantae > Streptophyta > Magnoliopsida > Malvales > Malvaceae > Hibiscus > Hibiscus syriacus. The sequence continues at coordinate 626,781 of NW_024063392.1, read as the reverse complement.
ATGATGGAGTTCAATGACTTTTGAGTTATTTTGTGTAGATTGAATTATAAAGAAGGAAGATTAGAATGACAAAATGGTCTTTTTATAGCAATATAATTTTGGGGTTAGTATTATATTAAGCACGTGAAGAGTAGGAAATTAAAACAAGCTTCCAGAGTCATCTTCTTCTTTCTTCTTCTTCATCGTGACCCAAGCTAAGGTAAGATTTTCTTGTTAGTGAATTTCTTGATGAATTTATGGTTGTTCATGACCATTAGGCAATAGTTAAGCTTAAAGGAAGTTTAAATTGTTTTAAACCCAAGAGGAGAGTATGAAGAATTAAGAAAGGAAGTAGAAAAGTGAAATCTTAGATTAGAGTTATAATAAGAATTGGAAGTGAGATTTGACTTGTCATCAAGTTAATTAAGGAATATAAAGTGTTAGAATTGGAATTAGAACACCTTGAAATTTAGTGTGATTCTTGAATGCCATGTAAATGATGGAATTTGGGTTTAAAGAAGTGTTATGGAATAGAAATGAGTTTAAATATGTATATGGAAGTTAGGAATATTAAATGAAGTAAAATATGAAGGTTTAAGCTGAAATGAAGTGATTTTGGAGCTTAAAATATGATTTCTGGGTTAGGGAAATCGATACCCATTCAAGGGGAATTGATACCCCCTCAAACGAATATGAATTTCTAGAACGCTAGAGGGGAATCGATACCCCCAGGGGGAACCGATTCCCCCATAATAAAAAAGAAAAGAAAGAAGAGAGACTAAACTATCAATTTCTAAATTGGTAGGCTATTAGAGGTTAATTTCAAGACTTAGGCATCTGATAATCATCTTGAAAATTTTGCTTATGTAGATATTGACCCTAATTGAGTTCCGGAACCATCGACAAGTAGGATCAATCGAGGGAAAAACAAAGAAATCTAGGTGAGTGCATATGCATAGCATGAATATGTATTTTATTCAGTTCTAGACTTGTGATAAGTCTAGATTCAATATTTTGATACATGATCGTAGTTCATATGATGATATATGACATGAATCCATACCATATACATTATGGGACATGAATATGAAATAAAAGTTATATGAGTTATATGATAAAGGTATGTAAATAATATGTCTACGTGATATGAATTAGATAAATTGTGAAAGCCCATGTTATGTAAATGAGAACTATAGGTATAGTTGGTATGCCAAGGGTAGAGGGTCTATGTGGTCCTTCGGGACGTATATGTATTATTTGGAACATGTGTGAAGTCTGGTGAGACACATACTTGATCCTTGGCATATGTATATGATTCTTAAGGAATGATATGTGGTCCTTATGGACATTATATATGGCACTACGGTGTAATTCTACGGGGCACTCCTGTGCAATTCTACGTGGCACTTAGTTGCAATTATATGAGCTGTGGTGACAGCATAGTGCACAACCTCACAATAATCACATACCTTAGGTTCTCTGTATGGTACCATGGGCTAATGAACTTACTAAGGCGAATTTATGAATGTGAATTTGATAAGTATATGTGTAAGAAACATGGTTTTGGGTTATTGCATTGTTTACATACATCTTATTACTGCAACCCCTCTTATTTTGGCAATTACTTTATATTTATTGATATTATTATTATTATATTATTGCCTCACTAAGTCGATGACTTAGCGTGTGAGTGTTTCAAACGTAGGATCAGATAAAGTAGACGATCGAGCTTAAGCAGCTGGACAACATTACTCCTGCAACTATCAGATCAGAAGCAACTTAATCAGTAGGTCATTTTGTTATGAAAATGGATGTTGGCATGTAATTAAAGAGTTAAGTTGTGTATGCTCTGATATTTTGGTAACTTATATTACCATATGTATTATTGTATTTTTCGTAATATAAGTTCAAGTATTTTACTATTATTTGTAATGAGTTGTGTTTTAAAAGTCAATGTAATATCTCTGACTCGTATCCGGGTTGGGATACGGGTTGGGGGTGTTACAGGGTCGTCTCGCTTGAGACAAGTTGTTCTTAAAAATAAATTTTGTCTCGCTTGAGACAATTTTCTCTAAAAATTAATTTTGTCTCTCTTGACACAGTTTCTTTTAAAACAAAGTTTTGTCTCTCTTGAGATAATTTCTCTTGAAACATAAAAAAATCTTTGAGTTTGTTTCCCTTGAAACAAAATTTAGTCTCTCTTGAGACAGTTTATCTTGAAACAAAGATCTTTGAGTTTGTTTCTCTTGAAATAAAATTTTGTCTCTCTTGAGACAGTTTCTCTTGAAACATCATCTTTGAGATCTTTTCCCTTCAAAAGAATTTTGTCTCTCTTGAGATAGTTTCTCTTGAAACATCATATTTGAGATCGTTTCCCTTGAAACGAATTTTGTCTCTTTTGAGACAGTTTCTCTTGAAACAAATCCCTAAATATGACCAGTTATCCTCATCGCATAGAAACAATGTCATCCACCGACTATATCTCCTCATCACGTAGGAATTGCTCAATTTTAGATAACCAATCATCCTCATCAAGTAGGAACCATCCCTCGATCATATCTTCTCATCACGTAGAAGCCATGTCACCCCTAGATAACCAATCGTCCTCATCGTGTTATCATCATCCCTAAAGATGGCCAGCCGTCCTCATCGTGTAAGAACCGTGTCATCCACCGACCAGATCTCCTCATCACGTAGGAGCCACGTAAATCTTAGATAACCAGTTGTCCTCATCACGTAGGAACCGTGTTATCATCCCTAAAGATGGTCAGTCATCCTCATCACGTAGAAACCGTGTCATCCTCCGACCAGATCTCCTCATCACGTAGGAGTCGTGTCATACCTAGATAACCAGTCATCCTCATCGCTTAGGAACCGTATTATAATCATCCCTAAAGATGACCAACCGTTCTCATCGCGTAGGAACCGTGTCATCCACCGACTATATCTCCTCATCATGTAGGAGCCGTATCACCCTTAGACGACCGGAACTCTTCATCACGTATGAGAAGTGTCGTTCTCAACCAAACAAAATTTGTTCTCTTTTTCGTCTTTGCCCTATTCTTGTTAACACAAGAATGTGCAAAGAGGGATAACTGTAGACACTTGTTTTCTTCCGGGTCTTAAAAAATTATTATTATTAATTTTAATTACACATTTTACAAGCCCGATTGAAGCCCAGGTTACAAAGACCCAATACAGCAACCGAGATACAAGCTGACCTGAACCGACCCAAAGAGAAGATCTGACTCGAACCGGCCCAACAATCGACCTAGACCCGCTAGGGTTTCCCTTCTTTGCCCCAGCGCCGCCTCACTCATGGTCCTTGGATATGGACTCATTCAATAGTCTAGATCACTTTAGGGATTAGGGTTTAAAACCCTAAATAATAACAGTCATCTTCGCATGATCGTTTGACTCCCAACCTGCGCTTGTACCTCACCGCCCTACTCCCCAACCGCGTGAGTCACCGTTGAGCACTCCCGAGTCGCCGCCGAATATCCCATCACCTGATGTTGTCATCCATAGTGATTGATTTCTGCACCAAATCATATCAACAGTCAGAAGAAAAATAAAATAAAGAAAGCAAGTCCAAGAAATCCCAAGGCAAATCTAGTTATGGCACAAGCTTATCTCCTCGGTAGCATTATCATCAGACACCTATCCATCACAAAATCATACATGCTATCAGAGATAAAAAAGAAGAGAGAAAGCTAGAGAAAGGGGATTCTTTCGGGGGAGAAAAAACATAGAGAGATAAGAAGAATCGGGGAGAAAACAAAAAAGAGAAAAACAGAAGAGAAAAGAAAAAACATGAGAGAGAAAGGGAAGGGAGATTCGAACTAGAGAAAAAAAGAGAAAAATAAGAACAACTAAGAAAAAAAAACAAGATGAGAAGCCCTTACCTTTGATCGGAGGAACGGAGGGAAGCTTTAAGGTCACCATTTCCTTGTTGTTTCAAAAGGTAAACCTTTAGATCTAGGGAGCTAGGGTTATTTTTAGGCTGAACAGGGTTAGGTTTCGAGTTGAGGGAGGTGAGATGATCATTCTGGGGTGGTTATCTCTCTCTGACCGTCGTGGGCTGCCGTGAGCGCCATCGACGACATCGATTTCTCTCTTCCCCTATGAGAGAGTTATGAAACTCTCTCTCTCTATTTTCTGAAGCAAGAAGAAATGAGAAAGGATTGGGAATAAAAGCCTAAGATCATGCTTATATATCATCTGCAAAACAACGCCGTTTTGCCCAGGGGTTCAATGTGTTTTAGGTTATGTGTTAATGTCATCTTTAGTCCCTACCTTTTTTAATCTCACCCGTATTTGTCATTTTTTCAGGGTAAATCACAGTTTAGACCCTCTTTTTTTGTAATTTCATTTTTCAGTTAGTTAATGGATTTTTACCTTATTTTATTTTGAGCACTTATGTTTCAGTATCTATGATTTAGTTCTGTTATTATATGTTATATTATTCTTGTTAATTTTTGACTTTGGTAATGATATTTGTAAATCTTTTATTTTAATCACTGCTTTACATTTGGTTTAATTATTATTTGGCCTGTTATGTTTCTAGTGTATTTCATTTTAGTCCGTAAACATTATTTATTGGTTATTTTAGTTTCTAGTACCTATATTTGTTCAAAATGACTATTGTGGATCCGGTTTAGTTATATTTACTGTTCAATCCTTCAAGCTTCTGTTAATTCTATTTTAGTCATGTAAATACTTATTTTTGGTGATTTCATTTGGATTTGTAATGTTCATTTTTTTTATTTTAGTCCGTCATGTATGAATATATTTTACATATTATGTAGTTATATGTATTATATTAAATAAATGTTCCTAGCTCCATTTACTGTAAATATTTTATTTCGTATATTTCCAATTACATTTATTTCCATTGTATTTTTTATCTATTGATGAGATACTCGAATTTTTTCAAGAACATGTATGCTTAGAATGAGCGTGGAAAGCATCACTTGGTCGAAGTGGTGCGATCCGATACGGCATTTTAACGACATGGGAACTTGAAATAAATTGAGTTTATTTTACTCATTAATGTGTTTTAATTCAAATCATGCAACACATGTTCCTAAATGGCAATTTATGTTATTTTACGCAAATATTAATTTTCAGTTTGTATATTCGTCACACATTTTTATCAGGGAGTGAATATTCTTTACAGATAATAAATACGTAAGATAGCTTTCTCGACGGAGGATTGCTAATCTCGAGATTTCTTTTCAAGTTAAAAATATTTCCCTAATAAATAATTCAAAGGTCGATGGCGACTCCCTTTCCATTTAATTCAAATCAATTCAAAATCGTCAATTTTTGAAATAAAAAGTCATAATTATTTTTTTAATTAATTAATTGTTTTAAAAAATAGTTATGACAATAGCTATGGTATTTTTACCTACGCTCCAGACAATTTGGCCATGAATTTAATAAGATCGTAGTGTGCTAGTAATTAACCCCCACGAGATACTTGCATCCGAAAACAGTAACTTTAAATTCCAAATTTAATAAGATTGTATGTATTGACAACACCAACGTAACATTTCATTGAATTTTCTAACCTTGCTGTAAAAGAAACAGTCATTTCACTTACCCTTTTCTACTGCTTCACTTGCACATATTTAACTCGTCTAACCTTGAATTCAACTTACTTCACTATTATGTCATTAACATATAAGGATTAAGATGATTATAGATAAGATCTAGTTAAATTCTTTTTGTTAATCTATATATGATTTGAGTGTTATATTTTTTCTTTCGTCACTTAAATCTAAATTGAGTTTAGAAATGTCTTACCCTACTCGAAATTTAACCTGATTTTTAAGAAAAAAATTTGTATTCACATTTGATTTGACCCAACACACTTTTAGTTTTCAAGTAAAATAAAAATCTTACTGAAAAATATAGATAGAGATGTTGTTACAATTATCTTTAAATATATGAGAGATAATTATACTATAATATTTGAGTCAAAGATTTTCATCATAAATCTGATTTGAACTAAAAATTAATTTCATTCAACTTGAACTCATTTTTTTAATAAAAGGAATTGATTATAATATTTAAATCTGGATTAATTGATGTCTATATTCATTAATCCTACTTTGCATTGAAGTAACGCAACATAGCACGTTTTTTCTCGAAAAAAAATCAACAAAGTTTTGAAATTTGGAAAGATAGTGGAAAGCAAATAATTTTGTTATAGATAAGTTTGAAACATGAATGGATTAAAAATTATAATCTCAATTAGGAACATATATATAAGATTTTATGTTAAAGGATAAACTTTTAATATTTCAGAAAATAATAAATTTATAAAATTCTAAGAGTACAAATAAAAATTACTAAAATATATGATAATTTAAAACTTTTATAAAGACGACCGACTATTATCATCCTCGTATCAAAGTGTTGTTAAAGTCAAGTATTGGTGTTGGTGTGGAGAGCCAAGAGGGTGGAGAGATTCATGGGAGACATGTAATTGGTGGAACCACGCAAGATCATGTCCACGATAATGCCATTAGCCCTTTCGGAAGGATGGAATGGATCCCAAAACACGTACTCGTCTCGGTTGGGACATAAATTTGATATTATAGTACATAACCCCAAACCGTTATAAGGTCCTTGTCCACAACACGCTATCTTCGATGTTGTAAATCCTACAGACATCACGTTTAAAATATCTGTTACGTTTAATCATATATGTAATGATGGTACGTGGGGGTAGGTTGCCATTAATAAGAATTGGGTAAAATATTTAATGAAGTCAACAACAAGTCACACTGCCTTTTATTGTTCATCTTCCCATTTCATCATTTCTACCCAATCTCTTATCCAATCAATGACCCATTTATTACTCTTAAATATTTATGTCCCTTTTTCGTGCGACTGCCTAAATGTACTAATTTTTCTATAAACATTATTATTTATATCATTAAACTCAATCAAAATATTGAATTATGGATTTGTGTACTAACCATAGGCTCCAGGGTTGCTAATGAAATCATTGGTTTGTTGCTGAGTATTAGCAGAAATGAAGATATTTGCACCATAGTCGCTGTTGAGTCCATTTATCATCTCTACCAGTTGTGGGTTAAACAAGGAAGCCGCTTGCTGCAGCTCAGCGGCGCATTGACCATTCGGGCTCCTCATCGCTAACTCCGCCGGAACACACCCCAATGGTCCGGTCCCGGTTACTAGAACCCTTTGAGCTCCTAGATCATGTAATCTCTGCATTTGCAGTATAATCTCAAGTACTCTTTCTAAGTTGATATTTATTTCATTTTTTTTAACCTTCCACGTCTGATCTATCAACAGTTAAATTAGAACAGATATAACAGAAACTCGTTATGAGGTGAGATCCTCTTGACTAGATCAAATGATTTTTGAATATTTGATTTTTAACTATCTATTATCGTCCCTAGACGGAAACTTAAAACAAAGGAAAAGAAATTTACCATAAGAATTTTTCTGTACTCGGAGATGAGATATCTAACGTAATCCGGTAGCTGGAATTGTCGGGATCTTGCAGAGAAGGGAACCAAGAAATAGTTGTTGACGAAATCATTACCGCCGACAGTGATGAGAACAAGAGCATCGCTTACAATCCGCTGTGCCTCGTCGATTCCGACAAGGTCAGCCAACCGTCTCTGATACTCTTCGAAGTATTGTAATTGCCGGAACATTCTTATAATGTTGATCTGCCAATGTATCATTTCAAAAAAGTAGGCTAAACGGGGATCCGACAGTGTCACATTACCATGGAAACTATGAACGTTAAGGGAAGTTTCACTTCAAAATTTGAGCTCGGATTTTATGTAACGAAAAAAAAATTAACATTCGAATATCGATGTTTATAATTCGAGGTTTCAGTTTAGAGGACTTACAAATTGAATGCCGGTGTCATTGAGGATTCCAATGCCAGCTGAAGCAAAGTTGGCACCCACAAGCAGTTTTTCTCCGGTGAGTTGAGGACTCAAGTATGGCAATGTTGGCTCCGAACCAAGTGCATTACCTATGATATAAACATCGTCAATTCAATTAGCATGATGGAGCATTAACGTAAAAAACAGAATAGACATGGAAAAGAGTTAAAGAAAGAAAGAGCAACTGATGAAGTCAGGGATGTTTTTTCCGTTGGAGAAGCGGCCGGTGGGACGACGGCTAGGAGTGTCGATGCCGTAGGGAGGCGAATCGGCTCGAGCAGTGGTTGCTAAGTAATTGTTGTTGCCATTATCGACAAGAGAATCGCCAAATACGAAAAAGGCCCTGTGGGCAGCTTCAACTCGAGTCATGGTTGAAGTTAACATAAGAAGACCAAAAGCCACCAATGAAACCAGAACCACTGAGTTCGCCATGGAAGTTGAAGGAGATTTAATGCTCTATAACTTTTCTTTTTTAGAGACTGGTTTGGAATGTAAATCAAAGAATAGGCACTGCTTATATATAGGAAACTTCAATTGCAATGCCAAAGGACAAACAATAATTGCTATGCAAATACAAAAGCATTGCTGTACTTCAACTTGTTTATGGTTCGTGTCGGGACAAATTCGGCCTCATCATCATTTTATTTTCTTATGATTTATTTTATGTTTAGATTTTTTTATTAGTATGATATAAATACAAAGTAATATTTGTTTAAAATTAATTCTCAATTATTTAACATTAAACGTTTATTAATATTTATGGTGCTCAAATTTAATATCTCAAAAAATAACAATAATTCTTTCACCATCAGATATACTTGAAATTTTGAAATAGAAAACATTAATTTAATGTCACTTTCAGGAATGGACAAAAAAAATGCATTAATATATTTATATTAGAAAATTTAGTACTCCTGAGAAAAAAGAAAAAAAAATAATAGACTTTTATATAAGGATATTAATGGACTTGGAAGTGTATAGAAAACGTCGTGCTTACCACTTAATTTAACCTCATATAATTCTTTGTTGGTAGAATGATTTAAGTTAAAATCATTTTTTTAACATTAATTTGAGTGATACTAGATGTGTCTCGTTATCAATTAATCATATGTGAAAATATCACATTAACAATATGTATTGATCTTTAGTCAACTAATGAATTTTCATTCAATACATATTATTTTGATAAACAATTAAAATACTATAAAATAAAATACTAAAAAATATAGAACAAAGAAATAATAGATATATAAACATTGAAGATTAATTGTATGCTAAAATGGGTAGAAAATAATATTTTATATAGAAATTTGTATTTTAAAAAATGGATATTGGCAGAAAAAATTATATTAACAAAGATATTAATGTTTTATATATAAAAAAGATATTAATAACTCATTAATTTATTACTAATTATTAAACGTGTATAGAAATAAGTAACTTCTTTCACCTAAATTAATTATTACTGTCAACCTGCTTGCCGGGCTCTTAAATCCTATGAATTGCCCCCCCCCCCAATCATCTCTGTTCTTCAACTGAACTATTATGATTCCTCTACATTTTAATCAGTTTTCTTTTTCAGTGTGAAACGTTCATATTTAGCAATAATCTACAATATATATTAGTAAAACGTTGACTCTACTAAAATAAATGAATAAATCAAAGTTGTGATTTAATATATACTAAGAGTTGCATCAAAAATATATATTAAGAGTTAATTTACTCCAATTTAATTAAGAAACTACTAAAATATTTATATATTCGTCACGACTATGGATGGGACACTTAGACGCCGTGACTTGTTTGTTTTTGGCTTGAAAGGTTGAGGGAATACAGGCTAGTTAAGTTGCGCATCTTTGTTTTTTAATATTCATTTAGATCATGAGTTTTAAATCTACTAAGAATACTTCTCTTTTTTCTCATAGTTTTCTTTCACCTTCCTTCCAAGTAAAATTAGAAATAGTAGCATTTGACAAAAAAGGAAAGATGTTAACTGAATTAAACGACTCGTGAGCTGTTCGAGTTCAAGTCAATTAAAACTTAATTGATATTTGATTTGAGTTGATCAATTCAAATTCGAATTTAATATCTTAATGAACTAAATTATGCAAGACCTACCTTGACTTAATAAATTTACAAACACTATTATTATATATATATATATATATATATGGATGTTGATTACCTTAATTTTAAATTTATTATATATTGGTAAACTTTTTTTCAAGCACCTCCACCTCAAGTATGCGTCTAATGTCATCAAATTCCTTTTCATATTGTTCAAAACAGGATTCCTTTAGCTTATGTCCTTTCCTATTCTAAAAGAATAATCAATAAAATCAAAAGAAAATAATTTTTTAAATTCTAATTTGACATTTTTCTGCAACGATACACACATCAACCATTGTAATTGTATGTTACATAAAATACAAATTAAACAGAAAATAAAGCTATTAGCGAATGTTACCGAGATTCTTCGTTTTCCTTGGAGCATTCATGTGCTCCATACATATTCCAACGTGAGCGATCCATCCATCTTCATTTTCTGTATCCGACACCCGTCTCTGACTGAGCCTGATAATATATTCGATAACTTACAAAAGCTTGGTATCAACACAGGAAACATGCACTTCTTGAGGGTGTGGAGTCCCGGTGTTCAAGACCTTTCGAGAACGAGCGGATCGCAAGATGCTCCGATGCATATGCCATGAAAGAAGCTAAAATAAGCCCTCCAACCACCATTAGACCCAATCTGGTGTGAAAATGGCATGGACGATGAAATTTAGAGTAATTCAAGAATGTTAAAATAAGGATTTTCAAGCATTAGATATAAGGTTTTAGCTCCTAAAAGCCTCCATGATCGTCTCTGTCAGTCCGACTCTATGTTACTCGTATTTAGGTGAAAATGCAAATAGGGTATATTTAATCTCTTTATGTTTTTCTTAATGTACTTGAAGGGTCTTTTGGAGGGTCATATATCCTTACCTACATCCAAATATGTGTTAAACACGGTATACGTACTTAAATAAATACGAAGGTTCAAAGCAATATAGCTGACTCTTCATTTTTCTTGCGACACCCATGTTCATGGATATAGAGATATGACCGAAGATCCTCTCAAGTCGAGAAAAACATGGAAATAAATATGATACAAGTATTGGACATATATCCGTACCCGACACTTGCACTTGGGTCATGAGCAACATAGATGATGACAAGAACGTATGAAGAGATAACGTCAGCATTTATCATCTTCCTTCTTTAGTTTCTTCCTAAAGTCTAAAAGCGTTGAAAATGTATTCGTTCATAATGGCAGGAGAAAACAATAATATATCAATTGGAATTACCTCAAGAAAAGAGCAGTGATCCCAAAAATACATGGTAAGGATGGGGCAGCTATAGCCAAAAACGCCATCCCGAGCCCGTAGTACCAAGTTGTAACATCACAAGAGGATGCATGCCGCTGATGACCTGAAAAATATACAAGATTTATCAACCGTTATCACATTAAAGATAGAAAGGAACGAACATCATCTTTTCTCTTGATCATGCACAATAGTTTTTGTATGTGATCTAGATAACCTTTTTGAGTATCCGAATCAAAAGAATCCGTATAAGAGGAAACTGATCCTGATGGAGTTGCCGTTCTCCTTCCCCATTGATAAATCAAATGAAGAAAAGCTCCGAACAAAAGAAAGAAGGTAGTAAATGTCCACTCATACATCAAAAGCAAACCAGTCCACGGCATCACTTGTCGAGGCACAATTGCTATACCAAATCCAAGGGACACCACAGCAGCCATAAAAGAAACGAGAATTGAAATCCCACCAAGGTAGTGCGGCACCTTGGTCTCTCCGCTGTTAGAAAACTGTATTACACCAAAATCAAATAATAGAAGTGAGTCAACTAATAAATTCATATCGAAGATCAGTAGACAAATAGGGTAACAGAATTTAATCAAACCCTATTACACAAAAATCAAATAATAGAAGCGAGTCAACTAATAAATTCACATCGAAGTTCAGTAGACAAAGAGGGTAACAGGATTTAATCAAACCCGAATCAATGCAGCTTAGAATATGAAGAAAGGAACTAACCTGATTGTTTGCATTAATGGTGGAAGACGAAGAAACACTTGTGTAAGCAGTTATTCTGCTTGACCTAATTATGTAGTAAAGGTGTCTGATCTGATTGCCCAATAAAGTTCTGCAAATTGAAACCCTTATCTGCACCGGAAAGTAATATGGTTTGGGAATGGGTGTATGGGACAGCAACCACGTAAGAATTGAATTCAGAAAAAGCAACATCAACAGTCACTAACCTGAAGGAAAGAACGATAGTACCAAAAAAGTAGAGCACATAAAGGTAAAACAAAGAGGAGTTTGATCAGAAGCTCGTCATTCGGATTTTTGCCTCCACCAGTTCCAGGAAGTGATTCTTCAAGCTGTTCCCTAACATTCTGCGACATTGGCAAACAAGTTATTTGACATTTATCACAATTTGCAAAAAGGATTGGGAATACACGGGAGCTTTTCTTATAAATTGTGAAGAAGTCCGATAATACCTGCCAGACATCAACTGGTTTTAAGAGCCAAGATGTCCACCAATCCCAAGGTTTAAGAGGACCAAGAGTATAGTGAATAACACGAAGTTCACTCTCATCTACCATCCACTGCAAAATAATGCATACAGTGATAAGGAAACTTAACCAGAAAATAAAAATTATACTACGTAACAGCAGAACTTTGTTTCCTTTTTCAGAATAGTATAAGTTTCATCATGGTATAGCCCCCTGACAACCAAAGGAAAGAATTGAAACAAATCCCTTCATGATCCAAAAGCAAGAGAAAGTATTCAAAAGTTTGTCATCATAATGCATAATTAAAATGGGGATTCAAATACAAGATCTAATGATTCCAATCCCCTTGTGATCTAAAAACAAGAAAAGCCTACAACAATTGGTCATCATAATGGATAAACTGAGGATTCAAATACATGAAAAGCAACTTAAAATCAATCATATTCTATAGTTAGCATATTGTGAATCTCAACTGCTTGACTATAAGGCAAAGATTGACTGAAAGGGAGTAGCAACCTGCTAGATCTCTTCCTAATGGTTGAAAATCTGTTTTCTTCTCTTCCAACCTTTTTAAAGTAAGATTTATTCTAATATTTTTACTAACGAAACTAAACTGTATCTCTTGTTAATTTTAGTAATAGAACATGTAACATGTGAAACAAGACTAACAACAAAATAGAAGCATGGCATAAAGTTTAAAACATAATATTAGCGTGGATATATGTCGTGGTACCTTGTTGGCAAGCATGTAAAGACCAACATCTGCATTATATAGAGTGGAGAGACGCTCCATCTTAGGAGTGGGTCGGGATTTCAACACATCCAGAGGCATATTAGGATCAAAAACATGTGCATTTGGAAAATCAGGGTAGTAAGAATTCAGAAACCCTTGATCTCCTCCAGTATAAGAAGGCAAACTTTTAACTTTGGCTATCATGTCATTGAAAATAGCTTTAGATGGTTCCACTACCATGACTCCTGAATTCAGCCTCTCAGAATGCTTCAAATTGGCACAGAATTTCTCACATTGAAACAAATCTTCAATGCTTTTGACTACTATAGTATCCGCATCAAGATACACAACTACACAAGAAAATTCCAAGTGTGAAAAAATGCAATCAACAAGAAGAACCATTGCAATGGAAGGCATAATTGACCAAAAACCTAGATTAGCTAGAGGTGTAATAAAATTAAATATTCAAAATCTTGGTTCTAACCAGACAATAATGCAAGGATAATATTCTCATGTAAGTTACATAAAACATATTTTCAAGTTCTAGATTTTACTATGTGAAACAAAACAATTCAACCCAGGATATGAGCAATTTAGTTTGCAATGTATATGTTAGTAAATTCCAACCCTCCACCTCAATAAGGAGAAAGTTTTTGTGTTCAGTTTCAATGACTTTATAGTTTTAAACTTGCTCATTATAAGAGATGCTCAGAAGCCATAATAGCCATTCATAAACAATTGTGTAACATGAGCTCAGGAGCTTCATCACTGTGTCAGGTATGTATCCAACTCATGTAAGCTAAACATTTTTTCCTAAGTTCCATATTTTGTAAGGATTTTACTCGCAACCATCCATAACCATATTTGAATATGGGTTGGACACATACCTTAAGGAGACGAGTTCCGGTAACATAGACTTACCATCTGTAAAGCTTATGCACAGATAGTGGGCCAAGTATAAGGTAAACCCAACCATATTCATCCCTAATCCTACCTATACATGTTCTCTAATCAATAGAAAAATGAAGAATAAAGAAACCAAAAAAGGAATTTTTTTTTTACCTTTCTTGTAGTTAGTCATATTAAAAATTTTCAATTTGGTGTAGACACCCCAAAACCTCGTTGGCCGAACTTGATTTGGATTCTCCAATAAACTTATCCTCTCCACTATCCACCCATCAGCCTGCCCAATTATCCACCAAGGAAAAACAAAAAGATGAAACAAAGTATCAAAAATTACTAACAAACTAACAGAGCATCAATTATATAGCCTACAAGTTCCCAGAAATAGAAATGAAAAAGAAGTGATTTTAGCTAACAGAGCATTGATTATATAGCTAACAAGCTTACATAAACAGAAATGAAAAAGAAGTGATTTTATTTCTTCTTTCAGAAAAACGTGAAGTAGCTAGCTTTGAGGTAGTAGTTTTTCTTAGGAAACAAACAGAAAAGGAAACAAGTGGCCAAATTTTTACCTTGAGAAGTCTCTTGGAATAATCAGAGACGCCATCAGAGACCAAAACAACCATGTCTTTAGATGACCCAGTGTTCTTTATAGATTTCCCCAAAACCCTAACCCCCAATAGAAACTCATCTCCGTAAAGTAGTGTCACATAAGCTTCATCCTTTGAAGTTTGAGCTTTAACCCCCAACCACGCCTTAGATTGGATCGTAATCAGAAGGAACAGAAACAGGACCCAGGTTTTTAGGAGTTTCATATTATTCAAATGTTTTTCTTCTGAAAATGATCCGTAGATTCTCGAGGAAACAAAATTTATTCTTTTGTGTTGAATTAAGTTTGAATTTAAACCTTTGATGAGCGTGAAGAAATTGACCAAGGAAGAAGAAGGTTCCCTTCGATAATTTTGCTCTTGATTACGGTATCGTTTCGTAGTGGACTGTTCTTTGTTGGTATCGTTTCAGTTGCCAATTTTGAATAAAGATTTGGTATGTTGATTTTCGTTATTATTTTTAACTAATAATAGTCCGTAAGTTTATTTAATAAATAAAAATAAAATAATTTTATAGAAGGAATTTTAAAAAATATATATTGATTATATTAACCGATACATTTTTTAAAATTAAAAAATTACAAAGTAAAATATGACTATACATAAAATAAATTCAATCAGACATGTTAAATAAGAGATTTAAATATATAATTTTTTATTAGTCTGTGTATATACAAAATGGTAATTATTTAAATTTAAATTTAATTATATCTATTTATTTTTTATTCAAAAAAATATAATTATTTGTATTTATAATATGTATTTGTAAAATGATGTTATGTTAATAATTGTGATAGTAATTTACGAAAAACTAAAAAAATTAAAATTTATCAATTACTAGTTGATCTAGAGGAATGAAACACTAGATCTCTTCAGTAAGGGATGTTAAGGATTTGAATCCTAGAAGTTGTGAATTGAGTAAATTAGATTGAGAGGATCGTCCTTGTCTCTGTAGTATCTGATCTAGATTAGTCGATCAATAGATCGTATATTGATGGTTATACAAATTTTTTTATAAAATTTTATGTTTGTATATATTCATTAATGTGGTTTGTTTAATTGCAAAAAAATTGGCACAAATTACATTCTTTACATATCTACGCGGGTGCATATATACACAAATGAGCCACCTTAATCTCCAATTAATATGTATTATGATACATGTACTTGGATAAATTATTTTCTGAACCATCACGTAAGATATAGATCCAATCAATTATATTAATATATGTCAGTAATTTTTTTCTTAATCATCAATAAATTTAAGCTTAATTTTTAATTATTTATTTTTATATTAAAATTATATTTTTATCTGTTCTTCATCCTCTTAACTTTTTCTCACAATCATTTTTCGCTACAAAGGTCTTCCCCGAGTATGAATGCTTTTGTGATTTATATGTAAGAATCGACTGATGACGAATGAGGAATGAGTTTGCTGCCACCTGACTGACTCTCCAAGATGTCATGTTTGCGGATCGACTACAAAATCAATTTCCCATATTTTCCGTGATTGCGTGATTGCTAGATCTGCTTGGTATAAGATCACTAAACCGGAATGGCTTGTTGAATTTTTGCAAATGAATATATTAGATTGGATTCATTGATGAGTGATCTAAATCGATATTATTTTCTTGTTAAATCTTTGATCTTATGAATTTATTTATGTTGATTTGGTTGTCTTATGCTTATTTTCGTGCTGGAGCTTACTTTTCAGAATTAGCAGTAAAACGGGTGCATTCTGCATTTTTTTTATTATTTAGTCACAGCTGGAGACATGAGCACGACTCTGGGTATGATACAATCTGACGTGACAGTTTCTAGAAGGTCCAGACAGCAGCAGTTTTCTAGAAGATCTAGTCAGCGCCTTCTAGAAGGTGGACGGACAGAGATATCTTAGGAGACTTACTTTTAAATTTTAAAGTTTGAATTTAGAAAACATTTGAAATTATCTTTAGGATTATTTTAATTTTAATTTCTATGTTTATCTCTAGGTTTTTAGAGGTTATAAATACCCTCTTGGGGTAAGCCTACACACAACTCAGATTTCAATCTTCTTCTTACTTCTAGTTTTATAAAGTTCTTTCTTTTCTTCTCTTTTCAAGTTTTCATTTTCATTTTAAGTTTTATTTTTTAAAATGCTAAGTATGATTTCTATCATACTTAGCTAAGTTTTCCATAACCAAAGGCTAAAGCGATGACTCGATTATGAATCGTGAGAATCGAAAAACACCTCATACCCTCTCGGGTTAAATTCTAAATTTTTTGGAAACTAGATTGGCGGATATTCTTTCTTAAAATCAAAACGCTTTCACTTCAAAAATAGATTTTGGCTTGGATGATGTTATGGTTTACCTTTGGGATTATAAAATCAATTGATTCGAATTCCCTTGAACACACTTAACGAATGGTACGCTAAGAGAAATTGGGATCAAGTTCGACTTTCATAGAGAAAGCATAATTCGAGTCGCTTTTAAACTATTTTGAGTTAACAACGATAGTCGAAGTTAACTCGAACAAGGATTGTGATTCCTAAAATAGATTTGGGAAAGTCAATCACCAAAGAGGAAAATGAGCTACAATGATTGAACCTTGCGGACTCAAACCGACATTTAACTGGAGGAAAAATCATATTCAATGATCTATTGGAATTTGAGGCAGGCGAAAGCCCGAGGCTAATTTTATCGTATTGGTTTTTAATTTTACTTTCTTCGATTCTTTATATTCCTTTGAATCACTTTTGCTTTCTCAACAAACCATTTTTTTAATTTACTTGCATTTTTTACCTAGATCAAAGATCAAGAACAATCGTTTCAGTATTTTCCTTAGTCCTTGTGGATCGACCCTTACTCTCTCTATACTATTATATTTATTTTTAATGAGATTAAGGATAAATTTATTTGACAATGAAAATGACGTGTTGTCAAACTGGCGCCGTTTCCGGGGACTTCGGCAAAAGTTAATGATTTAGTTTGTTTTTTATTTATGACCAGGTAAAATCCCGAAGAGCTAGTAGATTTTGAACCTCATATCGAAGCGCTATCCCAGAGGCTATGTGAACTAACAATTCAGGAAAAGAGGAAACAACAAGAAGTACAACGCCAAGAACAATCAAATCCAGATCCTGAAGCATCATCTAACGCCAATACCTGCGAAGAAGCAATACCCGATGCCACTACAAATGTCGAATCACATTTCACACCAACTTCACCTGAACCGATGGACAATTGCACGATCCGAGAATTAGCCGCAACTCTCACGGTCTAACAACCCCTTTGCATCACATTTTCTCAAGGAGAAACTCTGTTTCAACTTAAGACTGGGCTTATTCATCTTCTTCCTACCTTCAACATTCTTCCAAGTGAAAGTCCGCATAAACATTTGGCAGAATTCCAGTTAGTCTGTTCAAGCATGAAACCACAAGGATTTTCTGACGACCAAATTAAATTGAGAGTTTTTTCATTTTCTTTATTTGGTTTAGTTAAAGAGTGGTTATTCTACTTACCTCTAAATTCAATAAATACATGGGCTGATTTAAATCGAATTTTTCTTGACAGATTTTTCCCAACAGCGAAGGCAAACGAGTTGAGGAGACGCATTTTGGGAATTAAACAAAAAGACGGAGAGTCATTTTATGATTATTGGGAAAGATTTAAGAAACTTTGCGCAAATTGTCCGCAACACAGATTAATTGAGCAAACATCCCTTCAATATTTCTATGAAGGGCTTTCTCCCTTAGAGATGAAAATGGTTGATGCTGCCAGTGGAATAGCTCTAGTCAACATAATGCCAAACGCAACAAGAGAGTTAATTTCGACGATGGTGGCGAATTCACAACAATTTTCAAGTGAACCAGCCGACGAGTTCTCTAGATAAGTTCTAAACTTGAAAATAAAATTGACAAATTAACTGACGTGGTTAATTTTCTTATTGTTGAAAAAATTAGAGTAGTGAGGCTATGCGAAATATGCACGATGCCAGATCATTTGACGGACTGCTGCCCCATGCTACAAGGAGATGCTGGTACACAAGTAAATACAATGGACAATTTTCCAAGACCTCTCCAAAAGCCTTAAAACCTATACGAAAATGCTTCCAATCCAGGATGGAGATATCATCTAAACTTGAGCTATGGCCTAAATCACGGACCATGTCAAGATTATCAATCGAGGCCACCCCTACAATAACCTTCTCAGTCGTAGAAATCATCGCTTGAATCAATCGTTGAGAGGTTGGCCCTTTCCCATGAGGAAATTTCAAAATAGTACTAAAGCTCGCTTTCAAGAGCTCGAAAAGCAAATGAGCCAACTGACTCAAACCTTGGGGAGATTAGAATCACAAGGGAGGCTATCATCACAAACTAAGCTGAATCCAAGAGATAATGTTAATGCCATCACGCTTCAAAGCGGTACAATTGTTGAACAACCAGTCCCAACGAAAGTAAGCGCAAGATCCCTGAAGAAAAATTAAAAGCCAAACTCCCAGAGGGAAGAAGAAGTAGTTGACGTAGAATTCTAAGAAAAGAATAAAGATGAATCGCAAACTTCTGCGCCATCTCCCTATACCGTTCCGCCTTCCTTTCCTGAAAGATTCATAAAAATAGACAAACAATTTGAGGAGAAAGAAATCTTGGATGTATT
Organism: Hibiscus syriacus; assembly: GCF_006381635.1. Lineage (NCBI taxonomy): Eukaryota > Viridiplantae > Streptophyta > Magnoliopsida > Malvales > Malvaceae > Hibiscus > Hibiscus syriacus. The sequence continues at coordinate 607,405 of NW_024063392.1, read as the reverse complement.
ACGGAAAGTGGAAATAAATATTCTGCTTCTTGAGGTGATCCAGAAAGTACTGAGGTATGCCAGATACATTATGTAACATCCTCAATACCAGGTTAGTGACCAAATTGTAAAGTTTCAGAAATTGGTGATTAAAGTAGCATAATTGAATAGTTCAATGATTTATTGGAAATATGATGAAGGTTATTTAGTAATTATTAAAGGAAATAAAGGGTAAAATGGTCATTTGACCAAAAAGATTTTTATCTTTCTTTTAAGGTTATAAAACACGTGAAAAGGGTGAGAAGAAAAGAAAAGTCTGGAGCTTGGGTTATCTCCTTCCACTTCTCTTCTCGTAAGCTCCATGGCAAAGGTAAGTTTAATTTCAGTTGGTTAATTCTTGAGTTTTAAGCTTAGTATTGATTCTTGGGGTGCTAAGAAAGATTATTTAGAGATTAAAGTATGTTGAAACTTCAAAATGGATAAGTTATGAAGGATTAAATATGAAGAGTTTTTAAGTGAATTAGTGAAATACAAGGAGTTAATAGATTTTGAAGTTGAATTTGACTTGTCAATGGTTAAATTAATGAATATGAAGTGTTAGAAGTGGATTTGGAACATGTTGAAAATTTAGTGTAAATCTTGAATTACATATGGAGAATAGGATTTTGATGTTAAAAAGGTGATTAATGAATAGAAATGAGTTTGAATATGAGTATGTTAGTTAAGAATAAGAAAGGGGATGATATATGAAGTAATTAAGCTGAAAAGAGTGGATTTTCTGGTATAAATTGGAATTCTGGTCTATGTGCATCGATGCACATTCAATGTGTACCGATGCATCAAGGGCAAATTTCCAGAAATTGTTCAGTGTGTATCGATGCACAGGAAATGCATCGATGCACCCCCTTAAAATGAAAACATCGAAGGTGATTTGTGTATCGATGCATGGGTAGTGCATCAATGCACTTCAAAGGAAATACAATTATACCTTTCTTTTGGTTTAAGAAATGATAGATTAGTGTATATCAATTGGATACTAATATGTATCAATGAATGATTATATAGATATCGAGCACGAACAATTCCCGGAACGATTATCAAGTTATGATTCGATCGCAAGAGAGGAAATTATAAAACTGGATTGGAACTTAGTGAGGCTAAGGTGAGTGCGCATTATTTTATATATGATGTTTAATGGGAAATACGACTTTCGACAAGTTTATTTTCTATAGTATTATGCATGAAGTATGAACATGAACATGTGTTTGTTATGAGTGTCTGAGTTATGTCTTATGGTATGTGTTGACATGTTATTGTATATGTATTTTATGGTTGATATGAATATATGCTATGTTATGATGATATAAACTATATGATATGATAAGAAATTATATGAATATAAAAGAGAATTTCTTTGATAAGATCTTTGAGATATATATAGAAATGGAATATAAGACTACGCGAATACATGATATGGGATAAATTAGGTAATAATATGGGAATATGGTAAAAAGCAAGTTTAGAAGAAATGATAGGAATGAATTAATCAAATGTAAAGGTTATATAAACAATAAGAATGTGAGCTGGCCAAGTGAATAGTGGTATGAACATTTATGTGAAATAGTAAAATAGAATTATATCATTGAATGAGAATTGAAACAAAATAGATAATATTGACCTATATGATGATATGAGAATAGTAGATCAAATAGGAGACTTGAACATAAGTGATAATAGGAACATATAAGATGAGCTAGATGGGAAAGATATATATGCTTAAATAAAATTATGATATATGGGTTGTATGATGGATTATATAAACTTGTGAATATATATATATATATATATATATATATATATATATATATATATGATAAGACATAAAAATAAGATATAAGCAATGTGACAAGAAATATGAAATAATATGAAAAGTGGATATGAGCTACGTGATATGTGAAAGTGATTTACGTGTTTATACGTATATGTGATTCAACTTATGTGACATAATCTACGTGCTATGTGAAAGTGAACTACGTGTTTATGTGAAAGTGAACTACGTATTTATGTGAAAAATGTGAAATGACATAAATGATAATGCCCATGTTATGTGTCATGAGAGCTAGGGTATAGTTGGCATGCCAAGAGTCGAGGGTCTACGCGGTCCTTCGGGACATATATGTATTCTTTGGAATATGTGTGAGGTCTTTTGAGACACATACTTGATCCTTGGCATATGTGTATGATTCTTAAGGAATTTTATATGTGGTCTTTAGGGACAACCTTATATGGCACTTCGGTGTATTTCTACGCGGCACTACGGTATAATTCTACGTGGCACTTCGGTGCATTTATACGAGCTGTGGTGACAACATTAGTGCTCAACCTCTATAGACTCACATATCTATAGTTCTCACATGTGTACATGGACTAATAAAGAAATAACAACAAATATATTACATGTGACTTATATGTTTTTGTGCTGTGAATGGTATTATATGATTTATATGTGGATATGTGGATTGTATGATTAAATGAGTCAAATGTTGGTTAAAATGCTAGGTATAAGAGGATATGTATTAAGTTATATAAACGATAATAATATTGATAATGAAATAAGGCTAATGATGGACATGATGAGTGATGAATATATGTGTTTATATGTTCTTATATGTAATGATATATTGTATATGTGTTATAGGGATTTGTTACATGAATAAGAGTATGAGTGATAGTAGTAATTATTCATGCATGATTTCAAGCTATAGTTTATATTTTATGTTTATTGCCTCACTAAGTCCTAGACTTAGTGTGTGATTGTTTCACACGTAGGTTATCGAAGTGAGAAGAGTAAAGAGAATGTAGAGCAAGACAGGTCAGTTCTCCTTACCAAAGGTCAGATCAGAAGAAAGGTGAATAATATGTATTTTAATACATAAAGTTCTAGTTGGCAGGTATTGAAAATAATATATTGTATAAGCTCTGAATAGTTCGGTAAAGGTTTTGAATTAGTTATATGTAATAATAAATTTTAAATTACTCACTATTTTATACAAGTAAAGGTTTTGAAAAGTTAATGTGACACTTCGGACTCGGATCCGGGTCGGATACGGGTTGAGGGTGTTACATTTAATGGTATCAGAGCTAAGGTTTAGCCGATTCTAGGCTTAAACTGAAGTTAAATGAGATTTAAAATGTGTACATGCCAACACAAAGTCAATAATTTCTGATCTGATAAGTGTAAGGAGTATACTGTCTTGCTAATAGAATAAGAATAGTATGATATTATAAAAATCTGATTGCAATAGTTTCGAAATGAAGTGAGAGGTAAATCTGATTGTAATATCAATTCACCTGCTCTGGCCAGGTAGGATAAAGAGCGGACACATCAGGAAATGCCTCGTAAGATCAAAGATTGATTTCAGAAAGTTGAAATCATATTAGAATAGTGATAGTAGGTTTTCATTGTTTTGAATCGGAAAAGTGATAGGGAGTAGTTTTATTATTTTGTGGATAAGATAAAATAAGGTGAACAAGTTTCACCATAAGAGCGTTAAAAGATCAAATGATGCAGTGAGAATTGGTAGAAGAGTTCAAGAATAAGTGTATCAGTGACAAGCGTATAAAATGTATAAAGTCAGAGCTTATGAGTTCAAAACGAAGGGATAATATTAAGTATAAGCAAGAGTGTTTATATGATAAGGGTTTGTAGTTAAGACGAAAAGAGTTAGCATTGGCTAACGAAAGTACGTGATAAAATGTACTGGAATTATAAGATATTGTCATGATATAATAACCAAATATGAAATGGATCTGGATACAGTTGTATATTTGGATCATAGTAATGTGGTATAGTAAAGGAAAAGGAAGTAAGGACTTGTATATTTGAGTAAAGTTGAAGATTGATAAGAAGAGTTTAAGAATGAGTATATCGATGATCAGATTATAAGACAAAGGAAGTCAGAATGTTGAGTTTGAGCAACGGAAATTACAGGATGTATGAGAATAGAGGTGAAATTGATAAGTTAAATAAACTAATTTTGAGATAATTTCGATTGGAAAGAATGTATATGATTGGTTAACTAGGGCTTGTGCCCTAGATTGGACATATGTTATTGACTAGCTGTGAGAATAAAGGTGATAGAGTTATAAAATTGGAGGAAAGATAGAGTTGAGTTAATCAATTATGATGTGAAACTGAATATAGTTGTGTATTCTGATCAGACAACTATGATGTAGAAAAGAAGATAAGTATTTGCATGGAACCTTAAGGAAGGAAAATACAAGTATAAGAAATGATAAAGAATGAAGTTTTGTATAAGTAAATGGGTTATCAAAGTTATGAGGATACAATGAAGATTGGTACATAAAGATGAGTATAGGTGATAAGACTAGAGTATGTGAACATGAAAGGAAAAATATGATTTGAGTATAAGGAATAAATAAAGGAATAATGGAATAAAGAAATGAAAGGGATGATTTAAAGGATCAGATACGATAAAGGTTATATGGAAGTGTAGATGACAATTTTGATATAGAAGTAAGAAAAGTGTGCAAGGTGATGTGAAAAGATTCTTTAAAAGTATATGTTAATTATATTTAAAAAAGATCTAATGTTGTGTTCTCGGTCAAATGATATTGGAAAACGAGTTGGTTATTGTTATAAGATAATTAAAGAGGGATTTATGAGGTTAATTGATGAAAATGGATGTTACTGTCTACATGATTAGTGATATTATATGAAGTCGCAGAAATGGTCAAAGGAAAATGCATAATGGAATGAGAGAAAAGACAGAAAGGGATTAAAGTTACTAGTTACTGTTTATATGATCAGTGACAGTAGATAAATGTATAAAGGAAAAAGGTTGTTGAAGAAATAAAGGAAGGAAAGATTAAGAAAGGAGGTAACATGAGAACAATAGAAGATATGTTCTTATTGATTTGTTCAGTGAAAATTCGAGGATGAATTTTCTTTAAAGGAGGGGAGATTTGTAACATCCTCAATATCGGGTTTGTGACGAAATTGTAAAGTTTCAGAAATTGGTGATTAAAGTAGGATAATTGAATAGTTCAATGATTTATTGGAAATATGATGAAGGTTATTTAGTAATTATTAAAGGAAATAAAGAGTAAAATGGTTATTTGACCAGAAATATTTTTATCTTTCTTTTAAGGTTATAAAACACATGGAAATGGTGAGAAGAAAAGAAAAGTCTGGAGCTTGGGTTATCTCCTTCCTCTTCTCTTCCCGTAAGCTCCATGGCAGAGGTAAGTTTAATTTCAGTTGGTTAATTCATGAGTTTTAAGCTTAGTTTTGATTCTTGGGGGTGCTAAGAAAGATTATTTAGAGATTAAAGTATGTTGTAACTTCAAAATGGATGAGTTATGAAGGATTAAATATGAAAAGTTTTTAAGTGAATTAGTGAAATAGAAGGAGTTAATAGATTTTGAAGTTGAATTTGACTTGTCAATGGTTAAATTAAGGAATATGAAGTGTTAGAAGTGGATTTGGAACATGTTGAAAATTTAGTGTAAATCTTGAATTACATATGGAGAATAGGATTTTGATGTTAAAAAGGTGATTAATGAATAGAAATGAGTTTGAATATGAGTATGTAAATTAAGAATAAGAAAGGGGATGATATATGAAGTAATTAACCTGAAAAGAGTGGATTTTCGGGTATAAATTGGAAATTTTGGGCTATGTGCATCGATGCATATTCAATGTGTACCGATGCATCAAGGGTAAATTTCCAGAAATTGTTCAGTGTGTATCGATGCACTTGGAAATTGTTCAGTGTGTATCGATGCACAGGAAGTGCATCGATGCACCCATTAAAAATGGAAACATCGAATGCAATTAGTGCATCGATGCACCACCTTAAAATGAAAACATCGAAGGTGATTTGTGTATCGATGCATGGGTAGTGCATCGATGCACTTCAAGGGAAATAGAATTATACCTTTCTTTTGGTTTAAGAAATGATAGATTAGTGTATATCAATTGGATACTAATATGTATCAATGAATGATTATATAGATATCGAGCATGAACAAGTTCCGGAACGATTATCAAGTTATGATTCAATCGCAAGAGAGGAAATTATAAAACTGAATTGGAACTTAGTGAGGCCAAGGTGAGTGCACATTATTTTATATATGATGTTTAATGAGAAATACGACTTATGACAAGTTTATTTTCTATAGTATTATGCATGAAGTATGAACATGAACATGTGTTTGTTATGAGTGTCTGAGTTATATGTTATGGTATGTGTTGACATGTTATTGTATATGTATTTTATGGTTGATGTGAATATATGCTATGTTATGATGATATAAACTATATGATATGATAAGAAATTATATGAATATAAAAGAGAAGTTATGTGATAAGATCTTTGAGATATATATAGAAATGGAATATATGACTACGCGAATACATGATATGGCATAAATTAGGTAATAATATGGGAATATGGTAAAAAGCAAGTTTAGAAGATATGATAGGAATGACGTAATCAAATGTAAAGGTTATATAAATAATAAGAATATGAGTTGGGCAAGTGAATAGTGGTATGAACATTTATGTGAAATAGTAAAATAGAATTATATCATTGAATGAGAATTCAAACAAGATAGATAATATTGACCTATATGATGATATGAAAATAATAGATCAAATAGGAGACTTGAACATAAGTGATAATAGGAACATATAAGATGAGCTAGATGGGAAAGATACACATGCTTAAATAAAATTATGATATATGGGTTGTATGATGGATTATATAAACATGTGAATATATATATATATATATGATAAGACATAAAAATAAGATATAAGCAATGTGACAAAAATGTGAAATATTATGAAAAGTGGATATAAGCTACGTGATATGTGAAAGTGATTTACGTGTTTATATGTATATGTGATTCAACTTATGTGACATAATCTATGTGCTATGTGAAAGTGAACTACGTGTTTATGTGAAAATGTGAAATGACATAAATGATGATGCCCATGTTATGTGTCATGAGAGCTAAGGTATAGTTGGCATGCGAAGAGTCGAGGGTCTACGTGGTCCTTCGGGACATATATGTATTCTTTGGAATATGTGTGAGGTCTTTTGAGACACATACTTGATCCTTGGCATATGTATATGATTCTTCAGGAATTTTCTACGTGGTCTTTAGGGACAACCTTATATGGCACTTCGGTGCATTTCTACGCGGCACTACGGTGCAATTTTACGTGGCACTTCGGTGCATTTATACGAGCTGTGGTGACAACATTAGTTCACAACCTCTATAGACTCGCATATCTATAGTTCTCACATGTGTACATGGGCTAATAAAGAAATAACAACAAATATATTACATGTGACTTGTATGTTTTTGTGCTGTGAATGGTATTATATGATTTATATGATGATATGTGGATTGTATGATTAAATGAGTCAAATGTTGGTTAAAATGCTAGGTATAAGAGGATATGTATTAAGTGATATAAACGATAATAATATTGATAATGAAATAAGGCTAATGATGGACATGATGAGTGATGAATATATGTGTTTATATGTTCTTATATGTAATGATATATTGTATATGTGTTATAGGGATTTGTTACATGAATAAGGGTATGAGTGATAGTAGTAATTGTTCATGGATGATTACAAGCTATAGTTTATATTTTATATTTATTTCCTCACTAAGTTATAGACTTAGCGTGTGATTGTTTCACACGTAGGTTATCGAAGTGAGAAGAGTAAAGAGCAATGTGGAGCAAGACAGGTCAGTTCTCTTTACCAAATGTCAGATAAGAAGAAAGGTGAAAAATATGTATTTTAATACATAAAGTTCTAGTTCGCAAGTATTCAAAATAATATATTGTATAAGCTCTGAATAGTTCGGTAAAGGTTTTGAATAAGTTATATGTAATAATAAATTTTAAATTACTCACTATTTTATACAAGTAAAGGTTTTGAAAAGTCAATGTGACACTTCGGACTCAGATCCGGGTCGGATACAGTTTGGGGGTATTACACATTGATCTCTGTACTAATTAAATATGACTTACTGGAAATGAAAATGTGAATTTAGGTGAGAACGTCTTAGTAGTTTTCCACTTACCGTTTCCACCAAAGTATAAGGACCAAGATATGTTTGCAGTACCTTGTAAAATTGGTGAGGTTAAAATCAAGCGATCTATGTGCAATCTAGGTGCATTTATCAATGTAATGCCTCTCTTCGTCTATAATTTATTTTCCACCGAACCATTGAAGGGGACGAGAGTTACACTTCAGCTCGCTGATAAATAAATTATTTATACTGAAGGACTCATAGAAAATGTTTTAGTAGAGGTAAACGACTTAATTTTCCCTGCTGATTTTTATGTGATTGATATGGAAAATGATCGTAACAACATTGGTTCTGAAATTCTCCTCGATCGTCCCTTTCTGAGCACGACAAATGCAAAAATTGACGTTCAAAGCGGTATTCGTACTATAGAGTTCTATGATGAGATCGTAAAATTTAATATTTATAAAGCAATGAGATATCCTGTTGACGTGCATAGTATTAATTTTGTTGGCGTTATTGAACTTGTTGATGATGAATCTAACTTTGTTGATGATTTATATAGGGAATCATATGATAAAAAAGACGACATAAGAGAGTTAAAAATATTTCAGTTGTTGATTCAGATTTGATCTTAACTCCTTTAAAAACTAAAGATTTATTTTCCCTTTTTGCATGCACTAAAAATTAAGTCAAAACCATCGAGGAATCGTTTGAATAAATTAATTTTTGGTAAATAAATGTTTTGATGGACATTCTTTTTGACAAGATTTTAAAATTGAAAAATATCTGAAGAAATCTTTATGAGAATTTTCGAATTTATCATAAGGAATTTCTTAGTTGGAAAAAAGAGAATGAAGTGGAAGTGTTTGTCACAGAACTTGTAGTATGAACCAAGTCGTCGAGCTAACGACGTTAAAAATAACGCTTCGTGAGAAGTAACCTATTATTTTTAATTCCGTTACATTTTTATTTTATTTTATTTTTTGTTAAGTAAATCTAATTTAATTATTTATTTTATTTTTCAAGAACCAAATATTTTCAATCGACCTTAAACAAGGGAAATTTACAGAATTTATATTCAAACAGTGGCAATATTCGGTCCCCAGAGCAGCAGCACTTGTCACGCGACATAATGGAACAATCTGTTCCAGCACCATGCGCACTGTTTCATTAAACGACGTATGTTAGCATCTCCACTAGTAGGTTGATTCATCTTAGCAAAACCCAAACCATCTTCTGCCCCCTATTTTACAACACTTACCTACCGTAACCCTTTCATTCTTCTTTTTCTTTGATCAGGGTCCCACCTATCATATCTCTCCTTACATTTTTTTCAATTTTAAACCCAATTTCACTCAAATTTAACCCCTACACATTTTTTTAATTTTAAACCCAAAACACACCCAAAAAAAACCAAACTCATTCATCTTTCCCAAACTGTTACCCCCTGAAAACCCATCCATTTTTTCCTCTCCTCTGTGCTCACAATTGTCGGCCTTACATTCCACTCATTCCACCATGTTTTACCCGTCCGTTGCTGCTCATGATGGTTTGTACAAGGAACCAACAAAGCACCGCCATCACCCGAACCACGCCTGACGCGAGTACGAGGCCCCAACTCTCCGCCTACATTCGACATTCACACCCACCGCCTCTCTTCACCCCGGACTGAGCATTATTCGTCGTCCATCTCAGCCGTGCCCACCATCTCCATCATTCCAATCCATGCCATCTGTGGCTACTCCTTCCGACAGCCGGTCTTCCCCTCATGTTCAATCATTCGGTGGCGGCGGATAATACTCCTAAGGTAAACTCCAATCCTATTTTCGTTCAACTATTACTAATGTATTATCTCGTTTATTGTTTTACAGGGGATTTAGATGCTGGTTTTTCACCTACCGCACACCTGATGATGTTTTAATTCATGACATCAAATCGGGCATCCTACTTTTCCGTCCCAGCGAATCCCACCGCGGCCGTGGTCGACAATAAATCCGGGGAGTACTCTATTCCTTATTTTGTACTTTAATTTTACGTTTTGGGGCAAAACACTTTAATTGAGGGGGAGTAGAGTCTATGTTGAATTTCCCTTTGCTTATCTCTATGTTTTGATGTTAGTATGTGTCGATTGAATTTGCAGAAAATTTCATTAAATTCCTTTGTCTTGTTGAATATTTTTGGTATGCCATGATTGTTTGGGAACACATAATTGTTTAGATTAAGATATTCTTGATAGCAAACAATATGAATTATGATCAAGTTATATTTCTTGTGATAATCCATGATTTTGTTGGTTGAAATGTTCGTAGCTCAATGCATGAAAATAATTTGGTGAGATTTGAGTCTTTACGAGCATTTTATTTTGCTCTCATTTTTTTGGATTGAGTGTGTCGAATTTGACATTGGTATTCCAGAACCTGCATTTTAAATACTATCGAGATTACACATGAACATGATGCTTAAAAATGATTTGGGCACTTTAGGATTAGTCATTCCGATTTCCCTACTAAAATTGCCTACCCATGCATTTTCCCCTAGTTAACCACTCTTGAGCCTATTTCTATTCTTTGTTTTCACCATATTCATAAACTCGAGCATTTTTATTTTATCCCTCTTTTCTACCCTTTTCAGGACAAGTGAACAATTTATCCTGTGTATGCTCCATAAACAGAAGAATTTTTTTTATAGTGTGATGTGAAAAAAAGTTCTTTTATTTTTCCAAAAAAATCAGCAGTTTGAAAAGAAAAAAGAAAAGAAAAGAAAATAGAAATATACATGAGGAAAAAATGGAAAAACAAAGCAACAACACAAGTGTGGAAAAATCAAATTCAATTCGAAAGAAAATGTGTTGTTTGATGGTATTGTGTCTTTTATCTTGTTGTACTTAGTCGATTGATGGAGTATTACTTATTATTTGTAGTTCATTATCTTGAATTTTAGCCATATTATTAGCCTTTTTCCCCCCACCTTTACCTAAGCCTGTTACAACCAATAAAAGACCCTTTGATTTATGCATCTTGTTCTTATTAGTAGTGTAGATTTTATTTACTTGCATGCCTATGGTAATGTCATGTCGGTTCTGACATTGAGCGTTTCTATTCCCCAAGCACATTGAGTGATTTGAGTGAATCCTGGTAAGGTGTTGAGTTATAGGCATTGAAATTGATGAATGAATGGATGTTACAATTGTATTTAACTTGTTCCAATTGGTGATGTTCAATTGATTCGTGTCTTGACTTGGATCATTATTGTGGTCTCTACCTTGCTTTCTCGAATGTGAGACTTGACAAAGAAAGGTAAATGGAATTTTTGACTAATTTGATTATATCAAACTTGAGGATAAGCATGAGATAAGTGAGGGGGAATTTGGTGAGTGCTCTAAATCGATATGATTTGCTTGTTAAATCTTCGATCTTATATATTTATTGTTGCTGATTTGGTTGTCTTATGCTTATTTTCGTGCATGAGCTTACTTTCCAGAATTAGCATTAAAATGGGCGCATTCTGCATATTTTTTATTATTTGGTCAAGGCTGGAGAAATGGACATGACTCTGGGCAAGACACGGTCTGACGTGGCAGTTTCTAGAAGGTTCAGTCAGAAGTAGTTTTCTAGAAGATCTAGTTAGCGCCTTCTAGAAGGTGAACGGACAGAGATATCTTAGGAGACTTGTTTTTAAATTTTAAAGTTTTGTTTTTAAATTTTAAAGTTTGAATTTAAAAAACATTTGAAATTATCTTTAGGATTATTTTTATTTTAATTTCTATGCTTATCTCTAGGATTTTAGAGGCTATAAATACCCTCTTGGGGTAAGCCTAAACACAACTCAGATTTCAATCTTCTTCTTACTTCTAGTTTTATAAAGTTCTTTCTTTTCTTATCTTTTCAAGTTTTCATTTTTATTTTAAGTTTTATTTTTTAAAATGCTAAGTACGATTTCTATCATACTTATTTAAGTTTTCCATAGCCAAAGGCTAAAGCGATGACTTGATTCTAAATCGTGAGAATCAAAAAGCACCTCATACCCTCTTGGGTTAAATTCTCATTTTTTTTAAAACTAGATTGGCGGATAGTCTTTCTTAATATCAAAACACTTTTACTTCAAAAATAGATTTTGGCTTGGATGATGTTATGGTTTACCATTGAGATTATATAATTAATTGATTCAAATTCCCTTGAACACACTTAGCGAATGGTACGATAAGGGAAATTGGGATCGAGTTTGACTTTTATAATGAAAGCATAATTCGAGTCACTTTTAAACTATTTTGAGTTAACAACGATAGTCGAAGTTAATCCAAAGTAGTATTGTGATTCCTAAAATAGATTTGGGAAAGTCAATCACCAAAGTGGAAAATGAGCTACAAGGATTGAACCTTGCAAACTTAAACCGACATTTAACTGGAGGAAAAATCCTATTCAATGATCAATTGGAATTTGACGCACGCGAAAGCCCGAGGCTAATTTCATCGTATTGGTTTTTAATTTTACTTTCTTCGATTATTTATATTCCTTTGAATCACTTTTGCTTTCTCAACAAACCCTTTTTTTTAATTTACTTGCATTTTTTACCTAGATCAAATATCAAGAACAATCGTTTCAGCATTTTCCTTAGTCCTTGTGGATCAACCCTTACTCTCTATATACTATTATATTTATTTTTATTGAGATTAAGGATAAATTTATTTGACAGTGAAAACGACACATTGTCATTCATATTAACATTGAAAACTCCAAGTACTTTTTGATTAATGTTGATGATTGGGATTTATCTTTGACTCGTTACTTCAGCGCATTTTGTCACACCAAGCGAGACCAAGCCCGAATCATGCACGCTAGAGTCCGCGATAGAGGTTCTAAAGGGAATATTGGGCGTTACCAGTCCGTCAGACTTGGCCCAAAGCGTGGAAAGTGCCAAAGGGCTCGAACCAGTTTACATTGACTGTACAAACTAGGAAAGTGGCATCTTATCATATTGTGTCCACATAGGCAACACATATATGGCAAGAGACAACATATCATAGGAGATTGTAGGGGAATCTTACCGTATCAAACGTGAACAATCATCCAAGAAAAGAATCATACTAATTGATGTGATGAGATGGTGGTTTGGGTGTCTTCCCTTAAATAGGGGATTTGATTAGATGGTGATTGATGGAGTTTCCTTAGTTATGGAGATTGTAATTAATAGGGCTCATCTTAGCCATTGATCTAGTTTTATCTTATCCATCCATTATAAAGAGATTCAACTATAAATAGAGGTTTCCCCACTTCATTTGTACACACTTCACGTTTTACTTCATTTGAGTAATAAAGAACATTCACTCAATTCTTTATTCTTGTTCTTTGAGAATTATCTCATTTCTAGCATTTGTGCTTCTACGTGTTTACTAGGTGTTCTTAGTGTTTTCAGGCAGCCTTAGCCGCCAAACCGACCAAGAATCGTTTCAATATGACTAAGGCCAAGTGCTCCAGAGTTGGAATCCAAGGGATGTGACAAAGTGGTATAAGAGCTAGTTCGTTGCAACAACAACGAGCATTTTCAATCTAGTTTTGGGAGAGATAACACCTTAAAACTAAGAAGAGGTCCCAGTTACTGTGGAGGGAGTTGAGACCCATGCAATGTGGAAAAGAAGCGATGGAGATCGAGATATTTCGTGGCATACAATAAGAGGAGACTCGACGATTTGGAAAGCTTCCAGGCCAAAGTCATGGAAGATGTATAAGAGGTCCTTAATGAGTATGGTGACAAGAAGATAGAGGAGTATGATGCTGTGAGAGTCAAGGTGTTGGGTTTGAGGAATGATCTAAGTGAAGTCCAAGAAGTGCTAAAGGTAGCTGAATCTCACCTGGCCAAGTTGGAATCTGTGGAGGAATGAATCAGGAGGAAGACCCAAGAACTCATTGATGGGGTATGCACATCGGTCGATGAGTAGACTAGGGGCTTTGGGAGTTTGTATTTGGCCATGAGGGCAGAGGCGATGAAAGATTTTAAGAGTGAACTAATTGGTTATCAAGAGGCCGTGGTGAATGGGGTACCAGGAATTACACCAATGAGTAGGCCCAGGATCGATGTTATAGTGCCGAACAAGTTCAAGGAGATATGACCAACAAGTGAAGTTGAGAACTTCATTTGGTGCATGGAGCAATATTCCGAGGCATGGGAGTCGATGATAACTTCACTAAGGTAAATGTTGCTTCAAATTATTTGATTGATGATGCTCTTTTGTGGTGGCAACATAGATGTTCGGAAGAAATTCCTATAATGAAGTGGAGTGAGTTCAAGGCTGAATTCAAGGGACAATTCTTCCCCATAAATGTCGAATTAGAGGCACGAAAAAAGATGAAGGAACTTAAGCATGATGGTCCAATCTGGGAGTATGTGAGTCGGTTAATGGATCTTAATTTGCAAATCCCAACCATGAGTGAAGATGAGGGATACTACACCTTCTTGGGCATACTACAAACGATGGGCAAACATCAAAGTAGTACAGATGAAAGTGAAAGACCTTTCAAAGTCCATAGCTTTGTCCAAGTCCGTATCAGAATTTGAGATCCTAAAGTCGAAGAACAAGGGTAATGGTGGGGGAGACGTAGAGAAATTATCCAAGGATGAATCCAGAGAGTATCGAAATGGCAAGGGGAAGCCACAAAAGGGGAGAGCCAACCTATTCCGAGAATCGAGACCAAAGAGTTATGCCAAGTTTTACACTTGCAAGGGTAACCACATTGCAAGGGATTACCCACACAAGGGCAAGGTGGCCATCATCTTGAGTCAAGAAGATGAGCCATAAGAAGAGGTAGTTAGACTTGGTACAATTGTAAGCACGAAGGCTAGCAAGCCAAAGGTAGAAGCGAAGCAACCAAAGTACCACCAAGGAGAGGGGTCACAAAGGTTGCGAGATTATAATGATCGAGACAAGAAGTCCAAGGGAGATGACAAGTCTTAAGGCGAGGAGGCCATGCGGCTTGGCGCGATGGTCATGGGTTATGTAAAGGAGATCTAATTATCAGGTTAAAGGGGGCAAAGGTTCGGAGAGACACGTGAGACCTTTCAAAGTTCAAGAGGGTACACCAAGGATGCCAATGAGTCTAAGAGTTCGACCAAAGGGGTCATCCAAGCCTTTGTTGAAGGATCGAGGGGGTTCATACCGAGGCCTACAATCGAGGTGGCCACATGGGGAAGAGAGGTTATGGAGTTACATCGAGGCAAAAGACAAGGAAAATAGTTCACATGGGGGAACCACAACAAGTGAAGGCACCAAGTGAGATTTCAAAGTGGTCAAGTCCGAGTACAGCTTGATGCAGCGACGAGGGCATCACTATATTTGGTGGGGATTGTCACACCCCGTGAGACCAAGCCCAAATCATATGCTCTAGAGTCTGCGATAGATGTTCTAAAGGGCATATTGGGCGTGACCAATCAGTCAAAGTTGGCCCAAAGCATGGAAAGTGCTAAAGGGCCCGAACCCGTTCACACTAACCGTACAAATTAGGAAAGTGGTATCTTATCAAATTATGTCCACATAGGCAGCGCATATATGGTAAAAGACAACAAATTAGAAGCGATTACGAGGGAATCTTACCATATCAAGTGTGAACAACCATTTAATGAAAGAATCGGACTAATTGATGTGATGAGATGACTGTTTGGGTGTCTTCCCTTAAATAGGGGATTTGATTATATGGTGATTGATGAAGTTTCCTTAGTTATAGAGAATTTGTAATTAATAGGGCTTATCTTAGACATTGATATAGTTTGATCTTATCCGTCTATTGTAAGGGGATTCAACTATAAATAGAAGCATCCCCACCTTATTTGTACACACTTCACTTTTTACTTCATTTGAGTAATAAAGAGCATTCACTCAATTCTTTCTTCTTGTTCTTTGAGAGCCATATATTTTCTAGAATTTGTGATTCCATGTTTTTACTAAGTGTTATTACTTAGTGTTTTCAGGCTGACTTAGCCGCCAAACTGACCAAGAAACGTTCCAAGGCGACTATGGTTGTATGCTCCGGAGTTGGAATCTCCAAGGGCGTGACAATTTGATTAGGCGCAAGAGATTTATTTTCGCACTAGATACTATGGTTAGTGAAAACATGCTTGTTATGGCGCATAAGCTATGGATGAAGGCTTGACATATTGCCTCACAATAGAGCGGTACTCACTCGGGTAATTGGCATCACAACGGGCTTTCAATCAGTGTCGGCCACCACCGGAGGGATGGGTGAAAATCAATACTGATAGTGCTCGTAACTCGAATTTGGGGTCTACCACTTGTGGAGGGGTTCTTCGCGAATCAAATGGTAATTGGCTATTTGGTTTTTCAAATGCTCTAGGGCGATACTTGGTGTTAGATGCTGAGCTTTGGAGCATTTATAAAAGCCTAAATATTGCTTGGAAACTGGGTCCTCAAAACATAAATGTCCAAACAAATTGTCGAGAGGTTTCGTCTCTCCTGCTGAAAGGTGAAGCCATGGACCGAATATCTCACATAGTTCCCCATCTTATTGAGTCGCTCTCTCAAAATTAGTAGGTTCGAATTGCTCATATTTCATGAGATGGGAATAAAGCTGCAGATGCAATTAGGGGTGCTTATCGAGTGAGTCGATCACGAGTTGGGTAGTGCTCGACTTGTACTTGTTAAAAAATTTTGCTGCTCGATAAGCTTGCTAAAATTTTGCTCGACTCGTGCTCATTAAGAAAATTTGTTACTAGACTCATTTCTCATTAAGCTAACCAAATTTTTATTTTATTTTTTAACCATAAATAAAATATACCATTACTATATAGAACTTAATAAAATATAAATTAATAAATTTAACCAAAAAATTATCAAAAGAGTCTATGAAACAAATTCAAAATCTAAACAGCAAAATAACAATCCATAAATACATTAAAATAATAATTATGGTTTGATTTTTTAGTGTACTAAGATAATAATTATTAATTAATAATTTAGTATTTTTAATTATTTATTAAAAAATTAATATATTAATGATTTATTATTATTATTATCTATAAGTAAATTAGTAATTTTTTTAAAGAAATGATTTTTTAAGATAACTATTGAAAAGTTATAAAAAAATTGAACGATTAGCTCATAAAATTATCGAGTTGAGTTTGGTTTTGTTCGACATAGTTGGTTAAGGTATAGAGTCGAGCTCGAGTTCGAGTCGAGTCAACCTATTCAAGATTTTATCGAGTTTTGACTAAATCTAATTCGAGTTGCTCAAGAGCTACTCAACTCATTAAGCACCCTTAGATGCAATGGCAAAAATCGTGTGGATGCCATTGATTGGAGTGGTCCGATATGCTCAACCTCCCCCGATGGTGGACAAAATGATCGTTGAAGATCTGACTTATTGCTGTATAAACTGTCTACTTCCTATTTGTATTCAAGAAAAAAAATTCTCTCCCCTCTCTCTTCATTAACCATAATCACCATATCCACTGTGACCTTTCTTCATTCCTTGTTTTTCATGCTTGCAACCTAAATCATGTTATCTTCAATACATATTAAGTCTATAAAGAGTGGCTTTCGGGTTGCTGTAGCATCGGCAGTGGTGATCGCGATAGTTGGTTTCCCAAAGGACCATGGTCGATATGACTCGAGGGGTTATGGTTCAAAAAAGATGAAATTGACTCAACGCGTGAATTATATACTCTTCATTGCAATCTAACGCCACTATTACCGGAATCCATGGGAAGATAAACATTAAGACGTAAAAAATCAAAGATTATTTCAGATAAGAGATAATTTAGCTTATTCAAAGACTCATTTAAGAAGGAGAAAATAAAATCAAGAGTATGAAGAGATTACGGTGATATTGCCTATGGTGATTATAGTTAATGAAAAGAGGGGAGAAAAAGTTAAGAGGTTGAAGAAAGATGAAAATATCATTTTAATATAGATAGAAAGAAATAATTAAAAATTAAACTTAAATTTAATAATAATTAAAAAAATTACTTGACATGTTTTACTGTTCCTTCTATGGCTCCACCTTCTGTCGCCTCCGTTTCTCGTTTTCTGGTAACCGGCAATTGAAGCTGGGATTTCCGACTGGCGTCTCTTGTGTCTATTTTCCAGGTGCATTTCTCCCCTTCTTTCACCCGGTCCTTTTAATACGGTACATGTTTGAGCTTGATTGTTGGTTGGCGATCTATATAATCCGTTAGCAATGGCGGCCGCTACGACGGAAGCTGAAGGGCCGACGTCGGAGCTACAAACCGACGAGTTGCGATTTACCATGCTGCCGGTGTTATCTTCCGTTGCTAGATAGCTTCGGAATTGGTTTAAGTGAATTTCACGGTTTTATGTTAGCAAGGGAGTACCATCTAGGGAGGCCTCCATAGTGAGAATTCCTTGGGGTCGGCCAGAAGGGCGGTGGATTTGAAGGGCGGCGGTTTTAGCGGCGGCGGCGGTTTTAGCGGCGGCGGCGGTGGTTGCGGAGTTGTCAGCATCCAAGTCGAAAATTTTCCTGATGAAGACTTTAACTTGTCTGTTAACTATTATGAGAATAGCAGTGAATAACAAATAGGTTGTTATTTGGTTGTTAGGAAGGATATGCCAGCAAGGCATTCTGGTGTAACTGCTCCAGCTAAGAACATTCTAGCAGGTATTGTAAAATGCTATAAATGTGGTAATTGGGAAATGAAGATGATGAGGCATTCTTTAAATCAAAGTTCAACATGGTATCAGTAGCCTTGAGGTCTGAAGAGTTTTGTTCCAGTAGCTAATTCTTTGTTGGATTTTCTCGTCGTTTCTTTCTCGTGCCATGGCTGATAAGGAAACTTCATCGGCGGGACTTCAGAAAGCGTTCACCAACAAAAGACTTAGTGTAGTCTTGGATGAGCGTAACTTCTTGTTATGGAAGCAGCAAGTGCTTCTAACTGTGAGGAGCCATAGACTCGAGAAGTTTCTTATCGGTGCGGTCACTCCTCCGCCGGAGATGGTGGTTTTAGAAGATGGGACTGTTGTTGAGAATGAAGCTTATGAAGTGTTTGTTGCCCAGGATAGTGCACTTGCTTCTTGGCTATTATCCATGATGTCACCCTCGATTCTACCGCACATGGTTGGCTCTGACACCGCTGCGCAAGTTTGGTCCACTGTTACCAAGTTCTTTGCAAGTAGTTCTACGACAACGATAATGAACCTGCATTATCGGTTGAAAGCTATAAAAAAAGGGGGAGCTGAGTATGCGTAACTTCATCACTCAGGTTAAAGAGTTGTGTGATGCTCTTGCGGCTTGTTGAAGTCCGGTGTCCGAGTATGAACAAGTGGCGACGATCTTGAATGGATTGCCGTCCGAGTATCGTCCGTTTGTTGCTGTCATCACTGCCAGCAGGGAGCCGTTCACTCTAGATGGAGTAGTTTCAGTTTTGATTGATGCAGAAGTTCAACAACACGGTTTTGAGGAAGCTGACAGTTTCTCTATCAGTGCTAATATGGCAAAACTGACGGTGAATGATTCCTCAGGGTCGGAGTTGGTCAAAGCACCTGGGCAGAATCTGGGTTCCTCTGGTTCGTATCAGGGAGGTCGTGGTCGTGCTAAACCCCGGGTTCAATGCCAATTGTGTGGAAAAGTTGGCCATTTAGTGGACCGATGCTGGTATAGGTTTGACCAGAGCTTTCGTGGGATTTCTACTTCTCACAAGGCCATGGTACCGAATAATTCTCCATCTGCTAACGTGTGCACGGTTGCGTCTACTCATAGGTGTGGCTGTGTTCACCAAGGATCTTGGGATGGTATCGTTTCTGCTATGATGGCTGAATGTGGTCAACATTCTAGCACTGGAGGTTCTGCGAGCTCTCGCCCGTCAGGAAAATAGGTTGTTGATTCCGGGGCTTCTCATCATGTAACCTCGGATGTGGCTAATGTTGTTGCGGGTGAAGAGTACATTGGCACGGGTAAGCTACTTGTGGGAAATGGTAATAGTTTATCGATATCTAAGGTCGGTCAATCTAGCTTGGTTACTTCTACTCGCTCTTTACGATTAAATGACTTGCTACTTGTTCCTAGTATATCCAAAAACTTGGTTTCCGTATCCAAACTTGCTCGTGATAATAAGGTATTTCTTGAATTTCATGCTCATAGATGCGTGATTCGTGATGAGGACACGAAGGCGGTGTTGCTTGAAGGGCGAGAGAAAGATGGACTTTATGAGTTTAATTCTACTTTGTTTCATAATAATGTGCCGACTTAATGTAATGTTGTTCATGGCATAGTTGATTTTGGTTTATGGCATAAACGATTAGGCCACCCTTCCCGTGATACGTTACAACAAGTTTGTAAAGATTGTAATGTTGGTCTATCGTTGGTTAATGATGAAATTTGCACTGCTTGCCAAGTTGGGAAATCTCACTCTCTACCATTTTCTGCTTCTCAAACAGTATACAGAGAATAATTTTAGTTGGTTTATAT
Organism: Hibiscus syriacus; assembly: GCF_006381635.1. Classification (NCBI taxonomy): domain Eukaryota; kingdom Viridiplantae; phylum Streptophyta; class Magnoliopsida; order Malvales; family Malvaceae; genus Hibiscus; species Hibiscus syriacus. The sequence continues at coordinate 586,916 of NW_024063392.1, read as the reverse complement.
CGATCTTTGGGGACCACCTCATGTGGTCTCAAATGGATATCGATATTATATATCCTTTGTCGATGCTTATTCGAGGTTTACGTGGGTGTATCTGTTGAAGGAGAAGTCTCAAGCGTTGTATGCGTTTCGCTTGTTTCAACGCATGGTTCGTGTTCAGTTTGGCCGAGAGATTAAAGCAGTTCAAATTGATTGGGGTGGTGAGTTTCGTCCATATACCAAGGCTCTTCAGGAGGATGGGGTACGGCACCGACTCACGTGTCCTCACACGTCTCAATAGAATGGTGTTGTTGAGCGAAAACATCGACATATCGTTGATACGGCACTAACGTTGCTTGCTCAAGCTTCATTACCCTTGAAATACTGGTCTTATGCCGTAACCACTGCGGTGTATCTCATTAATAGGCTACCTACGAAGGTGCTTCTCGGGACAACACCGTTTAATAAGTTGTTTGGTCGTCGCCCCAAGTATGAACACTTACGTGTCTTTGGTTGCAGATGTTTTCCATGCCTTCGATCGTTTCAATCTCACAAATTTGAGTATCGATCACAAGCATGTATTTTTCTTGGATATAGTGTTCAACATGAGGGTTATCTTTGTCTTGCACCTGGAGGTCGAATTTATATTTCTCGGCATGTGCAGTTTGATGAGAGTGTTTTTCCGTTTGCAGGTCAAGCTACTGCTGTTCATCCATCTCCTACAAATAATTTACAACCGTCTGCCATTATTGATGTCGTTCATGGCATCGACAAGGTGCTAAATAATCAAGCAGTCCCATCGTGCTCAACGTTGCATCATTGTGAAAATGAATCATCTACTTCTCGTACCAGTAGCTCATGTCATAGAGTGGACGAACCGATGAATTCTGCTGAGGTTGATGCTGAAGTTGCGTCCAGTGATAATGTGGATAGATCCGCGAGACACACAATCTCTCCTAGACAAACTGACGGTTCTGGTGATTTGCGTGTTCCTGAGCACTCCACTCTTGCTCCAGATTCGACTCTTCAAATATCTTCCCACAACAATAGTTCGAACATGGTTGTTTCATCTAATATTCCTGGTATTACTTCTCGTCCCTCTTCTTCAAATGTTCATTCTATGGTTACGAGAAGTAAGGATGGGATCTTCAAACCCAAAGTCTTCTCGGTTCAATCCGTAATTGATGATGAAGAACCAATTTCTATTGAACAAGCTTTACTGACCCCTGTGTGGAAAGATGCTGTCATGGCTGAATATAATGCTCTAATTGGTAAGGGTACATGGCGGTTGGTGTCTCTACCTCCTGGTCGAACGACAATTGGATGTAAGTGGTTGTTCCTGATCAAGAAAAATGTTGATGGATCTGTTGCGAGGTATAAGGCTCGTTTAGTAGCGAAAGGTTTCGTTCAAATTCCGGGACAAGATTTTAATGATACGTTCAGCCCAGTTATTAGACCTTCCACAGTAAAGATTGTTTTATCATTAGCTGTAATGAATGGGTGGAAATTGCGACAAGTTGACGTGAATAATGCGTTTCTTAATAGGGACTTATGAGAGGAGGTGTTCATGGTGCAACCTCCCGGGTTTGAACAACTTGCTGCTGATGGCACACGACTTGTTTGCAAACTTGAAAAGGCGTTGTATGGGCTTAAACAAGCACCACGAAGTTGGTATGCGAAACTATGTGATTTTCTTGGTCGAATTGGGTTTCATGGGACACAAGCTGATGCCTCCTTGTTCATTCGTTGCATAGGGAAGTCTTTCACCTATGTTCTCGTTTATATCGATGATATCATAGTTACGGGTCAAGATGAGACTGACGTTGAAAGCGTTATATCGCAGTTGAGTCAAGAATTCACTCTAAAAGATTTGGGGAACTTAAACTATTTTTTGGGACTTGAAGTTCAGCGGACGAATCATTCGCTTATTTTACGACAAAAGAAGTTTATTCTAGAATTGTTAGAACGTACTGGCATGCGTAATGCTCATCCAGTTCCAACACCGATGGTCGTATCTCCGAAGCTAAGTAAAGATGGAGGGAGTCCGTTACAAGATGTTCAACTATATAGGAGCATTGTTGGAGCCCTTCTATATTTAAATCATACGCGACCCGATATTGCGTATAGTGTCAATCGTGTAGCTCAGTATATGCATGCGCCTTGTACTCAACATTGGGTGGCTGTGAAACGCATTTTGCGTTATTTGTGTGGGACACTTGATTATGGTCTAGTGTTTCAAAAGACAGGATTGGGTCTACACTTGGAAGCTTTTGCGGATGCCGATTGGGCAAGCAATGTTTATGATCGCCGTTCGATATCTGAGTTTTGCGTTTTTCTTGGAGGTAATCTAGTGTCTTGGGGTTCCAAGCGTCAACGGTCAATCTCTCGGTCGACTACTGAGGCTGAATATCGTGCGTTAGCGGATGTTGTGGCTGATGTTGTTTGGATTCAAGCTTTGTTGACAGATATGGGAATTTCGCCATCAAGCACTCCCGTTATTTGGAGTGATAATACGAGTGCGATAGCGATGAGTGCCAATCCTGTTCTGCATTCTCAGTCGAAACATGTTGAATTAGACCTCCATTTCATTCGCGAGAAGGTTGCTGCCGATAAAGTTCGAGTTAATTACATTCCTGCTCGACATCAAAAAGCTGATGGATTCACCAAGTCTTTGTCTCGGGCTTATTTCTCTTTGTTTTGCTGCAATCTCAAAATCAATTGTAAAGTTCTAGAGTCCATAGACAGTAGGGAGAATGTTAACTATTATGAGAATAGCAGTGAATAACAAATAGGTTGTTATTTGGTTGTTAGGAAGGATATGCCAGCAAGGCATTCTGGTGTAACTGCTCCAGCTAAGAACATTCTAGCAGGTATTGTAAAATGCTATAAATGTGGTAATTGGGAAATGAAGATGATGAGGCATTCTTTAAATCAAAGTTCAACATTGTCCAATAAGAGCATCTCTAACCCAGGCCGCCGCGTAAATCTCGACAAAACCCACAGAGTCGTCGGAGTTGAGAAAGTCATCATCGACTTGGAACTCGAGTGTATAATTCCAGGTGGGATCCGTCCCGCTGGTCTGGTCTACATCGGTGGAGAGCTTCCGGTCTTGTTGGACCCAAGCAATGGCACAGGTCTTCATGTGTTTGGAGACGGGTAAGGTGGTGAGCGGAAATAAGGTTGATCTCTAAAGTCCTGGAAGACAGAGGATCCATCTTCGGTAGTGGGTTGGGCGGAGAAAGGGGCGGAGACACCTCTAACCCGTCGTGAGTAAACTGACGAAAATCTAAGGAAGATAAATGCGATTTCAGGAATGAATTTGTCTCCAAGATGATGGGGCAAATAAATATGGAGGAAAATGTTTGGAGGTGAAATGATATGAAAAATTACTTAATTTGGCATTGCTTTTACACCATCATTTCTTTAGCAGCTAATTCGTTAATTTACTCACTTTTTATAATCATCTCAATACTCACACATTCGTATCATTAACCTATTAAGGTTAAGGTGGTAACGAGAGTTGATATAAGTGGGTGACATTCAAGAATTTAAGTTTGTAAGCTCAAGTTCAAATTCTATCGTCATCACTCTTAGTGAATAATCTATAAATTCTTATATAAATCTCAATTAAATCTTAAGTATGCCTTAACTATTGAGAGAGTCACCCTAATCTAAATCTTTTTGTTAAAAAAATCATTAATCTTAATGTCCATATTTTAGAACTCCTTTATCAAATAAAAAAATATTATTTTCTTGAAAAGTTTTAAATTCTATAACGTGTATATATATTATTAAGGTTTAATGTCCAAATAAGTGTCTAAACTATATCTTTTGTGTTAAAAAAGTGCCTACATTTTTTGGCCCATTTGGGTGCCTAACGTTATACTTTAGGTGCCTGGGGCATTAACGGTGTTAGTTTTTCTCATTAAGCGACACGTGTCAAAACCTGGTAATTTTGAAAATTTTATATAAAATTAAAAAAAAATTTATATATCTTAAAAAAATAAAACAGTTAAATTTTGAAATAACCCTAAACTTTTAAAACTTTCATTTCGACCCCTAAACTCAAGTCGCCACACTTTACTGTCGAAGAAGCTCCACTCGACCTCCCCTCCCCCGGTAACTAAAACCCCTATTAATTTGTGATCGAACGACGACAAATTGACGTTTTAAATCTCGTGAACCCTAGGATAAAGATCGCGATCCCACGCGATTTCGACGGTAAATTGGTGACAAATATGACGACATATAACTAAGATGATGACAAGAACCACGTCGGCAATTGTGGTCGTGGTCAGAGAGGGCACCGACGGCGGATTAAGGTTAGGATTTGAGATTTTGGGGTTGTTTTATAATATAAGAAAAGTTAGTTTTTTTATAAATATAATAATACTTCTAATATTTTTTAAAAAATAAATTTTAAAATTATCAGGTATTGACATGTGTCACTTAACGAAAAAAATTAACACAGTTGACAGTCTAAGCACCTAAAGTGCTAACAGTTGTAACGTTAGGCACCCAGATGGGTCAAAGAAAAATGTAGACACTTATTTAGCTCAAAAAGTATAATTTTGACACATATTAGGACATTAAACCTATTATTAATGATTAAAAATTATTAAAAAAATCCATGTTCTATGCTTTACTACATAAAATACTAACATAAAGTAATGCTTCTACCTTAAATCCCATTGTAAAAGCTGCGCTTACTCCCATTTTTCATATTCGTCGGCGGGATCAAGTTTATAGTTGATTCCTAGCAGCTGACTTTTTAGCTTTTTCATATTTTAAAATTTAATAGTTTATTTTTATAGCACATATTTCTCTGCTTTATAAAATATTTTTCTATTGTTTATTTTATAGTTCTTTTCGTTTAATTCTTCTAGGGTTGTACTTAACATCGTATCGACAAATCAAGATGGTACTTACTTACTATCATGCTATTTTTTCTTGCTTTGAATAATTAGATTGGATTTTGATACACACTTTATGTTAAGAGATAGTTGTATAACGAGACTTGACTTTGATATGCGATTGTTATTAGTATTTTAATAGTATCATTCTCTATTATAATTCGTTTATCGATGTAATTAGATATATTCATATCGACCTTTATTCGAATTTTTGGATGAATTTTTACGCTTATGATTATAATTTTTAGTGTAATTTTGGATGTTAATTTAAATCACATTATTTAATTTATTAACGTTGTCTTTCATAAATAAAATCGTATAATTTTATAAATAAATTTTCAAATTATTAGAACCAATGCAATTTTATAGTCAAAATATAAATTTATAGGAGTTAAAAAAATTTGTAATTATTTTTAAATATAAAAATATCAATTCCATTTTAAAGAAAACCAAAGAGGATAATGACGGTGATCCATGCCTTCCCCCTCCCTATTTATGCATACATCAAACGGCTTTTCTTTATGCATACATACACTTACCATATCTCGTATTTATATTTCAATATATGCTGAAATTGAATATAAAAATATTATATAAAAAATAAAAATATTATTAAAAAGTATTCCCAAACACCATCCGTTTCGATTTTTATAGATGTACTATTTAAGTAGGATTGAAGATTTACATTCTAGTTAAATTGAGTGGTCTATTAGATATGCAACACATGTTAATGAGATATTATATGTTATAAAATTATTAAGTAACATTTGAATGATTATTGTCGTCACCGTCTTTCGGTTGTGCCCGGAATTGAGTTTCGACTTGAAATAATTGGGTTAGAGTTGTCACCAATCATTTTAAAACGATATTTAGGTAGATCGGACACCATCTTACCTGATCTACGTTTTACCAAAAACGTGTCGGGTTCGGGAGTCGGTTACGGTCAAGGAATGATTAGCACACTTGAACCGCCCTTTCGGTACCAATTAATTTGTCATTTGTCTTTATTTGTGAAAATTAAAATTTTTAAAAAAACTCGATTCAAATTACTTACCTTTGATCGATTAAAAAATTCTCCTAAAAAGTCAAAAATATTAAACAACAAATAATAAATAAATATTGAATAAATCAAATGAAAAAAAATTAAAATTTTAAAAGTAATAAAATAAATGAAATAAAAAAGAAGAAACCCATTTCCTTTACCGTCACAACCAAATCCAATTTGGTTACAACCTTAACCCAACGATTATTGCTTTCGTTGACACTACTTTTGTTGCTTTCGTGGACACTGCTGGAAATTAGGACTGGGATCGGCTTCTTCCAATCCTTGACGCCACCGTCATATCTCATTTGTATGGCATCCCACCTCCACGATTCAACTTAGGTGCTGATCGGTTCCACTGGCTGCATGGTAAAGCTGACACTTTCTCTGTCAAAAGTGCATATAAAACCCTTGCTCAAGATTCTCGGCCAGGGGAAATATGTGTATTCAAGGAGCAATTTGTTGAAGTGTTGTTGAAGAATGGACGATACTGATCAACGTATGGCTGCAAATAAGGGTGCTTCAAAAGTTACGATGCACTTGGTCGATGCCCTGGATTATTTCTTAGCACGAACTTGATAAGTGTTTTCAAGGATGCACAATAACAAGAAGGCAAAGGGAGAGAACCCCCTGCCAAGTGTTTTTCATTTTTCCCTCCTTGAAGAGTGAGAATGATGGGTTTTTAAAGGGAAGAATTCACGTGACAAGTGGTAAAGCAAAGGTAGTTTAGTGGGTTTAGTGAAGAGTAGTAGAATGGGTAGGTGGGGTACTGAGTTGTTGAAAAAACCTACAAAAATAATATTAATAGTATTAATAATAAATAATTATTATAATATATATATATATATAAGCCCAGTAAAAATTGGGTGTTTACAACTGTCCGTCTTTGCACATTTTTGTGTTAACAAAAATAAGGCAAAGACGAAAAAAAGACAATCAGTTTTTGTCTGGTTCTCTCAAATGTGATTGGGCTTCCTGGAATTGGGCATTTGCCTTCTTCTTGGTTTAAAGATTTCAGCTTGAAAATTCTTCCAGAAAGTAGTTCCTCGCTGTCATCGAGCTGAATGAAATCGAACACGTCAGTTTTTGTTAACAGATAGCCCTTCTCGCCTTGAGCTATACTGTAAATTTGATATGCCTATGAGTTGAATTTAATCGAACTCGAAGGTCTTTTGTTGACAGATAGCCCTTCTCGCCTTGAGCTATGTTGTAAATTTGATATGCCTCTGAGCTGAATGTAATCGAACTCGAAGGTTTTTGGTTGACAGATAGCCCTTCTGGCCTTGAGCTATGCTATAAATTTGATGTGACTTTGAGCTGAATATAATTGAACTCGAAGGTTTTTGGTTGACAGATAGTCCTTCTCGCCTTGAGCTATGCTATAAATTTGATGTGCCTTTGAGCTGAGTGTAATCAAACTTGAAAGTCTTGGTTGACAGATAACCCTTATCATCTTGAGTTATGTTGTAAATTGGATGCGCCTTTGAGCTTAGTGTAATTGAACTCGAAGGTCTTTTAATGACAGATAACCCTTATCGCCTTGAGTTATGCTGCACTGGGCTAGGGAATGAATCTCTATTGTTTCAGATAACTTTAAGTCGATCCGTTGGGTACGACATCGTTCGTCATGAAGTTGAAATCGTGGATGGCCCCTTCGTTGTGAAGTTGAGCTTTGAATTGGATATCCTTCGTTGTGAATTTGAAATCCAAGGGTTGCATTGCTTCTTGTGGGCACGATATCCTTCGTCATAAAGTTGAAATCGTGGATGACTCATTCGTGTGAAGTTGAGCTTTGAATTGGATATCCTTCATCATGAATTTGAAATCCAAGGGTTGCATTACTTCTTGTGGGCACAATATCATTCGTCATGAAGTTGAAATCGTGGATGTCCCATTCATTGTGAAATTGAGCCTTGAATTGGATATCTTTCATCGTGAAGTTAAAATCCAATGGTTGCATTGCTGCTTGTGGGCACGATATCTTTCATCGTGAAGTTGAAATCCAATAGTTGTATTGCTGCTTGTGGGCACGATATCCTTCGTCGTGAAGTTGAAATCGTGGATGGCCCCTTCGTTGTGAAGTTGAGCCTTGAATTGGATATCATTCGTTGTAAAGTTGAAATCCAAGGGTTGCATTGCTGCTTGTGGGCACTATATCCTTCGTTGTGAAGTTGAGCCTTGAATTGGATATCCTTTGTCGTGAAGTTGAAATCCAATCTTATGTTGTTTGGAGTCCAATATCCTTCGCCGTGAAGTTGAAATTGGCTCTGAATGAAACTGGAAGGTTGTTTATTGACAAACGCCCCTTAGCTATGAAGTTGAACTTTGAATTGGATATCCTTCGTTGTGAAGTTGAAATATAATCTTGTGTTGTTTCGAACCCAATATCATTCGCCGTGAAGTTGAAATTGGCTCTGAATGAAACTGGAAAGTTATTTATTGATAGACGCCCCTTCGCTGTGAAGTTGAGCTTTGAATTGGATATCATTTGTTGTGAAGTTGAAATCCAATCTTGTGTTGTTTCGAGTCCAATATCCTTCACCGTGAAGTTGAAATTGGACCTAAATGAATCTGGAAGGTTGTTTGTTGACAGACGCCCCTTCGCTGTGAAGTTGAGCTTTGAATTGGATATCCTTCGTTGTGAAGTTGAAATCCAATCTTTTATTGTTTCGAGTCCAATATCCTTCGCCGTGAAGTTGAAATTGGCTCTGAATGAAACTGGAAGGTTGTTTGTTGACAGACGCCCCTTTGCTGTGAAGTTTATCTTTGAATTGGATATTCTTTGTTGTGAAGTTGAAATCCAATCTTGTGTTGTTTCGAGTCCAATATCCTTCGCCGTGAAGTTGAAATTGGCTCTGAATGAAACTAGAAAGTTATTTGATGACAGACGCTCCTTCACTGTGAAGTTGAGCAACCACCATCAATTTTGAATGTGCTTTTGAGTCGAGTATCTTTCGTCTTGAAGTTAAAATTTGACTCTAAAAGCTGTAAAAGAAATTATGTATGCTAAAAATGATAAATGTGATGCTCTTAAGTATGTCTAAGATGTATTCAATATTAATTAGTTCTGTTTTATCTCTTGGATGGAGCCTCATTTTTCTTTGAAATCGATCATGCCCCATTTTCTTCTCAAGTATTTGACGATGTCACAAGTTCTATCTGGTCTCTCGAACTGATTGTTTTCAAGAGCATTGTTCGTCATTTCTTCAATAGAGGCAAAATGAGCCTCAACAGCTTCCAAGACTTTTCCCATTTGAGATTGTCCTGTTTGAAAATGTTTTTCTCCTTTCTCTTGTCTTAGGAGGGAAGAAAAATATATAAAAATGTAAGAATTCTATAAAATATTTCCCATTAATTCAGGCTTGTAATCGAATCAAATCATAACATGAGTTCAATATATATTAAAGGAATCAATAACTCTTTTTAATGCTTTCAGTGTTATAGCTCTTTGACAAATATTCAAATGGATGAGTTAGCTTTAGGTTGGCCTCCTATTTTCTAAGGTTTCAGCCACCAAAATGTCATTTCTCGGTCATTGCAACATGCCCCTTTTTTGGCTTGGCATTTAATTGGTTGCGGACAAAAGTACACAATTAGCATGATCAATTACTAGACCTTCTATTTCGGTCCTCTTAAATCTTTCATTTTTTCAAGCTTTGTAGGCTCCTCTAACAAAGGTAGTGCAAAAATATCGGTCTAAAAATGAAATTCCTAAGTGCTCGTGTGAAATTGACTATAACAGGTGTTCCTTAACTCCCTCGGTCCATCATTACGAAAAATTTCTTGTTTAAATAAATTTGATTTATTTTTTCATTGTCTGGCTAGCATGATCCATAAAGCAGAGGGATAGCTTAATATTATAATCACTTTTATCAAGTTAACTGAAGGGTTCATCTCATCACAAAGTCTTCAGCCTGATAATAGCAGTGGAGCAAACACCGAATTGCCAAGTGTCTGAACAATGTCATGGTTTGAATGCAATCTATTAATAAAGCCAGGGCTTTCAAGTTTCCTCTATAACCAATTACCTTAGTGGAATAGCTAAGCTTTACGGATTTAATTTCTTAAAATTGTCAAGAAGAACCTGTTATAGTCTAGGTGTTTGTTGAAGGTCAAAAATTTCATCTTTAGTGTTCAATTTCTGAGCAACAAACCTACACTAGATTCACATACTCGACCATTCCATCTGTGAAGATCATTATCATCACTGAACGTCTTAAACAAAAAGTATAGTAATACCATATGCAAAACATGCCCCATGCTGTCCGCACCTATGCACATCTAAATACCAAGCCTCTTTTCATTCCTTTATGAGAGGAGAAGGCTATATCGGTTATTTGCAAGTGAAGGGTACGGTGTTTGAGATTATCTTCTTGGGTAAGGTCAAAATCATGTTACTTTGTCAAAGATCTGTAACTTTGAATCATTTACAGAGTTTTTTAATTCAATTGATATTCAAAGAATTGAAAGTTTGCAAATTTGATTCATTGCTTGCCATCTTTAAAGTAACATAAATTTATTTAAATATTCAAAAAGGAAAGTTAAAAACAAGCTACACCAAAATATGAGAAAATTAAAAAAAAATCAAACAGGATGCTGCAAATGATGAAATAATCTTCCTTCTCACTTGGATACCCCCGAGTTGTTGAAGTTGATCCACATCTTCTGCATGATTCTCTTGAATGTGTAACAGTTCTCAATAATATGCCCTGGGACACCGTCGTGATATTCACAATGAGCATTCTCATCATACCACTTGGGGTATGGGGGCTTCATGGGTTCACCAGATATGGCGACACGATGAGAGTGTCAAAGAGTTGTTGATAAAGCTATTTGTAGGTCATCGGAATATGGTTGAAATGTTCCCATTTTTATGAGACATGCAAATATAATAAAAAAAAGAGAAAAACAATGCGAAATATGCATGATTGCATGATGTATGCAATGTTCGAGGCATTGATCCAAAAATGTGTATGTTATTATAAATAATCCTTATTGGGGATAAAAGTGTTATTTCTTAAGAGACAAAGACCATTTTAAAAGTATATTCTGACTAAGTCTTCAAGACTCGAAACATGTTTACTAGTCTTCTGCCTTCGTCTATCACCGGTTGAATACCCTATCGAACCACTCCGGATCCTCTGGCTAAACTGTGCAAGTGATGTGTTGTTTTTTGTACTTGCCCCAAGAAGTCTCGAATGGCTGCATATCTGGTTTTCACTCTCTGTTGGGTCTGCCCTCAACGAAAGCGCCTTTGGAAGCCTCCATTGAAGGGAACTATCTGAAACTTACTTGTTTGCTTCTTGTATTTGTCAACAATGGTCGTCGTCTTTGAAGGGAATCTCCAGGCCAATAATCCTTTTCTCGTATTGCCCCTGCAACGTTTGTCAGCTCAAAAAGTCAACTTTTGGTGTGTACAGTTAAATATCGATCCATTTTGAGTCCTTCACCATGCAACAAAGTGGTGTACTCTTCGATCGCGGGCACCACATTTTCTTGACATGAGTCTTTTCTGACCATAGTCGGACCTCCGAGTTTTTCATCTCTTGTATTATAACCCTTTTGTCCATTAATACAAATTATTTACGTTTAACGAATACATTTTTGGTGGATCAACACCTCTTTTGAATGTTGTAAATGATAAAAAAAATGAAGTAAAAGAAAATAAAAATTAAAGGAAAAAGGTTAGTAAAATAGGAAAAAAATAATAATGAAAATAAAAAGTCATACCCTATATGATATCTACCCCACATGCTTATTATTCCTACCCGGACATGATCTCTATCCCGAAAGTTGATTTTGAACAAGTCCTAACCGCATAAATTTCTAGTTCACATGCTTTGAACAGAAAATAAAACAGAAAATAATATCAAAGTAGCCTAGGGTTTGAAATGAGGTTTTGGGGTGGGCTCTAATTCCCTGTCGTCTCCCGTTTTAGGTTCTAAAAAGGTACTCGAGTTCTCCTTGCTGGTGCCCCTTGACCTTGCAAGACCCTCAGTCTTAAGCTCATTATAATCTTATGTGGACTAAGTTGAACATGAGAGAATACATTCTCTTATGCCTATACGATGAATAAATTCACACGAAGACATAAGGTATATGAATCTCGAAGGTTACTTGCTAGGCCTGTGCGAAGAATAAATTCTCATGAAGACGTCGCTTTCACCTCCACTTAAAAAGGGTTCGGAGCTCGGGTATAGAGCCAAAGATAGAAACTTTTCAAAAATCTGAAATCATTGAAAAAAAAAATGTCAGTACAACTATTTATTTGAAAAATAATCAAAGGTAAATAATTGTAATCGAATGAATAAATTAAAATTAAAATTTACTATTTTCGCATAAAAAGATAACCGAAAATTAATTCTGGCCTGACTCACTTACCTGTCCCCAGCAGAGTCGCCAAGCTGTCGTGGCCGTCTTTCGGTTGGGCTCGGAATTGGGCTTTGACTTGAAATAATCGATCATTTTAAAATGATATTTAGGTAGATCATACACCATCTTACCAGATCTGCATTTTACCAAAAACGTGTCGGGTTCGGGAGTCGGTTACGGTCAAGGAAGGATTAACACCCTTGAACTGCCCTATCGGTTCCAATTAATTTGTAGGTTATCTTTATTTGCGAAAATTAAAATTAAAATTAAAATTAAAAAAAACTCGATTCGAATTACTTACCTTTGATCGATTAAAAAATTTCCCTAAAAAGTAAAAAATGTTAGACAAGAAATAATAAATAAATATTAAATAAATCAAATGAAAAAATTAATTTTTAAAAGTAACAAAATAAATGAAATAAAAAAGAAGAAACCCATTTCCTTTGCCTTCACAACCAAATCTAATTTGGTTACAACCTTAACCCAACGATTGTTTCCCTAAGCCCAAAGTGTAACTCATAACATTAAGGCTACCCAAATGAACTAAACCTTTGTAATGGTTCTCCAAGAATGCTCCACCTCTTCTGTCTCTGGCTGGGAGAATAACTTTAGCAAATGTCGTGTTATCGGCGATACCTACCTATTTTATGCAGTCATGTCTGCTTCTGAAGCAAGTTTGTAACGGCATTGAACTGGTCATTCGCTAGTTTATTGGGAAATCCAACCCTAGTGGTAGCGTCTTCCCTTTGGTAAAATGGAGTACTTTAGTTCAACCATATAAGCATGATGGGATCAATATCCGGCAACCGTTTCTACACAAACTCTCTCTTTTATGGAAGGTTTCCAACGCTTTAAATCATATCCTCCGAGGCACTTTGGATTAAAGTCTCGCATTAGAAATATTCCGTCTCCGGAGTAGTCCTTGAATCTTTATACCGAAGCTCTTGTTCATCCCGTTGGTAATCTCTCAAAGTTGTGGACCATTTTCCTCTCTAATAATGGGTGATCTGTTGGTAACTGAGAAATGATTCGGTTCTGGTATGATAATTGGATACCGACTATCGGACCACTTCATCTCTGGAGGAGTTCGCATTTGGTTGAGTCCAATGAAGATCCTTTTGTTGCTTTCGTGGACACTGCTGGTGTAACATCCTCAATATCGGGTTAGTGATCAAATTATAAAGTTTCAGAATTTGGTGACTAGAGTAGAACCATGGATTAGTTCAATGATTTATTTGGAAATAAATCATAAAAGTTGTTAGTAATTATTAGATGAATTGAAGGGCAAAATGGTCATTTGACAAGGAAGATTTTTTTTTTATTTTCCTTATAAGATAAGAAAACCACGTGGGAAGAGAGAAAGGTTCCAAAGTTCTCTTCTCTTCTTCCTTCTTCATACGTGAAGGCTTGACTCAAAGGTGAGTGCATATGATTATAATATATGATTATATGGAAATTAGACTTACGATAAGTCTATTTTCATGTTCTGAATTTATGAATGCATGAAAATAAGTATAGTTGGTAGCCGTTAGTATGTGAATATGTATTGTTATGTTCTTTTCTATGTGATATGATTTATGTGATGATGTGACTCTGTGATATAAATTATATGATCATAAACTATGTAAATAATAATGACTTATGTAATGACAAAAGAAAGTGATATAAGCTATGTGGTATAGATATAAATGATTATATGAACATGTAATATAAGTGATGTGATGAGGATCTATGTTTTTATATGTCTATGAGAAATATGTTCTATGTGATGTATATATGAGCTATGTGATCCTATGAGAATATGAAAAGAGATATGTGAACATGTGAATTATATGAAAAGTGATATGAATTACATGAAAAGAAGCCATATGTCTACATGTATATGTGAAAGAAGCTATGAGCTTTATGAACATGTGATATGAAAATGTATAGTGAAATGAGATAAGTGAAAATGCCAATGTTATGTGTATTGAGAGCTAGAGGTATAGTTGGCATGCCAAGAGTTGAGGGTCTACGCGGTCCTTCGGGACATAGCGGTCCTTCGGGACATATGTGTTATATGTAGTCCTTTGGGACATCTACGTGGTCCTTCGGGACAAATTTTATGTGCCCCTAGTGGGAATTATACGAGCTGTGGTGACAGCATAGTGCACAACCTCAATAAAATCACATATCTATAGTTCTCACATTGTACATGGGCTAATAAGAGATAACATTGAATACAATGTATGTGATTGATATATATATGTTTTGTGATATGAATTATATGATATGATATATGTGTGGGTTAATGATTATTGTATATGTTATAAGATATATGATATGAACATAATAGATCATATAAACAAGAGAATAGAAATATAAATGGTAATAATATGATAATGATAGAAAAGAAGATAATTATATGCATGTGTGGATTTGATATATGAATGGATATATGTTTGGGTATGATGTGATAGCAGTAATTGTTCATGCATGATTACAAGTTATAGTTTACATTATATATTTATCGCCTCACTAAGTCATAGACTTAGCGTGTAAGTGATTTACACGTAGGTTTCAAAAGGAGTGAAGAGCAATGTGGAACAAGACAGGTCAATTCTCCTTACCGAATGTCAGATCAGAAAAGAGGTGAATAATATGTCTTTTTGTATATAAAGTTCTAGTTGGCATGTATACAAAAGAATATATTGTATAAGCTCTGAATAGTTTTGTAAACGTTTTGAATAAGTTATATGTAGATGAATAAGTGAATTATGCATGCTCTGATCGGTTTTTACAATAATGTAAATGTATTTGATGTAAGTTAGTCATTTTATATGTTATAAAAGTTTTAAATTACTCCTTATTTTATACAAGTAAATGTTTTGAAAAGTCAATGTGACACCTCGGACTTGTATTCAGGTTGGATACGGGTTAGGGTGTTACAACTGGAAATTGGGACTAGGTTCGGCTTCTTTTAATCCTTGACGCCATCGCCGTATCTCATTTGTATGGCATCCTACCTCCACGATTCAACTTAGGTGTTGATCGGTTCCACTGGCTGCATGGTAAAGGTGACACTTTCTCTGTCAAAAGTTCGTATAAAACCCTTGCTCAAGATTCTCGGCCAGGGGAAATATGTGTATTCAAGGAGCAATTTGTTGAAGTGTTGTTGAAGCATAGACAATACTGATCAACGTATGGCTGCAAATAAGGGTGCTTCAAAAGTTCCGATGCACTTGGTCGATGCTCTGGATTCTTT
Source organism: Hibiscus syriacus (assembly GCF_006381635.1). NCBI lineage: Eukaryota > Viridiplantae > Streptophyta > Magnoliopsida > Malvales > Malvaceae > Hibiscus > Hibiscus syriacus. The sequence continues at coordinate 571,369 of NW_024063392.1, read as the reverse complement.
CTTAGCACGCCCTAGATAAGTGTTTTCAAGGATGCAGAGTAACAAAAAAGCAAAGGGAGAGAACCCCTGCCAAGTGTTTTTCGTTTGTCCTTTCCTTGAAGTGTGAGAGTGATGGGATTTTAAAGGGGAGAATTCACGTGACAAGTGGTAAAGCAAAGGTAGTTTAGTGGAGAGTAGTGGAATGGGTTGTTGAAAAAACCTGCAAAAATAATGTTAATAGTATTAATAATATAATAATAATAATAATAATAATTAATAATAATAAATAATTATTATAATATATATATATATATATATTATATTATATATTTAAGCCCGGTCAAAAAACGGGCGTCTATAATTATGTCAGTTTAATTTTAAATAATCTATTTTGATATCAATTGTTGACTTCGACGCTTTATATAATATTAATAAATGAGAAAAGATAGATGTTAATTGGCAGATTAAACACATAGAATTGTTAACGATTTTGGGACATAATATAATTATATTCTAGATCGTTATTTTTTCAAATCTTGATACGATGATTTTGAGTGGTTACTTGAGAAAATTTATGCAACACAAGAAGTCATGTCTACTATCTGAAGAGGAATAAATTGAATTTATTCATCATAATATCAACAAGCGTCCATTTACACAACATCATTGTCTCTTGAATAATTGAAAAAGTGTCAATACTTGCGGCATTCTCGGCAACACAATTCATAACAACAAGCATTCACTATTACTAATTGTGTTCATCATATTATGTTTCATCAATGTCGAGTGTTGAATAATCGGGTAAAGAAAACAGAAAGAACACTAGAATTTTAACGAGGTTCAGCAATGTGCTTACGTCCTCGGTGCCCTAGGCGGCGCTAGAATTTTTATTCAATTCAATGTCTCATAGGTTTAAGTTACATCTCCTTTTATAATAAATAAACCCTGGTACATATTTACAAAAATAACCCTATATCGTACCGCGAGGCGCATCCCCCGTACCCCAACCTACATAATCGTAACCCCCACTACGAGACTTTCTTTGTAAGTCTTTATCGGTATATTTATGAGTTATGCCTAACAAATCTCCACCTTGGCGAATATCGTGCCCCTTAGAAACATTCAATGTGGGTTGGGTTACCTTACTTCTTTAACAACTCGAAACATTCAACAAGTCCAAGCAATGCATGAACTTGTCTGTCGTAACTAGCTTGGTGAACATATCAGCGACATTCTCATCAGTATGTACCTTCTAAAACAAAATCTCTCCAGATGCAACCAACTTTTTGATCTTGTTAAACCTTACATCAATATGCCTAGTTCTAGCACTATATACCTGATTTTTAGCCAAATGAATAGTTCTTTGATAGTCACAAAGCAACTGAACTCCACCTTGCTGAACACCCAACTCCTTCACTAAACTAGTAAGCCATAAAGCTTCTTTTGCAGCTTCAGCCGCTTCCATGTATTCAGCTTCAGTTGTAGATAATGCCACAACAGATTGAATAGTAGGCTTCCAACAAATAGGCCCTCCACCAAGAGTAAAGACATACCCTGTCGTAGATCTTCTATTATCCAAGTCACCCGTATAGTCTGAATCCACATATCCTACAACCAAAGTATTATCCCGCTTACTATAAAAAACAATTTCATGTCCCACAGTACCCTTTAAGTACCTAAAGATCTACTTGACTGCTTCCCAATGTTGCTTACCAGGTTTAGACATGTACTTACAAACTTAACTAACATTATGAGCTAAATAAGGACGATTACATACCATTGCATACATAAAACAACCAACAACATTAGAATACGGAATCTTTGTTATATCTTTAGTTTCCTTATATGTCTTAGGGAACTGTTCTGATGAGAGCTTAAAGTGATTCGCCAATGAAGTGCTCACTGGTTTTGCGCTGCTCATCGCAAACCTTTCTAGCATTTTCTCAACATAACCGCGTTGAGATAACCACGGTTTCCTTGAGTCTCTGTCCCTGTAAATTTCCATTCCAAGAATTTTCTTTACATCACCTAAATCTTTCATATCAAATTTCTGACTCAATAAAGTTTTCAAACCAAAAACATCATCCATGTTCTTCGCAATAATTAATATATCATCAACATACAGTAACAAAAAAATAAAAGAACCATCATCAAGGCTCTTAATATAGACACAACAATCATACTCACATCACTTGTAGCCAATCTTAATCATATAGGAGTCAAACCATTTGTATCATTGTCTCGGAGACTGTTTCAACCCGTACAAAGATTTCTTCAATCTGCAAACTAAATGCTCATTTCCAGGTTGAGTGAAACCTTTAGGATGCTACATGTAGATATGCTCCTCTAAATCACAATGCAAAAAAGAAGTTTTCACATCCATATGCTCTAAATGCAAATCCCAACTAGCCACCAATGCAAGTACTGCTCGGATTGAAGTGTGTCTGACCACAGGAGAAAAAAATTTCATCATAATCAACTCATTTATGCTGTGAAAAACCCTTTGCTACCAAACAAGCCTTGAACTTCTCCCCCTCTTTTTCTGTTACTGCTGGTTTCTTCTTATACACTCATTTGTAACCAATTGTCCTTTTACCCTCGAGAAGGCGAACTAACTCCCATGTATGATTATGATTCAAAGACTCCATCTCCTCAACTATGGCGGTCATCCACTTGTCATTTTCCTGACTAGTAACAGCATTATGAAAGGTAATTGGATCATCACTGCTAACAGTAAGTGCAAAAGAGACCAAATCTTTAAAACACAATCTGTTCGGAGGCTTTATATTCGGTCGTCTCACCTTGTCTCTGGCGAGATTATAATCCTACAAATCAACCGTAGTGGAACAACCAGAAGTCGGTTGAGAAGTTTCTATTTTCTCAACTAGAAATTGCTTGAAATCACCACTGTCATGTCTTTCTTCTGCTGCAACATGAACCGTTCATAAAAAACAACATCTCTATTGATCACAATTTTCTTCACAACTGGATCCTAGAACTTGAATCCTTTGACACATGTCTTGTAACCCAAAAAAATGCACTCATTCAATTTTGCATCAAGTTTGGATCTCTCATCAGCAGGTACATGCACATAAGTAGGACAACCAAAATCCGTAAGTGATCAAAAGTAACATCATGACCAGTACATACCTCTTCTACAACTTTCCTAGCCAATGATGCCCTTGGCGATCTATTGATAAGATAACATGCCATGTTAACAGCCTCAACCCAGAAGTGTTTAGGAAGCCCTGCATTCAACCGCAAACATCTGGCTCTTTCATTCAACGACTTGTTCATCCGTTTCGTAACACCATTCTGTTATGGTGTCTTACGCACTGTAAAATGCCTCTTAATCCCATGCTACTTATAGAAGTTTAGTAACTGTGAATCTGTGTACTCCATACCATTGTCAAACCGCAAACACTTGATTTTTTGTCCTGTTTGGTTTTCTACCTCAGCTTTCCACAGCTTTAACTTCTAAAAAATGTCAGACTTATGTTTCAAAAAATACACCCAAACTTTCCGTGAAAAATCATCAATAAAAGTAGCATAATACATAGATCCACCCAAAGACAATGTCGTGGAAGGCCCCCATACATCAGAATGCAAATAATCAAGAATCCCTTCAGTTGTGTGTTTCCCAATCTTGAAACGAAATTTAGTCTGTTTACTAAGAACACAATACTTGCAAAAAATCGAGCTTACAGCTTTTAACACCATGCAACAAATTTCTTTTATGTAATTCAGCCATACCACGTTCACTAAGATGAGCAAGACGTATATGCCACAGTTTGGTAGTATTATCACATGACTTAACAGAATGAACTTCACCTATAACGGTACTCCCTAAAAATCTGTATATATTCCCTGCAGTCATCTTTCCTTTCATCACAATCAAAGCTCCTTTAACAATCTGAATGGTTTTCATATCTTCATCAGCCTTATGGATAAAACCATTCTTGTGCAAAGTTTCCAAAGAAATCAAATTCTTTTTCAAATCTGGGATATGCCGAACACCACACAACGTCTAAATAATACCATCATACATCTTAATTCTGACATCACCAATACCAACAATATTACAACATCGATCATCACCCAAATAAACAGAACCAGAATTAACCGACCTGTATGTCGAAAACCATTCCCTATTTGGTATGATGTGATAAGAACATCCAAAATCAAGAATCCAAGAATCCGTCAATTGATTCATTGAAATAGAGAGCATATCTCCCTCACTACAATCAGAATTGTCATCCTTAACCACACTCACATACTTGGATGAGTCATCACGCTTCTCATCAGTCTGCTTTTTCAACTTCGGACAGTCTCGCTTCATATGTCTCTCCTCCTTGCACTTGTAATAGTTAATTGTCTTCTTATCCCTAGCTTTGGATCTGAAATTCCACTTCCCATACCCTGCTTTCTCTGGCTTCCGTCCACGGTCTCGATTACCCTTGACATATAAGCTATCAGCTTGAGAGCTTTCCCCTACATTCTGCTTCCGCTGGTTGTGAGCCAACAAGGCTGCAGTAATCTCCTCAACTTTGATAGTCTCTTTCTCATATGTAAGAGTAGTCACCATGTGTTCGTAAGAGAGAGGCAACGAACACAACATAATCATCGCTTTGTCTTCATCCTCAATTTTCACATCAAGTCGAGCCTAATCAGAAACAATTTGAATGAAGACATTCACGTGTTGCGCCAAATCATGATCATCCTGCATCTTCAGCCCATACAACCACTGCTTTAGATACAGTTTAGTCGTTAAGGATTTGCACATAAACTGACTTTCCATATTCTTCCAAATTTCATCTGGAGACGACAGATGCATGACGTGATACATGATCTCGTCTGGCAAACATAATCGTATGGTTCATGCCGCTCGCTGCTGTAATTCTTCCCAATCTTCCTTCTCCATCGACGCTGACTTTGTAGGTTGCAAAGCTTTCAGGATCCCTTGCTGCACCAACAGATCATTCACCCTTGTTTTCTATAATCCGAAGTTACCCTGACCATCGAATTTCGTAACTTCGAATTTGGCTCATGATATTTGATACCAATTATTGAATAATCGGGTAAAGAAAACAAAAAGAACACAAGAATTTTAACGATGTTTAGCAATGTGCTTACGTCCTCGGTGCCCTAGGCGGTGCTAGAATTTTTATTCAATTTAATGTCTCATAGGTTTAGGTTACATATCCTTTTATAATAAATAAACCCTGGTACATATTTACAAAATTAACTTGTACCGCACCCCCAGCCCACATAATCGTAACCCCCACTCCGAGGCTTTCTTTGTAAGTCTTTACCGGTATATTTATGGGACATACCTAACATCGACTTCATCACAAGATTATTATGCATGCATAATATTATACTCGATATTTTCTTCATATATATCGAATTTGACAAGCACCACTCCATTAAAATCAAGTTAGCCAATCTAATAGGTGAAGTCAATTTTTTCCTATTTTCATTAAATAATGAGATTGTTAATCATACACTTCCGCTTTCATTATTATACGAGGTTGATTATGAGTTTCAAAAGCGTCTCCTGGAATGTTGTCACCCTGTTGTAACCCGAGTTGACCTTCTAGTTGTAGGTTAATAAACAACTTGAGCATTAACTTCAAAATCATCAAATGTATGAGTTTCAGAAGCGTCTCCTGGAATGTTGTAAGCATGATGTGCTACATGATTATGAGTGTTAGATATAGGTACACTTGTTGTATTGTCTAGGAAAAGAGTTTGATCAGTTGCCTCTACTTCTATATTATCTACAGAAGAAATATTTTGAGGAATAAAAGACTCGTGAGAACTTGTGTCTTGAATATTTTATGGAGTAGAAATTTAGGAAACATCATCAACAACAATACGAGGTAAAGAAATTGATGAAAAAAGGTCAATCATAGAATATTTGGACGAAATTGAATGAAAAAGAAAAAGGTTTTCATGAAACACGATATCTCTCGAAACCACAATGGTTCTAGCTTTAAAAATATAAACTTTATAACCTTTTATGCCAGAAGAATAACCAATAAAAACTCTAGGGAGAGACCTTTCAGAAAATTTATTCTTGTGGGCATGAAGTGTATAAATGAAACAAAGACAACCAAACATGGGAGCTAGGATGACCAAGACGGTCATGCCACAAAATTAAAGCAAAATCTGTTCTATTAACAATGGTTGTACAAGATCGAGATGATGATGAAGAACGAAGCAAAAATAAACCTTGACAAAGCTCACCCTTCCCAATCACTTGCCAAGGGTCCTCAATGATCATTATAAAACAACACACGAATATCATAATTATTCAAAAAACAACTAACAACAATGAGAATAAAACTAAAATTTGGAACATACAAAACATCATTAAGAACTAATCGAGAAGTAATTCAAGCATCTCCAAAAATTTAACAAAAACAATAGTATTGTTAGTAAGCACAATATTACCACCATCAATAGGAGTCAACAAATCAAATAGATCCTTTGAATGACATACGTACCCAGAAGCACCCGAGTCGATGATCCAACAATCTTTATCAGTAGTGGAACCAAAACTATTAACATAAAATAAAGACTTACCTTGCATTGCAAGATTAACCGATGTAGATAAATTATCAAAAGAAACAACAGCCTATAATTGAATTTTAAGCATGGCAATAAGTTGTTGACATTGATTAGCACTTAAAGAATCATTAGAAGAAGAAACATTCTGTTCTTGAGAAGAAATATTAACATTTGCATTGGCACGAGCCACATGGTTCGAATTATTCTTGTGTCGAGTAATATAACCAGGAGGGTAACCATAAAGTTTATAGCACTTATCTTTAATATGACCTACTAACCCACAATGACTACATAGAGGGCGATTCTTGCGTTGATTACCCATGAGTTTGATAGAACATATAGTTTCGGTAATCGGATTAACAAGCCAAATCACTCTTTGACTCTTTTCTTGAACAACTAATGAAAAAATCTTAGTAATAGAAGTCAAATGATCCATTAGCAATATCTAACCTCGAACATGAGCAAAAGATTCATTAAGGCCTATAAGAAATTGCATAACTTGCTCATTTTGTTGTTCTTCAAACATTTTGCGAACACCATCACAATTGCATCGAGAACAAGTACAAATATGCTTAACCAAAATTAACTCATCCCAAATAATCTTTTATTGAGTATAGTAAGATCCTACGAACATTTGCCCTTAAACTAACTCACCAAACTTCTTTTGCAATTGAAAAATTCTTGGACCATTATTTCATTGAAAATGATCTTCAAGATCCTTCCATATATCAACAGCTGTTGAATGATATAAAAAATTAGCTGCAATATCCTTTGAGACCAAATTCAGAAGCCAAAAATTGACAACATTATTGACCCTCATCCAAGAAGAAAATTTGGGATGTGTAGAAGGAAAAGCAATGATAGACCCTTTGAAAAAACCCAATTTGTTTTTGACAGATAAAGCCATTATCATAGAACGCCTCCAGATGTTATAATTATCTTTACCGAGAGACTGAGTAACCAACAACATACCACGATTATAGGATTGATGAAGATAATACTAGTTTATGCCATGATCAAAGAGATTATTTACATTCACATCACCCATGTGGAAGAAGAAAAGAAAAAATGTCGAGATAACAATAAAAATGTGTTGAAAATCAGTACATATGGTACCGAATTATTTTGTCAAAAGGGCACCGAGAGGTGCAGCAATTGTTGATTTTTCAACAATGGTAAAATCTCAATTTTAGTCATTATAATTTAGGGTATTTACAAATTAGTCCTTAAGCTTCAACTATAAATACCCTAGCTCATTTAGCTTCAAAACTATCCCAAATCATTCTAACTTTCTCCCACTACTAGAGAATTTAGAGAGTTTCTTGAGAGTTGTTTTCTTCTTTTTATCAAGAGAGAATTATCATTGTTTTCTCCTTGGTATATCGAGAAAAGTTGTAATTCTTATTTTCTCATAGTGAAATTCTTCTACCGTTATCCGTGGTTTTTATCCTATATTATTTAGGGGTTTTCCACGTAAATTTTGTGTCTCTTTTATCTTTATTTTTTTCTTAAATTATCAGTTGCGATTTTTCTCTATATGATAGCCGTCTTCCGTAACAATTGGTATCAGAGCCAGATTAGAGTGTATAATATCTACTTATTGTCTTTGTGGTTGCCACCAAAAGGTGGATCCTCCAACACAAGAAAGTAAGAAGGTATTACTCATTCTTTGAAGGTTCCAGAGAACTATTCACGATAGTGAAATAGTGGGAGCTATCCGTAATAAAAGCTATGGCAACGAAATTTGATATTGAAAAAATTAATGGGAGAAATTTCTCATTGTGGAAATTAAAGATGAATGTCATCTTGAGGAAAGACGGTTGTCTAGAAGCTATCAGTGAAAGGCCAGTAGATTTCACAGATGACAAGAAATGGATCGAGATGGACGGGAATGCTATGGCAAACTTTCATCTAGCATTAGCAGATAAAGTATTGTAAAGTATCGAGGAGAAGAAGATATCTAAGGAGATATGAGATCATCTTACCAAATTGTACGAGGCCACATCGTTGTACAATAAAATTTTCCTTAAGAAGAAATTGTATACTCTTCGGATGCTAGAATCTACTTCAGTGACGGAGAACTTAAACACGTTGAACACTTTATTTTCTCAGCTTACATCCTTAAGATGTACAATAGGATAATAAGAATGTGTTGAACTTCTACTTCAAAGTCTACCTGATTTGTATGATCAACTCATCATCAACTTGACAAACAGTAATGTCACCAGTCTAGTCTTCGATGACGTTGCAGCTGTTATTCTATAAGAAGAAAATTAGTGCAAGAAAAAGAAAGACGGACAAGTAAATCTGTAACAAGCAGAAGCGTTGACAATGATGAGAGGGAGATCAACAGAACATGGCCAAAGCAGCAGTCACAAACATGGTAGATCGAAGTCGAGAAGTAAGAAGAATTTAAAGTGCTACAACTGTGGAAAAAAGGGTCACTTGAAGAAGGATTATTGGAGTCTAAATAAAAACTCCAATCCACAAGACAATACCGCAAATACTTCATATGATGGAGATGCTTTATGCTGTGAAGCGTCAACCACCGTGGAAGGTAGAAAGCGATATAAAGATATATGGCTCATTGATTCGGGAGCAACATATCACGTGACCTCAAGAAGAGAATGGTTTCATCATTATGAACCTGTCTCAGGAGGATCTGTGTATAGTTGCAATGATCATGCCTTAGAGATCGTTGGTGTGGGAACCATCAAATTGAAGATGTATGATGGAACAATTAAAGTTATTCGAGATGTGCATCACGTGAAAGGCCTGAAGAAAAATTTATTATCCTACAGATTGTTGGATAATAATACTAGCAAGATTGAAACACGGAAGGAAATCATGAAGGTGTTCCATGGAGCGCTTGTGGTGATGAAAGGCGAAAAGATAGCTGCAAACTTGTACATGCTGAAGGGAGAGACTTTGCTAAAAGTAGAAGCCTATGTTCCCTCATGTAGTTCAGATTCTGCAATGCTATGGCATCAGAAACTTGGACACATGTCAGAACAAGGAATGAAAGTCCTTTTGGAGCAAAAGCTACTTCCAGGCTTAACAAAGGAGATGTTGGGTATACCTTATTAAGAAGAAGTCAGATGTGTTTTCAACTTTCAAAAACTTCAAAGCGCGGGTGGAACTTGATTCTAGAAATAAGATCAAGTGTTTCAGAACAGATAATGGAGGAGAATACACAAGTGAATAATTTGATGACTTTTGCAGAAAAGAAGGCATCAAAAGACAGTTCACAGTAGCAAACATTTCTCAATAAAATGGAGTGGCAGAGCGGATGAACATAACCATGTTAGAAAGAACAAGAGCAATCTTGAGGGCTGCAGACCTAGAAAAATCATTCTGGGCAGAAGTAGTCAATTCCGCGTATTATTTGGTGAATCGAGCTCCATCAACTGCAATAGAGCTGAAGACACCAATGGAGATGTGGACTGGTAAACCAGCTGATTATTCAAACCTCCATGTATTTGGAAGTATTGTGTATGTGATGTACAACTCCCAAGAAATTTCAAAGTTGGATCCAAAATCCAAGAAATGCAAATTCTTGGGGTATGCTGATGGAGTAAAGGGGTATCGCTTGTGGGATCCCACTACCCGCAAAGTGGTCATCAGAAGAGATGTTATATTTGTAGAAGATAAGCTACAAAGAAAAGAATATGATGATAGTGCTGAAAAGTCAGAGACTACACAGATACATGTGGAAAAGGAGGTTGAACAAGGAGATTCTTCTGAAGCAGAACCAGCACATGATGAACAAGAACCAAAGAATTCTGAAGCTCCAACAACTCGTCAATCAGATCGTGTGAAAATACATCCCAATTGGTACTCAGATTATGTTATAGAAGGAAATATTGCATATTGTCTTTTAACATAAGACGATGAGCCATCAACATACCAGGAGGTAATAAACAGCTCAGATGCTTCACTGTGGATGATGGCGATGCAAGAAGAAATTGAAGCCCTTCATAAAAATAATACATGAGACATTGTGCCACTACCACAAGGAATGAAGCCAATTGGTAACAAATGGGTCTTCAAAATCAAGCGAAATAGTGACGATCAAGTAGAGAGGTATCGTGCAAGACTGGTAGTCAAAGGATATGCTCAAAAAGAAGGTATTGATTTCAATGAAATCTTTTCTCCTATGGTTCGACTAACAACAGTCCATGTAGTTTTGGTAATGTGTGCTACATTGAACTTACATCTAGAGCAGCTAGATGTTAAAATAGTTTTTCTTCATGGAAATCTTGAAGAAGAGATTTATATGCTCCAGCCTGAAGGTTTTGAAGAAAAAAAAAGAAGATCTTGGTTTGCAAGTTGAAAAAATCTATGTACGGTCTAAAGTAGGCACCGAGATATTGGTATAAGAGATTTGATTCCTTCATTATATGCCTTGGATATAACAGACTTAATGCAGACCCTTGTGCTTAGTTCAAGAGGTTTGGTGATAACGATTTTGTTATATTGATGTTGTATGTAGATGACATGTTGGTTCCAGGACCCAACAAAGATCATATTGAAGAATTGAACATTTAATTGGCTAGAGAATTTGAAATGAAGGACTTGGGATCAGCAAACAAGATTCTAGGGATGCAAATTCACCGAGATAGAAGTAATAGAAAGATTTGGCTTTCACAAAAGAATTACTTGAAGAAAATCTTGTCAAGATTCAACATACAAGATTGTAAGCCAATTTATACCCCTCTTTTTAGTAACTTCAAATTATCCTCCAGTATGAGTCCTAGCAATGAAGAAGAGAGGATGGAGATGTCTCGAGTAACGTATGCATCGGCAGTGGGAAGTTTAATGTTCGCTATGATATGCACAAGACCAGACATTGCACAAGCAGTAGGAGTGGTTAGTCGGTATATGGCGAATCCAGGCAAAGAGCATTGGAATACAGTAAAGAGGATCCTGAGATACATCAAAGGGAACTCAAATGTTACATTATGTTACGGAGGATCAAACTTACTAATCAATGGGTATGTAGATTCTGACTATACAGGGGATTTGGATAAAAGCAAATCTACTACAGGATATGTGTTCAAAATTGTTGGTGGAGTTGTAAGCTGGGTTTCAAAATTACAGTCAGTTGTGGCTACATCCACAATAGAGGTGGAATATGTAGCAGCTACACAAGCCAATAAAGAAGCAATTTGGTTGAAAATGTTATTGGAGGAGCTTGGGCACAATCAAGAGTATGTCTCTCTATTTTATGACAGTCAAAACGCCTTGCATCTAGCAAGGAATCCAACATTTCATTCAAGGACAAAGCACATACAAGTTCAGTACCATTTCATTCGTGAAAAGGTGGAAGAATGGAATGTAGATATGTAGAAGATCCATACCAAAGACAACATAGTAGATTTCATGACGAAGACGATCAATGCTGATAAATTTACTTGGTGTCGATCCTCTTGTGGCCTGTCAGAGACATAAGAAACATGATGGTACAAGGTAGAAAGAATGGTGCGAAGATATGATTGTTCCAATCAAATCTTCAAGTGGGAGATTGTTGAAAATCGGTGCACATGGCACCAAATTATTTTGTCAAAAGGGGGCACCGAAAGGTGCATCAATTGTTGATTTTTCAACAATGGTAAAATCTCAATTTTAGTCATTATAATTTAGGGTATTTACAAATTAGTCCTTAAGCTTCAACTATAAATACCCTAGCTCATTTAGCTTCAAAACCATCCCAAGTCATTCTAGATTTCTCCTAATACTAGAGAATTTAGAGAGTTTCTTGAGAGTTGTTTTCTCCTTTTTATCAAGAGAGAATTATCATTGTTTTCTCCTTGGTAGATCAAGAAAAGTTGTAATTCCTAATTTCTCATAGTGAAATTATTCTACCATTGCCCGTGGTTTTTACCCTATATTATTTAGGGATTTTCCACGTAAATTTTGTCTCTTTTATCTTCATTTTTTCCTCAAATTATCAGTTGCGATTTTGCTCTATTCGATAGCCGTCTTCCGCAACAAAATGGTGATGAGGAATAAGAAAAAATTGAAAACTATTGAGAAAAGAAAATCATCTTATACCATATAAGAGTACGTGAAAGAAGTATTCTTTATTTCTTGAAGAAATCACAAGTTACAATAATGAGGATTCAATCTTCTTTAAATATTACAATAATTAATGAAAACTACTTAACAGAAATAACTAACTTCTGTTATTACCCTAATACAAATGTATCTAATACTTAACACATTAATGGAATATTGTTTTATCTTGTTTGGTTTGTTTGCCATGTAAAATTACATTGTTTGTTTGAAATAATATAAGATAAAAAAATACATATTTTATCAAATTGTCATTGATATATATATATATATACATATATATTTCTTTTTTTATCAATTTAAATTTTCAATATTAAAGTTATAATAATTACATGAAAATTCATAAAGATACATTTTCTTATTATTTCTAATTTATATATATTTTTACTAAATTTTTTACATTAATAACTTAATATATATTTTTAATTTTAATTTTTTATTTCCTTAAAAATACAAAAACATACTTAAGCCAATATAATTATGTATTTATTTTTAGGCACTAAGATATTGAGAGATATACATATTTATACCAATGTAAGCATGTGTTAAGTGATATAGTTTTATATTTTATTCACTTACACCGGTGTAAGTATGTGTTAAATATAACATTTTTATTTTATTTTATTCATGTTACATGTATGAGTTGTACAATTAAATATTATATTAAATTATTTGATAAAATTAATAAAAACATAAAAAATATAATATCAAAAACATTTTATTGTATACATCATATTATTTATAATAAATATTAAAAATTTAAAATAAAAAATTATACTATAATAATAATATTTTTTATTTATAATATCCAAAATCATATAATATCTGACTTAATTCAAAGACGGAAGACGAAAATAAATTATAAAATTAAGGATGATCATATATTCTAAAGGAACAAAGGAGATGATAGTTTTAAAATAATTCATTTGTTTAGGGATAATTTGTCAAACTTGACAAGAATTGATAAATACTTAACATGTTTGAAGGGATACGATTCCTGATAATCCAATGCAAAATAACTACTATTGAGAGTATTTCATTACTCTAAAATATATTTTTAAATTAAATATGGCTACATGATTTTGAAAAAACATATTTTCCTCATAATAATTTTTCCTTTTCCTTGATTTTCAAAGTCTTTATAAAAAAAAAGGTTTTCTTTAAGGAAAAAAAAACCCCTCGAAGCCTCGTAAATTTTGGAGCAATCAATCATATAAAAAGCAAACAATTTTCTCCCCATAAGACAAAAAGTCGGGTAAAATATCAGCCCGGCCCGGCATGTCGTTATCAATCCGTACATTAACGAGTAGCTCCTTCGGCTAAAAAGCAGAGCAGCCGAATCATTGTATTGCTTATAAAGCACCAAAGTTTTTTTCTAATCATCGAAACCCCAATTTTATCTGCTTTGAGCGAGTGACGCTTCGTTTTCCTCTTCTCCTCCGTTTCTTCCTGTTTTCCTCTATTTATCCGTACGTTTTCTATGTTCTTTTATCATTGCTTCGGTCGCTGGTTTACCTACGATGATGATGCTTTTTCGATGATTATATTTTGTTACGACGGGGTTAAGGAAACCGTTTGCATCTAAAGCTACAATTTTTTTAATGTAAACCTGCATTTTCTTGCTAACCAAGCGGGGAAAAGAGTCTGCCCATCTGTGGTTTATGTTTAAGTGGATTTAGCAGTGTGATTTGGTTATAAGAAAACATAGTTGTGCTCTCTTTGGTTTCTTTTATTCCCTTTTTGATGCCAGATGAATTTACTTAGGTTGTTTAGAACATAGACGCAAAGAGGATATTTTGTTTTCGTTTTATTCTTCTTTAGGTTTTACTTTTGGCCTTTTGGGGAATAATATGTTGAGATTGAGTGGGGGAACTTAATTTTGAGTGAGGGCTTTTGGTACCTTATATGCCAAGAAATCAATGATCAACGACTTGAACAGTTATTCTTTTGCCAGGATTTGTCTGGTAGCAATAATGAACATTTTAAGTCTAATGTTCTTAGTTATAGATCAAACATTTTAGATTTTTTTTTTATAAAAAAAGTGGTATCTTTGTTGCCATTCCAAGTCTAAGTAGTCAATGAGTGCATTTTAAGAAAGGGATTACTTTGGTTCATATGGCTACTCAAATGAAACTTTAGACATGCTTAAATATTTCATCTCTTTTGTTCTCTAGATTTCATTGTTTTATTGAGATGTAGCAACTGGTTATTTCAGTTAAAGGATTTATGCTCGGTGAATCAAATGTATATGTACTCGATTGCCTTTCTGACTTAGCATCATTGATTGGACTTTACTAATGGCAATGAACTTCTACTCTTAACAAGTAACTTTGTTTTTGTTTAGTTAATCTTGCAACCTCAACTGCTGAAGGTTATATAATATGAGATAAGAGAAGAAGAAAAGTGGTGATCGCTGAGTCGAAAATTTTCCTCTAATCTTTGGTGATGGTTAAAATTGAAAGAGTTCGCAAGGCCTTTAATGCTACAAGAGCTTTAAGCCTTCCTGACGAAGAGGTGAAATTGGTGCTTAAACGGCTCCTGAAATTGTTTGATTACAACTGGGAACCAATCGAGGCAGAAGACTACCGGGCACTTATCGAAGCATATTTTGAGCTCAAGGAAGATAAAGTACTTTACGTGTTTTTCCTTTTTTGGTGCAATGTTCTATTTCATTACTTGGCTGTTTATACATTTTGTGGTCATAACGTACATTTCCTGCTTTGTTGGTCATGCAGTGACATGATAGACGATAATGTTGGTTTTCTAATCTGTTAACATTTATATAGGCTAAAGATGACGGGGAAAATGCCGTTGTGGAGCATGATGAATCTAGCAGATTGCCTAAACAGTTACCCTTGCAAGGTCCGGAAGATCGGGCTGGTGAGTCTAGCAGATTGCCTAAACAGTTACCCTTGCAAGATCCGGAAGATCTGGCTGGTGAGTATAGCAGATTGCCTAAACAGTTACGCTTGCAAGATCTGGAAGATCAGGCTGGTGAGTCTAGCAGATTGCCTAAACGGTTATGCTTGCAAGATCCGGAAGATCAAGCTTCATCTACAAAGAGAAGCCCGAGCCAAGTTTTATCTCCTAAAGAGAATAAAAAACCTATTTCAAGCCTTCAACAAGGGGTTACCCTTATGAACAATAAAGATTCAAGTTCTTCTGGTTGTTCGAATTCCTGTAAAAAAATTCAGCAGCAACCTGTTACTTGTGATAAGAAAAGTTCCTTTCAAATCATTTCAGACATAACTAAGGGCACAGAAAATGTGAAAATTTCATTGGTAGATGCAACTGGCAAGAACAAACTGCCAAAGTTTACATACATGCGAGATAACGTAATATATCAAGATGCTTATGTGCATATCTCATTGGCTCGGGTTGCAGATGAGGATTGCTGTTCGAGATGTTCAGGAGACTGTCTTTCAGTACCGATACCATGTGCTTGTGCTCAGGAAACTAGTGGGGAGTTTGCTTACACAGCAGAGGGTCAACTAAGAGAAGAATTTCTAAATGCTTGTATGTCCATGAAACTGAAGCCTCAGGAGCACCACTTTGTTTATTGTCTGGATTGTCCTTTAGAGAGATCGAAGAATGACTATAAGCCTGAAAAATGCAAGGGTCACTTGGTCAGAAAATTCATTAAAGAATGCTGGAGAAAATGTGGATGTAAGATGCAGTGCGGAAATCGGGTTGTACAGAGAGGTATTACATGCAAGTTGCAGGTAAAGTTCAGCAAGCTCCTGTTATAGTTTGTTAAACAGCAATTTGCTTCTTCCCTAGATGGAAATATGTTTTATGCATTCATTTGTTATTTCTGTTTCCTATGTCGAAATGCAACTTTACAAAAATGACTTCAATTTAGCATTTAGAGACTGCTCTTCATGTACACCATTAAAGTCTTTCATCAGTGTCAAGTTATGGTGCATTAGTGTTGATAATGAAAAGCTATTCCCTGATTTGCACTTTAGGTGTTCTGGACTCGCGAAGGAAAAGGTTGGGGTGTTAAGACACTCCGGGACTTGCCAAAAGGAACCTTTGTTTGTGAATATGTTGGGGAGATCGTGACCAACACCGAGTTGTACGAACGGAACTCAAAAGGTAGTGGCGATGAGAGACATACATATCCTGTTACACTCGATGCAGACTGGGGATCAGAGAAAATTTTAAAGGATGAAGAAGCACTTTGTCTGGATGCAACCTTATGCGGTAACGTTGCCAGGTTTATTAATCATAGGTAAATTTTTTTACCTGAAATAAAATATACGTTCTTAAGCATTATGGCAATCTTGGCCTTCTTTCATTTCTTCTTGTATGTCAGAAGAAAAAAAAACATGATCAAAGACTCCGGGAAAAAACATGTTTAGTAAATTTTGTTAGTGTGATAATGACATTATTGTTCGGATTGGTTACATTATTATTATGTAGTAATGAACTTGCAGGTTTTTATGTGAGAAACATACCCAAAAGACCTAAAAATGTTCTTTATTACATAGCTGGTGCAGCGGCATTTTGAATCGCTATTGTCCTCATAAACCGAATTTGTTAACCTTGAACACGAGACATGAAATATCGGGTGCTCAGAAGTCTGAACCTAGCCAGACCAAGTGCCAGGGAATGATATATTGCTGTAAATTGAACATATGTTTAAATTATCCTGAAACACCAATGTTTAATGTTGCAGCTTCTTGTACTTCAAACTTTCTAACATATGCAGGATGTCGGGGTTCCTTTCTTAGTTGTATTTTATGTTTTATCATATTCTTAAAAGTGTAGTAAATCTCTGCCAACAGTCCGGTATGATGTTTGTCATTTAACATTTCAGATGCTTTGATGCAAACTTGATCGACATTCCAGTTGAAGTGGAGACCCCTGATCGCCATTATTATCATGTATGAATCAAGCCAGTAACAAATACTCTGTCGAGGCTATAATAAAAAACAGAATTGTTGTTTACCTACATTTGAAGTGCCAAGTTATTTATATATTTTCTGTGTTTCTATGAACAGCTTGCCCTTTTTACTACTAGAGAGGTGAAAGCTTCAGAAGAGCTAACTTGGGTAAGTTGATGTCTATCTTAGCTCGACTTTTTCGTTTTCCGAACGTATCACTGTCATATCCATATTTAGACATGAGAATAAAGATAAGATATTTCAAAGACCCTCCAAATGTATTTGCAGGATATGTTACCTACTAATGCATGAAGTATTTTAGGAAAAAAAATGAAAATTCATGTATTGAATACACATACAAACATCTCACAGTCATTAGGAGTTTAGACCTTTGATGAAGATATGTTTATTTCTTTTTTATATTAAGTATTTACAAAAATATTGGATGACATTTCAGACTCACCAACACCAAGTGCATTAAAGTCTATTTTGTTTAAAGTATCATGTCTGATATTGAGATATGATCGTTTTAATGCATAAAAAAGTTTAGAAAAAAATTTCAATATATTCGTATTGAATACATGCAAGCATCTCATAATCATACCCAAATTTGAGCCTATGACTTGATTATAAATATAGAACTTTGATGAAGATATATATATATATATATATATATATATATATATATATATTCCTTATTATTAATCATTGACATAAATGCAGGATTACGGTATAGACTTTAATGATCATGAGCACCCAATTAAGGCATTCAAATGTAGCTGTGGAAGTAAGTTTTGCCGGGACCGAAACGTTCGGGTTAGACTGTAAATTTTCTGTCCATCAAATCATACTCATGGATTTTACCCTACATTTTACCAGAGAATCTGTCTTCATTGGCATATTACAGCTATTGGGTTGTGTGTTTCAAATGGTATACACAGTTTAAGACCAAAAGATACTGTTAAATAACATTGGAATGACTTTGAATTAGATATTAGTCATTTTTGAAATATTTGAATAAGTTTAATTTATATAAGATTTAAATTATTTATTATAATAAATAATCTCTTGAGTAGATGGTTAAAAATTTACATTTGACGTCTCCTTTAGGTTGTGAGTTCATTATTCATTAAGAGTAAAATTTTCCTTCTCTTTCTTTTAGGGAAGAATTGCTCAAAAAATTATTTATTATATGCTTTCAAAGGTAAATTAAAATAAAAATTAAATGAAAATTTAAAATACCACTTTATAATTGAACTTGAATATGGTTGTTTATGATTATACATTTATAACATGTATGAATAATAAAAAACCACCTGGAAATTTTAAAAGATTTAATCGAGTTATCAACATTGTTTTATTTGTCATTTAGCTAACTTTTCTGTAAGATATCAGTTGATATATGTTATTAGTTGGTTCGACATGTGATGCATGATTATATGTATGTATGCAAGCTATTTTTCTATGTTATTATTTTTTTTCATAAGTAAATGCAAGCAAAATAAAATATAATTTATGTTATAAGTACAATAATTTCTAAATTTAAATATTTGGTTTAAATAATTTATAATTTATATTTTAATAATATATTTTTTAATCTCACTTTTGACAATTTTTTCTTATCTTAAAATAGAAAAAATTAAATTTATTGAAAAAATTTTATCATATATTTTTATTTTATTTTATTTTATTAATCTGAGGTGATTATAATATGATATATGTTCGAAACATTTTCAATCATTTGACAAAGAACAGTTAAATAGCCTTACATGTATTATACTCAAACCCAAAACCTTTAAAAATAATTTTAATCATTAATCATTTAAATCAATTGATTTGTGTCATTATTATCCTATTTAAATTGTCATCTATGCACCTAAACCAATTTCAATTTGTACAAAATTAAACTTGCCAAAAATGATAGGAAAGCAAGAGGATGACAAAAAAATAGGTGAAAACTGATTAAACTAAAAATTGTCGACAAAATTTTTTCAATTTGTTTACGAACGAAAGAAATAAAAAAAGCAATGATTGACTTCCAATTAGATAGAAAAATTAAAGGTTGATATTTATAGTAAAAATTAAGAAGATATTTCTTTAATTCACAGTAATTTATAGTCATTATATATATATATTAGAATTGGCTTACACTGTGTAAAATTAATAAGTTTTACACTAATTTATAACTATTGTATTTAAATAAATAAATAATTTAAATTTAATCAAAATTTATAATCTATAAATAAATATTTATTTAACTCATAGTAAAATAAAATTTTCTTTTTTTAATATTAGGTTTATGATTTAGGGTTTAAGATATAAGTTTTGAGGTTTAGGGTTTAGGGTTTATGATTTAGGTTTGGGTTTTATGGTTTATGATTTTATGGTTTGAGGTTTGATAATTTGGGGTTTAGAGTTTAAAATTTGATATTAGGGTTGTTTTACTTTTAATTAAAAGTTATTTATTTATGGTTTATAAATTTTAATTAAGTATAAGTAATTTTATATATAGGGGCATGAGCTGCTTACATCATGTAAAACTAACAAGTTTTACAATAATTTATCATCATTATATTTAAATAAATAACTTAGATTTAATTAAAATTTATAACTCATAAATAAATATATTTTAACTTCTATTTTTTTCTTTATAGGTTTAGGGTTTATGGTTTAAAATTTAAGCAATAGTCATTGGGAGTTGGGATTTATAATTTGGGGTTTGAAGTTTGAGGTTTAGGATTTGGGATTTAAGAAAGGCAAGGGTTTAGGGTTTAAATTTTGAGATTGGGGTAAAAAAGAGATCTAGTTTTACTATTTTATAATATATATTTTTAATATTTTTAATATTTTATATTTTAATAATATATTTTCTTTAATCCCACTTTTGACAAAATTTTATTATTTGAAAATAAAAGTATTTTTAATAGTCTATGATGAAAATAAAAACATTTATTGAATAGTCTACTGTGACTAAAACATAATATCTATTATCTTTCTTATCTATTGATAATGCATACATATCTATAAATGTAACTACTTAAACTCAAGATGTAGAGAATGACATTTCTTTTAATCATTAAAGTCATTTGATAAATTAACAAAAAATATATAAATTATTTAAGTCAGCTTGCTACAATTAATATTTTCTTTTATCTTATCTATATTGTCATAAATGCGCACGAACCAATTTATCTCAGTGATTAAAGAAATTTGATGTTCTTAGAACTCACGGATTCGAGCACCAATGGCTGTAGCAGGATGATTGGACGTTTATTATCAAATGATTGATAATATTTATTACTTTATAACAATCTTAGTTTTATAAAAAAAAAATTGTCATCAATGCACCTAAAACAATTCCAGTTTGAACAAAATTAAACTTGCCAAAATGATAGAAGTGAAAGTAGGATGGCAACAAATAGGTGAAAACTGATTAAAATAAAAATTATCGGCAGAAATCTTTTTCAAATTGCTTACGAGCCAAAGGAATAAAAAACTCAAAGTCTTACTTCCGATATGAAATAATTAGTACAAGTTGTTCAAAATGACTTAATAACTAAACGATTAATACAAATTCCAAGGCATATACAATTATATATATGAATCAGTTTAGTTGTCTCCTTCACAAGCTTTTAGCCTAGGGAATCATGGCGGAAATGGAGACTTTACCGAGAAAAGAAGAAGTAGACGATGTATCTAAAGCGGTAAAGGCCTTGGAGGACACTAAAGCCGGCATCCAAGGGCTCGTCGACACCGGCATAGTTAAACTTCCTCCATTCTTTTTCATGTCGCCGGAAGTTCTCAACGATCATCCAACGTTGACGGATCCACATTTACGTACAGATTTCCAAGTTCCCATCATAGATCTAAATGGTGTTTTAGATCCTGCCCACCAAAAAAAAATAGTGGAAAAGATGAGGTCGGCGTCGGAGGAATGGGGATTCTTCCAAGTGGTTAACCATGGAATCCCACAGCATGTGTTGAAGGAAGCCGTGGACGGTGTTAGGAGATTCCACGAACAGCCCAGGGAGGTGAAGACGACATATTATGGCCGGACCGGCATGGTTAGGTATTACACTAACTATGGGCTTAAGTCGAAAGGTGTGAGCTGGATAGACACTCTGGCTTGTGTGATGGCTCCGAATCCTACGCCGGAGAAGTATCCCTTTGCCTGCAGGTAACACATTATCGTATTTGTCTATATTAAAATAATTTTACACATCATGAGAACAAATCAAATTTACCTACAAAATTATAGTTATGAGAAAGAGCTAATTTTCATTCGAGTTATTTATAGTAATTTTTAGTGTGCGCCGATCTTAAGATCATCATGTTTATTAATAGGCTAATTAATTAGATAGATTTGATAATTAAACTTTGAATTTTATCATGTATATTAATAGACTTACATATTAGACAAATTTGATATTGAATTTTGAATTTGGATCTAATGAATCTGTGAGATCTTGTTAATGTTTGTTTATGTACACTGATAAAATTTTAACAAATTTCAGTGTTTTCAACTTAACGAAGACCAATAGGTTTCCGGAGGTCTATCTCTGGATATAGCACAGGATTTTGTGGTAGTATTTTTATATATGAACTTGAAATATGCAGAGATATATTCATGGAGTATTCAAAGCATGTTCAAAGCTTAGGGGAAGTTATTTTGGGATTGCTATCGGAGGCCCTGGGTTTGGATCCCGACCACCTCAAAGACATAGGGTGCTCGGAAGGGTACGCCTTTCACTGTCAATATTATCCGGCTTGCCCCGAACCTGACCGCACCTTAGGAGTTGGGCGACACCGTGATCCTGACTTCTTCACCATCCTTGTACAAAATCAAATCCTAGGGCTTCAAGTTCTCCATCGAGATCACTGGATTGATATCTGTCCAATGGAAGGAGCTGTCATAGTTAATATCGGCGATCTCTTACAGGTAACAGAAAAGAACCCTCACCTGCATCTTCCAAGTGTATTGTTGTAATAATTTTAAATCCTTGGGAATGCAGCTGATCTCGAATGACAAGTTCAAAAGCGTGGATCACAGAGTTTTGGCGACAAGTGTAGGACCGAGAGTATCATTAGCGTGCTTGTTCACCACGGATTTACAGCCATCGGACAAGGTTTATGGCCCCATCAAGGAATTGTTATCCCCAAATAACCCGGCTTTGTACAAGGGAACCACCATTCCCAATTATCTCAAGACTTACGTCTCCAAACCAGGCAATGGACTTTCTGTTCTCAAGTTGTGATCCTGTAATCGCCCACTGGATTAACCCACTCCTGTTTTCCTCCTACATGATAAATCAAAATCAATAAAAGAATCTTGTCTTGTATGTATGTTTATTATTTATCTCCCTATACAAAAAGTTTTATTTATTTGTGAATATTATTTAAAGACTAAATCTCGTTTAGTCCCCTTTTTCAGAGAGTTTCATATTCATTTACACCATTAAACTACTATGCTCATCAACAAGCATTGACAGAGCTGTCTTGGGTAGAGTGTGTTAAATGACACCCAAAATTATTGACATGACATGTGATCTGACAAAAAATTATTGATAAAATGACATGAGACATAGGTACATAATTTACTAGAGCTAAAGAATCTCTTGTACGTTTTGCGGTTCTCTTTTGTTGATCATAATTTTTGAGAAAGATCTTTTACTTATCATTTTTGAAAATTTTGAAATTTTGCAAAAATTAATGTATTTTGAATAATTAAATTTATTTTATTTGATCGCTGTGAATCTTGTCGTCAACAAGTTATACTATATATATAACGTTCGCTCAATTTATTTTATTAACTTACGAATAACAATTATAATCTTAGACGTAACATCTACACACAAAGAACGAATATGTAAACCTTCATGCATAATTAGACGGTAGACGATCAGTGTCCTTTTTTCGGTCTTACATTGTTTATATTCTTTAACTCGTCATTCTTCTTAAAATTACCGACTACATGTCTTCACATAAATTAAAAAGAATAATTCATCCGCATCCAACATAAGCTAATTTAACCATCAACGAAAATTATCACTAAAATCAGGTGAAAACTGATCAAATTAAAAATTATCCACCGAATCTTTTGCAAATGGCTTACGAACCAAAGAAATCAAATTAATATATTACGTCCGATTTGAAATAATTCATACGAGTTGTTCTAATGACTTGATGACGAAACTAGGAGAATATTTTTTTGACGATGAACCGACCCAAACACAAGTTGTTTAGAAGAAAACAATTTGCCGTTTAAAAAAGGCACATATTTCAATAAATTATAAAGAAAGATCACTCTTAACATGTGTATTTTTTATTTCATAATCAATACTCAATAATGCAGCGGCAATCGACTTGTGATTCGTTTATCCGTTATTGTCTTGATGACTCATTCCATTGATAAATTAAGTTATCCTCTTTGTATCCATCCTACTAATAAGTTTTAGCTATTCAGTAAGTTTTTTTCATGGCGGAAATGGAAATAGGCAATGATCACCAGAAAACGTCACCGACGAAAGAAGACCAAGTTTACGACAGAGAGAAAGCGGTGAAGGCGTTCGACGACACAAAAGCCGGCGTTCAAGGGCTCGTCGACGACGGCATTGCTAAACTCCCTCCATTCTTTTACATGTCGCCTGAAGATCTCCATGATCATCCAACGTTGACGGATTCATATTTACATAGTGATTTCCAGGTTCCCATCATAGATCTAAATGGTGTTTTAGATCCCAACGAGCACAAAGAAATCGTGGAGAAGATGAGATCGGCGTCGGAGGAATGGGGGTTCTTCCAAGTGATAAACCATGGAATCCCACAACACGTGTTGAAGGAGGTTCTCGACGGTGTTCGGAGATTCCACGAACAACCCAGGGAGGTGAAGATGAAATATTACTCGCGAGAGACTGACATCGTCCGGTATTACACTAACTATGATTTGCTTCAGTCGAAAGGTGCGAGCTGGAGAGACACTCTGATCTGCGTGATGGCTCCCGATACTCCGCCGCCGGAGAAATATCCCTTTGCTTGCCGGTAAACACACTCACACTGTTACACATGGTTTTGTGATAACACTAGATTAAATTCAATGATAGATTGAACGGTGGTGGCCTTTAAAATTTTTAAATTTTTATATATTTTAAATATTTTCTTTACATTTAACATAAAATTATGTATGGGTGGTGAGACTAGAGATAATATTTTATTTTGCACGTGAACTTGAAATGCAGTGATATACTGTTGGAGTACTCGAAGCATGTTAAAAGCTTTGGGGAAGTTATTTTTGGGTTGCTGTCGGAGGCCCTGGGTTTGGACCCTGACCACCTCAAAGATATAGGGTGCTCGGAAGGACATACATTTGGCTGTCAATATTATCCGGCTTGCCCTGAACCAGACCGAACCTTAGGACATGTCCGACACCATGATCCCGATTTCCTCACTATCCTTTTACAAGATCAAATCGGAGGGCTTCAAGTTCTTCATAAGCATCACTGGATTGATGTCCCTCCTATGGAAGATGCTCTCATAGTCAACATCGGTGACCTCTTACAGGTATGAAATAACGTGTTGTATAGTTTGAGGTTCAAAATTTTTCTTAATCAATTAATAACATACACACATCCGGCAGACTTAGCGGCTTGAAGCCGAATCTAATTTTTAGTTAATAATTTTGTATATTGGAATGCAGCTAATCTCAAATGACAAGTTGAAAAGCGTGGAGCACAGAGTGTTGGCGAAGAGTGTAGGGCCGAGAATATCGTTGGCGTGCTTATTCACAACACATTTACAGCCATCAAAGAGGGTTTATGGGCCTTTGAAGCAATTGTTATCCCCAAATAATCCACCATTGTACACGGAAACCTCCATACTAAATTATCTCAAATCTTATACCTCAGTGGGTGGACTAGGCAATGCGCTTTCCCTTTTCAAGTTGTAATTCTGTAATCAGATCAACTCCTATTTTACTTCAATGAATAAAGGGACCACCGGCTTCTACCGTGGTTTATGTTTCTTATTTATGAATAAATGCTTATGTGAAAGCATAAACTGGCGATGCATCCACAATACAACATCTTGCAGATGTATCCTCTCTTCACCTACAAATCAATCCAAATTCTTCAAGTCATAGAGTGATGCGACAAGGGCAAATTAACAAGAATTTGAGCTGCTTTCTCCCTTAGCCTCATAATCTTCCTCCAAATCCAGCTTGTGTTAAGCTTAGGCATGATTTGGATATACGTGTAAACTTTATAAATTTACTAAAAACATTTCAGCATGAAAAATGATGCTTTTGATTCCAGCAATGCACGACATTGTTGCAAATGCCCCAAAAACTCAATTTATCTTTTAAGCCATATCTCTAGTTTCATTGATATATACTACTATCTAATGCATCATAACCTTAAAATTTTAGCAGCCATCCTGTGTTGACTAACCGCTTAATACAACTGTTTTAAGTTATTTCCTGCATGAGAATCATAAGTAAATTGATTGTGATGGTGAGAATTCGTGGAATATTTCCACATTGATGCATGTTTAGGCCAATTTATGGATATAGTTGGCTTTCGAATAGGACTAGTCCATAGGTCCATAAGCATAGAAAAAACAAGAATTCGTCTTGTGAAACTATACCATCTGCTGAGAGTTTTCGAGTGCTTAGAAAACTTTGACGGCTTTCAATATTTCATACAATAAAATTCAGCGTTCTCAATGTGTTTAATAGTGATATCATATATTCATTGGTGATGTAACTACATCTTGTTTGTAGAAATTCTATTTTAACAATAATTGGAGGTATTTATATTCAATTTTTTCTCTTACGTTTATGATTACTGTCGTAACCATCATTTAGGTAGACTCGGAATTGGATTCCGACTTAATTTCGATATGATGAGCCTCTAGAATTCGATCGTGGTTTCTAGGAAGTCACGGTGTAACAGTCAGTTCATTTTCCCTAAAGGTACGTAACCTTTAGAGTGTGTTTGGTTCACGGAATGTAAGATTACCTCCGGGAATAGGATTACCGGAATGTAACATTACCTAACACATTACTGGGAATGTTACATTACTGTATTTGGTTTGTTTGGCAGGAATGTAAGATTACAGTGTTTGGTTGAAGTAATAAAAGATTATTGGAATGTATATTTTACGAAATTATCTTTGTTCTATATTTTTAACAAGTGGAATTCTAAATATTTAGATGAAAATATTTATATAAAAATTCATCGAGAATATATTACTTTATTATTTTTAATATATATACTTTTTAATAAAATTTATATATAATTTTTTATAAAATTTAAAAGATAATTGGGTAGAATAAACGAGTAAATATATCAAGTATAATTTTAATTAATATTAAATTTTACATAATTTATCTAAAAATATATTAAAATTTTACATCAACATTTAACTAAATAAGCGTATGAACATTTTAATAGATGAACCATTTGACTCCTACCAAAATGTATAAAGATGACTTTATTATAAATGAATGCATTTACTTTATAAATGTGTATAAATAAATTAAAATTTTATTTATACAATTAAACAAAAATCAAAATTATATATATTATATAAAATTATAAATTAAACAGTTTATAATTGTATTTCTCAGTTAGGTTAGTGTCAATTTATAATTTTACATTTGATATTTTATTTCTCTGTTAGGTTAGTGAAATATGAGAAGTAACACATCAATGGGAAATGAAGAGTCGTAGCATATTTGTATGTGCATGTGCATGCATATGCACATTTGTTGTACAAAAATAAAACTACATCAATGAGAAATGACTCGAGAGAACAAAATCTCGTTTGAGTTGAAACGTCAATGAAAGGAAATGAGAAATGTCAATATGAATGATTGTTGCAATTCCATGTAAACTTCACCATGGACAAGACTACAAGAGCCCGAGCTTGAAACCCCGAAACGTCAATTACAGGAATAAAGAAAAAGAAGCCGAGCAAAAAACCTAGAAATCAGCTCCATCAACGTTCCTTTCACCTCGAAGGTGATTGTTCAATATATCTAGTGTTCAGGTCCTAGGATGCCTTTCGCCTAGGCGAAAAATGTGGGATTTAGACCTAATGGTCGTTGGTTGTTTCCGAAAAGATTGTAGGATCGACGACTAATCGTCGTCCCTTTCACCTCGAACCTTGCTCGAATATACCAAAAATCAAAAAATACTTATGATATACATGCTATTAAAAGAGTTTATGGCCATGAACTTTGTCATGAAACTCAAAGTGTATACATCATTAGGTTGAAAATAGTTGTTCACAGCAAAACATTTACAAACCTCAACAGTTGGTTTGAAATTTCATTACATAACGAGGTATACGCATTTTACATGTCTTCGAAGTGGGAAGCAATACAAACAATGACACAATTGATCACATATGACATGGTTTCTCACAGCAAAAATATTTGCATACCTCGAATAACACCCGTTGCGACGGTGATTTCTCGATCTTTCATCTAATTGCAAAGCAATGTGTCCCGTGTTGCGTTTCCAGTGGTCGGATTCACCCTAACACCAAAACGCCATTTCAATAATCGGAGAAATGTAGAACATGTTTTAAAGCATTTGTTATAGCTAGTTATCTTACCCATCTGCAACTTTGCAAAGATATTCACGTTCATCATCTCGCAATGGTACATCTTTGAAATCTGATCATAAGAAGACAACCAAATAAATTGACCGACTACGCAGTAATGAGATTCGCAGGCAAATTATGCACAGTTCATCGATATTCAGCTGACGGAGAGTTGAGTAAACTGGAGTTTATACATACCAACACCTGTTATATTTGATCCTTTGAAAGATGTGTTTCCCGTTACAGTTGTGCTTTCCAAGTTCATGTTGCTTAAATTTGCCAGCAGGTAGGAACTATTGGAGATTCGAACGAAGATATCATCTGATAGAACAATGAATTATCCGTCCTAAGATCAGCTTCGGAAAGGTCGGCTCCTGCATCGTTTCGGTTAATCAAAAACCGTTTAAAACACGAGCAGGGACAAAGATCAAAAGATTCGAGAGTTTGCCTAAAGTTGCAGGCATGCACTTATCTGAACTATTTACTAGCTGCAACTCGAAAAAAAGGTCGATGTCTATTATGTAAGCATATATGAGCATAAAAGCAGCGGAAGATCCATGAAAAATTGATTTTACCCGAGGCCTTTTACAACCTCAACTCATGAAGATTACAGATATTTCATGAAAACCGATACGAATCGAGGTCTTTTAACCAGTGACGCCAACTTAACCACATTACATTACTTTACCAGCCCTTTAATGACCTCAACCTATATGGCAATCATATGTTTGAAAACCCCAAACCATTACCAGACCTTAAAAACAATCTCGAAACTTGAAATTAGTCTCATCGAATACTTTTTTCGAGACAACAGAAAAATGGAGGGACTTTTGAAGGTCTTTAATGAAAAATGTTCGAATTTAGTTAGTTTACATAGAATAGTTGGGAGAAAACCTGTCAAATCGGCATCGAAGATGCTAGCACCAAGCAATTTCGTGCCTTTGAAATTGCCTAATTTGTGTGTTTTGTGCTTCTTTCTTTAAAGAACATGTGCTAAAAGCACTTACCCTAGAGAAGCAATGTCTCATATTTTAAAAAATTGTGGAAATGCGAACTGCGACAATCGATAAGAACCCTGGAAAGACATCAAAGTCAAGAAATCGCAGACTAAGTCCATGGCAAATAACAATTTGATAATCAATTTATAGAAAAAAATCAATCAATCTTAAAACAAGTTTAGATAAAATCCGTTCTACTTCTACTTCCACTTCCACTTCCACTTCCACACCTACAATAAACTAAAAAGGCATGTATTTACATTTATGAACAAATTACAGTCCATTCTAATTTCCAAACCCAAAAATTACAAGTACACAAAACCATATCATGTTGTTTTCTTTCTCAGATCTTTTCCATTAATCAAAAAGAAAAATCTCCAAAAATGAAATTCCCATTGGATTGAACAAATAATCAAAATGCAACAGAAATTCCAACATAACTTTCGACTTTTCACTTGAATTATCAGAATTTTAATCTTTTAGTTCTTTTTTTCTTTTAACATGAACCAAGAAAGGAAAGAGACCAGTAAAAGAGTAATCTGAAAGTCCGCAATAAAGGGAAACAGATAGAGAAATCCAGATGGAACGCAAGCTAAGAAAATTAATTATACATATATAAAAAAGAATGCATCGATTAGCAACTTAGAACAAAGCGACGGCAAATTCACCTGTAAAAATTAAGGGTGGATTTTCCGAATAGATTATGACCAACAACAACTAATGAAAAATTGCCAGTTTTAAGGGATCATTGGGTATAGATCAATTCACCTGTCAAATTTGGCTTGTCGAAGTATGGACTGAAATGGAGGAAAAAGGAAGATCAAATGAGATATAAATCATTGAGATTAACTAAGGCAAATACCATACACATATCAATTAACTGAAAAAACAGAACAGTACTGTCTTGAAATCTTGCTTGATCAATGGCTTTGCAAAGGGAGTGAGAGCTAAATTCTTCTTCCTGTCCTCCTTCCGCTGTAATGAGCCGGCAACCATTAACGACTGCGAACCGAGAGCGCACAGCTGGAGGCTAGAGCGGTGGTGCGTGAGGAAGGAATGAACGTTTTATGGTTTAGGGATTTCAATTTTGGGAATCTCAATTTTGAAAGCAAATACCTAAGCCAAATCGAAGAAGAAGAAGATTTCAGCAGTGGGGAGGCTATTTTAGACAACAATGACGGGAATAAGCAAATACCTAAGGGAGACGGAGGATTAATATTCCTGGGAAAATAGTGTAAAGAATCAGTATTGGTATTAATTTTTTACTGGCGCTTGGTAATATTGTCCATCCAAATATGGGTATATTCAGTTGGGAAAAAAACATTCCCTCCCATAATGAAATATATCTTGAACCAAACGGTACCTTAGGGTCTATCAACAATGATACATGTCAATATGCTAGGTATATATGGCTTTATAGATGTACTTGCTTGTTTATTCATTAATGCAGGATTTACGAGGATTAGTCATTTTGCCTGTCGGATTTTTGCAACAACATGATTTATCAATATATATATATATATATATATATATATATTAAGGGTAAACTACACAAATGGTTATTAAGGACGGAGTAAGATTTCGTTTTTCTCACTGAAGTTTCAAAAGTAATAAACTGATCACTAATGTTATCGATTTATAATAAATAAGTCATTGACGTTATCGATTTGTAGCAAATCAGTCACTTGCTATTAACAGTTGTTACTGAAAGTAACAAAATATTAATGTGGCACGTTAAATCGGTAAACCTAAACAAAACGCAGCATCTTTGATTTTAATTATTTAACATATAGTTAAAAACCATTTAGACACTCATACTCATACTAAGGGATAAATTATAAAATTTTAATATACGAAAAATAAAAAATAAATTAAAATTTTCAGGACGACGACTGCTCGACAGCTCCCTTCGGTTCATTTTCCAGACAAACGGACAAAATAGATATACAAGTACCGGCTTGTTTGAGAAGTGCCCTCCAATTTCCATGGCCATATCTCTGAATGTAAGATACCAAAATCTGATCTTCTTGATGAGTCCAAGCTCCCTTCTTCTCACAACAAGGAACCCTCACCATTTTTGCCTCTCTTTTCTCTACTTTCTTCTTGGAAACTATACATATATATATACACTTTTGATGGCTTTTTATTTTGGTCTAAAGCATTACATGGTTTTGTCAAAAAGAAACAACCCACTTTTTCTAGGAAAATTTTCTTGCTCTTTCCCCCCACATAAATTTGTTATCACTATAAATTAAAGTACGATACTGTAAATTAAAGCATTACATTGTCATTTTTAAGAATGACCGAATTAATTGAGTTGAAGTCAGAGGTTAATTTGTTTTAAGTACGATAGTGTAAATTAAAGTAGTTCAAAAACCAGACAACACTTCAATGTGAAATTTTTTTCAAACCGATACTCGAATTTTACACCAAATACTTCTTTATATTATTATTAATGTAATATGTTACATAACCTTTTTCAATCTTAGTAATTGTATCGTCAAATGATACTATTAAATTATGTTAGTGATTAAAATATTATTTTTTCTAAAGATTTTAAATTCGAACAAACTAGCTTAGTTTATTTATATTTATATTTTTTTAACCAAAAAAAATTGCTAATTCACCGATTTTGAGTGCAGGCTTTTTCAAGTTTGTCACCATTATCATTAGGGTTGCACGTAATTCGGATTTCAATCCGATCCGGATCGGTTTTTATCCGATTTGGTTTTTTTTCATAGAAAAAAAACCGGTTTATAAAATAACCGGTTCGGTTTCTAACCGGTTTGGAGGGCCTGATATCCTAACCGGTGTAACCGGTTTCGATTTTAAAAAAATCGGTTTTTTTAAAAATCCGGTTATAAAAAAACTGATTTTAATATTATTAAAATTACATCGTCATCAATTGTAACAAAGTTTACGATAATTGAAATACTTAAATACTTCCAAGTTCGATAAATTAAAATACTTAAAAACTTTCAAGTTCGATAAATTCAATACTTAAAAACTTCAAGTTCGATAATTGAAACAAAGTTTACGATAATTAAAATAAAGTTTAAAAATAAACTACATTGCCATCTCTTCTTCATCATCTTCGCCTTCTTCGTTTGGAGGGGATATTCCAAGTTCGACTTCTTCAATGTGTAAGTTTGCTTCCAAATCGGCATCAATTGCATCTTCTAGGGTGGTAATATGTTGCTTACGAGTCGCTCCATCCAAATAATCCTTCAAACAAATGCATACTTCCACCGACTCGGGACTTAGTCTTGATCTCCGTTGCGATATAACCCTACCACTAACAGAAAAAGCGGATTCCGAAGCTACCGTAGAAGCTTGGACGGTTAGTAAATCACGGGCCATGGCGGCTAGAATCGGAAATTGTGCTTCCTTTTCTTTCCACCAAGCCAAAATATCTAAACTTTCAAACTCTTCAAATGTCATTTTTGATAGAAAATCGCATGACATGTAATTTCCCAACTCGCTACTTGGGGTGGTAGTACGTGATCGTTTGGATTGGGAATTTACAAGAGTGTTAAAAAGATTCAAATTTATGTTACTTGGACGTCTACTAGATGATTCCGCATTCATTCTCATTTGATCGTGTATTACACTACTTGATCCGTATTTAGTTAAATAAATTGCAAACATGTCTCGAAAACATTTGTTAAAATAATTTATTTGGTTTTGGACAAAGTTGGGTTCATCATCGGTTAGATTAAAAGCAAACGTAATTTGTTCAATTAGTGTTTCAACCCCACCAACATTTAACGTTGGGTTTAAAGTGGCGGCACAAGTAAAAATGGGGGGAATCTCCTTAAAATATTTTAAAAGTTTTTCCTTCATTGCAAAGCCAATTTCTTGAAAAACTTCTGTTTCAAATTCAAAGTCATTTAGTCGGGTAGCCAACAAAAATATTTGATTAAGAACCAACGGGCTAGTAGGGTAATAAACACCGGATAAAAAAGGTGTTGCATTTTTAAAAACCTCAAGCAAATCGGTTATTTTTGCTATAGTTTCCACTCGAATCCGGATAAATGTTTGGGACATGACCCCTCTCGAAAAGCCGATCGTGAAATGTTTGCAATGTTTCCCTTTGCCTTAAAGCAGTATGCATCATCATCCAAGTTGAGTTTCAACGAGTTGGACAATCCAAATTAGGACCCAAAGCTTTTTTATTAACGGACTTACAAAATCGTTTATAATCATTTAGTCTTTTGTTGTTGTTACAAAGAACCGATTTTATCATTGTTTTAAATTCTAATCTAATCGGCTCAATAACCTCCAAACCGGCTTGCACGGATAAATTAATTATGTGTGCAACGCAACTGGTATGAAAAAACGCACCGTCTAAAATCGGTGAAAGTAATATTTTCAATCTTGGAACCGCGTTTGTATTATTCGATGCATTATCAAAGGATATAGAAAAAACTTTATTTTCTAATTTATAAAGACAAATTACCCTTTTTAAAAGTGTAAATAAATTAGCATCGGTATACGGCTCACCGAATAATTCAAACGCGATTGTTCTTTTCATAATTTGCCAATTATCTTGATCTAACCAATGTGACGTAACGGCTAAAAAAGAATTTCCGGTATTATGAGGGGAACTCCAAACGTCACATGTAAGCGACACACCATAACGGTGTTCTTGGAATCCTAAAATCATTTTTTCCCTCGCCGTACGCCACATTTTTATAACATCTCTTCTAAGGGTAGTACGACTTACTTGAGTATAACGTGGTTGCATTAGTTGTTGAGTTGTTGTCGTGAAATCTTCATCATCAAAGTGGTCGAACGGCAATGTTTTTGTAATCACGAACTTTGTAAACGCTTTTCGTAATTTTTCGTTGTCGTAAACAAAAACACCACCTTACGGTGTAAGATTCGATTGACTAGGATCCGATCTTGAGCGAAGTGTCTTGCATGATTTTGTCAAATGGTTCTTCAACGTTGTGTTTCCTTCCGATGCAAGAAATTTTAGACAAAGTTTACAACGCGCCCTCCTCGAGCCATTTGACATCTCACATAAATCGTAATGATCCCAAATATCTTTGTTTCGAGTGTGTTCGATCACTCTCACGACTTCAAGGTTTCCCCCGACGGAAGATTCAGCCGTGTTACTCATGATGAACAAAAAATTACAAAAATAAGATTTGAGAGATGTTTAAATATTGTGTAATAAGATTTGAGAAAGTTGTAATCAACCAAATACATCCCCAACCTATTTATACATGTTTAGGGTGGTAAAATGATAATTTTTTAAAGAAAAAAAGGTCAAAAATGATCACAAACCCCCCCCCAAACGGCTATATTAACGGCTAGTTTTTTAAACCCATACCGGGTTTTTTTTCCGGATAAAAACCGGTTTTTTAACCGATTTTTTTCAAACCGGTTTTTTATCCGATAAAAAAACCGGTCTAGGTTTTTTTCTCCAAACCGGTTAAAATAACCGGTTTAAAAAAATCCGATCCGATTAAAAAAAACCGGTTTTTCCCAAATCCGGTTTCGGATATTTTTTTCGCAAAATCGGATATTCGGATTTTTTGTGCACCCCTAATTATCATCTTCAACTACCCAAATTGCATATATAAAATAGAAAGAAAAAAAGTTTGAGACAAATGAAGCATAAGAACTTGACCAAATTCATGTAGCTGTCCCTGAAATCACCAAAGAATAAACTGCCATTTACTGTTCAGACACTTCAAGATCTCAGAGCAGAATCAGTGAAACCTTAATCCCATCAAAGACGATAATTTTATAGCAGCAACTCTGGCCGCCATTAGTGTACAAGGAGGAAAACAAGGAAATTCCAACCATTTCTTTTAACCTTAAACCCAAATTTATGTCAGAGAAACAATCTTTTCCATTAGTTTCTAATGATTTTTCTCTTCCAATTCTTTACAATTTTTTAGCATATTATATTCAAAATCAAAATGACTTGAGTTTTCTTAACTGCGAATTCCAGTGCGTTCATCGTGTATCTCGGCTCCACCTTCTGTCCTGAAAATGCTGCTTTCAAACCTTTGTACCAAGGAATGACTGCAATGAAACAGAAAACAATTGGTGGAACTTTTCAAAAGTTCAATGGACACCATTACTATCGACAAACTTTATTCGTACGTACCAAAACAACCGAACAATCAAGCATCACACCATTCATTTACTACCAAAGCTCAGGCCAAAATGCTCGCATATCACTATGTAACAACATCACAATCGTATTCACAAACATCCGGATGATCACATATTTGAAAAGTACAAAAACGTACTTTAAAAAAGTATAAAAACATGAATTTCAAACAAACCACTAAATGAGCATCCATCAAATCTATGAACTTGAGAGATAATCATCAATGCTAATTCAGATAAGTTCTGTTTCATAATTTACACTAGTTTAAAAAATCTAAATCCATCTTCCGAAATTCACGTTCCTAAATGCAACCTTGATGAATAATGATGATATCAAACTTGAAAAAAAGAATAAGATAAGACAAAAGCAGATATTTCAAATGACAAAGTTAAAATCATTTTAACCACTTTGATATGACTTGATCATGCATATGAAAACTCTAATGCAAGCTATGAAACTGTACTTTATAGTCCCTAACAAAAATGCTATATATGTGTTTAATGATTTCTTGTAAGGTAACAAAAATATAGGAAGATACAATGAGAGAACCATGTGCGATGCGAAATCCATGTGGTCAGTGCCTATATTTCATCAGTTGACTACATAGTTGAAGACCTACTATAGCATTTACCTTGACTCCTTCTGGAGAGTTACCGGGCTTTGCTGTGGTTGTGCTTCCTAAGTTAAACTTTGGCTTCTTTTCAGCAGGCTTCAATATTTGAAAGGAGCACATCAAAGTCTCATCCACACTCATCATGGCTCCAGCATTATCAAACTCCCCACAATAGTTAGGTGCTGAAAATATTGTTACAAGTTGTCGGTCGGCAAAGAACTCATAGCCATCCTCCACAACCTGCAAAATGTATATTAGAATTTAGAAAATTAGTAAACAATAGCAGATGTCGGTGACCGCATCCTTGGTGGTTAAGAGTAACAATTCAGAATGTATCAACAGGAGCCAAAACAAATTTGAGAAGAAACATTCTCCATAACATGATAAAAAAAGTTCGTGAACTGTTGTACAGAAACATTAGAAGTAGTTTCACAACATGGAATATCATACGCATAATTCAAAAAATATAACTGGCTACACCGAATGAGGTGTGCATTGGCTCCAGTTGAAACATTCTTCCACAACAAATGTGAAACACAATGAGAGCTGCCAGAACAAGTAAAACCTGGTGGGCACGGCAAATGAGATCCAGATCATGTTTCCGTAGAAACTCAGACACTTTGTCGGGACCAAAAGTAAATGAAACTCCCCTGTCATTCATTCCCCAACCTTGAACATCTTTACAAGGATCAGACCACAAAAGATCACAGAGCAAACCTGTGTCCGGCACATCAGCAGGGCGTTGTAAATTTCTAATCTGATCCAAATTATTCAGATCAGGAGAAAGTCCTCCATGCATGCACAAAATCTTCTCATCAATTAGTGCTGCCACCGGTAGGCAGTTAAAACATTCTGTGAATGTCTTCCAAAGCCTAACATTAAATCTTCTCTTACACTCATCATAGAACCCGTATATGCGGTTGATGGAAGCACATTCATGGTTACCCCTCAAGAGGAAAAAATTTTCAGGGTATTTTATCTTGTAAGAAAGAAGAAGACATATTGTCTCCAGACTTTGCTTGCCTCGATCAACATAATCCCCCAAAAACAAGTAGTTGGCATTTGGAGGCAAACCACCATACTCAAAAAGCCTTAGAAGATCAGAATATTGACCATGAATGTCACCTGGATAACATGAACAGGTTTTAAAGAGCAAAAAGATTTAGAAGTCTTCACTACATGTAGCGAAAAGGATTATCTTGAAAGATACAAAAAAGAAGCTCAGATTACAAGTTACAACAATATGATGAAAATGCTTTCCCCAAAATGCCATTATGTATTGATAACAATAATTGTATGCAAGTCAATTTCAAGTGATTTCGTCAAATAAATTTATTATAATGAACATGCAGTCCTACTAAGGATTGCGTTGTAGTAATATCATGGTTAACAATTTAAAAAACTTCATATAATGTACATGAATGTGTTTGCATCAAAAGTAATGCAACCACTCTGCATGTTTGAAACATCAGCAGAATCGTAGTAAAAAAGTTCCCCTAACATGCGATAGAGTAACATATGTAATGTAGATCCATTGTAGTGTAGATCCATTGTCATTCTCCAATCAGGTTACCCTGTCAAATGTTCATGCTATAAAATATAACATATCGAGAATCAAATCAGTGGCCTTTATAATATAGACGTTCGAGGAATCGAACATCAAAAGATTAGCGAGATTGTTATGCATCAAATTTGTAACACAAAGAAGTAGCAAAGCATTAGCTATTGCAACAAAAGAGAATCAGAATGTGAAGTCCTAGACAAGTTGATCAAGCTAAACCACATCAAAAAGCATGACAAAACATTAGGTTATCAAGGAAACAAAAGATGCAAATTCTCCAAGAACTTCGAAACGGGACAAACAGTTCAATAGAATATCGAAAAAAATCATACACCCAAGAATGCTAAAAAATCCCAATTCCCTCAAATCAAAACAAGGGGTGGAATCCAAAACCACAGACAACCATTTCGAAACCACAAATTCAACAGAACACAACTCAGAAATCCAAGGCACAAACAAATCTTTTTTAGCATTAACAATTTTGATTTAAACTAATATTGCAAATTCGTTTAGTCGATGCAACAAAATGAAATATAGAAGATAATCAACCACCATACCATTTCCCACAAACTTGTTAAAGATTAACGAAATCTTCTCAAAATCCACAGAAAAACCAGGTAATTAAAGAAAAGTCAATTTCATTAAAAGATTCTGACTATATTCCAAGTTAATGCAAATAAAAATGTAAAACAAAAACAAACTACCCAAGCTACAAAAGCAAAAATAGATACATCAACAGGCATCAGGTAACTGCACATCCAGAAAGGTATAAGAAAATCATAATAAGTTTTAATCAAGCTACAAATAAAAACAACTCCTCTCATAAGCTAGACCTTAGAGTCACAACAAATTAAACATCAAATCATCAACAACAAAAAAACAAAAAGCAAAATCTGGGCATTTAAAAAAAAAGACGTGACTAATACCACAAATCTTGATGGGTGCTTCAAGTTCCAATAAATTTGGCTGTCGTGAGAAAATCTCTTTAGAAGCCGCACAAATTTGTCGGATCTCCGATTCCGATAGCTGCACTTGTTTCCCCGGTCGACCCCGAACTTCCAAAAGCCGATGTATGATATCATCAAGTAACCCCTGCTCCATTTTTCCCAGCCTCTATTTTCGTTCAAACAAATCGGATTCTTAGTTAAGCAAAACAAAAACCAAAAAAAAAAAAGAAAGAGGAAAAGTCAACGGCTATTTTTCTCCCTGTCAAAGGGGTGTTAAAGAAGAAAAGAGGAGATGAAGAAGGGCATGCCGTCGATGAAAGGAAGAGAGGGAACTGGCGATGCCGTTTAGCGAAGAAGAAGGGATGTCGTGTTGAAGATAAATCGAGTCATTTCCTTTTTAATTACACCAAATTTAGGAGATTTAATAAGAATTTGGATAAAAAATGAATTTTCACTTTTTTAAGATAATAATTTAGTAAGGTAAAATGTACAACTAGTCCTCCAATTATAAGATATTATTTTATTAAGTTCATTGATTATTATAAATTATAAAATGATTTTTCGATTATAGAGTATTAATTTGTTGAGTCTCTCAACTATTAAAAGTTACAAAATGATCATTCAACTATTTATTATGTTCTAAACTCATCCTTTTTGGTTAAAAAAAATTATGGTATTCTTAGCTGAAGGCTAATTTACTAACTTTGATATGATAAAATATAATCCTAGAATCTCAAACGACATCATAATCTAAGTCATCATCTTAATATCCAACTTAGACAATCACTAATTTTTAACGGAAAATGATGAGTTTGGATCTTAGTGAATAGTCAGGTGATCATTTGTAACTTTTAATAGTCGAGAGACTTAATAAAACAACATTCTATATGTAGACACCAATTTTCGTCCATTTTTTTATTTATATATATATATATATATATATATATATATTATATAGTTTGAAATCATTTTGAAAATTATATAATATATGGGTTTTTTAAATATTTTGAAAATATATAATATATAGTTTTTAAAAATATTTTTGAAAAACATATATATTATATAGTTTTGAAAATTAGTTTTTAAAATATATATATTATATAGTTTTGAAAATTAGTTTTTAAAATATATATATATATTATATAGTTTTGAAAATTAGTTTTTAAAAATATATATATTATATAGTTTTGAAAATTATTTTTTTAAAAATATATATTATATGATCTTGAAAATTATTTTTTAAAAAACATATATTGTATAGTTTTAAAAAATGTTTTTAATTTATTTATCTATTTCTTTATTTTATTTCATTTATTATTTATTTAATTATTATTGTTTGTTTCAAGTCCAAAATGGGGTCCAAGTAATTAAAGAAACGGACCTGAATCAACCCAATAATATATTAGGGTTTCTTGCTTAGGGGAATTACACAGTCAACGCCGCATAGAACAATGGACGATCACGCACGCCGAAACGGCCGGTCGGCATCCCGGGATGACCGGTCACACATGCACGAAGATCTCTGAACAACACACAACGTCCCATTATTCTCGTGACCACAACGGCCGGTGAAGGCTTATAAATGCTTTGCAAAGCCACGGTCAGGAAAGGGGGGAACAAAACCACATAGAAACGGTAAACCAAAGCCACACAAAGATATACACAGTACCAATACAGTACCCAAGATCATCGGCCAACACATAAAAATCCCATCACAGTAAACCAAAATACCAACAACCAGACCACAACATCACCAAACAACGGTGAGAACAGAAAGCAGAATCATCGAAACCACAGGAAACAAATCATTCATAAAGCAAAAACAAAAAAGCAGAACGGAAAAAGAAAGCATTTTTCGTCGGAGCAGAGAGGAGATATCGTCGGGAAAGCGAAAGATTCGCCGAGAAAGGTAAAAAACCGAAGGCTTAAATCTAGATCTACGCCAAGGGGGTTTGGTTTTGACGTTTTGGGGTTTAGATTTGGGATCTCGGGGGTAAGGTGAGCATTTTGGGGTGTTTTGGGTTTGCCCCGCCGCCGCTAGCGGCGGCCGGAGAGGCGGCGGGCGATGGACCGGTGAGAGACGTAGAGAGACGGCTGGAGAGAAATTTGTTCTCTCCTTTTGAAGAGAGAAAAGAGCTTTAGCCGAATGAGAGGAGAATAAAGAGTTTTGGTATTTATATACCGAGGACTTGAGTGTAATTAGAGGAAAGTTTAATTAGCTCCGCCGTCCCCCAACTTTTGAATCGCCTTACAATCTGGTCACTGTATGTAATTTGACCTTTGGATTTTTGATTTATTCGATTTAGTCACTGTTTACACTTTTTATATTTTGCAGATTCATCCCCTAATTTTGTTTCCCTTTTAATTTAATTTTTTTATTATTTATTTTATTTCTATTTTATTTTTTATTTTTTTATATGATATTATTTTTTATCGTTATTTTATTTTAATTATTTAATTATTTTTATTATTTTTCATTTGTTTATTGTATTTTCTTTTTTTCCCTACTTTATTTATACATATTTACACACACACACATATATATATTTATTTTTATTATTATTAACGTATATATTTTTTCCTTTCCTTTATTATTATTATCATCATTATATATACTTTTTTATTTATTTTATTTATTTATTTTTTTAATCTTTACTGTTTTTTTCTTTCTAGTTTTTATTTATTGTGTATTTTATTTTGTTCCCTTATTTCTTCTTTCTTTATATTTTTTTATTATTATTTTTTATATTTATCCTATTTATCTATATTTTTTTATTTTTTCCTTATTTCTTTTTTCTTTATATTTCTTATTATTATTTTTATCCTATTTGTCTTCATTTTATTTTATTTTTCTTTATCTTATCTTATTTATTTCATTTGTTTGTTAATTATTTTTGGCAAAATCAACGAGATAATGCGTTGAATTTTTTTTTTCACGAGATAGTGCCCTCGCCAGATTAATTGCTTAGATGGGGTGATCTCTACAGTCCCCATATAGGTCGCCATGCACGCCCAGCGACCTACCATAGGTCGCAATGCACGTCCCAACAGGCTGGACATCCGAGGCCATCTGAAAGCATCCGAGGCCATCCGAGAGCATCCGAGGCCATCCGAACGAGCTATGCGAGAGCATCCGAGGGCAACCGAGCGAGCTATGCGAGGGAATCGGAGGGCGAGCGAGGGTAGGTCGCCATGTATTCCGGGCGACCTACCCTCGCTCGGTTGCCCTCTGATTCCCTCGCATAGCTCGCTCGGTTGCCCTCGGATGCCCTCGGATGGCCTCGTTCGGATGGCCTCGTTCGGATGGCCTCGGATGCCCAGCGTGTTGGGCGTGCATGGCGACCTGGTAGGTCGCTGGGCGTGCATGGCGACCTACCCCCCAGGGACGTGGGACTGTAGAGATCACCCCATCTGAGCAATTATTCTGGCGAGGGCACTATCTCGTGAAAAAAAAAATTCAACGCATTATCTCGTTGATTTTGCCATTATTTTTTTATCTTATTTATTTTAATGACCTTTTTTTCTTTCTAACAAATGTCCTGACTTTTTAAGGTTATGTCTTCCAGTCAATCAAAGGTAAGTGATTTGAATCGAGTTTCTAAATTTCAATTTCAATTTTTAATTTTCGCTAATTAAGACAATCGGCAAATTAATCGGTACCGAAAGGACGGTTCAAGGGTGCTAATCCTTCCTTGACCGTAACCGACTCCCGAACCTGACACATTTCCGGTACAA
This sequence comes from Hibiscus syriacus, assembly GCF_006381635.1. Lineage (NCBI taxonomy): Eukaryota > Viridiplantae > Streptophyta > Magnoliopsida > Malvales > Malvaceae > Hibiscus > Hibiscus syriacus. Next base: position 529,267 of record NW_024063392.1, on the reverse strand, counting down.
CGCAAATAAGGTAAGATGGTGTCCGACCCACCTAAATTCATTTTAAAATGGTCGGTGGCGACTCTAACCCAATCAATTCACGTCGAAGCCCAATTTCGGGCCCAACCGAAAGGCGGTTCCAACACTATAGTTAGAGGATCATTTTATAACTTTTAATAGTTAAGGAATTTAATAGAATAATATCTTATAGTCGGGGACTATTTATGTACTTTACCATTGCTTTAAGCTACATTGTTAGATTAGATTGTTAGGAAAATAACCAAACTTTTTCTTATATAATAAGTCAGGAAAAGTAAGTCCCTATACTTTGATTTCACTCAAAAAAATATTTTAAGGTAGCATTCTATAGACTAAAATACAAAAAACTAATTTTAATTATTCTCTATTTTGAAATAATTTAAACTATTTTTATTAAAAGTTACTGACTAAATGAAAATTTATATTTGATATTATATATTTAACTAAATTTTAATTTTAACTTTAAATTTTATCCTATAAATTTTTAAGGACTTGTTTTATTATTTTAGCTTTAAAGAAATTATTTTATTGATAGCCTATAAACGAAATGCTTAGAGTAAACTTTGCAGATAATATCCTCGAGTATAACTAATTAGAGACTAACAATTTAATGATAATTTTGGGAATAATTAAAATTTTAAGATGGATAATCCAAACATTAAACTTAACTTTTATGTTAAAAAAATAATAAAAGAACACTAGAATCAAACATGAAATTCCGCATGCACGAATGATTATAAAGCTCATCGTTATATATATAATATACGAAATTTTTATAGATATCCCAAATAATGATATCAATTTTAAATTGATTTTTAACTTTAATTTAATTTTCAAATTATTGTTATCATTTCAGTTAGATCCATATATCAATTTAGACATTAAAATGTTAACTCAAATCGAAAGTGTAATATGTTATAAATATTAGGGTAAATTATGTGTATAGTACTTAAACTATCAATTTTGGTCTGTTTTTCTACCTTAACTTTTAATTTTTTCAAAACCATACATAAAGTTTAATTTTTATTTCATTTTAGTATCTCGTTAAAAATTTAACCTTAAGTTTTGAAAAAAAAATGAAAGTTTAGGTACTAAAATAGAACAAAACTGATAGTTTGAGTATTAAATGCGTTAAATTTTTAACGGTAGAGTACTAAAATAAAATGAAAACTAACTGTATATATAATTTAAAAAATTTACAAATTTAAATACTAAAACAAATGCATGTTGTCACCTCAGATGAATAAATCTGAAAACAAATGGATGTTTTATGAAATAAAAAATAAATCTCAGTTTAACAAATGGATGTTGTCTCCTCAGATGAATACAATGTTTTTAAATTCACATATAGAATAACATCGAATTATTTAAAACTCAATAAGAAAACAAATACTGTGTGAAAAAAAATGAAAGTATAAGCTTTCTTTTTAAATTTGCATCATAGTTGCGTACCATTATAAATAAGATAAAATAACTTCAGTGACCTAAAATGCCTTATAATATATGATTTTAACCAACATTTTTTTGGATTTGCGAAAATGACCAACAAATTCGCAGCGCGAACTCCAATTTCGCAACTCAGTTTTGAAATTCGCAACTCGAATTTCTTTTCCGCAACGCGATTTTCCAAATTCGCAACACGAATATGTAAATCGCAACGCGAATTTATAATTCGTAACACATAATTTGTAAATCGCAACGCGAATTTGTAATTCGCAACACATAAGTCAAATTCGTAAAGCGCGTTTATTTTCGCAACGCGAATTTTATTTTCGAATTCGAAACACAATATTAATTTCATAACCTAAATGTAAACAATATAATCGTAACTCATAACCTAAAACCCTAAATCACAACTCAATCTCATTTCCATATCTCACTCTCTACGGCTATATCTGTCCCCATCTCCGGCGAAATCCGTCCCCATATCCGGCGACCCCCCTCTATCTCCATCTCTCAGAGCCACCCTCACAACCATTCACGGCCACAAATGAAAAATCAACCACCAAGGGTTAATTTTTTTAATTATTTTTATTTTGAAATTTTTGTATTATTATTAGATTTTTCATATTTAAATTGATGATAAATTTACTGGTAATTTCAATATACAGATTAACCATTTCACTTAGATTGCTTAGTAAATTCATTCGGTTGCTGCCAATACTGCTAAACTATTTAGTCTTTAACCCTGTGAAGTTAGTAATTGTCTTTGTTTTGTCTTTTAGCTGAAGTAATGCAATTCACTCAAGTTTCAATTTGCAGAAGAATAGTTTTTGAAACTTAAATTCGCAACACAAAAATCGCAACGCGAAAATGAAAATTGCAACGCGATTTTAGTTTCGCGTTGCGATTTTCATTTTTGCGTTACAAATTTAAGTTTCAGAAACTACTCTTCTTCTGCAAATTGAAACTTGAATAAATTGCATTACTTCAACCAAAAAACAAAGACAAATACTAACTTCACAGTGTTGCGAATTTAAGTTTCAAGAATAAACTACTACTCTTTATGTTGTCCTTGAACATGCACTAAACCTATATGTTGTCCTTTTAAATGTTTATATAAGTGCTTACTTCTGAAATGTTATCTGATGCATTTTGTGAACTATGATAAAATAATGACTTGGGTGAATACCGTGCTAGTTTAAAACATATTTGGCTTTGTTTTCACCGTTTAATATCGTGTCTGTTTATAGTGTATGTTTTTGGTATATCTAACTTGGTATGTTATTATTGTTTTTGTTAGGAATTTTTTTTCGGCTTCATTGACTTTAAGGAATAAATTAAGCCTAGCCAGTGCAATTGCGTCGACACTTACACCTGTACAAAGAAAATTGTTTGAGGATACTTGCTTCGGGCCATGGCTGAAAGTACAACATCCAGGTGGAGATGCTATGTTGACCCATTTGTTTCTTCAGACCATGACTAACGATCTACCCGAGAGGATACTACGTGGTGATGAAGAGATATGGTTTCATTTTCCACCGGCGTATACTTGTTTTGGGCGGGAGGAGTTTTGCTTAATCATTGGTCTACGTTTCGGACACGATGAAGTAGGTTGGTACACTAGTCATATCGCCCGCCCATCATGGTTATTTCGGGTTTTTCCTTAGCTGGCAAAGGCGAAGCCCAGTTTACACGTCGACGACTTGAAAAGATTACTTCTTAAAGATGGTTTTACTCGGATGAATGACATTGATGTTGTCCGAGTATGCCTTTTATTACTTTTGAATGCTGACTTTTTAGGCAAAGAGGCCATACAACCTATTTCTGAGGACCTAATATTATTGATAGAGGACCTAAATGCATTAAACGTATTTCCGTGAGGTTCATATCTATAGAAAACTACATGGAAAAAGTTGTCGTTTGCCTTTGAGGACCGTCATAGTTTGTGTGGCTATGGTTCCAAATACACTTTGGTAGGCTTTATTTGGGCCTTTAAGATAAGAATTTCTATATAATGTTTCCAAAATTATAATTAAATTTAACAATTACTAAAAAAATTAATGTTTGTGTATAATATTGTTTGTAGATTTGGATATTTGAGGCTTTTTCTATCATGCAAACATATGCAATCAAAAAATCAAATGATATTCCTAGGGTTATTACCTATAGGAGGATACGACTGCTGGATTGGAAAGATTTACTACCATATATGACGATGAATGATGTAAGTTAACACAAATACTACCATATATAAATTTGGTTATTACTAGTAGACGTTTGACTTTGTTTGAACTTTTATATTGTTAGGAGGCAAACTATCCATTACAGAGGCAGAGCTTGCCATTGATTGGTGGCAAGCTAGTAAGTGTTTTTTTATGGGACGGATGATGAGCACCCCCACTTCAAGAGCCATCACCTGATCGAGCTGATTATACACCTCTACACCGAGAGCCATCTCCTATTCCATCACATCATCGAGCCTCTTCTCCCCCATCACCTCATGATAGGCGACCGGAAAAGATGCCACGACATTTATCTCCCCGTTCTCCACCTCCACGAGATGAGTTAGGGGAGTTACGTGATGAGGTCAGTGCTTTGCGTGATGAGGTCGGTACTGTATATGACGATAATGGTGCATGGTGTGATGAGGTACGGTCTTTACGTGGTGAGGTAGATGTTTTACGCGATGACAATGGTGCTTTACGTGGTGAGGTATCTATTTTACGTGATGAGGTAGCCGCTCTACGTGAGATTATTTTATCGTTACAGAATGAGGTTTATACTCTACACAATAAGGTAAGTTTGTTTAATACTATACTAAAAAAGAAAATAAATTTTTTTCGGCATTATTTATTTATTTATTTATTTATGTATTAATTTATTTTTAGTGGCCCGATAAGGTAGATGCTTTACGTCAGGTTTTTCTTGCACGACGGGGTTCACGCATCAAATGTCGTGAATATGTCATTGCGTCTCCTTTCACCCCGATAGTTCCAAGACTCCATAAGAAGAAGCTCGATTCACCTGTCATCGTTCAAGAGGCCCCTCCTATCATTCAAGAGGCCCCTCTCATCATTCAAGAGGCCTCTCCCACCGTTCAAGAGGCCCCTCTCATCGTTCAAGAGGTCCCTCCCACCGTTCAAGAGCCCGATTCACATGGAATACTATGTCGACATATTGATAAACCCCCTCATGTGACCGGTATGATGGATAAGATTTGGCTTTCATATGAGTTATCGGCCAGTACCATTCCTCAGCAGGAGAGGAGAACACTACTGGACACAATTGGACACAATTATGGATAATACCCTTTGGGATAAGACCACAATTGATTTTTATCTACATGAGCGGAGCCAGGGGTGTTACGCTGACATATGCAAAATCGACGATAATATGCATTTGTTTCTTGATCGGTCTTGATGGGGTGTTTTATTAGGGGTTGAAGAGAACATCTATTTCGAATGGGGGGTAAATCTTATATTCTTCTTATATTGTATTTTTTATTATTATTTTTTAAAAATTTATTAAATTCACTAATATATGTATTTTTGTATAAAACAACATATTGATGCATAAGTGTCACGTCTTCTGATTATAAGGAAATTGAAGAAAATAAAAAAGACGCGATGGACTATTATGCCTTCGTCTTTTCACGTAGCTCACTTGAAGGATCAGAGAGACGCTTCATATGCGTTGGGTAATGGAAAAGCTATCATTTATCCTGCGTGGTGGGAGGTTGATAAGGTTAGTATTTATTTTTGAATATTTTAAAGGTGTTCCTAAATTTTATTTGATGTGCGCAATTGAATTATTATTTATGATTGTAGGTGTTTATACCTGTTATGGAACGTCGTCATTGGCTTCTCGTCAAGCTTCAGCTCCCATCCCTGAAGACGATAGTATATGACAACATGTTGAATTACATACCATTGTCTGATTTGAAAGATATTATTTGTAAGGGATGGAGCGCTCATTTGGCTAAATACTTGGATGCGATTGATTATTAGACTAATTATGGACACAAGAAGCCAAAAAAAGTTCAAAGTTACAATGATGAGAGACGAGACAGCGCCACAAAAAACGGCTGGAGCCAGAGGGGATTGTGGTCCTCTTGTATGCATGTGCTTGGAACGTTTGACGACAGGAGGTAAACAGTTTCTACCTCCCACAGATAAGATAGAGGTGCAGTAGGGTTGTGGTTTCGGCATTTTATGGCTAGAGCGATATATTCGAGACGTTGCCTACCTGCATCCGTATGCTGAAAGTGTGCATAAACAATCATTTGTTATTGGTAAGTTTGAGCAAGTGCTGATAACATATATACTCTTTGTTGGTTTAAAAATGTTTGGTTAAGTACCTAGAATTCAATAATTTGTTGTTTGTTGGTTTTAGATGTGTAGAAAATCTCATGGCCATAACGTTTCTGCAGGTTACTGAAGTGAGCTGCGTGAACAAATTGATGTATTTGGATGTAAGCTCCCTATTGTTAGGAGCATTTGGCTATACTTTGAACAAATGTTTTACATATATATATAGCAACTCATTTACAATGTTGTTTAATTGATTTGTTGTTTAATTTTCAATATGCATTATGTTGAAGGCAAAAAAGACATGTTGAAGGTACACTTTTGCAACGCGAAAGTTAAATTCGCATTGCTATTTTCGCGTTGCGATAGTCAAATTCGCAACGCGAAAGTCAAATTCACGTTGCGATTGCTGCGAAAGACAAATTTGCATGTTCAACTGAAAATGTTCAAACTCAAGTTACTAATGCATATCTAACTGAAAATGTATGCATTCACACATAATACAACGTTTGCATTTAAAAATCACACATAAAATACATGTTCAAACTCAACATAACAGATCATAGCAATGTTCAAACTCAAGTTACTAATGAATGTCTAACTAAAAATGTATGCGTTCACACATAAAATACACATAATACAACGTTTGCATTTAAAAATCACCTAAGTTAATAAGTCTCAAAAGGTGAAGACGGTTGTGATTGGGATTTTGCTTTTGATTGCGATTTTGATTTCCTTTTGCTTTGCACCATATGAGCTTTGGATTTTGATGAGGATCCATATTTTGGTAGATGAAAAGATGATTGTGATGGCACTGGTGATCCACAGGTCAACCTTGTATGACCAATTTACTTGTACCGACTACATGTTGATATCCTCTTTTCTTCACCCTTAGACGGTATACGATCGTGGTTTTTTGGTCGGCCAGGTAGCCTGTTGTCCATGATTAGTGGCAAAACTGTTTGTAAGTCATCTGGTATGTCCCACTCAGAAGGATGTGGAATAGGGTAGACAATATCGGTATAAGTCTGTCGATATACTTCTGTAATGTAGCAATCCATAGCGTATGTGCTTGAATCATCTTGGTTTAGATGAAGAGCAACTTTTATAACATGGCCACACGGATAACCAGATGTTTTCCATTTCATACAACTACACATCTTTATATTTAGATCGACAAGCCCATTTAAGTTATTATTCAATACTTCAAACAAAGTGTTTGAACATGGTTCAACTCACCATGACGTTGATTTCACAACACGTTTCGTTATCTTTTTTTCAGTTCATGGTGTAACACGACGCTCCAATGTTCCTGTAAATTTAAATAAATAATACTTAGTAAAATATATTAAATATGATAAGTTACGAATTTAAAGAAATAATACCTGCAAGGTTTCTTTTCTTGTAGTACCACTGTTGAATAGAGGTTCGAAAAAACTCCATTAACATAATAATGGGTAATTTTTCGGGAATGACGACTTAGAGCGTTAATTGATTCTGCACTATTAGACATCATAAAACCATATCTTGCTCCAAGTTGATGTACTCTGGACCATATTTCAAACTCGACATCTTCTAGTGTTTGAGCACATTGAGGCAAAACACTTCTTAAACAATTTATATGCTTATTAAAATCCACTTCCCGATAAGCTTTTATAGCATTCCAGTATGTCCATTTGTGCTTTTTTATACCAACAGACCTTGATTTTAGATTTATGTACAAATGAACACCACAAAGTCCATGAAAAACATCTGGGAAACACCTTCTAACAGCGTTGTCAATTAAGTTTGCCCTATCGGATATGATTGTCAGATTGCTAATAGGACCTATGCAATTCCTAAGATGCCACATAAACCATGTCCATGAATCAAATGTTTTAGATTTGCCAACCCCGTAAGCTATTGGCAGTATCTCATTGTTAGCATCCATGGCTACTGCCAATAAGTTTACTACAATGTATCGACCTTTCAAATGTGCTCCGTCAACTATAATAATTGGGCGCATGCAAGTAATAAACGAACGAATCTACAAAATAATATACATAAGAAACATAATCATTTAAATGTGAAATGCATGTAACTAACAAAAATGAATCAATAAAATTATATTGATTTACTAACCGCATCACCAATGTTGATAAACAACAACTCAAAGCGTCCATCTCTATTTGTTTTGATATGAGTTACCGACCCAGGATTTTTCAGCTTTAAATTGTGACAATAAGCCGGCAGTTGGGCAAACGATGCTTCTGGCGACCCCCTTAACAATTACAAGGCATAACATTTGGCTCTCCAAGCTTGAGAATATGAGATACTAATCTTGAACCAAGCATTCATGTCAGTCATAATTTCATGTCCCCGATATACTCTGTCATTCAAAAACATTAACTCAGCCAGAAAACCACCCAACACCTTTTTGTTTTCCTGTTTATGGTGAGGAAAAACTTGGGTTCTTGAACATGTATGTTTATCAATAAAAATCCTAACTTGAAACATTTCGCAATCTTTTATCCTCTTTGCAATCATACGCCACGTACAATTTTTGTCAATCATACACCTTGTTTCGAAACGATCTTTGCTTGATTTGTTAACTTTTAGTTGATAGCCATCTTCCACACATTTCGTATTCAAAGCTATCTTCAAGTCTTCCTTTGTATCAAAACAATCATATTTCTTTATACGAATAACTTTTGTGTAACAATCAAATGTTATCTTTACCAACTCTTCTTTCGATATCTGAAGTAATTCTGGCATATTCCAGTTATACTCTCGTGATATTTTCTTCTTCTTTTTTCTTCGGGGTCTTCTTCTTATTTTTTTTCTTCTTCAGGGTTATATGAATTATAGAATGAATGTTCAACATGTTCATTCACAGTTGTAACTTCCTCCTCATTATCATCAACAACATCTTCCTCGGCAGCGGCTGTTTCATCATCAAAATTCTGGCATTGGCCAATATCAAAATCATTACACGCAGGGTCTGTTTCTTCTTCTGAAACATCATTAAAATCCGATTATTGACCAAAATCAAAGTCCGGGTATTGACCAAGATCAAATTTCGAATACTGACTAGTACTCACAATTTTTTCTGTTGGCTCATCATCGTCTAACTGGTCAATACGAAAACCGGAATTTTGTGCTGAAACTTTATTGGGATTTGGATTAGGGAAAGGTTGTGGGTTTTGAGATTGTGTTTGATATTATGTTTGGTATTGGAAATGTGGTGAAACAAAATTTTCTTAGTGATGAAATTGTGGTGGAACCATTAAATTTTGAGGTTGATAACAACGTTGTACATTGTGAGCACCATAAACTAGGGTTGAAGAACTTAGTTGATTACTACCCGCCACTGACCCAACTTCACTACTTCTAGGTTCAACAACATACAATGTAACATCATCTTCTTGCGAAACACTAATATAAGCAATGAATCGTTCAACATCTTAATTGTCGGTTAACAAAGAAACTTTACCTTTTCTCTGATAAGATAGCCTAAATCAACTTAGGGGCTTTAAATTCAATTTCTTTGCAACACGTAACATTAAAGTTTCATAAGTTAACTTTTTTAATGACAGTTTTAGTTGAATATTCATGGGTAAAGGCATATATTGTAAAAAACCATGAACATTCTCCCATGACCACCCTCCAAAACACAAATCTATCCAAACATGATCAACATTAGATGATTTCATTCTATAAATTGTAAATTAATTTACTAAACAAACGAGTTATAAACTAGATATCATTGCTAACTTAGAGAAAAATTTACCTTTATTAAGTTGATAGTTGATAATTTGGGAGAGAAATCATTGAAAAATTATATAAAAATAAAATTATGTAAAAAAAATTAGAGTTGGGGAAGGATGTCGTTGGATATAGGAACGGATGTTGCCGGAGAGAGTGATAGATGGAGATGGAATGAGTTGCGATTTAGGGATTTAGGTTATGAGTTGATGCTGCTGCGTAGTTTATATACCCAAAACATTTGTGTTACGAAAATAAAAGTTGTTACGAAATTAAAATTCGTGTTGCGAAAACAAAATTTGTGTTGCGATTTAGAAAATCTTGTTGTGAAAAGGAAACTTGTGTTGCGAAAAAGAAATTTGCGTTGCGAATTGAAATTCCGTGTTGCGAATTTGGAAATCGCGTTGCGATTGCAGAAACTGAGTTGCGAATTTGGAAACTGTGTTGCGAAATTGGAGTTCGCGTAGAAGCCTAACCCAAAAACAATAGGGTGAGATGATTAAAGCGTTAAAAAGTTTCACATGAAAGACAATGTTATGGTAACGTTATCGTCGAATGCCTAAACCATCGTTAATAGAAGGCTAGCAAAGAGTGTTCTAGCTCACCAAAGGAAACGATATGTTGTTATCATTAACCCCCTAAAGGAAATTACGGATGAGTCTTTCAATTTCCTTGCAGTCTTGAATGGGAAGAAGTAAGGTTTGCATGAAATATGTGGAGATAGCTAAGAGCATAGATTTGACCAAAGTTAGTCGCCCTGCGAAGCTTAAGAGTGAGAAGACCAATTGTTCAAGGTTGACCGAAACTTATCAATAATAGCTTGGTGAAGTCTCACATTAGTCCCACTATGGCAGACGGGGTAGTCAAGATACATCCCCATCTCATTGACGAGTTGAAAACCCAAGATAGTATAGATTAGGGACTCCAATAAATAGAGAAGAAGGATATTGAGTTGACCGACCCAATGAAAAGGTTAAGAGGCAGGTGAATTGGTAATTAAAAGAATGATGTAAGCTTTTTGCAAGAGAATAAAAATTTTGACACAAGTAATTTTAAAGTGATTCAACTTTTTCAATAAAGCCTCCATCCATTACCTTAACTTCCATATTGAGAATTTCAAAAAATTCACTAATTTGTTCAAACCTTTTAGGACAAGGTGTAATCTTACAACACACTTAGAATTATACCTCAAAATCTCAAGTGTACAACCCTTCCAATGTGTTTGCACAATTCAAAATAACTAGAACACTTGAAAGAATGAAACAAAGAATACAAAAGTGTTCTTGAAAGCAAAAAAGAATGTTTTAGAATATTGACTTGAATTTTTTACTCTTTGTGATTACTTTGGTTTTCTATGTGATATCTTTTTTTCGCATACTGTAGATACCCATTTTGTCCAAGGTCTATATCGACTTTTATTTAATTTGAAAAAAAAACAGTGGGCTAATAGCTTAATTAATATATCAAACATGTGTAAATATATATAGTACGTACATGTATATATTCGTTATGCTAGGTATATGTTTTGTCATACTACATCATATATGCATGAATATGCAATAGTTGTATGTGTATATATATCATTATAGGAGTATATATATATATATATATTATCTATGTATATAAGTGTGCGTTTGCACGTCACTAATAGATGTGTATGTGCCTTTGTATATAGTTATATATTATGAGTGCACTACAGTAAAATTGGCTTTTTGAGGCATTTTTTACCTATAGTGGCGTTTTTAAGCGCCGCAAAAAGCACCTGCGACATTATGACAAATGTTGCAAAAAGCGCCGCTGAAAATAGCGTTGCTAAAGTTCGCGATGTTTGTTCACGAAAAATGCAGCAATAGGTAAAGATATATAGAACAAACGCCGCAATATGTGTTGATATTTAGCGGCGTTTGTCTTACAAATGATGTAATAGGTTTTGATGTTTAACGGCATTTTCCCCATAAACGCCGTAATAGTTTTGAGATTTAGCAGCGTTTTTGTGACAAACGTCGCAATAAGTATTGAGATTTAGCGGCGTTTTTCTCACAAACGCCGCAATAGGTGTTGGGATTTCGTGGCACTTTTAGGATACAAATGTCACTAAAGATCTGGTATATAGCGGCGTTTTTAGGATACAAACGCCGCTAAATGTATGGTATATTGCGGCGTTTTTTGTTACAAACACCGCTAAATAACACAGAATTTAACCAATTTAAAAATTATCTTCTATTACCCCAAATATGTTTTTTCAACTTGTTCCATTATCCAACAAACATGACATCAATAACATCAAACTCTATATATCCATAACAAGCAACATCAAATCCAATATACTAAATAAAAGTTTTCATTACCGTAATATAAGTTCAGTTAAACACGGTTCTGTAACATTAACAGAATGTTGATAACATAAATGAGACTATGATGGTGGATTCTGAGGTTGCTTTTTCTGTAACATCTGCATCATATCATTGAATCGTTTTTCAAATTCTTCACATCCCTGTTGATATGCTGTTTCTCTCTGTGTTGTCGTTGATTCTCTCTGTGTTGCCGCTGCTTCTCTCTCTACTTCTACTGCTGCTCTGGCTGCTTCCACTGCTGCTGCTCTGGCTGCTTCCACTGCTGCTCTCTCTACTTCCCTTGTTTCATTTTTCGCTTTCATGTTAGCCATTTGTTGATCCATCTCAGTCAACTTTTGTTTTAAACGACTAACTTCTAATTGGGAAGATTGAGACTGTGATGAACTGAATCCAAAATATTTGGTGGGAGTAACGAATGATCCTTAACAGCGCACCCGACCATATCTTTCATGACCCAAAACGTCATTAATAGCTTGGTTTTCAATGTCATCATCATTAACAAGACCTTGACTCGAAGCAGTAGCATGATACTCCACCCTTTTCTCTCTCAATTTTTTCCTAATAATAAAGTGAAAAATTAATAAAAATATAAAATGGCATGGTACAGATATAAATAAAGTCAGGTAAATGTAAAACATCTACCCAATAAACGTACCATAATTTCTGCAGCTTCAGCAGTCATAGAAGTGCCATCCTTCTTCGTATATGTCATGTCGAAGAGTTGGATTCGGCCAACTTTAGAACCAGATGTATTTTCCTACAATGTACCATAATATAATTACTATGAGTTAGTATGTACATGGAATACAAAAAACAATGTCAATAATCTATAATACCTCCTCATTAGCAATACAAGCAAAGCTCTTTGATCTAGTCGTGTGCGTGAACTTTTGTTGTTGCCTGCTAGCAACACCAACATGCTCTCGGTCCTACAATGTCAAACAACCAATTTTAATGATGATTTATATTTCGTTAAAATTATTTTTGAAAAATACATCATACATGTCCTTTTTGTAAACTCCAAAATCAGATTGCATCTTCCCATTGGTACCTGAGCATTCCAGGTGGGATTGCTTGTAGCTTCTCTTCAAGGCTGAGATCATTCTTAAAGTATTTCTTCTTTAAGGAGCTTTTGTGGTCTCTCCATCTCTTCCTTAACGCTTGCTTCACATAATCGTCAGAGACCTCTAAAGAAAATTTCTCCTATACATCAAATAAGTATGCAACGTAAGTATAAATTAGTATTGAATTGTTATAGAGTATCTATTATAATGACATTATTACCTTAACAAAATCTAACGCCTGATTTTTGTTACTATTAGGCATTTCGCGCCATGACTCATAATTGATCGGTAACAGATTCACATTACGTCCAACTATGCCTAAGTAACCAGATAGAAGACGTGTTTCTGGGCCAATAGGTTGATCGGCATCGTTTCTTGAAACTTTGACACGGTGCCCAGGAGAAATTTGGTATAATTTCTTCAACGTTGTACGTCCTCTACTCTTCTTCAACAAACTATATAAGACATTATTAAAAGTAAGTTTTGAAATTGAACAAACTAATAAATAAAGTTTCGAAGCTTACCTTGAGTTTCTACATCTTCTTCAACAGTTTCAGGAACTTCGAATGACTCAGCTGCATTTGATTCCTCATAATTTCTTTGTTCATGGTCTTCAGAACCTCGAACAATCCGCAAATCACTTATTTTTCTCCTCGGCATGATATTTGTAATAAACTAACATTTGTAATTAGAAAACGAATTATGTGAAGAATATATTGACAGACAACATGTTAAAAGTTATAACATTATAAACAAATAAATAAAGATATAAAATCGTACAACATTCTTATGTAATGTCAGTTGTCATAAATATTTTCATCAAAGTCCTCCCGAACCCATTGAAATTGTGTTGTATTAGTGATAGTTCCATCTAAGTTTTGTGGTAGTAGAGGTAAACATTCAAACAGAAGCATGTTGTACATACCACTAAGGAACATAAAGAAATCGCATAACCATTCAAACACAAACACCAGAACTAGTACACAATCTCTGCTTAAGCTAAAGAATAGAAGACATAGTGGATACTTCTTCATAATTATAGTAATATAAGTACTCAAATTATAAGTTTTAATATTATATAATTATTTAATATGATTTCATTTTTTAAATTTTTTGAAACATTATACATATAAAATATTTTTATATGAAATATATATATATATATATATATATATATATTTAGAAAATAAACATGTATATACACATAAAGTATAATGTTGGGCGTCTTTTTGTAGAGAATAAAAGCAAAGCATGCTTTACCTCTCAAAATAATGTAATTTTTTCCCCAAATCAGATGTTATTTTAAAGCATTGATTGCTTCAACTAATTTTGACAAGTGGTAAAGCAGACATAATACCTTTCTTTTCTCATAGGAAGATAATGGAATAAAGGGGTATCCACTAAGTAATGGGAAATTGGTATATTGAAAGCAAAGAGGCCAGTATCAAAAGACAGTGAGTGTGAGGGGAGGGATCTATTAATTAGTTAACTAGTTTTTTTATATTATCTCATTTTATGTGAGTGTGAATTTCGATATTAAAAACTTTATACTGATAATTAAAATATTCTTATCTTTAATTGTGGAGAGATTTAAATTCAAATAATAAAATAACCTAACAACAAGTTATGAAGATATAACGTCTAATCATCCATGCCATGGTGAGTTGGTTACTTAGGATTGAGTCTGATCATCTAAGTGTCTTTTTGATTATTTGGACGTCTAGAACAATTATAATCAACCTAATAAAAAAATTAGATAATTATATATAAAATTTAGATCAAATCATGAATTAAATTTTACAATTTTACCATTCAAAGAAACAAAGTTCAAAGAAACAAACCTGGGTAATGTTCACTGAAAGTCTATGAGAATATTTCAAGAAAAAAAAAACAGTAAACAAGTGCCAAACAAAAGGTCCACAAATATAGTATTCACTGGTTCGAAGCTTTAAATCCTGAATTCACAAAAACAAATGCAAATCAAACATCAGTACATGACTACATTAAAAAAATGAAAATAAAACAAAGTTCTAAAAGCACAAACATTCAAACAAATCACATACCGTTTCTTATCCACTCTTCTTCCTCCTACAATCCTACTACCCCAAGCTTAATCTCAGTTTTGGCCCTCCAGGTGAACTGAACTAAACTGCCACAACCTCATCCTTGCATCAACAAATTTCATTCTAATACAGAGGCGAAATCCCAAGCTATTTTGTACATGCAATCAGCTATTTAATGAAAACTCATAGTCAAATCTCAATAAAAGTAGTGTAAATCAGGAAAAGCTTCTATTCTCAAATGAACTTGATATCTTAAAATGACCATGGACAAAAAATATATACATAATCCAACAAAGGGCTTCTAAGAGAAAAATGTTAACAAACTATAACATGCAAACACCTCAAATTCATAAAACATATTATCAATGAAGAGTATGGCTAATATTGGCATGTTCGTTTTACCTAATAAAAAAGATAATTACATGGCCATTGTAATTCAATGATGGCACTCAAATGTATCCATCCCAGGCATCAGACTGAAAGTAACTCGCTAAGGCTTTATATCTAGAACCATGGATGTAAAAACTACTAAAGTATAAGCTAGCATGCAGAGATGGCCGTTCTGTTAGCTACAACTAAACACGTTACTAAGGATCCAAAAATTTCCAAGTGAACATATTTCGAATCAAGTTAGAATCCCAAATACTTCATAACGTATGATTGCAATAACCTAGCCTAGTTGCATGCATGCTCGAATGAATGACAAATAACAATAGATGACCATCTAAGTATTTACAAGCACATCTGAAGTTATGACATATAAATATTAATTTTGTAAGCTAAAACTGAAAAAAATGGCAGAAGCAAGAAAAGGTCAAACGGGGAAAAAGGTAAATAAGCAATATAGATGAAAGAAAAGTCCATTTATCATAGTAAAACTTGATCATATGCATATTGTTCACAGCACCTTGTTCTCGAGCAATTTAAAAATTTACGAAGGTAAATATTAATTAACTGGCCATTTAATGATAGACCGAATAAGTTCAAGTGAAATTACTGGTTAACATACTCTCCGTAAAAATGTCAAACTAAAAGCAAAAACTCAATCCATAATATACTAATATGGAGATCACAGTCCAGAAAACCATAAACCATTATTTTAACTCAGTTCGACTGAAATACTCCACTGGTGTAAACTTCCAATCAGAGTTACAACATAAGACGTGATGCAAAATGGAATACAGGCAAATAATGCAACATCGGCACTCAATTCAGACATTTATACCTAAGAATGAAAACTATTTATCTGATTGAAAAAAAAAACATAAACGAACATAGAGATTCCGACATATGCATGGAAATTAAGGCATATATAACTCATAATAATTCTCACCTGAGCGAACTGAGCCAGAGCGAAGGCGAGGAAGGTCGAGATGAGAGGAAGGTTGTTAGGAAGCAGATTGGAGGATGGCGACGATGCGAAAGAGGTCGATCCAACCCCTCTCAAGAAGCTTCAAGTTAAAGCTTCGTTGTGAATGGCGAACGTTGATGGCGTAACCTTGGAGGTGTGGACGGCTTCGAAAATCGACGACCAAAAACTGATTTAATAGAATCTGTCACCGGATGAAAACAACCATATGCGACAGAGATACTGGCTGAACTTTTAGTTAGGGATCAGGATGTTTGTTAATTTAGGGTTTTAATAGAAATTTGCAGCGTTCGTACAATAAACGCCGATATAGTTATAATCTATTACGGAGTTTTTTTTATAAACGCCACTACTGTCCATATATATTGTGGCGTTTGTGTCTAAAAATGCCGCCAAAGTTCAAATATATTGCGGCGTTTGTATAAAAACGCCGCAAAAGTACTATTATATATCGGCATTTGTTATAAACGCCACTAATGTCCAACTCTTTTGCGGCGTTTGTGTTTAAAAACGCCACTAAAGTACAAATATGTTGCAGCGTTTGTCCACAAACGACACTATATATTAAACATATTAAACCTATTCCAACGTTTTTATAAAATCGTCGGTAAAGTACTATTTAGTTGCGGCGTTTTTTATAAACGCCACTATAGATTAAGCATATTGCGGCGCTTTTAGATATAAACGCTACAAAAAGTCGGGTATAAAGCGGCGTTTTTAGATACAAACTCCGTTAAATACCTTTATTTATATAAGATTAAAAGATTTTAAATTTTTCATTTATTCTCTACATAAACTAAATTTACTACTATGTACTTTTATGTAATTAACAACAACCATACATTTTAATTAAGACAGAAGTTATGCATACAACTACTTAACAACAAAATATATTATAATTTAGAAACATTAAAGTTATGCATAAACAGTCTTCACCATATTGTTCAGTACAATTTAGTCTCCATTGCTCCTTCGTCGGGAAAGGACGTAGGAAAATTGTTTTCCTAGTTTGATGACGCATCGTTAAGTTTTTCCTCCGTGTAAAGTCTATATGGAGAAACCTTTCATCCATTTCACCAAATAAGTCCCCAACCTCCGGTTCACCAAGAAGGGTCATTGCACGCTTCTTTGCTTCACTTGAAACAGATAACGACATTCCACCTACAATATGGAACTTCATTGGAGGTGGCTTGGGAACTGAAGCAAACATTAAAAAAAATTAAATAGATGATAGGAACGTCTACTTGGAGTAACAGTAGAGGCAACGTCGTCTTCATTGAGGATAGATACTGCTTTTGCAATTGAAGATTCTTTCAACGCCACAGATTTACCAAATTCGGTTCAAAACATCAGGTATTTATCCACTCCTCTATCATCGTTCTCAATAAGCTTCGAACATCCTTCATGCGTGCGATCTATGAAATTTTATAGTACAAAATCAAAATATAGCGGCAGAAACTTTAAGCTATTCTTACCTTCAATTAGGAGATCGGTCATGGAAGGGTATGGAGCAATATGAGTTTCTTTCGGGTCATCATTGACTTTCGACGGCAAGTTGGGATTGATAGCCTCCCAACAATAATTTGATCCATCGTCAGAGCAAATACGCCACGTGGACATTCCAACAATAATTTCCCTTACTCAAGGCAACATCTGCTCTTTGTACCACAACCATTTGTTCACGTTTTCAACAGTTATTATTTTCCTATTCGAAAATTATTATTTTTCAATTCGAAAGCACAAAAACACTGCTCACAAGCAGTAAACCAGTAAAATACTATGTATAGATATTGTTTTCCTATTTGAAAGCTATTATTTTTCTCAATTACGTTATCTTCCTGGGTTTTCCCCATTTTCAGAATACGAACAAAAAATATATTAAAAAGTTCAGTAGTGAGAGAAGGGATCAAACCGTGCAATTGTGAGATTACTGTTCGCCGATGAGAGGGTCGATTTGGTCGCCGAGATAGACAGAAGATGACTTCGCTTGGAATTGTCTGAGGGTTGTTGTTTTACCAGAGAAATCCCTTTTAGGTAAGCAACGTTTAAATTATATTAGGGATCGGGCAGGAGAAAAAGGTGGAGCATATATTTACCCTATGGCGGCATTTTTTTTAAACGCCACTATAGTACAGGTATTTACGGCGTTTTAATAACAAACGCCACTATTGATGATACCTATTGTGGCGATTTTCTAAAAACACCGCTAAATTAATTCTCTATAGCGGTGTCTTTTGCGTAAATGCCACTATAAACAACTCTATTACAGTATTTTTTATAAACGTCGCTATATTACTATTTTATAACGTCGTTTGTTGGAAAACACCAGTATAAACAACCCTTTTCGACGTTTTTATACAAACACCGCTAAATTACTACTATATTGCGGCGTTTTTTGAAAAACACCGCTAAATTACTATTATTTTGCGGCGTTTATTGAAAAAACACCGGTAAATTATACTCTATTGCGCGTTTGTGCTATAAACGCCGGTAAATTACCACTCTATTGCGGCGTTTATTGGAAAAACGCTGCTAAATTATCATTTTGTGGCGTTTGGATCATGGTTATCAAAACGGACCGGACCGGTCAGTTCAACAGGTTGAACCGTGAACCGGTGGCCTGTCCAGTCCGGTTACCTCACAAAACCAGTCTGGTAATGAACCGGCTGAAAACCGATAGAACCGGCTAAAAACCGGGGTGAATCGGCTGAAAACCGGTAAAACCGGGGTGAATCGGCTGAAAACCGACTTTATTTCTGCACAGTGATAAATGATTTTATAAGTTACATGATTTTAATAAAAGTTTTAAATTTCCGCCATTTTTATAGTGAATCACTCCGGTGGCCCTAATGTGACACTCCAGATCGGATCGGGTTACCCGCATCGGTCTGGGGGTTACAATGATCTTTTACATGGAAAATCCATGGAATTGCGCCTTAACTAAAAAGGGGTATGTTTCTAAAGGTTGCTCATAGAAAAGAATATCCTTTTAAAATTTTTATTTAATTTAAAGAAAAGGGTCGTAATTTAAATATCATTCGAAGTTATAATTTTCAAATATAAAGATGACATATAATCGTTAGGTGTCAATTTTGGGCGTTGTGGGTGCTAATCCTTCCCGTACATATTAGACTCCCGAAACCTTTTCAAAATGAGATTATGGTTTAACGCAACTAGTTTTATCTTTTAATTTAATTTTTTATTAAAAATTATTTTACAAGTTATTTTTAGGTATTCAACTTGCCCAACCCAAAGGTTGATGGCGACTCCAAATTTGGTTTTTCCAAACCTGATTTATTTTTTAAATTAAGTTTGGTCGATCCCCTACCTAAGCTAAGTCAAAAAGATTAAGGACGGTTCCGACTCATATTACTTGGAATCTTGTTTTTATACTCTTTTATTCAATTCTAGCTGTTTAGGTTGGTGTGAGAGTTAATAGAGTCGTTGGGATGAAATTTCTCGCAATAAATACTGCCCAGACGCCTTGAGTACCGGTAATCGGGCTTGGAGTATCGGTACTATCTGCAATAAATATAAAAATCTAGTTGTTGGTGAGAGGGGAGTATTGGTACTCCAACATGAGTATCGATACTTGAGCAGTATTAGTATAAAATTGGCTATTGGAATTTGCTTTTACCAAAATCACAAAAGGAGTATCGGTACCAGTATCGGTACCACATGAACAGTATCGATATTGTTCTTGCAGCATCGGTACTGTAGGGTTAAAAATTGATTTTTGATTCGATTAAAATCTAATTGAAAATTAATTCTATTATATGACTTGAATTTCAAAGAGTAAGGAGTAGAAATGGAGTTTTTGACCTTAAGAAGAATTTATATATTCGAACGATTTAATCGAAAATAAGTTTAAAACCGAATTAAAAGTAATTTTAAAATTTCTTTAAGAATATTTACTTTTAGTATATCAAAATCTCAAAGCATGGTTCAACAAAGGGTCGATGACCGGAATTCATCCGAATAAGATGGCAAATCATAGAATCCAAAAACGCTTCATAGCAGTAATTGTTGCAAAGACACCTATTGAGCCAAACATAGCAGTTACCCTTGTACCAGGTGAACCGAGAACCATGATTCCCCAAATCGTAAAGGTTACTACTAGTCACCATATTAGAGAAATCCGAGTTCGATTTTTTAGTGGAAATGCAGCCCCGTCAGGGCCGGCCCTGAGCCCAGGCGTGGGGGACGACCGCCTAGGGCCCATTCTTGGAGGGGGCCCATTCTTGAAAGTCGATACAAGATACAAACTCAGATTTTTTTATCTTTTACCCTAGAAGATATGTAAAAAGAAATGGATATAAATATTCTAAAGCATTTGTAAAACATGGTCCCCATTTCTTTAATAAGCACTAAAAGTTGATGGCAATTGCATTCACGTGATTGTACAATTTTTCTTATAATTCAATTATAAAATAGGGCCCCCATTTATTTAATAAGCACTATGGCAGACATGAACGGTACAATTTCTTACAATTCAATTATAAAATAGGCCCCCCATTTATTTAATAAGTACTATGGCAGACATGAACGTTATTGTACCATTTTCTTACCATTTAATTATAAAATGTGGCCCCATTTCTTTAATAAGCACTAAAAGTCGTTTTACTCTCCCCATTTCTCTTGCAACTCACATCCGCCTTCTCCAAAATCTTCAACATCTCACCGGCCACCACTCTATTTACCTTCAGCATCAAAGCCTAAAACTTTCCTAAACACTCCGATCTATTTACCTTAATCCAAATCAAAATTGAAAATCACATAAATAAGGCCAAAACGCCCTTAAACCGAGACCTAAATTTTGGTTTCTGTTTGCTCCGATAAACCTGACTTCGATGGCCGATGGGAAGCTCCGATGAACCCGACTTCGATGGGAAGCTCCGATGACTCACAAGTAACGCTTTCCCCTTTCTCTTTGACTCTATTTTGCTTTATAAATTTTTGTTTTTATTGTTGTATTCGAAATAAAAAACGAATGGATAAAGACTCTTGTATTGTCTGGATTCTCTGGTTTGTGTGTTGCTTCAAAAAATTAAAGAAAATGTTTGGTATTCTCTGATTTCTCTTGAATAAAGGGGAAAAAAATAAATTATGATTTGTCTAGTAAAGTTTTGGCATATATTCCTGGTTTTAAATTATGATTTGTCTGTGTAGTAAACTTTTGTTATAACTTAAATGTTTTAAAATGATGAATGGATGATTGATACAATTTGCTAAGGCTCTGTTTACTTGATGTTTTTTGATGTTTTTATTTTGGTGTTCATGTTATAACTATTAATATTTATGTCAACAGTGTCAATTATCAAATTGGGAATTTGGATGCAATTGTTACAATTCTAATTGAAGAATCCAGGTGCAATTGTTCTTTTCTTATATTTATTTATTAGAATTGGTTTGTGTTTGACTCTTTGATGAGATGTTGCCTAAAAAACATTTGTTGGAAGTGAAAAAAGAAAAAAAAGAAAGCGAGATGAGGAGTTAAAAAAGTCACAAAAGGTGCTCTTGATAAATTTGTGTTTAAAAATGTTGATTCTCATGAAACTTTGAATCAATCAACTGAAAATTTGCATATTGAAAATTCTAGAAATTCTGAAAATGTGAATGATCCAATTGACTTTAATGATGTGTCAATTGATGAAAATGTTGAAAATTTAGGCTTGGTGAAGAAACACTTCCTCATTTGAATATATATGATCCTATAAATTAGGAGAATCTTGACAATAATGCGATGGATATATTAGTTGAAAAAGGGCCCATAAGAGAAATGGATCTTGAATTTCCTGTTGATAAATATTATAGACATTTCTCATATGCATGTTATTCTAGAAAGTTGAGCAATGGTGAGACTAGTGATAGAAAATGGTTAGTTTATTCTAAAAATGTTGACAAAATATATTGTTTTTGTTGCAAGTTGTTCAAATCGATTAGATGAAAGTTTGTTAGCAAATGATGGCTTAAGTGATTGGAAACATATTAGCCAAAACTTAAACAACATGAAAATAGTGTTGAACATATGACTAATATGAATACTTGGAATGAATTGAGAGTTAGATTGAATAAAAATCAAACAATCGATAAAAATTTGCAAGAAAAGATTATGAAAGAGAAAGAGCGTTGGAGACAAGTGTTACAAAGAATATTCTCAGTTGTGAAATGTCTTGCTAAACATAATCTTGCATTTCGAGGATCCAATGAAAAAAATATATCAAGATAACAACGGTAATTTTCTAGGATTGATTGAAATGATTGCAGAGTATGATGTGATTATGCAAGATCATGTTAGACGCATTCAGGATCGTGAAATTCGTTATCATTATCTTGGACATAAAATTCAAAATGAGTTCATTTCCCTTTTGTCTCAAAGTGTGAAAAATTCTATCATTAAGATCATTAAAGAGGCTAAATACTTTTCCATAATTCTTGATTGTACGCCTGATGTGAGCCATCAAGAACAAATGACCCTCATAGTTCGATGTGTTAATATATTAAATAACAAAGTTAAAATTGAGGAGTTCTTTTTGGAGTTTCTAAAAGTGGATGATACATCTGGATTAGGACTCTTTAATGAACTACAAAATGTTTTGAAGTCTCTTGATCTTAATGTTGATGATGTGAGGGGACAAGGTTATGATAACGGTTCTAATATGAAAGGAAAGCACCAAGGTGTTCAAAAAAGATTTCTTGAAATTAATCCAAAAGCATTATACATGCCTTGTGCTTGTCATAGTTTAAATCTCACTCTTGGTGATATGGCACATTCTTGTGTTAAAGCTATTTCTTTTTTTGGAGTTTTACAACGCATATATGCATTGTTTTCGGGTTCTACAAAGAGATGGAAAATTTTACTTGATAATGTTCCTGGATTAACTGTGAAATATTTATCAAATACTCGATGGGAGAGTCGAATTAAAAGTGTCAAAGCTATTAGATTTCAATGTCCCCAAATAAGATTGGCTTTGTGTGAATTATATGAATCTTGTGAAAATGATGCAAAGTCAAAAAGTGAAGCTGAAAGTTTGGTGAATGCACTCTCAAGTTTTGAGTTTTTGCTTGGTGTTGTGATTTGGTATGACATTTTATTTTCTGTTAATATGGTAAGCAAGAAATTACAATCTAAGTCTATGTGCATTGATACTACCATAAGGCAACTAGAAGGTGTGATGTCCTACTTTGAAAAATATAGAGATGAAGGCTTTACAACTAGTATGAATGTAGCTAAAAGTCTTGCACTTGAAATGGATGTGGAGCCTATCTTTCCCGCAAAACGTCGTGTGATTAGGAAGAATTTTTTTGGAGAGAATAATGAGAATAACGAAGTTGAATCGCCTGAGAAGTCATTTAGAGTCAATTATTTTTTGGTTGTGGTAGATATGGCAATTACTTCTTCGAAGAATAGATTTGAGCAATTGAAGACATTTGAAAGTATTTTTGGATTTTTATATGATTCAAATAAGTTAAAGTCATTAGATGATAATGAGTTGAAAGAATGTTGTGCTCATTTTCATTCTACCTTTTCTCATGGCAATTCATCAGATGTTGATTTAGATGATCTTTTCTCTGAATTAAAAGTCTTACAAATGACTTTGCCGACAGAATTGTTATCCGCTACTGAAATTCTTAAGTTTGTCAATTCTGCAGATTGTTATCTGAATGCTTCAATTGCTTATAGGATTTTATTAATTGTGCCTTTGACCGTAGCTTCAGCCGAAAGAAGTTTCTCAAAGCTTAAATTAATAAAAACGTACTTGAGGTCATCAATGTCACAAGAAAGGTTGAATGGTTTAGCAACATTAGCTATTGAGAAGGAGATGATAGGAAACATTGATGTTGATGTTATTATCAATGACTTTGCATCTCAAAATGCTAGAAGAAACCGTTTCTTATGAGAATTTGTGTATGTTGTTTTGTAGGTGAGAGGCGTCAATTTTCGATTGAGAGAAACGATTATAAGAGATGATTGAAGACATAATAGGAGTAAATTGAGTGAAAATTGTGATGTCTCTTTATATATTTGGTAAAATAATATTGGTTAATGTAATAGAATCTACTCGTATAATTTTTAATGAAAAAATTTGTTTGACATTTACCGAAATTTATTCTTGAAATTTAAGTTATTTTTTAAAATGCCCGTATTCTTATTTTGCCTAGGGCCCTTAAAATGTCAGGACTGGCTCTGAGCCCCGTCTTTCATCATTTGAAAGGGTAGCACTGAAGTCACCTATAACTGCCCAAGGTTCATTTATAATGGAAGCCAGGTCACTCAGATATCTCCATAAGATCTGACGCTTGTTGGGCGAAGAGCTGACATAAACAACTATCAAGAGAAAATAGGGATTAGAATTGTAATTAGTGAATTTACAATGAATAAATTGAAAATGCAAAAAGTGAATATCGATATGAATTTGATCATTCTAGCATAACCAGATACTGCCCGAGAAACCAACAGCCACAACCCTATGGGAGGAATCAAAACCAAGATAATTTATAACCAAGTCAGTTTTGCGTTAGCTAATACGAGTCTCAACGAAAGCGAAGATGTATGGAGGAGAGTCCCTCATGTATTACTTAGTGGTTTTGATAAAGCTTTTGTGATCGTATCCATGTGCTCTCCAAACAAAAAAATTTAGTATTCATCATAAACGATAAAGAAAGAAGCAAAACAAAATTATTCAACCATGGCCATTTGGCCATCATCAATAGCCTGAATTTCAGGGGAAGTTCTACCATGCGGCAGCCTTAATATACAGTAAAGAAAATGCATTACTGGTTTTATTATTTTTTCTTAACAAAACCGGTAAAAAAATTACCTAAAACATTATTATTTATATCTAAAACATCAATACTAAAAAAATAACAAAACCGATAGTGTTTTATCGAATATATTAACAAAACCGGTAAAGCGCCACAATAATAACAAAACCGGTAGAAATAATAATGTTTCACGTAATTTTTTACCGTTTTTGTTAAAAAATAATAACAAAATCGGTAATACATATCATTAACCGTATATTAAGCTGCCGCATGTAGAATTTCCTGAATTTTTCAGAATTTGACGAATTTGGCACTTGAGGTCCTAGATTATTATTCTTGGGAAATGAAGAGGAGACGGAATGACGCTTCATTCTCTTCATAGTGTCACGAGCAGGATTGGTTCCAGGTAAATGAGGGTTTTAGCCATCTTAGGGGTTTGAAACAGTGTTTCGCTGGATTTAAAATATGTTATTTTTCTGATCTGTGTGAGGATGAGCCGATGAAGTTCGAGTTCCCCCTCGAGGCGACAATGTTCGATGATATTGTTCAGTTGAGTTAGCGCCGGTTTCTTCAGAGGGGCTTTGAGTTTTAGTTTGTTTCATGTAGGGTTGGATTTTCTAATTTTTGCATTAACTTGGGGAGTTGTTGAAGATAACGTGGGAATATCAGCATCATTGGGATTGGTATGATTGGTGGTATTGGCATTGGTAGGTTCATGAATTAATTCGTATGTAACATTTGGATCAAAATGAGTTGAAACTTGAGGAATTTATTTGAATACCGGAATTTGACGGTTGGTGGAATCCATTTTTCGGGTGGTGTGTCGAGCACGTTTCTTCATAAACATCCAAGGTCTGAAAGCTTCTTCGGGAGCGGAGGAAGGCAGATCGAGATTAGGAGCAGTAATGGTTTAGCCGGGAGGGGGGGGTCATGTTTGGATCAACATGTTTGTTTTTCAGGCAGTGTTCTTTAACATTACCATGAGATCCGCAGTTGAAGCAAACTGTAGGCAAGGATCCATATTCCACAATTTGGATGTGGTCATTGATAGAGAGCTTTGAGACGATACCGAGATTTAGGTTGATAGTCATACGGGCGAAGCATCCTCTACGACCATTGTCTGTTTGACAGTCTATTTTGATTACGGATCCAAAGATCTGATAGAGTCGATTATTCTTTGTTTGTATTAGGTGATTGACAGCCCCGAGAGCCGAACCCACACCGTGATTATGCTTGGAAAGGATTTGGAAGGGCAAAAATCTATCGACCAGGGTTCAACTGTCATGTACTGTCTGGAAATCGTCCAAGGACCATCAGCAAGGACCTTGTGGTAATCAGTGTTAGAGGAGAACTTCACAAGAAATTTAGTATGCGTTACAAAAAATTTGGTTCGTGAGTAAGTTACGCGTAGGAAATGATTAAAACCCCAACAACGGCCTAAATTAGTATTTAGACGATTAATTAGTTGTCTTAGCAATAAAATTTATGAATTCGAATTTAATTTAATTCAAGATCTCTGCCAATAATATTCCATGAATTTTAGGATGTAACATAATAATATTTAATTATTTTCTATTAAGAAGAAACGACCTCTCATGTTTTAAAACAATTCATTCCTATTTCAATCAAAACAAAGAAATATTAAAATTTCATTCTAAAGTTCATTTTGAATTCCAAATTTAAATGCATAAATAACAATAAAATAAAAAATTAAATTTAAGATTCTTTTTAAACACATTCCTTGAATTTTATGACGGAAAACAATAATATTTAATTATTTTCTATTAAGAAGAAAAATTCTTTCATATCTTAAAACAATCATTTCTTAATCCAATCGAAATAAGAAAATATTACTAGTCCATTAGAAAATTCATCATCAATTCTAAATTTAAATGCACAAATAACAATAAAGCAAAATAAAACAAATTAAATTTCAAATTACCAATCTTTTTAGAAAGAATAAGAATGTTTGATTATTTAGAGACATCGTAATCGATCTTTTATAAGTTCTAATGATCTTTTCTCGATAAATTTGAATATACGAACATTTTTGTCTCTCGTTCCTAAATTTTAGGTGGAATCGTATTTTTTAAGTGTTACTTGTAAGAATATATTTTCATTTTAATATTATCGGAGAGACACTCTTATGCCTTAAGACATTCATCTCATGATAATATTAAAATGCAAGGGCATTACTCTTAGTCAAATTATTTGATGTGGTAAAGTAATGTTTATGAGGCTATCATACTTTGAATTAAGAGGTACGTGCAATTAAATCCAATGTCAACAATCAAATAAATTCATATGCTTTTACACATATTAAATTAATAAATATAATTAAAATGCATTAACTCATTATATACGAATTGTTATTACTTAATACGAAAAATACTTATATAGTGCATACGTACATATAACTATACATTATAAATATATTCACAAGGTGAAAAATACATACTTATATGCCAATATATATATATACACACAATGTACATAAACAAAACTAAGTAAACATAAAGTAGGCGATATGCGCAAGATACATATATTTACATTTTATAGGCATATTAAATTGGCATAATGCAAACAAATACCCCTAACGTTTGACTATATATGCAATTGTGCCCAAATCGTTTTTTTGGAACATTTGACCTCCCCACGTTTCATTTTGGGTCAAAAATCACCCTCGTTAGATGAAAAACGTTAGTCAACTGACGGTCAACGCCTAAAGCTGACTCAGCAATAACATGTGGAGGGAGATGCTGACGTGGCATGTCCATATCACAGTATATGATGACGTGGCATATCATAGTATACTAAATGCTGATGTGGCATGTTCATATCAGAATAGATGATGACGTGGTAGATCCACGTAGACTAAATACTGACGTGGCATGTACACGTGTGATGTCACGTCAGTAATTTTTTTAAAAATAATTAATAATAAATAATTATATTTTTACTAAATTAATATCACCCAATCAAATGTTGCATGTGGCACATGATTTTTATTAAATTAAGAAAAGAGAGATTACTAAACCTCACAAACTTTGCAACTTATGGGATTTGAACCTGAGTCTAAAGGATGAAAAACTTGATACTTAATCATCAGACCAAGTCTCTTGATTGTTTTTGAATGGCTAATAACAACATTTAAAGTATATTGTTGCCATCAAAACCATCATTAACACAAGCACTTTTTTTAAATTATAGTTAGATTTAAATTGTTAGAATTATTTGAGTAAATTTAAATTCATATTAAAATTTTTAATTAATTTTAAATTTATAAACTTTAAAAAAGACTTTTGGCAAATGTGGAATCTTGGTGAAGAATGCAAGTCGGCTGGATACTTATGCCTCTTCAAGGAGTAAAATTAATTAAATTTTTTAATATAAATTTAAATTTACTCAAATAATTCTAACAATTTAAATCTAACTATAATTTTAAAAAAATGTTTGTGTTAATGGTGATTTTGATGGCAACAATATACTTTAAATATTGTTATTAGACATTTAATAACAATCAATTGACTTGGTCTGATGGTTAAGTATCAAGGCTTTCATCCTTTAACCTTTAGACCCAGGTTCAAATCCCATAAAATGCAAAATTTGTGGGGTGCCACATGACAACATTTGATGTGTGATATTAATTTAGTAGAAAAATAATTATTTATTATTAATTAATTTTTTTAAAAAAAATTGATGATGGCATCATACGTGTACATGCCATCAGCATTTAGTCTACGTGGATTTGCCACATCATCATCTACTATTATATGGACATGTCACGTCAGTATCTTCCTCCACATGTTCTTGCTGAGTCAGCTTCAGGCATTGACCGTTAGTTGACTAACGGTTTTTCCAACGATGGTGATTTTTGACCCAAAATGAAACGTGGGGAGGTCAAATGTTCCAAAAAAATGATTTGGGCACAATTGCATATATGGTCAAACGTTAGGGGTATTTGTTTACATTATGCCTATTAAATTAATGAATGCACTTACCATAAAAATATGCATTATTTACATATTAACGTACAAAACAAAAATTACATGGAATACACATATGTGTACATAGACATATATCATGAAATTTAGGCATAATGCAAGAAACATATTTAAAATGTATATAAAAAGGTCAAATGAAAATTTAATCGAAAATTATATAAAAGGCATTTAATACATATGGAAAGTATTTAAATTAGCTGACCCTATTCCTATATGTAATGGGTGAGGGGAAGGTAAGATAGTAGGCTGCCCCCAACGGGTTGAGAGCAGCTTCCGTGGAAGACCTCGCCCCGCATCCGCCCGCCCCGCATCCGCCTGCCCCACATCCGCCCACCCAGCTAAATATCTATTAAATTTTGGATGTATAATTTTAGAGACTAATTTATAAATTTTAATATTGTATAATATATAACATATAATTTATCCAAATATTAAGGATATTTAGTCTTTAATCTGGTCTTTAATTAGGGAAATATTCGACTCTTTGATTAAACCCATAATCCCACTAACCACGTCACTTTCCATGTTCTTTAGCCCATGTTGTCCATCCAAACACAAATTAGTCGTACTATAAGCATTAACATCAAAAGCAGCAGTTTCCATGTTCTTTAGCCCCTCAAAACCCATATTAGGCGCACTATGAGCATTAACATCGAAAGCAACACAACAATCCAACTCTGCGACTACATGCTCCCTACAATCTGTCTTCATAACATTCGTAGAGCTACTCTGACAAATTGAAGCATGCGCTGCTACCCCATCACAAACTGTCTGGGAACCAACTCCAACATCCCATTAGTTTGCTGTCAGGCGGGTCTAGATGGGTATGTCGCTAGTGGGTAGTGGTGTGGGGATGAATTTGAAATGTACCCGCGTGGGCGGGTGTGGATTTGAAAATTTGTACCCACATGGGTGTGGGCAGGTGGTAGATTAAAAATATTAGATATGTAATGGGGGAGGGGAAGGTAAGATAGTAGGCTGCCCCCAACGGGTTGAGAGCAGCTTTCGTGGAAGACCTCCGGCAGTCAGAATTATAATTGTCCCAACGTGAGACTCGATCCTACGACCACAATGTTAAGAGCCTTACGCTCTACCAACTGAGCTGAATAGGCAATTCATGAAAAGTATTTAAGATACAAATAAAAGTATGACCATATATCGTATATAACAAACATATTTAAAAATTACACACAATGATATATATATATACACATAAGCATAACATATACACGTATATTTATTATAGCACAATACTATATAAAAACATATAAGCAAATATAAACTAAGTACTATGCACGAAATATATATATACACATATACTAACTATCGGAATTGTCTTTCGGGTGGGCCCGAAATTGGGTTCGATTTGAATAAAGTGGTTAGAGCTGTCACCGATCATTTTAAAAAATATTTAAGTTGACCGACACTATCTTACATGATCTGCGTTTTACTAGAAATATATCGGGCTCGGGAGTCGGTACGGTCAATGAAGGATTAACACTCTTAAACCGCTCTTTCAGTACCAATTAATTTGTTGGTTGTCTTAATGACGAAAAATTAAAAATATAAATTAAAATTCAGAAACCCGATTCGAATTATTTACCTTTAATCGATTGAAATTACCACTAAAAAGTTAAAAATGTTATATAAGAAATAATAAATAAATATTAAATAAATTAAAGGAAAATAATAATAATAATAATAAATAATAATAAATAATAAACTAAAAAAAAAATGAATAGAGTGGAGTGATTCCAAGTAAGCCTTTAAGTTGTTGGAGGCCAATTACAATGGCGGCACTTGCCATGAATCTGACAATATCAGCATGTGAAAGCATAGTTTTCAGAATTGGATCGGTCAGCAAACCGATCGTGCTACTAGTTCACTGGTTTAATCGGTTGAATCGGTCAGACCGGTCGAAAGAACCAGACGATATCATAATTAATTAATTACTTAAAAAATTAAATAAAAATATAAAAAACATTTAATAAAAAACAGTTTTTTATATCACAATTCATATTCAAAGCAAGTTATAACATATATAAGTTAAAAATCATAAGTGAAACAAAATGATTCAAATTAACTACAACATAATATTTAAGGTAAAATATTAAATAATAAATATAATTATATAACTATAATTAAAATAAATAAATTTGTGGCTAAAAAAATCATAACAAACGATGTCATTTGATTTAATTTTTTTTAAAAAAAAATCTCATATGACTAAGAAACATAAAAGAACATCGTAAAAGTCTAAAGAGTAAATATAAAAACAAAACAATCTCACATGACTAAGAAACATAGAAGAGCATCCCAACTGACTTTTATAAATAATAGAGTAATTTGACATTCAAAATCATGGAGACTTTTGGTGAGCACAAAGCGAACTATTCTTTCGCTTCAATCGAGCTCGAATTTCAGACTTCTAAATTTTTTTTGAGTTCGAGTCTTTTTGAGTTCAAGTTTCAATATTATATTTCAAGTTCGAGTTGAACTTGATAATTTTTAGTTCGTGAGTTTTTTAGTCGAGTTGAGCTTACTTTTAAAGTTTTCGAGTTCGACTCGGCTCGTTTAACAAACGACGTCGTTTGATTTAGTTTTTTTTAGAAAAAAATAGAACCGAATTTCAACCGGTTCATGGTCTGGTTCGGTTCGAACGGTTCATAACCGGTTTAATGGTTCTTTCGATTCACTAGTAGCGGTTTAACCGGTGTAGAATGAATTTGATCAGACAGTTTTCGGTTGAACCGGCCGATCCGATTCGATTTTTAAAACACTGTTCAAAAGGAAATCGACAAGGAAACCTGCCTGAAGAGTCCAACGTGGAAAAGAGTCCATCTTTGAACCCGGACTGCATGTTGAGGAATGGGACTTTGTTCCTCCAGGAAACTGCGGTTCCGATGAGCTCTTGGCTAAGCCCCGGTGGCTTGGGGGTGTTGAGCACCCACTGGACCCATTCGACACAGTCATGTCTCGCAAGGTCTGCCATTTCTTCATCAACTGCTGTTGTTTCGTTTAGTGGGGAAGCCATAGGTTCGGTTTTGAAGTGTTTGAGGTAACCCAAAAAAGCCTGTCTTGAAGAGGTGGAAGAAGAGCCATCGAACTTTCTTTGATGTCCAGAAAAAAGAACTGAGGACACAACATGAAGAATGATTAATGGATTTGGATCCCCATGAGTAGCCTTAATCTCCCTTCGAATCCATGGTTCTATTCTTTGCATAATTTCCTTGTTATCAAATGCATTTATGGGTACATTCTGCTGAGAACTAATCCCATGAGATATAGGAACAGCTTGCACTCTTCGATTACACACTGGCATGCCATGAAGCTTCCTTTCAGCGATAACATGAAGTGGCACAGTTCCAGTCGCACAAAGTTAGGACGGTTTCGAGCAGAAATGGCATGATTTCCAGCAACCTGGGGAGAGCTAACACCTTTCGGAAAAACAACCTTGTCTGGATGGTTTAAATTATCAACATCAGAGGCAGAAGAATAAGGATATTCACCAGGAGGAACCATTTGCAAAGCTATCTGCAACTCACGTCTGTCTCCATTTGCCTTTGTGTGAGAGGAATCGATCCCCCCTTTTGGATCAGAAGACTCTGCTTAAAATATTTAAAGCACAGAGATTTTCAATCAAAGAGAGAAGAAAAGCTCCTCTTCACGTGCCCCCCCCTCCCCCCATCTTTCTGACAATCTCCAGTTTATTTAAATAAATAGCAAGACCCCTTTGATAAAGATTTCCACTTTCATTTTGAGAGAAAAAAAAGGGAAGAAACGTGTGAGGTGGTGAACTGGTGATAGTGGGGTTGATAATTAATTGGGGAGTAATTGGAAATGGGGTTGAACATGGACCCTGTAAAATAAATAAAATTAATAATAATAAATAAATAAATAATATTTTTTTAATCCCGAACAAAAATGAGTGTCTATCCTAACAAATTTATATGTTATTATTGTTTAATATTAAAATTAATAACTACATAATACATATTCAAACATAGAAACACAACTCATTTAAGTAAACATGCAACATAAATGGAATATTCAAACAACATAAATGCAACAATATATGTAAATAAACAAGTCATTTTTACGTAGAATTATAATAGGCAGATTCATATTTATGCGTGATTAATGGCACTAAATAATTCAATCGAATAATGTTTAAGCCAAACCGATAATCAGGGACAAAAATGCAAGATTTAAAGATTTTCTGTCTCAATTCTAAACATGGAGAAATGAACACTTAAACCAAAGTTTGGGAAGCAAAACAAACATTAGATTAAACTTCATAACTCAAGGTGAAAACTAATACAAATCAAGGACTGAATCACGAGTAAACCCAAACATGTTAACAATTAATCAGTGATGAGAATGTAAATAAGAAAAAATTAAAAGCAAGAAGAATAAAGTGTAAACTTTCATTTAAGTGACCAAAATGGAATGATTACCAAACTCGGAAAACTATTAGACCCCATGCTGAATTCTGGAAATCATATCATATTTTCTAAACAGCATCTTTTTCCGAGAGCATATAAACCCCTTTTTTTTCTTTTTCTTTTTTAATTTAATTTCACTCTTTTTTTTCTTTCCTCTTTCTCTCCAGAAACTCTCCCTTCTCTCTTCTTAATTCCAGAAAACGGCAAGAGAATCCTCGCCGGCCGCCATGGCTGCACTGCCCGTTGCCGTTCGTCGGCGCCGGTGAAATGAGCTGGTACCACCTTTCGACTGCTCTCACCGTCCTGAGCACGGATCTACTGTCCGATTGGCAAAGCTTGACCTTCTCCTGTGAGGTTTTTCTCTTTTTCTCTTTTTTTTTTTAGTCTCCTTGTTTCTGCTTGAATTTTCCCTTCTCCGATGTAGTAATAGGATTTTGGATTTTGTTGTAATTTGATCTGTTATTATAATAATAATAATAATAAATTAAAAATTCGGACATAACAGGTGTCTACAAGAACAAAACTCCTTTTAATAATTAAGACAATTTAATGGTTTCAATTACTATTTTAAAAATATCAATATGCTCTAAATCCTAAATAGAAATGACAACAGGACAAGTGAGGTCACGTTTTTTTTATCAACATGATATGTCTTGAAAATATGTATTTTTACTCAAATTCGATCCGAAAATTATATATCATTTACTTAATTTTAATTTGATCTAAATTTTTAGAATATAAATCTGATATGACTTGACATAAAATAAAATTTTAATTTAAAAATATTAAAAATTTAAAGAAATTACTCTATTATCCCTAAATTGGGTTAAAGATTTTTTATCCTCAATCCGAATCCGTCGTTCTTTAAAAAATCTAATTTAATTCGACTCAAACCTGATTTTTTTTAAAATAATATAATCTTATCAAATCGATACCTTTAATTTCAAGTTAAATTACCATCCCTAATAGTAGACGTATCCTCAAGCTTAATCCCTCATAAAACGCTTC
Organism: Hibiscus syriacus; assembly: GCF_006381635.1. Lineage (NCBI taxonomy): Eukaryota > Viridiplantae > Streptophyta > Magnoliopsida > Malvales > Malvaceae > Hibiscus > Hibiscus syriacus. The sequence continues at coordinate 494,682 of NW_024063392.1, read as the reverse complement.
CTTAGCTCTTGACTTGAAAATAAGTGAAATTGATCTTATTTTTTAAGCCCTTGAATTTAATAAGATGGTTCATACCTTTCCGTGTTGAAATTATACCAACAAAAAATTAAGATTTATGCTTTGGGCACAAGGAAGAAGAATAGGACAATAGAAGATGAAGTAATGATAGAGTGAATACAAAAGAGTTCCTCTTGTATATTTTGATAATCTATCAATTCATTGTATAAATCATCTTGTATATTTTGATAATCTATCAATTCATTGTATATAATATAATTATTAATAATTAATTATAGGATAAAGTACATAAATAATTCCGATTATAGGATATTATTTTTGTTAAGTCCTCTTATTAAAACTTACAAAATTATCTCTCGACTATTAGGTGTTGTTTTGTTGAGTCTTTGATATTAAAAGTTACAAAATGATCACATGACTATTATTATGTTCTAAATCTATCATTTTCCGTTAAAAAATAACGGTAGTATGAGATGAACATTAACCTACTTACTGAGATATGATAAAATTTGATCCTAAAATCTCAAACGATTATCATATCACATTTTGCATTATAATATCCAACTTAGATGATTGTCAAATTTTTTAACAAAAATATGAATTTAGAACATATGAATAGTCAAATGTACTCAACAAAGTAATACCCTATAATTAAAGGATCATTTTGTATCTTTCAATAATTAGAGGACTCAATAAAAGAACAATCTATAGTCAGTCATTTGTGAACTTTACCCTTAATTATAATTATAATCATTCGAATTAGATTGATTACAATCATAATTGTAACACTTACAAAATAATAAAATACAAGTACATAAAATATTATTAAATTGACTAACCGTAATAAAATACAGTAGTTGCATTAATATCCAACAACCCTCTAAAAGCCCACCAAAATTGAAAAGTAAACAACACACGTCTATTCTCATAAGAAAAACTCGAGGTTTAACTCCACACGTTTGACCTGGCCAAGATTAACACCTTATAAAAGAGCAGGCCTCCTAGTCCTTGTTAGTGTTAAAACCAGGGGCCTTCGGAAATGGATGTTAAGTCCTGCCTACTTGTTTTCCTGTTGATAAACGCCATGTTTTCAGAGACTAATGTCACGGTTCAGGCGGTCGAATCTGAACCCGTATCACCGTCGGATTCGATTCGTTTTCAAGATTTCTCGGATGAGTTGAAAGTTTTGTCTAGGAGGAGCCGGCGAATATCTCCACCGTCACCCAGGATTAATCCTCCTATTCACTTCAAAAGCCCTCCTCCATCTCCTAGGCCTCCGCCACCACCTCCACGGTCACCACCACCACCACCATGTCTGTGGCAACCGCCTATAGGATTTCGATAAGACGCCTGTTTCCATTGCTATGTATGTATAGTTGATGAAGCTTTCGTATTATGGCCCCTTTTTTTTTCTACATGATTTGCATTTGTTTTTAAGTTTGTGGAAGTTTGAAATAGAGTAATAATAGTGACTACGTATTAAATATGAAATTAATATTTTTATTCAATTAATTAAATGAATTTTTTTAATTATTTAGAATTAATATAAGATAGTTTTTGTTCAAAGGTTTTTAATTATTTAATATTGAACGTTCACATATTCATATATATATATAATGTTGAACCTGAGATATATAAAGTTATTTAATTCAGGTATTAAATGGAGTTGAACATGTAATTAAGACACTCATTAATATTTTTTAAAAAACTAAGCAATTATACATATTTGTGTTGATAAAAATAAAATTTATTATAAAATTTATTTAAATTTGATTCATTTTAAAAAATATATATATATGAATTTGATTTTTTTTTCAAATTGAAGTATATGTTGAATTGGTATTATTTCAACATTTTATTAGGTTATAATTATGTCATGGATATGATAAAATAATAATATCTTTAAATATCACATACCATAATTTATTTGATCGTTAAAATATTATATTAATATAAATAAAATTATATCAGTGATTAAAATGATAGTTATTATTCTTAAAGTTTATGGGTTTGAATATCAATAATTATTAGAAAAGAGTTTTCTATAAAATTTAAATCTTTTCAAGACATATAAAGGGTATGATTGATATTTGACCTATAATATTATAATAAATTTTAAAAAATTAAATTTATTTTTAATAACATATTATTATCTGATTTAATAATAACAATATTAAATATTTAAAAAACTTATATGTAAAGAAAAAAATGGACGAATAACGAATACATATATCTTGTTCAGTATCCACCGACTTGAGAAAATATCTAGAAATTAGGAAAGCATCAAGCAAAGGAGTGGGAACATGGTGACCGATGAGCCTCACCATCTTTTGACTTAAATAAATTTGGCGATGTAAGTAATCCCCAAACTCCGTCAAATTTAGGAAAACTGACCTAAAGAAGATTTAATAACTCTTGGTTAGCTGTAATCATTTTTTTAATAATAAGATATTTCATTTATCGAAAGTCGTATTAATAAACGTTTTGTCAATTATAGACTGAATAAATACAATTAAAAATATTGAAAATAAAATATAACAATAATCACTTAGAGATAGTCTATAAACAAAACTATTAACAAAAGTAACAACATATATAAACAAATTTTAAATTAAAAATAAATATTAAAATAAATAAAAAATATTAAAAATTAATATTTATATTAATTTCAAATTTCTAGGCAAATATTTAAATGCGTATATTAAGTTTATAATTATTTAAATTCACATTATTTGTCGTGCACAATCCTTAAAAGATTCAATCCAGAAAAAATAAAATTATGGGAGAGTTTCAATCTACACAGTATAAAAGAGCGGAATCTGTAACCAGGGGACGGGGCATACGAAGAATGGATATGAATGCTTGGCTGCTTGCTTTCTAGCTGATCAATGCCCTTCTGATTTCGCAGCTTCATCTCACAGTTGAGGCCACTCGATCTGTTTCTGGCTCACCTTCCGATCCAATTCGTTTCAAGGCTTTTCCGATAATTAGGAAGTGGTTTCCAGGAGGACTCTTCGACGCCGACCATTTGCACCGCCGTCACCTAAGATTCGTCCGCGGCCATCTCCTCAACTATCTCCACCACCACCATGTCTGTGATTTTGATCAGATGTTTTAGAGGAAGCGTTTTGTCGTTTACCTACAGGCTTGTATTTAGAAGCAAAAATGAGCCCAGCAATATCGAGGTTGAAAGAATGAAGTTATGAATCTTTGATTATTCTACTGTCTTCTTTTTACATGGTGGAGTTTTCTTTCTTTCAGCCCATGAATGTATTTATATATTATAATTATTTGGGTAAACTATGCATTTAGCACATAAAGTTTCACTTTTTATATGTTTTAGTATCTGAAATTTTAATTTTTATAAAATCATACTTAAAGTTTAATTTTTGTTTCATTTTAATACTCGTCTTTAAAAATTTAACGACATGGCTGACATGATATTTTGAATGCAGGTCTCCTTGGGGAAAAGAAACAAATGAGATAGCACAGGTAATTAGTTATATATGCCAAACTAAATATTTAACTTATACCAAACTATCACTATAAAATGAAAGAAATTTGTTAGATCTATGATTCCAACTTAGAACATCTCACAAAATATTCAAACATTTCATTATTAAATAAGATAAAGAATTAATTTAATACATACCAAAATTATCATTTAACTTATAAAAAAAATTAATAAACAAAATTAAATTAAATACATATATTTTAAATTATTTATGATACAATACATAAATAAAATAATATTGATCTTATAAAATATATAAAAAAATTATTTTTATTTTAAATTAAAATGAGAAATTATTTAATTTTAATTTAATATTTTTATATGTTAAAAAATATTTTTTATGTATTAAATTAATTATTGATCTTATTTAGTGATTAAATACTTGAATATTTTATGAGATATTCTAGGTTGGAATCATAGATCTAACAAATGTTTTAAATTTTATAATGATAGTTAAATATATACTTTGACAATCCAGTTACTTATGCTAGCTCAGTCGGTTGAGCAAATCCTTTTCCCTAAGAGACCTAGGTTCGAGTCCTAGCGAGCGCTTCCTTTGGGAGTTTTGTTTAGTTGAATACAATTATTTAAATATTAATATGAATAATAATTTAAAATTAAAAAATAATTAAAATGACATGTTAGCTCTTTAGGTATGATTTTGTAAAAACTTAAACTTTTGGTACTAAAACTTACCAAAAGTGAAACTTTAGGTACTAAATGCATAGTTTACCCTAATTTTTTTAACGATATAAAAACAGTTAGTTTTGTTAAAGAATAATATATTCAAACTATAATAAAGGTTTACAACTTAAATCGTAAATTAAACGTATAATAAACATATTTTTCTTTAATTATTAACATAAAAAGCTAACTAATTAAGATCATAAGATGAAAAAGTTAAAAAAACATAATTAAATAAACTCGAATAAAAGGTAGATACAAACATATCTAACTGTATCCGCAAATGAATCAAAAAATGAATCAAAATATTAAAAGACCACCAATAAACAACCACAAATTAGTATCGATCGACGAAAGAAAACTATCCACAAATGTAAATCATGTATCCAAATCTAATCCAAGAGTCCAAATCAGATAATATCAATATGATAATAAAAAGTGTCATATTTGATCAGTCGTAACGATGTCAAATCTAACAATGAGAAAATGATAAATGAAACTAACATACAAATGATCAAAACTTGTAAAAAACAGAAGAAACGTGTCATAAAAGCAGAGTTCATGAAAAACGATTGGATGATCACTAGTTTAGTTTAAGTTCAATATTTCACCTCAGTTGCTCCTAGTTGCAGTCGAGTAGCAGCCGATTTAGCCTTCTCCGGTTGTGAAAGGCCAAATTTGTTCAAAGCATTCTAGTGATTCTAGTTGTTGCCAATGTTTCTTGGTGTTAGCCCAGTGTGGTATGATTTGTTGTTCTTGCCAATATTTATCTATGGTGTTTGTCAGTGTGCAGAGTGGCCTTTCATGGCACTATTTATTATGTGTCTTTTGGTTTTAGAGTGCATATTTTCTCTTCCTTGAGAAGGGGAAACTTGGAGATATTTAATCTTCCTTGCTATCATTGCCTTTCCGCGATATGTTATTTCTCTTTGGCAATCCTCAAATTAATAAATTTCTGCCGTTTGTGGAGCGAAAAACAAAATAGAGACATAGTTCTTAAAAAATTTAAAATAAGAAAAAACAATCACATAATATGATCAGATAAAATAAAAATAGTAAATACTAAGAATCGACAATCGATATTAAAATTGAAGTCTCAGCTAATCACAAAAAATAAAATATCGACAAAAAAAATCTAGGGCCAAAAACCCACCTATAAAAATAAAAAATATCTGAGGGGTTATTTATAATTAATTTTTTCTTTTTTATTATAATTTTTTAATAAATTATATTTGATATTTTTTACTCACAACAATATCTTTTTGTGTATTAAAATTTAATTTCTCAATATTTATTCATCCAATATAATCTTAATCTTTTGAATTTATAATCTTATCTTGATCTAACATATTTTTATTAAATTTGTTTTAACAATTTTTACCCAGGGGAAGCCAGAATGAAAAGTTTGCTCTTAATGAATAATAAAGCCACAATCAATGGGAGAAAAGAGACATTAAGTGAGAGTTTTTAACCATATGTTCTAGAGATTATTAATATATTCTCATTAATCTTAAAAATTAACTTAAATTGTTCATTTAATCTACTTTTTTATCACAGGAGAAGACTAAACGAATTAGTAGTGGCGAATCTAGAAAAATACTACTATTGAATGGGCCAATATAAATAAAATAAAAAATTATAGATTTATCTACATATAGATCCAAAGGTTCTTTATTTGAAACTTGAGTGTTAAAAAATAATGCCTCATACCTTTTATTATCCTACTAACCTTTTAATTTATAATACAATGTTCAATCCATTATACAAGAATTAAAATCTATCTGCTTCTAACTACTTCTAACAACCTATCAACAAACTCCTAACAAACTAACTAACATTTGTTATCTCAACACTCCCCCTCAAGTTGGTGGGTGAAAAACATTTGAAACCCCCAACTTGACTGTCAAATACTAGTGTTGCTGAGTGCCAAGCGCCTTAGTCAAGACATCTGCAGGTTGCTCCTTTGAAGATATGTGTTCAGCTATGATAAATCTTTCTTAAATCTTGTCTCTAACAAAATGGCAATCAATTTCAATGTGCTTCGTTCTTTCATGAAAGATAGGATTAGAAGCAATCTGTAATGCTGTGTTACTGTCACATAACAACTTAGCAGGTTGATCCTGTTTCACTCCTAGTTTATTCAGTAATCCACTCAGCCAAATTAATTCTGTTGTAGTTATACGTGCTTCTATACTCAGCTTATGCTGAAGAACGAGCCACTGTGTTATATTTTTTCAACTTCTATGAGATCAAAGAATTTCCAAGTTTTATACAATATCTTGTTACAGATTTCCTTGATATTGGGCAAGTTGCCCAATCAGAGTCACAAAGGCGATTAAGCCACATGTACTTGAAGAATCTAGCAAAATTCCCTGCCCTGAATAAACTGGCTTCTTCCATATGCACCTTTCTATGATGATGCATAAACTGGCTTAGGCGCTGTACTGAATAGGCTATGTCAGGCTTGGTGTGAGTTAAGTGTATAAGCCTGCCTATGAGTCTTTGAAACTGTGTCCTGTCTACCATACCTTTTTCATTTTATTTCAAGCACTTAGTGTCCGAAGCAGCAAAGAAATTACTATTCTGCTCCAAAGGTGTTAAAGCAAACTTTGTTTCCCCTGCCCCCAATATCTTTTATTAATTCTAAAGCATATTTACGCTGATTTAAGATAAATCCCTTCTCTGATCTCAATACTTCAAGCCCAAGAAAGTATCTTAATTCACCCAAGTCTTTCATCTTGAGCTTAGAATTCAGTGTACACTTGAGCTCTTCTATCATATCAGTATCACTGCCAGTAATCAGCAAATCATCTATATACACAAGCACAATGACCAACTTGTTTGCTACTCACCTTGTAACATCGAGTAATCATGTTTACTTTGTTGAAATCTTGATGATATAAGTGTTTCAGAAAACTTCTTGTCCCATTGTCTAAAAGCCTGCTTGAGTCCATACAGAGACTTTTGCAGCCGATAAACCATATGCTCCCCCTGGCTGGAAAAGCTTTCAGGCAACTGCATATAGACTTCTTTAACCAAATATCCTTGCAAGAACGAATTGTGAACATCCATTTGCCACAATGGCCAGTCAAATATGGAAGCAAACGCCAAAATCAGTCTCACAGTAGTGAGTTTAACAATAGGAGAAAAAGTTTCCACATAGCCAACACTCTCCTTTTTATTATACCCTTTGGCCACCAACCGAGCCTTGAACCTTTCCACCTCACCCGAAGCATGATACTTGATTCTGTAAACCCACTTGCAACCAATGGGAACTTTACCAGAGGGCAAAGGTGCCACAGTCCAAGTATTATTCAATTTCAATGCTTGAATCTCTTCTCTCATTACCTGTTGCCATTATGGACTTTAACAGGTTTCTTGATAAGTGGTGGGTTCATTAAAATGAGAAATGGAAGCTAAAAAAATGTTGAGAATGTGAAGGTAAATGAGAATAAGAAATGTACTCAGAAATGGGGTAAGTAGCAGAAGATGAAGTGGATTAGCAAGTGCATACATAATCATTTAACCAATTTGGAGGCTTGGAGATACGAGTTGATCATCTACACACAAGTGGATCATGAGATAAAGGAGGAATACCATCATGAGAAGACTCTAAAACAGAAGGACTATCAGATGCACCTGTTGAAAAATCAGATGGAGAAATGGAAGGAATAGGTTACACAGTAGGAATTTCTTGTGAAGAACTTGAAGAATTATCAATATGAGATGTATTAAAAGGTATTAAAGAATCAAGGATTAAAAAATCAAAATCGGGAATATGAGAATTTGAAGGAAAAAAGGAGAAGATTATGAAACAGGAAAATGAAAAGGAAAGATAATTTCATAAAACACAACATCTCAGCTCACAAGAAATTGCTTTGATTGAAGACTAAACAGAATGTACCCCTTTTGAGTTGATGAGTATCCCATTAAAACATAAGGAACAACCTTAGGAGAGAACTTGTCAAGGTAGTTAAGCTTGGTAGCATAACATAGACAACCAAATACCCTTAAATGAGAAAGATCAGGAATTTTATGGTGAAGGGCTTCAAAAGGAGTTTTGAAATTAAAAACCAAAGAAGGCAAGTGATTTATTATATAACAGGCTGTAGTAACACACTTTCCCCAAAATTTGATAGGAACTTTTGAATGAAACCGAAGTGCCCTTGCTACTTCAAGGACATGTCTGTGTTTGCGTTCAACAACCCTATTTTGTTAGGGAGTCTGAACGCATGAACTTTGATGAAGAATTCCAAATGAGCTAAAAAATCCAAAACAATGAGAATTAAAGAATTCGGTGTCATTGTCACTATGAATAATTTGAACAGTGGCTGAAAACTGAGTGTTAACAAAAGTGATGAATTTTTTAAGAGATATAATAGTATCACTCTTTAATCTCAACAAGTGCACCCAAGTCATACAAGTAAAGTCATCAACTATAGTTAAAAAGTACCTATGACCACTATGTGTAGCAACTTGATAAGACCTCACAAGTCTATATGAATGAGACTAAAAAGAGCTTGTGAAGAAGTAAGGCTGACAGGAAATGAAAGTCTAGTTTGTTTTGCTAAAGGATATCTGGGAAAAGAATGCAACAACTTGGAATCCAAGTTAACATAATGCAACAAGGGTAATTTGTTCATAGTCGTAACAACAGCATGTCCCAAACGAGAATGCCAAATGCTTGTATTATTACTAGAAACTGTTGTCATACATTCAGATGACACATGACCACAATCAAACAAATTTGAATCATATGACATGCTAGAGGAAATATTAGAAGACAACTCACTTGAATATGTATGTGTAGATGACAAACCAGAAGGTGAATCTGATGACTAAAAAAAATAAAGCGCTCTAAACTCTTTACCAATCCCCTTCATCCTTTCACTTGAGAGATCCTGCAGAATGCAAAAGTCAGGATAAAAAACTAACAAAACAGTGAAGGTCACGGGTAAGCTTTGAGATAGAAAGTAAATTGTGAGTGAAATTTGGTACATATAACACATTAGACAGATTTGTGGTTGAATTTAGAAAGCATGAACCAACATATGTAATTGGGACAGTTTTACCATTTGCCAATTGAATAGATCGTGAGGAACACAAGACAGGGGATTTCAAGCATTGAAAATCAGATAATATATGATCTGTAGCACTTGTATCTAAAATCCAAGTTAGTGATTTACTAGAAGCAGGTAAACAACTATCAATGATACCTGCAAGATTCACAGTGGAATTAACAGAAACAGCAGAGGACAACAGGCTAAGGATCTGGTTGTATTGCTCCTGAGTGAAGGTAGGTGCCAAGGGAGCAGGAGCAGAGGAATTTAATTTGTAATGGGCACCAGCATGGTCCGAGGCAGCAGCAGGTTCAGAGACAGCTACTGCAACTTGAGTATTTTTTCGTTTAGAGAACTTGAAATCGGGTGGAAACCCTATAAGGCGGTAGCAACTATCTCATTTATGACCCTTGATCTTGCAATAGTCACAAACATCTTGAAACCGACGACGATCAGGAATCCCAGAGCTTTTAGAATAAAACACCGATGAATCCAGACTTGAAGGCATAGCATAGAGCTGAATTTGCTGAGACTCCTCTTGAGCAATCATGGAATAGGCATGGTTTACCAAAGGAAGAGGCTGCATCAGTAGGATTTGGCTTTGAATCGACGAATAGGTTTCATTTAGGCCCATCAGAAATTGAAGAAGCTGATGCTGGGAGAGATGCCTGGAGTACTGTTGCTAACTTACACACTCACATGATGAAATCAGAACAAGTGTAACTTACTCATCCCATAACATCTTCAATTTGGTGAAGTAAGTTGATACACTCAACTCACCTTGAGAAATAATAGCTATTTCACGATGGAGGAAAAAGATTCTAGAGCCATTTACCTTATCAAAACGCTCATTCAAATCGTTCTACACCGAAGCCGCATTTGAGGCGAAAACAATGCCAGCCAAGAGCTCTTTACTCACGACGTTGAGAATCCAGGATAGTACGATGGCATTACACCTCTCCCATTAAGGATGCAAATCAAGATCGTAATTCTCTTTCTGGCAAGCACCATCAACAAAGCCAAGCTTGTTTTTCGCCAACAACGCGATTCGTATCGATCTACTCCAAACGTTGCAGTTCTCCAATCTGACTAGTTGATGAGAAATTAACGGAGTGTCTGGAGTGTCTGATGGATGCAAGAAAAGAGGATGATTGAAATCAACCAAGGCTGATTCGTTCATCGGAGGCATTGCGGTGGAGACCGTCAAACGAAAGCCCTAGGAAACCAATTTGGGGAAAAAACGATAGAGAGGAGAGCTGTTGTGGGAATGAAACCGAGCCACACTACCCGGTTTAGAAATGGGCCAAACAGAGAAACCCAAATAACAAAGGCCTGGAAACTGATACCATGTTAAAAAATAATGTCTCATACCTTTTATTATCCTACTAACCTTTTAATTTATAATACAATGTTCAAGCCATTATACAAGAATTAAAATCTATCTGCTTCTAACTACTTCTAACAACCTATCAACTAACTACTTCTAACAACCTATCAACTAACTCCTAATAAACTAACTAACATTTGTTATCTCAACATATATCCCTTGACTTGTATCAACAACTGTTTCAGTGGGAACATTGTGGTATGTACTTTCAACGTCTAATTTGAGTATGGGCTCAATTTTAAAAATTAAAAATCTATTATTTTTCTTTTTATATTTCAATTTAAGAAAAATAAATGAGATAATCAATGTTCATTCCTATTATCCTAAATCCATAGATTATAATAAGTAAAAAATAAAAATAAGAATGATAAAAACAAGAAAAAGTCAAAACCTTAATCAAAATATTAATTACCTTTCAAATTTCACCTCTTGGCTCTTGTAATAGAAAATGTTGCAAGGAGAAAATCTGTTGAACCAAAATAATCGATTGCCTTAATGCCTTTCAAATTCCATCTTTGCTTTAAAATAGCTGCACATGGAAAAAGGTTTTTAAATCATCTGGGTCCATGCTCTCTAATTTATAGGCCGCCGTTTAGAGATGGGCATGAGACTCGAACCGATAGGTTCGACTCGAACCGACACGATTGGAGTTAAGGTTTTTTTTTTTAAAAAAAATTGGGTTCGGGTTGGGTCAGGTCGAATTTTTAAAAATGATGTTCAGTTCGAGTCGGATTCGGGTTTAGGGTGAAAAATACCGACCCGAAAAAATATAATTTTACCTTATATTTAGGAATAATTATAATAATACCCCTCTATATATCATTTTTTTAATTAAATCACATTTTTATTGAATAAATTTTTTTATTATTTATAGTCGTGTCAAATCGAGTTTAGATTTTATCTCAAAAAATCGGGTCGAGTTCTGGTCGGGTGGGGTATATATTTTTTAAGTCGTGTCGGGTCGGGTGAATGATATAAAATTTTTGGGTCGGGTCGGGTTGGCCGAAACCCGACCATGCCCATCCCTACCGCCGTTATTAGGGGTGTGTAAATTAACCTGTAATTGTTAATCGTAACCATTAACCGGTATAACTGTCACATTTTACAGGTTAATTAATCGAACTGTTAAGATTAAACGATTTTCGGTTAACTAAATCGTTAAAAAAAGATTAATGATTATAAATTTTGATAAAATGGTTAACCGATGGTTAACCATCATTAAATTATAAATATAAATTTCAAAGATCGCTCTACAAATCCTAGTAAAAATTGAAGGTTGATTTTATAATTAACTATATTTTTCTTCAAAGTAATTCTATTTCAAATTAATTTCGAAGACTCGTTCTTTTATTTTTCTTTCTTGATTTATATATAAATCTGTCATCCTAGTTATTTATACCGACAAATTCAACTTGCAAATTGAATTAAGGGTGTTGCAAATTGAGTTATAACTAATATAAATTGAGTTACGACTGCTACAAAAAATAAGTTCAAGATTTCAAACTACTTTATTATTATCTATGTTTTATTTTTAATTATTTACTTAACTTTAAAAATATATATTTTATATTTTAGTTGACAAGAAAAACAATAAAACATATTACAAAGAAAAAATCCAGCTTCAAGATTAATGAGACAAATTCCATTTCAGAGGAAGCCATGAAGACCTTAGGTATTGGTGATTTGGTACTAGAATTAATTTTTTGTGGCTTGCGGTACTACAGCATAGAAGTTTCATTTACCTTATGTTGGAGTTATTAGAGACTTTTAGTTATCATGTTTATTTTATGTTTAGCTTTGAAACGTTGATGGTGTTTTGGACTATTGTTAATTGATATGTGTTTAAATTTATAATATGATTAATTATGTATTTTGTGGGTGTTGGAACTTTAAACTAATATAAAAATATGTAAATGTAGTATGTGTATGTATTAAGTACTATGCAGTGTGAATATGTATTTTTTTAAAAATTAAGGAATAAAAATGTGAAAAAAGTGCAATAGGTTACAGATTAACATGTGTAACCGAACTGTTAGTAATGATTAAATGTTATCGGTTAACCATTTCTTAATGATTAGGTCATGATTGGTAAAATTCAGTAATCGTTATAACGGTTAACCGACCGCGAACACCCCTAACCGTTATGGTGAAATAAAATGAAATTGGTGTTGCGGAAGACGGCTATCGGATAGAGCAAAATCGTAACTGATAATTTGAGAAAATAAAAATGAAGATAAAAAGAGACACAAAATTTACGTGGAAAACCCCTAAATAAAATAGGGTAAAAACCACGGGCAACGGTAGAAGAATTTCACTATGAGAAAATAGGAATTACAACCTCTCGATCTACCAAGGAGAAAATAAGGATAATTTTCTCTCGATAAAAAGGAGAAAACAACTCTCAAGAAACTCTCTAAATTCTCTCTAGTATTGGAAGAAAGCTAGAATGCTTTGGGATGGTTTTGAAGCTAAATGAGCTAGGGTATTTATAGTTGAAGTCTTAAGGACTAATTTGTAAATACCCTAAATTACAATGACTAAATTTAAGCTTTTACCATTTTATTTTTCAACAATTTCAGCCCCCTTTTTGACTACATGAATCGGTGCCCCATTTGTTTTTAATTTTCCAACTTTCGGTGCCATGTGCACTAGATTTCAACAATCTCCCACTTGAAGATTTGATTGGAACAATCATATCTTCACACCATTCTTTCTACCTTGTACCTTTCATGTTGCTTATGTCTCTGACAGGCCACAGGAGGATTGACACCAAGTAAATTTATCGGCATTGATCGCCTTCGTCATGAAATCTGCTATGTTGTCTTTGGTATGGATCTTCTGCATATCCACTGTCCCTTCTTCCACTTTTTCACGAATGAAATGGTACTGAACTCGTATGTGTTTTGTCCTTGAATGAAATGTTGGATTCCTTGCTAGATGCAAGGCGCTTTGACTATCACAAAATACAGAGACATACTCTTGATTGTGCCCAAGCTCCTCCAATAGCATCTTCAACCAAATTGCTTCTTTATTGGCTTGTGTAGCTGCTACATATTCTGCCTCTGTTGTGGACGTAGCCACAACTGACTGCAATTTTGAAACCCAGCTTACAGCTCCACCAGCAACTTTGAACACATATCCTGTAGTAGATTTGCTTTTATCCAAATCCCCTGCATAGTCAGAATCTACATACCCATTAATTAGTAAGTTTGATCCTCCGTAATATAATGCAACATTTGAGGTCCCTTTGATGTATCTGAGGATCCTCTTTACTGTATTCCAATGCTCTTTGCCTGGATTCGCCATGTATCGACTAACCACTCCCACTGCTTGTGCAATGTCTGGTCTTGTGCATATCATAGCGAATATTAAACTTCCCACTGTTGATGCATACGGTACTCGAGACATCTCCATCCTCTCTTCTTCACTGCTAGGACTCATACTGGAGGATAATTTGAAGTTAATAGGAAGAGGGGTAGAAATTGGCTTACAATCTTGCATGCTGAATCGTGACAAGATTTTCTTCAAGTAATTCTTTTGTGAAAGCCAAATCTTCTTATTACTTCTGTCTCGGTGAATTTGCATCCCTAGAATCTTGTTTGCTGATCCCAAGTCCTTCATTTTAAATTCCCTAGCCAGTTGTGCCTTCAATTCTTCAATATGATCTTTGTTGGGTCCTGCAACCAACATGTCATCTACATACAACAGCAATATAACAAAATCGTTATCACCAGACCTCTTGAAATAAACACAAGGGTCTGCATTAAGTCTGTTGTATCCAAGGCACATAATGAAAGAATCAAATCTCTTATACCAACACCTCGGCGCCTGCTTTAGACCGTACAGAGATTTGTTCAACCTGCAAACCAAGTTCTTCTTTTCTTTTTCTTCAAAACCTTCAGGCTGGAGCATATAAATTTCTTCTTCAAGATTTCCATGAAGAAAAGTTGTTTTAACATCTAGCTGCTTTAGATGTAAGTCCAATGTAGCACACATTGCCAAAACTACTAGAACTGTTGTTAGTCGAACCACAGAAAAAAATATTTCATTGAAATCAATACCTTCTTTTTGAGCATATCCTTTGACCACCAGTCTTGCACGATACCTCTCAACTTGATCGTCACCATTTCGCTTGATTTTGAAGACCCATTTGTTACCAATTGGCTTCCTTCCTTGTGGTAGTGTCACAAGGTCCCATGTATTATTTTTATGAAGGGCTTCGATTTCTTCTTGCATCGCCATCATCCACAGTGAAGCATCTGAGATGTTTATTGCCTCCTGGTATGTTGATGGCTCACCGTCCTCTGTTAAAAGGCAGTATGCAATATTACCTTCTATAACATAATCTGAGTGCCAATTGGGACGTCTTCTCACACGATCTGATTGACGAGTTGTTGGAGCTTCAGAACTCTCTGGTTCTTGTTCATCATGTACTGGTTCTGCTTCAGAAGAATCTCCTTCTTCAACCTCTTTTTCCACATGTATCTGAGTAGTCTCTGACTTTTCAGCGTTATCATCGTCTTCTTTTCCTTGTAGCTTATCTTCTACAAAGATAACATCCCTGCTAATGATCACTTTGCGGGCAGTGGGATCCCACAAGCGATACCCCTTTACTCCATCAACATACCCCAAGAATTTGCATTTCCTAGATTTTGGATTCAGCTTTGAAATTTCTTGGGCGTTGTACATCACGTACACAATACTTCCAAATACATGGAGGTTTAAATAATCAACTGGTTTACCAGTCCACATCTCCATTGGTGTCTTCAGCTCTATTGCAGTTGATGGAGCTCGATTCACCAAATAACAGGCGGTATTGACTGCTTCTGCCCAGAATGATTTTTCTAGGCATGCGTCCCTCAACATTGCTCTTGTTCTTTCTAACAAGGTTCTGTTCATCCGCTCTGCCACTCCATTTTGTTGAGGAGTATTCGCCACTGTGAACTGTCTTTTGATGCATTCTTTCTTGCAAAAGTCATCAAATTATTCGCTTGTGTATTCTCCTCCATTATCAGTTCTGAAACACTTGATCTTATTTCCAGAATCAAGTTCCACCCGCGCTTTGAAGTTTTTGAAAGTTGAAAACACGTCTGACTTCTTCTTAATAGGGTGCACCCAACATCTCCTGGAGTAGTCATCAATAAATGAGACAAAGTATTTTGCTCCACCTAGGGACGTTACTGGTGCTTGCCATACGTCAGAGTGAACCAATTCTAGAACTCTTTTGCCTCTAGAATTTAATGTGTTGAATTTCAACCGGTGCTGCTTACTTGTTATGCAATGCTCACACAAAGGAAGTGATACTTTTGTTAAGCCTGGAAGTAGTTTTTTCTCCATAAGGACTTTCATTCCTTGTTCTGACACGTGTCCAAGTTTCTGATGCCATAGCATTGTCGAATCTGAACTACATGAGGCAACAGAGGCTTCTGCTTCTACCAAAGTCTCTCCCTTCAGCATGTACAAGTTTGCAGCTATCTTTTCACCTTTCAGCACCACAAGCGCTCCACGGAACACCTTCATGATTCCTTTCCGTGTTTCAATCTTGCTTGCATTATTATCCAACAATCCATAGGATAATAAATTTTTCTTCAGGCCTTTCACGTGCCGCACATCTCGAACAACTTTAATTGTTCCGTCATACATCTTCAATTTGATGGTTCCCACGCCAACGATCTCTAAGGCATGATCATTGCAACTATAAACAGATCCTCCTGAGATAGGTTCATAATGATGGAACCATTCTCTTCTTGAGGTCATGTGATATGTTGCTCCCGAATCAATGAGCCATATATCTGCAAATCGTTTTCTTCCTTCTACGGTGGTTGATGCTTCACAGCATATAGCATCTCCATCATCTGAAGTGTTTGCGGTATTGCCTTGTGGATTGGAGTTTTTATTTAGACTCCAACAATCCTTCTTCAAGTGACCCTTCTTTCCACAGTTGTAACACTTTAAATTCTTCTTGCTCCTCGACTTCGATCTACCATGTTTGTGACTGCTGCTTTGGCCACGTTCTGTTGATCTTCCTCTCATCGTTGTTATCGTTGTCAACGCTTCTGCTTGTTGCAGATTTACTTGTCTGTCTTTCTTATTCTTGCACCGATTTTCTTCTTGTAGAACAGCAGCTGCAACATCATCGAAGACTAAACTGGTGACATTACTGTTTGTCAAGTTGATGATGAGTTGATCGTATGAATCTGGTAGACTTTGAAGTAGAAGTTCAGCACGTTCTTGTTCTCCTATTTTACAGCTTAAGGATGTAAGCTGAGAAAATAAGGTGTTCAGTGTATTTAAGTGCTCCGTCACTGAAGTAGATTCTGGCATACGGAGAGTATACAATTTCCTTTTAAGGAAAATTTTATTGTGCAGCGATGTGGCCTCGTACAATTTGGTGAGATGATCCCATATCTCCTTAGCTGTCTTCTTCTCCTCGATGCTTGACAATACTTCATCTGCTAATGCTAGATGAAAGTTTACCATAGCATTCCCGTCCATCTCGTTCCATTTGATGTCATCTGCAAAATCCACCGGCCTTTCACTGATAGCCGCTAGACACCCGCCTTTCCTCAGGATGACCTTCATCTTCAATTTTCACAATGAGAAATTTCTCCCATTGAATTTTTCAATATCAAATTTCGTTGCCATAGCTTCTTTTACGGATAGCTCCCACTATTTCACTATCGTGAATAGTTCTCTGGAACCTTCAAAGAATGGATAATACCTTCTTACTTTCTTATGTTGGAGGATCCACCTTTTGGTGGCAACCACAAAGACAATAAGCAGATATTACACACTCTAATCTAGCTCGGATACCAATTGTTGCGGAAGACGGCTATCGGATAGAGCAAAATCGTAACTGATAATTTGAGAAAATAAAAATGAAGATAAAAAGAGACACAAAATTTACGTGGAAAACCCCTAAATAAAATAGGGTAAAAACCACGGGCAACGGTAGAAGAATCTCACTATGAGAAAATAGGAATTACAACCTCTCTCGATCTACCAATGAGAAAATAAGGATAATTCTCTCTCGATAAAAAGGAGAAAACAACTCTCAAGAAACTCTCTAAATTCTCTCTAGTATTGGAAGAAAGCTAGAATGCTTTGGGATGGTTTTGAAGCTAAATGAGCTAGGGTATTTATAGTTGAAGTCTTAAGGACTAATTTGTAATACCCTAAATTACAATGACTAAATTTAAGCTTTTACCATTTTATTTTTCAACAATTTCAGCCCCTTTTTGACTACATGAATCGGTGCCCCATTTGTTTTTAATTTTCCAACTTTCGATGCCATGTGCACTAGATTTCAACAATCGGAACTATAACTATTGATAATTTATTTTTAAGTTAAATAAGATTTAATAAAATTATAATTATATATATTTTTTATAAAGGGCAATGGTCGAGATAGACCCAGGCGTTAAATGAGAAGTGGTTTGATCTTCTTCTCCATAATCCATGTCACGTTGAAGAAGGCTTTGGATATCACTAGGTGATGGTTGCGTCACTTAGAGCCCTGTTGTTGCAGCCCAAGACGAGCTAGGACGTCAGCTACATCATTCATATCTCAATAAACATATGTTATCTTGATCTTCTATTGAAATTGAAGGAGTTCACAGATTCTACGAATAATCGATATTTCGTGTGTCTACTATGAAAAATTAATCTAATCCATATATTATTCAAGCATAAACTAAAAATTAATGACACACATGTGTTGGGTCTCAATAAAAGAAAGAAATAATATTATATTTAAATTCCTACTCGACATGGGATTTCATAATCATAACAAATAGGCCACGATCAAAGTCACATTCGATAGGATGATTTATATGGTGAAAAGCTTAATTTATCTCAGTAGGTTGTTTGCATATCAAATCAAGTTAACCAACATTGGGATTTTGTACATCAACGTGGAAGATTCTTTTGGGTTTTCTATCAAACAATCAAATCTTCTCCATATTAATATATACGACTTCGTGACCCTCATTATCTCAGTTTTAAAGCTAATTTCTTCTATAAAAATCCCTTTGCACACTTCACCGCCTTCATCCACATTCAACATCATTTAATTAACTTTCTTATACTTTTGGATTGAGAAAATGGTTTCAACCTTCAAGGTATCGGCTGTCCTACTATTTCTCTCCTTCAACCTTCTTTTCTTTGTTTTAGTAACTTCTTCCGGTGATCCATCTGATGAAGTCGGAGGAAACTCCGATGACACTTCAGATAATTCTTCAACCTCAACATCTTCCCGTGATCGCTTTGTAATCCGTCCCGGAATAGGTACGTTAATGCCGACGGCCGGTCCGGTACTTGTAACCCCCTTAATCTCGGCGTGTGTCTGAATGTATTGGGAGGCTTGTTGAATCTTGAAGTTGGTAACGTGCCGACCCAGCAATGCTGTAGTCTGACCGAGGGTTGGTCGATCTCGAAGCTTCAGTTTGTCTGTGCACGGCTATTAGAGCTAATGTGTTGGACATTATTAAACTCGACGTTCCCATTTCGTTGAGCCTCCTTCTCAACGACTGCGAAAGGGGAACCTCCACAGATTACCTGTGCAGCCCTTGATTATTGTTCCTTCTATAGCAATGTTCGAAACTCGATTTGGTTTGCCTTGATTTGGTTTTAATGTGTGTATTTGAAATATGAGACATTGTTTGTTGTAATAAGCCTTTGTATGAGCATTACACATTTATCACGTGCTAAGGTATCAATATAAAGAAGGATGTCAATTCCTGTATTGAAGCTCCGATAATGGATGCCAAATCTGTGTCTGCTAATTCTAGTATTAAAGCTGGGGATTTAAATAACATCTATTATCGGAATAGTAGATAACATGTAGCGGTAACGGTACGTACGATTTCGATTCTCTCATTGATCGAAATAATTATATCCTCAATCACAATAAATACAATGTAATAAAAACAATTAACTGCAATTTAAACTTATGATTGAAGTTTAGAGATCCATTTGGGTTTTGCCCTTAGACCACAAACCGAATGGGCTATATGAAACTTTAACAGGCCTAAACCCATAATTCAACTCTTTTAGGGATGGTCAAAATACTTGAATATGACGGTTATCGATCCAATTCGACTTGATCCTATAGAGACGGGTTTACTTTTAAAAATTTTAAGGTTTGAGACGGATTATATAGTATATAATTTCAGGGTAAGGAGAAGCTAGGTTTAAAATGAAAAATTATTTATCCGACTCGATTAATTTATATTATATATATTTAATATTTTAAAAATTTTATTTTATATCATTAAAATATATTATTTAATTAGGACGAGATAAACTCCAAATATAAGATTTATATTTTGGAGGGTGAATAAACCAATCCGTCTAGCCCAGTGTCATCCCTAAATTTTTCCCATAGACATTTTTAAGTTATTCGATGAGATAAGGTGAACCTCGTAGTCTCCAAAGTTGACCTCCATTTTTCCCACTTCAACCTTTATCTTTCTCTAACCATGCTCTCTTCAACCTCTCTCGAACCCATCACTAATCCCAAAACTCCCTTTTTTTCTCCATTTTTAATCCAAAACCCATCTCTTTTATCTTCATATATCCCTTTCTCACCTTCAAAAACCCTCCTAAAACTCATATCAGCCACCCTTATTCCCCCACCACCACTCCCCAATCTCAACAGCAACAACTTTATCAGCCTTTCAGGCCGCCTCCGTCTCCACTCCCAACTAAATTCCGATTACTCAACGCTCTGGGTCGCTTAAATGTGTTAACCAACAGGCTTGGCCTTTGGTTTGAGTTCGAACCACTCATCCCTTCTCTTTACCAGGAAGTCTTTTCACCTCCTTCCATTGAAGAAATAACTGGGATTTCTGGGGTTGAACAGAACACACTGATAGTTGCTTCCCATGTAAGAACCTCTCTTGTTGAAACATATACTAATGAAAGTTTAATATCTTTTTTCGATATCGGTGGTGTTGAATTGCTTCATGAGACTAGGCTTTTGAGTTCTTCCCAAAGAGCCGAAGTTGTTCGATATATTGTTGAAAATAAGTTGGATGCTAAAGGTGCACAGGATTTGGCTAGAGCTATGAAGGATTTCCCGAGAAGGCAATTGGATAAAGGTTGGGGAAGCTTTGATTATAATCTTCCGGGGGATTGTTTATTGTTTATGTATTATATGTTCGTGTATAAATGTTAGTGGAAAGTTAGTTGTAACAAAAGTTATTAAGAGTTGGTTAAGTGTTGTTACTAGTTAGTTAAGAGAAGTTGTTAATCAGCTAGCATTGTTAATCAACTGATATAAATGAGCTGCTAAGCATCCTATCGTGTAATCAAGATTGATAAAATATACTACAGAGATTTCTTCTATCTTCTTGTTTCTTCTTTACATTACAGTTAGGTTTATATCATAACATGGTATCAATCACTAATTCCTGGTGTTGCTATGGTGTGTCTTACTGCTGCCATTCATGAAGCTCAGATGTTCGTCTTCTGCCTTCCTTGCTTCATCGTTCTTTACTTCTTGATTTGGTACGTGTTTTCTTGAAGTTTTAGATCTGTGTTCTTGCCCAATATGGTTGATCTTATGGCTGATACGACTCGTGACGAGAATAGTTCTCAGATTAACTCATCTACGAGCTGTACTCCCACTCGTGTAAGCTCTATTCAGCATATACCCAAACACGATACAATTAAACTCACTGAAAATACATATTTGCTGTGGAAACATCAAGTGTCATTAATCATTGATGGTTATGGTTTGTTGAAGTTCATTTCGCCTAATATAGTTATTCCAAATGAATTTGTTACCAATGATTTTGGGTAAATTGAGGAAAATTCAGAATTCTTGGTTTTTCGGCAACAAGATAAGTTGCTTGCCTCCTGGTTGTTAACGATTGTAAGTATGGAGGTTCTGCCTCACCTTACTAGGCTTACCTCTGCAGCTGATATTTGGAATGATGTAACACGTTTATTTGGTGCTCGATCTAGTGCGAAAATCTCATCGCTTCGCCATACTTTGCATTCACAAAATTCATGAATTTTTAGTAAAAGTCAAAGCTGTGTGTGATTTACTAAATGCTTCTGGAAGTTTTGTAACTGAGCGAGAGCACATTAGTGTCATTTTAGCAGGCCTAACTATGGAGTTTGAATCTGTAATTGCTATAGCTTCCAGGGAACAAGTATCATTGGACACTCTCATTGAAATGTTGCTTGCCTGTGAGACTCGACATAAGATGTTCTTAGGTGAAGGACTCTCGACGAATGCGGTTCAGCTAAAGCCTGATGTTGAATTGAGTGTCAAAGACTATATTGATGATCATTCCTCTCAAGTGCGTGATCAACAGGGAGGTGGTTATCGAGGACGAGGTCGTGGACGGAGTTATAACTCCAACAGGCCACAATGTCAATTATGTGGTAAATTTGGGCATGTTGTTCAGAAGTGTTATCATCGGTTTGATCATGGTTATTTTGGGGTTGGTGACTCTAGTACATTGGCAGGAAGTTATTCAAAACGATCAAATGGTTCAGGTGTTGACCAACATCAACCTTCTACACGGGGATATACTTATACAGTGAACACGATAACATATCATGGCTTTGTTCCTGCCCCTTCCCCTTATCTATATCTAGTTAGTTCAATAGCCTCTAGAGCCTCATTCTTTTCCCCAACAGCCTTTGGCTATTATCCATCTTATGGGTTCGCAGTTGGTTCTCCAAATGATGGTTCAAGCTCTTCTGTAGTAAGGCAGAATCCGTTCTTGACACCCCCGACGCCTGCATCTTTCGTTTTAATGCTTCCATCCTCGGGTGTCCAGACTCTCTTGAAGCCCACGAATGATGTTGTTTGGTATCCTGACACTGGTGCGACCCACCATGTGATTAATGATCCGTCAGTTTTTCACTCAAGTATGGTGTACACTGGCGATAATGACTTACACATTGGCAATGGTGATGGCATTAAAATTTCACATGTGGGGTAAAGCTCTTTATCTTATAATATAAAACCTTTACTTTTGCGCAACATGCTATATGTTCCTAACATCAAGAAGAAGTTGATTTCTGTTTCACAGTTTACGCGAGATAACAGTGTTTTTCTTGAGTTTCATCCATATTAGTGTGTTGTGAAGGATGCTCAAACACGACAGGTCCTTCTTCGAGGGAGGCTCACTGATGAAGGACTTTATCAGTTACTCCCTTGTGCTGAGATATGCTCGAATGCTCAGCTAAATCATGTTTCTATGACTTCAGATCCTATGGATATGTGGCATCGACACCTTGGTCATGCTTCCAGCGATACAACGAAGTCTGTTATGAAGCATTGTAATATTTTTTTCATAAGAATAAGATGACACATGTGCGTGTTGCTTGTATGCAAGGGAAGGCTCACAAACTTTCGTTTTGTTCTTCTACCTCACAATATAATGAACCTTTTTAGTTATTTGTTTTAGATGTTTGGGGTCCTGCTCCTTGTAATTCTGCAAATGGTTTTTCATTTTATGTTTTCTTTGTTGATATTGCAAGCAGATACACCTGGGTTTATTTGCTTAAAAGAAAATCTGAGGTACAAGCATGTTTTATTAACTTCTATAAGCTAATTGAGGTACAGTTCGGCTGCAAAATTAAAATTTTCCAAACAGACGGTGGTGGTGAATATCAATCACTTAAGGGATGACTGCATCAAAATGGTGTTGAACATCGAATCTCATGTATAAGCATCTCTGAGCAAAATGGCCGAGCTGAGCGTAAACACAGACACATAGTTGAAATGGAGTTAGTCATGCTTGCTCAAGCATCTCTACCCCTAAAATTTTAGAGCTATGCTTTTGTGTCTGCAGTTTATCTTATCAATAGGTTACCCACTCAAGTGTTGGATGGCAAATCCCCATTTGAGATCTTGTATCACAAGTTACCAGAATATGAATTCCTACATGTGTTCGGTTGTGCATGCTT
This sequence comes from Hibiscus syriacus, assembly GCF_006381635.1. Classification (NCBI taxonomy): domain Eukaryota; kingdom Viridiplantae; phylum Streptophyta; class Magnoliopsida; order Malvales; family Malvaceae; genus Hibiscus; species Hibiscus syriacus. The sequence continues at coordinate 471,089 of NW_024063392.1, read as the reverse complement.
TCCATGCATGAGGTACACTAATCACTATAAATTAGAGTTCAGGTCAAGGCAATGCATTTTTCTAGGATATAACTCGTCTCATAAGGGCTATCGATGTTTGGATGATGATGGGAGGATGATTATCTCTTGGCATGTGGTGTTTGATGAGCATGTCTTTCCTTTCCGACAAAGGTGCAACATCTCAACAAATGGTTCGTGTTTTCCAGGGGTCACTAAAGGGCTTCTTCCTATTATTTCGACATCAGCCTTTGGGCCAAGTGGAGTAAACGAGGGTACCATCCCACATACTGTGAATTCTCCGTCTACTAATGGTTTATTATTACCTGTGGAACAGGTTACTGCGGACTTGGTTGATACACATGAAGCAGCGTCTCCATCTGCTGGTGGAATGTTGCCTCATGTGGCGCAAGTTGCTACTGACTCGACAGATGTTCCTATACACTCTACGCCACCTGGAAATATTGCTGAAGAATCACCCCATGGGAATGTTGCTGAAGAGTCACCACCTGGGAATGTTACTGAAGAATCACCACCTGGGAATGTTGTTGAAGAATCACCACCTGGGAATATTGTTGAAGAGTCGCCACCTGGGAATGTTACTGAAGAATCACCACCTGGGAATATTGCTAAAAAGTTGATTTCGTATCCTGGTATTGAAGCATGTTCTTCGAGTAACGTTATAACACCCATCTATATTGATCAGACTGCCCCTGATCAAAATATTCATCCCATGGTTACACGTAGTAAGAATGGGATACGGAAACCAAATGTATAAATGTAGCCTTGAGTGATAAAGAACTTGCATCAATTGATGAGGCCTTTCTTCACCCCCATTAGAAGGTTGCTGCACAGGCTGAATTCGATGCCTTGATTCGCAATGAAACCTGGATGTTGGTCCCCTCTTCCTAAGGGTAGGAGAGATGTGAGTTGTAAATGGCTCTTCAAAATTAAAAGAAATGCAAATGGCTCCATTGTACGCTACAAAGCTCGTCTTGTGGCCAAAGGATTTCTTCAGCAGCCCGAGATTGATTTTAATGAAGTATTCAGTCATGTGGTAAAGCCGGTTACTGTTCGAGTCATCATTTCCCTTGCATTAGCTAAAGGTTGGTCTCTATGACAGGTAGACATCAACAATGCATTTTTGAATGGTTACCTGTTTGAAGAAGTATACATGCTGCAACCTCTAGGTTATAACAAGGTGATGGTAACAAATTGAACAAATCAATATATGGTCTGAAACAGGCTCCTCAGTGTGTTTTGAGAGTCTCAAAGGGTACTTGATCTCAGAAGGTTTTGATGTGTCAAGATCATATGCCTCCTTGTTCGTTCGCAGAACCGGTGCTGGTATGATTTATCTACTGATCTATGTAGATGACATTATTTTAACAGGAAGCTGTTCAAGTGAAGTACAAGGTGTTATAAATAAACTTCATGCAAAATTTTCTTTGAAAGACCTTGGACTTCTTAAGTTCTTCCTGGGTATCGAAGTCTACTATGACTCGAATGGTTTAGTGCTTAACCAACAAAAATACGTGCTTGATTTGTTACAAAGGAGTGGATATGCAAAAGCTAAGGAGCTTCCTACTCACATGGTAACACAATGTAAGCTTTCTGCTGCTAATGGAACACTTATTGATGAAGTGGCTAACAATAGAAGCATTGTTGGTGCTCTCCAATATGTGGTGATCACTAGGCCAGACATTTCCTATGTTGTTAATCCTGTCTGTCAGTTTAAACAATCTCCTAGTGACTTACATTTATAGGCAATCAAGAGAATTCTACAATATTTGTAAGGCACTTCGGACTATGGTTTGAGGTTTTTATCCTCGTCTCAACTATCATTAGTGGGCTTTACTGATGCGAATTGGGGGCTGATATGGATGACGGGCAATCCACATCTGGATATTGCATCTACTTTGGCGGTAATCTAATGTTTGGAGCTCTCACAAACAGCAGGTGGTTGCTCGATCCACTGCTAAAGTAGAATATCGTAGTGTTGCCGCAGCTGCTTTAAAAATCATATGGCTTGTGTCTTTGTTCAAGGAGTTGCAGTGCTCATTTTATGGCAAACCAACCCTTTGGTGTAACAATACAAGCACGGTTGCTGTGTGTTCCAATCCTGTTCTTTATTCAAAATTTAAACATGTTGAGTTGGATTTATTCTTTGTTCGAGAAATTGTAGTGTTGGCCGATTGTAGGTACAAGAGGTTCCAGCTTATGAGAGCAGGTTACTGATGCTCTTACTAAGCCACTGTCTGCCCCGATGTTTATCCGTCATCAGCAAAAATTGTTGGTCACTCAGACTCTTAAAGATGGTTTTGCTTTGCTAACCAACTTTTCCCAAAGTATGGGTGAAGATGATAAAGCTGGAAGTGTGAATCGCAGGGGGAATGTTAGTTTATGTGAACTGCATGAAGAATGTCCATCAGAAAGCAAAGCTGGAAATGTGAGTTGCATGGGGAATGTTAGTGTATAAATGTTAATGGAGAGTTAGTTGTCACAAAAGTTGTTAAGAGTTGGTTAAGTGTTGTTAGTAGTTAGTTAAGGGAAGTTGTTAATCAGCTAGCATTATTAATCAACTGATATAAATGAGCTGCTAAGATCCTATCGTGTAATCAATATTGATGAAATATAATACAAAGACTTCTTTTATCTTCTTGTTTCTTCTTTACATTATAGTTAGGTTTATATCATAACATTATAGGCAAAGTAGGGATCATAGGAATCCTTCTGAAGAAAGAACTACAAACTTGAAGCAAGCATTGCAATTTGTTGTGTCTGAGAGTGCTAAAAATGAGGTTTTGCCAGAGTTGGAAGATAGGAAAGATGGAGAAGAAGAGAAAGTTGATTTGGGAAAGAGGGTTCAAGTCGTTAGGATACAGTTTAGCGAAGTTGTTGAGGCTACTAGTGTGGTGGTTTTACCCGTTTGTAAGGTGGAGCAGGATGTCGAGCTGATTTTGAAAGTGCCTTCGGAATATAGAAGCGGAGGCGATTTCAGTGTCGTGGAGGCCGAGAAATGGTAGAATAGGTGGGTGATGTTGCCCAGTTGGGAGCCACTCGCAGGGCTAAGCAGTGGAGTTGTTGTGGCATTCAATGATGTCAGAGTTATACCGTGGAAAGTGAATATGTAGTATATGTAAGAGGTTATTTTGGTGGTTATGGATCGGAGTCGAAATGAGGTCGAATTGGACGACACATTTTACTTGGCGATGGTTGATGGTGGGTTGAAGGTGGATACAGGATCAGAATTGAAGGCAATAGGTGTGAAGGAGTCTCTAGGAACTGTTGTACTGGTGGTTAAGCCACCTAAAGACGATACCGATGATCAATTGAGCAATGAAGATTGGGAATAAAAGAATCAAAACTGAGTGATTTTGTTTTGATCCTGATAGCAAATAGAGATTACTGGAGGCCATCAATGCCCTTGTAGTAGCTAGATTTATGCAACATTCTATTTATTGCCAAATGATGGCTTCCATTTTAGGTAATGAACTCAAGTATAATACCTTGCTGCAATGTTTGCAAGAGGTAGTTCATTGTTTGTTACATATCATGTAATGCATAAATTGATTCAACTATGAATATCATATAATCCTTTTTTTTCAACTGTGTTCGATTCTTTTAATTGTATTGTAAAATTGCCTACAATTCAAAATACATTCAAGCATCTTGTGCTCACTTCAACCTCATAAAAACAAGTGCATAATCATTGTAATCCTTAATGGAGAAGGAGTTGAGATAATCTTTAATCAAGGTCTTCTTGTACAAAGGTGAGTTGTCAGCTGATAACAACTCCTTAATGAGACCATAAAGCTTGTTTGATGCTTGAAAATGGGTTGTGAAGAAACATGCCACTAATATTCTTGGCCCTACACATTTAGCCAAAACCCTATGTTCATTGCCTCTCAACTTGTCATTCGAGATTAGCTGCATTGAAATGATAGCAAAACCGTCTGATTTTCCAGAAAGAATCAGGAAATACAAGAGTTATGCCCTCGAGTTTCTATACCGGTGTTCTTACCTGTAAGAGGTCACCGATATTAACTATGAGAGCTCCCTCCAATGGATCGATATCGATCCACTGATCTTTATGAAGAACTTGGAGTCCTTTTTGATCTTGTAGAATGATCGTGAGGAAGTCGGGGTCATAACATTTGGCATACCGATTTTTCAGTTCGGGGTAAGCTGGGTAATAGTGACAAACAAAGCTATGCCCTTCCATTCACCCCATATCTGTGAGGTGAGAAGGGTTGAGACCAAGTGCTTCAGATAGAAACCAAAAAGAATTCGGCCTAAGCTTTGAACATGCTCCGAGTACTCTAATAGTGCTTCTCTGTATTTCAAGTTCAGATGTAAAATTATAGCTAGAATTTGATTACGATTCCGGTGCAAGTATAGAATTAGTGAAATACATGAAAAGTTAGAGTAACAAAGTTGTTTGAATATTATGTTTACCTGCAAGTAGTTGGAAATTTATGTTGGGGTGGAGGATTTGGAGCCATAACACAAAACAAATTGTCCCTCCAATTTGCAGCTTTTGACTGGTAGAGATCATAGTTGCTGTTGAATTTAATTTTCTTCTCTCTCTCACATGAATAAAATTTCATCTTCACCTCCCTGGGTTGTTCATGGAAGCTCTATACACAACCGATGACCTTGTTTATCACATCTTGTGGGATTCCATGGTTAATCACTTGGAAGAATCCCCATTTCTCTGACGCTAATCTCATCTTTTCGACGATATCTTCGTGTTCAGCAGGATCTATAACATCTTTTAGATCTATGATGGGAATCTGGAAATATCTTCATGATCATCATCCAACTTTGCAGACATTATATCTTCCGCGGCATGATAAATATTGTCGGCACGGTGACTGCACCGGCATCGACAAGCCCTTTGACGTCAAAGGCCCCATAAGCTCTTTAGCTCTATCATAATCTGTGCGCGTTTCCATTTTTTGCTCTATCTTAATGTTACTTGGTATGAATTTGCAAGAGCATAAGTTTATATACGGCATAAACAACACAATAATAATAAAACAATGAAACATTGTTTTATTTTAGGGTAAATTATGCATTTAATACCTAAATTATCAATTTAGTGCCGATTTAGTATCTAAAGTTTTAATTTTTTTAAAATCATATCTGAAATTTAGTTTTTTTTTCATTTTAGTATCCTCATTGAAAATTTAACGTTAAATTTTGGGGAAAAAATGAAAGTTTAGGTATTGAAACGGACCAAAACTGATAGTTTAGATATTAAGCGCATAAATATTTTACTGAAGAGGTATTAAAAAAATAAAAATAAACGTTATGTATGCTTTTGAAATTTGTTATACCAACGCATGAAAGATATAGTTGGCATTTGCATTATACACGTTGAAGTCAGTCATTAAAAGAATTTTACGTCTCTAGATTTTATGGACAATAACATTTTCTAGTCCAATATTTAAACGATTCTACGAACATAAGTGTCAACAGTGACAGATTCAGACATAATTTTTAGGGGATATACATATATTAATAACATAATTTTTTAAAAGAAGTGGACACCAAATAAAATTTCAATTGGACGTCGTTAATAAAATAAATAACTGATAAAATAAATTTTGAATTTCAAAGTGGGTGCGTGCATGTATCTCCGCCATTGAGTGTCAAACTTTCTTACATTGGATGAAACACTAAAAGGCTAAATAAAATTTGACTTAACTTTAAAAATTGATTTTTTTTAATTTCGAGTTATTCGAGTCGACTCGAATCATCAATTCGATTTTCGAGCTCAAGTCGAGTTGAAATTTTGAAATTTGAGTTATTAAAAAAATCATAATTTTAATTAAGTTTTTTACAATTCTATGATTTAGTCCATGATTTCATTATTCATTCAATTTCTCATTCATTTTAAGTTTCGTTTTTACCAAATTCGAGCCACATGCCCCTAAACCTTCATACAATACATATGTACTTTCGAATCCTCTTTTTATAACAAATTTTATATTTTTAATTTAGTCCCTCAATTTTTCATAATTTCCTTATTTTTTTCAATTCATCATTTATTTTAAGTTATTTTTATCAAATTTAAACAACATGCTAAGATACCACAACAATAGACCTATGTAACTTGAATTCTTACTATTTTACTAAAATTGTAATCTCTTTTTTTATTTACTCCCTTAACTTTGTATATTATTTAATTTGTTCTTTTAACTACAATTGTTTGCAAATTCTTTCTTTCCATCAATTCTTTTTCTCTTTTTTATTCTCATCAATATTTTACCCTCAAAATACTTTCTTTAAAATATAATATAATGAATATATTTTATAATATTAGATTATATTTGATAGATTAAATAACATTATAATGTGAAAAGAAAACAATATATATATAGTTAAAGAAAGTTAAAATTGGAACAAATATTTGTCATAATAGTATAAATAATTATAATAAAATTAGTATAAAAGCTCAAATAACTAACTCGAATTTCTTAAACTCTATTAAAAATAATTCAAATTAAATTCGAGTTATAAAATATGACTTATCAACTCGAATAACATTAAATTTTTTTACTCGACTCGATCGAATGTTCACTCCTATAAAGCACAATAAAAATAAATTGGTCAGCACTAACTTAACACATCACTAACTTAATACATCAATATAATAAAAGATTAGATTGATATAAATAAACTGAAAGTAACTTCTAATAGACATAAATCATATATCAACTTAAGACAAGGATGTAAATTTGTTGTAAGTGATAAAATGTTTCTTAATACTTCATTTTGTTTCCTTACAAGAAAAAGCTAAGGGTTCGTTTGATTCTAAAAAATATAGGTCATTTTTTTTTATTTTTCTCGAAAATAGAAAACGTTGAAGAAAACATGTTTGGTTGTGAAATTAGAAAATGGTTTCTGAAAAATGAAAATAAAAACATAAAAAAAGATGTTTTCAGTGTTTTTATTAAAATTCTTTTAAAATAGGAGAATATATGATCTAGATTTTTAACTTAACTTACATGAGTTTGAATCCTTCTAACATATTTTTAAATTAATGGTATTTGAAATCCTCAAAATGTTAAAAAAATAAAAATGGTCCCTGAATTTTTTTACACTTAATGTAGTCATCAAATTGATTTTTTAATACTTTAATTTTGTAGTATTTTATATTTAATATATTGAATATCTTATTGATACTTTAATTTTGTAGTATTTTTATATTTGATGTATTGAATATCTTAATAATTTTTTATATTTTAAAATTAAATAATTTATTTTTAAAAATAAGTCTTCAATTTAAAAAAAATCAATTATGCCCTCAAACCAAAAAAGCAACTAAGCTCCCTTATCACATAATCATCTATGGTGTACTATCATAAAAATATCGTGAACTACCACTTCAAAATATTGCAAATTATCATGTAATCATTGTGACGGTCAACTTCCGTCAATCAAAGTGTTATAGTGTTTTTTTTTCTTAGTTTAAGGATCACATTAAGTGCAAAAAGCGTGTAGCGACTACACTAATTTTTCTCCCAAAAAATTTGAGGACTTTAATTACCACTATATTTTCATTTTGATAACACTTTTGTGTGCTCTTTCTTATAACAATATTTTTATTAAAAATTAAAATAATTTTTGTGTTATGAAATTTCTTATTAATTTTATTGTTCTATATTTACATATTTCATATGTTAATTTTATGTAATAATTTTTAAAAAATTATAGCTTAATTTAATTATTTAATAACTATTTGTTTATTTTATTTTTTAAAAAATAGATATTTTCATTATTTTTATTTTTGGATTCAAGTTTTCATTTATGTTAACCAAATATATTTTCTAATTTTCAGAAAACTAAAATTGAAAACTAATTTCTAAAAATAAAAATAGAAAATATTTTCTAAAACCAAACTGAGGTTTATAAAGTTTTCAAAACTATAGGTTCGGTAACTGCCTTATTATCATAGTTGAATCATATTCACGAATATAGTATTTTAATGTGTTTATATTTAGACAATATCAATTAAACTCTTTCTATATCATTTTAATTGGACCCATTAAAATAGCACAAATTTAACTTAAGATTTTGAATTAGTGAGAAAAAAGAAAATAAAGTTTTGTAGAAGAATCGTAACATCAAGAAGACTACATCTACATCTACATCTACATCAAATAAAGACATTTATTCGCTTGAAGAGGAAACTGTTTAAAGAATGAGAAAGTTGTGAGGTTTCAAATTAAAGAATCTCCGACTCAAAAGCGAGTGGAAGCTGGTAGTGACCTCGTTAAGTGAAGTGGAAAAGGAAACAAAACTTGATAAGAAACCATTAGTGACGGTTATGTACATCAGCTGTTAAGGCCATCATAAGAAGGAAGGCGAATAAAAAGCTCCCTTAAAACTGAAAATTTCGTATGCATAAATGAGATTGAAAGGGCTTTTCCACAGCTTTAAGGCTTCCATTCATCAATGGCGACCGGTAAGCTCTTCATATACCTTCTTTCTTACAATATGGTTATGGGAATAATCATTTTCAGTATAATCCCATCATCTTTATGGATTGATTTTAGATGGAAAACTTATAACAGTTCTCAGCATCCATGGTGGGGGAGTGAGCCATTATCCCTGCTATCATTCTTGCCTTCCTTGAATCTCAGCTTCAGGTTGGTTGATATCACCCTTCATATATCAAAAGTGAACACACTCGTATCGGACTTTGCCGGTATATGTACCGAAATCCGAGTAACATCCGTCCATATGCAAAGCTTACTCTCTTTTTTTCTTGAGCAGGAACTGGATGGTGACAATGCAAGGATTGCAGATTACTTTGATTTCATTGCAGGAACCAGCACAGGAGGCCTTGTTACAGCAATGCTTACTGCTCCAAATCGAAACAATTGGCTATTGTTTTCTGCAAAAAAGATATCAACAGATTTTATCTTCAAGAGAGTCCAAACATCTTCCCTCAAGAATCACAACACGACAACAACTAGTCGCAATGTAGGTTCCTATCGCAATTGATTCGATAAGTGTCCGACCAAAATCACATAATAACAACCATTTCATCTGATATGTCTCGACCCTTTTTCGGGAACAGCTTGAACTGGTACGCCATCATAACGAAATGGATTAAGTCGATATGGGGTAGATATCGGAGCCAGTTTACGGGTCTGTCGAGGGCTTTATTCGCTGGACCGAAAGTGTGACATTGGTTCCAAGTATGATGGACTTTATCTGCACAATAAGATCAACGAAATGCTTGGGGAAAAGAGTCTTAGTGAGACTCTAACCAATGTGGTAATCCCCTCTTTCGATATCAAGCTTCTCCAACCCATAGTTTTCTCCACCTTAAAGGTTATTTATACAAAAACCGGATTTTTCCGTTCCGATCCCGAGATTGATTCAAGATGGATCACTCAAGTTGTTTTAATATTCTGTAGTCAAAATATTGCAGGCCAGACGTGATGATTCAGAGAATGCTTCATTATCAGATTTCTGCATCAGCACTTCCGCAGCACCATATTTCCTTCCCCCTTACTATTTCGAAATCAACTCATCCAAAGGCACCAAGAAATTCAACCTCGCCGATGGCAGTGTTGCAGTCAACAATTCCGTAAAAACTCATTCATTTTCCATAACAAACACATCTTCATTCATAAGATTGTTTCTAACACCATTGTAAGACCCACATACCGATGTGGATGACCCGATCCGATCCGAGGTGTCACATTAGGGCCACCGGAGCAACCACAGTTAAAATCTCAGAAAAATTTAAAATTTCTTTTAAAACATGTAAAATCATAAAACAATTTATAATTAAAATACAAATTCGGAAAATCATTCATATATTACAGACATAATTAAAATCATACACGTTTCAGACTCATGTATAAAAAAGACCACCTACATGCCCCCTAAACAAACACACCGTACTCCGCAAGCAACGCCTGTGGAACTCCTTTACCGATGTCGATAGCTGCACTGGTTTGATCATTTTAACCTGAAATGGTGAGTAACAGAGTAGCTTTGGAGCGCTCAGTAATACAGAACTACCAAGTGATGCTGAAGAATATGCAGATAAATGGAAAACCATAACATTTACTTGTTGATTCAATATCTACAAGTTTTCGGAATGAGCTACAGTTCCACTGGTATTTCAGGTAGTAAAAGACATGAAGCTTTCCAATCAGAGTAGACGTTCGGAGGACTAGGTTCAGAAGATCAAAACAATGTGTCTAGTGTGTTCTCACAAAACTAGTGAAAATGTACATTTCTTTTTAAAACAGTAACAGTTTAAAATGTATTTTCAAAAACATAGTAAAACCCTCCAACCAAATGTCATATGCAGTTCCCCAAAACTACATAACCTAATGGAGCACCTTGGGGCCTGAGAGCCTACCCAAGAAAGTTCTCGGGGCCTCAGAGCTTACCCAAGGGTTGCCTTAGGTCCATAAGGGATTATCAGTCATACCAGAGTCCCAAAGTACCCCGTATAAAAATAATTTCAGTCAGTGATCATATATATAAGAAATCAAAGCATAGATCAGAGATCATAACAGAAATAAGAGAAACATCCGTGTGATCAGGGAACACACTAGAAGTTCCATATATTTTTCCGATGTGATTGGTATTTATCAGATAGGGAGTTATGAAACTTCTGTAAACTGAAAATTCAGAAATGAGATAACCATAATAGGGTTTGATAACTGGCGGATTCATTAGTTATTCAGAACGTGATTTATCAGGATCCTAAAGTATACATATATTTTTCGGAGGCACTATAAATCAAACATGTATTCACAATCTTTTGCATCAGAGTTACTCATGTTTTCATATATGATAAGAGTAATTCCATTATTCAGGAAATCAGAGGCATTTTGGGCATTAAGTCCTTAGAGAATTCTTAGTGATTTGAGCTAATAAGAGAGAAATGAAGATTCATGGCATTTACTATTTGTGACGATTTATCGGAATATCGAGTTAACTCGAACTATACAAATCCCAACAATGATGCCTGCCAACCGGTCAAAATGTTGCACTTCAAGGGTATTTGCACTTTAATACTGACAAATTTTGTCGAACTGATCATCATCAGAACCATCGTTGAACGGAGCTTGAGGAACTTACTTATTCCGATGTCAATTTCTTTATTTAAAAATTGCAATAGTCTCCAAGATGACCAACGTACTTAAATTGTACTCCACAACCATTAGGGACGATACAATACTCAGGTTTTCTCGGTGATTCCAGAATTTTTCCAATAACATTCACTTATTTCTAGGTCATGAGGGTATTTAGGTCATTTAGTAGTTAAATCTATCCCGACCACTTCGTAGTTTCCAGAGTAATTTGGACATTTTCGAAATTCGGATACATACGGTACTTCCATTTAGATTAACTTGGTCATATAATATAGTCTTTTTGGTATTCGAGGTTGATTTATTCATTTCAAGACTAAGGGAATATAGTTATTCTAGAGCTTGGATGTGCTTCGAATCATATTACACTTTAGGGGCAATCCAAATAAATGATGAATTTAATCGATGATTCCAATATTCAAGTGGATCATAATATAAGTTTTCAGGTCGTCTCCCTTATCATAGTCATCCATAGTCCTTGTTTACACTTTAAGAGTATTATCGTCATTTCATTAATTCTATCAGTGGCATTACTTCTGATAACTTAAGCTTGAAAGTATTCTAGTTCCTTTAGAATTCAGAGTACTTTGTTCATTTGATCACTGGAGGTTATTTTCACCACTAGGGGAAGTCTTGGTCCTTTTACAGTATAAGGGCATTTTCGTAATTTTACCATATAATACTATTTTTGGTAATTTCTTATCCAAATATTTCCAACATTTAACCTTTAACGAGATTAATCAAAATTTACATGTTCTGAGATTGATTGATTTACTGATTAAATCATTGAACTGAGATTTGTTTCCGATCAGTCTACTAATTTCTTTTTCGAGCCGCTAGAGTCTTATTCAATGTTCCGTTTTTATTCCAATTTCCGTTTGAGTCCAATGATAGTTAACTACATATAATGGACCAATCATTTCATTCATGCATTTATCATTTATCAGTTAGCTCCGAAAAGCATATAAAAGGTAGTAGAGTATTATCTCAGTTTTTGTGTCATATCGATCGCCCATTTAAACTCCATTCGAACTCCCTCGAACTTTAATTCAATGTCCAATAATTCCTCGGAAATATCAAATAATTTTACGTTAGAAACTGAACTTAATTAAGAAACCAACTTGAATACAAAGATAAAACACTGAAAAACAGTTTACTGGGTGCGAATTTGAAAAAACGGACTTCAGATTCAGACTCAGGACGTCGAAAAAAAAAATAAGACTTTTCGAAAAAAAAATTGACTTTTTCAGTCAAAGTCAACAGTCACAGTCAACAAGTCAAAGTTAACAGGTTGACTTGGACGAGTTGACTTAGACGGGTTGACTTGGATGAGTTGACTCGGACTGAATTGACTCGATCAGGTCAAACAAACCCGGTTCGGACCAGGTTGAGCCGATCCATACCGGTTGGACCGATTCTATAATGTTTCCAGGGCAGGCAGAACAAGTCCACATACACGCGGTGGCACGTGGTGACGGCGACGGTGTCGAGGTGGTCGGTCGATTACTCGCTATTTAAGCACTCATCACAATTCAACCAAAACAGATTAAAAACCCAACCTAAACACGGTGAATCGAACGGAATAGGGTGGTCAGAGAACTTACCGCGACGGATGGCGAACGGGCAATGGTAAGGCGACAAACCCGGTCAGGTTTTGATCGGAACTCGCAGGGGAACACATTGGTGACGGCAGTGAGGCGAGCTGACAACCAAGGTGGCTGGAATTTGTGTAAAATCCGACGGCAGTGAGGGGTTCTCGGTGAGGATTCAAGCGTCGATTCACGTCGATCGACGTCGAATCACGCTTCGGTGATGCCTAAGCCTTGGTCGCCGGTCAACGACGGATCGAACGGGGATAGTTGGGGGTCGAACGGTGGTCGGACAGCGAGGGTTTGGGAGGCCGATGAGGCTTTGATTGGGGAGGGTTTTAGGGATTTAAATTTCCGAAATTGGGACATTTTATTTTTATTTTTCTCTGTCCAAAAAACAAAAGGTAAATTTAGGATTATATCCCTGAATTTCTTGCACTTTCTAAAACAACTTATAATTTCAAAAACCTATAATTTGACCCCCTAAAGTGGGGTGTGACAACCATTTTTTCTTTACAGATTTTGTTAGCAATATCCGAGGTGACCAAAGAGGCAAAGAGATGTGTTTAAAAAGTAATGAACTTTCAAGCTTGAACACCATGGATTTTGATAAGTTTCTCTCGCTCAGACTGGAACGTCGAAAAGGGATGAAAAGCTTGAGGTTGGAGATGAAAAAAGATGGGGACTTTTCAGATGGTTCATGAGGCCTAATGGAACCAACCCATTGTTTGATGTTGTCTTGACTGCCATGGATGATATGGTTGATATGTATTTATCTATTTTCTTTCAAGGCTCATATTTCAGAGACAATTATCTACGAATTCAGGGTTTTTTTTTTCATTCTGAACATTGAGATTGTGTTTGATTCCCCCATTTGTTCATTTATATAATTCGAATTCAAAATGTTTTACATTGAACCAGATTGCTGGCTTGAAATATACACAAGCAGCGACAGACAATTCAAACAGAGAAAACCTCGAACAGCCAGGTTGCAAATCAGCTTCTGAAAATGCCTGTTTCTGCTGTTAACTTGGAGACTGGTTTATATAAACCAGTGGAAAATTCACACACATATGAAGCACTCACCAGTCTTAATACCATCTGTATTGATTTCATACAATCAAATTATAAACGCTGAATCCCGAATCCCAAATCTGCTGAATATGAACTCTTAAATGCCGAACTTATGTAATATTTCACACTTCTGTTATTCTTAAACAACAATATCAATAACAGTTCATATCTTCACCGAAAAGAGAAATTATTATAGTCTCTCTACAAAGCAGGCTCATAAAATGTCGGATTCAAAAGAACAGTAACAAAAACTCAACTTCAAGAAAGTACAAATTATGTTCATCCATTAACTATTTATATAATAACCATTCTAGAGCAGTGCTTATGTGAAGAAAAACACATTACTTGAGCATTCCCTGCTTCTGCATCAATTCTCTTTTAGCTGACCACAGCCCTCTATCACAACGTGAGAAGTTCTCCCACTATCCGAACCTACTTTTTCCATTTCCTTCACAACGCTATAACCGTCCACTACTTTACCAAAGACATGTTTTCCGTCGAGCCACGGGGTATGCTCAGCGCATAGAAAGAATTGTGAACCATTGGTGTTTGCTGCAGCATTTGCCATTGACAAACAACCAGGTCCTGTGTGTTTGAGCTTGAAGTTCTCATCTGCAAATTTCAGACCATAGATCGACTCTCCTCCCGTGTCATTCCCCTTTGTGAAATCTCCACCTTGACACATGAAGGACGGGATGATTCGGTGAAATGCCGAGGCCTTTATAGTGCAACAGCTTCCCAGACATTCCAACACCTTTCTCCCCAGTACAGAGGGCCCGGAAATTTTCAGCAGTTTTTGGCACGACATCAGCAAATAGCTCCATTACAATCCGTCCCCCTTTTGATTTTCCAATCAAAATATCAAAGAAAACTTTGGGATTTAACTTCGACATTTTGTTAACCTAGTTAACACACCTGTGGACAAGAATCAAAATGTTGTCTCTTCAAATTCAAACTTTTTATACAAACAAAACAATTGGCATGCATCACACTTTAAAAGATACGAGTTTTCACCATGCAATCCTCAATCGAACAAATATGATTTTACTACTAACAAGGGAAACAAGAAACTTGAATCTCTGCATCTGCAATAACATATTGACAAAGGGGAACTCAAACTCATTGGTCAATATAATAACTGAATATTAGCAAATGGGTATTAATAAAATGTAATCATCAACCATTTAAACCTCAAGATAAATAATGGGTATTTATCAAAAGGATAACTTTTTGAAGAGGATGATACTCATGATATTGCACAACCATCTTTCAATTAAAAATCACCTGCAAGCCTTCGATGTGTGCTAATATAAACATAACAATTAAAGCAAAAAAGCTAAGGAAATGATGAAGAAGTGGTACAGCTTGGGGAGAGATGACGAGAGTTGGAGCTCGGAGTTGCTGGAGAATGGAGATAGAGCTTTCGGGTTTTAGGTGAACTTTATAAAGGAAGTGGGAAGATTTTTAGGGGTTTGAGAAATTGGGGTTTTAGGGTTCACAGATTGGGCTCTACTCTCCTTAACAGCCTACTTGTGTTTTACAAATTGGGTTCTCACTTATCTTCTTTATTTGGTTCTTAAATACAATCTTCATATTTTTTTAATATTATAAATTATTAGTCATAATATATATATATAGTAGACTTAATTTATCATTTTGTCCTTATGATTTTTCATATCAATTTATTCTCTTAAGTTATTTAGTTGCATTAATATAATTCTCGAAATTCGTTAACCGTTTTGACTAATAGTATCACAACTCTTCAATGTTTATGGATTAAGGGATTACGTTATAATATTTACTAAACACAACGAAAAAAATGTTTTTTGAGATTTTATTATTTACTTTAATGAGATTAAGAGATTAAATTAAATTTTTGAGAATTTTTATAACAAATTATTTAATAAATATTTTATTATTTATTTATTTTTAATAAATATCATGTCATCATCAAGTCATGTCAATAATATTGATTGACTTGAAAATTGTTGACATCGATAAACGTAGAAGACCAATAATTCCGTTAGTCAAAGAGGATTGTGAGAACTAAGATGATGTCTCTAAATAACTTCAAAGATTAAATTGATGCGAAAAAATTCATATGAACAAAAATAATAAATTTAATCTACTGCAACGGTGAAACAGCTCTCGGTGAATCGATTAACATTCTGCCTGCGAGAAAGAAGTGCAGCCACTGCATGTGCACAGGGCAAGCCATTCAATTGCCAGCCACGGCAAAGGCAGCAGCGGTTGCGAATGTCCACTATATTTGTTCCTTCGTGAGATATAACTTCGAATTCAGCTTCATTAGCGCGAAGCACTTGATATGTACGTCCAAATTCAATGGCCTCTGCAACTCATATTTCATCAGAAGGAACGAGTATTGATGTCCACTGCATGCTTGTTTCTCGCCGTACATTGAACCAAGTCATAAGCTGTCTCCTAATGCTTTCCATCATCTGAATTGTTGGAAGACCTGAAGCTTCTAAAAGCCAAGAATTCAGTGATTCAACTGTGTTTGCTGTTAGATGCCCAAACCGTGTTCCTTCTAAATAAGCTGTTGCCCACAACCGAGGTGGGATTCGTAGGATTCAGAATGCAGCAACTTGCGATATCTCTTCAATCTCAAGAATCTTTGCTTCAAATTCAATTACGGTCAGGGCATGAGCAGCTTCCCATAGAAGGTTGACAAGCATAGTATTATTAAACTCCTTTCGGAAACTTTCACTCAAATGACGCATGCAAAATCCATGAAAAGCAGTAGGAAAATTTGCTTCAACACCATTCACAATGCCCTTCTGTCTATCGGAGAAGATTGTAAGCCTTGGCATGTTTTCCGTATTAATTTCAAGCAGATTATGGAGTTCTGAGAGAAACCACATCCAGTTGTCATCACTTTCCTCATCAACGACACCAAATGCCAGAGGAAACAAAGCACCGTCACCATCAAAACCAGTAGCAAGAAGCAAAGGTCCAAGATATTTACTTTTCAGAAATGTTCTATCTAGCCCAAGGAGTGGCCGGCAAGCATTCAAAAAGCCATAAATAGAAGCCTGAAACGATATGAAGAGACGCTGGAAACAGCTATCTGTTGGGTTTCCATAAACAGATGCAATACTCCCCGGATTTGTCCGCTTAATCTGTTCACAATACTGAGGGAGTAATCGATACCCTTCCTCAAAAGATCCACGCATAGCAGCCATGATACACTCCTTGCCTTGCCATGCTTGCTTGTAAGATAAGGTTATTCCATGAACCCTATGAATGTCTTCCAATATCTCTTTTGGCTTCTAGTTATGATTCTCCCTTAATCGCTGCTCCACAGAGTGTGCCACCCACTGCACAGAGGCTTGTTGATGGCCAAGATGATAGAGGCCTCCACATGTATGGGTCTCGTGGATGGTTCTGATTGTGAATGTTGGAACACCAGGGAGCTTTGCTGCATGTACACGCCACGGACATCCCTCACTTGCACATTTGGCTGTGAAACGAGTCTTGTCAGATTTAATAGTCTGCATTTCAAAGTGAAGAGCAATGGCTGTATCCCTCAATGCCCTGCGGCACAGCTTTTGACATCAGGGGACTCTTGCCCAACTGCCAATTTATAACTCGGATTTGAATTCCGAACCTGAAGGACAGGAGGGAGACTGACTAAACCCTGGGATTGCTGCAAATCTCGGGCAGGATCAATTCCCATCTCTTGGTTAACAACCACAGCCAGTTCTAGATTATCATCAAGCTCTTGGCTTTCAGAAACAACCAATTCATTGTTCTCCGATAAAGCCAACCCATGGTCATCATGGTCAGGTTTTTGATCAGTAGTTAAATTGTTACCATGCCTGTTGAAGATACTAATTTTTTTACCCATTTTATTTATTTATTTATTATTATTATTATAATTATTATTATTATATATATTATTATATATATTATTATTATTATTAAAAAATAATTACAGGCCCAATGAAAACTGGACTGGCCCAGTTACAAACAACCAGAACCGGCCCAGACCAAAATAAAACCCTAAATATTTAGGGTTTCAACTAAGGTTTCTAAACCCTATCACTGTTGCCACCGCCGCCTCCTCCAAGAACTCCCAACAGCCGCCTCTGCCGACACTTCCCAAGCCAGATGGTCCAACCAGTTGCTGCCGACGCCTTACTGCCACGCCGCCTCCTCAAGGAACACTCCAGAACGCCAGATGGCAACCAACAGCCTTCCCTACAGTGAGTCACCAGCCTAGCTTTGGTGACTCACTGAGGTTTCCCTCTCAGGACCGATCCAAACAGAACTCTGTGGTGGCTATAAAAGCCACCCCACCTGCAAGAAAGAAGAAGGGGACAGAAAGCAGACACAGAGCAAGAACAACCGAAAACAACAAAAGGAACGAAGGGGAACGACGGCAACACACAAAGAGAAAGAACCCACTACAAGCAGTGAACCAAATCAGAAAACAAAGAAAGAAGAAAGAAACTCACCGGAGCCTTCACACGTCACCGAAAACCTTCGAAAATCGAAGGTATCTTCTTAGATCTACTCTGATCGGGGGCTATTTAAAAAAAGGGTTACCAGAATCATCTTTAAGACGGCCCGATCTATGTTTTAGGAAATTTTGGAAATTCCGACCACCATTTACGGTGGCCGGCGGCGGAGGTGTATGGTGGCAGACGACTGTCGGATTCCCTCCGGCAGGGGAAGATCGAGAGAAGCCAGAGATAACTCTTGCTCTCTCTCTGTTTGAGAGAGAAAAGATACGGGCCAGCCGGATTCGGGTATTAATACCCTCTCCCAAACGACGCTGTTTTGGGGGAGGGTATTTCTGTAATTTCATAAAGGATAAACCCCGTCCGCAGTGCTCCAAATTTGTATACCTTGTAATTTAGTCACTGAAAGCAATTTTTGATTACTTTAATTTAGTCTTCTAATTTTATTTTATTTTAATTTAGTCCTTATCAGCATATATATATATATATATTTAGGTAAATATCAAATTTAGTCCCTCATAGTTTATTAATTATTATTTTAATCTCGTATTATGAATTATGGTTAAATTACACTTTTAATGCCCATCTTTTATATATTTCGAATTAATACTCTAGTTTTATAATTTTATATTTTAATCATTCAAATTTCATTTTTGATTATTTTTTTTAATATTTTATATTTTAATAATATATTTTTAATTATTGTTTGCAATATTATTTTATTATTATTCTTATTATTTATATAAATAAATATATATATATATATAATAAATATATTTGTTTATTCGTTAAAATCTTATATTTCATAAATTAAAATAATCATATTTTAATATATATTTATTTATTTTTCAATATTAAGAAATGGCAGTCTTAAAACAATTGGATGTCCATTTTCTGATATTTTTAAATAAATAAATATCCTATTTTTTAAAATCATATATTAATTGTTTTAATTATTTATTTATTTTTTAATATCGAAGAAAAGAGCTGTCTTAAGGAACCTAAAAGTCATTTTTTGATATTTCTAAATAAATAAATATTTTAATTAATATTTTCCATAATTATAATTTTGAAATAATAGGATTATAAATTAAATATATTTTGAATTTTTAAATTTTTAATAATAAAGACAAATTATAATTAAAAAGTACCAATTTTGGGCGTTGTAGGGGTACTAATCCTTCCCTAAACGTAACCGACCACGAATCCCTTTTTATTATTAAAAAGAACGAATTTTTGGTTAAAACGCAGATCAGTTTATCTTTTAATCGATGTTTTGTTAAAAAC
This sequence comes from Hibiscus syriacus, assembly GCF_006381635.1. Lineage (NCBI taxonomy): Eukaryota > Viridiplantae > Streptophyta > Magnoliopsida > Malvales > Malvaceae > Hibiscus > Hibiscus syriacus. The sequence continues at coordinate 451,523 of NW_024063392.1, read as the reverse complement.
TCTTTTAAATGATGATTTTTAGGTATTCGACCTACCTGATCCAAAAGGCCGATGGCGACTCCCAAATTATTTTAAAAAACCATTTATTCACACCACTTTTCCCGCCAAGTAAGTACAAAATTCATGCCCGGGCGAAAACCGGTTACGACACCTGTAACCATGATCAACATCCCCTTCTTGATCATGGTTGTGCCCTAAATCCAATTCATGGTCATGAGTGTGCCCTAAACCTAGTTCATGATCATGAGCCTGTCCCAAGCCTAAATGATGATCAAGGCCAGTTCCTAAATCCAAATCATGGTTCTGGGTAAGACCCAAATTATTATTATGACCTAATACCAATGTCTGATTCTGCCCCAATGCTAAACTGTGACTTTGTCCGAATATCAGATCATTGTTTGCCATTGAATAAAACAACCACAGTTTAGGAACCACCAACTAAATCAGACCCAAAAAACAACCCAAATTTACAAACTGATAACACATACCTGCCAAATGAAATACTGAAACACAATGATAATTAAAAAGAATGACTATATGAATGGGAAATCGTGACAAATAGGCTAAACACTGACAAGTGATTAAAAAACAGTGAGAAATATATGAAGAAATGCATCCAACCTATTTTGCAATATTTCAAATGTAGACCAAAAGGTCAGTTTTGTTTTATCAACATTATCATCTTAATAATCAAAGAAGTATACCAATCATGAAAAGAAAATATGCACATCGCATACTGGAATGATCCACTCTCAGCAGCTAAACCTTTCACTTGAAAGGTAAGAAGTGAAACCAGACTGGCGACATCCATGTTGCCCAAGTAAAAATTTAGTTTCGAGTTTCAACAACAACTACTACATTAACCAACATAGGAAACAAATCAATATATATGATGAACCACAAGAAAATCCAAATGTTAAGGAAAAGGACATAATAAACACATAAACTTAACACCAATTAGAATTCTTCAATTTTCCAATCCAAAGCAACTAAGCTTTATGCCATGTATTTCTTAACCAAAGTGTTCAACACCTTGCATATCCACACAAATAGCTAACATTTCACTTTTCAAAAATAAGTTTCCATTTCATACATTCTTCATGAATTAGGGGGAGAAAACCAGCAAAAGAGAACATCTTTAAGCAGCTACTACTAGAACACTTAACAAAGATATAAATTTATCACCCCGAGACTAAATTAACTGAATAAACTAACAAATTTAACAAAAAAATAGAAAATGTTAATCAATCAAACAACATAAAAACCACACACAAAAAAAAAGGAATTCCCAAAGAGAGGGTAAAAGGGGAGGGGATAGCTTTAAGCAGCTTGATTGAAAGTCCTTAAAGTTAATAACTTTAAATCACTTCATCCAAACTAAAATTAAAGGGGTGGAATCCACTAAAATAGCAAAAATAAAGAACACCCATCAATTAAAAAATTAAAAAAAGGAAAATCCTCAAAAACGAAGGTCAAAATACCTGAAACTTGAAACCCTAGCTGAAAACTCAAATGAACCCCGAAAAATACACTAACAGTAATCTTCAATAAGCCTAAAAACGAGGTGGGTATTGCACAAGACAGAAGAAAAAAAGTCGAAGCGAGCAAAGGCCCTAGGATGGAGGAAGAAGCAAAGGTTTTAGGTGGGGAACAATATTGGGAATGCAGTTGAGCAAGGAAATGAAGAAGATGGAAGTTTTAAACGTTGAGATTGGTTTGTTTTGGCGGGTAATAATTGTTAAAAGGGCAAGAAAGGGGGTTTCAATTTAATTTTCCGGGAGAAAATCGGGAATTAAGAAAAGAAGAAAAATGGTGAGGTGAGGGGAGGGAAGGGCAAAGGGGAGATTGGGAAATTACAGGGGCACAAGAGTGATTGTCGATGCCTGGGATTGACTTTTGGGTTTGTTTAAACGGTGATTGAGGGTATTTTCGTCAAAATGTCTTCATCTTTGGTTCGTTCCCTTTTCCTTTCGTTTGGGTTTTTTTGGAATTAACTTATTTCAACAACAAAAAATCAGATGTCAATAACTGACATATATAATTTTTTAGTAAATAATTGAAAATTACTTTATTAGAAAATAAAATATTTTAATAATTCTTTTTAATATATTTGATAATAATACATCATTGATAAAAAAAATAATACAATCTACCATTAATTTATTTACTTTTAACTTAACATCATAACCTCCATTAAATACAAAAGAAAATCATAATAACTCAAATTAGTTTTAAATATTATTAAAATTATTTTCATTATTTTTCAGATATTTTATTTTCAGAACTAATATTTATAAAACAATATATTTATTCTTAATACTTATTTTCAATAAATAACAAAGAAGTATAATTTAGATTCTATACTTATTGAATCCAAAATTAAAAATTTAAACATTTATTTTTTTCCTTTAATCAAATAATTTAAGGAAATGAAAATAAAACACAAATATAAGAGAAAAGTAGTAAATTACTAAACTTTACATTCTTTTTAAATCTTGAAGAAGGGAAAAAGAATAATACTTGATAGAGTTACATAACGAAGAAAATGCTCTTTCGAGGAAAATCAAAAGAAAAATGCTCTCTAAATATTTCTTAAATTCCATGAATATTTCGTTTCATTATCAACTCTTTAATTTTTACTAATTTCATAATCCAACCACTAATTATAAAATTTTTTTAGAATTCGTATCAACTTTCCTATTTAATCCATTACGACTCTTCATCATTATGATCTTTTAGGCTGCTGCCAACTCCGAGAAACAACGTTAAGGAAATCAGGCAAGTTTTCTGAGCACGTCAAAACATACCAACTTAGGGCAATGATCAGACAAAGCAGGGGCCAAGAAACTAACCCGAGCCCGAGGAAAAAGATCCAACCACGAGGACAACACCATTACTCTAACAAGCTTCCTAGCCAAGAAAGACCCCTTCTGATGATTAGACCAAGCAAAAAATGGACCATCATACGCATGATCAAATAGACCAATAGCATCCATACACGAATTAAAAACCTCTATATCTCTCCAGATGGGAGCTCCAACTGATTCAGAACTCTCATTCTGACTAGCTATAATATTGAAGTCACCCACCATAATCCAAGGCCAATCCCCAAAACCACCCTATCAGCCCTAAAATGCTCCCAAAGAGGAAGTCTATCACAACCTAAATTATAACCATAAATAGCATGAAGAAAGAACACAGCAAACCCCAAACGAACCAAAAAAGTAATACTTTGATTAGTCCTCCAAATGTCAGAAATGCCAATATCTGACTTGCAAAGAAACCAAACTCTTCCATTATCAGCAAACACATAATTGTAAAAATAAAAATCGCATTTATAACATCATAGCACTATAATTCATAATTCATAATCGTAGGATGAATTGAATGGAAAGGAATGAAGGAAAAAAAGGGAAAAAGAAGTTGAGCTAAGAAGAAAAAGAAAAAAGGGAAAAAGAAGTTGAGCTAAGAAGAAAGAGAAAAAAGGGAAAAAGAAGTTGAGCTAAGAAGAAAGAGAAAAAAGGGTAAAAGAAGTGGACCTAACAAAATAAAGAAAAAGGAAAAGTTGAAAATAATAATATATATATATACATATTTGAATTATAACTTTCAATTAAAATAATATTGATAATCAAGATCAATTATATCAAGTATTGAATTGTATAATTCATTTAGTTTCAACGTTATTAATAATTATTATTGATTAGTGTTTAAATTATACATTATTTTATGATTGATTACACCTTGATTAGATTATTTTAGTTGCTAACTTGGGCATTTTCATTCATTTTCGATGCAGGATCGTACAAATTTTGATTTTTCTGGATTCATGGTCGGATTAGTGGGAACAACTTGTTACACGACACACTCGACATGGCATCTAGTCAGCGGCTGATGTCACAACTGATGTGGGGATGATGTGTCAGGTGACGAGGCACCCAATCAACATCTTCTAGAAGGCCTAGTCAGCAGCTCTAGAAGATCTAGTCAGCAGATTGCGTGGAGAAGAAGACTTAGCTGTATTTTTCAAATTCAAATTAGGATTTATTTTATTTTTTAGGAATTATTTTTTTAATTTTAAATGTAATTTCTTAGGGTTTTAGGAGGCTATAAATACCATATTGGGGTAAGCCTAAAGACATAGTAGATCGCTTGAGTTCTCTTTGTTCTTTATATTTTTTTTTACTTTTCTTTTTCAAGTTTACTTTATTTTCTTTTAAAATGCTAAGTATGGTTTCTACCATGTTTAGCTAAGTTTTCCATATCCAAAAGCTAAAGCGATGACTCGATTCTGAATAGTGAGAATCAAAAAGCACCTCATACCCTCTTGGGTGAAATTCTCAATTTTCTATAAACTAGATTGACGGATAGTCTTTTTTAAATCAAAACGCATTCACTTCAAAAATAGATTTTAGCTTGGATGAAGTTATGGTTTACCTTTGGATTAGAATTGATTTATCCGAATTCCCTTGAACTCATTTAGCGAATGGTACGCTAAGGGAAATTGGGATCGAGTTCGACTTTCATAGAGAAAGCATAATTCGCCGAGTTTTTTTCCAAGCGCTTTTAAACTATTTAGAGTTAACAATGATAGTCGAAGTTAATCCGAAACAAGGATTGTGATTCCTAAAATAGATTTGGGAAAGTCAATCACCAAAGAGGAAAATAAGCTACAAGGATTGAACCTTGCGGACTAAAATCGACATTTAACTGGAGGAAAAATTATATTCAATGATCGATTGAAATTTTAGGCACACGAAAGTCTGAGGCTAATTTCATCATATTGGTTTTTAATTTTACTTTTTTCAATTCTTTATTTTCTTTTGAATCATTATTTGCTTATTCGATTTTTTAACAAACCCCCTTTTTACTTTACTTGCATTTTTTTCGCCTAGATCAAAGATCAATAATAATCGTTTCAGCATCTTCCTTAGTCCCTGTGGTTCGACCCTTACTCTCTATATACTATTCATTTTTAATGAGATTAAGGATAAATTTATTTGACATTGAAAATGACACGTTGTCAATTATTATAATTGATTATTATAAAGTAAGATTTTTGTAATGTGGGTTGAACTTGAATGATTAAAGACCTATAAGTTATAACCTAACTTTTATCAATTTTACCAAGTCCATTGACGGAGTTACGCTTCGGATTGGGAGGCAGTTTATTAGGAGAAACTGATATAATTCGAAGTTGTTGATGTTTACATCGGTTGATCATAGAAGCAAAATAAAAATATATATTAAAATATTTTAACATATTAAAAATATATAATTTTAAGTAATATAAATTCTAATTTATATTTTAATAGTAAAAATAAAAAGCTCTAACTTATTGTATTAAGTAAAATAAAAAATAAAGATTACATGAGAAAAAGGTAGAAGAACTCATTTTAACTTTTATCTCACATTGTTAGCAAATATAGCTTAAACACCCCACTCTGTCTATATAAACTAACACACTTAGGCTCTTTAACTCATGGAACTAATATGTATTAAATAACATTGTTGGTTTCTAAATTTTTTAAAAGTTTGTTTTTTTAAATAATATTTTATGAAAATTCAAGAAAGCTTGCCTCATAGGACATGCTTCCTAGTTGCCTTGCCACCTCAGTGCAACGTTGTAATACCCCAAAAATTTAGATAATGACAAAAATGCAAATTTTGAAAGTTTGATGGTCAAAGTAAAAAAATTGGGAAAAGTTTAAGGAATTTAGTGGTGATTTTTCCCAAAAAGAATTTTATTTCATAAATGGATTTATGTAGTGACCAAATTATAAATTTGGTAAAGTTTGGTGATCAAAGTATAAACTTTGAAAAGTTTAGAGACTAAAATGTAATTTTGGAAAAATTACAAATAGGTCACGAAAATAAGTACTAAAAATATTATTTTCACATTTTTAAAATGTTGGGAAATAATATTTAATGGTTTAATTTCATGTTCAATTTTGATTGTTTGATTAAAGTGACTGAATTGTAATTTTTGAAAATTTCAATGGCAAAACGGTAAAGTGAAAAACTAATTTGTTCATCTTTGACTATTAAAAGATGATAAGGCTGATATTTATCTTATTTTGATGATGATAAAGATAAGTATCTAGGTTTTATGGTAACTATGAAGTTATATTAAGGGTATATTGGTATTTTTTCAAGTTAATGATTTAAATAATGTTTTAAAGGAAGATAAGCATGATATCAATAAAAACAATATCATGGCAAAGTGTTCTTCTCCAGCATATTCACGTGAGAAAGCTTTCAAGGTAAGAAAAATATTTTATTTTCAATTTTTGAGCTAATTCCTTTGGAATTGGGGTTATGTCGTGAAATAGGAAAGTGATCTACGCAAAAAACACTATCATTTGGTACCAACATTGCTTTCTAATCTTGTTGGATTTCAAAGATCCCAAATATAAGGGTTTGTGTCCATATAAGGGATCGTGAAATTGATGATTAATCTTGATGATTTAGAGGTTGTATATTCGTTTTCAAGCTTGATTTGTGGTTAAAACATGTTCAATCTTTCTAGAGATTTTTATGTAAAATTCGTCCAAATTATAAGTTGGAGAACTTTGTCTTCTGATGAAAGTTGATTAGGTATTTGATTGTATAGATGTTAAAAGGTTGATTTAAAGTTGATTTCATGCTTGAATCGAATTAAAATCGAGCAAAATTATGAAAACGTAGTTTAAAGGATAAAGTATTTGATTATGATTTATCTAAGTGATAAAATGGTGAAGAACCGTTTTATGTAATTGGAAAAGTTGATGTCATTGATAAAATGAATTATTAAGTGTTAAAGATTTGGTAAAAAAATGAGTATCAAGTATATTATGGAATTGTTATGGGATGTGTTTATGTTAGTACAATACTAACATAAGTATTGTTATGAATTTGTGATTTTATACAGATTTTGATTTAAGTGTGATTGAAGCAAATCAAGTATAAAAGAGTTATTGTGGACCGTAGTGAGGCATACATATTGTGGATTATATAAAGTGTCAAGGTGAGTGCAATACATGCATGATATGGTACATAGATGTTTTATACATCGTGTACATAGATGTTTTATACATTGTGTACATAGATGTTTTTATACATAATCTGGAAGACTTGCGATAAGTCGACCTTGTTTTATCAACATGAGATTTGATATGGAAGTTATTTTGGGTATGAACTTCCCTAATGTTTATGTCCATGGATGATTTAATTGAGGACTATATGCCCAAATATGTTATTGAGGTTCAGTGGTATTAATGGCATGCCATAGAGTCTAGCAGCTGCAGAATTAAGTAGTACTATAGTGTCAAATAAGATACATAGTACAAGTTAGGTGGGTAAAACACGACCTCAGCACTACGGTGCATTATTAGGTGAGCAATGCTCGACCTCAGCACTTTTGTGCAATATTTGACTCCTATACCGGGTTCCTCGTAGATTGAGAATTGTGGGCAATAGTAGTGGAATAAAAATGATTTTATTTATATTATGTTTATTTGATTTTGACATGGAAATTCATGCATGAATTGTGTTGCACTGTCTATTGTTTTAATTGCCTCACTAAGTATATACTTAGCGTGTGATGATTTTCACGCGTAGGTAAAAAGCCAGTAGTGGAATAAAGAGTTCAAGTTTATATAAAGCATCGAGGAGTGTATATTAATATCAGTAAGACATCCTAAGATGTAATGGTGAAATTATTAGTGGCATGTAATTATTAATGTTTTATTTGCTTTGTTAAACAAAATTAGAAACAAATGGAAATTTTATGAGTTATATATATATATATATTGCTGAAGTTACTGTAGCAATGAACAATACCCACGTTTTAAGAAAATTTCCAGATTGCTCAAGGGGTACCGATTCCCCTGCTACAGGAACTGATTCCCCTACTGTTCATTGTTCACTATTCATAAAAAAATCTTTTGAATTAAATTTGTTATAAGGAAAACAATTCATATGAAATTATATTTGCATAATATCATTTACCAATTTAATAAAATAAATTTCAAATCACTTTTGAATGGGAAATGGTTTTAAAATTTGAGTGACATCCATAATGATAAGTACAATTATATGTGTTATGGGTGTTACAAAGGTGCTCTCTCAAGATGCGTCTCTTTGACATGTGTGCAAGGCGTGTTTCCTTAAACGTGCCTCAAAAGTGTTAGTTTGGTAAATATTAATGGTGTTAGAATGGTGTTTTATTTTTTATTTTTTAAGTCATATTTAGATAAAATTACCAGAAAAAAAAACAACACATTCTAGCTTAACAGTCTTAGACCGGAGATTTCCTATCACAAAATGGGAAAGATATCACACGAACCTATATGGATATGTAATAGAGGGAAAAAGGAAACGCGTTTTGCCCATATGATTTTGCATGGTTTTGGGACGTGGAAGAAAGATATCACACATGCACAGAGCATATGGGACCCACGCAACACGGTCATGTCCGAAATCACCTTTCTTCTTCTCTACGTTCCAACCTATGTGGTCTTCATCGTAGCATTTTCCCTAACATTTGCTCTACTCAAACCTTTTCCTCCCGGTTTCAAGACCGCACTTCAGTACTACTCAATATGCTTCGGCCAATCGATTTCTTTCATAGCTCCCACCTATCTATCAAGTTTAATTTTAAATATATTTTTGACACTGATTTTTATTTTGACGGTATTCATATTCGTTGAATATCGAGTGTCGAAGCTCAGCATTTCAATCGTGGGATATTGGATATTCCCTCCGATTATATTTACTCTCTTAGTATGGTTGTAGGATACGTAATTCAAGGATGCTTGTTATTCCTTATTGTGAGCACCATATTTTAATCAAAACCCATGCTCATGCTCCACTAAACCCTCACCCATGCTCCTGCTCTACTAAACTCTCACCCAGGGAATCAAATAGCGGAACGCAAACACGATCGCGTCCGTTGTTTCGCGGTCGCGTCACCGTCCGAAATCGATATTGCTGAGTTTAACGATGGGTAACGGATTCACGCCGATAGCGGTCCGTCGCGGCCGTAATTTAACGGTGTAACGGTAGATAGCGCCGATAACGGAACGTTATTGCTGTTTTACAACCGTTACTGAAAAAAATTTAAAAAACTAGAATTTTCACCAAAAACGCAAAGATCAAACAAAGAAAAGAATCACCATCAAGAAAAAAATGTAAAAAAGCTGAAATTCTCACCCAAAAAATTCAGAAAATCTAAAAAAATAGAGAGCATATCATCGGGTAAGACTCACCAGTCACCAATCACTAAGGATTAAACCGAGAAGAGGATAAGCTGAAAAAACAAAGTTGTTTTGGGAGAAATCTTGAGTCTGATGAGATTATTTGCCGATGAAGAATACGGTAGAGTGTATGCTATGTGAAAAACAAAATGTTGAAACTTGAAAGTGAGAAGAAGACTTGGGATTTGAGAGGAGAGAATTATATTATAATATTAAATAACTTCTAGAAATTTATTTTGTTTTTATGTTTGATTTTTAATTAAAAAAACAGTAAGTATATTGGTCGTCCACTCTATTACCCATTTTCCATTTTTTTTATTTTTTAAAATAAATTCTTAAATATTTTAAGGGATATATTAATTTATCATCCCTCTCATCTTTTAGAATTTATAATTTAATCCTTATTTTAGAATGTAAACTTTAGTTTTTATTTAATTTAATCTTAAGTTTGTGTTCTTTAAGTTTATATTTTTATTTTAATTCTATTCAATTTAGTCGTGTTCTATTCAATTTAGTCTTGTTGCTGCTTTAATTATTATACATCATAGTACTATGTTCTTACTTTAATGACTGAACATCTTATTTTTTTAAATAATGTGTTCACAATGTCATCAACTCATCATTAATTATCTTACCCTATCATCGGGTTTTTAAAGTTTTCTATTTAGTTAAACTATATTATATATATGTCATTTTCGTTTAAAAAATATTCTAAACATAATTAAAAATGACTCATTATAATTATAGTGTTTTAGGATAAGTTGTGCGAAATTTAAAAATATTCACGACCGCGACATCCGTAGTGACTGCAATGGCATCCGTTATGTCCGCAACCGCGATAAACGTGACGCGACCGAAAACGCGACCGTGAACGCTATTTAAATCCATGCCCTCACCTATGCTCCCACGTGAAACCCTTTCCAACTTGTGCCCATGCCTTCACCAATTCCAAGCCTGTCCCTCACTCACAAAACACAAGAAAGTGGAAATATTTTTTTATTTGGTTGTAAATGGGTATTTAACTCAAACAAGCAGTATGTAAAAAGGGATTGGATTCGAAAATCCTTACAAAAAATACACTGTAAACTCTATTTCCAAGCAATAACATACTTCAAAGGTTGTATTTACTTACTGTTTTTATTTTAGTTATTCAAATGTCTCTTTATTTTTAGATCTGTTCATTCAATTCCAGTAGTTAGATTTTTTTTGCTAGATTAAAACCCCGTATCATATCATATTTCCTTAAAACTTTTATTATAATATTTTCTAAAAGAAACCCGCATGCATGTTCGAATATGTACATAAAAAACAACCAATTTTTACATATATGTATTTTTATTATTTTCGAACCTAGTTTAAGTACAAACTAATAACAGTAAATAAAAGTGAAAAATAAAAGGTTTAGATCGGAAAGTTACCTGGTTTGAATGGGGATCATCGGAAATTGGGGTAGTCGAACGGTTTAGGGCCATTTTTAGGAGGTTTTGGGTCGTTTTAGAGGCTCTAGGTTCTAAAATAGGCTTCGGGTGGTTAGATCTAGGTTCGAGCTAATTTTGGGGACATTTTGGGGTTTTCGATCGCCACATATGGCGACCGGTGCAGTGGCCGGATCTAGGTAGGGGTGGCTGGCCTATTGCCGGCCGGGGAAGAGGAGAGCATTCTCCAAGTTTTTTTCTTTTTTTTGTGTGTATGAAGAGTTCGTATATATAGGGTATAATAATGGTCTATTTGCAACATAAAACCCTGCAGTTTTAGCATGTTTTCACAAAATGGTCATTGTAGGGAATGATTTTGATATTTCACCAATTTTTGATACATGCTTTATTTTTTTTGGTAAATTAACTATTTTAGTCCTTCTAATTTTAGCGTGTTTTTACATTTTGATCACTGAACCTTTTGTTTTTATTTATTTTAATTTTGGCTCGTAGCTTTATTTTATTTTAATTTAGCCCTTATTAGTCTTAATTTAGCTTTTGAGTTTAAATTTCTTGCAATATGGCCCCTTCTTATTTTTATTTAGTTATTTTCTTTTGATTTCTTACAATTTAGTCCTTATATTTAAAGTTTATCATATTTAGATCCTTAGACTTTTAAATCTTTTAGAACTCGATACTTTAGATTTTGGCCCTTTTAATCCCCAAATTTCGATTAGACTTTTAATATTGACATAATTAAATAGGGTAAATAGAGCCCTCGTTTTAGCTTAGATTTCAAACTAGTCTTTTAATTTAGGGGATAATTCGAGTTGGCCCTCCCGTAAGCGATCGAGGGACCATCTCGGTTATTTGATTCAATAATTAATTAAAATTAAATAGGATTAATACTAGAGCCTACATTTTTTAGATTTGAGCCCCTAGGTTCCTTAATTCTCATAATTTGACACCGTAAGTTAGAAAAAGTCTTAATTTATTTTTAGTATAATTAGGATTAAATAATATTATTCTTGATTGCATTGTTTATAAAACTTAAGACACTGCTCACTTATTAAGGAGTTAATAGTATATCATCCGCGATCGTGCTCAAGGGGTGACTACTAGTAATTCCCTAAATAAGTTGACATCCTTTTCAAAACCACATCATGTTTTCTAAAAATGAGGCAATGTTCGATTATTAGACATAATATCTAATCTCCCACATTTACGCTCGGGGGCGAATGCTATCGGTCTCCAAAAATGAATATCATTTTCAAACTATGCTTCCTTAATGATTTTTATATTAAATAAAAATCAAACTCAAAATTTCCGATTTTAAATATAGGGTAATCAACTAGGTACCAATTTTTGGGCGCTTGTGGGGGTGTTAATTCTTCCCCACGTGTAACTGCCTCCTGAACCTGATTTATGGATTTTTGTAGACCCCAAAACTCGATATTTTATTAAAATAAAATGTTTTATTAAAATCACCCGATTTTTATAGTGTTCCAATCGCACCTTAAATGATTGGTGGTGACTCTTCACATTCAAAACGATTTTCAAAGAGAAAACCCCCGAGTCGGTATCGGTCTTTCCCTGCCCGGGCGAAAAATGGTGTCAACAGCTTGGCGACTCCGCTGGGGACTTTTGTTTTAAGACAAATTGAGAGTCGAGCCAAGAGTTGGTTACCCTATATTTATTATTTTGAAAGTTACGAGTTCAGTCTTGTTTAATTTATTGTTCATTATGTTATTTCAAAAAGAAAAAAAAAGATTTTTTCTCTGATTAATGCTTACACTTCTGTGAAATATTTAGGATTATTGCATATCATAGCTCTAAACCCGAGATCAAACCCGGTTTACCTAAGTAGAGAGAAACGTCACACCTCACGATGAGCATTGGGATTTCTTGTATGGGTCTGACAAAGTATCTCTGGAAAGTATCCTAAGTTGCCTATCCGGATATCGGATCTGAGGTACGCTTTTAGTGGTGTGATCCCCTGAGCCAAATTCGATTCGTAAGTCTGTAATGGGCTAGAATCGGAGGCAACCTTAGTAGATTGAAAAAAATGGCTTGGGAACCTTTGCTAGAACCCATCCTCATATAGAGAATTTAGTAAACCTACCCCGCTAGAGGCATATGGATAACCTAGGAGAACTAGAACGCATGCAGTTAGGATCATTAATTTCCTTTGTATGCTTTATTTTTAGTCTCAACTTTAATTCATATTTAAGATTATAATTCTTTTTTTGACTAATCATTTCAACTAACTTGATTCTTGTTGTCTTGTTTCTACTAACATTGATTTTCTTTTGTATGCTCTTATTGCATTTTTGCATGTATCATTGTCATATCACATCATTTCATAAACGGTATTGATTCCCAAATTACTTAGTTAATATAAAAAGAGCTTAAGGCAGCAATGTCTTCCGATGGGCTGAGAATGCAATCAGTGTTCAGAACTGGTCTGAGTATGGGCAAACGCGGTTCATAGACAACCTTGTCACTACCGAATAACCGGTTTTGCTAGAGAAGGTAATTATTCGAGCCCTGTAGCACGCTCAGAGACTGAGAGAGCAAAGAGATGAGGCTAACCAGGAATTGGTGCAGAGGTGAGCACATATTGAGCAACTCGAAGCACATCTATTTTGTTTGGATGAGACTTTTCAGAATCCTTACAACAACAATAGGTTTCGTCTTCAAAAAGAAAATGAGACATTAAAAAGTAGGATAGCAGAGCTATAAGGAGTAGGATTGATCCACTCATCCGCATGATAGATAACCATGTAGGAAAATGAGGCCTTAAAAGCCAAGATTATTAAGCTAGAAGTTACAATACAGAGATGCCATCAACAAATTCAACAGTTAGAGGAGAGCCGACCATTGACTAATCCAGAACTTGGAATCGCGTTACAACAACATGAAGCAATGGAGAGAGCAGTGAATCAGGCTCGTGGTTTTGCTCGTCAAGTCTACGAATTATCTGAAGAAGCGACAACCTTAAGAGTTTTCATGATCCCAAAATCAGAGGAAGAACGGTGAATCATGGGATTGATGATAGAGCTCGAGAGATTAGCGAATATGGCATGATTCTACGTCTAGTTTCTATGTTGATGTACTCTCTTTTCCTAAGTGCTTAGACGTTGTGTGTTGTTGAGTACTTTTTGTATAAACTAAGTTATTTTGGAATCAATATCGAGTTGCATTTGCATCTCACATTTTTCACTTCAATTTCTGTAATTTTGCATTTGCATATGCATCTTTGCATTTTTGCATTAACATATACACATTGTACATTACACAGTATACATTGCATCTCAACACGCATTAATCACGGATCCAGTGAATAGCTTGTGGAGAGTCCTGTGATAAAAGTTTTAAGGTGAGATGAAGTCACCCCATCCGTACCCAAAAAGGATTGAGAGCTATGAATGTAATGTTAGCCCCATCTGAAGTTTGAGGCACCATCGAGATCTGTGGGGCACAGAGAAGTAAGACCCAGATTTTGTTGGACCCAGGGGTATTGACCTTCAACTCTTAATGAGACATTCTGGGGCCAATTACCAAGAAATTCATTCATCCACCGTGAAACCTTGTTACACTGGCCTTGTCCTGTTTGAATGTGTTTTTGTTCTTTCATCAGTAGATATTTTGTTAATTGGGCTTATGTCGTTTTCTAAGGTTATGAGCAATAAATCAAGTTTTAATCTTGTAATTCTTTGAATATCAAATGAATTAAAGGTTCTTTTACTACTTCGTTAATTATAGATATTTTGACAAAGGGCAAGATTAGACCTTTCATACCCCTTCCCAGACAGAAATAACATTTACATTACATTACCTTTTTTAGAATAATGACTTTAAAGTCACATTTCCCTTCTTATACACGGAACCAACATTCATTTCTCAATCTCAATAAATCCTGGGGAAATTACGAGGACCTTTCCTGCAAGAAATACAAGATGGAGTATTGTGAATCAAGTTGTTGCGAGAGAATTTGAATAATTAGGGGAAAATAGAAGAAGAAGAAGAAGAAATAAATTAAATCATTGAAATAATTCTATTATCCATTAATTACATTGTTTTCATGTAAATACGATTAATCCTGAATACTCGTCCCCCTGGGGATACCTCTTTTACAAAGACTTTTGTGTATGAGATGATGAACGGCTTTGTTTTATTTATCCTTTTATATGTATATATATCCCTTGTTGTCCCCTTTTGAGCCTATAATATTTTTTCTTCTGATTCAAACCTAACCAAGGATCAATCTCCACACTGGGGGGCAAAGGTGAAGGACATCTGCTCGTATGAGTGAAGATCATCAATCCATATTTCATTACAGATGCAAGTTATGATGAAATAAAGTGAGGAATACCAAGATACCATAAGGTAGACCAAATACAAAGTGCTCGAAGATCAAATCAAGTTGATAACACAGAGAAAAGAAGAAAAGAAAAAATAGAAATAAAAAATAAAAAATAGAGAGAAAAAGAGAGAGAAATGAAATGAATGAAAGAAAGAAGAAAGAAAACCGATCAATCACTCCAAGACAGGCGGTTCAAAAATATAGAACCAATTAACAAGAATATCAGAGAACACCAAAGAAAATTAAAAAAGAGAATAAGAGACACGTGAGAAGATTTAAGTCGAGCAAGACAAGATTGAAGACAACATGACGAATTGATCCTTGGTTCAATAACCCTTAAACACTTATTTGGGCATGTTTATCCATTTCTTTCATAACCGTGAGCCCTAGCCTACATTACGTGCCTGAAAAGTCCCTTATAATCATACATGGATTTCTAAGTGGAGAGAATATATTCAGATTTCATTCCGCCCCTCAGGGTTAATTTTATTTGCAAATAGTTTTCTAAAATCTTTAATGCATGATAAGGAAACAATAAATGGAGGGTTCAGGACGTAAAATTTTAGATAGAGTCTTGAAACCATAGGAGGATTCGAGTTGAAAACCTGAAAAGGTGGCTCGAACACAAAAATTGTCAACCACTGCTCAAAGGATTATCTTATATATTTTGATAAAGCACTGCACAGTCTAAAGATGCTCACGAGGGATGAGAACAAATAAATATTTCCAGAAGAGAAGCATGACAGTTGCTTCATCAGATCAATAAATGCCAGAATCAAGGACGCAAAAAGTCAACCTGAAATACATTACCTCCCAGATTAACCCGAAACACATGACCTTCCCAAGTCAGCCTGAGCCTTTTATCATCATTAATCTTTACACTTTTCAAATGTATATAATTTTTGAAGGATTAAAAGGAAATATGGTTTATTTGATATTCAATGAACTCTTGTTTTACAATTTGTTTTGATTGTGAGCCAGAAGAAAATGAAAACATTTTTTTAATTTTATTCAATATTTTTTAACATTTCCAAAATAAAAGAAAAGAGAAACATTTTCAAACAGGACAATCTCAAGTGAAAAAGGTCATTGAAGCTGATAAGGTTCATTCTGCCTCTAGCGAAGAAAAGAGCAAATGATGCCAGAACAATGAAGCACTTCTTGAAAAAGATAGTCTGAGAGATCATAAGAACTAGATGACGAAACTTCTAGCGCTTCATGGTGATATTGTAAGAATCAGACGATCGCCTTAGTTGAAGGTGACACATATCCTAGCGCATAGCAAAGATGAAAGTCAATCA
Source organism: Hibiscus syriacus (assembly GCF_006381635.1). Taxonomy (NCBI): domain Eukaryota; kingdom Viridiplantae; phylum Streptophyta; class Magnoliopsida; order Malvales; family Malvaceae; genus Hibiscus; species Hibiscus syriacus. The sequence continues at coordinate 435,205 of NW_024063392.1, read as the reverse complement.
TATTAGGGGAATTGATCATTTCTTAAGTGTTCATCTGATGGTGGCATTATGAAGAGAATTCCTCAAGCTATTCGTTAACATTAATGGTTAGTGATACAAGAGCAAAACCCTTTAAGATGAAGATTTTGGCACAAAGAGAGCCATGAGAACCCACATTGGGGCATTACCTAAACAATATGTATTTAAATCACAAGATACAAACCAAACAGACATGATGAATGACCCCCGTCGCTTGGAGTGCCAAGATCGAAAGATGAATGCAAGTAGATCTTACCCAGAGAAATAAACCATTCACGCTGCAGTTAGCCAAGGACTCTTAAGAAACAATTCTTATGTGAAAACATAGTTAAAGACGTGAAAGGTGTCCGAACATCTATATGATCACAACAAGAATTCAAATGAGGAAGCACTTCTTCTATAATCATGTTGAAGAAGCAAGACAAAAGATAGAAGATGAGAGGGACATAATTGTTCCAGAGGATTAGTTTGACCATGTTGATGTTAGGTGTAAACTTCATACAATAGTGAAGGAAGACCGAGATCTCCATTTTGAAGCCAAAAGATGATTACTGATAGATATTTCTGTACATAAGAAAGTCATGCATTACATGTTGCATTCATATTTCATGCATCAAAGCATATTTTTTACAGATTTTCCAAGAAAAGAAGAGAAGAAAAAGACAGAATTCAAGCCTTAAATGAATGGATTATATTTTGATTGGCATAACCTCAAGAATTGAGGAGCCCAATCCAAGAAGAATTATTACTTTGATGTGGAGCATGTTACCCAAACAACATGATATTTTTAAATTAGATTTTAGAAACTAAGCCTTCGGGGGTTTCTTGATTTGTAAGTCCTTCGGGCCATCCATAAAACCTTCAGTGCAGGATGTTTTCAAATGAGATTTTAGAAACTAAGCCTTCGTGGGTTTCTTGATTTGTAAGTCCTTCGGGTCATCCATAAGACCTTCAGTGCAGGATGTTTTCAAATGAGATTTTAGAAACTAAGCCTTCGGGGGTTTTCTTGATTTGTAAGTCTTTCGGGCCATCCATAAGACCTTCAGTGCAGGATGTTTTCAAATGAGTTTTTTAGAAACTAAGCCTGATTTTTAGGGATTTCTTGATGATTATGCAAAAAAAATGAATTTCATTTCACTTGAGACAATTTTTACTCAAAACAAGTTTTGTGTCTTTTGAAGACATTTTTTCTCACAACAAATTTCGTCTCGTTTGAGACATGTTTCCTTTGAAATACAAATTTTGAGTTTGTTTCACTTGAAAAAGTTGATCTCACTTGGGATTTTTTTTCAAAACAAATTTTGTCTCTCTTGAGACAGTTTCTCTTGAAACATGTTTTGTATCTCTTGAGATAGTTTCTCTTGAAACGCCAACCTTTGAGATTGTTTCCCTTGAAACAAAGTTTTGTCTCTCTTAAGACAGTTTCCCTTGAAACCAGTTTTGTCTCCATTGAGACAGTTTCCCTTTAAACGAGTTTTGTCTCTCTTAAGACAGTTTCCCTTTAAACGAGTTTTGTCACTCTTAAGACAGTTTCACTTGAAACAAATTTTGTCTCGATTGAGACAGTTTCTTTTGAAACAAAAAAAATCTTTGAATATATTTCTCTTGAAACAAATTTTGTCTCCCTTGAGACAATTTCTCTTGAAACAGAAAATCTTTGAGGTCGTTTCTCTTGAAACGAGTTTTGTCTCTCTTGAGACAGTTTTCCTTGAAAAACTGATCTTTGAGATCGTTTCCCTTGAACTGAATTTTGTCTCCCTATAGACAATTCCTCTTGAAACAAAAAACCTTTGATTGTGTTTTCCTTTGAAACAAGAAATTTTATTTCACTTGAGATGGTTTTTCTTAAAACCAACTTCGTCGCTTGAGACAATTTTCCCTCAAAATAAAATTTTTCTCACTCGAGAGAGCTTCTCTTAAAACAAGTTTCTTATTCGTTTTCATCCAGATGTTGAATATTTGATAAGAATTCCAAAGTTAGCAGAGGTTTCATTTCACAATTCCATGTTGAAGAAGAAGATTTCAGCGAAGAATTAATTCAAGTCTTCATTTTTGAAAAAAATGAATCTCAGCAAAATTCGAGGACCTTTGGGTCAATACCTTCGGGTACTTCAAACACATTTATTACTGACAGATAATAATCTTTTGTAGGTTTAAAAATCTTCAAAGATAAGATAAATTGATCAATATTTTCAATAGAGAGTTCATAATGAGAAAAACTCGTCCAATGAGGGAGAAGAAATTCATACTGAGAAGAACTTGTTCAACCTTGGTTCAAGATTTCCAGTGGAGAGTTCATAATAAGAAGAACTCATCCAATGAGGGAGAAGAAGTTTGTAATGAGAAGAACCTATTCAACCTTAGCTCATCATTTCCAACGGAGAGTTCATAATGAGAAGAACTCGTCCAGCGAGGGAGAAGAAGTTCATAATGAGAAGAACTTGTTCAACCTTGGCTCAACATTTCCAGTGGAGAGTTCATATGAGAAGAACTCATCCAATGAGGGATAAGAAGTTCATAATGAGAAGAACTTGTTCAACCTTAGCTCAACATTTCCAGTGGAGAGTTCATAATGAGAAGAACTCATCCAATGAGGGGGGGAAGAAGTTCGTAATGGGAAGAAGTTCGTAATGAGAAGAACTTGTTCAACCTTAGCTCAACATTTCCAACAGAGAGTTCGTAATGAGAAGAACTCGTCCAAAGAGGGAGAAGAAGTTCATAATGAGAAGAACTTGTTCAACATTGGTTCAAGAATTCTAGTGGAGAGTTCATAATGAGAAGAACTCATCCAATGAGGGAGAAGAAGTTCGTAATGAGAAGAACGTGTTCAACCTTAGCTCATCATTTCCAACAGAGAGTTCATAATTAGAAGAACTCGTCCAGCGAGGGAGAAGAGGTTCATAATGAGAAGAACTTGTTCAACCTTGGTTCAAGATTTCCAGTTGAGAGTTCATAATGAGAAGAACTCATCCAAAGAGGGAGAAGAAGTTCATAATGAGAAGAATTTGTTTCAACCTTAGCTCAGCATTTCCAACGAAGAGTTCATAATGAGAAGAACTCGTCCAATGAAGGAGAAGAAGTTCATAATGAGAAGAAATGTTTCTTTTGGCTCATCCATCGCATACGGAGTTGGATCAGCATCACATTGTCATTCTTGCTCGATTCCATCACATATGGAGTTGAAACAGCACCAATACTTGGCTCATCCATCGCATACGGAGTTGGATCAACATCATCAAACATTGTCATTCTTGCTCGATTTCGTCACATACGGAGTTAGAACAGCACCAATACTTGGCTCATTCATCGCATATGGAGTTGGATCAACATCATGAAACATTGTCATTCTTGCTCGATTCCATCACATACGGAGTTGGAACAACACCAATGCTTGGCTCATCCATTGCATACGGAGTTGGATCAACATCATCAACATTGTCATTCTTGCTCGATTCCATCACATACGGAGTTAGAACAACACCAATACTTGGCTCATCCATCATATAGGAGTTGGATCAGCATCATCAACATTGTTATTCTCGCTCGATTCATCGCATATGGAGTTGAATCAGCAACACCTTACTTGAGGGATCAGCACTTTTGAAAGAAAGATCACGATGAGAAAAAATAGCTACTTGAAGAGCAAAGATTGAGTCAAAGATGGCGCTCTTTTATCTTTGCTTCATTCCCGTTTCACAATAATGAGCAAAGAGGGGAAGCTGTGAGCACCATATTTTAATCAAAACTCATGCTCATGCTCCACTAAACCCTCACCCATGCTCCTACGTGAAACCCTTTCCAACTTGTGCCCATGCCTTCACCAATTCCAAGTATGTCCCCCACTCACCTGCAAAAAGACAACACACAAGAAAGTGGGAATATTTTTTTTTATTTGGTTGTAAATGGGTATTTAACTCGAGCAAGCAATATGTAAAAAGGGATTGGATTCGAAAATCCATGAAAAAAATACACTGTAAACTCTATTTCCAAGCAATAACATACTTCAAAGGTTGTAATTACTTACTGTTTTTATTTTAGTTATTCGAATGTCTCTTTATTTTTAGATATGTTCATTCAATTCCAGTAGTTAGATTTTTTTGCTCGATTAAAACCCCGTATCATATCATATTTCCTTAAAATTTTTATTATAATATTCTCTAAAAGAAACCCGTATGCATGTTCGAATATGTACATAAAAAACAACCAATTTTTACATATACATATTTTTATTATTTTCGAACCTAGTTTAAGTACAAACTAATAACAGTAAATAAAAGTGGAAAATAAAAGGCTTAGATCTGAAAGTTACCTGGTTCGAATGGGGATCGTCGGAAATCGGGGTAGTCGAATGGTTTAGTGCCATTTTTAGGAGGTTTGGAGTCGTTTTAGAGGCTCTAGGTTCTAAAATAGGCTTCGGGTGGTTAGATCTAGGTTCGAGCTAATTTTGGGGACATTTTGAGGTTTCCGACCGCCACAAACGGCGACCGGTGCGGTGGCCGGATCTAGGTAAGGGTGGCCGGCCTACTGCCGGCCGGGGAAGAGGAGAGCATTCTCCAAGTTTTTTTTTCTTTTTTTTTTGTGTATTTTGGTTAAGAATAAATTAAAAAGGGGGAAGAGTTGGTATATTTAGGGTATAATAATGGTCTATTTGCAACATAAAATCTTGTAGTTTTAGCGTGTTTTCACAAAATGGTCACTGTAGGGACTGATTTTGATATTTCACCAATTTATGATACATGTTTTTTTGGTAAATTAACTATTTTAGTCCTTCTAATTTTAGTGTGTTTTTACATTTTGATCATTGAACCTTTTGTTTTTATTTATTTTTATTTTGGCTTGTAGCTTTATTTTATTTTAATTTAGCCCTTATTAGTCTTAATTTAACTTTTGAGTTTAAATTTCTTGCAATATGGTCCCTGCTTATTTTTATTTAGTTACTTTCTTTTGATTTCTTGCAATTTAGTCCTTATATTTAAAGTTTATCATATTTAGATCCGTAGACTTTTTAATCTTTTAGAACTCGATACTTTAGATTTTGACCCTTTTAATCCCCAAATTTCGATTAGACTTTTAATATTGACATAATTAAATAGGGTAAATAGAACTCTCATTTTAGCTTAGATTTCAAACTAATCTTTTAATTTAGGGGATAATTCGAGTTGGCCCTCGCGTAAGCGCTCGAGGGACCATCTCGGTTATTTGATTCAATAATTAATTAAAATTAAATAGGATTAATACTAGAGCCTACATGTTTTAGATTTGAGCCCCTATGTTCCTTAATTCTCATAATTTGACACCGTAAGTTAGAAAAAGCCTTAATTTATTTTTAGTATAATTAGGATTAAATAATATTATGCTTGATTGCATTGTTTTTAAAACTTAAGGCACTGTTCACTTATTAAGGAGTTAATAGTATATCATCTGCGATCGTGCTCAGGGGTGACTACTAGTAATTCCCTAAATAAGTTAACATCATTTTCAAAACCACATCATGTTTTCTAAAAATGAGGCAATGTTCGGTTATTAGGCACAATAGCTAATCTCCCGCATTTACGCTCGTGGGCAAATGTTATCGGTCTCCATAAATGAATATCCTTTTCAAACTCTGCATCTTTAATGATTTTTAAATTAAATAAAAATCGAACTCAAAATTTACGATTTTAAATATAGGGTAATTAACTAGATACCAATTTTTGGGCGCTTGTGGGGTGCTAATCTTTCCCCACGCGTAACCGACTCTCGAACCTGATTTATGGATTTTCGCAGACCCCAAAACTCGGTATTTTATTAAAATAAAATATTTTATTGCAATCACCCGATTTTTACAGTGTTCCAATCGCACCTTAAATGATTGGTGGCGACTCCTCACATTCAAAACGATTTTCAAAGAGAAAACCCCCGAATCGGTATCGGCCTTTCCCCGTTCGAGCGAAAAACGGTGCCAAACACTTATTCTATATGAAAATTTTTGGGAAGGAACCACTATAGTTGTAGGATATTGTTTGTCCTAATTGTTGCTTTTTATCGAGTTCGATGTTTCGTTAGTCCCTTTTGATTCTGCATACACAAATATAATATTGGTATGCTGGTTATTCCTTTGTTTATGTCGATTCTACATAAACAAGTGGATGGGTTGTCAACATTGTGATTGCAGAGCTTTTTAATTAAAAAAATGTATTACATATTTTTTTTATGTTGAATTTCAAAAATTGAATCCAATTTTTCATACGAATTTTTCATACTGGTTGATCAAAATGGCGAGTGCCCAACAGACCTAAGGTCGTGGGATATGATTACCCATTACAGTGGAGATGGCGGAATATATATATTAATAATATAAATTTTATATGTAATAAATTCAAATAAAATTTCAAAATTAATACAATCAATAAAACAAAAGTATATTAGGATTTAAAGATGAATATATATTCACCTTAAACAAGACATAAATCCGTCAATGACTCAAGTAATCATTTTACTAACACTTTGACACTTGTTATATGGGACTATTGCATAGAATGTGTTCCTTTAGAAACGTAGTGTAATCATTTATTTATCATTAAAAAAGGGTAAAGTGCAGAAATGGTCCTTCAGTTATAGAACGCTACTTTGTTTAGTTTCTTGACAATTAAAAGTTATGAAATAGTCCCTTAATTATAAGACATTGCTTTCTTGGGTCATCCGACTATTAAAAATTATAAAATGGTCATTTGACTATCCATATGTTCCAAACTCATACTTTTCTATTAAAAATTGATGTTAGTCTGAGATGAACATTAACTTACTGACTATGATATGATAAAATATGATATCAAAATCTCAAATGACTATCATATCGCAATCAACAAGTTAACGTTCAACTCAAAATGTCATCAAATTTTTAATGAAAAAGAATGAGTTTGGAACATATGAATAGTCAAGTGATCATTTTGTAACTTTTAATAGTCAAGGACTCAACAAAGCAAAATCCTATAATCATAGACTATTTTATAACTTTTAATAATCAAGAGACTCAACAAAATAATAGTCTATAATTGTAAGATCACTTGTGTACTTTACTCTAAAAAATCATGACAAGTTTATCGTAGTTTAAGGTAAAATCTTGTAATTCGAAATTAATTTGGAGAAAATAAAAAATAAAGGGGAAAATGTACACAAGACATATAGTACAAGATTGGATTACAGTATTATTTACCTTGAAATAATGAAATGGATTCTAAATCGGAATCTAATAATCCTTGAAGGGTGCCTACATTTTTCAAAATTGTATGCTTAATGGCAATGCATCAACTTACATCAACATTTGCGTGATGAACTAATGACATGCTTTAATTGAATTCATTAACTTTAATTTATAATTTATAGATTTTTATCATTATGAGGTTTTATTTTTTAATTGTTAACAATTATGGATTTAGAGCAGTTCAAAATACAAAATCTTATAACTTGGACTTATTAGGTATATATTTTTGAACATTTAATATTAATATCCGAATATAAATCACATTCATATTATAAACATTTGTTTCAAGTAAAGCCATATTCCATTCAAGTTGGTAAATATTGATGAAAACACAAATTTTGTATTGTATATAATACAAAACAATAACACAGAATACAAAAACAATATGAACATCACCCTCTTTACGTGAACAAAAGATTTTTTTTTTTTGGTTTTGTAATGCTCGAGTTCTATGGCTTCCTTTGTTGAATTGGCCTTTAGCAGTTTCCCTCTACCTCCCTGTTGGATTTGCAAGTTGAGTGAAGATGGCGCTTTCATCCTTCCCTTCATTCAGTTCTACTTCATTGCCAACACTATGCCCACTCGGTTCTCTTCGGTGTCCTACACTACCATCATCTCTTGAATGGACGCTCCCCTGCTCGCTCCCCCTGCTCGATCCGGCTTTCGTATTGTCCGCGGTTTCTTGCAGTTGGAGAGCGAACTCGAGGTTCCACAACACGTCCCCCATGTGAGGACGATCGATCCCTTGATCGGACAAACACTTCACCGCCGTCTCCGTAAACTTCTTTAGACATTCCGGGTCGATTTCGCCTTTCAAGTTTGGGTCAATGATGTCTTCTAGAGTTCCTTTGTTGTAACAACGAAGTGCCCAATCCGCGAGGCTGACTTGTTCTTTCGGAAGACTAGGATTGAGAGGCGGTCGAGAGCATAATGCCTCGAAGAGAACGACTCCGAAGGAGTAAACGTCGGATTTCTCGGTCAATTGTTGTCTTCGGAAGTATTCGGGGTCCAAGTAACCGAAGCTACCTTTCACCACTGTGCTCACATGACCTTGGTTCAAGTCGGGACCGGTTTTCGACAAGCCGAAGTCCGAGACTTTGGCAACCCATTTTTCGTCCAATAGAATGTTTGTGGTCTTGACATCTCTGTGAATGATGGTGTACTTAGCTCCTGTGTGGAGATAATGAAGTCCCCTTGCTGCTCCAATACAGATTTCGAGCCTATGCTTCCACGACAAATTCGAATTCGGTTTCTTGCTGTTGTAAATGTGTTCCCTGAAAGTACCACGGGCCATGTAATCGTAAACCAAACACATTTCGCCACCATCTTCACAGAAACCAATCAAAGACACCAAATGCTTGTGTCTCAACTTCGAAAGCATATTGATTTCGGTTTGGAACTCGTTGACACCTTGTTCCGATGACGGATTTGATCGTTTAATCGCAACATTAGTACTTCCATCAACAACTCCTTTATACACCTTACCGAACCCTCCGACACCAATGACATTAGATTCGTCGAAGTTCTTGGTGGCCTTCTTTATTTCGGATAATGAATAATGGCGAGAAAGACCTTGAGCCAATGTGGCAAGATTGTTACTATTGGATTTGCTTCCTCCAACATTGGAGTTGCCATAAACCGGTAGCCAACTAGAGGAATGTGTTTCAACACCATGGACTTTTCTCTTCTTTGTGTAGAAGAAAACCAATAGAGCAACCGCCACAAAAGCCGCAGCCACCCCGCCGGTAGCTCCGATGACAACGTAATCGGTCTCGGGCTCAGAAAACGACTTAGGCTCCTCGTCCTCCGTTTGAAGCATCATCTCCGAGGGTTCCGGATTTTTACCGGAAAAACTCTTGCTCCCATCATTTAACTTGAAAATCTCGAGTCCATTGAGAAAAGCATCATAAAACTGTGGCTTGGATTCCGTTGATGGGACCCCTTCAAGCTTTAGGCTGTCATTAGTGATAGCAATTCCATAATCTATGATCAATGGAACCCCCTTTCCCTTTGCCAAAGCAATGACATCAAGTCCCTCAGATTGAGTTGTTTCATTGTTGATGTAAAACTTGGAAGCTCTCATGTTGGTCTTATCGTATTGAAACTCACAAAAGTGCAGCCTCACCATATATGTGAAATTGGGATCAACATGGAACACCCACGACAGGTTGTACTTCAAGTTCATCTTATTATCTCTCCCCATTGATCTTCTGTCCTGTAAACATCTTCGGGGCCGAAGCCATTGACATGTTCCGGTAATCGATCCTAACATCCTTAGCAGCTTGATTAGTGACCCCAATGGAAGCACCAAAGATATAAGGCTCATCATAGAACCAACTTCTCAAAAGGCCACCAACATCTTTACCAGGCGGAATGGATTGTCCACCAATATTCAGCCTAAACATCAATCCATATTCTCGTTCGAGGCGTCGATGACGTTCCCGCCGTAGATGTCGTTACCGTAACCGATCAAGCTAATCATCCCGAATAAGTCTGGCATCTCGATCAGTTCGATCCCGTTGATGAAGGCGAAAGTGCTGGAATAGTTTGACGAAGGCGTGAAAGTGATCTCTAGAGATTTGGAAATCCGAAGGCGCCAACGAATACTCCTTGACGATGTAGGCCTGTGTGAGCGCTTGACATGTGATGGCGGCACTGAAATTGTTCATCAACTTGAGATCGCCGGCGGTCACGCGAAGTAGGAATTGGAGACGTTGAAATTCGCGTAAGTGGAAGGATAAAAATGGAACCTAAGAATGTAACGCTGGTTCGATTTGATGGAGAACTTGTAGGTTGCTGGGATTTGAAGATCCTGGCACTCATGTACGTACCGTTGAAAGAAGAGAAGGGTCTAGATATCCAGCTTGAACCTTGAACTGAATCTCCATGAAGCCAGATATTTGGAATCTTCAACCCATGTTCTTCCATCTTCATCTTTGCCGCCCTTTGCACCACAATCAACAGCCAAGACTGAGTTGAAACAAGACAGCATTGAACATGAGAGAAAACCCAACACTGAAATCACCAAATAGTTCATGTTTTTCATGGAGAGAGTCCAAAATCCCAGGAAAAAAAAAGCATCAAGAAACCTTCAATGGAGGCGTACAGGAAAACACAGGAAGACAAAAAAGAAAATTTAAAAACAACAAAGAAACAGTTCTCCTGTACGCCTGAAAAGGCTAATTTTCTTTTCTGTTCTTTGAAGTAAAAATGGGATTAACCTAATCCATCTCTATACTCCCATGGGACTCAAACATTGCCGAAGACTCTTTTTGTTTTTTTTTTCTCCTGGGATTAAAGGAATCAATCCAGGAAAAGAGAAGAAGGGTTTATATCTTTTGTATTATTGTTTCATTTTTTTAGTTTTTCTTCAATTTCTTTTCCTGTTTTGATTTCCATTTTACTGGTTCAAACCTGATGATTGATTGTTACAAAATTACTTGGAAATCGATGAATGAGAGCGAGAAACGTATTTCATCGGTTCTAAATTTTTTGAATTCCATTTTCATTGCTAAACAAAGTTTTTTTTTTGTTGAGTACTAAACTTAGCATGAGTTTAGAAAGCATATAAATTAAGGAGAATACTTTTTATAGTGTTTTTAATTTTAGTTATTAAAATTAAAAATATAATGGTAAGTACGGTCCTCCAACTACATGATATTTTTTATGAATTTCCGATAATACGGTATTACTTTATTAAATCTCACAAGTATTAAAAGTTACAAAATCATTACTCGGTTATAGGAAGATGTTTTGTTGAGTCTTGTGACTATTAAAAGTTATAAAATGATCACTTGATTATTCATATGTTTTAACCTCGTCATTTCCGTTAAAAAATTGATAATCGTCTGAGCTATACATTAACATGCTGATTGAGATATGATAAAATCATATTTTAATGATGTCTAACAGTACCTCTGTTGATTTCAAGCACTGAATTGATGTCATAATGTTTCAAGTACTAGCTTGAAGACATAATATAAACGGAGTTTCGATACATAAAATACAACTCAAACTATTATGAGATAAAATTTTGCCATATATCAGTTAACATGTTAATATCCAACTCAGATGCTTGCCAAACTTTTAGCAAAAATAGATGAGTTTTGAACACAAGAATAGTCAGACTATTTTGTAACTTTGAATAGTCAGACTATTTTATTGAGTCTTACGACTATTAAAAGTTATAAAATGATCTCACTACTATTCAAATATTCCAAACTCGTCTTTTTCAGTTAAAAAAATTGGTGATCATTTGAGCTGGATGTTACTTACTGAATGTGATATAATAAAATTATATTTAAATGGTGTTTATTAACACCGTCGTTACTTTCAAGCATTAGCTCTACGGCATAATGTAAACAAAAATCGATCCACAAAACTCAAACACTAGATTTTATCATATACAGTCAATGGGTTAACGTCCTATAATTTTTAACGAAAAATGAGGAGTTGGAATATATGAATAGTCGTTAAAACATTTGTAACTTTTAATAATTCTGAGACTCAACAAAACAACCACTATAATTTGAAATATTTTTTAACTTTTATACTCGAGAAGCTTAACAAAGTAGCATATTATAGTTGGGATAATTGGTATACTTTATCTTATAATCACAAATCAATTAAATTAATTTTTATCATTATAATAGACATATTAACATCAAACCGTTAATTTTTGTATTCAAATAGCATCTAAAAAACCGTTAAAAATCAATCAGCTTTTGATATTGTGACGTATGTTGGTTGAATCGTTAAAAAGATAATTTTTATTATTATTTATGTTAGACTTTTATTACTTAAAGTTGATATTTTGTGTGGAGTGAATTTCCTCTGGCACCTACTCTGTTGGTTCCAGGTATTGTTGGATGTTGGTTATCACGGACTCATCGACAACAATGGCCGTTTTTTTAGATGGCTCCGTACCTTACCCCGTGCGGTTGTTTGGATGGAGGGTTGGTCTTTCGCCTGCTGTCGCTAGGATATTGGATGGCACTGTAAACTATGCATGTGCTTTGAGGCGATTTTTCTAGTCTTCTCTTTGGTGGGCTTCCCTTCTTTTGTCACTGTTGAGCTCTTCTCTTATTTGTCACTATCAGAGGATTTTTCTAGTCTTGTCTTGGCCGTTATCATCCGATGGGTTAGTTCTTGTTGGTCGTACTGCATCCTGTTCATGTGATGCTGACCTGCTACAAACGGTCTTCAGTTAGCCGTGAATTAGGTTACACTCAAAAGCGACGCTTCCAACGTACGTCGTAATCAAGTGTTGAATCACCATATTGATTTGTCGGTGTTGCACTTCACTTTGGCTGACTTTAGCATTCGTCCATTCCACGTTTTGGCTCATCTTCTCTCCACTTGCTTCTGACTAATTCCACGCTCTCCTTACTTGTAATTATCCAATTACCTTGCTGTAAAGTTGTATCAGACGTTAATTTCGGTTAATAGTATTACTTCTTTCAAAAAACTTTAATATTTTGTTATGATATTTATTAGGAAAATTCTACGACACTCACTCGGCGAGCCATTAATTTAATTTATAAAAATTTAAAAATTTAAAGTACCTAACCTATAATTATAAATTATTTTAAAAAATTAAAAGTAAACTATTTAAAATAAAATAATAATTACATTATTTTTCATAATCTTTTTTGGATAAACTATAACATTGGTCACTCCACTATTTAGCTCTTTTACTTTTATCGTCGATCTTTTAATTTTATCAATCAGATCACCTAACTACTTAATTGTTGTCAATCAAGCCATCTAGTTAACAATTGATGGAAGTGCTACCGTTAACAAAATTGACATAACTCCACATTTAGTCCTCAATAGTTATATATTTTATCAATTTTATCTTAATTTTAATTTAATTTTATTAAATTTAATAATCAATCAATTGTGATGTGTCAGGATATAAATAGAGGATTTTAATTTTAATTATTTAATTTTTTTTCTATCCAATCAATCACCATCTGATTAATAGAAAACTACTTGAAGAAGAGGAAACAAATACATAATACAAGGGGGATCTGGGGACTTGAATATGTGTCCATTGGTTTGATTACCCACACCCAAACCACTAAGCTAAGACGCTAACGCACTGTCTGTGTTATGCAATGCAACATTTAATATATTAGATATTGTAACGAATGCAAAAAATAATAACATTTTTATTAATAACTTCATATATATTTAACCAATTTATTTTAATTAAAAATAAATTATTTTTATTATATATATATATATATATATATATATATTTGTTTATTTATAAAACTAAATTATTTAATAAAGTTAAATCGTATTTTGCATTCGTTACAATATGGTATATATCAAATGTTGCATTACATTGCAAAGAGAGTGGGTTAGCTTGATGATTTTGGTGTGGGAGTCCAACCCAATGGACACATGTTCAAGTCACCAAATTCCCTTGATTGACAACAATTCAATAGTTAAGTGATCTAATTGGCAAAATTTTAAAAATCGGTTAAAAAAACAGGTTAACAGTTGAGTAGTCAATGTTATAGTTTACCCAAAAAAATTATGAAAATAATATAATTAATATTTTATTTTAAATAATTTACCTTTAATTTTTTAACTAATTTATAATTATACGTGGAGTTTTTTAGAATTTTAAATTTTTATAAATTAAATTATAGTATTTGTAAATAGTGCTCAACGGTACTCATCTAGTGTGACAGACTCATCCTATTTATTGATACTTATTTTTACAAAAAAAATGAATATCTCTTAGCGTGGTTTCTAAGTTTATTTTTAAGTGTTTGTGTGTTTTTTTATAAAATAATATTTTTTTATTAAACTAAAGTATAAAGGAGTAGTAAATATGTAAACGAGAGTTGGTACAAGTGGTTGGAATTTAAGAATTTGAGCTTGTAAGGTCAAGTTTGAATTTTTTCACTGTCACTTTTCTATGTAAATTCTAATTAGGTCTTAGGTATGTCCTGACCTAATTATGTAAAAAATAAATTGTAAATATAAATAGAATTTGATTTTTATTTAAAAAGAAAATATCAAAAAAGTAAAATATTAATTAGAATTAATTGATTAAATTGGAATGTGCAGTACAAACTGTGATATTGAGTTAAATGTAAATTGTATAAAAATATTTTAAATTTGACTTTCTTTTATAGTAAAGCAATATTATTTCGTTTCATATATTTTTTTAGTATAAATTTTACATCTTATAAAATATTTTATTTTTAAACTTTATATAAATTAAACTGAACATCCATATTTTATTCTAAAATTAAAATTAGGGTAAAGTATAGTAATGGTCACTGAACATTTCTGAAGCTTGCATTTAGGTCCCCCAACTTTTAAAACTTGCAATACAGTCCCCTAACATTTATTCCGTTTGCAATATGGTCCCCCAACTTAAACCACCGTTAGAAATTAGGGTAAATTATATAAAAGGTTATTGAACTTTTCAGACACTTGAATTTAGGTCCCCCAACTTTTAAAACTTGCAAAACAGTCCTCAATTTCATTCTAAACCCCAATTTCCAAAGTAATTCAATTTCATTCTAAACCCTAAATTCCAAAATAATTCAATTAAATTCAATTATGTCAGATTTATTATTATTTAATTTCATCTTATTTCATGTGATACGTATTTTTTATATAAATATAATAGTATAATTCTTATCTGTTGAAGAAATTTTTTAATTAAAAAAAGTAGTTAGGATATAGAAGAGGATGAAAATAATTCGAATTTTAAATTTATAAAATGTTATTTTGACGTATAAATAAAAGTGTAAACTACTAGGTTGACAACTTAACTATCTAGCCCTTTTTACTTTTGTCATCGATCTTTTAAATTTATCAATCATACAACATAATTATTTAACTGTTTCAACTACGCCACTAGTCGTTACCAATTGATACAAATGATGAAGTGGCAGTTAAAAGGAATTGACATTATACATTCAGTCTTTATTATTTATATAATCAATTTGGTCCTAAATTAAATAGAATTTAATAAATTAATCATTTAATTAGGATATGACATGTGTTAGCACATGATCATGACACGTGTCATTGGTGACACATGTCACCACCTAATTATTTATATATGCTATCAATTTGGTCCTAAATTAAATAAAATTTAATAAATTAATCATTTAACCAGGATCTGACATGTGTTAACACATGATCATGATATATGTTATTGGTGACACATGTCAAGAAAATTAAGTTACAAAGAAGTAAAATTTGGGTCTTGGGCAAACTCAAACCTGAGTCACGCAAATGAAAGATACAGGGTGGAGCCACTAAGCTAACACCATCGTTTGTGTTAAGAGATATACAATAATACATATACTAATAGATGACCAATGCCAGAAAAAAAAGAATATAATGGAAAATAGAAATAATGAGATTTGAACTTCGGCAAAAAATTTGAAAGCAATAAATGGGGAAAATATTATATTTTTTTACAATAAAAATATTATTTGATAAATTGTTTGATAGATTTAATATATTTTTTAAATATTAGTTGATACAATATTTTAAAAGAATAAATTTAAGATTTATATATTTTTAAACTAAATTTAATAATTATATTTTTCATATTTATAATTCATGATTATATATATCTTAAGTGGAGTATTTCTAATATAATTAATAATTTTAATTTCTTATTAAAAATAAAATATTCAAAAATATAATGATTCATACATTAATATGAATATATTTTTTATTTATACTCTAAATATAAATATACATTTATATAAATATATTTTTATTCGTATATTGAAATATTTTGATTAGAATATAAACATATTTTAAATACTACTTTATACAAGAAAAATAAAATATATCAAAAGTATAAATGATTCATACATTTAAATATAAATTGAATCATTTATATTTTCTATACATCTATATTAATAAGAAAATAAATTATTGGGGACTGTTTTGCAAGTTTTAAAAGTTGGGGACCTAAATTCAAGTGCTTGAAAAGTTCAATGACCGTTTATATAATTTACCCTAATTTTATAACAGTGATTTAAGTTGAGGGACCATATTACAAACGGAATAAATGTTGGGAGACTGTATTGCAAGTTTTAAAAGTTGGGGGACCTAAATGCAAGCTTCAGAAATGTTCAGTGACCATTACTATACTTTACCCTTAAAATTATTATACAAATCAATTGATTTTAGTGGTTAAGGGTTGTCGTTATATGTAGAGATATCGGGTTTGAGCACTAACGAATCAATGACTACGATGTTTCAACGTTCATTGTCAAATGATTAAAATTATTTAAATCAAATATTATCACGTGTAATCACCCTAGATTAATAACAAAAATAAAATAAAATAAAATTTAATCGTTTACTATTCATAGTTGATCCTTGGTCGACTTTTGTCTTGGTTACTTCCTGAACGCATATTTCAAACAACTTATAATAATATTCGTACTCGAAAAGAATAATTGATAGAGATATTATTGAAGTCTTTTAGACTATTCCCTTTACGTATATGAAAGATCATATTCTCATAATATTCGAATATATTTCACAACAGGTAGAAACTAGATACAATTTGCAGAAATCTGTTGCAAAAAAGTACAGAAACATAAATGTGTCGTTGTCCTGTGATTTTAGGGTTTTTTCCCTTAAACCATCCGAAATGCAGCTGTGCACCGTAAAAACAGTATATACGATGAACGGATTTGTCTAAATAGAAAGAAAAGAATCTAACAAGATTAATGTAGGTGAGCCTCTACCAAACATTCAATGTCCAAAAATGGCATTTTAACTCGCCAAATATAAACATGTCGTTGGAGGGATTTGCAAAACCGACAGTTATAAACGGAAGGTGGAATAACAAATCAAATCCTTAACAGATGCTAACCCTTAGTTTTTTCATTAAAGCTCTCTAAAATCCTAACCAGATCAACCTGGTTGGGCTGGTGTTGTTTCATTAACCAAATCGAAAGTTATTCAGAAGCAAAAAAAGAAGAGGCCGAAAATCTGCAATATATAGCTATTTTATATTCATCCAGAAACTCACCCTCGTCCCTCATTTCTCGTCCGCTGTTTTTTTTTTCAGTTTACCGTGGCCGCCAAGAGACAATAAGCTTTGTTTTGTTTTTATTTAAGGGCAAGATAGAGACAAAGAAGCTTATTGTTTGTTTCTGTTTTTTTTTTCCCTTCCGTTGATTATAGGTTAAAAAAATGGTGGACGTATCATCTTCATCATCAACGTCATTATACGAATCCGATACCGAAGAACTTCAGTATATGCCCTTGAAGCCAGTGATGAAAAGCAAAAGATTTTTATCGAAGCAGTTATCGATGTGCGAGACGTCCCAAGACATTGATTGGGAGCGGAGGAACCGGATCCTTCGTCAGGAAAGAGGCAAGAACATCGAGGAACCGCAACGGATGGTGGCGGTGCCATCATTGATGAAAAACAGGAGATATCTATCCAAACAATTATCTATGTTGGAAACTTCCAGGGACATTGCGTGGGAGAGAAGGCGACGCCAGATTCTTCGTCAAGAGAAAAAGAAAACTGGGATGGCAGCACGGAATGGGATAACCGACGAAGACTTGAATGAACTGAAAGGTTGCATTGAGCTCGGATTTGGATTCAATGAGGAAGAAGGGCAAAAGCTTTGCAATACACTGCCCGCTTTAGACCTCTATTTTGCTGTAAATCGTCAGCTTTCTCCTAGCCCAGTTTCAACACCTCATAGCAGACGATCGTCATCGATATCATCGTTAAGATCGTCGTCTTTTGGAAGTCCCAAGAGTGATCAAGATTGGAAAATTTGCAGCCCTGGTAAATGTTTCAATGTCTAAACTACATAAAACCATATGAAATATATAGGTGAAGCGCAGCTTTAACTTCGGTTCATGCAATCATCTTTGAAGTGATGGTATTAAAAAAGTGATTATTTTTTATTAGCTAATTGGTTATAAGGTACTATGTTTAAAATATTTTCCACTTATCGACAATACACACCCCCACAGATGTAACTTTTCAAACTTGCGACTCTTCTGAAAACCAAAATTCTCTGACCATTAAAGCCTCTCAATATCTTACCATTTAAAGCCTCTCAATAGGTTCCGAAAGTTTGGAATTTTAAATTTACGAACCTTTAAAATTGATAAAAGAAAATGTTAACTAAGCAATAATGTAAAGTTGATTGGGTTGCTTGGAATATTATTAAATGCTACAATTTTCCAAATTACAGGGGAAGATCCACAGCAAGTAAAGACGAAGCTAAGGCATTGGGCGCAAGCAGTGGCATGCTCCGTGATGCAGTCGTCTTGAAGTAGTGGGGTTGGCTTTGTACAGGTCTAGAGTCAGAAAAAAAGAAGAAAAAGCCAGAGAAATTGACTTCATTATTTTAGGAGATTCTTCTAAAAATGAATAAAAATGTATAATCAAGGAAACAGTGCTGAATTTCTGGACGTGAAGAGAAGTTTGGTTATAAAGAGGTTACTGCTGAATAACCCAGAGATTTATGACCACTTTTTTTCCGTATTTTCTCTGATGTTGAATGTAGTCCTGTCAATAACTAGAGTCATAGTTGAACCGGAGAAAACCAAATTTTCAAAAGTTCATTTCATTCATAAATCTGTCTGTAGGTTTATGTCAAAGAGGATATCCCGAAGGAGAATAGGGAGACAAACCTTAAAATTGAAATAAAAGATGGCTAACGCTCAAATATCAATCACAAAGCAAGTAGTAAACAAACTTGGAGGAAAAGAAAACAAACCGAGCGTATTAATCATCTTCTAGGTTGATGGAGTCCTTGAACTTCCCATACAAAACCTTCTTCAACTCGGCCATTTGTGCCACTACCGATTCTTTCTCCTCCTCGAGTTTTTCTAAGTTAGTGCTGCTCACTTCCTTCATCTCTTCTATCCTGGTCTCCACTTCCCTTGGGGACATGAGCAAAGACTTCTCCAATTTGGAACCGTACTACTTCCTCATCAGTTAGAATCAACTCGTTACTAGCATCCTCCAGGTTATCAATTGCTTCCTGGGAAAAACAAAAGAAAAGAGAACTATTGTCAGAAAATGTAACCATATAAGATTGTTCCCACATTTCAATGGAGTTAAAATAGCTTCCAAAACATGAAAACAAAGACAACAACTGCAGTTTGGTCAGATGCTACAAAATTTCAACTATATATCAGATTTTAGGTTCTACATCAGGCCATACCCTACTATTTTTAGGAAAAGGGGAATCGAAGACAAGTATAAGACTAATCAATGAGAAGAGGCAGTTTCAGTTTTTCTTTTAACATATCAAATCTCTCACAATGTAACCACAGTTTCTACGCAATTAACTCAGTTTATTTTTTTCATCCTTCAAAAAAAAAACAAGAACTCGAATTTCAATTTCACAAATACCGAAAGAAATATCAATTTTACAACAAATAAACATCCATGAATTCAATAAATAATCATGAATGCTACATTTATGCATAAATCACACAACTTACTATTATTGAAATCCAAATTCATCTTTTGAGAGCGAAGCTCCAGGATGGGATTTAACCGATTGTGCCGAAATAATATCCAGTAGTAACAAGGGAATTTGCATGAGGGGAAAAGATATTGCAGAAGAAAAGAAGAGATTAAGAGTTGAGAAAAGACATCATATCAGTATTGACATTAATGCCAGTTCCTAATTTGGGCAGGTAAGATTATCCAATTTACCATAAATCAGTGTATTTTTTTCCACAATTTATATTCAACCACGGAAGCAAATTTTATCTGTTGGAATGGTCCAAAAGCTATGTGAATCAGCAAAACAAATTCTACATCAGGATATTTAAGATTAGGGTAAATGAAACATATAGTGAGAGTAAAAAAGCAACCCCAAATGAAATGATGCAGGGAGAAATTCAATTTAGTGTTCTGCGTTATCTGTGTGCGTGTATTTGTTAAAAATAACCAAATTCTAATCGAAAAAAGCAATCACAAATAGACGAACTTAACCATCAAGTTAGCCAAAATTGAACTTGGATTTTCTGTAAATCTGAAGACCCACCCACCTCAAAAGAAACTAAATAGTCACTATCCAAAAGGAAAAATAAATACAAAGAGAAATAAAAAATAAACCCCCAAAAGAAAACAATACCTTGGCAAACTTGATTTCATCTTCCAGCTCATGAAATCGATTGTTTAATCTTCCAAATTTGTTAATGTTCTGTTGGTCTTCCCAGGTAACCTCCGTCTCAGATGCTCCAGTACCCTTGGAGATCGTTTTTCGTTTTAGAACCTCAAAATGAATGAAAAAGATCTAACGAGAGAAGGGTTTTCGAAGAATACCCATACCTGTTGCATGTTTGGATCGATTGATTTTACCGAAGAACGAGCAGTGCAGGTGCAGCTCCCTCTCTCGGATTTCAACAACTTGAAGGGGGGACTCAATTTCGGATTTTTACAGCTCTTGAACTCGACAATTATGGGCTTCTCTACTGAATAACGTAATTGGGCTTTTTCACTGCAGAAGCTTGAATTATATGATAGTCTACGTCGTCAATAAATCTTCAATGGAAGGTCAGATCAAATTTGGATTGAATTAACTTGAGTTTAAATTAATTCGGTTTTAGTTAATTCAGGTTAGATTATAATTAATTCAAATTTAATTTGAATTTATAATAGCTTAGATTGAGTCAGTATTGAATCAAGCTTATATCACATCGGTTAATTTTTAGAGCAATTTAACTTTTGAATTTTCAGATTATCTTAAATTGATTTAGGTATAAATATATAAAATTATTAATATTCTAAAAAATTATCTTTTCATTTATCAATCTCATTATTTTGGTTCAATTGCTATATGTTTTAAATTCAACCTCATCAATAAAAAAAAATTCAATGAAACTGAGGGTACATTTGGTTGGGGGATGTTTTTCCCGTTTCCTTGTTTGGTTCAAGTAAAACAGGAAAGTAAGGGTGTGTTTAGTTCACGGAATGTAAGATTACCAGTGGGAATAAAAATTACATGAGAATAGGATTATTGGGAATGTTGTATTTTGTGTTTGGTTGGTTTAGTAGGAATGTAAGATTACCGTGTTTGTTTAAAGGAATAAAAGATTATTGGAATATATATTTTACCAAATTGTTCTTATTATATATTTATTTTAAAAAAAAAGTTGAATTCTATTATAATATTATTATAATTAATTTACATATTTTCTTTAAAAAAAATTAAATTCATAAAATTTATATATTTTTTTACAAAATTAAAAATATATAGGTTTAATGAAAGGGTAAAATTTTATTTTAACCCCTGAACTTCATATAAAATTTTAATTATGGACTTTTTTTTGTAAATCTAAATAGTTTTAAGGATAAATTTGTAATTTAACCATCGTAGAATTTTTATTATTCAACGACAGAAGAAGGATAATTTTGAAAGAAATTTTTTTAAGGGCATTTTAGTCCAAAACGCCGGTAATCCAACAATACCTAAGGGAAGGAGTAATCACATTCCCGGTAATATACCCAAAAAATGGTAATAAAACATTACCAGGAATAAGATTACCGGCCAACCAAACGGGGGAATGAGGATTTCATTCCTCTGGTAATAAAAAATGTGTCACGGTTGGGAGAGAGGAGGAGAAGCACGAAGCGAAGGGCATTGGGGATTTAGAAAATGAATTAGGGATTGAGCTAGGGATTGCACGTAGTAAATTGAGGAATTTTGATGAAGATGAATTAAAAGGGGAGCATGTGACTCACATGAGAAAATTAACATGAAGAAAATGAAGGGAAACAAGGGCCTTAGGATAAGCCCAAGCCAAAATAGGAGGAAACCTAGTAATTGTGATTAAATAACATGTACTGCAGAGTATAGTTTTCATGTGTGAAAAGAATGAACTTTTTCTTCTCTTGAATCTATATTCTCTCGTCTATTCTCTCATCTTTTCTTCTCTTCTTCGTCTATTTTCTTCTCTATTTCTTGAGGGTCATAACAAAATGTCGTGAATCAAACGACCACTAAAAGGAAAATATTTTACGGTCAACGTAAAACTCAACCATTTTCACCGTAAAATAACTTACTGTTTGGAAAAGGGGAAGTCATTTTCCCTTCACATGCTCGTCATTTTCCCTTCCCCTCTCCACAATCAAAATCATTCGCGATCTAGTGACCTCTTTCTCACCAGCGATAATTGACTCAGGCGAACGATCATCTTCTCAGGTAAATCTATCTGTTCATCTTCATTTTCATCTTTCTTTGAGATAGATCTGTAAACCTCTTTCATGGAAACCCCATTTGCTAATTTCTATCAAAAATTGTTGATTGCCTGATTTCAGCCAAACCTTGTTTGTTTGTTTCCTTTTGTTTAGTCAGAATAGATACTGCTAATTTGTTTAAAAGGTAGTTTAGAGAGTTAGAGTTCACTGACTTAGTTTATAGTTACATATCGGTTTTATATGATAACTCTTTATTTCATACCCTTGTTTTATGTTAAATTGTATTTATAAAAAATGTGGTGTTTCTTTTCTTTTTATAGTTCATTATAGTTTATTGTTTGAGTGATGCAATTGAAGTTAATCATAAAAACTCTGGGTAATGAATAATATTATTTTATAATTATTTATATTAAAGTTTTTTGAAAAGAATTAAAAATTTCAGATGAAATATGAAGATAATCTTTTAAAAAGGAAAATATGCTATTAAACTACTAAATTATTATCATATATGGCGGTTACTTATTTTTTTTAACTAAGTCATGGTTAATTTGTAATATGATACAAAAGAAGAATAAAACATGTATCATTTAATATTTATCACATTCTTAAAAATAAATAATAATAATAAATTCATCAAGTGACCTCAGTTGTTAAATGGAGTACTATTCTTCAGAGGTCTTCAGTATGAGCAACTGAATCTATAGGATATATGTGTTGTCGGTGATTAAGAAATATTTTGAGCATATATTATCTTACCCTAGACTATTAAAATGTTAAATCAGTTCGATATTCGATTTGGATCAAATTTGAATAAATCAAATTTGAATTACTTTCAGTTCGGATAAAAATCAATTAATGTTAAATTCAATATAAGTCAATATCAACTCAACTAAAATTCAAAATAATTTTAGTTCAATTTTTCTGGGGTGAAATGTATGATTTAAAACAGAGGGAATCATACAAAGGGATAATAGAGTGGTCTCGTTAAAAACCTTCGTACTCTTAAATAGAGGAAAAGAGTACATTCTACTACCAAAACAATCAACCATGTAAAACATCTGCAATAAGTAAAGGTTAGTCCAATTCGTTGGAACAGTATAAAACACAACCTCAAGATTATTAGTCTTCACGCTTTTGGCCAAAGCATCAGCTATTTTGTTCCCTTCCCTCCAAATGTGTTGACTACACACAATTCAATCGCGACCACAAAATTCATCCAAGTGCCATTTAAGAAAATGAGTACCACCAAAGCCATCTTTCAAAACTCGGATTGCCTCAAGGCTATCCAACTCAAGTATGATCAGACGAGCTCCCCAAGCATAAATTAAAGCAACCCATAACTCGGGATCCAACACAGTATATATACCAATAAATTTTGAAAAGTCAAAACACCATGCACTGAGATTATTACGAGAGACTTCACCACACTTTACATAGCCATTAGTCGCACACCAAGAGTTATATGTATCGACTTTAGTCCACTGTTGATTCGGAGCACTCCAATGAATGGGATTAAGGTTTGACCGCCCACCTCTAACCTTGAATGCATGATTGTCAGCCAAAGCACAGTTGGTAGCCTCCACCAAATGCTTGCTTCTCTCAAGCACAGTACCATAACCGATTCTAGGATTATTGAAAATTTGAGCATTTCGCCCAAGTCATAAGTTCCACAAAATATATCCAAAGATAAGGTCCTAACAATCAGTACTATTAGTAAAATATGTTGATCCCGATAGGTTTACAATAAGCCATGTGTGCAGGTCCATACCTAGAAAAGCATCCAACTTAAAAGCTTCCACAATTTCAGTCCAAGTTTGTAACGCTGGAGGGCACCATTTGAAAATATGATCCACGTCTTCCACTACGACACAGCAAACCAAGCAACTAGGGTCTGGAGTAAATTGACGTTTACACCGCTTCTTATTGGTCTTCAATTTGCGGCAGTCGACCAGCCAGAAAAATGCTTTTACACCGGATTAAAATTATCAAACTCTCATCTCTATCGAATCATATAGGCTGATTTCAAGGTGAAAACACGATCCCGGTTTCCACGCCATCCTACCAAGTTAGAAGACAGCCATGTGTCTGGCCTTGTGGTAGCAGCGATCCTAAGCAGTATATCAAGAGGAAGAGATCTATCAAATTGGTGCCATTGCCATTTCCCATCAGCATCGGTCATTGAAGCCATAGTTGATCGTCCTATAGACGAAGCAATACCAGGATTAACATAGTCAATAAGCGGACATATATCTTCAATCCAAGAGTCATACCAAAAGTCTGTATCTGTGCCCGAACCAATAGTCCAAACAAGATTAGTACGAACAACATTCCATATGATTGTGACCCTTCCAAAGGCGAGAACAATTTGAACCCCGCGGGGAAACGGGCACCTGATCTTCACATTTGTATTTCGAACGGACAAAGCGGACCTAAAGACCGTCTTTACTACTAATGATTTGGAATGCTAATTTCATAAGAAACGTATCATTAATGTAACAACCCGGAATTTTGAAAAAAAATATAAAATAAAATATATTTAATTGAAATTTGAGGATTTAATTAAGTAATTTGGTGAAATTGATGACTAAATTGAAAGTTTTTAAAACTTGTAACATGTTTTAAAGATAAAAGAAATTCAAGGACCAAGCCCTGAATTTACACCTGGAGTGTCGGCATATCACCAAATTTCCTCCCTCAACTCCCCCAACTTCCAACCACGATTCCGACGTCGTCTGACCTCCGATCGTTGTTTTGAAAACATCATCGTGTTCATCATCGAACGAGGAACAAATCCCTTAAGTTAATTGAAGTGAAACGATGCCAAACGCCGTGAATTTCAAGTTAAAGTCTCGACGTTTTTTTAGCTCCACCGTCAAGAAAATCTTAAATTCATCGCCGATCGTTGCTATGTTTTCGACACCTCCCGCACCATCGTGTTCCTTGTGTCGTTTCGAGTCCGTCGGTGTCATCCTTGGTCTCCGTCGACGGCTGCGCATGAGGAGGTAAGACGGTCAAAGTTTCCGATTTGTTGAAACCGAGCTCTATGTCGTTCAAAAATTTGAACCGAGCTTTGTAAGTACCTTGAAATCACTTAAAATAATTTTTAGAAATTTTTCTGTGAATTTTACGTCCCACGCGCCCCCACTATGCGTGGAGAAGGTTAAAATGATCAGTTTGACCGGTTTTGAACATGTTTGACCGGTTCCGACCCGTTGACCCGACCCGACCCGTTGACCGTTGACCGGGTGGTATTTTTGTAATTATTTTGAAATTGGTGGTATTTTGGTGATTATATTGAAAATGGTGCTATTTTCGTAATTTTTTTAAAAGGTGATAATTTCATATTTTTTTTAAAAAAAAGTGATATTTTCATTTTTTTTGAAAAGGGTGATATTTGATATTTTAGTAAATATTTCTTAAAATGGTGATAATTGTGTAAAATTGTTGATCATTGACCAATTTTATCAGAACTTTGACTGACCATTAAACGACCGTTAATCTTTTCCGAATATACTTCTCAAGATATTTTTTGCGTTCCGAATCCGTTTTGGGGTCCGTTTCACCAAATTCGAACCCGAAAGTCTCCAAATCGTCAATCAAACTCGTTAACTTTAATTTTGACCAAGAATTCAAATTTCCGAAAGATCATATTTTATGTTTTTCGACGTCCTGAATTTGATTCCGAAGTCCGTTTCGCCAAATTCTGACTCAAAATCCTCGAATCGAGCATGTAAACCCAAAAGGCTTAGTATTTTAATATTTTGATTATTTATTTGAGTTTTAGTTAAAAACTTGATTCAATAAAAATATTTTATGAAGGTACTCGTGTTTCACCTGAGAGAGGATCAGTTAGGTCCGGAGTTATCCTTTCGTCAGATTAGTCCGAACCGCGTACTACAAGAATTACCCGTATGTTTCCGTATATTATTTAAATAAAGATTAAGATTATTTATATTAGGATTCCAATATGAAATTTTTCAATTCGTAGGATCTAGCGCTGCAGCAGAGCGTGATCGAAAAACCCAGTAATAGGCTTCCCTATCTGATTTCTCAGACTGTTACAGGTGTATTTCCTGACGGTGTTATCTTACTGTTTTAAACAATCATATGAATTGTTTCAAACTTATGATGATTTTGAATATTGTTACGACAAGATATCTGTTTTCTGAATACTGGTTACCCGACACCTGATTTATCGGATATTACTGATATGATTTATGGTTTATGTAATTTCTGCATATGATGTTCAAGCATGAACCATTTTCATGTTTTAATGGATTAATATTTATTTTCACCTGAATACATACATGTTTATTATTGTCACTGGGGTATTATTGAGGGAAGTATTTCAGGCTCCTTTGTTGTGTGCTCAGGGTAAGTTCTCATTGGTGTGCAGGTGGGTGTATGGTTCTGAGGAACCTACACATTTTGGTGATCGGAGTGATTGGATGGGGAAGTTATTACCGCAGGCTCCTTGGCTTTGTGCTCAGGGTAAGTCCTTACTGGTGTGCAGGTGAGTGTATGGTTCTGAAGAACATACAAATTATAGTAATCGAAGTAATTGGATGGAAATAGTATTCATATTTTAAATAAAACAAACATGTTTGATAAACTGATTTTACTGTAATATTTTATTAGTATGTTTTTATACACTGTTTGAAGCACACTGGACTTTTTAGCTCATTATGTAGTTTTTACCCTTTTTCAGATAACAGCAGACCGTAAGCTAGCAGATTTGACATCAGGGGAGATCAACTACTTTATTTTGTACGAACGTATATCTCTATATGTTTTTTAATTGTATTTGGTGACATGTATTTTGCTATAATTTTCACATATTTGTATTATCGATATTTTGATCAGTATTACCTTAAGGTTTTATAAGTTGTTAAAAAACTCTAAATAAGATATGTGATCACTTAGATTTGAGTCTAATTTAGAGACCGGGTCTGGGATTACAATTAAAGAATCTATTTTTCGAAAACCTAAAGCATCAGCCTGAATGGGTTTACAAATATCATCCCATTTAACCAAATGAACTCCACCCCTAGCCGAAGTGATCCCAAATAAAACGGCGAGTCAATCGCTCAATAACCATACATGTTGTTCTTAGTAAAATCGCAGTTTGTAACGTAAATGTAGGGATTGCTGCAAGAAACGTTTTAGCTAATAAAATATGACCTGCTAATGAAAGGCATTTAGATTTCCACTCACTTGGTTTTTGTTCCACACTGTGCAGAAGATAATTATACAAGGCCATAGTAACCCGATGATGCAAGCCAGGACTTCTATGTATTTATCAAGATCAGTAACCTCCTGATTAGGGGTGTAAATGAGCAGAGTGAAACTTGAGTATTGTTGAACTCTACTCGACTCGAAAACTCGTGAGCTTAAAATTTTTAAGCTCGACTCGAACTCAAAATCCTAAACTGAAGCTCGTGAGTTGCTCGAAAATGCTCGAAATGAAAAAAAAAATTCTTAAACTTAACAAGATTGAATCCTCAAACTCAAACATGAACCTTAAATATATGAAAACCGTATTGTATTTTTTTTAAAAAAAATCAACACATAAATGTTAATATTATAATAATTTATTTAAAAAAATAAAATCTTAATATATTATATTTTCGAGCTGCTCACGAGCTTTTCAAGTCGAGTATCAAGTAGCTCGTTTCGGCTCGTTAATAATTCGGGTCGAGCTCGAGTTCGAGTCGAGTCCATTCGATCCGAGTATTTATCGAGTCTTGACCAAATCGATCTCGAGTACCTCGCGATCTGTCTCGTCTCATTTACAGTCCTACTCCTGATAACTCTCTAAAAGAATTATTATTTAAAGCCTTTTTACTTAGGTTAAGCTTTCACTTTGGCATTCTTAGAATCATGTTTAGATTTATTTTAACATATTTTACGTCATTTGCATATTGGGAGTGAATTATTGATACTTGGAATGATTTTAATTTTTTTTACTGCAAATTAATATATTGATATTGTGACATTGTTAATGCTGTAGTTGTTGTTGTGCGCTAATGTTGAACTGGATTGCCAAGACGATTCTACAGCAACTACTGAGTCACAAGGCGGTTAGAGAAATTTTAGGAATTGATAAAGCTATGAAAAAAAGGTGAAATTTAAATTCAAGGAGTTTTCAAAAGAAAAAAAAAAGGAAACTTTTCTATTGGTAGAAAGTTTGACTTTGATGAGCTATAAATATATTATTTTTCACACACTTTATTCATCCTTAGAAATCCTAATTTTCAAAGCCATCTTTTTATTTTTTTTATCTCCTACCATTATCACGGCAGCCTAAAACCTTTGAGAAAACAACACTTGGACGTAAAGCATGTTGCAACTGTGAGAGTGATGGTCGACGATTGATTGGGAGTCATCTTAGCGATTTAGATCAAACTTGAGGAAGGGGTTTATTTTGTTAAGATGCTTTGTTTTATTTTATGTTGAAATGTTAAACTTTGATATTTATTTTGAATATATTTTATGAATTTCATATTTATTCGCATTACCTTAATATTATTGATTGGTGTTGATTGAGTTTAATTTTTGACTTGTTTATATAGATATGCAACATTTAGCATAAAAGAGATTTTTGTTGGCTGTTTTTTCATAGCATTCTTAGTACACTTATTCAAAATGCTATAAAGATATAGTCCTTCTTATAAGTTGTTGGTGAATATTTTAAAGAGAAGAATAACATGTTAGGTTAATGCCAAATACACCAATCAGAATGCTACAACATTGTTAATTGCATGTTGCTATTTGATCCCACAATCCTTTGCCTAAATCAATCATTGCTTCATTTACTTGTGTTGTAATCCCATTTATTATATTATGTTTTATGTTACGTTGCTACAACTTTTCTCTTTACATCAACAATACACAATTTTACGTTTGATGCATAACAATTATTTAAAGTAATATTGATCTCTATGTATACAATACCCAATGCACTTGATGTGTCCACTTTTACTACTTGATAAAAGATAGTGTATACTTGTACTATTTGCTATTACATTATTCAAACCATTAGGTTTTGGGTGTTGTTATCGGGGATTAGTGTCATTACTTTTAGATTTATTATTATTATTATTATTATTATTATTATTTACTATTTTTTTTTTACTTTTTTAGGTAACTTTAGCAGGACATTGCTGGTGCATGCCACATAGCAATAATCAGGACTTAGTACATTTTGATCCGAAGATAAAGAGAACTTTTCATTGAATGAGAC
This sequence comes from Hibiscus syriacus, assembly GCF_006381635.1. Classification (NCBI taxonomy): domain Eukaryota; kingdom Viridiplantae; phylum Streptophyta; class Magnoliopsida; order Malvales; family Malvaceae; genus Hibiscus; species Hibiscus syriacus. The sequence goes on along the minus strand of NW_024063392.1, from coordinate 405,505 downwards.
AACAAAATCAATAGAAACCAAACATGAATCATAATGTTGTAGGCAACGATGGTGAACTATCATTGTCAATCGAGGATAATCATAATCTTCTAAACAACAATGGACAAAGTAACTAAAGGATTCCACCCTTGCACAATGAATTGATGTGGCCAGGTAACCATAACATTGATGATAGAAATAGGTCAATCGGAGAGCACGTTATGCCCATTCTAGATGAATTAAATCCTATCATTGTTTGACCGACTATTCATGTTGTCCACTTTGAGTTGAAGTTGATGATGTTCCAAATGTTGTAGTTAATGGGGAAATATAATGGAATGCACACCGAAGACCCTCGACCACACTTGAGAGCATTTATAGAAGTGTGTGATTCATTCATACAATAAAGAGTGTCTGATGAGGCCTTGAAGCTGAAACTATTTCCGTACTCACTTCGTGACAAAGCCAAGGTATGGCTCAATTCACTGCCACCTAGTGTTGTAGCATCATGGAATCAACTTTCCCAAAAGTTCTTGTTTTGATTCAACCCTCCCAACATGAATGCAAGAATAAGAAATAACATCACATCTTTCAAGCAAATAGAAGACGAAAACCTTTATGAAGCTTGAGAGTGATTTAAAGATTTGTTGCGAAAACGTTTGATGCATGATTTCCAATATTGGACACAAATGAAGATATTCTACAAAGGATTTAACATGCAAACAAGGATGCTTGTAGATACTTTTGCTAATGGATCATTTTTGGACAAGCCCTACAATGAAACTTATGATATATTGGAGATGATTTCCATCAATGACTACCAATACCCTAATAAAAGGATTATGTCGAGTAGACGCGTTGTTACAGTAGTGGATAACGATGCTCTGAACACAATGACCACACAGGTGATAACATTGACTAAAATTATGAAGATGATGCAAAATCTTGGAGGTATGTATGAGGTAAAAGCTATATCTTAAACCCAATGCAGCACTACAATCCAATTTTGGGAATACATAGCATTATCAGCAATAATAGTATACACAACAGCAACCGATACTGCAACATCATCAGTCACATCATCAAGCAATGACACAGCAACAACACAACATTCAACAAAATTTTTAAGGGTAGTCTTCCAACCATGCCTCAGCTTCAACATCGACATCGCTTGAGTCTCTATTGAAGGAGTACATCTCGATAAATGAAGTTGTGATCCAAAGTCAGTCAACATCGCTGAGATCATTGGAGAATCAAGTTGGATAATTAATCAATGCACTCAGCAACAGACCAAAAAAAACATTATTGAGTGATACTAAAGTTCCTAAGGTGAATGGAAATGTGCATTGCAAGACTATCACAATGAGAAATTGGCTCTAAATTGTGAACCATTATGAGAACAAAAAGAAAGAGGATGAGAGGCCTAGACAATAATCAAAAGGCAAGGAACCAGAATAGGTGATTGAATCACCTAGTATTATTGTCACAACAAATGACTCGTGACAGAGCAATAATTTTGGGATATTGCCACCAACAATGCTGACAACACTGATGCCCCCAGTATTGCCAATGCATCAGAATCCAAAACCTCCACCTGTATTCCCCCAAAGAGTCCAGAAAAACAATAATTTAGAAAATTCATTGATATGCTAACAATTGCGCGTTAACATATAATTGCTAGAAGCATTAGAGCAAACACCGAACTATGTTAAATCTATTAAGGAGGTGTTTTTCAAGAAACGTAGGATTAGTGATTTTGAGACTGTTGCACTCACTGAAGGGTGTAACGCCATTGTTATGAGCAAATTGCCTCCAATTTTTTATGAAAATGAAGTAAAAAATGAAGAAAATGTCAGGTTAGTAAAAAGATGAATAAAAAATTTACTTCTATATCAACGAAAAATATCATATCAATCGATTATTAATGATTCAATAATTTTATTACAGAAGATAATAATTTAAAAGTTTAATGATATAATCCAAATTTATTATAATTTAATCATTAAAACAACACCTAAATTTAATGAACAATAAAATAGTGTGTCAAAAATTAATAGAAATCCAAGTATATATAAATTGAATTTGGATTGAGGTGAGCAAAAAGTGTTTCCCTTCATATATAGGCATGTAAATGAACTGAATGTTCAACGAACCGTTCATGAACCGTGCGGCGGGAAGTTCGTTTATGTTCATTTATTTATTAAATGAACGAACATGAACAAGATTTTACGTTCGTTTAATTAAATGAACGAACATGAACAAAGGGCTCGTTCATTCATTTATGTTCGTGAACGTTTGATTATATGTTCGTTTATGTTCGTTCATTTATGTTCATTTATGTTCGTTTGTTTATGTTCGAACAGAGGGCAAGTTGAATATATTATGAAGATTATTGAAGTTGTTTGGATTTCAAGAAGATTGTTTTGTTGAACAAATTAACTTTAAGACTTTATTATGTTCATAAAGCTTATTTATGATTTATGTATGTTTTTTTCGTATTCGAACAAATTAACAATAAAGTTGCAGTTTATATTAATAAATTTTAAGTTGTTATTCTTGTTGTTTACTTTTTTTTACATTCGTTTGTTGTGTTCGAATAAGTTTTTGTGTTGTTTGTTTATGTTCGTTTATATTCGTTCGTTCGTGTTTGTTTATGTTCGTTTATTATTTAAATGAACGAACATGAACAAGCTATATTCCTTAATGAACGAATATGAACAAAACAATTTGTTCGTTTATGTTCGTTTATTTATTAAATAAACGAACATGAACATACATATGTTCATATATGTTCGATTCATTTACAGGCCTATTCATATACTAAACAAATGGAATAGTGGAGAGAGGGTAACCCATAATGGCGTATTTGGTGAAAAACAAAATTCACAAACCAAAAACACTTTCCAAGCAATTTCATTGGGCCCCCAAACAAACAAAGCCTTACGTCCAATCCGCTTTCTAAGAATTTTCCTCATGTGAAAGGGCCCACTAGGTTCGTGGCCATTACTTTGCCCCACAATTTCCAATAAGTTTAAATTTTACCATTTAAATAATCTATTTATCATAAAAATAATAAAAAATAATGACTCTAAATGTACAGGAGTTTTTTTTATCTATAAATAATATAAATAATTGTTTCCTCTCCCTAAACACTAAAATTTAGATATAAAATAATTATATTTTTAAAATTAATGTTAAAATACTATGATTTTAAAAGAATAAGATCAGCATAAATATTTTAACTTTTAAAACAAGATAATCATACAAAATCAGAATTTTAGAATTCATCAAAATATTAAAAATAACTCTAAATCTAAAAGAATATTCTTATTTTGTCAACAATTTCTGGCAAGTGATTAAAAGTTTTTAATTTATATTTTCTCTTTATTATAAATTATAGGTTGAATATTTTTTAAGAGTAATTTTTTACTTAAATAAGAATAGTTCAAAAAATATTTTTATTTTTCGTATAATATAAATAATTTTTTTCTCTACCTTTTTTTTCCAAAAACGTTAAAAAAATTCTGTCGCAAAATCTTTATACAAGTTGTTGAAAAATAAATAAAATAATTAAAAAAAACTATAGGCTAAGAATAAAACAGAGCTTTTGTTACTTCTCCCTCTTTGTGGCTCCCTCTATATATAGAAAACATGCATTTCAGGCTTCACAATTCATTATCCTTTTCATCTTCAATCCTCAATTTCGCTTTTTCATTATATTTTTCTCTTCTAAGTTCTCAACTTGTAGCTATTTTTAAGGTAATTTTCTCTGTTGATTGGATGTGTACTTGTTTTGTCTTCCATTTCCTCATTTAAGAGCTCAGTTTCTCAAGATTTTATTTTCCTCTCCATTCTTTGTTTTTTTTTTCTAATGCTTACTGTTATTATATATGGCTTAAATTTTTCTGGGTTTGTTTTAAATTTCATGTTTATCAACCCTCTGCCTTACATTTTTGGATTATCTACTGCCATTCATTGAAGCTAAAGAGATTCATTCACATTATTTTAAATTTTGTGTTTGATTTGCCCCCTTTTATGCATAGTTTAGAGTTTGAGTAAATTATCTGATTTTAGCAGTAACTTGTATTGCTTTAAGATTTGCTTGTCAAATATCTTCAAAAAAATGTAAAGATTTGCTAGTTAAGATGTGTGTGTGTGTGTGTGTTTTTTTTTTTTTTACTTCGGAGGATTGCAGTGATTTGTTTTTCACACGTTTATTCTGAATTATGACTCTTTTATTTTTAATATAAATTCTTCATCCAATTCGGCTTTACTGACTAAAGGGATATATTTAGGATTTCTCTGTACGAAAGCTTGAATTTTTGTATTTAAACTTTATCACTTTGATTGCTTATATTTTTTTCTTTGTAATACTTATTTTTGCTTTAGTTTCCCCCAAAACTTGAGATACCTTACACTTTTAAAATTGTAAGGTTGTAGCATTTTCAATTTGTTATTTTTTGTTTTGATCTTTGTTTTGTCATGCTTGAATGGCCATTTTATGAAATATGATGGTATATGGCATTAATATGGTTATTCATTTACATCTTGCTGTACTAATGGAGGTTTAATCATCGAGTGTATGCAGGATGGGAAGTGCTGATGGGTCCAGCTATGGTGCTTACACCTATGATGCCCTGGAGAGGGAGCCTTACTGGCCGCCCGAGAACCTCCGGATTTCCATCACTGGTGCTGGTGGTTTCATTGCTTCCCACATTGCTCGACGTCTCAAGAGTGAAGGCCATTACATCATTGCTTCTGACTGGAAGAAGAATGAGCACATGACAGAAGACATGTTTTGTCATGAATTCCACCTTGTCGATCTCCGAGTCATGGAGAATTGCTTGAAGGTTACCAAGGGAGTGGATCATGTTTTCAACCTTGCTGCCGATATGGGCGGTATGGGTTTCATTCAGTCGAACCACTCTGTCATTATGTACAACAACACTATGATCAGTTTCAACATGCTTGAGGCTGCCAGGATCAGTGGAGTTAAGAGGTTTGTTGGATTGGTGCATTATGCATTATGTGTTTGCATTTTATTCATTGCAGTTCTGTTTTAAGTTTACAGTTGGTTTAAACTCGATATCTTTGTTTAGGTTTTTCTATGCCTCTAGTGCTTGTATCTACCCTGAATTTAAGCAGCTGGAAACTAATGTGAGCTTGAAAGAATCCGATGCCTGGCCGGCTGAGGTTTGTGACTCATGGTCCTTAACTACTATCCAATAGTCTTATATTTTATTGATTACTATGGCGTAGTTACTGATTTTCACTTCATAAATGTCGGTTTTAGCCTCAAGATGCTTATGGCTTGGAAAAGCTTGCAACTGAGGAGTTGTGCAAGCACTACACCAAAGACTTTGGAATCGAGTGCCGTATTGGAAGGTTTCACAACATTTATGGCCCTTTCGGGACATGGAAAGGTAACTTTTTTACTTTTGGTGAGTGCCTGTGTATGTTGCTGCTTTTGGAACATACTAAATTTGTCACTTCCATGTATCCGTCTTTTAGGTGGAAGGGAGAAGGCTCCAGCTGCATTTTGCAGAAAGGCTATTACTTCCGTTGACAAGTTCGAGATGTGGGGAGATGGTCTTCAGACACGATCCTTCACCTTCATCGATGAATGTGTTGAGGGTGTACTTAGGTAAAGTTTGGCATTTTTTATAGCTCTTCCAGCCAAAACTCATACTTTAGGCAACAATTTAAAGGAAAAATCCAAGGAGTTTTGGTTTTAATAAACGTCGATCTGCATGAATTGGCTTATACTAAAAATTAGGAAGGAATATGTAATTTGTGTAATGTTTATACTCTGTTAGATGAAAAATCTTGCAGATTTCAGTTTGAAATTGCTGTTTTAACTTTGAATGTGAAAATAGCCTTCTTATTGCTTAATGTTTTAACTCTGTTGGATGAAAATCTTGCAGATGAAAATAGCATTCTTATTGCTTAATGTTTTTTTTCTAATTAATGTCTTTAGGTTGACGAAGTCGGATTTCCGTGAACCTGTGAACATTGGAAGTGATGAGATGGTTAGCATGAATGAGATGGCAGAGATTGTTCTTAGCTTTGAGGATAAAAACCTTCCAATCCACCATATCCCTGGTCCAGAGGGTGTCCGTGGTCGCAATTCAGACAACACACTGATCAAAGAAAAACTCGGTTGGGCCCCTACAATGAGGTTGAAGGTAATTGAGTTGTGTTATCGTTTGTGATTTCATAGTTTACGAATATTTTTTCATTACCTACAACTCCAGCAAATGTTGTGGTTGTTTTACCTGTAGGATGGGCTGAGGATTACATACTTCTGGATCAAGGAACAAGTCGAAAAAGAGAAGGCTCAAGGCATTGACCTGTCGATCTATGGGTCATCAAAGGTCGTGGGAACTCAAGCACCGGTCCAGCTGGGCTCACTCCGTGCAGCCGACGGAAAAGAATGAAGAAGTAAAGCTGGTGTAGTTGCTTTGAAGCCAAGTTTTATTGGCATAGAATGTGGGAATACATCATCTGGTTTCGGTTTTTACTATATATTTTTGGTATTGTGGTTTGTGTACTATTGTTTGCTGTCGAAGGGGAAAGTGTTTAAGCTTCCCACTGTATTCAAATTTGGCTTTCCATGGTTATTATTCGGTGTTGTAAGATGATATCCAAGGCTTTTTTGGCCTTTAAATAAAACATCATTCCTTTGTTCGAGCATCAATTCGTAACCATGTGCTTGGTTGGCATCTATGGACTTGATCAACTAATCGTTGTTCCGGATTTGATTAGTTATCTAAACGCAGTGCAAGTTGCTGGGTTTTTTTGACTGTTCATCGAAGCTGATGGATGAAATTGGCTTCATTGCTGGTCCCCATAGAATATATTGCCAAAACATCATGTTCATGCGAACTGCGAGGGATATTCTCTCATAATCTTCTCTAAAGCACCATAAAGTTTCTTCTTTTTCCTTTACTTTTCTCCTTGAAGTACTGGTATCGAGCATGTCTTTATTACGTATTCGAATATGAATATAAAGATACAACTACAATATAGAAAAACATTGACAAATTAAACACACTCGTATCAAGCACTCATCCAAATTCGAGTAATGTAGGTCAAACTTTTTCCTCGGTTTGTATATGTTACATTCGATTGTCATTCAAAAGTTCGAGCAACTTTTTCGACCTTTTGGGGTCATATCTGGGGCTGATATTAAGCGTCAAAGATTTAATATCACTAGGAATTGTATAGATGGTGGTCCTGGAAAGATGCATGAAACCCTCAGAATCAGTGGTTAAAATGTTGGCGATGATAAATTGAAAGAGCTTGACTTTACAACAAAAGCTGAACCGTAGGCCATATTGGGTGTGTGGTAGCATGGGAGTCTTATTTTCCCAGAAAATGACGCAACATTGAGCAATTGGCTTTGAGCCCATTTGTGGGGGCTACACACATGACACAGCAGATCACCATGTGCTGGATCTGTGAATTGTCCTTTTTGTCTACTCGTAACCAGGACTGAACAAATGAACTTGAGAAAACTATAAAGCATCCGGTTTTATTTTTTTTACAGTGTAGTGTTATTATAAGGTAATATATGTTCATAATGTTCTCGATTGTTGACAAAGCATACATACTCATAGATACAACTGTTTGAACCAAATATCATTAACCGTTGAGACCACTTGATGGATTCGTAAATATTTGATTTTATTTTATTAAATCTTGTTTGATTTCAGTTTCATTATTATTTAATTATATTCAAAGACAAAACTAGAATCAAATAATAAAGAGTTAATTATCTTATTTCAAACAACAGAGACTTATTTAATATTTAAATCCAAAAATAGTTGATAAAATTTAAATTGAATAAGATTTAATTAATAGAACTAAAAATGTCATTGTCCCAAAAATTTATGGCCATGTCCCATTGTGTACGTCCCTAAAAGTATCCTTTAAGAATCGAGTGTCGATTCACAAGCTGAAAGGTTGAACCAAATCAATCTTTTTATTTAATTCAGAAATTTTGTAATACAAAGTAAATATTTTGTATTTAAACTTGTGAAAATAATGACAAATATTTTTTTAATAAAAAATACATGAATAAAGGAACATTCACCCCTTAAATGTGATCATTTCCACAGATTGGCCTAAGAATATCAATCATCAAATATTAATGAAATCAAAGTTCGATATTAGATTAGAAAGTATTGTCACGACCACAACTAATGTGAACAAAAAAAAAGTACATGAGTTAAATTGAGAAAAATTATAAGTTTAAAGACTAAATGTAATTTTATTATCATAATAGTATGCATTAACCATTAACTTTTTCAAAACGATTAACCAAATCATTATAACACCTATCATTGTTAAGTAACAGTGTAAATTACACCATCTGTGTTTTCCCATAGCTATAGGATCAAGCTCTCCTGCATTAATACCTAATATAAACATGATCACCGTTCATCATTATTTATAAGCATAGTTTATATAATCTATAAGAACCACTGTAGAGAGAAGTAAATGCCGGATAAATATGAACAGCCTCCGTGACCCGAAGAACTGGGTTCATAGTTCGACCACTCCCTTAATTGTCAGGGTCACGAAAGACGGGATTAGCTTCAAGCTGTTCTGCAAACTTCTCGAGAATGTCCTTCACAAGTCCCTTAATTCGTTGTCCGCTCGTGCAACACTCTTCTCATTCCGTTATAGGAAAATACCGCATAGAGAAGAACCAGCTTCATCGGATTCCAATGGTGCAAGCCGAAATCTTTTCCATGTTTCTCTAAGAAATTCCTGATTAGCTTCGTCTTACGTAGCCCATCTTTTTCACTTCCTATTTCCAGCAAAACCCTCTCTGCGACATCGTTGAATCGCTTCTCATCTGCCAAGACCTGCAATGTTTGGACTAGTAGACATCAGAAGTCATCCTTGTGTTCAAAAACTAGATAATTCTCAACAACAATGAAAAACCAATTCAGAAAGCATTTGGATGCAGACCGTCTCCCTTTATTTTCTCAAGCGGAAATAATTAAAAACGTTAAGTAGCAATTACATGCTGAAATTCAAAAAGCATATGCTCTTCAATCTTCATATTACTACAAATATAAGAAGCAAAAGATCGTGCTCGTAATCTACCTTTCTTAGCTCAGAACCATTGACAACCTTGATGTTATGTATAAAACAACATGCCTTTCAGACAGTGCATCAGCAATTTCCTGCAGAATCGGCTGAAGTAATTCAGCAAATTGTGCTTGGCCCAGTTCTTCTTCCCCCTCGGCCCCATACTTTTTCAAGATGCCGTTGAGCAGAGCAAATTCTGTTTAAACATTAGGAACCAACAGAAATATTAGATTCATTAATACATTCGAGTTATGGTGTAAGAAATCCATTTCTCACATAGCAATAGTCAGTCCGGGTTTCAAGTTATGATGTACAACATGCCATTTAGAATGAAGGGGTGGCATACACATTGACACAGGGAAGAGATAAAAGATCTTATATGATCCCTAAATGGCTCTCCTCATAAGCTCAAACCAAGTTAAATCCATGAGTACGGTGTTCGAACTTTCGCTGCTTAAATATTCGATCGAGGTGTTCACCACACATTAAAACACACAAGAAAGTGATATGGAAATGGAAAGAGGAACCTGAAAATGGAGGAATCCCCATTTCGACGCCCATATGAACAAGTGCATTTCTTATCTCGCTCTGCAAATCTTCCCTTTATCTTCGATATCCTATCAGTAAACAAATTCTCTGCTAACATGGCATAATCATCTTCATCCTCCAAAAACATCTTCAAAGTATTCCCATCCAATATTGACACCACCAATGGATCATCTAAACAATCCAAATTCAATAATTTAAAATCAAAATAAACCCAAAAGTTTATAGTTTAGTCAAAATAACCTGCAGATAAAAACCCAGATCATAAAATCACCAAACAGTTTAAAGTTTTCTAAAAGGTTTTAACTTTGTCTAAGTATCTTAACTATAAAGTAATCGAAGTTGACTTGATCATCTTTTACCTCTCATCTCATCAGCTATGGCAGATATGTAATCGGGGAGAAACTTGGACGCTTTATCTCTGTCCAGCTCTGCTTTCCAGAAAGTGACGTCATCATCAACGGCTCCGGTGATGAAACGAGAAAGGGCGGAAGCTTTAATTTTTTGAGGCAATGAGAGGCCAAAGAGCGAACTGGAGGCTTTCGAGTCAGCGATTTCAAGGAGTTGGGATCCGGTGACGGTGCCGTTAAGGTCAGGTAAAGAGGGACTGAGAGATCGGAGATGGGTCCCGTCAAGCACCGTTAAATCTGTTTCAGACATTGTAAGGAAGAGAGAGGTTGGTGAGTTTTAATTTCGGACAAGGTGAAGATGTTCTGATATTTTTCAATTTTTGGTTTTAGAGTTTGTTTGAGATTATGGTTTAGGACTTGTATTTTCCTAAAACTTTTAAGAATGTAGAATTTATTTAGAATTTTATATTCGTTATTATATAAATTTTAGAGAAAATAACTTCAGTGATTGAAAATGTCTTATAATATAAGATTTTAACAACTTTTTTTGGATTTGTGAAAATGACCAATAAATTCGCAACGCGAACTCCAATTTCGCAACTCAATTTCTAAATTCACGTTGCGCGCGAATTTATAATTCGCAACACATAAGACAAATTCGTAACACAGAAGTCAAATTTGCAAAGTGCGTTTATTTTCGAAATGCAAATTTTATTTTCGAATTCGAAACACAATATTTATTTCGCAACACAAATGTAAATAGTATAATCGCAAATCATAACCTAAAACTCTAAATCACAACTTAGTCTCATCTTCATCTCTCACTCTCTACGGCGACATCCGTCACAATCTCCGGCGATATCCGTCTATCTCCATCTCTCAGAGCCATCCTCACAACCATTCACGGTCAGAAATGGAAAATCAACCACCGATGGTTAGTTTTTTAATTATTTTTATTTTAAAATTTTTGTATTATTATTAGATTTTTCATATTTAAATTGATGATAAATTTACTGGTAATTTCAGTAATAGATTAACCATTTCACTTAGATTGCTTAGTAAATTCATTCGATTGTTGTCAATACTACTAAACTGTTTAGTCTTTAACCTTGTGAAGTTAGTATTTGTCTTTGTTTTGTCTTTTGGTTGAAGTAATGCAATTCATTCAAGTTTCAATTTGCAGAAGACTATTTGAAACTTAAATTCGCAACACGAAAATGAAAATCGCTACGTGATTTTAGTTTCGCGTTGCGATTTTAAGTTTTAGAAATTATTCTTCTTCTGCAAATTGAAACTTGAATGAATTGCATTACTTCAACCAAAAAACAAAGACAAATACTAACTTCACAGTGTTGCGAATTTAAGTTTCAAGAATAAACTACTACTCTTTATGTTGTCCTTGAACCTGCAGTAAACCTATATGTTGTCCTTTTAAATGTTTATATAAGTGCTTACTTCTGGAATATTATCTAATGCATTTTGTGAACTATGATAGAATAATGACTTGGGTGAATACCGTGCAAGTTTGAAATATATTTGGCTTTGTTTTCACTGTTTAATATCATGTCTGTTTATAGTGTATAATTTGTAGTTTTTGGTATATCTAACTTGGTATATCTAACTTGGTATGTTTATTGTTTTTGTAGAATTTTTTTTCGGCTTCATTGACCTTAAGGAATAAATTAAGCCTAGCCACTACAATTGCGTCGACGCTTACACCTGTACAAAGAAAATTGTTTGAGGATACTTGCTTCGGGCCATGGCTGAAAGTACAACATCCAGGTGGAGATGCTATGTTGACCCATTTGTTTCTTCAGACCATGACTAACGATCTACCCGAGAGGATACAACGTGGTGATGAAGAGATATGGTTTCATTTTCCTCCAGCGTATACTTGTTTTGGGCAGGAGGAGTTTTGCTTAATCACTGGTCTACGCTTCGGACACGATGATGTAGGTTGGTACAATAGTCACATCGCCCGCCCATTATGGTTATCTCGGGTTTTTCCTGAGCTGGCAAAGGTGAAGCCGAGTTTACACGTCGACGACTTGAAAAGATTATTTGTTAAAGATGGTTTTACTCGGATGGATGATCTCGATGTTGTCCGAGTATGCCATTTATTACTTTTGCATGCCGGTTTTTTAGGCAAAGAGGCCATACAACCTATTTATGAGGACCTAATATTATTGGTAGAGGACCTAAATGCATGGAACCTGTTTCCGTGGGGTTCATATCTCTGGAAAGCTACCTGGAAAAAGTTGTCGTCTGCCTTTGAGGACTGAAAAAGTTTGTGTGGCCATGGTTCCAAATACACTTTGGCAGGCTTTATTTGGGCCTTTAAGGTAAGAATTTCTATATAATATTTCCAAAATTATAATTAATTATTTAACAATTACTAATGTTTGTGTATTATATTGTTTGTAGATTTGGATATTTGAGGCTTTTCCCAGCATGTAGACATATGCAATCAAAAATTCAAATGATATTCCTAGGGCTATTTCCTGGAGGAGGATCCAGCTGTTGAATTGGGAAGAGTTACTACCATATACGACGATGAATGATGTAAGTTAACACAAATACTACCATATATAAACAAGTTATTACTAGTAGATGTTTAACTTTGTTTGAGCTTTTATATTGTTAGGAGGGCAACTATCCATTACAGAGGCATACACCCACAGAGGCTGAGCTTGCCACTGATTGGTGGCAAGCTAGTAAGCGTTTTTTTATGGCACAGATGATGAGCAGCCCCCACTTTGAGAGCCATCAACTCACCCAAAGCCATCACCTGATCGAGCCAATTATACACCTCCACAATGAGAGCCATCACCTATTCAATCACATCATCGAGCCTCTCTCCACCATCACCTCATGATAGGCGACCGGTAAAGATGCCACGACATTTCTCCCTGTTCTCTACCTCCACGGGATGAGTTAAGGGAGTTATGTGATGAGGTCAATGCTTTGCGTGAGGAGGTCGGTATTTTACGTGAAGACAATGGTGCATGGCGTGATGAGGTACGGTCTTTACGTTGTGAGGTAGAGGTTTTACGCGATGACAATGGTGCTTTACGTGGTGAGGTATCTACTTTACGTGATGAGGTAACCGCTCTACGTGAGATTGTTTCATCGTTACAGAATGAGGTTCATACTCTACGCAATGAGGTAAGTTTGTTTAATACTATACTAAAAATGCAAATAATATTTTTTCGGCATTATTTAATTGTTTATTTATTGATTTATGTATTAATTTATTTTTAGCGGCCCAATAAGGTTGATGCTTTACGTCGGGTTTTTCTTGCATGACGGGGTTCACGCATCAGACGTCGTGCACGTGCCATTACGTCTCCGTTCACCCTAATAGTGCCAAGACTCCGTAAGAAGAAGCTCGATTCACATGTCATCGTTCAAGAGGCCTCTCCTATCGTTCAAGAGCCCCTATCATCCTTCAAGAGGCCCCTTCCACCATTCAAGAGGCCCCTGTCATCATTCAAGAGGTTCCTCATACCGTTCGAGAGCCCGATTTACATGGCATAATATGTCGACATATTGATAAACCCCCTCACGTACCCGACATGATGGATGAGTTGGCTTTCATATGAGTTACCAGTTAGTACCATTCTGGTATCTGAAGTGGAGAGGAGAACACTACCGGACACAATTATGGATAATACCCTTTGGGCTAAGACCGTAGTTAATTTTTATCTACATGAGCGGAGCCAGGGGTGTTACTCTGACATATGCAAACTCGACGATGATATGCATTTGTTTCTTGATCGGTCTTGGTGGGGTGTGTTATTAGGGGTTGAAGACGATGGCTATTTCGACGGGGGGTAAGTCTTATATTCTTCTTATATTGGATTTTGATTTTTTTTTTAATTTATGAAATTCACTAATATATGTATTTTTAAAAAAAACAACATATTGATGCATGGGTGTTACGTCTTCTAATAATAAGGAAATTGAAGAAAATAAAAAATACGTGATGGACTATTATGCCGACGTCTTTTCACACAGCTCACTTAAAGGATCAGAGAGACACTTCATATGTGTTAGGTAATGGAAAAGCTAAACTTTATCCTACGTAGTGGGAGGTCGATAAGGTTAGTATTTATTTGAATATTTTAAAGGTGTTCATAAATAAAAATTTGATGTGCCCAATTGAATTATATTTATGATTGCAGGTGTTTTCCCTGTTTTGAAACGTCATTGGCTTCTCGTCGAGCTTCAGCTCCCATCCGTGAAGACAATGGTATATGACAGCATGTTGAATTACATACCATTGTCTGATTTGAGAGATATTATTTGTAAGGGATGGATCACTCATTTGGCTAAATACTTAGATGTGATTGATTATTGGACTAATTCTGGAAACAAGAAGCCAAAGAAGTTCAAAGTTACAATGATCAGAGATGAGATCGCACCACAACAAACGCGGGGAGCCAGATGGGATTGTGGTCCTCTCGTATGCATGTTCTTGGAACGTTTGACGACAGGAAGTAAATAATTTCTACCTCCCACAGATAGAGATAGAGGTGCAGTAGGCTTGTGGTTTCGGTATTTTATGACTAGAGCGATATATGTGAGACGTTGCCTACCTGAATCCGCGTGATGAAAGTGTGCATAAACAATTGGTAAGTTTGAGCAAGTGTTGTTAACATATATACTCTTTGTTGGTTTGAAAATGTTTGATTAAGTACCTAGAATTCAATAATTTGTTGTTTGTTGGTTTTAGATGTGTAGAAAGTGTTGTTTGAGCAAATGTTTGGTTTCTACAGGTTAATCCTGAAGTGAGCTGCGTGAAATTGATGTATTTGTGTATAAACAACTGTCTGCGTGAAATTGATGTATTTGTAAAAGTTGATTTGTAAAGTTGATTTATTTAATTGATAAGGAAATAAGAATTATTTTTTGCTTGTTTAATTGATTTGTAAAAGTTGATTTGTTTAATTGATGTGTAAATAATTCTTATTTTTTGCTTGTTTAATTGATTTGTAAAAGTTGATTTGTTGTTTTAAATTTCAATCTGCATTATGTTGAAGGTAAAAAAGACCTGTTGAAGGTATACTTTCGTAACGCGAAAATCAAATTCGCAACGCGAAAGTCAAATTCGTGTTGCGATGGTTGCGAAAGTCAAATTCGCGTTGCGGTTTTTGCGTTTCGAATTTGACTTTCGCAACAATCGCAACAAAAAATCTGATAAGTGATAACAACTGAACAGATCATAGCAATATTCAAAATCAAGTTACTAATGAATGTCTAACTGAAATGTATGCATTCACACATAAAATACACATAAT
Organism: Hibiscus syriacus; assembly: GCF_006381635.1. Classification (NCBI taxonomy): domain Eukaryota; kingdom Viridiplantae; phylum Streptophyta; class Magnoliopsida; order Malvales; family Malvaceae; genus Hibiscus; species Hibiscus syriacus. The sequence goes on along the minus strand of NW_024063392.1, from coordinate 390,228 downwards.
ACAACGTTTGCATTTAAAAATCACCTAAGTTAATAAGTCCCAAAAGGTGAAGTCGGTTGTGATTGAGATTTTGATTTTGATTGCGATTTTGATTTCCTTTTGCTTGGCACCATATGAGCTTTGGATTTTGATGAGGATCCATATTTTGGTAGAGGAAAAGATGATTGTGATGGTACTGGTGATCCACATGTCAACCTTGTATGACCATTTTTCTTGCACCGACTATATGTCGATATCCTCTTCTCTTCACCCTTAGACGGTATACGATCATGATTTTTTGGTCGGCCAGGTAGTCTGCTATCCATGATTGGTGGCAAAACTGTTTGTAAGTCATCTGGTATATCCCACTCAGAAGGATGTGGAATAGGGTAGACAATCTCAACACAAGTCTGTCGATATACTTATGTAGTGTAGCAATCCATAGTGTATGCACTTGAATCATCTTGGTTTAGATGAAGAGAAACTTTTATAACATGGCCACACGGATAACCAGATGTTTGTCATTTCATACAACTACATGTCTTTGCATTTAGATCGACAAGCCCATTTAAGTTATTATCCAATACTTCAAACAAAGTGTTTGAACATGGTTAAACTCTCCATGATGTTGACTTCACAACACGTTTCGTTATATTTTTTCCAGTCCATGGTGTAACACGACGTTCCAATGTTCCTGTAAATTTAAATAAATAATACTTAGTAAAATATATGATAAGTTACGAATTTAAATAAATAATACCTGCATGATTTCTTTTCTTGTAGTACCATTGTTGAATAGATGCTCGAAAAAACTCCATTAACATAGTAATGGGTAATTTCCGGGAATGACGACTTAGAGCGTTGATTGATTATGCACTATTAGACGTCATGAAACCATATCTTTCTCCAAGTTGATGTACTTTTGACCATCTTTCAAACCCGACATCTTCTAGTGTTTGAGCACATTGAGACAAAACACGTCTTAAACAATTTATATGCTTATTAAAATCCACTTCCTGATAAGCTTTTACAGCCTTCCAGTATGTCCATTTGTGATTTTTTATACCAGCAGACCTTGATTTTAGATTTCTATACAAATGAACACCACAAAGTCCATGAAAAGCATCTGGGAAACACCTTCTAACAGCATTGTCAACTGAGTTTGCCCTATCGGATATGATTGTCAGATTGCTAATAGGACCTATGTAATCCCTAAGATATCCCATAAACCATGTCCATAAATCAGAGGTTTCAGATTTGCCAACCCCATAAGCTATTGGCAGTATCCCATTGTTAGCATCCATGGCTACTGCTAATAAGTTTACTCCAAGGTATCGACCTTTCAAATGTGCTCCGTTAACTATAATAACTGGGCGCATGCAAGTAATAAACGAACGAATCTAGAAAATAATATACACAAGACATGAGTTACCAACCCAGGATTTTTCAGCTTTAAATTGTGACAATAAGTCGACAGTTGGGCAAACGATGCTTCTGGAGACCCCCTCAACAATTCCAAGGCATAACATTTGGCTCTCCAAGCTTGAGAATATGAGATACTAATCTTGAGCCGAGCATTCATGTCAGTCATAATTTCATGTCCCTGATATACCCTGCCATTCAAAAACATTAACTCAGCCAGAAAACCACCCAACACCTTTTTGTCTGTCTGTCTATGGTGAGGAAAAACTTGGGTTCTTGAACATGTATGTTTATCAATAAAAGTCCTAACTTGAAACATTTCACAATCTTTTATCCTCTTTGCAATCATACGCCACGTACAGTTTTTGTCAATCATACACTTTGTTTCGAAACGATCTTTGCTTGATTTGTTAACTTTTAGTTGATAACCATCTTCCACACATTTCGTATACAAAGCTATCTTCAAGTCTTCCTTTGTATCAAAACAATTATCTTTCTTGATACGAATAACTTTTGTGTAACAATCAACTGCTATCTTTACCAACTCTTCTTCCGGTATCTAAAGTAATTCTGGCATTTTCCAGTTATATTCCCGTGGCATTTTCTTCTTTTTCTTTTCTTCGGGGACTTCTTCTTTTTCTTCTTCTTCTTCAGGGTTATATGAATTACAAAATGGATGTTCAACTTGTTCATTAACAGTCGTAACTTCCTCCTCATTATTATCAACAACATCTTCCTCGGCAACGGCTGTTTCATCATCAAAATTCGGGTATTGACCAATATCAAAATCATTACACGCATGGTATGTTTCTTCTTCTGAAACATCATTGAAATCTGAGTATTGAGCAAGATCAAAGTCTGGGTATTGACCAAGATCAAATTTCGAATACTGACTAGTTCTCACAATTTTTTCTGTTGGCTCATAATCGTCTAACTGGTCAATACGAAAACCAGAATTTGGTGCTGAAAGTTTATTGGGATTTGGTATTAGAAATGTGCTGAAACAAAATTTTCTTGGTGTTGAAATTGTGGTGGAACTATTAAATTTTGAGGTTCATAACAATGTTGTACATTGTGAGCACCATAAACTGGGGTTGAAGAACTTAGTTGATTACTACCCGCTACTGACCCAACTTCACTACTTCTAGGTTCAACAACATACAATGTAACATCATCTTCTTGCGAAACACTAATGCAAGTAATGAATCGTTCAACATCTTCATTGTCAGTTAACAAATAAATTGTACCTTTTATCTGATAAGATAGCCTAAATCCACTTAGAGGCTCTAAATTCAATTTCTTTGCAACAAGTAACATTAGAGTTTCATAAGTTAACTTTTTTAATGTCAGTTTTAGTTGAAGATTCATGGGTAAAGGCACATATTGTAAAACACCATGACATTCTCCCATGACCTCCAAAACACAAATCTATCCAAACAGATCAACATTAGATGATTTCATTCTACAAATTGTAAATTAATTTACTAAACAAACGAGCTATAAACACATATCATCACTAACTTAGAGAAAAAACATAACTTTATTAAGTTGCTAGTTGATAATTTGGGAGAGAAATCATTGAAAAATTATATAGAAATAAAATTATGTAAAAAATAGACATGGGGAAGGATGTCGTTAGATAGGAACGGATGTCGCCGGAGAGTGATATATGGAGATGGAATGATTGTGATTTAGGGATTTAGGTTATGGGTTGTGCTGCTGCGTAGTTATATACCCAAAACATTTGTGTTGCACGAAATTAAAATTCGTGTTGCGAATTTGAAAATCGAGTTGCGAAAACAAAATTCGCGTTGCGAATTCAGAAATCGCGTTGCGAATTTGGAAAATCGCAATGCGAATTTGGAAAATCGCGTTGCGAATTTGGAAACTAAGTTACAAAATTGGAGTTCTCGTTGCGAATTCGAGATCGCGTTGAATTTGTTGGTCATTTTCGTAAATCCAAAAAAATGGTTTAAAATCGTATATTATAAGATATTTTCGGTCATGAAGTTATTTTCTCTAAATTTTAAATCTTTCAATAAAAATAGTATTGATATCCAATAAATTTTCTAGAAGTATTTCTATCTTCTTTTTAAAATTTTAAAATAGAAATATATTAATAAATAGAAATAAATTTCTATTTTCAATAATAAAAATCTATATTTGATACATGTTTTTAATAATAAAAATATGAAAATTTTAAAAAATATAAAAATTAAATTTTATTAAATATATAAATTTAAACCGAACACATATCTTAATTAAATTTTATTTTATGAAAATAAAAATAAGTTATATTTTTTTAAACCAAATCTAAAATTCATTTTTAGAAAAGGTATTTAATTTATCAATTAACAGATTTTATAAGATGTTTTCATTTTCTAAAAAAATTAAAATGACATCTATTTATTTGAATAAAACATAATTAAAATATTAAGTTGACAACTAATTGAGATTAAAATAATGAACTTGAACCCATTAAAATAAAACTATAAAATATATATCATTTAAACTTAATAAATTGCAATATAAATAATTTTATTAATTAATAATATAAAACAAAAAATGTCTAAAAAATTACATATTCAATCTTTATGTGAAAATAATAGGGTGTAGTTGTTGTAATTTACAAGGGAAAAGGGGTAAAAGGTAAAATAAAGGGCCGTCCAAAGTCAATGTTTTACGCGGTTTTAGCCATTGACTTCCTCATAGCGTTTAAAAATCATTGGGCCCATGTTGGCGTAAAGTCCATTTTTTAGGTCTATGAATTGATTACTTCTTAAAGAATACAAGAATTTTACCCGCGCGTCAGTCTCAGAAGTGCACGCACCTACAAGACTAAATGAATCTAGTTTAAATAAATAAAATTATACTTATATTCATTTTATTTTTAAAGTATTTTTATTTAATGTTCATTTAACAATTATGGATATATTCTTTATCAGTACGTTTGTTTAATGTTAATAAACATGTTTATATTTTAAAAAAAAATGGATGACCCTTGTTTTCCATATGTAATGGGGTAAGGGGAGGTAAGATAGTATGCTGCCCTTGACATCAGGTTGGGGGTAACTTCCGTAGGAGATCTCCGAATTATAAAATGCTCTCCGTGAGACTCGATCCCACGATCTCAAGATTAAAAACCTTGTGCTTTACCAACTGAGCTGGATGATCATTTAAAATTTAAGCTATTTAAGTTTTATAGTTTGAACTCTAAAATTTATTACATATTTAATTCAACTTATCTTCACTAATATTCAAAATATTAAAAGAATAAAAATATTTGAATAGATACATCAATAAACGAGTTTTATCTTTTATGTCATGATAAAGTATTTCATGTTTTTTTCATTTATTATTCATTATTTCAATTAATAAAACTAATAGTGTATTAAAGGAAGTGCACGCACCCTCTTTTGAAAAGTGTACGATACGATATGTATGACATGTGAGAATTTATGCTGTGCGGCGTCTAAAGATCGACTAAAATATAATGTGACTGGTTAAACAAGTGATCGATTAAAATTTAAATCGGTTATGTTATATCATTTAAACGGAAATATTATCAAGCACAACAACATATTAGATAGCGCTTAGATAATGTAATAGGTAGCGCTTATATAATAAAATAGGCAATTAACCGGAAATATTATCAAGTACAATAACAATTAGGTAGCGCTTATATAATGTAATAGGTAGCGCTTATATTGACTATTTTCTCATAAAAATGATAAATTTAAACCGGTTATATTAAATTGACCTATTACATTATAAATATCGGTTTCGATGTTTTCAGGATCGATACAATTTTAAATGTATCGATACTTTATGCGTGTAACTCGTTTGTGTTTTATTTTGGAAAAAAGTATCGACACTCTGTAAATTTACCTGTTACATAATAATTATCGATTTTGATGTTTCGAGGATCGATACTTTTTAAAAATGTATCGACACTTTATGCGTACACCTCGTTTGCCATTCATTTTGAAAAAATGTATCGACACAAATTAAACAAAGTGTTAATACTTTATGTTGACCTATCTCTCATGAACCCGTATATTTCTACGGTTACATTGAAAATTTACCTATTACATTATATTATCGACACAAAATCTAATAGTGTCGATACTTTATGTTAACTGTTTTATAATTAAACGGTTTTATTAAAGTATCGACACTTTTTAGGCGCTATATTTCTTCTCTTTTAAATTACGAAAGTGTCGATACTTATTAATTTATCGACACTTTCAACATATCCGATATCTTTTACCGGTTTTATCATTTCGAGACCTCTTTTGTCATATTATTACCGGATATATTACTATGGATCGATACATTTGTATAAAGTATCGACACTTTTCAGGCGCTATAACTTATTCTCTTTTAAATTACAAAAGTGTCGATACTTATTATTTATCGACACTTTCAATATATCCGGTAACTTTTTACCGGTTTTATCATTTCGAGACTTGTTTGTCATATTATTACCTGTATATTGCTATGGATCGACACATTTTTATAAAGTATCGACACCTTTTAGGCGCTATAACTTCTTCTCTTTTAAATTACAAAAGTGTCGATACTTATTAATTTATCGACACTTTCAATATATCCGGTAGCGCTTTACCGGTTTTATATAATGATATCGGTTTTATCATATTTTTACATGTTATATTGCTATGGATCGATACATTTTTAATTTGTATCGACACAAAACCGACAAGCTAAGTTTGCCCGTTGCCAATTTTTTTAATATTTTCTTCATGATTTCCACCTACAACATTGTTATTACTCGATATTTCATGTAGCGCTAAACCAATTTATTAAATATATTATAATGTATTCGGTAACACCTATATTAACCGTATATTAACCGCATTTCCTGAAACAATGACATGACATGTTCACAGATATAGAGGCAAAATTTCTGACATGCTGGTCCAAGGGATTGTCTCAGGAAAGGCGGGTTAATATACGGCTAATATACGTCATTACCGGATACATTAAAATGTATTTAATAAATTCGGTTTAGCGGTACCTATTATGTTGACAACTAATAATGTTTTAGGTAGAAATATGAAAAACTATTAAAAAATTAGTAACCGGTAAACTTTGGTTATTAGTAAGTATCCTTTTATAAAAGTGTCCATACTTTTAACATATCAAGTAATTTATTCGGTTTTGTCATAATGAATCTGGTTTTGTCATATTTTTACCTGTTATATTGTAAAGTATCTATCCTTTTTATAAAAGTGTCCCATACTTATTTCACTGTGAAAATATATTTTATTATTTGGTTAATATTGTTAAATTAAATTCTAATAATATTTTATAAAATATCAAAACAATCAAATAATTTTTTGTGTAATGAAATTATTAAATTAATATTGTAGGTGAAAAACATGAAACGCTATTAAAAAAAATTGAAACATAAATTACATAACTTTAAAAAAAGTATATATCATTTTTATAAAAGTCCATCTTATAAAGTAGGTCTAAGTCATGAAGAAATATTAAAAAATTGTGCTATCGGTTCGTGTCGATCCAAATTAAAAATGTGTCGATCCAAAACGATAACATGTAAACTATGACAAAACCGGTATAGAAATGATAAAACTGGTAAAGCGCTACCGGATACATTTAAAGTGTCGGTACTTTAATATAAGGATCGACACTTCGTGAATTTAAAAGAGAAGCAGTTTAAATCCTATAAAGTGTCGATACTTTTAAAAAATGTATCGATCCAAAACGATATACCAGGTAAAAATATGATAAAACCGGTAACAAAATGATAAAACCGGTAAAACGTTACCGGATATATTGAAAGTGTCGATACTTTATATAAGGATCGACACTTTGTGAATTTAAAAGAGAAGCAGTTTTTAGCGCCTATAATGTGTCGATACTTTAAAAAAATATATCGATCCAAAACGATATAACAGGTAAAAATATGATAAAACCGGTATCAAAATGATTAAACCGGTAAATGATACCGGATATATTGAAAGTGTCGATACTTTCGTAAGTACGTGTAATAAATTATCGACACTTTCAAAGAAAATAATTATCCTTTCGAAAGTATCGACACCTGACATAAAAGTATCAACACTTTGTATTTGTATCGATTAAATATAAATAACATATCCGATGAAAATATAAGCTAAATATCCTCTGAAAATAGATAGAACGGACGAGTTTTTGAAATCGAAGCGTAATTGTTGCTGCATTTCAGAAGGCGTTTCTAAAGTGAAGTTGTTTGTTTGTTGTTGCAGTCGAATCGAAAAGTATGTTGTCGAAACCCTAATTTTTTATTATTACGTAATCGCGATAGGGTTTTTATGTGTTGTTTGGGTTTTGGAGTAAAGAAGCATTTGGGACCGATTGCAGGTAGAAAGTGATATTCAAGGAAAATATAAATGTCGATACTTTTATTAAATATTTATAGGTAGAAAATGATATTATAGGTTGTATAAATGTGCCGACACATTTTGGTGTGGCCATTCAAATTCTTTTGAAGAAAACCGTTTTACCACAAGAGTAGTCTATATTGTATATGAATAAAGTGTATGTAACAAAATAATTTGATTGCGTAAACTGATATATGAAGGAAAAAATGGAGTCAATGGGTTGGAAATTGTTGGTGGAGCAGATGACTTTGAAATTGAGGCCGAGACTCGAAGCAACAAAGGGTAAATATATGTACTTCTAGTAAGTATCAATGTTTTTTATTATTGTTGAAATGGTAATTGGATTAAAGTATCGATAAACTTTAAATTAATTACAAATTTTAAATGTTGACAGTATGGCCGAATGCAAAGGATGAAGGAAGATGGCACACAGAGCGGTTCAGTATGTAAAATGAAATTGACATTGAGTAGTATTTAGTGTTAATGTATTGATTAAGAAACGTTATGTTTATATTAGGTGACAAAAGATGTGAGGTCCAAATGGAATTCAATGAGTGATGCTGAAAAGGAACCTTACATCACACAGTCAAGGAATGATATTAAGAATACAAAGAACGGAGGAAAGCACATGAAAATAAGGTATTCATTAAACTGTAAATACGTTGATACAAAATATATAAGAACTATAACATTATATATTGTTAAAAAAATATAGGAAATGTCGACAAGATGCAGTATTAAAAGGGTGAATTTATTAATTAAACACCTTAAGGAGAAGGGTCAGTTGAATGTGCTGGGAGAAATAGGTTTTGGATCGTGGTAGGAGTAAGGGATCGACCTATTCGGAGGGAATATGTCGATCCTTGATGGCGCAATTTGATTTCAGTCAATGTATTGCTAAATATGGTGATTTTCATTTCCTCTCGGGATCCATGTGCTGCAGTCGTATTGGGGGTAGAAAATGAAGGCAAAAGGTTGTAGAAGTTGTAAGAGTAAGGACTGGAAAGTACTTGCCTCCAAATATGGTTTGAAGCATAAGGTGACATATGCTGAAATGAAGAGGAAATAAAAGTGGATCTTACGTTAGGGATGAGCTGAAGGCCAGAGTTCTATTATACCTTGTCGGTATCTTTCTTTGTCCAACGGGTAATACGTAACGAACAAAGAAACATATGAAGCTCATTTGTGATGAAGGATTGAGGGTGAATTCAATTGAGCTGAATATATCCATTCGAGATTGATTGAATCAATAATCACCTTAAAAAGGGCAGCCAGAGATACCTCAAAGGGGCATAGCAATCTTAGAGGTAAATGAGTGAATAACTTGTGTTTTTATATAAAAACATAAATTTTATTATAAATTCAGGTTTGCACTGTTCGATTTTTGGTCGGGCTGTGAGGCAGTGCGGCTTATGAAAGAACCGGAGTGGCACGCATCCGTGCATGGGGGAAGGAAGAGGTGGTTAGAGTGATGGTAAAGTTGAAGTTGGATAGAGCGAAGAAGCAAGAAAGGGTAATAAATGTAATTAAATAATATTAAGAATATAATCAATGTCTTAATATTGTAATTAATTTTGAAGGTTATTGGCAAGGATGTAGAGGCAGTGGCAGAGGAGAAGAAAGGAGGGATGGTTGTATTGGGGGATGACGGTGAGTGGGACGACGGTGAAGGAAAACATAGTAACTTCGACATTTGATGTCTGAATTGGCTGATATCAAAAAATCCAATTTGAAATCATGCAAAGACAATCAAGAGTCGAAGAGAAACTTGATAGAGTCGAAGAGAAACTTGAGAGAGTCGAAGATACACTTGAGAGGCATAAGGGGGTAGTGGAAGGAAAAATAGATGGAGTGGTGAAAGAAGTAGAGGTGTTGAGGGGTGAAGTGGTGAAAGAAGTTGGGGTGTTAAGGGGTGATATTAAGATGGTGAGGGTGAAAAATTGAGGGAGTGGTGAAGGAGGTTGTGGAATTGAGGAGTGAACTTACGGGGGTGAAGGGGGTGGTGATAAAATACTTGGATGAAGGAGATCAATTGAAGGGTGAAAAAAAGAGAAGAGCTATGTAGAAAAAAAATACGATGAACTGAAAAAATATGAAGAAGAAAAGAGGGAGGAGGAAGAAGAAGAGATGGAAGAAATGAAGAGGAAGGAAGTCGATGTCATTTATACACCGGAGAGTGTTATAGCAGCAGATTTGGATTCGGAATATCCTGCACCCAGAAGAAGAAGCAGAAGGTAAGTGAATAAAAGAAAACTTAATTTGATTTTTATTATGTTGTTGTGACAAAAATTTGTATGCAAAATTGTAGGTTGAAAAAGCGGATATTCCAAGCGGAATTGATGACATCGAAGCTGCAATTTGTGATTATTTATGGAATAGCGAGTTAGAATCGGAGTAAGTGAAATATATGCTTTGTGAGTTATATTTAAATATTCATGACAACATATTAATCCTAACGATTCATACAGGTATTCTGTAATATCAATGGGAAATCAATCGCTAGTGTATACGACGTTGCAACGTTGAAGCCTACGGAATGGGTTGGCGGTGTGGTAAGTAGAAAGTAGAAAATGTTAAAACTTATTTAATATGTTCTGATTGTGTAATTAATTTGTTAGGTATTGATTTGCTCGCCTGGACAGTATGCTACGATTCTCAGAAGTCACTCCGGAGGATTGGCTACCTTCCATACCACTAGCGTGAGTTAAATTAATAAATGGAGATAAGTAGTGTTATAGACGGTAAATTAATAATGTTTGTTGCATAATTGCAGCAGCAGGCGTTGGATGCCAATAGCAAAGAAAGTGTTGAGGGTATTGCTAGCTTCTGGGGTCCCATACTGAATAACTATGTGAAATTCACCGACTGTGAGAAGGTAAGACACCATACCAATTGCAAATGATGTTTTCGGATATAGAATGTTGAATTTTGTCAAATTGGGTGTGAAATTTGTTGCAGATCATGATCACAATAAACTACCATAATTCACATTGGTATCTGTTGGGTTGGATATGGTAGATCGTGTTGCAACAATATATGATAGTATGTTTACAACTGAAGCAGCTAAACAGAGAGTGAAGGATGCTAATAGATTGGTATGTATGTATGTATGAAAGGACATTATGTAAATTTAATGCATAATTTTTTGGATCATAACTTCTTCTATTTTAATGCAGATTAAAATATTAGATTCTATAATAAGAAACGCATTTGGGTTGAATCCTGTGGATCTCTAGGAAAGTATCCCTTGAAAAATTTCAAATTTGTGGAGCATAAGAAGAATAAGCAATTGAATGGGTATGAGATGTTATCACAAATAGAAAGCTTAATTTATGCAGTATTCATCATAATTGACATGTGTGGTTTTCAAATTTTGTAACAGACATGATTGCGGAATGTATGTGATGATGTGGATGGAATCGATCGTTCTACATGGGCAACTGGTGATTTTGTAAGTGGATAGAAAAATCGTTGTGGTAACATTGTTAAAAGTCGTTAGATTGAATGCTGTAGTTGATACTTAACGTTCTGACAATTTGAATATAGGTTGTGGAGACTGGGATCGATCGCGAATATTAAACGATCTCGTAAGCCACAATCAAATGAACGAAGACAGGAGATAACAAAGCTGCCATATTACATAAGAATAACAAAATGATGCAATGATGTAAATGTAGGGTTAATTTTGTATAAGATTTATAATTTTGTATATGATTTATATTTTTGTATGTGAATATAATTATGAATGAGATGAGAAAAGTTAGCAGTATGTGTTGTACATGTTTCTTATACACATTAAGGGTCATGTTGATACTTTGAAGTAAAAGGCAAATTTACAATATGGCCAACAGGGTGCAACAATAAAGTGTCGAACCATATAAAAAGTGTCGATCCCAAAAACATCGAAACCCAAAAGTATAATGTATATGTAATTTTCCAATCTAACCGATACAAGTATACCGGTTTTATGAGAGAATATGTCTAAATAATGTGTCGACACTTTTTAGTTTGTGTCGATATTTTTTGTCCAGAATGAATGGAAAACAGGGTGCAACCATAAAGTGTCGATCCATATATAAAAAGTGTCGATCCCAAAAACATCGAAACCCAAAGTATAATGTAATATGTAATTTTCCAATCTAACCGGTACAAGTATATCGGTTTTATGAGAGAATATGTCTAAATAATGTGTCGACACTTTTTTAGTTTGTGTCGATAGTTTTTGTCCAGAATGAATGGAAAACAGGGTGCAACCATAAAGTGTCGATCCATATAAAAGTGTAGATCCCAAAACATCGAAACCCAAAAGTATAATGTAATATGTAATTTTTCAATCTAACCGGTACAAGTATACCGGTTTTATGAGAGAATATGTCTAAATAATGTGTCGACACTTTTTAGTTTGGTCGATAGTTTTTGTCCAGAATGAATGGAAAACAGGGTACAACCATAAAGTGTCGATCCATATATAAAAAGTGCGATCCCAAAAACATCGAAACCCAAAGTAATGTAATATGTAATTTTTCAATCTAACCGGTACAAGTATACCGGTTTTATGAGAGAATATGTCTAAATAATGTGTCGACACTTTTTTAGTTTGTGTCGATAGTTTTTGTCCAGAATGAATGGAAAACAGGGTGCAACCATAAAGTGTCGATCCATATATAAAAAGTGTCGATCCCAAAAACATCGAAACCCAAAAGTATAATGTAATATGTAATTTTTCAATCTAACCGGTACAAGTATACTGGTTTTATGAGAGAATATGTCTAAATAATGTGTTGACACTTTTTTAGTTTGTGTCGATAGTTTTGTCCAGAATGAATGGAAAACTGGGTGCAACCATAAAGTGTCGATCCATATATAAAAAGTGTCGATCCCAAAAACATCGAAACCCAAAAGTATAATGTAATATGTAATTTTTCAATCTAACCGGTACAAGTATACCGGTTTTATGAGAGAATATGTCTAAATAATGTGTCGACACTTTTTAGTTTGTGTCGATATTTTTTGTCTAGAATGAATGGAAAACAGGGTGCAACCATAAAGTGTCGATCTATATATAAAAAGTGTCGATCCCAAAAACATCGAAACCCAAAAGTATAATGTAATATGTAATTTTTCAATCTAACCGGTACAAGTATACCGGTTTTATGAGAGAATATGTCTAAATAATGTGTCGACACTTTTTTAGTTTGTGTCGATATTAATTTAAATATCAAGTGTTTTTCCACCATTTACTATATATAGTACTCTTAATCGAGAAACCCTAAACATAAAGGCAAGCAGGCAGAAGATAACTCTTCCTCTTTCTTCTAGCGTTATCATAAGTGACGATCAGATTTAGGTAAATTTATCGATATTTTATGGGTTGATGATTCTATATTGGAGTTTTTTTTCCTGAATGTGTTTGTGTTCCATTGTAATAGCATCCAACCAAAATGGCTCCAAAACGTCAGCGTCAGAAACGCGGTCTTTCTCAAAGCTCTTCTCAACCCAGTTATTCTCAACCACAACCTCCTTCTGTAACAAACGATTCTTCTGAGGAAATCAGTCCTTCGAAACTCTGAACTTTAGATCCGATATGGAGAAACAAAGATGGCATGAGTTTTAAAGTAAGGAAGATTCGTCCCGAACGTGTCATTGACCTGGGTTTCTTGTTTGATGATAAATATGCATTTAGTTTTAAATCCACATTTACATCTTGGGGTTGGCTTGAATTCCTTGGTGTAGAACCAAGATATTATCCCAACCTAGTTAGAGTCTTCTACAACAATGCTTCCTTACAGCACGAGCCTAATAAGACTAATATAATAGGAATTAATACACATGTCATGGGAAGGATATATATATCTCCAGAAACTATTGCGGAGGGTTTAGGTGTAGCGAATACAGGGGATTCAGATGAAAATGGTGTAGATTGGTATACAATTAAACGGGTTGCTAGAAATAGCCCAATTCACCTCGATGTAGAGTCGAGAGTGTTTCACAAAATGCTCACATGGTATATCCGGCCTAGTGGGGGAAAACATTCAACGCTTCGAGACAGCGATTATTGGTGGATAGCAAAGTATAAATCCAAAACGGCTCCAAACATTGCAAAACTCATATTTAATACAATTGTATATATGGTCACAAAGAGAGCAACAATTTCAACTACACTACCATATGGATGTGTCATCACCCATCTGTTGAAGAAGAAGGAAGTTGATTTTTCGTATGACGCCCCTGTTCGATTAACCCGCAAGATTGACATGGTATTTATTAAAAAAGTGGAATATGATTTTGTTGAAAAACTCGGTTGGAATCGTGTCAAGGAGGTCGGATTAGATCAAGAGAGGGAGGAAATAGACCCCGTTGGCCATGAAGAAGAGCAACCAAGTGGAGACGCAATGATGGAAGAAGCTCCAGTTGCAGAGGATGTCACAATTAAGACCGTGATGGAATACATGGTCAATTTTCGGGAGCATATTGATTCCCTTGTGAGTGGAATGCGATCCGATATTTCATCATTGCAACATGAAGTCTCCATGTTGCGTAACGAATTACGTCAACGACATCAAACGAGTTAGGTAATTCATTATCTATGTTTCTTAACATTTACACGTTCTGAACTGTATTTTATTTTCTTTTAACAGATGTGGACAACTAAGCGGTCAATGAAGATGAAGCTGACGATGAAGATGATGACGATGATGATGATGATGATGATGATGATGATCCAAACAAGTATATCGTGTCTGCAACGCCGCCTTCAAGAAAACTTTTAATTTTTGATCTCAATGGTGTCCTTGCTTACATCCCGAGACTGCCTGCAGGTTTTAATTCTATTCTTTGGTATCATTATTTTAACATATAAGCGTAGAACTTTAATCTCATTTTCTTCATGTTGTAGATATTGTCCTCAGAAGAGGATTATTTGAATTTATGCAATTTTGTGTCGACAATTTTGTTGTTGCCCTTTGGTCTTCAAAGATGAGGTTATAACATGTTTGAAGCAATTGAATTACTGTAGTCAAAATCATTAATATACATTTGAATGTTAACATTCAAACTTGATTACAATATCAGGCATAACTTCGACCGTGTACTTGAGAAACTACCTGTATTTTCCGAGCATTTTCTATTCGTGTGGGTAAGATGAATGTCATTACAGTTTGCTGACTTTTCGTTGTCTATGATTCCTACATATTTATGTTCGACTGTTTCTGAACAGGATCAAAAAAAATGCAAAACATACGATTCTGTTATTTACTGTAAAGATCTCAATGATGTTTGGAGCGCGTGTCCAGATTTTAACGAGCTAAATACACTTTTGGTCGATGATTCAGCGAAAAAAATGATTTATAATCCGGTAAGTTGCATTTATACAATATGTTTTTCCAGTTGAACAGGTGTTCAGACATTGATTATTTTAACAACTTATGTGTTTATATAGAAATACAATTACATATGTCCACATACCTTTGACGCTGCTTCCCATTCGAACGACAATGCTCTAGGTATGACACAAATTTATTCATGCTTATGTGAATTTAGTTTATTGTTAGTAAAATTGCACCTCATTAGTTTGATAATTGATATTATTTATGTATGTCCTCAGAAAAAGGCGGAAACATACGAGAGTATTTGGAAAATTTGTTGAAGGCCTCTAATGTTCTGGACTTCGTTAGAAATAACCCTTTTTCATCGGATTAATTTTGTTTGTCGGTACATTATTTGAACATTCTTGTGTATTTATATTTTGGTGTGATTATATTGTGTGTATATTTTCATTAATTATTCCATATTTGCTTCTATGTGTACATATACATTTGAGGATTGTTGAAATATCAATACTAATGTATTTTAAATCTGCTTGCAAATGTATCGAAACACATGACTATAGCATTGTTTTCGATGATATCCACAACAAAGTTTTCACAATTTTTAATATTGTGTTTGTACTTGATGTCCAGAATGGAAGAAAAATGTGTCGACACCATTTAAAAAAGTGTCGATTGAAAAAACATCGGAACCCAGAATTATAATGTAATAGATAATTTTGTAATATAACCGGTATAAATATACCGGTTTACTTATAAAATAGGTAAATATAAGCGCTACCTATTACATAACTTACATATTATTAAATTAAAAACAATAAACATATATATTACATATTTATTATTATCTTTGGTTAATATTGTTAAATTTAAATTCTAAATATTATTTTATAAAATATCAAAATAATCAAATAATTTTTTGTGTAAATGAAATTATTAAATTAATATTGTAGGTGGAAAACATGAAACACTATTAAAAAAAATTGAAACATAAATTACATAACTTTAAAAGAAGTATCGATCCTTTTTATAAAAAGTATGGACACTTTCAATATAATAGGTAAAAATATGATGTAATAGGTAGCGCTTATATAATGTAATAGGTTATCTTTTGAGTGAGTTTTAAGATATTAATTTAATAATTTCATTTTCACAAAATATTATTTGATTGTTTTGATATTTTATAAAATAATATTTAGAATTTAAATTTAACAATATTAACCAAAGATAATAATAAATATGTAATATATATGTTAAAAAAATTGAAACATAAATTACATAACTTTAAAAAAAGTATCGATCTTTTTTATAAAAAGTATGGACACTTTCAACATATTATAATAAAATAGGTAAATTTGCAATGCTATCGGTATAAATATACCGGTTTTATGAGCGAATAGGTCTACAACCTATATCGACACTTTTTAATATTGTGTCGGTACTTTATGTCCAGATTGGAAGAAAAATGTGTCGATACATTGTCAAAACGTGTCGACAGTTACACATCGGAACCCAGAATTATAATGTAATAGATAATTTTGTAATATAACCGGTAAATATACCGGTTTTATGAGCGAATAGGTCTACAACCTATATCGACACTTTCTAATATTGTGTCGGTACTTAATGTCCAGATTGGAAGAAAAATGTGTCGATACCATTTAAAAAAGTGTCGACATTTACACATCGGAACCCAGATTTATAATGTAATAGATAATTTTGTAATATAACCGGTATAAATATACCAGTTTTATGAGTGAATAGGTCTACAACCTATATCGACACTTTCTAATATTGTATCGGTACTTTATGTCCAGATTGGAAGAAAAATGTGTCGATACCATTTAAAAAAGTGTCGGTAATTTTAAGTAACGCGGTTTTTCTTCCTTCATTCAAAATATTTATATGTACATACAATAGGAGTCATGTTGATACTTACGATATATGGAGATCGTTGTCATTCCATTTCGTCTTCGAAAAAATCAGTTGATGTAGGCTGTGTGCTTGTACTCAAACTGAGCTTGACTTGAGGACTTGTTAGTTTGTTATGTCCCTCACCGTTGCAGTACCCACATCGCCTAATTTTCTTCTCAACCTTGTTCTTCGACACTTCTTTTCGCTTGCGTTGTTTTCGTTGAGGGTCACGAACATTGTTTACTACAATGCTCTGGTCGACTGAATGATTCAAACCAAACGAGTTTTCTAATTCTTCTATTAGTTTTTTCATCTCATCTCTTGCGGTTTTGAAAGACTCGTCTGTCTTTGATGCAATGTAGCATAACCTACTTGACGTTGAACGTAGAGCAGCGAACCTTGCCATTTGCATCACTTCTGGAGACACATTCAAATCAACATAGCTGGGTGCAGAAGCCTTCGCATCATTAGTCCACCTACTTTGAATCAAAGTCCCGGGCAAATATGTGTAGTCCAATTGCTTCAAAATGTGAAGTTGATGGCGACACGGAAGTCCAACGGTCTCAAATTTTTTTCAGGAGCAAATTAGAGTTTTCGTACGAGAATCAAAACTAATTTCAAATTTCCTATTTTTTTCTGCGTACTTTGACAAAATATAATGTTGACATTCATCTGATAAGGACTTAATCTCTGCCTCAATCCGGTACAATGTCTCCCGTATAAGTTCATCTTGGAACACACGAAAAGATTCGCGGGTAAAAATCGCAGCGGCATGGCTTTCAAGGTCGACCAGTTTTGTGATCTGGAAGGGCTTCGTATGGGAACTTAAGTAATCCGCTTTCAACTCGTTCATACGCATTCTACTAATTCCATCTTCAATTGCACGAACAACATTTAAATATGTCTTCTTGTGTTTCAGTGCAATAGCTAGTGAAGCATTCATAGACTCGCACCTTTGTGTTGAGCGAATATTGGCAAAGAAATGACCGGTTAGATATGCTTGTGCCCATAAGTGTCGTGTATTTCCCTTCTCAATCACCCATGGATGCTTTTGGACGTTGAATTCTGAAACAACCGAATGCCATTGAATATCAAATTCCTTGGTTGTCCACCAGGAAGCCATGCATTTTGAGAATGCTGCTGTAAACTTTGGGTCACCAATGTTAGCTTGTGCATTGCGAGAAAGATGCCAAGAACATAATCTGTGCTTAGCATAAGGGATAACAGATTTGATAGCCCTCTGCATTGCCCTATCCCCATCGGTTACAACGGAAATAGGTGATTTATTCATCATGGCTTCTAAAAAATTCTGTAGCACCCACTCGAAAGATTGAGACGTCTCGTCAGCGATTATGGCAGTGGCAAACACAATTGTGTTATGGTGATGATTGACACCAACAATAGGCATAATTGGTCGACCATACAAATTATCTTTGTACGTTGTGTCGAACGCAATTACATCACCGAAGCATGTGTAATCCGATCTCGATGTAGAATCCGACCAAATAAGATTATACAATGCCCCCGATTCGTCTACCGAGTATGTCATAAAAAACCGGGATCATCATGTTTCTTATAATCAAAGTAGGCAATAAGCGCATTCACATCCCCATCGACGATTTCCTTTGCTTTACCTCTTTGAAGTGCATTGTAGAGGTCTTTATGTGTAAATCCAACATTATGATAGCCCCCTGCCTGCTGCGTTAAATAGTTCATTACTTGTGACGTGCCAACACCGACCTCTTTCAATGTTGTTGCCTCATCAATATCAGCCTTACTTACAGCTCTATTAGAACGCATAAATGGTGTCATAGCAGGTGTGCACAATGCATGATTATGTTTCTGATCAGACTTACTTATAACCCACTGATCGTTTGTATTTGTTGCTGTAACTACGACTCTAGCCTTACATCCTATTCTTGTGACTGGCGTATGAGCACGTTGACGATCAACAGTATTGACTTTTGATACTCGAAACCCTTCTTTGGAACAACAAAATTCTTGTGTCTTCACATTCCCTTCCACGTCAAGCCGTGTTGTTCCCTTACGTGCACTAAACCCATGTTCCCGTGCGAATCCCTTGTAAAAGTACCAAGCTTGATCACGTGAACAGAAGAGCTGACCAACCAATCTGTCAGATTCATCAACATTATGTACTTCATGGCATTCCTCGGTTGGCTTAACATTGTCTACATCAGTATTATCCATGGCAAAAATTTTGTTGTGCAAGTTCAGTGCTCCAGGAGTTGATGGAGATGTAAGCAAAGGTTCAAAAACAGGTTTCAGTCGTGCTGCTTTCAATAGGATGTGGCATTGGTAGTGGTAGTTAAAGGGGGTACAACATTAAATTTGCAGTACATATTTAGGTATGTACAATAACTACAAGTATATATTATCATTAAATTTAGGTATGTACAATAACTACATATTTAGGTATATACATCTTTTGAGTGAGTTTTAAGATATTAATTTAGTAATTATAGGCGTCTAATGATTTATTTTTTACGTTACGGTATATATTATTATTAAATTAAAAACAATACACATATATATTACATATTTATTATTATCTTTGGTTAATGTTGTTAAATTTAAATTCTAAATATTATTTTATAAAATATCAAAACAATCAAATAATTTTTTGTGTAAATGAATTATTAAATTAATATTGTAGGTGGAAAACATGAAACACTATTAAAAAAATTAAAACATAAATTACATAACTTTAAACAAAGTATCGATCCTTTTTATAAAAAGTATGGACACTTTCAATATAATAGGTAAAAATATGATGTAATAGGTAGCGCTTATATAATGTAATAGGTATTGTTTATATAATGTAATAGGTAGTGGTTATATTGTAAAATATCTATCCTTTTTATAAAAGTGTCTATACTTTTTTCACTCTGGAAAACATTAATTTAAGTTATCTTTTGAGTGAGTTTTAAATATTAATTTAGTAATTATAGGCGTCTAATGATTTATTTTTTACGTTACGATATATATTATTATTAAATTTAAATTCTAAATATTATTTTATAAAATATCAAAACAATCAAATAATTTTTTGTGTAAGTGAAATTATTAAATTAATATTGTAGGTGGAAAACATGAAACACTATTAAAAAAAATTGAAACATAAATTACATAACTTTAAACAAAGTATCAATCCTTTTTATAAAAAGTATGAACACTTTTAATATAATAGGTAAAAATATGATGTAATAGGTAGCGCTTATATAATGTAATAGGTATCGTTTATATAATGTAATAGATAGTGGTTATATTGTAAAGTATCTATCCTTTTTATAAAAGTGTCTATACTTTTTTCACTGTGGAAAACATTAATTTAAGGTTATCTTTTGAGTGAGTTTTAAGATATTAATTTAGTAATTATAGGCGTCTAATGATTTATTTTTTACGTTACGATATATATTATTATTAAATTTAAATTCTAAATATTATTTTATAAAATATCAAAACAATCAAATAATTTTTTATGTAAATGAAATTATTAAATTAATATTGTAGGTGGAAAACATGAAACACTATTAAAAAAATTGAAACATAAATTACATTACTTTAAACAAAGTATCGATCCTTTTTATAAAAGGTATGGACACTTTCAATATAATAGGTAAAAATATGATGTAATAGGTAGCGCTTATATAATGTAATAGGTATCGTTTATATAATGTAATAGGTAGTGGTTATATTGTAAAGTATCTATCCTTTTTATAAAAGTGTCTATACTTTTTCCACTGTGGAAAACATTAATTTAAGGTTATCTTTTGAGTGAGTTTTAAGATATTAATTTAGTAATTATAGGCGTCTAATGATTTATTTTTTACGTTACGATATATATTATTGTTAAATTTAAATTCTAAATATTATTTTATAAAATATCAAAACAATCAAATAATTTTTTGTGTAAATGAAATTATTAAATTAATATTGTAGGTGGAAAACATGAAACACTATTAAAAAAAATTGAAACATAAATTACATAACTTTAAACAAAGTATCGATCTTTTTTATAAAAAGTATGGACACTTTCAATATAATAGGTAAAAATATGATGTAATAGGTAGCGCTTATATAATGTAATATGTATCGTTATATAATGTAATAGGTAGTGGTTATATTGTAAAGTATCTATCCTTTTTATAAAAGTGTCTATACTTTTTTCACTGTGGAAAACATTAATTTAAGGTTATCTTTTGAGTGAGTTTTAAGATATTAATTTAGTAATTATAGACGTCTAATGATTTATTTTTTACGTTACGATATATATTATTGTTAAATTTAAATTCTAAATATTATTTTATAAAATATCAAAACAATCAAATAATTTTTTGTGTAAATGAAATTATTAAATTAATATTGTAAGTGGAAAACATGAAACACTATTAAAAAAATTGAAACATAAATTACATAACTTTAAACAAAGTATCGATCCTTTTTATAAAAAGTATGGACACTTTCAATATAATAGGTAAAATATGATGTAATAGGTAGCGCTTATATAATGTAATAGGTATCGTTTATATAATGTAATAGGTAGTGGTTATATTGTAAAGTATCTATCCTTTTTATAAAAGTGTCTATACTTTTTTCACTGTGGAAAACATTAATTTAAGGTTATCTTTTGAGTGAGTTTTAAGATATTAATTTAGTAATTATAGGCGTCTAATGATTTATTTTTTACGTTACGATATATATTATTATTAAATTAAAAATTCTAAATATTATTTTATAAAATATCAAAACAATCAAATAATTTTTTGTGCAAATGAAATTATTAAATTCATATTGTAGGTGGAAAACATGAAACACTATTAAAAAAAATTGAAACATAAATTACATAACTTTAAACAAAGTATCGATCATTTTTATAAAAAGTATGGACACTTTCAACATATTATAATATAATAGGTAAATTTGCATTGCTATCGGTATAAATATACCGGTTTACTTATAAAATAGGTAAATATAAACGCTACCTATTACATTATATAAACGCTACCTAGTATGTTATTGTACTTTATAATATTTCCGGTTAAATAATATAACATAACCGGTCTAAATTTTAACCGGTCACTTGTTTAACCGGTCACGCCATATATTAGCCGTTTTTTAGCGCCGCACCGTATAACTACCTGCTGGTCCAAAGTCTAACACAAAATTTAGCTTAAATCGTGTTCCTGTTATATAAAAACCTTAATTTGAAATTTTGTGGTTATTACCAAAAGTCAAGAGGCGCAACTTTACGACGTGTTTAGGGGAGAAGTAATAAAACTAATTTGAGATGAGTTGGTTTAAATAGTAAGTAATTTAATATTGTTTAAATAAATTTTGAGTTCAAATTTTTATATATGCTAAGGTTTGTGACGCGGATCAATATAAATTAATCACGGAAAAATCATGGAATTAAAAGAACAACAAAAAGATACTTAAAAATTCAATTTAAGACACGCACAAATTAACATGGTTAATTCGCATTAAAACTTACCTGAAAGTTTTAATTTATATTATCTAAAGTCTATTATCATATGATTTTAATGAAATAAATATAAACTGTAATATTTTTTAATTTAATTGATTTATATAGTTTATATAAGGTAAATTGCTAAATGAATAATTTTTTAGATAATGATGTAGCAACCTAATTGTATATTGTATAATCTTTATTAAGTAACCTAGAAAAGGCTTTCATATCATACTCTCTTTCAAATGAAAGTTTTAGAGAGGAAATTCTATATTCTATACTCTATACTCTATACTAAAGGGTATCTTTGTTTCTTTCTCGAACTTTTCAAGCCTGATGACCTCTAATGGTATCATGACCTTCTCTAGTGCTCTCTCGTGTCCAATAATTTTGATACCATTTGTCACGGGACTAAAGTCTCCCGGTGGCTTGCGCAACCTTAGACGTTGTTTGGTTGGTGTGGGCACCTAAATCAACCTACAAACCTAAATAAAAAATACTTAGATTAATGCAAAGACACACAAAGAAAGCAAGAGAAAATTTAAGTGAATGCTTGCTTGTATAAATGAACGAATGAAGTCATAAATATTTCTATTTATAGTTTTTTATATATAGAAAGCCAGTGGTTATTAAAAATAAAAATATTCAGAATTACAATGAAGATTTATAAGTATAATTGTAAATTAAAATATAATTAAGACATTTTCTTATAACTAATGAAACAAAAATTAGCTACCTAGATCACACAAGAACCAAAGAAGAAAGGGTTAAAAAACCTAACCAAAAAGCTCGAACAAAATAAAGATACAAACAAATCTGATTGCATCGACAAATGAACTACAAAAGAGTATGAAACTACTGAAAGACCATCGAAAAATCGCAAATCAGAGTCGAGCGACGAGAGAAAACTATCCACGAACGCAAAATGCATATCCAAATCAATCTAATAGTCCAAAGCAAGGAAGATCAATATGATAACAAATAAGCTCCATCTAGATCAAATGTGACAATGTCAGATTCAACCCTGAGAAAAAAATAAACAAAAATAACAACCAAACTACCAAAAACTACCAAAAGACAAAAAAACATGCCACAAAAGTAGAAAAAATGTGTCACAAAGACAAAATTATTCTTATTAGCAAACTAAATAAAGAAAAGAAAAGAAAAAAAAACAGACGATGGACAACCAACATCAAAATCGATATTGTCTTCGGCTAAAAAAATTAAAAAAAAGAAAAGTTGTTTTGATTATAAAAAACACAAACCGTAAAAAAAGGAAATATCTATTTGAGGGGTCATTTAAAAAAATTGTATATGTTAATTAAACTATTTTAATATTTTATCTTACATCATTTTTTTCCTTTTTCTTATTTTACAAATACTATTAAAAAAGTTCTTAACAAATATTAATTTATAAGTTTATCACCTTTTAACATAAAATCATACGTTTATTTATGTTTTTTTAGATGTTCATCTAAGACCATTCTTGTTTGGCTGGGAAATCCAAATATGCAATCTGTTTCAGCAAAATGGCCTCACTCTTCTTGTTCTACCTTGGATTTTACATATAATCATTCCTTGTTTCGTCCGCAAAAGCCTTCCAACCATCGTTCAATGATTTTAGGAGCTCTCCATTGGTGGGTGTAGTTAAATTTAGAGAAAATAACCTCAGTGACCGAAAATGCCTTATAATATACGATTTTAACCAACTTTTTTTGGATTTGCGAAAATGACCAACAAATTTGCAACGCGAACTCCAATTTCGCAACCCAGTTTCTAAATTCGCAACGCGAATATGTAAATCGTATTGCGATTTTCCAAATTCGCGTTGCGAATCTGTAAATCGCAACGCGAATTTGTAAATCGCAACACAGAAGTCAAATTCGCAACACAGAAGTCAAATTCGCAACGCGATAGTCAAATTCGCAACACTGAAGTCAAATTTGCAACGCAAATCTGTAAATCGCAACACTGAAGTCAAATTTGCAACGCAAATCTGTAAATCGCAACACAGAAGTCAAATTCGCAACACAGAAGTCAAATTTGCAACGCGATAGTCAAATTCGCAACACTGAATTTTAAATTCGCAACACAAAAGTCAAATTCGCAACGCGATAGTCAAATTCGCAAAGCGCGTTTATTTTCGCAACGCGAATTTTATTTTATTTTCGAATTCGAAACACAATATTAATTTCGCAACACAAATGTAAACAGTATTATCGCAAATCATAACCTAAAACCCTAAATCACAACTTAGTCCTATCTCCATCTCTCACTCTCAACGGCGACATCCGTCCCCATCTCAGACGAAATCCGTCCCCATCTCCGGCGAAATCCGTCTATCTCCATCTCTCAGAGCAACTCTCACAACCATTCACGGTCAGAAATGGAAAATCAACCACCAATGGTTAGTTTTTTTAATCTCTTATTTTTATTTTGAAATTTTTGTATTATTATTAGATTTTTCTTATATTTATGATAAATTTACTGGTAATTTCAATATATATAGATTAACAATTTCACTAAGATTGCTTAGTAAATTCATTCGGTTGCTGCCAATACTGCTAAACTGTTTAGTCTTTAACCCTGTGAAGTTAATATTTGTCTTTGTTTTTTGGTTGAAGTAATGCAATTCATTCAAGTTTCAATTTGTAGAATAAGAGTAGTTTCTGAAAGTTAAATTCGCAACGCGATTTTAGTTTCGCATTGTGATTTTCATTTTCGCGTTGCGAATTTAAGTTTCAGAAACTACTCTTATTCTGCAAATTGAAACTTGAATGAATTGCATTACTTCAACCAAAAAACAAAGACAAATACTAACTTCATAGTGTTGCTAATTTAAGTTTCAAGAATAAACTACTACTCTTTATGTTGTCCTTGAACCTGCAGTAAACCTATATGTTGTCCTTTTATGTTTATATAAGTGCTTACTTCTGGAATGTTATCTGATGCATTTTGTGAACTATGATGGAATAATGACTTGGGTGAATACCGTACTAGTTTGAAACATATTTGGCTTTGTTTTCACTGTTTAATATCATGTCTGTTTATAGTGTATAATTTGTAGTTTTTAGTATGTCTAACTTGGTATGTTTATTGTTTTTGTAGAATTTTTTTTGGCTCAATTGACCTTAAGGAATAAATTAAGCCTAGCCACTAAAATTGCGTCGACGCTTACACCTCTACAAAGAAAATTGTTTGAGGATACTTGCTTTGGGCCATGGCTGAAAGTACAACATTCGAGTGGAGATGCTATGTTGAACATTTTTTCTTCAGACCATGACTAACGATCTACCCGAGAAGATACAACGTGGTGATGAAGAGATATGGTTTCATTTTCCTCCGGCGTATACTTGTTTTGGGCGGGAGGAGTTTTGCTTAATCACTGGTCTACGCTTCGGACACGATGAAGTAACCCGATACACTAGTCATATCTCCCGCCCATCATGGTTATCTTGGTTTTTTCCTGATCTGGCAAAGTAAAAGCCGAGTTTACACGTCGACAACTTAAAGAGATTATTTGTTAAAGATGGTTTTACTCGGATGTATGACATTGATATTGTCCGAGTATGCCATTTATTACTTTTGCATACCGTCTTTTTAGGCAAAGAGGGCAGACTACCTATTTCCGAGGACCTAATATTATTGGTAGAGGACCTAAATGCATTGAACATGTTTCCGTGGGGTTCATATCTATGGAAAGTTACCTGGAAGAAGTTGTCGTCTACCTTTGAGGACCGAAAAAGTTTACGGGGCGATGATTCTAAATACACTTTGGTAGGCTTTATTTGGGCCTTTAAGGTTAGAATTTCTATATAATGTTTCCAAATTTATAATTAATTATTTAATAACTACTGATGTTTATGTATTATATTGTTTGTAGATTTGGATATTTGAGGCTTTTCCCAGAATGCAGACATATGCGATAAAAAATTCAAATGATATTCTTAGGGTTATTACCTGGAAGAGGATCTGCATGTTGGATTGGGAAGAGTTACTACCATATACGACGATGAATGATGTAAGTTAACACACAAATACTACCATATAGTTAAACAAGTTATTACTAGTACACGCTTAACTTTGTTTGAGCTTTTATATTGTTAGGAGGCCAACTATCCATTACAGAGGCTGACACCCACAGAGACTGAGCTTGCCACTGATTGGTGGCAAGCTAGTAAGCGGTTTTTTGATGGGATTGATGATGAGAACCCCCCACTTCGAGAGCCATCACCTGATCGGGCCGATTCTACAGCTCGAAACCCGGAGCCATCACCTGATAGAGCCTCTTCTCCACCTCCACCTCCACCATCACCTATTCCATCACATCATCGAGCCTCTTCTCCACCATCACCTCATGATAGACGATCGGAAAAAGGCCACAGCATTTATCTCCCTGTTCTCCACCTCCACGGGATGAGTTACGTGATGAGGTCGGTGCTTTGCGTCATGAGGTTGGTACTTTACGTGAAGACAATGGTGCATGGCGTGATGAGGTATGGTCTTTACGTGGTGAGGTGGATGTTTTACGCGATGACAATGGTGCGCTACGTGATGAGGTATCTACTTTACGTGATGAGGTAACCACTCTACGTGAGATTGTTTCATCGTTGCAAAATAAGGTTCATACTCTACGCAATGAGGTAAATTTGTTTAATACTATACTAAAAATGCAAATAACATTTTTTCGGTATTATTTATTTATTTATTTACTGATTTATATATTAATTTATTTTCAGCGGCCCGATAAGGTAGATGCTTTACGTCGGGTTTTTCTTGCACGACGGGGTTCACGCATCAGACGTCGTACACGTTCCATTACGTCTCCTTTCACCCCACTAGTGCCAAGACTTCGTAAGAAGAAGCCCGATTCACCTGTCATCGTTCAAGAGGCACCTCCTATCATTCAAGAGGCTCCTCTCATCATTCAAGAGGCCCCTCCCACCGTTCAAGAGGCCACTGTCATCGTTCAATTGGTCCCTCCCACCGTTCAAGAGCCCGACTCACAGCACATCATTTGTCGAAATATTGATAAACCCCCTCATGCCCGATATGATGGATACGTGGTGGCTTTCGTATGAGTTACCGACCAGTACCATTCCTCATGAGGAGAGGGAAACACTACCGGACATAATTACATAATACCCTTTGGGCTAAGACCGCAGTTGATTTTTATCTACATGAGCGGAGCCAGGGGTGTTATTCTGACATGCAAACTCGACGATGTTATACATTTGTTTCTTAATCGGTCTTGGTGGGGTATTTTATTAGGGGTTGAAGATAATGGCTATTTCGAAGGGGGGTAAGTCTTATATTCTTCTTATATTGCATTTTGATTAATTTTTTTTAAAAATTTATTAATAAATTCACTAATATATGTATTTTTTATAAAACAACATATTGATGCATGGGTGTCACGTCTTCTAGACTATTATGCCGAATAGAGAACGTTGGGTAATGGAAGATTCTTCATATATCCTGCGTGGTGGGAGGTCGATAAGGTTAGTATTTATTTTTTGAATATTTTAAAGGTGTTCATAATTTTTATTTGATGTGCGCAATTATTTATGATTGTAGGTGTTTATCCTTGTTTTGGAACGTCGTCATTGGCTTCTCGTCGAGCTTCAGCTCCCATCCCTAAAGATAATTGTATATGACAGTATGTTGAATTACATACAATTGTCTGATTTGAGAGATATTATTACAAAAGGATGGAGCGCTCATTTGGCTAAATACTTGGCTTCGATTGATTATTGGACTAATTCTGGAAACAAGAAGCCAAAGAAGTTCAAAGTTACAATGATTAGAGACGAGACTGCACCACAACAAACGCAGGGAGCCAGAGGGGATTGTGGTCCTCTCGTATGCATGTGCTTGGAACGTTTGACGACAATAAGTAAACAGTTTCTACCTCCCACAGATAGAGATAGAGGTGCAGTAGGCTTGTGGTTTCAGCATTTTATGGCTAGATGGATATATGTGAACGTTGCCTACCTGCATCCACGTGTTGAAAGTGTGCATAAACAATTGGTAAGTTTGAGCAAGTGTCGTTAACATATATACTCTTTAATTGGTTTGAAAATATTTGGTTAAGTACCTAGAATTTAGTAATTTGTTGTTTGTTGGTTTTAGATGTGTAGAAAGTGTTGTTTGAGCAAATGTTTTGGTTTCTGCAGGTTAATCCTTAAGTGAGTTGCGTGAAATTGATGTATTTGTGCATAAACAACAGTCTGGGGTACACTTTTTTTGCTTGTTTAATTGAATTTTACATTGAAAGTTGATTTGTTTAATTGATGAAGAAATAAGAATTATTTTTTGCTTGTTTAATTGATTTGTAAAAGTTGATTTGTTTAATTTGATGTGTAAATAAGAATTATTTTTTTGCTTGTTTAATTGATTTGTAAAAGTTGATTTGTTGTTTTAAATTCAATCTGCATTATGTTGAAGGCAAAAAAGACCTGTTGAAGGTACAAATTCGCAAAGCGAAAGTCAAATTCGCAACGTGATTTTATCGTTGCGATAGTCAAATTCGCAACGCGAAAGTCAAATTCGCATTGCGATTTTCGGTTTGCGATTTTGCGTTGCGAATTTGACTTCCGCGTTGCGAATTTGACTTTCACGTTGCGAATTCAAGGAAAACACCTTCAAAAAGATAACAGACAACAATCTGATAAGTGATAACAACTGAACAGATCATAGCAATGTTCAAACTCAAGTTACTAATGAATGTCTAACTGAAAATGTATGCATTCACACATAAAATACACATAATACAACATTTGCATTTAAAAATTACCTAACTTAATAAGTCCCAAAAGGTGAAGCCGGTTGTGATTAGGATTTTTATTTTGATTGCGATTTTGATTTCCTTTTGCTTGACACCATATGAGCTTTGGATTTTGATGAGGATCCATATTTTGGTAGAGGAAAAGATGATTGTGATGGAACTGGTGATCCACAGGTCAACCTTGTATGACCACTTTCCTTGCACCGACTACATGTATCGATATCCTGTTCTCTTCACCCTTAGACGGTATATGATCATGATTTTTTGGTCGGCCAGGTAGCCTGCTGTCCATGACTGGTGGCAAAATTGTTTGTAAGTCATCTGGTATGTCCCACTCAGAAGGATGTGGAATAGGGTAGACAATCTTGGCATAAGTCTGTCGATATACTTCTGTAGTGTAGCAATCCATAGCGTATGCGCTTGAATCATCTTGGTTTAGATGAAGAGTAAATTTTATAACATGGCCACACAGATAACCAGATGTTTGCCATTTCTTACAACTACACGTCTTTGCATTTAGATCGACAAACCCATTTAAGTTATTATCCAATACTTCAAACAAAGTGTTTGAACATGGTTCAAATCTCCATGATGTTAACTTCACAACACGTTTTGTTATCTTTTTTTCAGTCCATGGTGTAACACGACGTTCCAATGTTCCTGTAAATTTAAATAAATAATACTTAATAAAATATATTAAATATGATAAGTTACGAATTTAAAGAAATAATACCTGCATGGTTTCTTTTCTTGTAGTACCATTGTTGAATAGAGGTTCGAAAAAACTTCATTAACATAATAATGGGTAATTTCCGGGAATGACGACTTAGAGCGTTGATTGATTCTGCACTATTAGACGTCATGAAACCATATCTTGCTCCAAGTTGATGTACTCTTGACCATCTTTCAAACCCGACATCTTCTAATGTTTGAGCACATTGAGGCAAAACACGTCTTAAACAATTTATATGCTTATTAAAATCCACTTCCCGATAAGCTTTTACAGCCTTTCAATATGTCCATTTGTGATTTTTTTATACCAGCATACCTTGATTTTAGATTTCTGTACAAATGAACACCACAAAGTCCATGAAAAGCATATGGGAAACACCTTCTAACAACGTTGTCAATTAAGTTTGCCCTATCGGATATAATTGTCAGATTGCTAATAGGACCTATGTAATCCTTAAGATGCCCCATAAACCATGTCCATGAATCAGAGGTTTCAGATTTGCCAACCCCGTAACCTATTGACAGTATCCCATTGTTAGCATCCATGGCTACTAATAAGTTTACTCCAAGGTATCGACCTTTCTAATGTGCTCCGTCAACTATAATAACTGGGCACATGCAAGTAATAAACGAATGAATCTACAAAATCATATACACAAGAAATATAATCATTTAAATGTGAAATGAATGCAACTAACAATAATGAGTCAACAAAATTATAATGATTTACTAACCGCAACACCAATGGTGATAAACAGTAACTCAAAGCATCAATCTCTATCTGTTTTGATATGAGTTACCGACCAGGATTTTTCAGCTTTAAATTGTGACAATAAGCCGACAGTTGGGCAAACGATGCTTCTGGCGACCCCCTCAACAATTCCTAGGCATAACATTTGGCTCTCCAAGCTTGAGAATATGAGATACTAATCTTGAACCGAGCATTCATGTCAGTCATAATTTCATGTCCCCGATATACCCTTCCACTCAAAAACATTAACTCAGCCGAAAACCACCCAACACCTTTTTGTTTGTTTGTCTATGGTGAGGAAAAACTTGAATTCTTGAACATGTATGTTTATCAATAAAAGTCTTAACTTGAAACATTTAGCAATCTTTTATCCTCTTTGCAATCATACGCCACGTACATTTTTTTTCAATCATACACTTTGTTTCGAAACGATCTTTGCTTGATTTGTTAACTTTTAGTTGATAGCCATCTTCCACACATTTCGTATACAAAGCTATCTTCAAGTCTTCCTTTGTATCAAAAAAATCATTTTTCTTGATACGAATAACTTTTGTGTAACAATCAACTGCTATCTTTACCAACTCTTCTTCCAGTATCTGAAGTAATTCTGGCATATTCTAGTTATACTCCTGTGGCATTTTCTTCTTTTTATTTTCTTCAGGGACTTCTTCTTCTTCTTCTTTTTCTTCAGGGTTATATGAATTACTGAATGGATGTTCAACATGTTCATTCACAGTCGTAACTTCCTCCTCATTATCATCAACAACATCTTCCTCGGCAGCGGCTGTTTCATCATCAAAATTCGGGTATTGACCAATATCAAAATCATTACATGCAGGGTCTGTTTCTTCTTCTGAAACATCATCAAAATCCGAGTATTGACCAAGATCAAAGTCTGGGTATTGACCAAGATCAAATTTCGAATACTGACTAGTACTCACAATTTTTTCTGTTGGCTCATAATCGTCTAACTGGTCAATACAAAAATCAGAATTTGATGCTGAAAGTTGATTGGGATTTGGATTAAGAAAAGGTTGTGGGTTTTGAGATTGTGTTTGATATTGTGTTTGGTATTGGAAATGTGGTGAAACAAAATTTTCTTGGTGATGAAATTGTGGTGGAACCATTAAATTTTGAGATTGATAACAACGTTTTACATTGTGAGCACCATAAATTGGGGTTGAAGAACTTAGTTGATTACTACCTGCTACTGACCCAACTTCACTACTTCTAGGTTCAACAACATACAATGTAACATCATCTTCTTGCGAAACACTAATGTAAGCAATGAATCGTTCAACATCTTCATTGTCGGTTAACAAATAAACTTTACCTTTTCTCTGATAAGATAGCCTAAATCCACTTAGAGGCTCTAAATTCAATTTATTTGCAACACGTAACATTAGAGTTTCATAAGTTAACTTTTTTAATGACAGTTTTAGTTGAAGATTCATGGGTAAAGACACATATTGTAAAACACCATGAACATTCTCCCATGACCCTTCAAAACACAAATCTATCCAAACATGATCAACATTAGATGATTTCATTCTACAAATTGTAAATTAATTTGCTAAACAAACGAGCTATAAACTACATATCATCACTAACTTAGAGAAAAACATAACTTTATTAAGTTGATAATTGATAATTTGGGAGAGAAATCAATGAAAAATTATATAGAAATAAAATTATGTAAAAAAAAAAATTAGAGATGGGGAAGGATGTCGTTGGATATAGGAACGGATGTCGCTGGAGAGAGTGATAGATGGAGATGGAATGAGTTGCGATTTAGGGATTTAGGTTATGAGTTGCTGCTGCTGCGTAGTTATATACCCAAAACATTTGTATTGCGAAACTAAAACCTGTTGCAAAATTAAATTCGTGTTGCGAATTCGAAAATCGAGTTGCAAATTTGAAATTCATTGTTGCGAATTTGAAATTCAGTTGCGAATTTGACTATCGCGTTGCGAATTTGACTTATGTGTTGCGAATTTGACTTTAGTGTTGCGATTTACAAATTCACGTTGCGAATTTGACTTCTGTGTTGCAATTTACAAATTCGAGTTGCGATTTACAGATTTGCGTTGTGAATTTGTAAAATCGCAACGCGAATTTGGAAAATTGCAATGCGATTTACATATTCGCGTTGCGAATTTGGAAACTGGGTTGCGAAATTGAGTTCGTGTTGCGAATTTGTTGGTCATTTTCGTAAATCCAAAAAAAGTTGGTTAAAATCGTATATTATAAGACATTTTTGGTCACTGAGGTTATTTTCTCTTAAATTTAATGTGGACGCTACTATTCAAGGCTGGGTGGCCTTCTGCTGGATTCGGAGGCATTCTCAGGACCATCGTTCAACTGATTTCAGGAGCTCTCTAAAAAATACATAAGATATAAAATAAGACTCTTAAAATATTTTATAATAAGACGATAAATTTTGATATTTTTATGAAGAATTGATTATAATTGAATTCTTGAGATAACAAAAGAAAATTATAAGATTTTTTTGTTAAATTTTATCGAAAGAAAATAATTTTTCTATGTTAACATTTTTTTCAAGTATGAAACCTCTAAATTTTAGGGGATTGTAACATACCATACGCTAAACTTATCAATGGATGGATCTGATTGCAACACTTGAAATACTAGCTATAAAAAAAGCTGCACATTATCTGTGCATCCAAATGGGCAGAGTATAGTAAATTAGTAATAGAGATTAAATTACAATTGTAATCGTTTTTTAAAATATATGATGTTTGTCACAATTACGAACATAATAAATATTATTACGATAACATACCCCTGTTTAAATATATGGTAATCTCGTGGTTTGACAATGATTGCAATAATGCTTACGACTGATTTTTTAATTCGCTGGAATGTTATGTTACAAGTGGCAAGTGCACTCCTTTCTCTAAAGTGTTGATCTGTTGATTCGATTCTGTGCCTTCTACCTTTACACCAGTGCTACCGTTATGATTTTGTGTTGTGAGTTCTATGCAATCGGTTTTTCTTTCTTGATAGTATATTTGGTCTATCTCTATTAGGAATTGGTAAATATAAAAATAATCAAAATAAAATAATGATTTTTATTTCTGTCTTTATAATATATTTTTCCTATTTTTATGATATATTTTCTTTTATCTTCTAGTACATTTTCGACCGTTTGACTGTTATTTTTATTTTTTTTTCTAAGAGTTAATTTAACTCTGTCACAACTAATTAATATGATGCTCATCAATTACTATGTTGATCTTCTCTGTTTTGGATTATCGAACTGAATTTGGATATACAATTTGCGTTCATAGATAGTTTTCTCACTTTCCTTGATTTTGATTTATAGTTTGTCGATAGCCTTTTAGAGTCCGTTTGGTTCACGGTATAATGCATTCCTTCCAATAATGTTTTTTCCCCAGATAGATATACCCACGTTTTGATGGGGGCACATTACCAAATGCCGGTTAAAAACTAATACCAATAGTAAATTTTGTCCTGTTTTCCGGGGAATGTCTATCCCTTATCTTCCTTAGGTATTTTATGATTCCTGTCCCTGTTGTCTAAAATAACCTTCTGCCTTTGTTTTGTTTGATTCTGTGAAATTCCCACCGTGGTCGCTCCTCATCCTGAAAGTTGATTCTGTGGAAAGCTGAAAACAATCAAACAAGGATGTGAGTTTACATATCTACTTTTTCTTTGTTTAATCTTTAATTTCTTTGATGTTTCTTCTATATTTCATCTTCCCCAATTTCTGTTTATTTTCTGATTATCATTCAATCTTGTTCCTGGGTTTCCCCTTTATTGATGATCAATTGTTTTGCTCTTTGGTTTTTCTTTTGACTTGTTTATCTTCATCCTTAGTTGATTTGCTGGTATGGGTTTTGTTTCTTGCTTGAAGCTTGTTGTTATTTTGTTTGAACTTAAGTTATAATTGATGGTTTACATATCTTTTATCTTTTATGAAATTTTCTACTATAATTTTTTATCTTTTATTTTGAAATAAAAGAAAATCAGTCTTGCTAAAAATTCATTGTCCATAGTTCATACGTGATACCTTGCTAACAATAATAATAACAAATCGGAAACAAGGTGAAAAAGAAATAAAGATACAAAGAGAAGTGCAAGTGTAAGCCTGGGATTTAAGGTCTGCACAATCTATAGCTTAAACTACAGTCTTAATCTAAATGAGCAAAGTATCGTTTAGAGAGTGCATAAATACTTCTGGACTGCTTCAAATATCTCTGACATCAAAATTTAAGGCGATCTGGTCCGAAAGACATGTAACATTGCCCCTCCATATTAGTTCATCAACCCCCTCATCCCTTCTCTTTTGGCAAACTCCCAATTATCATAAAAATGAATATAGAAACATGAAATTTATATGAGTACTGCTAGAACAACATTCAATGGTTCAATAACTTACAAAGACATCCTTTTCCTTGGTTCCTTCATCCAAATTCCTTGAAAAGAACCTATACAAAAATGAAGGTTAATGTCAATTAAACAAACCCGAGGCTGAAGCAGAAGTTATTTACCCGACTTTGTTTGGTTGAGTTTACTTGAATACATGGGAGTTATCTAAAAGATGTCTTCCATTTACTTTTCCCTGTAAAGTATTTTAAACTTGGTAAGTTAATTGTACAATGTCATTCCATATCAAGAGAAAGAAGAACCATATTGAAGGCAAGGGCCTTGGTGTGTTCATGAATTTTGTTGTCTTACTTCTTGTCAAGAATATCATAGAAAACCTTTGGTTTTCTGTAATCTGTGATGCACAATGCCTAGAACCAGAAATGTACTTTTAGACGTTATCGACCGGAATATATATAGGATTATTATCTGAGACACATCGATAAATGTTCTTGACAAACGACCTACCTGCATTGCAAGAGCTATGTGCATTAAAGTGGGTTCTGACCATGGCTTCCCTATGAATTGAAGGCCAATTGGCAAACCAGCTTTATCATAGCCAACCTATGTAAGCATGGAGGATTTGATATCAGTAGACGATAAACAGCAATATAAAAACTTCTATGATTAGTAGTGGTAAGTTAATTACGGGAACGGTGATCGCAGGTAGTCCCAGAAAGTTTTCGGCGAATAATGTTAGCTGAAATAACAGTAATATGGCCAGCTTCTTTTGTCATGAATATTTAGACATGAATGCATACTTGAAAATGTGTTGGAATTTCATTACCTCCGTTTATGTAGTCAAGTTCACTAGTTTTTAGAGCAGCTTTGGATATGGGGTATGTTGTCATACTGTTTTGAAAAGGAACTGGGTAAATATAAGGAATGCAAAGTTTAAGTTAAAGGCTGGAGGTGAAAAAAGTACAAAAAAAGTAAAAGACAGAAGAAAGATGCAAGCTGTGGCGGTGAAAAAGAATCTACCCTGTTGTTGGAGTGACTATGACTTCTGCCTTGGTGAATATTTTGTTATGAATCTGCATATGGCGGTACCTACACATTCGTGGTCAAGCACCTTAGTTTAAACCATTTCACGATAAGTGGAGAGGACTACTTTTAATATAAAATTGTTGATTGGAAAAATTAGGTTGTAGCAGATTTTGGCGATACATTTTTTTTGGTTTGAGTAAATTTGTCATTTCCGAAGCAAAGTGTAGTGGGGAACCAACGTTTTTTTTCTTTTTCATTGCGTCAGTTTTGGTTATTTTTTTCCAAAGCAATTGGTTTTATTAAATGCTTTCAAAATAAGTGGGGCTCTTGGTTTTTGTTTCCAGATTATTAAGTTTTGGTGGTCTGCGCATGGTTCTTCCTTTCTATGTAGTGGATGCTCATTTTTCTTGGAGGATATGAGTAGGGCGCACTGGGGCGCACGGTTATGTCCACTTTGAGGGACTTTCAATATGTGTTTTGCGTTGATACATGGGACATCTGGTTTCCTGTTTGCACATGCCCGTTATCTCGTTTGGTCCACTCAAATACAAAGTGCTTGTTTTCTTCTTAATATGGCTGTAAATCAGGGTCGGTTCTGGTTGAGCATGCCGATATGTTCCTTTACGATATTTTCCGTGTCAATGTTTCCATCTCCGGTGATGGGTGGGAAGATGTTGTTGATAGTGGATTCTGCCGTGTGGTCTTTGTCCATGGTAGTTGTGGTATGTTGGTGCTGTAATTACTGGGTTTGTTGGTTTTTTTAGTGGAGTGGTCGATTGGTTGGGTATTGTTGGTTTTTTCAGAATGTATTATCTAGAAGGTTGGTGCCTTCAAATAGAGCTTAGTGTTGGATTGCTGGTTGCTTCTTGTATCTTGTTCGGTAGCGAGATCCTCATCAAGGCTTCTCTTTGGTTGTTCGCTCGAGAGCTTTTGAATATACTTCTGCTGCCTCTGTTCGTTTTTGGTAACTCTGTATGCGTAGACGTTGTCGAGGGAGCCTGTTCGGTTGGATCTGTTATGTTGTTTTTTAGTTTTTGTACGATTAGATGGCTGCAGTTTCTTGTTCATTTTGGTCAGTAGTGATAGTTTGCTTTTAAATTGGTTTTTTTAGGTGATGGTGATCTTTGTTGGTCTGGCTTTTGTTTCTAGTCTGTTTTGTGTGTTTTGTTCTCTTATGTAGTGCTCTTTTCCTCCAACTAGTTTAGGAGGTTTTTAATGAGGCTCATAAGTTGTACGTTCTCTTGATTTTAATAATCAGAAGTAATTTAGAGAACATCATCTTATAAAAACCTAAAAGAAGCTCATTCTTTTTACAGAAGAATGCAATAAAGATAAATATAAATTTCCAGTTTCTAGAAATTGTATAATATAAATTTTATTACAGTTTTCTAGGCTTGAGAGTTAGCTTATCTTTGGTGATCGACTGATCTTACTTTCACGAGTTTTCTGCAAATAAGAATCACTTTTTTTCTTTACATGCTTGAATTCTTGATGCTTGAAATAGAAATTTGGTGGTTACATTACTGGTTTTTGCTTGATCCCATTCGATTTTATCTTTTCTAATCTCATGTTAAATTAGTTTTCATTTATTTTTAATGTGATGACACACAATTGTTCTTGTTCAATATTATTATGTTCTAATATTAAAATGTTTGTTCATAATAACAGTTATGGCTCGTTTACCGATGCGAAAGAATATGCATATCGCCACAATTCTTATTTTACAACTATAAATGATGGAGATTGTGTGTCATATGCTTATGGTTATTTCAGTTATTCTTAGAAAATATAAAAAAAGACCTAAAATAAGTTATGCACATGAAAGACTTCATAGACATAATATTAGATCACTTAATTTACATAAAATTATATTTGAAAGTGATAGACAAAGTGTTGATAATTGTCGAATGGATAGGAGAGCATTTCTCAAATTGTGTCACCTATTACAAAGTCAATGTGGGTTAAAAGAGAGTCGATCTATGTCTATAGAAGAAATGGTTATTACTTTCCTTCATATTATATCCCACCATATTAAGATTAGAGTTCTAAAACGTCAAACAGTAAGATCTGGTGAAACAATTAGTAGAGTTCTCCATACAGTGTTAGCTTCAGTCTTGAAACTGCATCCGATTCTTTTTAGAAAACCAGAACCGATACAAGATAATTCAATAGATGATAGATGGAAATGGTTTAAGGTATTGTACTGAACTTTCTTTTAAGTTAATTAGTAATACTTAATACATAAATGGATAGTAAAAATGTAATTTAACTTTATTTGATGAATATAGGGATGTTTGGGTGCTCTAGATGGAACGTATATTAAGGTCAATGTAGCTGCAATCGATAAACCTAGATACAGAACAAGAAAAAATGAAATTGCGACAAATGTACTTGGTGTTTGCACACCAAACATGCAATTCATTTATGTTTTACCTGGGTGGGAAGGTTCTGCAGCTGATGGTAGAATACTCAGAGATGCCATTAGTAGAAGAAATGGTTTAAATGTTCCACAAGGTAAATTATTAGGTCATTAATATATATATATATATAAAAGAATGTAAAATTCTTACAAGTTTTGTATATTAATTTACTTTTTAAATTAAAATAATATAGGGTGTTACTACTTAATTGATGTTGGATACACGAATGGAGAGGGATTTCTTGCACCATATAGAGGTCAAAGATACCACTTGAATGATTGGAGAGAAGGACACCAACCTACCACCCCTCAAGAATATTTCAACATGAAACATTCTCAAGCTAGGAATTGCATTGAGAGATGCTTTGGCATATTGAAAGCGAGATGGGCAATTTTAAGGGAAAAATCATTTTATCCAGTGAAAACACAATGTAGACTCATTTCAGCTTGTTGTCTTCTCCATAATTTCATAAGATCTGAGATGCCAATCGATCCTATTGAATCTGACTATACTGAAGATAGTAGGCATGTTGAAGAGATTAATGAAGTAGAAATGATCAGACATTGTGAGCCAAGCAGTGCTTGGAATGAGTGGAGAGACAAATTAGCAGAAGATATGTTTACTAGTTGGTTGACGTCACGTACTTTAGGATAGATGTTATTTTATGTTATGTATGACTTTCACCTTCTATTTTATCTAATGTTAGTGATCATTACTTTCATGTATTTGACATCTTTATATTTTATGGCATAAACTTTATTAAATTTTGTTATGGACATTCATTACTTATGTCATTCACTACAGTTGATTTATATTATGTTACTATTTTAAATTTCATTTATGATTAGTATTGACAATGATGACATGTTTTATGTTATGTTATACATTTTTTATATACATCTTCTTAGATTGTTTCGAAGAGAAATATGTCAAAATCAAATATGGAATCTCAAAGGGGGGGAAACCACCGACATCTATAAAAGGACATGGACTAAAGAGGAGGATGCTGCACTTGTTGAATGTTTACATTTTGGCTGAAGACCCACATTGAAAAGCTGATAATGGAACATTTAGATCAGGTTATCTATCTAATCTTGAAAAGATGTTAGAAATCAAGCTTCCAACATTACAAATTAGGGCCCATCCTTATATTGAATCTAGAGTGAAGCTACTCAAAAGACAATACAATGCTTTATCTGAAATGCTGAATATTGGAAGTGGATTCGGTTGGAATGAAGAAGAAAAATGTTTAACTGCACCAAAGGATGTGTTTGATGATTGGGTTAGAGTAAGTATTTTAATTGAATTTATCTCCTTTCTATACTCTTTGTTATCTACTTAGCTTTGTAAGATTTATTAAATTTGCGATTTTATTATATTGTAGAGTCATCCAACTGCTGCTGGATTGAGAAACAAGTCATTTCCATTCTTTGATGACTTTGTTCATATATTTGGAAAAGAAAGAGCTACAGGAATAGCAGCAGAGACAGTAGCTGATGCAGTGGAACATATTGATGTTGAAGACAATGCATTTATAGATGCATTACTTAAAGAAGAGGGAGTAAGAGATTTTGAATCAAGAGAGGATGTTGGTGCTTCAACTTGCCAAACATCTGATGCTACTGCCTCTACCCCTACAAAGAAAAAAGTAGCTAGCAAGAAAAGGTCTCGAAGTGATGATGGGTTAACTGAGCTTGTACAGGAGATAAGTAAGTTCGGTGCTGCATACCGAGAAACTGCCAAAGAAATTAAGGATATTACTGCTTTATTGAAAAAGAGGCAGAAGGAAATGATCGAAGAATGTCGATTTTCACTGAAATCATGAAAATTGAAGGACTGTCCACTGATGAAATGCTTACTGTAGGAGAGTATATTAGCAAAGATACGCACAAGGTAGATTTCTTCTTTTCTTTGCCAAAAGAATTCAAGCAAGATTATGTGATTAAGCAATTGGTTGAATGCCGTCAATTTAGACCATCATTTTAACTGTCGTCCTTCTACAATTATGTCGATCTCTTTTTGATTATGACTTTAGAATATGGTCCCAACTTTTTTGTGTAGCTTAGCCAAGTATATGTCAATATTTTGACTTGAAGAATTTTGTGTGTATATAATATAGCCAAAAATATGATTACGTTTAGAATGTCATGGCTATTATCTTTTGTAAGTCTGAACATTGTATAATCTTTTGATGGTTAATGTTATACTTCTTTTTGTTATGTAGTATATGAGATGCAAGTAATGTTCTAGTTTTCGAATATGTTAATTACTTTTGATAGTTTTTGTTATGTAGTAAAAACCTTGCCTTTGATAGTTAAGAGTTATCGCTTTCTTGTGTGTCGCAACTTATCGGTAGTGAATATTGGAAGTCTTTGATAGATGGTGTTACATAGACAAGTAGAGCAGCGTACTGGATCAGCCACTGAAATATGACTTCGTATATACTGTATATTCAGATACGAGGATGAATAGATAGCATCTATGGAAGAATTTAGAGAACTAAATATGCCCGGGTATATATTGAATATGAATATTTCAAGGAAAATGGAGAAGAATAACATAGCAACAGCACAACCAGTAAACAGAACTACTATGGCTTTTCTTTATTGATGCAACATACCGACCTTTTAGAAGAACTGCATAAAGTAATGATTAAGAGGGGAGGATGTTGAAGAAGGGCCAAAGAATGTATGAAAGTCTAAAGGGCTATCATTGATAAACAAAGCTGTGAAAATTTCAGATAGATATACAAGTTGCTTGAAACATCACCCACGAAAATCTTAATTCTCCATGTTTACCCAAACTCTGTTTCCCAACTTTGAAAGAGGCTGATTGATCGCCATGTGCCCATGAAAGAAATAAATGATGGCTTATGTTTTGTTGCATTTCCAAAAAATCAAATTCAAGTTAGGGTGCCATTGTGCAAATATGGTCCAAGTATGTTTAAATTGTCTATGGAAATGCAGGCAGCTAATATACATCTGCAGCACATGTATTGAATGAAAATACTACTGCACAGTGCAAATCTAAGTGCCATCATAAGAATATAGCTCTGATAATATGCTTAATGAGTCGACAAGCCATAAGCTTCAACTATAATTTTTCAAACACTATAACCGGGAAATCATTAGAAGCTCCTATAATCTTTCTACTTCAACAAATTTCCGGAAACTTATCGAACTCCATCTACCTCATCTTTTAATACCAGAGTTTTACATTCACTAAGCTCAAAGAACTAGCATCACATACATTCAAAAGTTTCCACCTTTGTACTTGATACACATGAAATATTGGTTCTCACCACCTTAACCCCGTAAGATTGACTAACAACATAGTTGGACTCTTCGAAAGACATACAAACTAGAAGCATAGAACATATAAATGCATTGTTGCAAATAATAATAATATAGGCATTGTTCAGTATAATGTGTTGATCGAGAA
The DNA here is from genome assembly GCF_006381635.1 of Hibiscus syriacus. NCBI lineage: Eukaryota > Viridiplantae > Streptophyta > Magnoliopsida > Malvales > Malvaceae > Hibiscus > Hibiscus syriacus. The sequence goes on along the minus strand of NW_024063392.1, from coordinate 348,165 downwards.
GTTAACTAAAGCTAAAAACAAACAAAACAAATCTAGCTAACTTTGTCCATAATGTACCTTCTTCGCTTAGTATATTGGGTTGATCAACCAAAAGTTGGTGAAGTGCACCCAGATCACCGAAACTGCAAATCAAGGAAACATAACAATTACAAAGCCATGACTTAAAGAATGTTGTAAAGTAATTCCCTTCTTTTAGGAAGTTAAATAAATTTATTTTAACAAACCAAGAATCAAGTGAACAAAAACTCATATCTTCATGTGGGAAATGATAAATAACAGAATAAGCACAAAATAAGTGGAAATAAGCTCTTGATATTTTATTGCATGGAATTAGGATTATGAACTTTCATTACACTATATTTGTCATCTTGTTCAACCGAATAAATTCATGTGAACACTTTTATGGATTACACAGTCATCCAAGAAGATTTTAATGAATTAGCTAGCTACATTTTGTAATGTGGTTCTTGTTATAATAAAATAAAAACTGATAATCATAATTCCTCAAAATAAAGATACAGAGTTTGAACTTTAATTTACATTTGTATTCTTACTTAAGTATTATCTCATTTATTACATAACAAAAACTCATTTTAATATATTTTTACATAAATTATGTAAAATTTAATATTAATTAAAATAAAAATAATACATGATATATTTAAATACTCAAGTAATATATTATTAAAAATAGAATTTTTTTATAAATAATTTTTATTTAAATATTTAGAATTTCACTTGTTAAAAAAATATAGAACAAGACAATTTGGTAAAATATACATTCCAGTAATCTTTTATTCCTTCAACCAAACACTGTAATCTTACATTCCTGTCAAACTAACCAAACACAGTAATGTAACATTCCCAGTAATCCTATTCCCAGGTAATCTTTTATTCCTACTGGTAATCTTACATTCCGTGAACCAAACGCACCCTTAGTAGCTTGATCTCTTTTTATGATTCATTTGTCGATGTGGTTAGATCTGTTTCGTATCTATATTTGTTCGATTTTTGGTTATTTTTTTAACATTTTACTTGTATAACCCTTATGTAATTTTAAATGACTTATTTTCAGTGTCAATGTTTATAGAAAAATATCTTAATTATGTATTTAGCTTACGGTTATAATTATACACATTCAATATAATTTGAGATATTTCTTCTTTTTAATAAAATTAAAGACTTCTGTAATAATATATATATATATATATATATATATAAAGATAGAATTTAATATTATTTGATATTATCTATCTTTACATATGAAAAAAATGATAATCAATTATAAAACTAAAATCATGAAGAGGTAAATATGATAAAATTTGGTGTATCCAAAAACAATTTTCTAAAATCCCCGTAAAACCCATCTATATAACAAAAATATTAAAATTTATAGAAATATTGCATTTCTCCATAATAATTTTCTCTTGTAACAATAAGGTTTAAGACTTATTTTAATTTTTTTATTAGTAAATTTTGTCTTATTAACAAGAAAAATAAAAAATCAGATCACAATTTACCTCATTAAAAAAAACCCTTCAACAAAAAGGAGAAAAGAGTGTAAAAAATGAATCGAGATACACAAAAAAGAAGCAGACTAACTATGAACATGAGACTAATTTGCTCCTACAAAACCATCACCTTGCTGAAACCCAATAACAAATCCAAACTGGTAACACCATCACTTACCCTATATTTAGAGCCAACATAACACCTAAACAAGCTGTCGAAACAAAATCTAGAAAAGAAAAAAAAGGTTCATCTAAGACACTTATTATCATTCATCACTATACTTCAAAGAGGTCTAGTTTAGTTATAGCTTCAAAAGAAAAGTTCTCAGCCGGGGTGATGCAACGATTCTAGATATGCTTAAAACTCACATGCCCAATATCAGTCTATGTCCGCCAACAAAGGCCACCAGCGACAAGGGTGATTTTTCACTTTGTACAGTCAAATTATGACCACTCTAGAGCTCGTCTTCATAATAATCAAGTACGACTTAGACCAATTTGCTTTAATAGAGACCTCGAGAACAGTTCTTATAGCTACAAGTACTGCAAAATCTACCTTAGACCCTTCACATGACCTAAAAAACCACTCTGAAAGAGTCATCTTTTAGACTCAACATGTCCCCCACAGCCTGCCCCTTCTTCTTTACAACGCCAGCCATCAAGAACGTTGCGCATTATGTCATTTGAAGAAAACAATCCACTACAATATTTTTATTCAAAACCTCACTAACCATTAATAATTGAGGATTATCCCACCAAACTTCTAAATTTAGAGACCAATCATCCTTCGAAGCCTTAATCCAAAACAGAGTTCTTAGTTTTGAGTAAAAGAGGAGATCCTTTAGAGTTATAGGCTTTTCATTAAAGGTTTTCTCATTTCGAGCAAACCAAATACTCTAAATAGCAGCTCCCACCGAGACTAACCGAAGATTTCTTTCCTCGTCTGTGAACTTGGTGACCAAACAAAAATGGAATAGGCTTTTAATGTCGCTCAAACGATTCTAGTCGAGATTCCACCACCAACAAGATTTTTTCCCTAAAATTGTTTATATAGCTTTCAAAAAGATGATTTGAATCCTCCTGATATAAGCAACACCGACAACATAAACATTGTGTTTCTACCAGTTTCACATCTTCTGTTAACATGAAAGCCTTGGTCGGGATTGTCTAGTTTTAACACCCAAAGACAATTTTTAACTTTAGGAGGGACCTTCAAATTCCAAAGCTTATCAAAATCGAAATCAAGTTCAATTTTTGCATTAACCATCATGTGGAATAACTTCTTAACCGAGAATTATCATGCACCCACGCAGTTCGATTAGTATTTCTCGAATGTATTCTAACCTGTTCAATTTGTTTCTCCGGTTGTCTAACCATCAATATTTCTCTTTCGAGGAACTCCATTAAAAGAATTCACACTATACTATTCCAACAAACCTCTCTTTTCACAACATTTTCTACCAATACTCCTTTATTTATCACCAACATGTACAATCTCGGATACATGCTGCTCAATGTATTGCAACTAGTCTATAAGTCTTCCCAAAATAACGTTGTAGTCTCATCTCCCAGTATCCACCTAAAGGCCTCATTATTTTCCATCCCTCGCCAAACTACGGAAATATTTTTTTAATTTGGAAACATTCAACCTCCAATGTCTAGCTACATCGCCATACTCAAAATTTATGATCCTTCGCCAGAGAGCTTTGCTTTTTGTAGCAAACTTCTAACCCCATTTAACCAAAAAAAGCCTTATTTTTCGCTCATACCCCACATTTCTTTCTAGGAAGTAAAACACGATTCCACTCTGCTAGAGTCATCTAATTTTTACCGTTCAAGTAACCCTATAAGAAATCTCTCCTTAGCTTCTCGATTTTCAGAATAACAGTTTTTAAAGCTTCAAACAGAGACATAGAGAACAACAACAACGAAGATAACACCGAATTAATGAGGATCACTCTCCCTACGAAGAATATACTTTTGTCTTTCTAACCTGACAATTTTTTCCTAAACCTTTCCACCACGGACTCCCACGTAGCCACCCTTCTGGGATTCGCACCTAACGGCATTCTCAAGTGTTAGGAAATAAACTGAGTACAAGTAATTTCCCTATAACCAGATTTGTGAGAATGCAAAATAAAAGCGGAAAAGTAATACCCGAAAATTGATAACGGAGTTCAGCCAATTGTGCTTACGTCTCCGGGCTGCTGCAGATCTTTTACTAATAGAGAAAATTTACAGGTGTTTACAAAACACTCACTATCACAAGAAAGCTCTCTAGTATAGGAAGAAAGAAATGTTTTGGGATTATTTTGAAGCTAAATGAGCTAGGGTATTTATAGTTGAAGCTTAGGACTAATCTTGTAAATACCCTAAAGTGTGCAATGGCTAAAAAAGTAATTAACCCATTTACAAATTTAATTAAAAAATTGGGGCACCGAACGGTGCCCCCCTTTGTTGAAAATGTGATCAATTGTGCTCCCATTTTCTGCCCACACAAAATGAAAATTTTCATTTCCAGGCGGTGCCCACCGCCCACCATTATTGACTTCCAACAATCTCTCACTTGAAGACTGATTTTAATCCGTCTTCACACCTCGATCAATGCAACAGCTTTTCTAGTCTTATTACTCTAGCATGCCAACTGAAGCTGAACACAACTTCAGTTTTTCCGTGGTCACCGTCTTTGTCAACATGTCTGCCGGATTTTGAGCTCTACTAATCTTTTCAAGTTTCAAAATCCATCTTCTAGAAGAGACTGGATAAAATGATATCTCAATTGTATGTGTTTCGTCCTGGAATGAAAAGACGGATTCTTTACTAGATGGATAGCACTTTGACTGTCGCAATACAAGACATTGTTTTCTTGTTTCTTGCCTAACTCTTCCAAGAAACTTTGGAGCCAAACCATCTCCTTGCTGGCTTCCGTAACAGCGACATATTCTGCTTCAGTTGTGGAGAGAGCAACTATCTTCTGTAGTTGAGAAACCCAACTCACTGCAGTACCTCCTAGAGTATAGACATACCCTGTAGTGCTCCTTCTGATGTCAAAATTTCCGGCTAAGTCAGCATCTACATAGCCTGTCAGTATCGTATCTCCACCTTTGAAACAAAGTGCTTTGTTTGTAGTACTCCGCAGATATCTGAGGATCCATTTGACAGCTTCCCAGTGTACCTTGCCTGGATTATTCATGTACCTGCTAACAGCTCCCACTGCATGAGCGATATCTGGTCTGGTACAAACCATGGCATACATCAGACTTCCAATTGCTGAGGCATACGACACCTTCACCATGTGTGCACGCACTTCCTCCGTCTTTGGTGATTGGTCTTTGGAGAGTCTGAAATGAACACCTAAAGGTGTACTTACTGGTTTAGCATCTTGCATGTTGAACCTGGAGAGTACTTTGTTGATGTACTCAGCCTGTGATAACATCAAAGTCCCCGACTTTGTGTCTCTCTTGATCCTCATCCCAAGAATCTGCTTTGCAGCTCCCAGATCCTTCATAGCAAACTGCTTCGACAATTTTTGCTTCAAGTGTATAATCTCTTGCATGTTTGATCCTGCAACGAGCATGTCATCAACGTACAACAATAAAATAATGAAGCTATTGTCGAACCTCTTGATGTAGCAACAATGATCTGCTCGGCATCTGGTAAAACCATTGTTACTCATGAAACTATCGAACTTCTTGTACCACTGTCTAGGAGCTTGTTTTAAACCATACAAGCTCTTCTTCAACCTGCATACCAGGTTTTTCTTGCCTGCCTCTATGAAGCCTTCTGGCTGCCTCATATAGATTTCTTCCTCTAAATCACCATGATGGAAAGCTGTCTTTACATCTAACTGCTCAAGATGTAAATTCTCTGCAGCTACAATTTTCAACACCAGTCTGATTGTAGACAGTTTTACGACTGGAGAGAAAATTTCATTGTAGTCAATACCTTCTTTTTGCTGAAAGCCTTTGACAACCAATCTTGCTTTGTAGCGTTTTCTCCCATCGTGCTCTTCTTTGATCCTGTAAATCTACTTGTTATGGAGCGCTTTCTTGCCTGGTGGTAATTCAGCTAATTCCCACGTCTGATTTGACATAAGCGAGTCCATCTCATCTTTCATAGAAGACTCCCACTTGACTGAATCATCCACCTGTATCGTTTCATCATAGCACTCTGGTTCACCATTGTCAGTCAGCAACAAGTAGTGCAAAGAAGGCGAATACCGTTGGGTTGGTTTAGGAATTCTGGAGGAGCGTCTCAGTTCTGGTGTGCCTGGTTCTTCCTCTTGAACTGCTTCAGGACTGATCTGAACATTATTTCCAGAAATCTCCTCGAACTCAGCAAATTCCTTTGTTTCAGCTTCGGTATTACTTGATTCTGCGGTTGACCTGTCTTTGTACATCACATTTTCATTGAAAATGACGTCTCTGCTTCTGATGATCTTTCGATTTTCGTAGTCCCAAAACCAGTAACCGAACTCATCACCACCGTAACCAACAAAGACGCATTTGTTGGACTTAGCATCAAGTTTACTTATTTCAGCAGAGTTTATGTGTACATAAGAAATACAACCAAACACTCTTAAGTGTGAAAGGTTTATTTCTTTTTTGCTCCAAGCTTCCTCTGGTATTCCGCCATCCAAAGGAACTGAGGGCCCACGGTTGATCAGGTAAGCTGCAGTGTTGATAGCTTCAGCCCATAGAGATTTGGGCAATCCGGCATGTATCCGCATGCTTCTGGCACGTTCATTCAGAGTTATGTTCATGCGCTCTACTACGCCATTCTGCTGCGGTGTTATGGGAACTGTTGTCTCCATCTTGATCCCATTGTTTGCGCAGAAATATCTGAATCTACTGTCTCTGTACTCTCCTCCATTGTCAGACCTCAACCGCTTGACTTTCAAACCAGTCTCATTTTCCACCATGGCCTTCCATTTTCTGAAGGTATCAAAGACTTTTGATTTCTTCTTCAGAAAATAAACCCACACCTTCCTTGTTGAATCATCGATGAAGGTGACATAATATAGTGAGCCTGCAAGAGATGGAACTGGGGATGGTCCCCATACATCAGTATGAACCAATTCTAACCTTTCTGCCTTGGGAGTCTTGCCAATCTTTGTAAAGCTGACTTTCTTTTGTTTACCAAAGATGCAATCCTCGTATAGTCCGACATCTACATTCTTTAGATCCGGCAGCTTCCCTTTTGAAAAAAGTATCTTCATCCATTTCTCGCTCATATGGCCAAGCCTTTGGTGCCATAGGTTTGATTTTTCATCAGCATCTGCTACAGTAATGATATTCTCTAAGTTTGAGGTTACATAGAGAGTACCAGTCTTCTTTCCACGAGCAATGACGAGTACTCCTTTGGTAATCTTCCATTCACAGCCTGAAAAGGTTGTACTATATCCTTCTCCATCAAGCTGTCCAACAGAAATCAGATTTCTTTTGAGGCCAAGAATATGTCTCACTCTTGTCAGCTTCCAGGTGGTCTGATTTGGCAGCTTTAGTCGGATGTCTCCTTTTCTGACGATCTTCAAGGTTTCATTATCAGCTAGATGAACCTTCCCAAAATCACCACTGACATGGTTCTCCATGATTTCTTGGCATGGGGTGGAGTGGAAAGATGCCCCTAAATCCAAGATCCATGATTCAATCGGACTGTTGACGCTTAGAATCATGGCATCACCTGTCTCCTGTGTCACGTTGGCAGATTCCCGTGCGCCAGTATTTTTCTTCGGCGCTCGGCAATCTCTTTTGAAGTGACCTTCTTGCCGCAATTATAACAGGTAAAGTCTTTATTTCCTGTTCTTGATTTGCCCCTTCTATATTTAGATCTGCCACGATTTGAATTTCTTTCTGAAGTTCTCCCTCTGGACTCCGTGTGCAAGGCTGAGGAGGTTGATGCTTCACCCGATTCTCTCCGTCGAATTTCTTCGCTCAGTACCAGATCTCGAACATCGTCGAATTTTAATTTGTTGTTTCCCGACGAATTGTTGACTGCTGTAACAGTAGTATTCCAACTGTCTGGTAGAGATGATAAGAGAATTAAAGCTCGAACTTCATCATCGAACTCAATTTCCACTGAACTCAACTGGGTTGTGATTGTGTTGAGTTCATTTAGGTGTTGTGCCACCGATGCCCCTTCCGCCATCCGCAAATTGAATAATCGCCTCATCAAATGAACTTTGTTTGAGGCCGATGGCTTCTCATACATACTGGAGAAGCAGCCATAAGACTTTGCTATTTGAAAGCCATTGGATAACTCAGTCGGATAACTCCAAGGGCTTGTCTGTCGAGAAGAGCCCAGTCTTCATTCTTCATGCCCTCTGGTTGTTTTCCTGAGAGGGGTTGATATAGATTTTTCTGGTACAAAAAATCTTCAATTTGCATCTTCCAAAATCCAAAGTTCGCACCATCGAACTTTTCAATTTTCACATTCCCTTCGTCTGCAGCCATCGCTCCCACTCGAATCTGACTTCGTTTGGATCGTTTCTGACAATTTCTGCGAACCGCCGTGTATTAGAACACCTCCGTCGACAAACTCGTATCGCCGACCGAATTTCACTATTCACGTGAATAGTAACCCGAATAGTAACCTCGCAAAAAATTGACAGAATTCACAACCAAAAGCTCTGATACCAGTTGTTAGGAAATAAACCGAGTACAAGTAATTTCCCTATAACCAGATTTGTGAGAATGCAAAATAAAAGCGGAAAAGTAATACCCGAAAATTGATAACGGAGTTCAGCCAATTGTGCTTACGTCTCCGGGCTGCTGCAGATCTTTTACTAAGAGAGAAAATTTACAGGTGTTTACAAAACACTTACTACTCACAAGAAAGCTCTCTAGTATAGGAAGAAATAAATGTTTTGGAATGATTTTGAAGCTAAATGAGCTAGGGTATTTATAGTTGAAGCTTAGGACTAATATTGTAAATACCCTAAAGTGTGTAATGGCTAAAAAAGTAATTAACCCATTTACAAATTTAATTAAAAAATTGGGACACCGAATGGTGCCCCCCTTTGTTGAAAATGTAATCAATTGTGCTCCCATTTTCTGGCCACACAAAATGAAAATTTTCATTTCCAGGCGGTGCCCACCGCCCACCATTATTGACTTCCAACACCAAGTACATAAAAGGAAGCTTTCCAATTACACAGCCTCGCAACTCAACTAAACCACCAACCTTCGATGATTCTACTTCAACACCAACGATACAAAATTTTCAGAAATATATGCTTTAACCTGAGCTTGCTTCAAAGATCCTCAGAATATTTTTCAAGTTTGAAACAAATATCGCATCTGATCTTTGGAACAAAATCGTGTCATCTGTGAATTGTATATGTGAAATCGATATCCCAAAATCAATCCCCTTATTCCACCAATAACTTCTCTCTTTTCAATGACCTCGAGGAGCTAATGTAGAGCTTCTGTCACTTAGATAAACAAGAAAGGGGACAGGAGCTCCCCTTGTATCAGCCCTTGTTTCATTTTGAATTCCTTCGAAGGAGTACCATTGACTATAACTGACACTCTAGCTTATGAGATACATTCCAAATCCAATTCCTCCATTTGTAACCAAACCTCATCTTTAGTAATTCCATTTCCAAAATCTTTCATCTTATACCACCGCAAGCTTTAGAGAAATTTATCTTGATTATAACACCTTATGTTTCTTTTCTCCACTTTTTCATTGAATGAATAACTTTATTTGATATTATGATGCCATCAAAAGCTTGTCGCCTTCTTACAAACGCACATTGATTATCGCTAATCAACATGTCCGTCATATTCCTTAGCCTATTCGACAACACTTTCGCTATGATCTTGTACACTGAACCTGCCAATCTTATTAGTCGATACTTAAATATCTCTGTCGGATTGCTTTTTTTTTTTGAATTACTGCTATGAACGATGAATTGATATTTGAGGCGAAACTTTCTGTATTATATAATTCTTTCATGAAGCACCACAAACTCACTTTTAACGTCCTCCCAACAATGCTTATAGAATTTCATGTTGAATTCGTATAGTCTCGGGACTTTGTTTTCATCACAACTCTAAACGGCCTCCTAAATCTCTTCAAGTGAAAAATGAGATTCTGGGCTTAAGAAGGTTAGAAATGTGACTCCTAAAATCCAAAACTCATCTTAAACCCACATTTATGGTTTTCCATGACCAAAACTTAAAAGAATGAGTTTGGGATGAAGCTAGAGGATTGAGGATTTCATTTCTTACCTTAGCCTTTTTGGATTAGGAAAGGAAGCTTCACAAAGTCATCACCTTTGTTCAACAACAAGAGAGGAGATGGAGAATGGAGTTTGAATAGGAAAAAGAAGAAGACAGAGAATGAAGAAAAAGAGGTATGAAATTTCTGCCCGTGTGACCTTGTAATAAAAGGATTCTTGCTTTTGAATAAGTTTAGGGGTTATTTTCTCTCCTAGTCCTCCTTCTTTCATGACCAAAACAATAACACCCTTTTTATGCCTTGATGGGCTCAAGCCCAACTAAAACAAGTTAAGTATTAACCCAACACTTTTAAATGGTCTCTTGGCCTATTTAAATCCCGTCCTGGTTTACCCATAACTATTAACCAAAAAATCGGAGCATTATATACACATCCGTTACGTTCAGCCATGCATCTTACTACATTGAAATCACCTCATATGATGATATTTTAGTAAACTGACCCTTTCAACTTACTTAGCTCGTTTCTATAATTTTTCTTGATCTGCAACGCCACAAAGAGCGTTAACATTGATGAGCGTACACGACATCTCTTACTGCCCCTATATTCCTTTCAGCATGAAATAGTTCGATTTCAACACTGCAATATCTTCCTTTAATATATTCTTATTCCATATAGTTGTTAGCCCTCTTGACTTTCCCATTGCATCTACTACGTGAAAATCAAAATCATCATCATAACATATTTTACTAATTTCCTTGCCTGTAAGTGAAGCTTTTTTGGTTTCTTGAATAAATAGCATCTACGCACCCTGTTTGCTCATTAATCTTCTAATTGCTCATAATTTGACCTTTGAAACTAACCCTTGAATATTCCAAGAAATTAATCTCATTTTACTCTCCTTCTACAACTCTTTTCTTACTAAGACTCCTCCAAGAGAGCAATGTCATTTACAGTCTCTCCATCACATTTGATTTCAATTCCAAGGTGTTTTTCTAACCCTATTATTTTCCTCTCCTCTCTAGTCTGTATCTCCCAACGGGTAACCAAATCAGAGTCTGAAAATGATCTACCTGATAATTATAGTGATACATTCTCCTTAGATTTCTTTGACTCATTCTTGTTGACTCGATCTCCCTTCTTTCGTTCCTGGTCTATTATTTCTCTATCTTACAGATCCCTAAGCGAGTTGTCTCTCTTATCTTTATTCTTCCTTGATACTATTTGTTGGGGGGGAAGCTTCATCTTCTACTATCTTTCCTAAACTATCTTTTTCCGATGAATTTGAACCATTATGTTCCCCATGTTGTCCTGCCATGTCATCCACCCAATTAATAACCATAGGGAATGACCCACTAGTTTCTTTTTCTGATCCAGTTTCTACACAAGATTTTAGGTTCATATTTAGTAGATCCTCTTTAGTTCTCTTTGTTAACTTTATTTTACCATGAAATCCCTTTTCCACTACATTATTTCCTCCATCAAGCCCATTCTCTGTGTCCTCGTATACCCTAGATAACTCACCCTTATTCATCATAATAGAATTCTCCTCTAGTCCAACATGTTCGCTTTGAGTTCTTCTCATTATGAAATCTTAAATTTTTAGTCTATCATTATGTGTCATTGATATGTATTTAGAGTACCCTAAGGTCCTTAATTCTTTGCTAAGATCCACTTCTTTCGACGGTGAAAAGGTGGACTGAATCTTTGTTCAAATTATCCTCTTTCTCACAACAGTGTGAAATAAAATCTTGGTCGACCTTTAAAATTCATGTCAAACATTCAAAACTTGATGAAAAATGAATGTGTATGCTCCTATTTTTGCAAATGCCTAAATATGTATGCATGATGTCATTTTAGTATTGTGAGCTCCACTGTCTTGTGAATCTTTGCTTCATTCTCTTTGTTGATTCTTTGTCTTTGCCCAGTCTTCATCTTGTGACAAGTTTTTCTTCATTTCCCCAACAATATTGGCCTTCGACATTCAGTTTCTTTCATTTCATTTCTAGTTCTGAACTTCTAAGTCTGAGCAACCTTTGCAAGGTTTCTATGATATCATTCGAGGGAAGCTATCTTGTTTAAAAATATTTTCCTTTCTTTGAATTTTTTTTGAAGGAACAAAATAATGCACCTTTTTAGGCTCACAATTAATGCAAATAACAAAACATGAGTTCACTGAATATTAAAAGAATCAACTGCTCTTTAAATTTTCAAAGTTATATCCTTTGACAAGTGTCAAGATTGATGGGTCGGTTTCAGGTTGACTTTATATTTTTTCTAAGGTTTTAGTCAACAAGTTTTCTTATCCATGTGGACATTGTGATGTGCCCCTCTTTCTTGGTTTGGCATTCTAATAAGATGGGGACAAAGTGACGCAACTAGCATAATCAATTACTAGACCTTTTAGAACACTTCTATTTCAATTCTCTGAAATCTTCCATTTGTTCAAGCTTCATAGACTCCTTCAATAGAGGTGGTATAGAAATATCGATTTAAAAATAAATTTTTTGAGTGTTTGTGTGAAGTTGACTATAACAAATATTTCTCAACTCCCTTAGTCTATTTTCACTGATACTCCTTATTGACTCAAACACTAGGCATTATTGCCTTTATTTCTTGAAATTTATTAACTTTAAATTCTTTTACCTTTATTTAGGCGTAGCTGAAGGATTCATCTCATCACAAAGTCTTCGACTTGACAACCACAGTGGAGTGAACACCGAATTGCCATACCTTTATTTAGGAGTAGCTAAAGGATTCATCTCATCACAAAGTCTTCGACTTGACAACCACAGTGGAGTCAACACCGAATTGCCAAGTATTCAATCAATGTCATGGTTTGAATGTAATCTATTCATAAACCTAGGGCTTTGAGGTTGTCTCTATAACCAATTGATTTAGTAGAATAGCTCAGCTTTATTATACTTACCTTAGGAATACACTTCATTAACTTTATGGTATACGGATTAAATTTCTTAAGTTTATCGAGAAGAGCATGTTATAGTCGGTGTGTTATTGATAATCAGAAAAATTGCATCTTTAAATTTCACCCAAGCAATTTACCTAAACTAAATTCATCTACTTCACTATTCCATTTGTGAATATTATAATCATCATTGAACGTCCTTAATAGAAGTGTGGTCCAATCAGTTTCACAATATCATACAAGAGATACCTCATCTTGTCCAATCTTATACTTACCTGAATGTCAAGCCCTTTGATTACCTCTTTGTGAGAGGAGAAGACTATCTTGATCCCTACAAGATAATGGTATGGTGTTTTGGTGTATCTTTTGGAGTAGAATCAAGGGTCCTTGTTTTACAAAGGTTCAGTCTTGTCACTTTGTCAAAGATTTATAACTTCGATTATTTAACGAGCCTTTAATTATATTGATATTTATAGAATTTAAAGATTGAAATTTACTCATTGCTCATAACCTCAAAAAGGTTACATTGTATTTAATACGATCAAACGTCAAGTGACTCACATACTTTTAAAAAGAAAGAAAGAAAAAAAAATTAAATAAGATGAAATGTTTTTAATGGAAGTGTAGAAAATCTTCATGGTGGATGCAATGACTCCTCTATTTACATTAGAATTCCCATTACTCATCAAAAGTCCATGCCCCAGAATCAATCAAATTCTAAACCTTACTCTTCAATGCCCTACAATTCTCAATAGTGTGCCCTAAGCTTCCTATGTGGTTGCTACATACTACGTTAACATCATAGCTTTCAGAAGATGAAGGTTCATTTGGCTTAGATTGTATTAGAGTCACCAGGTTCTTCCCAACCAGTGTTGGGATCAATTCTTCATATATTGTCGGAATTGGATCAATATGAGTATTTTCTGGAATCTTATGGTATCTAGCCCCGTGATTACCTGGACAAGATCCCACTGTATTGACCTCAACACTTTTTTTACTATCAATACTACCAGTGCCCCTATTTTACCATTTTTTATAGTTTTTCAATCATTTCTCCACGCTTGGCGATGTCGGATAAACTCTTAGTGGATACTCCTATCATGTGATCAATATATAAGGACTTTAAGGTATTGATGAGAAAAATGGTAAAATCACTTTCAGTCACTGACGGATACACTTAGAATGCAATGTCCCTCCATCGTTGTGCGTACTGTCGAAAGCTCTCGTTATACTTTATCTCCATATTTTGTAGCGTTGTTCGATTAGGGGCCATATCATTCATGTTCTTGTATTGACCTAAGAAGACCTGAGATAAATCTTTCCAAGAATGGATTTGAGTACGATTTAGTTGGTTGTACCACTTAGAAGCGGGTCCAATCAGACTATCTTGAAAATAATGGATCAATAACTTATGATTCTCTAAGTGGCCAACCATTCTCCTACTGAATATGGTAATGTGGGATGAAGGGTAGATGGTCCAATCATACTTCTCAAAACCAAGAACTTGGAACTTCAACAGAAGGATAAGGCTGGGGACCAAACTTAACTCTTTGACGTCGAAACCATAAAACAACTCAGTTATTTCCCTTGATTTTATCTTCTTCTCCAAATTCTTTAATGTTGGGTGAGATCATTATTTCTCTTTCATTCTCATATATTTAATATGGATGCGTGACTTCATTATCATAAAAATCATTGGGTTTCAATCTAGATGCAGTAGGGCATTTAATACGAATATAAGTTTCAGCCTGATATTGTGGTCGTTCTTTGTAGCAAAGAAAGCTTGAGGTCTAGATTCCTGATGCACTGGTGCAAATATATGAATAGGTGTATAGCTCAAGGGATACGTAGGGTCTTCAATGACACTCTTCCTAGTGATCACATGTTTGATGGACATCTTTTCCATCTTATTCAGCAAATCTAACTGAGAGTTAGTAACATCAGCCTCAATTTTAGCCAACCGACCTCTCACTTCTTCTTGCAGTTCTTTTTACTCTTTCTCAACTTTAGCTAGTATATCCTCTGTTTCCTTACTCATATTTCTTGTATTTATGGGTTTATAGAATTCTTTCTATTAGTATGGGATATGATCACTACGATCATAAACTTTATCTTATAATTTGGCGTTTTATTAAATAAATGAAAGTTATAATGCTTCAATAAATTTAAGTGCATGTAGATGCAAACATGGAGATGTAAGGATGTGAATGCAAATGGTGTTAACCCCAATGATGAATATTATAGAAATATTTTATTAGAGATAAAAGTCTTCACTTTAGAAGGTAGTCAATTTTACAAACATGCCTTCGCTTGGGCGCTTGGTCTAAAGTAATTCGATGCTTTATCTTTATGCTTCATCCTTAGAAACCCGATCTCTCAAGTGCTATATTCCCATGGGCTTGTGTAGAGGCTTCATTAAAAGTATGGCTCATCTCAGATGATATCCTTTCGATACCCTCCAATCTTATATGTCATTCTATCAATTAACTCTGATGCCTAATTCTTCAAGCGAGCTTCCTCATTGTTCTCTTTGAGCTTCTAGCAATCGGTACATGTCTGTGTATGCGACTACTTGATTGAAAACTTTTTTCTCCATTTGAAACATTTTCACTTAGATATTCAATCACATATCAACAAATTTGTATCATGTGATGATGATATGATGCAAAAATGACATAAAAATAAGAAATGTGTTAGTACACATAAGATAATTGATAAAGAATGAAATGCTATTCAAAGGTGAATATAGCACCTAACCCATCATCATATCTACCTAGACGTGCTTTTATTAAATAAAAATCTACCCATACATGCTTTCTACCTGATACATTTTATTTCAAGAAATCAATCATAACCGCATGGTATCTGGTATGCATGCTTTCATTCAGAAATAAATTTATTCTATGAATTTAAAGTAAAGTGTAAAGGTTTAGAATCGTTCCTCTTTTGTGAACGCTATTTTAGTATCTACTAACGGACAAAGGTTCTGTATGGCTCTCTACCTAGGGTGATCATTCTATGGTTCACTACATACATGGTTTCAGCTCTAGAGGAAAGGGTACTCAAATTGTTCTTGATGTTGGTGCCCCTTGGGTTGTCAAACCCTCTATCCTCACCCATTACAGGCTTTAAACAGAACAAGTTAAATTCAAGGAGATCCACCTCCCTATACCCATACGAGAAAGTAAATTCCCACCGAGGTACAAGGCGTGTGTCTCATAGGTTAGTAACTATAGCTCATACAAAAATAAATTCACCACGAAAGCGTAACATTCACTCCTACTTAATTGGGACGAAGCTCGGGTATAGAGCTTATCTCATGTAATGCAAATAAAGTGTGTGACATACAAACATTTCACCAAACAAAAAACAAAGATAAAAACAGTTTCGACAAAGGGAAATTCAATTAAGCTTTAAACATGAATTCAAACATCAGTATAACTATTTACATAAAGAATAAAACAACAAATTAATCAATGATCAATGAAAAGGATCATAAGTTAATATTGGACTCGAATCCATAATTTTTATGACTAAGATAACATATAATCGACCAAAGGCCTGACTCTCTAATTTGTCCCCCAGCGGAGTCGCCAAGCTATCAAAATCATTTTTAACGAGTTAAAAATAGTACGTACGACTTTTAAAAAAATGATGGGAGTCGACATCGACCTTTGGGTTAGGTAAGTCGAATAGCTAAATATCTTTTAAAACAATTTTTAAAAAAATCATTTAAAAAGACAAAACAGGGCTGCGCGTTTCCAGAAATTCATTTTTAACGATTCGAGAGTCAGTTACACGTGGGGAATGATTAGCACACCCACAACGCCCAAAATTGGTACCTAGTCGCTTGTACGTTGTCGTAGTATTGAGATTTGTTGATTCGAGTTAAAATTTAAAATGTGATTCTTTGATTGAACATTGATCAATTTCATTTTTTTATCAAATCATACTTGATTGTTTTCAAGTTCACTTTTCATTCGAATGTCGTATTGAATCGTGCTACTTCTAACAAGTTGCACTTTTCACGCCCATTATACAAAAGACATTCTTGAAAGTTCATACAAGTACGAGACATTGGAAAATAATAACAAACAAAAATATCATTTTGTAATACTTTAAAATATTAATATTAACTCTAAAAAATAACAAAATATACATATAAATATATAAAAGTTGAAATAAATTAAACAAATATAACACATAAACATAACAAACAATAATATCAGATATTTAACTATTATATACATACATACATAAACGAACATATTATAAACATACACCTAAGTACAGGGACTAAAACAACTTAAAGCAAAGGTTAAATCGTATCATAGCATAAATAACGAGAACTAGGCGTACGAATAAACCAAACATCCAATGTAACAAATTAAAACAACATCTAAAATAGACAAGGATTCACAATGAAATGAAGTAAATTACATTTACTAGAAATAAAATAAAGCTCATAAATTACATGAAGGGTTAAAATAAAACAAAACAGATTATAAAGCTCAAATTAGAAATAATCAGAAAAGTAAATGACCATCCAGCTCAGTTGGTAGAGTACATGGTTCTTAACCTTGAGGTCGTGGGATCGAGTCCCATGGAGGGCATTTCATAATTCGGAGGTCTCCTACGGAAGCTGCTCTCAACTTAGTGTTAGGGGCGGCCTACTTTCTTACCTCCTCCTTACCCCATTACATATGGGAACAAGGGACAACCATTTTATTTTTAGAAAAGTAAATCTGAAATTTAAAAGGATTTAAGTATAAATACGGAAAAATAAAAGGGCAGAATAATATAAATGAAAAATTGAAATACTAGAATGTAAATAATAAGAAACTAAAGTTAAGAAATTAATATTTTATTTTTTTAACTCGGACCGTAATAAGGCTGGTCGTACCCTGGTGCGGGTCACCTCAAGGTCGTACAATGGTTCAAACGCAAGAAATTAAAGGTAGTGGTCAGTGGCATAAATAAAAAAATAAAATAAAATAAAAGTTAGTAGTCCGAGGTTAGTAGTGTTAGAAATAAAAATAAAATAAAAGTTAAAAGCTAGCGATTAGTAGTGTTAGCATTTTAACCTGAACCGTAATAACGCGAATTGTACCCCGGGGCGGGTCACCATGAGGTCGTACAATGATTTGAATACAAAAAGTTAAAATTTAGTTGTTAGTAGTTAGAAGTAAGAAAATTAAGTAGAATAATATTAAAAGGTTTGGATCATAATAATATAGGTCTTACCCTAAATCGAATCACCATAAAATCGAATATTAGTTAGAAGTGATAAAATAAAATTAGTGGTTAGTAAATAAAAAAGAAAATTAAAAAAACCCAATAAACATCAAAATAAAAAAAATAGTATGCAGAATCGAACATATTTTTATAATTAATTATACCAACCAACAGCGAGGCCAACTCTGAAAGGTTTGCAGGGGGTTCAAGGAATGGAAAAGCCATTCTACTGCTAGTCTACAATCGGATTCAATGATGAGCATGCAGTTAGGCCCCCACTCTAATTCTAAGAAATTAAAATTCCTAATTTTAGTGGCATAGAGCTCGAGCAGAGTAGGAGGGCTCATAGCAACAGTATCTGAGCATTGAAAAAGAGTTTCTCCCTCCGAATCCCTTAAAATCCTACACACACCACATATATCACCAAGGATCGAAACAACCCCATAAACATTCAACTTAACAAACCTAGACAACGGGGGTGACCATTGTGGTGAAGAGCCATTTTTTTATACTTTAAGGCACTTATTATCAACCAAGAGAGGATCTGCTACAAAATTTTCCAAAGAAAACATGCAGTCTACATATTTAGCCTTCAGCCAGGATGCTAATCGAAATTTTATCAGAAAAATCACATGAAGCCAATTCAATTTTAATGGATTATTGATGAATAAACACAACAAGTAAAGTCAATTAATTCCACTCGTTCATTGAGGGCTTAATACCCTTTTTAAACAACTTTGTTATCTAACAAACTCATGACAGCTCAGCACAATAACCACCTTATAACAGAAGGCTATGCGTTCACACACTCATTGCTCAACAACCTCACGTGATTCATACCAACTCAGCTACCTCTCTAGCTTTATTCACACTCAACCTTAATTGCTAACATTCTCCCATCTTCTTCCTTCTTCTGTCTGTTTTTTTTTTGTTTAACAAGGACGAACATGAAGCTTTTCTCGAAATACTTGAAATGGTGCCTTTGTCAGAGGTTTAGTAAACCCATCAACAAGCTGAAATCCAGCAGGGACATAACTCACCCTAAGACAGCCTGCTGCAACCTTCTCCCGAACAAAGTGTATATCAAGGTCAACATGTTTTGACTTCGCATGATATACAGGATTAGCAGACAAAGCAACCGCACTTGTATTATCACACCAAACAACCGCATCATCTGGCGATTTCACCCCTAGATCACTTAGTAAAACAGTGACCCACGTTACCTCTGCAGTAGCTTCAGCAATACTACGATATTCAGCTTCCATCGTCGAACGTGTAATTGTTTTGTTCTTCTTGGAGACCCATGCGACTAAATTGTTACCAAGGAATACTCCATAACCAATCATCGATCGCTTATCGCCAGCATCTCCAGCCCAATCAACATCGGAAAAAGCCTTGACACATAGTCTAGTATATTCAGCCGAAAATAACAGACCATAGTCTACTGTGCCTGCCAAATAGCGTAAGATACGCTTAACAGCTACCAAGTGTTCTTCACACGGTGCTTGCATGAATTGAGCCGCCCTATTAACGGAGAAAGCAATGTCTGGTCGAGTATGGCACACATATAACAGTGCACCAACAATACTACGATATTCTCGTGCATTGGACAAGAATATACTCCCTTTACTTGACCCTTTCAAGGACGCTATCATAGGCGTGCAGGTTGGAGTGGCTCAAAGCATATATGTTCGTTCCAACAATTCCAGAATGTATTTCTTCTGGCTAAGTGCTAGTTGAGCACCTTTCCTTTTAACTTCAATGCCAAGGAAAAACGAAAGTTCCCCAAGATCTTTGAGAGAAAATTTTTCGTTCAGCATTCGTACAACAACATTAATGTCATCATCCGAATTTCCAGTAATTATTATGTCATCGACATAAACCAAGAGAAATGTGCAGGAACCATCCATGAATCTGACAAATAATGAAGCATCAGCTCGTGAAACTGTAAAACCTAGCTCAAGCAGACTGTTTTTGAGCTTCTCATTCCAGTTCTGTGGTGCCTGTCGAAGCCCATACAAGGCTTTGTTCAGCCTACACACCAAAGGCGAGCCACTGGAGTCAAACTGTTCAAAACCTGGGGGCTGCCGCATATAAACATCTTCAGCCAGATCACCATTCAGAAAATCGTTATCAACATCTATTTGTCTTAGTGACCAGCCCTTAGCAACTGCAATTGCAAGTACCACATAAACTGTTGCAAACTTAACAACCGGGCTGAATGTATCGATAAAATCATGACTAGGAACCTGTGAAAAACCTTTTGCCACTAACCGAGCTTTATAACGATGAACAGAACCATCGGCATTCTTCTTAAACTTGAACAACCACTTACATCCCACAAGACTCTTATCTCTTGGTATCTCAACCAGGCTCCAAGTTTTGTTCTGAACCAAAGCTGAATATTCAACATTAACCACAGCTGCCCATTCAGGTGACAGTAAGGCATCATGAACATTAGTTGGAACACTATCACTAACAGTACTGGAATATTCTTTAGGCTTGTAAACGCCACATTTACTACGAGTCAACATGGGTGGTGATTATCAGTAAACCTCTGCGCAGATTCAGTAGGTACAACAATTTCTTCTTGAGATGACTTATTAGTATGAGCTTCATCAGTAGAAGGTGACTCATTTGAACCCTCAAGACCACTGGACGAACCAACAGAATCGTCATGACCACAAGAAGAAGCCTGTTGATTGCCAAACGTCTCAGAGGCTACATTACCAACTCTACGAACGTCCATTACAACATCGATAGAGCGACTAGTCGTGCCAGAACATCCACAAGTACCAGTACTGCTCTTAGCTGCAAAAGAAAACTACCACTCATCAAATTTAACATGTCGAGACACATAAACTCGACCATTTGCCCCAAGGCACAAATAACCTCTATGTTGAGAACTAACATAGTCAGGTTTCTTATGAAACAACACCTCAAATGGGGACACTCCTTGTAAGACTTTAGTTGGCAGTCTGTTAATAAGATGAACTGCCATGGCTACAGCATAAGCCCAATATTTAAGAGGCATAGATGCTTGAGCAAGGATTACTTGAGCAAGTTCAATGACATACCTATGTTTTCGTTCAACAACTCCATTTTGCTCGTACGTGTGTGGACAAGTTAATCGATGCGAAATACCAGCTGTTAGAAGAACACGAGACAAGCTGCGATACTCTCCTCCCCAATCACTTTGCACAACTTGTATTTTTGAATTAAATTGTGTAGAAACAAGTTGCTGAAATAATTGGAAAGCATGCACTGCTTGTGACTTATCTTTTAGCAAATACAACCACGTGTGACGTGTATATGCATCAACAAAATTCACGTAGTATTTGTAACCATTGGACACCACTGGCGAAGGTCCCCATAGATCAGTGAAGATTAATTGAAATGGAGTAGTATAGACTGTATCTGAGTCAGTAAAAGGAAGCCTATGGCTTTTACCCATATGACAAGCAACACATTGTTCATTCAAGTTCTTATCAACAACTACATGAATTGATTTGCAAATTCATTCTAGGGTCCCATGTGCAGGATACCCTAGACGCCTATGCCATAGGTCATACAACTTATTTGAAGCAAGTGCAGAATAAACTGTTGCCTGATTACCACTCGCAGCACCAACATCTATTTGAAAGAAATAGAGACCATCTCGTTCTTCACCTTGCAGCAGAAGTTCACCAGACTTTTCATCGCGGACACAACAACTTGTAGCTCGAAACTCAAAGTAAACCCCGTTATCCCTAGCAAGCTTAGACACCGACAACAAATTCTTTGTAATCTTAGGCACATGCAACAAGTCGTTTAATAAAAGTGCTCGAGAATTAGAACATAAAACAGATTGACCAGCAGCATGAATAAAAAAGGTACACCATTACCAACCAATAATTTACCTGGGCCAGAAAAATCAGACTTATGATCAATGGTCAACGCGTCAGGTGTCACATGGTGTGACGCTCCAGAATCCACCACCCAGGAATCACGATGAGTAGTTATAGCATGAGCTTCAGCATGTCGTTTTGTACAGCAAGAACACGCATCACTATCTACTTGCATAGCTTCCATACTTGAGTAATTAACACTGCCAATGTTATCTCTAGAGGAACCACGACCATAACCCCTACCTGAAAAATTTTGATCAAACTGATGTCAACAATCAACCACGAGATGACCATTCTTACTGCATAATTGACACTGAACCTTGGGCCTTCCACGACCTCGTCCTCGAGTAACATAACCAAAATCATTGCGATAATCAGATCGATTGTAAGAAGATGTATTACTCGTTTTAGAGTTATTACTCATATTTGTGACATGCGCACTCATAGGAAATTGGTCATCTCGAGCGTCAACCCCAGCAATCTGAGTCTCCGCATCAATCAGCAGCGAACATACCTTATCAAGGGACAATGAGTCTTTCATTGTGGTAATGAAGGCAACATATGGTTGATACTCCCTCGATAAGCCTTTCAAAATACTCGCAACTTGCTCTGCTGTGGAGATGGCACTGTCACACGACGCCAACACATCGCAAACCTCCTTGATCCGAGTCAAGTAAGTTTATGCTATCATCTCCTTTCCTGAGTGACTGGAGCTTATAATGGAGACTGATGACGGTCGTGGTAGAGCGGTTTGCAAAAAACTGCAGAACCTTGTTCCAAACTACCACCACGATCTCGGCTCCAACAAATTGAGAGAGCAAATACGAGCTGATTGTTGACAGAAGCCATGATCCCAATGTACTATCTTGTGCTACAAACTCATTATACAACTCATTCGGCACAGATTCACCATTTGCACCAGCTACAAAGGCAGGTAGAGGTTGCAACGAACCAGTCAACAGCCACTTGAGCCGATAACTACGAACAGCCAGCAGAACTTGTTGCTTCCAGAGTAAGAAATTTGATTCATCAAGAATGACATTCACCTTCTTGTGAGTGAAGGTCTTAGCAGCCAACGAATCCATCTCCTCCAATGGCTGAAGCAGCAAAGCAAACACCTCAAGAACAGACGGCGAATGATACCATAATGGATTATTGATGAATAAACACAGCAAGTAAAGTCAATTAATTCCACTCATTCATTAAGGGCTTAATACCCTTTTTATACAACTTTGTTATTTAACAAACTCATGACAGCTCAGCATAATAACCACCTTATAACAGAAGGCTATGCATTCACACACTCATTGCTCAATAACCTCACGTGATTCATACCAGCTCAGCTACCTCTCTAGCTTTATTCACACTCAACCTTAATTGCTAACAAATTTATATTTTTTAAAACCATATTATTACATAACAACTACAGTGTCCATATTACCACAAAGGGGATAAATGACCATACGTCGCTAACAAGGACTAGATCCCCTCCAAGCTTTCATAAAGGCATAAGGATCATTCGATAAACGTGGAAAAGCCCAAAATTGAACAGAAAAACATCCACCCCTTTCAGCTGAACCAACATGAGAAGAACAAATGATTAGAGGTTTCCGAAAATTCCTGACAAAACAAGCACAAGTTATTAGAACTAATAGGAATACCCCTTTTTTAATAATTCAGACTTAACTGGGACGTGGTTTTTCATAACCAACCAAACAAATAATTCCACTTTCAAAGGCGCAAACTCGATCCACGCAAAATTTTCCATAAGCTGCTCGATGGTAAATGACACGTACAAAGACGTTTAAGGGATTTAACCGAGAATAATCCATCACTTGAACCCGGCAACCTAACCCAATCATGATCCAAAGCACTCGACTTGAAGTTTCTAAGTCTACCTAAGAACTCGTTCCACATCAGCACCTCCCTTTCAAATAAATTTCTACGAAGATAGATGTCCCAAACCCAATCACCCCTAATTCTAGTTTCAAAATCAGCAATACACCCCATTTTTTTCAACAACAAAAAAAGTGCGAAATTCCGAGGATACTTATACTTTAATGGTATACTCACCAGCCATGCATCATCCCAAAAAGAAATTTGCTTACCATCACCAACTTGAAGGGGGAGATTCGCTCTCAGGCAATTACCATCAGCAATACACCCGTTTACTTAGAAAAGCTCTGTTAGCGAAGTATAGATTTTCTATTCCGAGTCCTCCTTCTTGATAAGATTTACACACACTGTTCTAGTTAACCCAATGGATTTTAGATTTCTCCAAGTCCCCACCCCACAAAAAATTAGACATCAACCTATTCAAACGATTGAAGATCGAAACTAGCATTCTGAATAGGGAAAGGAAATATACTAGAAGACTGGTTAAAATAGATTTGATAAGTGTAAGCCTCCCACCATAAGAAAGAAATTTAATCTTCCACCCTTCAAGCCTCTTGGTGAAGTTACTAATTACAGTCTCGTAAAGTGTTGCAGAATTCCTACTTGCTCCCAGAGGAAGACCCAAGTAATTAGAAGGAATTCCCCCCCACCAAACAACCTACCAGAGTAGCTCAAATCTGAATGGACGAATCCTCCACGTTGATCCCCATTAATTTGTTTTTTTTAAGATTTAGTTTAAGTCCTAAAGCCAATTCGAATACTTTGAGGACACGTTTGACGTTTTTTTACCTCCATCTCTAAAGTCCCATAAAATAATAAGAAGTCACCAGCGAATTGCAAATGTGAAATCATGATGTTCTCGCTCGCTCTGCCAACCATGAAACCCAAAAACAGACCTTGGTGTACAGCCTTTTTCAGCATCAAATTTAAAACTTCTCCCACTAAGTTAAAGAATATAGGGGAGAAGGAGCAGCTTTATCTCAACCCTTTTGATGTTGAGAAGGCCTCCTGAGGGGATCCATTAACCAACACCGAGACCTTTACCGTTGAAATGCATTTTATTATCCGATTACACCATTTACTGCCTCTTTCATTATGTTATTCAGATGTCTGTTATTCGGATCGGATCAGACATTGGATATGTATGTCATTTGCATGTACAATTTTGATAGAGGAAGTTCAATGTATTCACTGGACGAGGAGAATGCTACTTTCGGATTATTTGACCTCTGTCATTATGGCAGACCCCATTTCATATGGTGTGATTTGATTGTAGATAATATGATTTTGAGGAACTCACTCTTAGGATGGTGTGATCAGAGTATGAGTGAGTAAATAAGCATTTTGCATAACATTTAAATTTATGATTATTATTGTTTGATTAGGGTTATGATTATTACTGGTTGATTCGAACTAAGATTTGAATATTATGACTCAGACTGTAAATATTTTTGTTTGAATCATATTATGTTTCGACTTGTATTTGTTTGCACTTTAGAGAGACACTAAATTTAATAGCTTACACCCCATAGTTTTCTTTTCAGATTATCGATTTTAGGCGACACAATACTTGAAATGTTACTTCATTTTTTATCATATAAAGTTATTACAATCAATATGCAATTTTCATTCAGATTTCTTGTTTTAGATTTTTATTCATATTATTGTTTATGTATTTGAAGCTTTGTACATAAAATTATTTTTGAATCTGATTATGTTTGTTTTGAATGTTCATCATCTATATCGGATTTTTCTCGAATAGCTTTAATAAATTATGGTTTGAATTTGAAATATATATATAAGTTTTTAATTTAACATGGATTTTATGAGGGGCAAGTTTCAATTGGACTCTCTAGATTCGACTTAATTCCTTTTATGTCGAGTTTAGGGGGTTTATTTAGTGGTATCAGAGTCAGCTTTAACCCTTAGACTATGAAGCTCGATCAAAAAAGTTTTGACCAAAAACGATTTTTGTATGCATATAAATTTTTCTGGTAAAAAATGAATTTTTTCAAAATAAAATTATTTTTTTCTCTATACTTATTTTTATTTTGAAAAGGGTAAATAAATATTTTGATTCAGAACTCCAAGTATCAACTTCGACCTTAGAATTCTGTCATTTATAGATAGTTCACTATGTCATCATGTATGAGTTCTTGGTTAGTGATCGGTTAAGGTCAAGGTCAATTTAGATACCGATCAAAGGTAGAGAACAAGTTCGACCTTCTAGTTATGGTTCAACTAATATGGATAGACCGACTCAGAGTAAAGGTTTAGTTAGATTTGCAGTGAAGCAACCTGAATTGGTTTATGCTACTCAGAGATATAAGGATCGAGATGAGTTATATGAAATTGATGATATTTTCTTTTTTTTCCATTCTTTTTCCTTTTGATAAATTTCGAGAATGAAATTTTCGTTAAGGAGGGGAGAATTGTAATACCCAAAATTTCTCAAAATTTGAAACCCTATAATTTGGAATTTATTCTTCAAACCCCTAAATCAAACTTAATGACCAAATTTTGAAAAGAAGAAAAATTGGTGGTCATTTCGTAAGAGAAGAAAGGTTTGGAGGTTAATTTGGAAATACTAATAAATTAATTGACTTATATTGTGGTTTACCCATTTCCTTTAAATCACAAACCCCGTCACTCTTTACTCCCTTTTATTTTCTTTCTTTCCCTCACGCGCTACTATCTCATCTTCTCACATCAAGCCACCATCGTTCATCCAGGTAAGGTTGCCGGCTGTGATCGGTTGGTATTAGTTTGGACTTTATTATCATCGTTTCTTTGAATCTCTCATCGAACCAAAAAGCAAGTTTTCCGTCGCTACTGTGGTTTGTTTCGGCCGTCCCTGGTCGGGGTTGTCAGTGAGTGGTTCAAATTATCCGGTTAGGGTCCCTTGCCTCCGGTGGCTTTGGAGGGACTTCGGCAGTCCCCTTTCCACCCTTTTACGACCATTAACACTACTGCCTCACCCAATCAAGGTTGTTGATGCCCTTTTTCCGTCGCCGACCACACCGTGGTGGTCGTGAGCACCGTTTGTTGGTTGTGGCAAATCTGATATTCCGTTTCACCTGATCTGACAATTCTCTATATTTGAATCGAACCTTGATGTCTATTTTCTATTTGAACAGGAAATTGTTTTAATTATCGTCGTTAATTATTTCTTTAATCATAAATTGGTTTATTGGGGATTTAAAATCGGTGAATGTAATTTTGTAGGAGAAATCGAACTTGGAACCGAGTTAACGTCTTCCCCGTCGTTACCCGTGAACTTCGAATCTAACTGTATTTCTCACGTTAAGTGTGAGTGATAATTGTTATTTTTAGTCTTCGAGTTTTGTCACTTATTTAGATATTTATTTATTTATTACTTAATTATTATATAAGAACTAATTCGGTTAGATCCACTATTCGAGTTAATAGTGGAAAATAATACTATCATTGTTAGTTATTTATCGAGGTGTATCTCTACTTAGTGTTAAATTGTCTGTATTGTTTTGATTGTTTGAGTTATTTATTGTTAACATGAGAGTACAATTGATTTATGATTATTGATTATCTTGTATTCATTTGAAAAATGTTATATGAAATATGTTAATATGTCAGACTCAAAATTTATAAGATGCATTTAGATTATTTGTATATGTAGTTATTACATTTGGATCAGATCATAATTCATATATATGTTATTCAGATGTGTTATTCATATTAGATCAGACATCGGATATGTATGTCATTTGCATGTCATATTGGGACTAATTTTGATAGGGAAGCTCAGTGCATTTACTTGATAGGGTGAATGTCACTTTCAAATTCTATGACTTCTGTCTTTGTGACGGACACCACTTCATATGATATAGTTTGATGGTAGATAGTTTGGTTCTTAGGAACCCGTTCTTCGGATGGTGTGACAGGAGTATGGGTGAGTGCATGAGCATTTGCATAACATTTAAATTTGTAAATGTTATTGTTTAATTTGAGTTATGATTATTATTGGTTGATTCGAACTATGATTTGAATATTATGGTTCGGACTATAAATATTTTTATTTGAATTAGATTGTGTTTTGACTTGTGTTTGTTTGCACTTTAGAGACACTCTAAGTTTAATAACTTACCCCTAATAGTTTTTTTCCCCTTCAAATTCTCTATTTTAGACAACCCGATACTTGGATAGTTACTTCATTTTTATTAGATAAAGTTATTACAATCAATACGAAATTTTCATTCGAATTTCTTGTTCTAGATTTTTATTCATATTATTATTTATGTATTTAGGATTTTTCACATTAAATTATTTTTGAAACTATTAATGTTTATTTTGAATGTTCATCATATATATCGGATTTTTCTCGGATAATTGCTTTAAAAAATTATGGTTTGAATTTGAAATATATGTATAAGTTTTTAATTGAACATAGATTTCGTGAGGCGTAAGTTTCAATTGAACTCTCTAGATTCGACTTAATTCCTTTTAGGTCAGATCTAGAAGTTACATTTAACACCCCAATCAAACTAATAAGACGAAATTCCTCAATGGATTTTGGGTTTGTTAGTTTTAGGATAAAGGTGATGGAGTGATTTATCCCGGCTTCCCAATCCCGACCATAATAGAATTCAAAAAAAAAATCTTACAATATCACTTTTCAATTGGGGCCAATTTTTTTTTGAGAAATCCCAAATTAAATCCATACAGGCCCGGGGGTCGGTTTCTGTTGGCCAAGGAGAGAGCGTCTCAAATTTCTTCTTCTGTGAACCTTCCCCCCCCCCCCCCCCCCCCAACCAAATCGTCTGTATATCGCTGGTTTTCTTGAATTCTAAATCCAAATCCGTCAACTCAAGAGAATGCCTATGATTATAGACTCTTGTGAAGTGATCAAACACATATTTCTTAATCAGAGCAGGATCAGAAATTAAACTACCCTCAAATTTTAAAGTATTGATGCCATTCGGTCTTCTTCTCACCGAGGTTGATAGATGAAAGAACCGAGTATTTTGTCTCTTTCGCTGAACCAACGCAATCTAGAATTATGTAACTAAGAGTTTTCTTCTTTTCGATATACCTCCCATAGCTTGGCTTTCAAACCGACAAGTCTCATATGAGCCCACCTGATCAAAGTTACCCTTTTGTGCCAGACCCTCCATGTTTGAAATTTCCTTTTCTAAGTCTGCAATAGACTTTGAAAACCTCTG
The DNA here is from genome assembly GCF_006381635.1 of Hibiscus syriacus. Lineage (NCBI taxonomy): Eukaryota > Viridiplantae > Streptophyta > Magnoliopsida > Malvales > Malvaceae > Hibiscus > Hibiscus syriacus. Next base: position 319,328 of record NW_024063392.1, on the reverse strand, counting down.
ACGAATTTGCCTGCCCAATGTTGAGGGCTAGTTTTGATCCTCTAAGAATCCCCCCAAATTCTGATTTGGTGATTTTTGCGTTTCGAAGATGATAAGGCACTCAGAACCGTTTCCTCGAAGCCCACCTCATCATACGAAAAGTTGAAGCATTTGAACAGTTTGAGACCCCAATTATTAGCTGATTCTGACAGTAGAATGGCATTGTGTTCTCTGATAGATATTTATCCAATAGACTTTACCGCAGCATATGTGCTTGCGCACACGTCCTTTCACATTCATATCATTCTTGTATCATTAGCAAAATAATAACAAATTAATCACTTCTTTTTAAAAAAAATCTAAAATGATATATGTACGCGTATGCAGATGTATATGTATACATATATAGAAGAATGAAACTCACTTGATTGCAGTTTGGAGTTGGTCCAATTGTTTCCGAACAAATTCAGTTCTAATATCATCTTTTAATGTTTGAGGAATCGGAATGTCATTGCTTTTCTCCGTATAACAAACAAATCGTTAAGAATAAGTGATAACCACGGATTTAAATAATGGTCCTTTATTAGAATAGCGATTGTTCTATAACGATAAAGGTGTCATTCAAAATTGTTATTTTACAACTGTGATATCTATAATGATCGTATATTCATATCAGCACCCATTATCACCATATTTGCTTCCATTATCGTTATAATTGCATTCGTTATTGTTGTAATTACATTAAAAGTAACACAACCGAAAATGCAAATGTAATCGTAAATCTCTAGTGATAACCAAAAAGAAACATTCTACAATTCAATAGAACGAAAGCAATGATAAACAGGGATGGATCCAGGCGGGGCGGTCCCCTCTAAAGTTTAAAATTATCATATATTTTAGATTTTTTATGAAATTTCTATTGATAATATGTTTTCGCATCCTATAATTTTGTAAGTTCAAGTTCGTCTCGTTAAAATTTTATAAGTTAAAGTTAGCCCCTGACATAAGATAATGCATCTGTCCCAAGGATAAACATAGATCAATCCACTTCCTCCTGCATTTGGACCAATAAGAACACCGTCTTTTATCCACTGATACAAGAACACAACACAATAGATCTTTAATTACGTATTATATTCATAATTAGATTGTAAGGTTTGACCTGGTACTTCTATTTGCAAAGATTAGCAGTCGTTGCATGGGCGAGAAGAAGGTCATGGGGAACAATATAAGGTTCAGTTGCTGCAGTACCATTAGGACAAAAATTTTCTATCGCAACATCTGCCTGGTGGCCCTATTATCAAATACATATCTCTATTATTAACACAGAGTCGACACCACCAATCCAATAGAGTATACCGTGAGCATAGGAATGGCCACGGACAATAACAGATCAAAAAATTAAAAAATGGGAGTTCAAATTTTTTTATAAAGTAATGAGAATGTAATTTTTTTCCTTAACACATTCAATTAAATTTAACCATTTTTTTTCAAAATAATGGGATGTATTTGGCCAGGAGATTTAATGCATCCACCACTGGGCACAGGGCAAGACGGGTCAATATTTTTTACCGCCCGACCCTGACACGAAAATATATAACTTATACATGACCTTGTCTCACCCCGATAATTTTTATATTTTTTCTCCCTTCCTGATTTTGTCCCTATTTTTAGACTAAAACTCTTATATGAATATATGAATATTTTAAAATAATTAAAATAATACCATTTATTAGATTATAAATTATTAAAATAATAAATTTTATAATAAATTATTATATTTTAATAATTAAATAACATATTTTAATATTATAAAAATAAAAATATTTAAAATATTAAATATTATATATAAAGGTTTATACCTGATCGGGTAGGGTCGGTGATTTTTTCCCTTAAACCTGGTCTTGCCTTGCCCCAAACCTACATATTATATAACATGCCCCGCCCCTCTCAGAATCCCGAAATTTAAAATAAAAAAAGCACCCCTACAAGATTGGGTCGACTCGAGATTCGGGTTCAGGCATTTTGACCATCTCTACATAAGTAGAAATGATCATATGACCCAAACTTAAGGGTTTCAACCCGATCCAACTCTGTTGGGTCGATTTTTTTTTTTAAATCAGATTTGGGTCGGTCAAGCTTTTTAGAAGATGTGTCCGAGTCGAGTTCGAATTTAGGATGAAAATATCCGACTCGACTTTGACCTGAAAAATAATGTAATTATACCTTATATATTAAAAATAATTACAATAATACAACTCTCTATATTATTTTTTTAAAATATTTATTTTTATCAAATAAAAGTAATATTTTTTTATAAATATTTATTTGGAATTAGATCAGATTTGAGTTTCATCTTAAAAAAACAGATCAAGTTCAAATTCGGGTTAGCTATCCTCCTAAACTCGAAGTGAATTAAATTTTGAGTGGAGAATATATTTTTTTCAAAACAGGTTAAATTAACTAAAAATCCATACCAACCCGTATACATCCCAAACCATAAATGTTGTACTGTAACTACCAGCTTGTTATGAAGATAACAAATATTATTAGAGAAAATAACCTCAGTGACCAAAAATCCTAGATAATATACGATTTTGACCAACTTTTTTTGGATTTGCGAAAATGACCAACAAAATCGCAATGTGATCTCTAATTCGCATTGCGATCTCCACTATCGCAATTTCGCGTTGCATTTCGCGTTGCGGTAGTTGAAAATCGCGTTGCGATTTTCCATTTCGCGTTGCGATAGTTGCGTTGCGTTTTTCTATTTCGCGTTGCGATAGTTGCGTTGCGCTTTTCCATTTCGCGTTGCGATAGTTGAAAATCGCGTTGCGATTTTCCATTTCGCGGTGCGATAGTCTACAGTTGTCGTTGCGATTTTCCAAATTCGTTGCGAAAATTCGTTATGATAGTTAAAAAAAAGATTTTGTTTCTTAAGAATTTTCTCTAAAAAGATAATATCCGCGCGGACGTGTCGAAGACACGTATTACCACGACCACGACCACGACCACGAGACGGCGGCGCGCGAGAGTCACCCTTATTCTCTATCACTTAACAAGGAAGTGGGAAAGCCAAGCCTTAAATACATTCCCAATAGTGTTTCCAATACTATGTGGGATTGAGCATTACCAACACTTGTTTACAATACAATGTGATTATTCAGAAAACAATTAACAATCATGCACCTTAAAACAACTGAATCAACAACCAATTACATTAGTATTATACGATTAAATATGTTATAATTAAAAGTCAATCTACAATCAATCGCGATTATTGCAATTTTAAGCAAAATATTAAAAAATAATATCACTATTTAAGGCTCAATCCCATATAGTATTGGGAACAAGTGTTGGTAATGCTCAAATTCCACATAGTATTGGAAACACTATTGAGAATGGTATTTAAGGCTTGGCTTTCCCACTTTCTTGTTGAGTGATAGAGAACAAGGGGGACTCTCGCGCGTCGCTTCCGCCGTCCGTCTCGTCTCGGGTCGGGTCGGGTCGTGGTCGTGGTCGTGAGTGTTTCTTCCGTAACATTTTAGGCCCTATTTGGTATGACTTTTCAAATGTACTTTTAGTTAAAAAAAATCTGTTTTAACCGTAAGATCAATGGTAAATGAGTAAAAAGATATTAAAAATGTTATGATGGAAACAGTCGTTTCAAAACAACCGTAAAAGTTAGGATTTGTAGTTTTTTCCTTTTCAACTTTACGTTTTAGAGCAAATTATAATTTTACCCTTATTAATATAGGTTACACTCAATTATGTAGTTACATTTTATTTTAATAATTTAATATTAACATACTTGAAAAATAATTTATTACTTAATAAATTTATTTTAATAATTTATTTTAATAATTTATTTTAATTATTTAAAAATAAATATAATTTAAAATCTATATTTAACATAGTTTATTACTTAATAATTTAATATTGACATCATTGAAAAATAATTTATTATTTAATAATTTATTTTAATTATTTGTTACTTAATAATTTATTTTATATTTTTATTATAATTCAAGTGATATATTTTATATATCAATGTATTAATGAGTATAATATAATTTAAATTATATATCTTTAATTTACAACATAATGTCTATATTTATAATGAACATTTTATCTTTTCGAACTCACTTTTTAACAATAATCTCAAACAAATAAATTTTAAACTACATTTCTAAACAACACTTTTAAAAATATTTTTACCACACTTTTAAATATCACTTTTCAAAAACTCTACCAAACTGACTCTTACTTATACAAAGTCATAGTTTTCACCTTTCATTATTTCGTCATGATCATTTATCTATTGAGTTAAATAAATTAATTTTTTTTTAAAAAAAAAACTTTCAATTAGATTATTACATCTCATTTGTGACATGCATTAAAAATTTGAATTTACTGAATTAAATTAAAATTAAAATTAATTTAATAAAATATTTAAATAAATCAAATGTTAACAATAAATGACTAGATTGACATCAATCGAATAATTTGATTAATAAAAAATAATAATTAGATTAAACTTTTATAATTAAATAATCATGAGTATACACATTCAAAAAAAATCATAAGTATCATTTACTATCATTAAAATATGATAATTTAACACTTACAAAACAAAGCCTTGTAAAAAGAAATATCATTAGTATTTGCTTATGTGGACACCGTTTTTCGTTCAGACGGAGAAAGAATGGTACCAATTTAGGGGTTTTCTCTTTGAAAAGGGTTTCGAAATGTGAGGAGTCGCCACCAATCATTTAAGGTGCGATTTGGACACCGTAAAAATCGGGTGATTTTAATAAAACATTTTATTTTTATCAAAGTACCAAGTTTTAAGATCTGTGAAAATCCAGAAATCGGGTTCGGGAGTCAATTATGCGTGAGGAAGGATTAGTACCCCCACAAGCTCCCAAAAATTGGTACCTAGTTGATTACCCTACATTTAAAATCGAAAATTTTGAGATCGATCTTTATCTAATTTGAAAATCATTACGAATGCAAAGTTGGAAAGGATATTCGTTTATTAAAGCCAATAACATTCGCCCCTAGCATAAACATGGGGATCAACTATTGTGCCTAATAACCGGACAATGTCTCGATTTTAAAAATCATGATGCAGTCTTTGAAAAGGAGGTCGACCTATTTCGGGAATCACTAGTAGTTAGGCATGTAAACGAACCGAACGCACACGAACGGAGGTATGTTCATATTCATCCATTTAAAAAATAAACGAACATAAACGAACAATTTTTTTGTTCATGTTCGTTTATTAAGGAATATGACTGTTCATGTTCGTTCATTTAATAAATAAACAAACACGAACATAAACGAACATGAACATAAACGAACACGAACATAAAAGTTGGAGACCCTACTTTCTATTGTTCTTTCATGAAAAATAGTCGATAATGCAAATCAACCAAATCTACAGTGATAAATAGCGTAAGAACTGATTAGCAGTGATGAAATGTTTGAAGATATCAAATATTTCGATCGATCTTTTAAAGATATTAAATGATTCACACGACTTTAATTTAACGCTATAACATTTATCTTAGTGGTCCATGATTACATATGAACAATCATTTTCAACTACATTATTTTAATAAATTCGTCGGCTAAAAGTTTTGTGACATCATTGTCAGACTTTAGTAGGGTTTGTTAATAATGGTCCTTTCCGTTGGCATAGTAGAAAATTTAACAGCATGAAGATTTCGAACAGTACAAATTGGACTACAACGCAATAACATAGATCCGAAATCCCTTCGATATTACATATCGTAACTTTATATTATTGCTAAACCACCATTCAAAATTTTAATGTACCTAAAGTCTACTCCACAACTAAAGGTCACACAAGAACTATGAAAATAAAAGTTCATTGTCAAAGTGTATTTTCTACTTATTAATAGGTTCTTCCTAAAAAACCCATTACTTCCGCTATTACACTCATTTTCAGAAATTGCATAGAAACCTTTGTTTTGTTTTCTGGAAAATTCTATATATTTTTCTCTTTACTGATGCTCATATACTTCCGATTGTTACCTTTATCTTCCCATCTATTTCTAGAAAGAAGTATGATGTTTTCTTGAGTTTTATTTGTGAAGATACTCGCTATAACTTTACATATCAACTATTAAGCCAAATAAAACAGAGAAAGAGATGAAAACAGACCTGTAAAACTTCAGATTGCACTATAATATAACTTGTTTTGAAGCTTTCAACGATCGTCTCCACTCTCCAGTGAACACTAGGGTTTGAGAAAAAAAAAAGGGAAAATGAATATAGGTACGAGGTGCCTCATGGGTTAACATATTGTATTTAATCTCTAAATAAAATTAGGTTAATTATGGAGTTGGTCATCAGAATATTAAATTAATTAATATTTTTAAGATACTTACAAATTGGTCACCAAAATTGATTTAAGAAGATTGAGTTAAACATAAATGAATGAACATAAACGAACATAACAGAACGAACATAAACGAACATAACGAACGAACATAAACGAACATAACCGAACGTTCACGAACGTAAATGAACGAACGAGACCTATGTTCATGTTCGTTCATTTAATTAAACGAACACAAAATCTTGTTCATGTTCGTTCATTTAATAAATAAACGCACATAAACGAACTTCCCGCCGCACGGTTCATGAATGGTTCGCTGTACGTTCAGTTCATTTACAGGCCTACCAGTAGTCACCCCTGAACATACTTGTAGAAGATGTACCATTAATTACCTAATAAGTGAGCATTGCCTTAGATTTATAAATAACATGCAATTAGACAATTTTTTATCCATCCTAATTAAACTAAGGTAAATTAAAGGTTTTTTCTAGCTTAAGGCTTCAAATTATGAATTTAAAGGAACATAGAAGCTCAAACATACAAATGTAGGCTTTAATATTAATCCTATTTGATTTTAACAATTATCGAATTGAATAATCGAGATGACCCCTCGAGCATTTAGGCGAGATCCAACTCGAATTATTCTCTAAATTAAAAGACCAGTTTGAAATCTAACTAAAAGTGAAAACTTTATTTAACCTATTTAATTATGTCAATATTAAAGGTCTAACCGAAGTTCAGGGACTAAATGTCAAAGATCTAAATATCTAGTTCTAAAATATTTAAAAGCTTAAGGACCTAAATTGATAATTTCTAAATTTGTGGACAAATTTAAATGCTAATTTTATCCAAATTATTAAACCTAAAGTATTTTTAGAAAATATTATTTTTTAATAAATTTTAAAATCGAGCAATCGGGTACCTTATGCGAAAACTCGACTCGAATTACTCCCTAATTAAAACTAATGTGAAATCTTAATTTCTAAACTTGATTCGAATATTAATCTAATTTAAAACTAAATCTAAGAAAATAAATCATAAAACAAAACAATTAATAATAAACTTAATTAAAATAATTATTAATAAAAAATAGTGAAAACAACATAAAATAAAAAAAAATAAACATAACTACAAGAACCTAATTGCATAAAACAAAATAACAGTGACTTAAATGCAAGAAAATAATAGTAGCTAAATTAGAAATTAAAAATTGACTAAAATGAATAAATTACAAATATCACATCCAAATCATAATAAAATAAGAAGCAGAATCCAAACAGTGGTTAAAATGAATTAACGTAAAAACCAATAACTAAATTCGAACAAATCAGAATAATAATAGTGACTAAATTAAAATATAATAAAATAGAATGATAAAAAGTAAAATAAATTAGAAACGATAGGTCTAGTGACCAAAATGCAAAAAATAGAAAAATATAAGGGCATCTCGACTGCAATTTGACCCTAAAACTAGTGACTAAATCGTAAATTTTGCCTAAAGTATGAGGATCTAAACATGATTTAACCTTTTTCATAAACCAAATATTTCCCCATCCCATTTACGTAACTCGGCCGAAGCTTACCAAAGCTTCAACACACCTTCAACCGCCGCACGTCGGCCCTCACACGCCGAAAACCGGGCCGGTGACCCTTCCCGCAACGGAGGAGGACCGGCCAACTCTTTGAACGGCCGAAACTCTCCCCGTTCTCCTAATATCACTCTTTCTCCTCCCCATTCGGCGGCCGAGAGGGCTCAAAACCGAGCCTCAACGCCGGCCAAAACATCTCTAAAGCTCAAAGGCGACCAACAAAGCTCCGACCGATGCCCAAACCAACCGAAGAAAGGATCTAAGTGACCCCAAATTATTCTCCTCTCTCATTCCTTTCGACCAAGGCTCCACCAAGGACCCCTCGAGCTCACCTCCGGCTACCAACATCCGGTGCTTCCTGGCCGTGAGATGACCTCTCTCGCACGCCGGCCACCGTTCAACGGTGGCCACTCACTAACCCCCCAAAAACCAAAGAAAAGCAAAAAAAAAAAATAAAGGAAGATAAGAAAGCAATAATGGAGAGAAAAAAAAGTCACTTTCATTCCTACATTTTCGGGGAAAAGCGAGTGTGATTGATACATGGGTAGTTGGGGGTATTAATAACCCTAACTACTATAATATTATAATATATATTTTATAATAAAATAATGACAAAAAAATAAAAAATAAAAAAAATAGTGTTTACAGCTTATCTCGTAATAAATTCCTAACATTTATAATATTACCCCAGCCTTGAAAATTTGTGTTCGAATTTTTTTAAGTGACAAATTGTTTAATTAAAAATATTCTTCATAATTAAGTTATACCGAAGCAATATTCCGGATAGTGAACATATGGCTGAGAAGCACCGACAATACAAACCTCATTAAGTCGGAAAAAATCACAAGGGAAACGAAAATGCCTGAGCAACAGCAGCAGAGACTTCAGATTCCTAGAGTGAAACTAGGAACTCAAGGGCTTGAGGTAATATATATATGTGTGTGTGTGTGTCTCTCTGTGTGTATAGGTATAACTTTTCATTAGTTTTTGGTTGAATTGATGATATACAGACAGTGGACAGTGGATTAAGATGCTTCATTTCCTTTCCCAACTTAATAACCAGAGTTTAACATTTCGAGGACAGAACCTACCGTTTCTGATGTGTTAAATCCCTTGATTTTCTTCTTGTTTTTGCAGGTCTCGAAGTTGGGGTTTGGTTGTTTTGGTCTTACCGGAGGATACAACGACCCTGTCCCAGACGATGTTGGGATATCAATCATCAAACACGCTTTTCACAGGGGAATCACTTTCTTTGATACTTCAGATATCTATGGTCCCCATACCAATGAAATATTGGTCGGAAAGGTGACATTTCTCTTCTCATGGTCTTAATGAATATCGATGAAACAATGCGGGCAATTTCATTTCTTGTTCCTTTTTTGTCTTCTTCCAAGGCATTGAAGCAGCTACCACGAGAGAAGGTCCAAATAGCCACAAAATTCGGTGTTGTAAAATGGGACGCAACCGGTGGCGTAGTTATAAATGGAACCCCTGAATATGTCCGTAGCTGTGTGGAGGGTAGCCTGAAGCGCCTCGATGTTGAATACATTGATCTCTATTATCAACACAGAGTCGACACCACCACTCCCATTGAGCATACCGTAATTGTTGCACTTTAGTTTCGAGCTTTGATTATGACATAACAAATAATATTATGATTCCAATCGAAAAATTGTGACAGTTTCTTCCATACCATCATACTTCTTACATACAGATGGATGAACTGAAGAAGTTGGTGGAAGAGGGGAAAATAAAGTACATCGGTTTATCGGAAGCTAGCGTCGAGACTGTAAAGAGGGCGCATTCCGTACATCCCATAACTGCCGTACAGATGGAGTGGTCGCTCTGGGCTCGTGAAATCGAGGAAGAAATAGTCCCACTTTGCAGGTTTCTTCTTGATTCTCCCCCCCCCCAAACACTAGAAAATATTACTCCATAATCAACCATCTTGTCAGACTCATATGGTAAATGATTCTTCAAGAATCAATCAAATACATGAAAAAAGTAAGAAAAATTAAACATTCTCATGATAGATACAGGCTGCATGGCGAAGCAAGAGACATGAATAGTTAAGTGTGTTAATGAATACAGGGAACTCGGACTAGGGATTGTTCCATACAGTCCACTTGGTCGGGGTTTCTTCGGCGGCAAAGCTGTCTTGGAAGGTGTGCCTAAAAGTAGTATCCTGGTACGGAAAATCTATCACTAAGTATATGTTTTTCTTTCAACTTAAATCTAGTACATGAAAAAAAACATTATAATATAAAGCTATTTTATAGCCAATGTTCCCAAGATTTCAAGGTGAGAACTTGTACAAAAACAAGATATTGTATTTCCAATTGGATAAATTGGCTGAGAAGCATGGGTGTAAACTTGCACAACTTGCACTTGCCTGGGTTCTTCATCAAGGAGATGTTGCACCCATTCCTGGTGAGTCACAATATTTTCTCTTTATCACTTATTAAAAGATCATATATTGGTATTTATATAGATATATATCAAATATGTGAATTAAACATAAATATTCAAAGAGATGAAAAATATAATTCAATTCCTTTTAACTTTTAACCCTTTCTTTCGCTTTTTGTAGGGACAACAAAGATAAAAAATCTTGACATCAACATTGATTCACTTCAAATAAAGCTCACCAGAGAAGATATGGAAGAAATTTGTGATGTGTTTCAGATAAAGGAGGTGGCCGGTGCTCTTTCACCTAATTATTTTGATCAAACGTGGAAGTTTGCCAACACCACTACCAAAGGACCCTAAGGTTTCAACTAAAGTCTAATTTGTGATGGTTTTGGTGTCCGGAACTATTGTCATTTTGTATGTTGAAAATTTTTAATTGTTTAAGATGATTACAGGATAGTAACTTTTTTTAAAAAAATTAATCACTAACAACGTATAAATACCACACATAGGTATATGTTTAGGCTCAAATTCTCTAGGAAAAACAACACTCTTCTTTACCGAAACCGCTCACCAACATTCGCTAAGATGTTTTATGAAAAAGTCCATGTCCTTATTGTTCTAAACTATCCAAACCTCTTTCTATCTATAAATTTGAGATTAATGTATGTTTACACATACACAAATTCACATCTTCTTATATATTACAATAACACAATAAAATTAATCAAATTAAGATTTATTTAACCTCTCTGTCATTTATAACTTTACACATTCACATTTTACATGGGTTGATTATGTACTATATTAACCTCTCCGCCAAGGACTTGAGGTAACATCTTTTAAACTCTTCTCAATTTTCTACACTAATTACAGTTTTGACTGAAAATCTTGCTTTCTTTTTGTTGGATTCATGCCCCTCAAAACCCAATCTTCTATATGTTCTCTGTGGATCAAAGATTGATTTGGATTAAGAATTACTATTGTAATGGCTATCAAAGTTTTAAACTTTCTGGCATAGAAAGTAAAGGGTAAATTACTCGTATAATCACTCAACTATTGTCCCTTTTCACTTTGACCATTGATGTTTCAATTTAGTCAATTAAATCATCTAACTATTTAAATGCTTCAATCAAGTCATTAACTATTAATATTTAACGGAAATGTTGAGGTATCAATTAATAAAATTGACCTAGTTTTTTCTAGCATTATTCTATTTTTTTTTATTTTTCTTTAGTTCAATGAAGAGAAGTTTACATATGTTTCAGGTCTTGAAATAATTAAACAAGAAATGAAATTCAACTGGCGACTAAGTTCGGTATTTGCAAACAGGGATGGACCGATAGAGGGCGGGTTGGGGAAGTCGTCCCCTAAATATTAAAAATTACCATATATTTTAGATTTTTCTATGTATTTCTATTAAAATTTTATTTTCACCCCCTAAAATTTTATAAATTCAAGTTTATCCTCTAAATTCAAATTCACTCCCTGACGTAAGATCTTGCCTCTATCCCTGATTGCACGATGGCATCTGCCGGTATATGATTGTGAAAGGTGTTGGTTTACTGGTCTTGGTTCGCATTTGTATGAACGTGGAAAAAAGAAATGATGGTTACATAATTACTATACCATGCATGAAAATGGCCCTCGAATTGTGAACGTGGAAAAAGGAAATGATGGTTACATAATTGCTATACCATGCATGAAGGTGGCCCTCGAATTGTGAACGTGAAAAATCATCACTTGTCGTCATCTTAAGTTATGGTCATGAGTTGAAGTTTCTTGATGGGAGACTCACTATAAATATGGCTAGTAAAGAGGTCCTTAAGCACAAATACAAACGATTTTACTTTAAGGAAATTTATACCAACAAGTGAGGTATTTGAATATTTAGAAGGTGATTTTCGATCTCCTAGGTAACGAAATTTGACGTGCTCGATAATAGTATTACAACATCTCAATTTGGTTTTTAATTTATACAGTGACTGAAGATATTTATTTTGAATTTTGCTACTTTTATGCTATGAATTTTACACGCTTAAGTTGTCGAAAACTTGATGTATGCTCAAACTTGCTCAAGACCTAACATTACATTTGCAGTTAGTATGTTAGAAAAATACAAAATAATTCAAACATATATTGGTCGGTGAAAATTACAAAAATAGTTTTGAAATATCTTAAAGAAATAGATGACTACATGTTTATGTACAGAGTGGTCTCCAATATTTTCGGGATCCTGAACGAAATTTAAAAATAGTTCATATAGAACGAAATTATATCTATTATTTTGAACAATTAATTTAAATTATATTAATAAACCATAAAGATAGTTATATTATTTTCAAATTTTCTTCTCGATTACGTTTTTGGTGGAGCTATACCTTAAAGGAAGATCAAGCAGGACTTTAACTACTACTTAGCTATGAAAGTAGGGTTTGTTTTACGTTTTGAGGGATATCTTAGATGGACTATGGTTGATTAGTTTTTTCTTTAGGTTTAGAATAGGTCTATAGCAGCTTTTTTTAGTTTTAAAGAGCCATATCCGGCCAAAAAACCACAAAAAGCGTCGGCTAAAAAGTGCCACAACTATTAGCGGCGTTTTACGGTAACAAATGCTGCAATAGGTCATGTTATTTAACGGCGTTTTTTATAAACGTCGCAATATATTAGTTAGTTCAGACAAAACGCCGCTAATAATTGTATATATCTGACGTTTTTAGGACAAACGCCTCTAATTATGCACCTTCAGTAAGGTTTTCATCCTAAAACGTCGCTAATCACAACTAATTTTCAAAATGTTTGTCTACTTTGTATTTCAAATTTAACTTGTAACAATATCCAATAACAATCTTGAAATTTAATTACAATTCAAATTAAGTAAAAATAAATAAAATACGTTTGAACACACATATTAAACATGAATTTTGAAAGATGAAAAATTATGGGAGTACACTTTTCTTAACAAATGAAATTCTCTTGTTAGTGATTACGTTGATTCCCTTACACACTAGGGTGATCGTCCCTAATAGGGTGACTCTAAAACAAACTCCACCTGCCAATTAGCTCTCTCCACCATCCATCGATGCCTTTACTTTCTCATATCAACTTTATGCACCATTGCTTTATTGCTTGCAACCTGCAATAACCAATAAAACTTTGCAAAATAAGCTACATTAACAGTTCTAAGTAATCATTAGATGCTAATTTAATGGTAAACTTTTAGGTATTATATCAGTCAAGAAAACACCCTACAGATTGCAGCAACCAGGTACAAGTCCCTAAAGAATCTCTCATCTTTCCTTTGATTGTGTCGCTTCTTACTTGAAGTCATCACCATATCTACTGACTGACTTTAATGTTTACGATGTATGTTTTCTGCACCCAATTATAATGAAACAAACAGTCTTGAGGTTAATTACAATGAATATCAGTCATGAAAAATGAAATATTTCATTTTAAGAACAAATAAAACTTCCCCTCAAATAAGACCACTAAGTAATTCCAACATTCAAATTAGTAACCATTCACCGTGACTTAAAACTTCAAAAGTCTAAAAAAAAATCAAAGCTTAAATCATTAGTTCCAGCAAAAGTTCTAGTAATTTTTTTTCCTCGATGGATACGATAATCCTTTCTCAAACATTTGTACCAGCAATGAATAAAGAGTGCAAAGTAAACAACTCCAACGCATTCTCACAGCAATTGCTTCTCATAATTATTAAATTATACAATGATTTAAAGAAAATATTATCATGATGCCTGATTAGTATATCTCCCTGGAAAAGACAACAAAGTTAAGAACAGGACTGCAAATAGAGGGGGGGGGAAACAATCTTGTAGCTACTTAAATAAAGGAAATCCTACAACTGAATAGCAACCTAAAGTAAAGCCCAAGAGTCAAAACAACATTGTAGTTAGGCAATATCAAGCTGAAGAGATGTAAAGCACATAGATTAACCATTCCATATATATATTTTTTTATGATCTACTTGAATAAAGGAAATCCTACAACTGTCGAATGGTTGCAGCTACTATTACAGAACAATTCCCTTCAATTACAAGGAGATATAGAAATTTGATCAAATCTGCAACATACACAAGATAAAATTTACATAAACTGAGAAACATTAACCATTTCCCATAAAAGTTGATGAAAACAGACCTTGTTTCACTCAAATAAGAATCGGATTTAGCTTGTGAACTTATTGGGCTCCCTGTTTGGATAACATCCTTCTCAAACATTTAAAAAGGGGAAAACATTAAAAAAATACCAATTTTACCAAGCCTTACACTATTCATCGCCTCCAGAGCCTTCTTGGCATTATATGAGATCACTTTATCCTCACTGGGTTTCCCTTCTGGTCAGTGTGGTTTAACCGGCCGAAAACTGTAGATTCTGATAAGAGAGAGAGAGAGAGAGAGAGAGAGAGAGAGAGAGAGAGGGTAAACATTAATAATTACTCAAGACCTCAACTGATACACAAGATTCATCAAATACCCATCCAGACAAAGGGCAAAAATCACTGAAAAGTGGAAAATCGTAAGAAATACGAAACATGAAAAAAAATCTATAGATTGTACACAAAAAAATAAGGAAATGATATATGAATGATAGATAACAAATATGAAAAAAGAAGGGAAGCAAGAGAAGAAGCCAAGAACTAACCAGAATAATGAAAAATGGAGATACCACGCTTAGTTGAACTCGTTCACGGTAACCGATACGAGCAGAAGAAGAAATTTAAGGGAAATTGGTTTTTTTAAACCTAATTTTTGCTATATGACCGGTGAGATTCAAAGGGTAAGAGATGGGATAGGTGAGGAAAGTTAAGAATTAAAAATTGGGTAATAATCGAGATGAGACAATTTGAGGATAAAAAGATCGAATACTTGCGTTGATTTTACAAACGCCAATAAAGAATTGCAAAGTAGTAGCGGTCGCCCAAAACGCCATATATATGATTCCTCCTTCGCCGTTTGTTAGACAAACATCATTATATATGAATTTTATTATGGCATTTTCTGAAAATACTGTCGTATATTAGTCTATTACGGCGATTTTACTAAAAATGCCACTAAAGATTGTGGCGCTTTCTCCTAAATGCCGTAAAATTTATCATTTGACGTTCTTTCGATAAACACCGTAAAAGGTCTAAAATTACGGTGTTTGCTTTAAAAAGCAGTTAAAGTGTCATCTGCTTAGATTTGATTTTTAAAATTATTAATGATATATTGCGTTAATTTAATTATTTTTGTAGAGTTAAGAATAATAAAAATAGAAGTTGAAGTGAAAACATGGACATTAAATATTTAGCCATAAAGGAGCATATCAAATAAAAGAAAGTAGGCATCGAGAGCATTAACAGTAAACAAATGTAAGCTGATCCTTTTTCTTCTAAAGAATTTTACCAATCATATTGTCATTATGAACACCTCTTTAATATTTTGTTGTAAGAACTATTATAAATAAACTCTGTTAAATTTGATGTTTCTTGTATTTTATTTGTGAACACTTTTATTTGATTAATCCCAGAAATGTTATTAAAGGTGGACTTGAAATAAACATTGAGATTCATTAAGAAATTTAAAAGATGTTATATTGCAAGGTTACACTAATCGAGATAAATTTACTTGTAAAATAATACTGTATGGAATGTTAATTTAGAATGGTATGTTTGGGACAAATTATGGATGATTTGATAGGAAATAAGAAAAGAAGACGGTTTATACAGTAAAAAATAACTACAATAGACGATAGAGTCGAGTATAAAGCAGCATGTCACTGTCCCACACCAGGTCTAACTTATTATACTGAAATTAATATATACATACGTACATATATATAAAGAAGAATCAAGCAGAATCATTAAATCAACATAAAACATCAAATATAAGGTATAATCGACTCTCAGTGATGATAATAAAGACTGGTGACCCTGGGTCTAATTACTGCTACTACTTCCATAGAGCCATAGCCATGGGCATCACCAAAATACCCAATGAAGCTTCCCTGGAAAGAATATGTTGGCTGATACACAACAACAAGATATCAGTCCGAAAACAGAACAAAATGTTGACAAACTTGTTACAGAGTTTGCACTGTTACTTCACCTTTTCCACCATCCGGTGTCGCTTGCTGATCTTCAACCCTAATACCGAGGCGGGAGCAATCGGATCCGAGTGTACCTTAGAGATAAAGAAAACCATAGCTTGATTGATCAGTTTCTTCATGAACTTCAACAGTATGATTACCGAAATTTTGAGTTTGAGTTCATACATTGACTGTAACAAGGGAAGTATGTTCTGTTTAGAAGATTCGAAAACCCGGGCCGCATTCGCATACATGCTTGTATGTATCTGTTCTGTTGCAGGTTCCTTCTCCACGTAAGTCCAAGAGCAAGCTGTTAAAACAACCATAAACAAGAACTTGTAAAACTATGGCTGCTTTTTTTATTCAAACATATTCATGTTGGATACGTATTTTAAATTCGACTTGAACATAGATCACGAAGTCAAGTGATTACGATCGAAGAACGATAGTTGCGAGGAACTTCTTTCTGAGGTACAGGAGGAGGAGCTGGTTGACAAGAGTAATCAAGAGTGCCTGCCACAACAACAAAAAAGGCCATAAACATGCTTAATCAAACTTCATGAAATTGAATATAATCTTCCATGATGTAAACAACATAGATAGAAGATTGGAAAAGTTGGTTTACAGTTGGAATACGCATGGTAGAACCTAAAGAGGTCGACGCCATCGTCACTGCCATCACGAGTTCTTGTCCAACCCGGATCACACTCACAGACATAGCCCAAAGGGTATCTCCAGCCTGGTCTGCATGTTCCCCTTCCACATTCAACATGATCACACAACTTCTCTGTTTTTAATCAAAAACAAGAAAAACAAAAGTGTGTCAGATACTTAGATTTTCATTCTAACGTCGATATTCGATACATATTCGGATATGATCTCTAAAAACATGAAAGTACCGTAGAATGGAGATAGAGCAGGAGATAAGTCGTCAAAATCTCCACTAAAAGCTAAGGGCAACAAGATCAAGAACAAAGCTGAAAAAGCTAAGATTCTGTAGGATGCCATATTCTCCAAGGGAGACTATGAGAATGCACTTCAAACAGAAGAAACTGAAGCTCGTGTTTGTTTAATTAAAGGGGTATTTATGTATAAGTTGAAATTTTCTTAGGTACCAAACAGAAGAGGTTTTTTCAGCATTTACCTAATAGAAGCTTCTGCTGGGTGAAGAAATTCAAGACAGAGACTTGGAAAAGAGTATGCCATTCATTTTCTATTCTTTGAATTGAATACTAATTTCAGTCGTTTTAGCTTTCAAAACTCAATACTATTTTATAAGAATATTCATACGTATGTGAGATCACACGATGGATATGGTTCCGTTTCTTTGTAAGAATGTTGGATTAGCATCCATTTTATATCAATGTCAACAAAGAGGTTGTCCTCTGTAGAATACAAGTTAGAAGCTTCCAACCTTCACGGATTCACAATCAAAAAAAATTTTATATTATTATATAATGGTTTGGTCTTATTTTATGGGTTTATCTTAGACTATGCTTTTGCTTCATTGAAGAATTTTTCAACGTGGTTTATTTTATTTTAACATACAATTTTTCAAAGGTGAGATTCGGTTCAAGATTAAGCTCAAGTTTTCAATCAATAGGTATATTAAAATAATTACTTAATATTTTTATTACAATGGTTTGTCGAACTTGATAGATTAACAAATACTTGGAAATTTTGAGCTAAACAACAAAGACTGAAAGGTTATTGAACTACTTAACAAAAATACCTGGAAATGTAAATTATAATTCATTGGATAATCAAACAATTCGATTTTTATCTTAAATCAAGCTTGAATTTTAGTGGTGGAGCTTGATCGAATTCAAATCAATCTTTATTTCAAATGGAATTTGATTTAGGCACATTTCTTTGTTACAATAAAATCACTAGATTCTTGACTGCACACCAACACAATACAAATACACAATTATCTCAAATTTTATACGCTAAAGTTATTAACAAATCAAAATTCATTGTGAAATTAAATATTCTAAACATGATTACGACATTACAAGATACACAAACATGATACAAATAAACAAATGAACTACTTCACTAGCGGAAGTCTACATTATTGCTAAATGTGGAAAGTAGTTACCTCCAAAATTCAATTGCTGGAGAAAACTGGAAACCAGCATGATGAAGAAATTGAAAAATCTGGAGCTTTCATGGCGGTGCTAGTGATGGAAAGAAGGGATGGATCTTAGAATCACTTCCTACTACGCCATGCAAGGGATGATTAAGTGGAAGGATGTTTTGGAGTTGAAGAAACTCTTTTACAGTTGGGAGATGATGGTTTTGAGACAAGGGCTAAGCCTTTATGTTCGGGAAGCTATGGAGTTTCATTTTATGGAATTCCATGAAGATTTGATTCGAACTTGGGTTGACATGAAGAAGAATCTGATGAACCCTGTTCTTGAGTAGAGCATAACTTAAGAGATGATTTAATGGAATGGGGGGAAAATGCTGCAAGCTTCCCTGTATAGGCAAATGGCCGCCTGCAAAATGAACTGATCACTTGAAGGAACGGTAGTATAAGGATAGCCCGATGTTATTCAGATTCTATAACGTGTCTTATATGAATATGATGAAATTTTTTAAAGTTTTCAAATATGAGTTTTAGACATGGGTATATTCATTTGTTAAAGGTTCTTTTATACTCGTCCCCTGTCAACAATGTGTTCAAATATGTTTGAAAACAGATATCAGGGGAAAACATTTGGAGAGAGGTGAAATGATACCTGGAAATATCAGGGGAAAGCACCGGAAGATGTGGATTCTCTTGACCTTTACTGATTACAATATCAGAGTTTTTCTCTGATGCATTTCTTTCGCAGGCCTCTAAATTGTCCCCATTAGATTCAAACTCATAACCTCCTAGTGAGGAAAAAATAAAATGTTGGTAAATGAAAAATAAATAAAATACAACATAAATATGAACATCATTTTAGTTCAACTATTCAATTTTTATGAAGTAATCACATCCAACACTTACACCCAAATCCAAATAACATAGCACAAACATATCAAAATTTATATGGTACACTGTTAATTGCCAAATTTTATATAAATATGATTGTAGCACATGAAAATATGTTCACAATATAGATACAAAAATTGCAGGTTTTAAGTTAAACACACACTCACCGTCTTTCCGACCAAAACTATTTTTACAACCTTCACACCTACAGCTGAGGGAGCGTCCAACACCAGCCTTTAATACACAGATGAAAACAACCATATCAGGTCGGTGAAGAAAGCAATTTATGCAGAATGAGCTAAATAAACAAACCTGAAAACATTCACAGTATTTCTTTAAGCAACTTGATCTTTTACAGTTGCTTTTAAGAAGCTAGAGTCTCACACAAAAGAATCCGACCTTTTGTGATGTTGGGAAGAGAATTCAAGTGCAAACCAAAACCAGGTGACTTCTCAAACACCAGACAGCGCCGTCGAATACTAACGTGCTGATGGAATAATGTAAAGTACAATTCTATAAAAGTGCCAATGCACTGAGAAGGACAAATAGTGTAAAAATTTCAGAAGATGCGCACTAATAGAAAACATCCTTAATAAACATGCAACAATAAGGAACTTGCATGAGAAAATTTATAGGTTTTTTCAGTTATCCTGACGGCTGAACTGGTTGCAGTTCTCCTTATCATCCTCTCTCAAACCTGAATCACTAACTACTAGTTTGTCTAGTAGACAAGTAGAAAGGATGTTATGTGTCTGATATGTTACTGGCTCTGCCATTCATTTTGTTTGCAAGAACCACTAGGATCACCGGATTCTACAATTTCTAAATTATTGGCATCATCTAGTGGGAACTGCAAGATAGTTGACATAAAGAGGCTGTCCCTGAATCTGCTGCTCTCTGATCCTGCCCATCAGTATTTTCATCAATGATAGATGAATTCATTGTCAACATATCAGCAACATCAGAAAGAGCTGCTACCCAATCGCATCCTGCTTCTTTAATATGCTGAACTCTGCATATTTTATGCAAATCTCTTTCTTGAAGCTGCCTCTTTTCCCATCTATCCCTATTGCGTTGAAAAGGAGATCTCTCGTCACCTGCCACTCCTCCACTTGTATTTTTCAGTATCTCAGCATGAAGCTCAATGTTATCATCAGGACTCTTGCAATCATATTTCAAGATTCTAGGAAACTCTGTTGCTAAATCCGGTTGGACATTGAGTAGATCACTGCTAGTTCCTTTGGATAAACAGTCATTCTTGAGACATCCTAGATGTTCATCATACAAATTAGACTGTTCATCAGTTTTGAGGCCCCCTCACTAGCATTAGATTCATGACCCCTCTGGGGGCTTTAGAATTTGAAGGTGACAAAAAATGATGCCTGAAATAAACCTCAATTAGAACACTTGAAATCGTGAACCAAACAGAAATGATTACTTTTACCTTTTAACCGAAAACCGGGATTCCCTATGAATACTGATCTGTGGGAAGGAAATAAAGATGAAGGGGACAAAAATGCTAGTGAACTGAAAGCATTATCTGCTTGCTTGGACTTGGCTAGCTCAATAGGTGAAAGACTGTCAATATACTTACAGACAGGTGAATCCTGCAAAAGGGAGAAACAAAAGTTTAAAACTTAGCGCACAGGTCCTTAATAGCCTAATAACTATGATCAAGTAGCATTAGAAAACTATGTTACTCAAGTTCTCTCACATATTAGAGGGGTTTTTTGGAGGATCATATCTCTGTATCTATGCCCAAATATGCACCATACATGGGAATTTCAAGAAAAATGGAATTCAAGATAACATGCTAGAAAACAAGGTATAAAAACCAAACTAGAAAGAACACATCCTTTCCACTTCATTCCATGCAACTAAATACCAATATCCGCAACCTTTTCAAGTGCAAATCACCTGTAATTCCTTTGTATAAAATTAGTCAATTACAAAATCTCAATCATCCATGAATATTGACAGTTGAGTTACTATGGCTCTGAATAAGTTACAGGTTGATGCCAACAATATACATGGTTGAGACTGAATAATTTCCCTAACATTTCACAACAGAAGTTTGGTCAAATTAGTAGAAATTCCACCTTCCCTTCATGGATTTTGTGCCCCCTCCCCCAAACAACCTAAAGTTATAACAGTAATCTATCCCAAAACTCTATGTAAAGGGTAATAACAAGAATGGAGGCAAGACCTCCAATAAATCCAAAATTAACACGGAAAATGAAAATAGGAGACAAATTTAACTTATAATGTAACACCAACAAAGACTTCAACGGGAAGAAAAAAAACTAGTTAGCATGTAATTTATTAAACCTTTAACGTAAAACAAAGGGTTTTAAGTTCATTTATGAGTAAAAGAACATAACAAAAAAAAACTCATTTAAAAAAAATAAGGGGAAAAAAGCACCTCAAATTTGGAGAGATTAGAAGTTGGAGTGATCTGGGTTTTATCTGGTGTATCCATTTTTTTCCATCAAAGTTTCCGCATCTTCATCTCTCTTCCACGCTCTTTGAAGGCTGACTGAAAGCTTTAAGAGCTCAGAGCCTCGAGAGAGAGAGAGAGAAAACGCCTAATGATCCTTTTCTTTATTTCTTCGTATTTGGTGGAAACTGATAATTCCTTTTGAACAAACTATTATTTTTTATTGGGAAAGCGGGATAATGAAAGCAAATTCTTTTTGTTTTCAACTTGTGAAAACTCAATCAAAATTGGGGCAGCCCACACATATGACATACTGTCATAATGTGATATGTCCGGCTCCAAATGAGACGTGTCTTCTACGAATTGAGGGAATCTTGGGCTTTCATTATTCCTCCTCCTCCTTCAGTTCCATTTTCTTATAATTCAGCTTATTGTTACGTGATTAACATTGTTATTTGCATGAACCCAGTTACCTTATGAATTAAAAGATGGTTGTTGTCTCTAAACATTTTATGTTTGAGTACTTGCAAACAGAGATAATGAAAATGTTTATTGTCAAATGATTTAAAATCTTTAGAACATATATTATCTTATAATCATCTTGGTTTAATAAAAAAATAGTATTATTTAAATTTAATTATACATTCACTTTGTTAGTTAAATATTACAAGTTGTTAGAACCAAAATCATAATAAATATAAAAATTAAATTATGATTTAATCATGTCAAATCATCAAAAATAAAATAAATATTAGATTTATGGAAGTGTACCTGAATATATTGTTGGAAATTACCTAGAAGGTTGAGATCTTTGAATATTTCTTTGGTTATGATCTTCCAATAAAATATAATTCCCTTGAGTATAAACTCTCTGACGGGGTAAGAAAAAATACAAGATATCTATTTCTTAGGGACCATAACCTCTTTATACAATTGATTGAATAAGTTATTGTTTGTACTTATAATTTTACCCCTCATCAAGTTATAAATACAACTTTAATAGTATCTACACTTTTATTTTCATGATACTTCTAATACCTTACGACTTTATAACGTAATTGGCTACTTGATTTATTCATATTTTACGATAACAATATACATTATAAATATGTGTCCATTAATTATGGATTTTAATCCAACAATCTCCCACTTGGGTAACATATGTTTTCTAGTAAATGTATAACCTTATGAGCTCAAAACTTGTTATCATACAATAAGTATTTTATAACAATTTCGTCCATCAACTATATCCATATAGAATCAAAGTGTCCTTTGCCATATCTATCATGGCTAGACCCATCAATCATGGAGCGTAGCATGAAAATTACATGCAATATGAATTACACATGTCTATTTACAATTGGTCTTCTTTAAACATAAACGAGGTTAGTCTCTAAACAATAAAAGAGAGTGAATAAATTGAATACTTTATTTTTTTACCAAAAAATAACCTAATACATAAATGTTGGAAAAACAAATATAAGGAAATAAAACTCTCACTCAAACAATGATATCATCAAGTGATATAACACTCATATAAGTAGTGTGCACATGAAAGACCTTAGGTGTTCAGCCTTTTTATGAGCGGATCCATTATCATGGAATTTGTTCCAATGTGTTCAATAGATATTTGACCATTTTGCACCCTCTCTTTCATAACTAGGAACTTTATGTCAATATGCTTTGACTTAGACGATCTTCTATTGTTGTTGGAATATAGAACTTCTAACTTATTGTCACAAAATAGTTTAAGTGGCCTTTCAACATTCTCCAAAATATGTAGTCTGGTGACAAAGTTTCGCAGCCATATTCCATGGTTTGATGCCTCATAACATGCTACAAACTCTATTGCCATAGTGGAAGAAGCTACAAGTCTCTATTTGGTACTTTTCCAAGATATAGCTCCTCAAGCTAGCATGTAAGTATAACCTGAAGTATATTTTCTACTATCTTTGCATCCAACGAAATCAAAATACCCGATAACCTCCAGATGATCTGATCTCCTATAAGTGAACATGTAATCTTTTGTTCTCCAAAGATATCTCATAACCTTCTTGGTTGTTATCCAATGGTACATACCAGGGTTACTTGAGTATCTACCTAATATTCATACAATGTACATAATATTCGGACGTGTACATACTTGAGCATACATCAGACTCCTAATAGCTGATGTGTAGAGAATCTTTTACATTTCTTGAATTTCAAGGTTAGTTTTAGGACATTGAGCAAGACTAAATTTGTCTCCTTTAGCGATAGGAGTGTCAGTCGGCTTACTATTTTTGCATGTCAAACCTCTTAAGTACTTGATCGATGTAATTCTTTTGTGACAATCCAAGAATGCCCTGAGATCGATCTCGATATATCTGGATTCCTAAGAAAAAAGAAAAATCACCAAGCTCTTTCATTTCAAAATGCTTAGACAAAAATCTCTTGGTTTCATGTAACAAACCTACATCATGTGTGACAAGCAAAATGTCATCGACATATAAGACCATAAATATATGCTTACTCCCACTGAACTTGTGATATACACAATCATCAACCATATTCATCTCAAAACTAAATGAGATAACTACTTGATGAAACTTGTGGTACCATTGACGAGAAGCTTGCTTGAGTTCACATATGGATTTAGTTAATTTACAAACTATATCCTATGGATTTCCCGACTCAAAGTTTTTCGATTGTACCATATAAAAATTTTATTTAATGTTGTCATTTAGAAACACAATCTTAATATCCATCTGGTATTACTCAAGATCAAAATGAGCAACAAGGGTCATAATTTGTTTAACTATATTTTGATATAACAATTTAAGGCAAAATATTTTTGGACTTGAATTGAATTTGTTCAAAGTTTTTCAAAGTTTTCAAAAATAATTCAAAGTCCTTAAAACTTGGAATTGAGCACAAAACAATTTTTCTGAACAAGTAGTATTGATATTGTTCTTACAATATTCGATACCAATTGAACAAGTATCGATACTGTTCTTATGGTACCGATACCAAAGGTAAGGAAAGTATCGGTACTCACTAGGTACTACCGATACTACCAGCTTTGCTCAAATTCCAGAATGCAAAAATAGTACTGATACCCAAATGGATACTACTTTATATAGTAGTACTGATATCATTGACATAGTATTGATACCATCATGCCCCCAACTACTAGTAACGGCTAGTTGATTTAAATATAAACAAAGGTAGTATCGATACTCCTTTTAGGAGTACCGATACTCCTTGTTTTGGGCAGCCTTATTTTGTACAAAAATTTATCCCCAACGGCTCCAAACCACTTCCAACGGCTAGAAATGGTCACAACAACATTCCAACACATAAATACAAGTTGAGGACACTTGAAGAAGGGTTGGAACACCTATCCAAGCAATCAAACACAAGAGAAGTGTTTTTCACTCTTTATTCCAATTCTCTTGTAAATATTTTATTCTTGTGAACTTAAATATTTTTAAACACCTTCCTTTTTAGAGGCTTTCTTGTTTATATTCTTTTCCTTTTGTAAAGGGTTTTTGGTTCTATCTTAGCCAATTGAAAAAATAGGGATTTGTAAAGGTTATCTCTTGATACTGTAAAAAGAAAGAACAAATTAATGAATTTGTTAGAAAATCCTTAGTGAGGAGCTAAGGTAGTGGATGTAGACTTGGTTGATAAGTCGAACCACTTTAAATCCTTGTGTCAAATTATCTTATCTTTTTGTTCTCCCTACTCCCTAAAATCAATTATATTAATTAAACCCTTTGCACTTTTTCGGTTATCAATTGAACCTCTTCATATATCCCAACAATTGGTATAAGAGAATAACTCTTTAGAAGGTTTAACCACCTTGAGACGTTCCTAGAAGAAGCTCAACCAATTCCCAAAGCAACCAACAAAGAAATGGCTTCTACTTCTGGTGCCTATTATATTGAAGATTCACAACTGGTCAACAAGTCACCCTACTTCAATGGAGCAAATTATGCCTATTGAAAGAATAGGATGATGCTCTTCATTCAAGCCAACGATCTAGGAGATTGGAACTCAATCATAAAAGGCTACACCATTCCAACCAGCGATATGGATGATTGGAGTGATAGAGAAAAGAAGAAGTTCCAACTCAATGCTAAGGCTATGCACATTCTCTTTTGTGCATTAGGCTCGGATGAATATGGAAGAGTCTCTTCTTGTTCCAATGCCAAAGAGATATGGGATAAGTTCCAAGTCATTCATGAAGGAACAGATGAAGTAAGGGAAACCAAGATAAATCTTCTTAACCATAGCTACGAGAATTTCAAGATGAAACCCGATGAAGACATCAAAGCTATGATAGATAGATTTTCCATGATTGTCAACGGGCTCAAAGGATTTGGAGAAGTAATCTCTAATGAGAATCTTGTGAGGAAGTTGATATACTCTCTTCCAAAGTCTTGGAAATCGAATAAGATAGTGATTATCGAAGCTAGAGACCTAAAATCTCTCACTCTCGACGAGCTAATTGGTTCTCTACTCAGCCATGAGTTGATGGTGAAGGAAGAGGAAGAAGATGAAGAGAAGCAAAACAAGAAGAAGAATGATGTAGGCATTGCCTTCAAGTCCACCAATGAGACCTATCAAGATTCAAGTGAATTAATGGATGAAGACGATGATGATGATGAAGAAGAGATGGTCAAGCTCTTCAAAAAGTTCAAAAGATTCATGTCTTCCAAAGAAGTAAAGCATGAATCAACCAAGAAGAAAGGTCCCCCAGTGTGCTTCAATTGTCAAAGAAATGGGCATGTCAAGTATGAATACTCTCTCCTAAAGAAGAAGGGATCATCAAAGAAAAAATATTTATGGTAGCTTGGAGTGATGAAGATAACTCAAATGATGAAGATGAAGTAGCTAACCTATGCCTTATGGCCATCGAAGGAGATTCCGAGGTATCTTCTAACTCAAATGATTTAAATTCACATTCTTTTGATGAATTACAAGATTCTTATAACGAGTTGTATTTGGAATTTGAGACCATGAATTCCATATATAAGAAATTAATTTCAAAATTTAAAGTTTAAAATGATTTGATTTTGAAAGCCAAAGTTGATTTTGAAAATCAAAATGAAATTTTGAAAAATTATTTAAAGCTTTCAAAAGTTAAAATCAATGATTTAGAAAAAGAAAATTTTGATTTGAAAGTTAAGCTTGATAGCTTAACAAAAGAAAAAGAATTAATTTCTAAAAACAATTCATTATGTTTGAAAATGGCAAAATGCTCACATTGCCCTTTTTATGGTCATTTGGAACATACTAGTCCCATAAAGAAAAGAAAATCTTTTAAAATTAGACAAGTATGGGTTCCTAAGGGAACAAGAGGCATTGAAAATAACGTCCAATGATCCAAAGCAATTTGGATACCAAGATCCAAATAAAATGCCTCTTGTAGGTGTGTGGGAGCAATGGTGATGAAGATGAAGATACTCAATGCTCTATCCACACTTAAAAAGGAATGAGTAACCTAATGTTTTTTATTTTGATTATTTGGTTACTCATTTTGATTTAAACATGCATGAGTTTTTGATTTTAAATGATTATGCATTGTTTTTAATCTCATGTATGTTGAAAAATGTTTTATGATGAACATTTTAATGTTTTAATGATTTTTCATAATTTTTAAGTTCATCATAATGAATTTTGGTCAAAATTGATTTTCAATGAAAATGATATCTCTCTAACAATTGATATCAACTTTTCAAATGCTTTGATTTTACAAATTTTAAATATTTGACCTAAATTTAAATGTTTATGCATGTGCTTTAAATGTTGAAGATATCTCTCTTACAATTGATATAAAATTCTTCAAATGCATAACATTTTTGAAAAGTTTTATGCATATGCACTTAATTTCAACATTGATTATTGCATAAAGTATTTTAGTCTTCGATATATTGAATTTCATGTGCTACTAACATGTTTGTTATTTTTTGAAATTCAATTTTGTTTAAGTGTCAAGCTTTTAAAGTTAAATTTTGTTTGGAATACACTTTTTGAGGGGGAGCTTTGATTTTTCAAATGCTTTTAATGTCAAATTTACCACTTACTCTCCAAAGTTATTTTTTAACTTTAAAGTTGAATTCTTTTTTATCTAACAAAAAGACGGAAAAGTATGGTTTGCAAAATTCAATTTCTTAATGAAAAAGGAGAGTTGTACATTTTTACATATTTTCCAACAATTAGTATCTTTTTCATTAAACATTTTATTAAGGGGGAGTTTTGCCAAAAACAAATTTTCAAATGTTTTGTTATATCAAAAAGGTGGAGATTGTTGAACTATATTTTGACATAACAATTTAAGGCAAAATGTTTTTGGACTTGAATTGAATTTGTTCAAAGTTTTCAAAAATAATTCAAAGTCCTTAAAACTTGGAATTGAGCACAAAACAATTTTTCTGAACAAGCAGTACCGATACTGTTCTTACAGTATAGATACCAATTGAACAAGTACCGATACTGTTCTTATGGTACCAATACCAAAGGTAAGAGAAGTATCAATACTCACTAGGTAGTACCGATACTACCAGCTTTGCTCAAATTCCAGAATGCAAAAATGGTATCGATACCCAAAGTGGTACTGATACTACCTTATATAGTAGTACCGATATCATTGCCATAGTGTCGATACCATCAGGCCCCAATGGCTAGTAACGGCTAGTTGATTTAAATATAAACAAAAGTAGTATCGATACTCTCTTTAGGAGTACCGATACCCCTTGTTCTGGGCAACTTTATTTTGCACGAAAATTGATCCCCAATGGCTCCAAACCACCTCCAACGGCTAGAAACGACCACAACATTCCAACACATAAATACAAGTTGATGACACTTGAAGAAGGGTTCGAACACCTATCCAAGCAATCAAACACAAGAGAAGTGTTTTTCACTCTTTATTTCAATTCTCTTGTAAATATTTTGTTCTTGTGAATTTTAAATCTTTGTAAACACCTTTCTTTTTAGAGGTTTTCTTGTTTATATTCTTTTCCTTTTGTAAAGGGTTTTTGGTTCTATCTTAGCCAAATTGAAAAGATAGGGAGTTGTAAAGGTTATCTCTTGATACTGTAAAAAGAAAGAACAAATTAAAGAATTTGTTAGAAAATCCTTAGTGAGGAGCTAAGGTAGTGGATGTAGACTTGGTTGATAAGTCGAACCACTTTAAATCCTTATACCAAATTGTCTTATCTTTTTGCTTTCCTTACTCCCTAAAATCAATTCTATCAATTAAACCCCTTTGCACTTTTTCGGTTGTCAATTGAGCCTCTTCATAAATCCCAACATAATTGTCCTAAAAGAGTCTTTCGATGAAACTAGAGAGAAGGCAATGCCTTCCTTTTGAGTATATCCTTTAGCTACAAGACGTGCCTTACACCTCTCCACATTACCATTTGCATCATTCTTGGTTTCAAATATCCATTTTCAACCAATTGGTTTTTCATCTTAAGTTAATGGGATAAATTCCCAAACTTTATTGTCTTGCATGGGCTTATACTCTTCTTGCATGTCATCGATGCACTCTTGAGAGTTAGTACTTTTTACTTCTTCCGCTACTTGCAGACCTTCTATATCTTCTGGCAGACTTGTCACTACCACCGATGCCCAATCAGAAGCTCCCTTCGGTACCTAATTCCTGATTGCTAGAAGCCTGAAATGGTGATGGATTATGAGGTGTGGTTGGTTGGGCTCCAAATTGGAACGTCGCTCCTGCTGGGTTTGATGCGCCCAAAGGAGACCCGGATGGTGGTTGACCAAATGTTGAAACAACCAATGAAGCATGAACGGTGTCCTATGCCATCATATCCTCCATTTGATCATTACTGTTAGATGGGGCTGATCCAAAGACCAACCTGGGATTGGAGTTACCAAACACAGACTGCAATGGGATAGCACCTGCAGCTGGGGTTGACCCAAACACCACGTCAAGACTGGAGTTACCAAACACAGGCTGTGATGGAGTAGCAATTACAGCTGAAGTGAAAGAAAATAAGGAATTTGAGGAGGCACCAATGGATGACCCAAAGAGGCTAGGTGCACTGCTGGGAGCAGTAACAGAAGCCGATGATCCAAAGAAAAATCCTGATGATGATGATGAACCAAATATGAGCGACTTAGGGGCTTGCCAACTGGAACCAAGTGTGCCAGAAGTAATGCCACTGCGAGAGCTCAAAGAATTTGTTTCTGAAGAGGAAGAACTTAATCCAAATGTGGCCCCTAAACCAATCTTTTTAGCTATATTTGCTGATGACCCAAACACGAAACCGGCAATAGTTGAATTCCCAACTGATGAGATGAAGAAGACTGAATGGGCGTGCTCTGAGTCGAGGTACCACTAACTCCAATTCCAGCAGCAAATGCTTGGACATTAACAGCATTGAAAGGAATTGAACCCATAGTCTGTGTAGTAGATCTAGATGTAGCTGGAGCACTGAATCCAAAGATGTTGCTTCATATTCTAGTGATTGAAGCTGTAGCAGAAAAAATACTTTCTGTACTAGCCATTGACGAATATGTACCACAAAAAATACTACTGTCTGCATCTTTATTTGCAGATGTACCACCAAATATACCACTGCCTGTGTTTGTGTTGCTGAAAATGCCACCTCTGGAGTTTGTGATGTTGGAAGATGTATCATTGAGCTTGCTATTTTCAGAGCTTGTAACTATAGCAGTTGTACAACTAGAAGTGCTGCTGCTAGGGCCTGTAACTGCTGATGAACCACCAAAAATATTACTTGTAGAGGTAGTAAAAACATAATTACTACCAAAAGGACCAACATTGCTAGAGCTTGTATCCTGGGTCTTCACTTCAGCTGCTTCCCTTGAAGTTGCTGATAACATTGAAATTGAAGCTGATGGATCACCAGAAGATGCAAACTTGAAAAGAGGCATAAATGATGAGACTGAGGCATCAATTGAGGGGCTGCTGCTTGTACTGCTAATAGTGACATTGACCGTTGTGGAAGCGGTGGCAGCAGTGAAAGTGTCAGTGCAGGTGATGGATACATAACTGGTAGAGCCACTGGATGAACTTTGACCACTACTGGGGATTAGAGATGGTGTAGGCAAAGAGTAAGAAAAAGGACTTGAAGTAAGAGACCCATTATTCAAAGTAGAACAACTTCTCGAGGCATCAAACTTGAAGATGCTTTCAGCTGAAGTCGAAGTTGATACTGCAGTGGATGTTGTTGTTTCAGGTGTGCAGAAAATTCTAGTTGGAGTATTCTCCTTACCAATTTTATTCGACAAATAATTGGTTGTACCAGGAGCAGTAGTAGCAAAGCTGCAAATAAAACAACAAAGGCATTAAACAATAAATATCTATACTGATACAATGTTGTTTCCAAAAGAAACAATATCTTGTGATTGTTATTTAAGTAAGAAGTGAAAAGAAAGGGATTAGAGATAGCAACAAGAAGATAGATCTTCAATAAGGTGCTCCTATGTAGATAAACAAGTTCATCTATAAACTGATGAAGTATACACACCTTTTGATTTCTTACAAGAACTAGAGGTGTGTGTTTGAATGACTCAAGTCAAAATCAAGTTGACGAGTCCAATCTAATGATTCAAACTTTCTTTGAAATTTTTTTCGAGTTAGGTAAGTAGTTTCTCTTCAAATTTAATTGTAATTATTTATAATATTATCATATTAGTTCCAATTTAAAACAATATTCTCTAATCATATAAGATATACATATATATTTCTTCATATTATTTTCCATGAGTGTAATATTTAATAAATCAAATATCAGTTAAAATTATAAAATATATTTGTAAAGTTACTTTTCTAAAGAAGGGATTTTGAGGATAAAGTTTAGAAGTGAAGTCACAAGGGACGTGGAATTGGCTAGATTCACCTCCTAATTCCAACCCCTCACCCCATAAGAACTCCCATACTTGGTAACTTTTTACTTCCTTGAAATCAACTATCCCTCTGTCTATTCGTCTCAACTAAATCCACTAATAGTATATATATATATATAATGCCTGCATTGTAAGGCGTTGAGAGAAAAGAAGGGGAAGGGGAACGAGAAGGGGAAGGGGAACGGGAAGGGGACGGAGAAGGCGAACAAATGTCTTTCCAAGCTAGAAATGTTGACTAATTGATATATAGGCTCAAGGGTCACGGTAAACTAAAATTATCAATTTCGTCTCTATCGTATTTTCGCATCAATTTTACCTTCGAAATTGTTTAATTTCATTAATGTCTGCCTTTGACCGTCTTGACTAACAGAACCGTCACCTCAGATAATTTTGCTGATGTGTCAGCCTGATGACGTGGTAATAACAAAAAAATATTATTATTTTTTAAATAACAAAAAATATTATTATTTTTTAAATAACAAAAAAATCCTAATCCCTAATCAACTCTCTAATGTTCTCCCTCACTGAAGCAACCAAAGGTCACCGGCCACTGCACGACGGTGGTCATTACTCCCTCCGACCATCGCTAGGAACTCTGAAGAAGCCTAAACGTCGACCTAAAACTCTCTAAATAGCCCAGCGGTGGCCTGACGAAACGAGACCCCAAACTAAACCTAAAGCCCCCTCCTTTTCCTTTGAACCTTTGACGATCGGAGAACGAGCAACGACGAGGAAACACCGTCGATTGGTTTTGCTCGGAATTTCACGAGGATCTCGATTGAGCAGGCAGTGAGGCAAACAGATGGTCGTGGTGGCCAAAAATTATCAAAAATCAGTTTCGGTGATAAGATTTTTTGATGAACCTTCGATCAACGATTCACGATTCACGACGAACGACGATGAGTTTCAACAAACAACCACCGAGGTTATGGTCTGGACGAGGTAACACTTCCAATAGAGGGGCAGTGACTAAGATCGAAGCTAATGAGTCGAACGATCTTTCATATTTTCACGATGAACGGTGAACGATAGTGATGATCTAACGATCATAGTTTGGTTAGGGGATGAAGTAGAAGTTAGCAGTGGTGGCAGTGCATGCCACAGCCGGTCAGAGAAGGGGTGAACGATAGTGGCACGGTGGAGGAATGACTAGAGAGTTTTGTTTTCCTTGGATTTGTAATTAGGAAATTTTTTTGTTATTTAAAAAATAATAATATTTTTTTGTTATTACTACGTCATCAGGCTGACACGTCAGTAAAATTATCTGAGGTGAAAACAGCTGGTATCCACATCAACAGAAACTAATGGTTCTGTTAGTCAAGATGGTCAAAGGTAGACATTGATGAAATTAAATAACTTCGAGGGCAAAATTGATGTGAAAATATGATAAGGACGAAATTGATAAATTTGGTCTACTACAGGGGCAACCGTGATCCTTAGGCGTATATATATACCAACCTGCTTGAGTTCTTCAGTTTTGTGTCTGAACTTGCAATGAGATTAGCACCTGAAGATCCAGTAGCTGATGAAATTTCACCAACATTGGCAGTGGCAAAGCGAAATTCGGAAGTAGCAGCATCTGACTGCTTAGCTGAAGCAATTTTCTCCCCAAAGCTAAGCATAGAATTGGCCTTTGGTTCCTCCAAGGATGCATCTTCCTTAGCTGTTGAAGTTGACTGTGATGCCAACAACGCTGCTGGCACAGATGAAGTGTCCACCTTTAGAACAGGAAAAGTAACACCAGCATTGTTTTCAACAACTGTTGATCCATCAGATGTCCTGAAATCTGGTTTTAATCTGAATGCAGACTTAACTTCAGAAAGACTAGAATGCTTCTCTACAGATATAGCAGCAGCAACACTCTTACTCCCTTTATCAGGTGTAGCAGATGCAAACCCATTAGGATACCCATCATCCAGATCCAGATAATCCTGTGATAGACCGTAAATTTTTAAGGTCATAAAAAAGGAAAAAGAAAGACTAAAATATAACATTAAGGCTCATAAATTTCCGGTGTCAATCTGAAAGTAGCTATTGAAAGACTTTTCTTCCCGCATCTTCGAATCAAGATCATAGCACTTGATAGGAAAAAGTTACAGAAGGAAATTTGATCGTAATATATTGCCTGTATCTTCCAAAAATCATAACCAGAAAAGATATAAGACATCAATTATATCTATTTACCCATTAATACTGACCTCATTTGTACTCGTATGAAAAACCGTCTTGTCTTTCTTGAGATCATTTTCTCTCTCTTGAGGTTTCATAAAAAATCATCAAAATATTTTATCTTTAATGAATCATTTTCTCATCTCTTGAGGATTTGATTAAAAAAAACTTCAAAAATGTATTTATCAAGACCATAAGACCATTTTTCCTTTCTTAAGGATTTCATTAAAAAGATCTTCTAAAACAATCTTTATTTCTCAATACCATTCCCCTTTCTTGAAGACATATTCAAAATTTTTAAAGAATCATACTTTTCAAAGACAATTTCCCCTCTCTTAAGGATGATTTTTAGTGTTTCTCTATAAACAAAAATTTTATATCCCTTGAAATATTTCTCTTGAAATAATTTTTTTATCTCGCTTGAGATAGTTTTCTCTTGAAAATTTAAGTCTCACTTGAGACTGCTTCTCTCAAAACAAAAAATTTATCTTGCTTGAGATAATTTACTTTTGAAGATTTTTGTCTCACTCGAGACAGTTTCTCTCAAAACAAAATTTTTTTCTCTCGCTTTAGATAGTTTTCTCTTGAATTTTGTTTTACTCAAGACAATTTGTCTCAAAAAAAAAAAATTATCTCGCTTGAGATAGTTTTCTCTTGAAATTTTTTGTATCACTTGAAACATTTCTCTCAAAACAAAATTTTATCTCACTTGAGATATTTTCTCTTAAAATAAATTTCATCTTACTCGAGACAATTTCTCTTGAAACAAAAATTATATCTTACTCGAGATATTTTCTTTTAAAATCTCTTTATCTCACTCAAGACAACTTTTCGAAATGACTTAACCCGCAAAGGTGAGTCATCCTAAATCGACTTAACTCGCAATGGAGGAGGAGTTTGTAATCTAGCTTAACTCAACAACGATGAGCTATTTTCCGGTCAAAGTTTTTGAAGACCAATTTCAACTTCACAACGAAGGATATTGGGTTTGGAAGTAATTTCAAAATTGACTTAACTCGTAATGGATGAGTCGTCGACAATCTAGCGTAACTCGCAACGAGGAGCTAATTTTTTACATTTTAGGCATGCCTAAAAGCATCGCATTCATGACTTACATGCATGTGTATGATTTTGTAGATTTTTTAGTCAAATTTCAACTTTACAACAAATGATATTAGACTAAAAAAAATCCAAGATTTGACTTAACCCACAAAGGGGATTCATCCACAACTTAGTTAACTTAAGGAGTCAACCTAAACTTCATTTCCTTGGATAGAGGAACTAATCATCCAAACTATATTTAATACTCACAAACACACTAATCAATGGTTATGTTGACTTTTGCAGATTCAACTACTTTGGGTCTAAGAGGAACCAAGCAAATATTTTCAAACTCGTCTACTTAAAGATGTAAAAGATGTTGATATGCCCTCAAATTGGACTAAAATATGCCAATCATCCTTAAAGAAGCAGAAAAAGTATAAGAACGTATTAACATAAGGTCAAAGGAAAGGGATGACACCATGAAACGAAGCTACATCAAACAAACAAAAATTGGTCATTTTTTTTATCTTTTCTTTATTCTTGTTACATGCCAATGATCAAAGAAGGGCAACTATAATACCTATTTTTTCTAAGCTCCAAATTTATCTGAATGCAAAAGAGTCCGTTCACATTAACTATGGTGAAAAAGAAAGTGTTATCATATTACAGAACATCTGAGAGGAATCTTGCTATATTCAATGTGATATCCTATCAATAGAAAAGAATATGCTAATTGATGTGATTAGATAATACTCGATGTTATTTTCTTACATAAAAAGATCTTATCATATTTAGGCACATATTAGTCGTTGATGTAAAAAAATCTTAATCATTGGATGTTTAGAGGCTCAACTATAAATAGAGGTCTTCTCTAATCCATTAGATACACAGAAAAAGAAAAAAAATGAGGAGAAAAAAGTAAAGAAAAAGGGAGAAAAAGAGGGGGAAAAAAGAGTCGTGCAAAGTGTTGTAATCCAAAAGAGAAGAGGAATAAAAATATTTTTTTGTTTAAAGTAACATTTTCTCAAAGGTAAGTAATTATAATCTTCTATTTAATTTAGCCTCGAGCTTTATTTTTAATACAATTTAGTCACCGTTTATTTTAAATTGTTCATAGTTTCATTTTTTTTAATTTATTTACATTTATGCATGTATTTTTAATTCTTTGCATTATAATCTTACCATGTTAATTGAATTGATTCCTTGATTTGTCTCTTTAAATTTTTTAAATAATATTCTATGAAGCATGTTGTTTGATTGCATGACATCTTTCTAATAAGCATGATATCCTCATCTACATCATTAAACCCTTTCAATAATGAATTAAAAGGCAATGCTCGTT
Source organism: Hibiscus syriacus (assembly GCF_006381635.1). Lineage (NCBI taxonomy): Eukaryota > Viridiplantae > Streptophyta > Magnoliopsida > Malvales > Malvaceae > Hibiscus > Hibiscus syriacus. Next base: position 283,034 of record NW_024063392.1, on the reverse strand, counting down.
TATTTTAAATTATCAAAGAGAGTTATCCTAATCCACATGGGTAGTTTAATTACTTAATTTAAAATAAACAAGTACCCTCTTGTGGAACCATTTAAAAATAATGGCACCTTAAAATCAATTAGGAGGGAAGAAAGGGAAATGTTCTCATATTTAGATTTATAGAAAATGAGCCTCTCAATCCTATTTGACGGTTTAGTTTCGGTATTTATAAATATTTGAACATTCTCTATCTATTTTAAAGGTCCGATAATTTTTCATTAATAAAACTTTTATTTTTTGCACAACCTTAGGTAAATAAATACAATGTTTGATTATGATATTTCTTATTTCTTTTCAAATAAGAAAAAACAACCACTCTATATTATATTAGGTTGTATTTCCCTTTGGTTTTAAATGTTGAAGTGTTAACAAATTAACATAAAATATTCGAGAAGAAATATTGATAACTCACTGCGTTAGTTGGAAATGAGAGGGATGCAGCTCTACCTTATATTAGGCGATTAACTCTCTCTAGTTAAATGCAAAAAATTGTTAACTTTTCTCTCTAAACTCTTAATGGGTTAAATAACTTTGTATTTATTTAACTAAAAGGGATCATTAATTAAACTGATATTCGAATCCATAAAATCCGTTGCAAAGATAATAATTAATCAACTAAGTACCGATCTTCTGGCGTTGTGAGGTACTAATCTATCCTTACACGTAATCAACTCTCGAACTCATTTGTCTAGAAAACATGCCTAAAAGTCATTTTAATAATTTTAAAATTAAATTTTATTAAAATGATAATATTTTTTATGATCCAATTACACCCTATATAAAGATTAATGGTGACTCCCTTGATATCTCTAGCTATGTTGATATTGTATTGGATGGTTTGGTTTGAATCTCTCCTATTGTTGTTGAATTCTAATTCATTCCTTCCTTTTCAAATCCCCTAAATGATTGTTGAAAACAAAGTTCTCCAAGGAATGCCCTCGTGCCCATTTTATTTGAGCAACATTTCTTGTGTAATCAGTCTTTGAAATCCCTATTATTGAATTGGTATTCATATCGTCCCGTTTGAATTCCTTCCCAAATCGCCTTTGCCATTTTGCAAGTTCTTAAGATATGTTCCAGAGTTTCAATTTCCCCTTGGTAATTTTTAAAATCCACCTCTTGTGTTATCTTATTTTTTACTCTGATTTCATTTGTGTTGAATTTATTTAGGTAACTTAATCAAATGAACACTCTTATTCGTTTATGGTTTGCATCTTCCATATCCAATTGTGTTTCCAGATCTGTTAAGACGATGGGTCTTTGTTTAATATCTCTTTGAAAGCATACTTAATTGTGATGTTTCCATCTTTGAAATGACCCCAAATAATCTTGTCCTGATCACGCCTTGCAACCATCAGTAGAATCAGTATGTTTCTAATATGGTTTATCGTGTCCCTCAACACCAAATTCTAGAGATATAGTATTTCGAGTCACCATCCACCGAAATAAGGTATACAACCTTCACATCACTATAATTTTCTCTTTTTGGATAATCCTTTCTGAGGGCATACTTACTCACCCACCAGTAGTGCCACAAATAAGTATGTTCCTCGGATCGCATCTGATGTTTGTGGCCTCTTCTAATGATGTGTTGTGTACTTAGAATCCCTTTCTAGGTAGACGAGTTCCTAGCTTGGTTTCCCACATTCATAAAATTTATGTACTTCAAATATATTTCCTTGAAAATTTTGCACCAAATCACATATTCATCTTCAAATATATTGTTCTTTGAACATCCTCCACCCATTTTTTACCATAAGAGTCATATTCATCTCCCATCGTTTTTCGTAATCCAAGGCCCCCTACTGTTTTGTGCCTACAAACCACATCCCAACTAACTAGATGGTTATGAGAATATTTGGTTCCTCTTCCCTATAAAAATTCCAATTTAATCTATTTAATTTGTTAAACGAGGACGTTGAGAGAATAGTTGTTAGCATCATGTGAACAGGGATGGCCGCCGATACTGCCTGAATCAGAGTCCTATGGCTTGCTAACCATAACACTCCCCTTCCAACACGTCAACTTTTTTGCACCTTCTCAACCAAGGGTGCATAGTTTTTACGTGAACTGTTTTGTGGATGATCGGGGCCCCTAAATATGTACCAAGGTTGTCAATTCTTGGAGTTCCACTTAGATGAATAAAGTAGTCCCGTCTCGTTACCGATGTTCGAAGAAATAAACATCTTAGACTTATCTAGGTTGACTTCTAATCTCGAAGCTTGGCTGAATTGGCTTATGCATTCCCTCACTTCGATTACTTGGTTTGCATTAGCTTCGAAAAATAGGAGCATGTCATCTGCAGAAAAAAGAGATGGCTAATATTAGTTCCCCCTCTTGAAAGTTTTACTACTTTCCACAGACCCTTATCTACACTTTCTAGGATCATGTGAGAAAGCTTTTCCATCACCAAAATAAAGAGGTAAGGGATAAGGGGTCTCCCTGTCTAATTCTTTGTTTTAAAATGGAACTTTTTGTTCTTTCTCTGTTTCATGGTGGTTCAATAGTGCTCGATTTGACACAAAACATAATTATGTCTATTAATTCCCTGGGAAATTTGAAATCTCGTAGAGTTTTATGAAAAAAATTCCAATTCACCATGTCATAGGCTTTACGAATGCCGATTTTCATAATAACGGTCCCTTTTTGTCCTTGGAGGTTCATGATGTTGATAATGCTCAATTGACTATTGGAATTAATGTTTAAATTAGGTATTTCCACTAGCATTGAAAAAATGCTCAAGTTAGGTTTTTCCACTAGTATTGGAAAAATGCTCAAGCATTGGAAAAATGCTCAAGTTAGGTTTTTCCACTAGCATTGGAAATGACTATTTTACCCTCACTATTTAGCCTATAAATAGTGAGCAATTTCATTCATTTTAGACATCTCAAGCAAACATTTGCTTTGAAATACTCATATCTTTTGAGTGTTGTTTGAGTTGAGAGAAGAGCAATACCATCAAGTTCACTCCAGTTTTCGGGTGTACGAATTCTTGGAGAGCCGTGTTAACCTCGGGGGAACGGTCTGCCTACTGCAGCGATTACACATATCGGGGCGAATTCGTTTCTAAGGCAGTGGTTTTTACCACGACACGGTTATCATTCTGATTGATTATTTTATTTAATATTTTTCAGTCAGTGCTAACGCCTCGTTTTGCAGCAGTCTATTTTTCCAACAATTTAGAAACGAATTCATACTGCTGCTATGCTCGAACATAGTTGAAATTCAAAGCATATATGGGCTTTGAACAAGCAAATTCCACATATGGCTGCAAAAAGTAATAGAGTTTCAACTATTATTGTTGAAAATAAAAGTTCAAACGTCTGGTATGTTACTTTGATTATAGTAACAATACTATCAATTTAATTGGTAGTTCAATTTCATGTTCAAAACCATTGAAAGTCTTTCAATGCGAGGAGTTTTTTATTGCATAATAATATTATAATAATGCATAATAATGATGGTTAAAACATATGCACGTTAGCAATTAAAGTCATTAAATATTGTTTTTAACAAATGATATTTATTGGTAAGCATATGTTTTAATATATATTAGATTGCCAATATTACGCATGTACCATAATTGAATATTAGTGGTATATTCAATGCATTAAAGAATGAATGCACATAAGTTATAAAATTTATAATGGTAACTGTCGTAACCAATTTCCGGTGATACGACTTGTCTCGATTCAATTTGTGAAAACTTGATTTTGTAAAAGATTTTGTTTCGGAGTCACCATCGACCTTTTGGATTAGGTAGTTCGAATACCTAAAAAGTTTCTTTTAAAAATAGTTTTTTAAGAAAAACATCATATTAAAAGATACACCGATCCACGTGTAATCAGAAATTCATTTTTTTGTATGAAAAAAGATTCGGGGGTCGATTACGTGTAGGGAAAGATAAGCACCCTCACAACGCCCAAAATTGGTACCCGTCAATTATATATTGTCTCTAAATAGTAGAAATCTAAGAGTTTGAATACATATTTAAATTATGATTCCATTATTCCGAATTCAACCAAAAATTCTAAAGAAAAATATATAATATTCTCTTATTTCCAATTGAAGAGAAAATACTCCCTAAAATACTTTAGGACGAATATTTCTCTTTCAAACTGAAATAAAAGTAATATAATAATTTTTCCTAAGAATTCAATATTAAAAATAATTTTTATTCAACCAAAGAAAGAAATTAAATTCATTAATCCGAATTATATTATTAGAAAAGATAAGTGATATTCAATAATTTAAAAATGCCGAGACTTAATCTCTAATAAAATTAGCAAATTGTCTCGATAAGTTTAAAATAGTGAATATTTCTTCTTCCCTTCAAAATTAATTAATTTTCAATACAATCAATTTTTTAGGTTTCTATAGTGGGAATATTTATTTATTTTAAAATATCGGAAAATGACATCTAGTTATCTTAAGACTGTCCCTTCTTAATATTTTAAAATACATAAATACTACCCTTAATCCAATTATGTAATCGGTTAAGTTATGCTAATGAGGCTTTTAAACAAAATAAAATATGATACATTGAAGCACTTAGAGAAAAAATATAAACACATGGATTAAAAGAACCATTTTAAATTTATTTTTAACTTTATATTGCTTTATAAATATATACATATTTTCTAAATATTATATTAAACATAGAACATGATATTTATTCTAAAATATAATAAAAATATAAAATAAAATATTTCTATCATGCTATAATATTATATACAAATTAATATATAATAATAATACAAACAAAATAAATATATAAAACATAAAACATACTTTAATAGTAAAATAAATAATATACATATGAATCTACTTACTATATGGTGACAAAAATAAATATATAATAATCTTAGGATATTAAACATTAATAAACAAAAATCATGGCATGAAACAAGAACATAACCAAAACAGAAGCACTATAATCATAATAAAACCATAACTATAGGACTAAAATGGAATATCATAAATATCAGCACCAAATTTTGAACAAAAAAAACATACAACAGAGGACTAAATTAAAATAATACAAAACCATGCACCTAATTCATAAATCTTAGAAAATAAAAGGAAATGGTGACTAAATCACAAAAAATGCTAAACTTAAAGGGACCTAAGGCACGATTTACCCTAAAAAATGACTAACATGCTGATCATATTAAACATAAAGGACCAATAAAGTGATTAATCCTAAAACTAGTGGCCATAATGTAACATGCTAAAGGTCCAAGGACCTTTAACGTGGTTTACCCAAAAATATTAAGATATCAACTCTTCTTCCCCTTTCCAGAATCATTTTTGCCGTGGTTTTCTAAAACCCAAACTCTTTCTCTCTTTTCTTCCTCCCTCAACCCATGGTGGCCACTCAACAAATAAATCAAAGAGAGCCACCACATACGGCGACGCTACTACCCAAACTACACTAACCTGACTCTAATCGTTTCGTCTACGACCCTATTCAACGAGGAACACAACAAATCCTAGGTAAAATATTACTCTTAACATATTTTCTTTCCCAAAAAATATTTAAGCTTTGTTTTAGTTTTTATTATCTTTTTAAAACGAAAAGGAGAAGAAAAAATACCTTAAGAAAAGGCTCTTGTATTTCTGATGGAAAAAATGAGAGGAATTCTTCTTTTTTCTCTCGGTTACATCGCTCGGTTCTTATAATCGATTTACATAGGTTTAAAAAAATAAATAAAAAACAATCCTAGATCTACTGTGGTGCTACTGTGTTGATGATGGAGCGTTTTTTAATGCTCCAGATATTCCGAGGTTTTGTCGAGCAAGTTTGGACCGGCGGTGACGGCTGAATCATGATATCTCTATGGTTAGGATTAGGTTAGGGTTCTGTTGAGGTATAAAAAATGGTGGTTACAACTGCCCCTCTTTGCTCATTGTTGTGAAACGGGAATGAAGCAAAGATATAAAAGTACCATTTTTCATATTGGTCTCTTCTTGTCATATTGCAACCTCTTCACTACAAATGTCGATTCTTATCTTCCCATGATAGTTGCACCAATAGTGATGCCGATCCAACTCCTTATGCGATGGATTTAGATGACAATGTTTGATCCACCTCATTCAGTGAGAAACGAAATGTTGGTGTTGTTCCAACTTCGTATGTGATGAAAACAAGTTAAGGTTGAACAAGTTCTTCTCATTATGAACTTCTTCTCCCTCATCGGATGAGTTCTTCTCATTATGAACTCTCCACTGAAAATGTTGATCTCTCGAGTGATGTGTTACTGATTCAACTCCATATGCGATGAATCGAGCTAAGGTTGAACAAGTTCTTCTCATTATGAACTTCTTCTCCTTTTGTTGGATGAGTTCTTCTCATTATGAACTCTTCTGGAAATGTTGATTCACTTCCTCCTAGGGTGAATTTGAAAGGAACATGTTCTTCTCATTACGAACCTTCTCCTTTAGGATGAGTTCTTCCCATTATGAACTCTTTTAGAAATGTTGATTTACCTCCTTCTGCGGTGGATTTGAAAGGAACATGCTCTTCTCATTACGAACCTTCTCCTTTAGGATGAGTTCTTCTCATTATGAACTCTTCTGGAAATGTTGATCGGTTTATCCTCTCTTTGAAGAGTTTTAATCCTGCAAAAACATATCTTGTGTCAGTGATTTGTATTTAAAGTACCCGAAGGTAATGACCCGATGGTCCTTAATTCTGCTGAGATCCATTTCTTTCAATGGTGACAAATATAGAATGATTCTCTGCTGAAGTCGAGAAATGAAATCTTTGTTGACTCTTTGAATTCCTTAATACTGCAAATTGTTGAGTTTTTGTCTTCGTTGGGTCCATCTTGGAAACGACAATGCTCATTCTCATTGAAGTGGCCTAGAAAAGTTAATTTGGAAGAAAGGTATTATTGAAAATGCTTCTAGGGAAAAATCTTAAGAATGACTCATGCGACATCCCATAAAAACGGTCCTAAGAAGAACTCAAACAATTCTCTAAAAAAATGATCCTAAGAAGGATAAAATAATTTTCAAAATAGACTTTACAGATATCCTCATGAGAGGAAAATCAAAATTTGTCATGTGTATGAAATGTATGATGCGAAGATTCAAATTCATGTATGAATGCAGGTTTTCTTAATCTGTTGGAAATGGTTGCAAGAGCAATCTTCATTGCTAGATCAGTCTTCATTCTTTTCCTGGTTTGATTTTCTTCTTTATCTGCCGCACCTGAGTGTATTCTTTTGAATCTTGACTTGTGAATGGGCGCATCTTGCCCCAGTAAAAAAATCTTTTGATAAATTTAGCTTCTTCAAAAAGATTCATTTACAGTTATCAAGAAACCCCTAAAATTAGGCTTAGCTTCCTTTAAAAATTCTTTGGAGATAATCATTAATAAACCCCTAAAAATCAGGCTTAGTTTCTAAAACCTCATTTAAAAACATCCCGCCCGAAGGTCTTATGGATAGCCCGAAGGACTTATCATCTTGCTCGAAAACCTTATAGATGACCTGAAGAATTTAAGGATCATGCTCGAAAGACTTACTGATAGCCCGAAGACTTACTCATCATGCTCGAAAGACTTATTTATCAAGAAACCCTTAAAAATCAAGCTTAATTTCTTACTTGTCAAGGAACCCCTAAGAATTAGGCTTAGTTTCCTTTTAAAAACTCATTGAAAATCATCATCAAGAAACCCCTGAAAATCAGGCTTAGTTTCTAAAATCTCATTTGAAAATATCAAGAAATCCCTAAAAATTAGGTTTAATTTCTTTGAAATTCATTTAAAAACATTAAGAAACCCCTAAAATTAGGTTTAGTTTCTTTCAAGTTCATTTGAAAACATCGAGAAACCCCTGAAAATCAGGCTTAGTTTCTAAAAGTCTTCTTTTTTCGGAAAGAAACTATCTCCAGCGAGATAAAATCTTCTATTTCGAGGGAAACTATCTCAAGCGAGATAAATTTTGGTTTTAAGAAAAACAATTTTGAGTGAAATGAATATTCTTGTTTTGAGTAAAATGTCTTGAGCGAGACAAAATATGTTTTAAGAAAAATAATCTGTAATGAAACAAAATGTCTTGTTGTGAGAAAAAAATATCTCAAGCGAGACAAAGTCTGTTTTAAGGGAAACTATCTCAAGGGATACAAAATTTGTTTCAAGAGAAACTGTCTCATGGGAGACAAAATTTTGTTTCAAGGGAAATATATTCAAAGATTTTGTTTCAAGAGAAATTGTCTCAAGGGAGACAAAATTTGTTATTTGGAAAACTATCTCATGTGAGATCAATTTTGTTTTAAATATTCCAAAATTTTGGGAGAATGTCTCAAGCGAGACGATGCTTGTTTTGAGAGAAAAATATCTCAAGTGAAACAAAAAAAAAATTAAGAGAAAAATATCTCAAGCGAGACAAAATTTGTTTTTAAGAAAAACAACTTTGAAATTATTGTTCCGAAGAAAAATGTCTCAAGTGAAACAAAATTTGTTTTTAAGAAAAACAACTTTGAAATTTGTGTTCCGAAGAAAAATGACTCAAGTGAAACGAAATTTGTTTTAAGAGAAAAATGTCTCAAGTGAGACAAAATTTGTTTTTAAGAAAAACAACTTTGAAATTATTGTTCCGAAGAAAAATGTCTCAAGTGAAACAAAATTTGTTTTAAGAGAAAAATGTCTTAAGTGAGACGACATTTTGTTTCGAGAGAAACAACACCAAAAGAGGCAGAGAGTCTGCTAGTTCCTGCACATTGAGGAAATGTCTTCAGAAGATCTAATTGTTGACTTCAGGAAGTTAAAGCTATGGATGGCATTGTTCTTTCAGGTTAAAAACATCTGGTCATTTCCGAGCTTTTATTTCCTAAAATATCGAAATGATGTATTTATGACTACCTATCTTGTATGTTTATGGGTGTCATGATGAAGTTTGTATTTATGTTTGATGAATTTCGAATTTTTCCTCGAGTGAGGGAAAATGTCTTTAATGTATATGATGATGAATGTTTGATGCAAAGGTGCAAATTTCATGTGTCATGTATGTATGTGTTGATGTATGTATGTTTTCACAGTGGGAAGTAGAATGGTTGCGAGAGAAATCTTCATTTTATCTCTGGCTCAGTTAGTCTTTATTTCCACCAGGGTGTACTCTTGCGAACCTCGACCTGAGACAATTTATTTCCCTTGCCCCATCAAAATTTGCCCAAAATATTGGCTTTCCCTTGCCCCAACTTCGATCTTGAACTTCGGAGGGATATTCGATGAATTCCAAGATATGTTTCTAGAGAGTTATCTAGTTTGAAAATGTTTTTCTTCCTTTGAATTTTTTAAATTTTTTTAAAAATATCGAAAATATTTTTTTTAAATAATGCATTATTCTTAGTTTCACAATTGCAACAAATCATAAAACAGGAGTTCATTGAACATCAAAAGAATCAACTACTCTTTAATCTTTGATAGTTACAAATCTTTGACAAATGTTAGGATCAAAAGGTTGGTTTTGAGGTTGGTTACCTAAATTTAGGGTTTGGTTTCTCTATTCATCTTTTTTTCCTTTTCTCGATCCTCGTGAAAATTAGGACATGCCATTCTTTTTTAGTTTGACATTTTGATTGGAGGCGGACAAAATGTTGCAACTAACATAGTCAATTGCTAGACTTTTTAGAAAACTTTTGTTTCAGTTCTCTGAAATCTTCCATTTGTTCAAGCTTTCTAGGATCATCTAGTAAAGGTAGTGCATAAATATTGGTCTAAAAATGAGATTTTTGAGTGCTCATGTGATTTCGACTATAACAGGTGTTCCTCAACTCCCTTAGTCCATATTCACTGAAACTCCTTATTTAGTAAATTTGATTTAATTTGCCATAGTTGGGCTAGCTGAATTCAGCTTTATTGTATTTATATATTATAATTGCCTTGGTTTGGCTAGCTGAAGAATTCATGTCGTCATAAAGTCTTTGACCTGACAATCACAGTGGAGAAAACACCGAATTGCCAAGTACCCGATCAATGTCATGGTTTGAATGTAATCTATTCATAAAGCCAGGGCTTTTGAGTTCCCTCTATAACCAATTGCTTTAGCGGATTAGCTCAGCTTTATTGTATACATTTATATATTATACGTATATGGATTCCATTTCTTAAGCTTGTCATGGAGAATCTGTTATAGTCCCGGTGTTTGTTATAGGTCAGAAAAATCTCATCGTTAGAGTTAATTTCCAAGCAACTGACCTAAACTAGATTCAACTACTCAACCATTCCATCTGTGAAGATCATGATCCTCATTGAACATCATTAACAGAAGTAAGAACCAATTAGCTTAGCAATCTCATGTGCAAGTTGCCTATTTTGTCAGCTCCTAACACATACCTGAATACCAAACCCTTGATTGACTCTACATGTAAGGAGAAAACTAGATTGGTCTCTTCAAGATAAGGGTATGAATTATAGTGTATTTCTGGAGTAGGATCAAGGGATCCTTTTTTTGCAGGGATTCAAACTTGTCATTTATCAAAGATTTACAATCTCAATTATTAAAGAATTTTTAATTAACTTAATATTCAAAGAATTTTAAAATTGCCAGTTTGATTCAATACTCACAATCCTTAAAATAACATAAGTTCATTCAAATATTCTTACAAGAAAGCTGGGAAAAGAAAAAAAAACAAATTCCAACAAAATAATCTCAATATAAGGTGCAGTTGAGGTAGATAAAAACCTCCACTTGTTCATCTAGAATATCCCATTATTCCTAGAAAGTTGGATGTGTAATTGGATTAGGGTCTTTACCCTTATTTGATCCTCATATCTCGATCATTTCTCGTGTCAGGACTTCCTTGTCAACGAGCTTTTCTATTTCCTCCATCAATGATATGCATTTATCAGTGGGATGGCCCAATGCCCCAAATGAAAATCATAAGCACTATTCGGGTCATAGCTAAGAAGGGTTAGTCTTTATTCTCAAAGGCCTTGGGGTGAGATATTGACTCTTGATTAAAGGGGATAACAAGTCAGAAATGGGCACTTGAAAAACCTTGAGGGTCGTGTTTTTTCAAGACATCTTTTGTGACCAGTCTTGGATTACTTCTCTTTTGATTTCCTTCTCATTATTTCCTATTTCCTTCTCATTTTTCAGCAAAAAAGAAGTCTCGAGAGTTGAATCTTTTAAATTTTCCCCACATACTTTACTCCCATTGTTTTTGCTCTTTTCTTTCTTCATGTCTTTTTCTGTATGCTCTTCATTTGTTTTGACCCTATCAACTCCATTCTGGGGTCTGAATCCCAATTACTTGATTGAAAATGACTAATTGTTAACATCCACCTCTATTACTCCATGAGCCAACAAATCTTGTACTTGTCGTTTGAAGTTACCACAGTTCTTAATGGAGTGTCCTCGGGCTCCGACATGATATTCACAAGAAACTTTCTCATTATACCAACTCGGATGAGGTGGTAACAGCGACTTAGCCAAACGTGAAGTAATTAATTGGGCTTCGAGCAATTTGGAATATAATTTTCTGTATGAAGATGAAGGGAAACTGAGTTGAGGCTCTTTTGATTTCATTTTCTCTTTGACACATTTATGATCATCTTGAAGACATAGTGAAAGATCATTGAGATATTCATTTTGAAGGTTCAACTTTTGACTAATGTCTTGTGGGAGACATTGGCTTGCAGATCCTTCCTCACTGATAAGTTTTAAACTTTTGGGGAGTTTAGGTTTTCCATCTTCAAAGCATAACAACCCTTCCGTGATGAGGTTTTAAACCTTTAATCTCATAACTGCATAATTTTCCGTCGAGTGACTAAAATCTCCAGAATGATAAATGCATGAATTTTTGACACCTTGCCAATCTGGACGCAAATAAGTATTAGGCTTTAGAGGAATAGGTGTTATAAGGCCACTTTCAAAGAGAAATGGTAACAATTCTGAATATGACCCTAGAATCGGAATGAGAGGTATCCTCTTCTTCTTTTTTCTTATTCTTTCTAGCCTTCTTTACTGGCATTTGAACTTCCTCTATGTCTCTCTTCTTTGAGTCAGACTCAACTTTCATATTAAAAGTTTCACCCTTAATCTTCATTTTTCCTAGTTTGATCTCTATTATATTTTTTATAATCACACCCGATTGTCGGAATTGACTCGGATTACCATATTCCTCAGCATGTTCTTGATTATTTGTTGTCATCATATTGGCTACACAATCAACACTCAAAGTCTCTTTGAAAGCCTTTATATCAGGATCCTCTGGTGGTTTCTCTCCATGAATCAAGACATTCATCATTTGCATCATTTTAAACATTTGCTCCCTTGACTCAACCTGAAACTTCTTTGCTTGATCATTCATTTCTTTTTGAATCTTGACAAGTTGCTCTTGGAGTTTTTCGATTCTATTAACACGTGCTGAAATCTCATTCATGGCTCTTATCTTTCCGTAGGAAGACCAAGTTGACTCCAATTTTTAATTTCTACCATGGAATACTCTATAAATTAATCCCAAACTTTTATGTGTGGAACAAATTTGAAATGAATAAAATGCGAATATGTACTATAAAAAATGCTTAAATGAATGGCATGCAAAATGTAATGATGCAAATGTAGATGCAAATGCAACGAAGGTGTTGATTCCAATGTAATCGTCATAAAACAACTTCCAAAGAATATACAATGTCTCAATACACTGAGGTAGATAGAAACTACAAATCACGTCGTATTGCTTGACTTCTTCAATTTTGATCGAATATACAGGAAACAATCTTCTTTTATCCTTGGCTTGATGAAAAAATTCCAATGTTTTGACTTCTTTTCCAAAAATGCATTTGTTGAGGGACCATATACGATTGACATTATCTACTGTCTCGTGTTGGCTATCATTGCTACTTGATGACTTTAAACATATTATTTCTTTTCGGTTAGTTGTATCAACATCGTCGTAGAACCCTTGAAAAACTTGTTTTATTGCATCATTTGAGCTTCATGTATTTCAGCTTGACGTACCTCTTCAACTATTTCCTGGAGCACCCTTCTGGATCATTGATGCGTTTTTTCATTTCTATTCTACCTCTTCGAGTGACATTGTCGTATTGAAAGCCTCCTAATGAGACTATTAAATCGGGAATCAATACCTTCTATGACATGATATGTATGAAACATGTGTTAATTCCAAGGTAATTATCCTAGAACAACTTTTAAAGAACTCACAACGTCCCAACATATCAAAGCGGAAAAAAATATCTACCCCTTTGTGTGACGTTGTTGTTTTAAAAACCTTCTAATTTTGATAAATAACTTGGGTATTAACAACATGTTTATGCACAAAATAAAACAACAAGACTAGGAAAAGATGTTAGCAAAAATAATAATCAAAGAGAGTAAATGTATGTTAGTGAAATATGAAGAGATTAAATTCCACTAGTAAATGAACCATAAAATACAATGAATAAAACACATAGAGAAAATTAAAACCCTAATCGCATAATTTCTAGTTCACATGTAATTATTTAAAAATGATTTATCGAATAAATTAAAAGACAAAGATTAGAGTTCAATTCTCCTTTGTGTACACTTATATGGGTACCTATGGACAGAGTTTCAGTACGGTCTTAGATCGGGTGGGTTTCTACAGTTGACTATATTCAGAGTTTCGGTTCTAAGAGTAAAGGTACTCGAATTGTCCTTATCGATGCCCCCTTGGGCAAGCCATACCCTCAATCCTCACCCATTATAGGCTTAAGTGGATCGAGTTAAATTCGAGGGGGCACATTTTCCTATGCCTGACACGGAGAATAAATTCTCACGAAGACATAGGACATATGAACCCCGGAAGCTAATTGCTAGGTCTGACACGGAGAATAAATTCTCACGAAGACGTCGCTTTCACTCCCACTTAAAAGGAAGAGCTCGAGTATAGAGCTTATGTTATGTAATGCACGTGTTGTGTGTTAAGAGAAATTTTCAAACCTTTGACACAAAATAAAATTGTGCTAAAACAAATCCAAAATTTCAATATATGAAATCAATTAAGTACAAACATTAATATACAATGATAAAAAATAAAATAATTGAAAGAAATCAAAAGAATCGTAAATTAAATAAAATCGAATTCTCAATTTCTAACTATAGAAATAATATATAACCGATTTAAGGCTTGACCCTCTAGTCCCCAGCGGAGTCGCCAAGCTGTCGTAACTGATTTCTGGCGATACGACGTGTCTCGACTCATTTTGTGAAAAATAGATTTTGTAAAAGAATTGTTTCGGAGTCGCCATCGACCTTTTGGATTAGGTAGGTCGAATACCTAAAAAATTTCATTTAAAAAGATTTTTAAGAAAAACGTCATTTTAAAAGATACACCGATCCACGTGTAACCAGAAATTCATTTTTTAGTATAAAAAGGGTTCGAGGGTTGATTACGTGAGGGGAAGGATAAGCACCCCCACAACGCCCAAAATTGGCACCCATCAATTATATATTGTCTCTAAATATTAGAAATCTAAGAGTTCGAATACATATTTAAATTACGATTCCATTATTCCAAATTCAACCAAAAATTCTAAAGAAAAATGTATAATATTCTCTTATTTCCAATTGAAGAGAAAATACTCCCTAAAATACTTTAGGACGAATATTTCTCTTTCAAACTGAAATAAAAGTAATATAATAATTTTTCCTAAGCATTCAATATTAAAATAATTTTATTCAACCAAAGAAAGAAATTAAATTCATTAATCCAAATTATATTATTAGAAAAGATAAGTGATATTCAATAATTTAAAAATGCCGAGACTTAATCTCTAATAAAATTAGCAAATTGTCTTGATAAGTTTAAAATAGTGAATATTTCTTCTTCCCTTCAAAATTAATTAATTTTCAATGCAATCAATTTTTTAGGTTTCTATAGTGGGAATATTTATTTATTTTAAAATATCGAAAAAGGACATCTAATTGTCTTATGACTGTCACTTCTTAATATTTTAAAATACATAAATACTACCATTAATCCAATTATGTAATCGGTTAAGTTATGCTAATGAGGGTTTTAAACAAAATAAAATATGATACATTGAAGCACTTAGAGAAAAAATATAAACACATGGATTAAAAGAACCATTTTAAATTTATTTTTAACTTTATATTGCTTTATAAATATATACATATTTTCTAAATATTATATTAAACATAGAACATGATATTTATTCTAAAATATAATAAAAATATAAAATAAAATATTTCTATCATGCTATAATATTATATACAAAGTAATATATAATAATAATACAAACAAAATAAATATATAAAACATAAAACATACTTTAATGGCAAAATAAATAATATACATATGAATCTACTTACTATATGGTGACAAAAATAAATATATAATAATCTTAGGATATTAAACATTAATAAACAAAAATCATGGCATGAAACAAGAACATAACCAAAACAGAAGCACTATAATCATAATAAAACCATAACTATAGGACTAAAATGGAATATCATAAATATCAGCACCAAATTTCGAACAAAAAAAACATACAACAGAGGACTAAATTAAAATAATACAAAACCATGCATCTAATTCATAAATATTAGAAAATAAAAGAAAATGGTGACTAAATCACAAAAAATGCTAAACTTAAAGGGACCTAAGGCACGATTAACACTAAAAAATGACTAACACGCTGATCATATTAAACATAAAGGACCAGTAAGGTGATTAATCCTAAAACTAGTGGCCATAATGTAACATGCTAAAGGTCAAGGGACCTTTAACGTGGTTTACCCAAAAATCTTAAGATATCAACTCTTCTTCCCCTTTCCAGAATCATTTTTGCCGTGGTTTTTTAAACCCAAACTCTTTCTCTCTTTTCTTCCTCCCTCAACCCACGGTGGCCACTCAACAAATAAATCAAAGAGAGCCATCACATACGGCGGCGCTACTACCCAAACTACACTAACCTGACTCTAATCGTTTCGTCTACGACCTTATTCAACGAGGAACACAACAAATCCCAGGTAAAATATTACTCTTAACATATTTTCTTTCCCAAAAAAAATATTTAAGCTTTGTTTTAGTTTTTATTATCTTTTTAAAACGAAAAGGAGAAGAAAAAATACCTTAAGAAAAGGCTCTTGTATTTCTAATGGAAAAAAAACGAGAGGAAGTCTTCTTTTTTCTCTCGGTTACATCGCTCGGTGCTTATAATCGATTTACATAGGTTTAAAAAAATAAATAAAAAACAATCCTAGATCTACTGTGGTGCTACTGTGTTGATGATAGAGCATTTTTAATGCTCCAGATATTCCGAGGTTTTGTCGAGCAAGTTTGGACCGGCGGTGACGGCTGAATCATGACATCTCTATTGTTAGGATTAGGTTAGGTTTCTATTGAGGTATGAAAAATGGTGGTTACAATAACTTATGTGAATAATTGTTTTTTTAATGTTTGCATTTATAAATGCACAATAATATATTAATCATGTGGTTTGAAAGATTAATATTAAATTAATACATCATCAAATTATGAATTGATGATAGTTGATATATGGGTACGAGAGATAATACATGGGTGATAAATGGATTAATATTTGAATAATAAAAAATCATGAAAAAAAGGGTAAACTTTGAATAGAGTTTTTAATGGTTCTATTCTAGCAAGCAATTGAATTGTTTATTAAGCTTTAATGACAATTTATTAAGCTTTAACAATATTGTCTAAATGTGGTAGATGGTCGTTTTATTCTTAGTGAATTGTTTCATGTTTCCATGGCCTGCCTTATTTAATTATTTATTATGTGTTTAAGAATTTTAATATGGTAGGTTCATGTACAATGAGTTGAACTATGAAACTATTTAGTTTCTGAATAGTAAGTTGAAAATAAATGTCAACTCTCTTGTCATACTAATAATTTCTTTTGAGAAATTTATAAAGATAACAGAACAGTTGCAATTTTGGAGAATCATGAAGATGATGATGTTGAACGAGAAGATTCTTCAAACTAAATAGTTGTTAAATTCAATTTGATTTCCACAGTCTCTTGAAAATAAGAAACCAAAATCCTAAAGATAAGGATCTTGTTACAATCAAATTATTGTTAGTAAATTAATTTCGTGACTAACCATGTATATTCTTCATTTGACTTCAGAAGATTTAAAAGAGATGATGGTTCATATGAAGAGATTGTCACGATGGATTTTGGGATCATGCTGATTAAAAATGATGATGTAAAGGCTGAAGTAGCATGCATGGTGAGGATGAATAAGTCTATTTGGAAATTATGACTCTACCTGCGAGGTCAGATTATTTAGACTTGTATCTGTTAATTCATGTTTTTTTAAAATACATGAATTAGATTGCATGAGCCTTTAAGATAGTCTTTAAAACTCAGTGGATACTATGAAATGAGATAAAACCACTAGTAAAGACAAAGGTAGTACTACTAAGGCTAAGGGAGTAGTGTGAGCCCAAAAATATATATACTTAATAAGATACTATTGTGAGTAAAAGTATCAAGCATAATTCTTTAAAGAGGTCTTATTTAAAGAAAGAGAAAATTTACAAATGATTTATTGGAAAGTAGTGTGATGAGTATGAAAGTGCACGTCTAGGATTGGTTCTATGAAGACTTGGTACTTAAGTGTGCCTAGTGCACCACTTCTCTTTCATAGAAACCTACCTGGTGCATTGTTCATTACTATGCTCACTATTGAAATACTATGACAAGATAAAAACTCTTAAAACTTAGTGAAGAAGTTAAAAGAGTAGAGATTAATTTGGTTGAGTGGAATACCAAATTTAGTCATAGTAAATAAAATATATATGATCTCTTTAAGGATAATATGTTGAATATCATGAATGAGAATATAATAGACTCTATTGCTACTAAGAGCATGTTGTAGCTATTAAATCTCTAAGTGATTTTCCTAAGTAGAGGAAAGAAAAGAGATTATCTATTTCATAATGGTTTATGCATTTTAATTTTAATGATTTGTAACTTCTCAAAACTTTGAGAATATAATTATGTGTAAACAAAACTTGAGTTTGTTAAAATATAGTTTTATGGCTAAAACTCATAACAAACTTTACTCTAGTATGATTGAGTATTTGTTTACACGTTTTACAAGACACTTATGGATATCCTAAAATGTTAGAAATGTGGGGGTGTCTTAAAATATAGATTAAATGCATAAACTTAAATAGAAAAATATTTTATCAACTTCTTCTAGTATTCCTGCTAGGTCTTCTCAAGAAATTGATTTCGAGACTAGAATAAGTAAAAGGCTATTTGGACCAAATTTTATCACTTCCTTTATTTCTGAGATAAATGATTTAGACCCTCTTTCTTATCATATAAATTAAATATTATATGAGGATCCTAAAAAGGCTATAAGATCTATCGATACTAGTTCTAGAAAAACGCTATTAATGATGAACTAGAATCGATAATGTCTAATTGTAACAACCCGAATATTTTAAAAATAATATTTAATTGAAATTGGAGGCTTTAATTGTGAAAATCGGTAAATTATGGGGACTAAATTGAAAGATTTTAAAACTTAGAGCTTGTTTTGGAGTTAAAGAAAATTCAGGGACCAAGCCCTGAATTTACCCAAGAAAGTTAGGTATGTTATGTTATAAACGTGGTTTTCTGTTTCAAAACAGAAAACCACACCTCAATTGCTTCCAAATTCCCTTCCCCCTATGCCAGTTTCCGACTTAGATCCCGACGACGTCCGAATTCCGATCGTCATTTTGAAATCACCATCGTGCTCGTTATCGAGTCAGGAACAATCCCTTTAAATTAATTGAAGCGATACGTTGCCAAACGTCAGGAATTTCAAGTCAAAGCATCGACGTTTTTTTTAGCTCAATCGCCTAGAAAATCCTAAATTCATCGCCAATCATTGCTCCGTTTACGACACCTCCTGCACCATCGTGTTCCTTGTGCCGTTCCGAGTCCGCCGGTGTCACCCTCGGTCTCCGTCGACGGTGGCGCGTGGGGAGGTGAAGCGGTCAAAGTTTCCGATTTGATGAAATTGAGCTCTCCACCATTCAAAAATTTGAACCGATCTTTGTAAGTATCTCGAAATCGCTCAAAATAATTTTTAGAAATTTTTCCGTGATTTTTAGAGCCCCGGAGGACACCTCACGCGCCCACACGAGTCGCCGCAGGGCGAGTGAAAGCTGGAAACCAGTTTAACCGGTTTTGACCGGTCACGACCCGACCTGACCCGTTGACCCGACCCGACCGTTAACCGTTAACCGTTGACCGATGCTATTATGGGAATTAATTCAATTTTGGTGCTTTATAGGAATTAATTCAAAATGGGTGCTATTTTTGTAATTAATTCGAAAAGGGGTACTATTTCTGTAAAATGGTTGACAGTTTGTTGACCTCCTTTGAACAGAACTTTGACCGGCTATTAAACGATCGTTAATCTTTTTCGAAAATACATATCCTGACAGTTTTTGACGTCCCGAATCCGTTTTTGGGGTCCGTTTTGCTAAAGTCAAACCCGAAAGTCTCCAAATCGATGTTCAAAGTGGTTGACTTTGACTTTGACCAAGAATTTAAATTTTCGAAAAGTCATGCTTTATGTTTTTCGACGTCTTGATTCCGATTCCGCAATCCGTTTGGCCAAATTCAAACCAGAAATCTTCCAAATTGATAGTCAAACCCTGAAAATGCTTATATACTTAAGAATTTTAGCTTTGAACAATTAAGTAAGATTTGGGGCTGATAAATTATTATTGTTTGAAGGTACAAGAGATTCTCTGGATCGTTCGACAGCTCGACCTAGCTCTTCTAGATCAATTAAACCACGTGTGCCAGTATTCACCCGTAAGACCAGTAAATTTTATGATTTTAGAGATTTATTCATGTTACCCATAAGTAATATAGTGTTATTATAAAATAGGTTCGAAAACTGTAGCAGAGCGTGGTGAAACCAGCAATCAGTAGATCTACTATTTGAACCTATTATCGAGGTGTGTTCACTAATTATTACTGAATTATTTTATTGGTTTTAATATGAGGTACACTGAGTTCTTTGGTTACTGTTTTATTGATGCACCAATTTAATGTGATGATTTATGGAAATTGTGTCACGGTGCAATTGAACTTCTGGATTGAATTACAATAGTATACTTCTGATCAAGCTAATAAACAGAATGGGCCTAATTTGACTCTTGGGGCCCCAAGATACATTAGGTTGGCTTCTCTTGTTATGTGCTTAGGGTAAGCTATATGGAAAATAGTTTTGGAAATTACTGATGGTGTACAAGAAAATAGTTTAAACTATGATTTTCAAAAGTTAAACTCTTTTATGAATTTATGCGATTTACTGGACTATGATTTGTTTAATGTACCTATTGTGATTTTAAGGTAATATTGGGACACACTGAGCCTAGCTCACCTTTCAAAAATGGTTTTCCCCCTTTCAGATACTGTTGGTTAGATACATTGGTTCGAGCACTTGGAGGATCAACATATCTCTTGAAGTATATCTGATTGTAATGTTTTATCTTGCTAGTTGACTTTATTTTGGTGACATGAACCTTATTTTAAAGTATCGTATTTTAGAATGATGACACTTGTGCTATTACTGTTCGGTTTATTGTGATGTTGATTTTGAAGACCTGTTTTAAATTAATTTATTTCATGACATTTATAATGTGATTTTACATTGATTGAATATCAGTTTCAGAAAATGTCTTTAAGAATCATAATGTGATCCACTAGACTTAGTCGAAACGCATAGGCCGGGTCTAGGGGATTACATTTATTGGTATCAGGGCTTTTGGTTTTTAACTCTCGGACTGTGTATGAGTCCACATTGAAAATACGGTTTTGAAATATTTTACAAAACAAGTTACAAAGACCATGTCACAAAATTATTACGATTTTAACTGTGTTCGAGACTCCAAGTGCTTATTTAACCCTAAGTTTTATCTCCTATAGTAAACTCGAGATCCACCAAAAATAAGTGCTAGACGTAGTCGTCGAACTAGCCGTGGACGAGGTTGAGTGGCTAGATTTGCAGACCCGATCGATGAGATACGTGTAGATCCCCCACCTCCGATAGGTGATCCTACTCCTACGACCCCAACGAATCTGCCTCATGCCGCTGGTATTGGCATGACTACACCTATCATAGGAGCGACCGATATTGAGTCAGAGTCTACCGGAGTTGCTTTGGATGAGAATTTTGGTAGACAATTTATGCAGTTGATACAGGAAGCAGTCAGAGCTACTGGTGTTGTATCAGAGGTTCCTATTTCGCAGACTTTGATTGCCAATGGAGTTAGAACTTTTGGGGGACAGATTGGTGGAGCCCCTACTGAAGCTGAGGATTGGCTCCATGATACAGAGAGATGCATGGATCAGTTGGGTTTAGACTCAACTAAGAGATATCAGGGTGTTGTGGTGATGTTAGATGGCAATGCCTACACTTGGTGGGAGTCAGTGACCAGTAGTGTTCCTACCGATCGTTTGACCTGGAATTTCTTTAAGGATCGCTTTTGGAGTCGTTTTCTGGGAGAGCGCTACTTAGCTCAGAGACGTCAGTAGTTTCAAGACCTGGTTCAGAGAGACATGACTGTTTCTGAGTATGAGATCGAGTTCTTGAAGTTACTGAAGTATGGATTCAGTATGGTACCTACTGAGAGAGATCGATGTCGTAAATTTGCCCTTGGACTCAGATACGAGCTGCGTAGGCAAGTTTTAACCCATCAGGATGAGATTTTTGATGTGCTGGTGGGCAGAGCCAAAGATGCTGAAGAGGTGGAGGTTTTAGCTTCTGGTAGAGAGCGTGTTGATCAGGAACGATCTAAGAAATTTTCAGGCCTTATTGAGTCATCAGCACAGTCCGGGAAGAGGACTCGTACTTTGGCCCCTCAGAGAAGCAATACACGTTTTAGGCCTGCAGCATCCTCACCTTTAGTTAGCAGTCGAGGCGGTTCCTCGTCGTATTATCATGGGTTCCTCTGTGAGTTTTGTGGTAAACAACACACAGGAGAGTGTCGTAAGAAGATGGGTCTTTGCTATCAGTGTGGATCTAGTGGTCATTTTCGGAGGGATTGTCCTCAGCTAACTTCGTTTGAGCATACCGCTACCCAGACTCCTGTACATTCTTAGACTATAGTACAGACCCCAATTAGAGATCGTAGTCAAGGAAAGACTCGAGGATCAGCATCCAGGACAGCAGTAGAGCCCGACCTCAGCAAAGTAGAGGGCCAACAGTTTCTGAGGCTAGACAGCCAGCTTTGGTTTATGCCACTAGACGTCGGGATGACAGAGATGAGCCTGAGGTCATTGCATGTACATTTACTATTTATTCTATCCCATACTTTGCATTACTGGACAATGGCTCCATTCACTCCTATGTATCGAGCTTGGTATCTCGAAACCTTCAGATTCCGATCGAGAACACTGAAAATACTGTTACAGTTACGAGTCCAGTAGGACAAGCGGTATTAGTGAATAAAGTATTTTGGCGTTGTCCTCTCGAGGTTCAGGGAGACATTTTTCTCGCTGATCTTATGGATCTTCCTTTAGAGGAGTTCGATCTAATTCTTGGGATGGAT
This sequence comes from Hibiscus syriacus, assembly GCF_006381635.1. Classification (NCBI taxonomy): domain Eukaryota; kingdom Viridiplantae; phylum Streptophyta; class Magnoliopsida; order Malvales; family Malvaceae; genus Hibiscus; species Hibiscus syriacus. Next base: position 260,435 of record NW_024063392.1, on the reverse strand, counting down.
TGGTTGAATAAACACAAGGTAAATCTGGATTGTGAATACAAGCGGGCTACTCTAAAGACTTCAGATGGTCAGACTGTTGTGTTAATTGGTGAACGGCGTGGCTATCTCTCCAATATAATTTCAGCGATAGAAATTGATCGTATGATCCGGAAGGGATATGAGACTTTCATTGCTTGTATTTTGAACACTAAAGGTTCATTGTCCACGATCAAAGAGATTCGTACAGTTAGCGAGTTTCCTGATGTCTTTCCAGAGGAGTTGCCTGGTTTACCTCCTGATAGAGAGGTAGAGTTCGAGATAGAGACTTATCCGGGATCTGTACCTATTTCTATGGCACCTTATCGCATGGCTCCAAAAGAACTTAAGGAGTTGAAGGTCCAATTGCAAGAATTATTCGATAGAGGATTTATTCGGCATAGTATTTCACCATGGGGAGCTCCAGTTCTGTTCGTGAAAAAGAAGGATGGGTCGTTAAGATTATGTATTGACTATCGGAAGTTGAACCAGATGACGGTCAAGAATAAATATCCACTACCCAGGATTGATGACTTATTTGATCAGTTGCGAGGAGCTACTGTATTCTCTAAGATTGACCTTCGTTCGGGGTATTATCAATTGAAAGTTAAAGGATCTGATGTTGCAAAGACGGCCATTCGCACTAGATATGGTCATTATGAATTCTTAGTGATGCCTTTTGGTTTGACGAATGCTCTTGCAGCTTTCATGGATTTGATGAATCGGGTGTTCCGACCATATTTGGATCAATTTGTGGTGGTCTTTATTGATGATATCCTGATCTATTCTCGTACTGAGGCAGAGCATGACGAGCATTTGAAGATCGTTCTGCGGACTTTGAGAGAGCATCGTCTATATGACAAACTAAGTAAGTGTGAGTTTTGGCTTCAAGAAGTGTCGTTTCTGGGGCATATTATTTCTGCGCGAGGTATTCAGGTCGATCCAAGCAAGATTGAAGCTATTGTGAATTGGAAACGACCCAAGAATATCTCTGAGATTCGCAGTTTCTTAGGCTTGGCTGGTTATTATCGACGTTTTGTTGAGGGCTTCTCGATCATTGCTTCTCCTTTGACAAAGTTGTTAAGGAAGAATGTGCCGTTTGACTGGGGTAAGACACAACAGGAGAGCTTTGAGAAATTAAAGGCGGTATTGACTCAGGCACCAGTGTTGATTCAACCAGAGTCTGGGAAGGATTTTACAGTGTATAGTGATGCTTCACATTCAAGACTTGGTTGTGTTCTAATACAGGAAGGTAAAGTGGTGGCTTATGCATCCCGTCAGCTGCGACCTCATGAGTGTAATTATCCAACTCATGATTTGGAGTTGGCAGCAGTGATTTTTGCCTTGAAAATTTGGAGACACTATCTGTATGGAGAGAAGTGTTACATTTTCACGGATCATAAGAGCTTAAAGTATCTTCTGACCCTAAAGGAACTTAATTTGAGACAGCGACGCTGGCTAGAGCTTCTAAAGGATTATGATTGTGTGATTGATTATCACCATGGTAAAGCTAACATTGTAGCGGATGCTTTGAGTCAAAAGGCGGTAACAGAGTTGAGATCTTTAATGGCCAGGATGAATTTATATGACGATGGCACTCTGTTAGCAGAATTACAAGTTAAGTCGACCTTGGTTGATGAAATCAAAGCTAAGCATCCCCTTGATGGCTCCTTACCATCCATCTTTGAGCAGGTAGAGCAGGGGACAAGCTCAGATTACGCCCTTGATCAGGATGAAGTTTTATGCTTTAAGGGTCGATATTGTGTGCCTGATGATGCTGAGTTGAGGCAGATTATTCTTAATGAGGCTCACAGTAGTCCATATGCTATGCACCCCGGTGGAGATAAGATGTATCGGAATTTGAGGGAGAGGTATCATTGGGTCGGAATGAAGAAGGACATCTCGGATTTTGTGGCGAGGTGTTGGACTTGTCAGCAAGTTAAGACGGAACATCAACATCCATCAGGTTTGTTACAACCTATCAAGATTACTGAATGGAAATGGGAGCGTATTACTATGGATTTTGTTACTGGTTTACCTATGACTCATTCGAAAAAAGATTCAGTGTGGGTGATTGTGGACAGACTTACAAAGTCAGCTCACTTCATTCCTGTGCGGGTAAATTATAATCAGGACAAGCTGGCGAGATTGTATATTTCAGATATTGTCAGATTGCATGGTGTTCCATTGTCTATTATTTCTGATAGAGATCCGAGATTTACTTCGAGATTTTGGAAGGCGCTACATACAACTTTGGGAACAAGATTGGATTATAGTACATCCTTTCACCCACAAACTGATGGTCAATCTGAGAGAGTGATTCAGATTCTGGAGGATATGCTGCGGGGTTGCGTAATTGATTTTCATGGTAGCTGGGAGAACTTTTTGCCGTTAGCTGAATTTGCTTACAATAACAGTTATCAGACCAGCATTCGTATGCCACCTTATGAAGCACTCTATGGGAGTAAATGTCGCACTCCGATCTGTTGGACTGAGTTGCGTGATAGGAAGACGTTGGGACCTGAGTTAGTGCGTGAGACGGAAGAGACAGTCAGATTGATCCGTGACCGTTTGAAAGAGGCATTTGATAGGCAGAAATCTTATGCAGATCAAAGGAGGAAGGATATACAGTTTGACGTTCAAGGTCAGGTTTTTCTCAAGTTATCTCCATGGAAGAAAGTATTGAGATTTGGACGTAAAGGTAAACTGAGTCCGCGATTTATTGGCCGTATCGTATTCTGAAGAAAGTTGGACCTGTTGCTTATCAGCTTGAGTTGCCTTCCCATCTTAGTCGTATTCATGATATTTTTCATGTGTCTACGTTAAGGCGATATCATCCAGATCCATATCACATCATTCAGGTTGAGGATGTAGAGCTGAGACCTGATTTGTCATATGAGGAGCCCATCCAGATTTTAGAAAGAGATGAGCGAGTTCTTCGGAATATGCGTATTCCAATGGTCAAAGTTCAATGGAGTAATCGAGGCCCCTCAGAAGCTACTTGGGAGACATTGGAGTCAATGGAGGCTCAGTTTCCTCAACTATTCTCATAAGGTAAATTTCGAGGACGAAATTTTTTTGTAGAGGAGGAGAATTGTAACAATCCGGATATTTTAAAAATAATATTTAATTGAAATTGGAGGTTTTAATTGTGAAAATCGGTAAATTGTGGGGATTAATTTAAAGATTTTAAAACTTGGAGCTTGTTTTAGAGTTAAAGAAAATTCAGGGACCAAGCCTTGAATTTACCCAAGAAAGTTAGGTATGTTATGTTATAAACGTGGTTTTCTGTTTCAAAACAGAAAACCACACCTCAATTGCTTCCAAATTCCCTTCCCCCTACGCCAGTTTCCGACTTAGATCCCGACGTCGTCCGAATTCCGATCGTTGTTTTGAAATCACCATCGTGCTCGTTATCGAGTTAGGAACAATCCATTTTAATTAATTGAAGCGATACGCTGCCAAACGTCGGGAATTTCAAGTCAAAGCATCGACGTTTGTTTTTAGCTCAATCGCCTAGAAAGTCCTAAATTCATCGCCGATCGTTGCTCCGTTTACGACACCTCCTGCACCATCGTGTTCCTTGTGCCGTTCCGAGTCCGCCGGTGTCACCCTCAGTCTCCGTCGACGGCGGCGTGTGGGGAGGTGAAGCGGTCAAAGTTTCCGATTTGATGAAATCGAGCTCTCCGTCGTTCAAAATTTTGAACCGATCTTTGTAAGTATCTCGAAATCGCTCAAAATAATTTTTAGAAAATTTTTCGTGATTTTTAGAGCCCCGGAGAACACCTCACGCGCCCATACGCGCCGTCGTAGGGCGAGTGAAAGCTGGAAACCGGTTTAACCAGTTTAGAACCGATTTTGACCGGTTTGACCGATCACGACCCGACCCGACCCGGTGACCCGACCGGACCGTTGACCGTTGACCGGTGCTATTTGGGAATTAATTCGATTTTGGTGCTATTATGGGAATTAATTCAAAATGGGTGCTATTTTTGTAATTAATTCGAAAAGGGGTGCTATTTCTGTAAAATGGTTGACAGTTTGTTGACCTCCTTTGACCAGAACTTTGACCGGCTTTGACCGGCTATTAAACGATCGTTAATCTTTTTCGAAAATACATATCCTGATAGTTTTCGACGTCTCGAATCCGTTTTTGGGGTCCGTTTTACTAAAGTCAAACCCGAAAGTCTCCAAATCGATGTTCAAAGTGGTTGACTTTGACTTTGACCAAGAATTTAAATTTTCGAAAAGTCATGCTTTATGTTTTTCGACGTCCTGATTCCGATTCCGCAATCCGTTTGGCCAAATTCAAACCCGAAATCTTCCAAATTGATAGTCAAACCCTGAAAATGCTTATATACTTAAGAATTTTAGCTTTGAACAATTAAGTAAGATTTGGGGCTGATAAATTATTATTGTTTGAAGTACAAGAGATTCTCTGGATCGTTCGACAGCTCGACCTAGCTCTTCTAGATCAATTAAACCACGTGTGCCAGTATTCACTCGTAAGACCCGTAAATTTTATGATTTTAGAGATTTATTCATGTTACCCATAAGTAATATAGTGTTATTATAAAATAGGTTCGAAAACTGTAGCAGAGCGTGGTGAAACCAGCAATCAGTAGATCTACTATTTGAACCTATTATCGAGGTGTGTTCCTAATTATTACTGAACTATTTTATTGGTTTTAATATGAGGTACACTGAGTTCTTTGGTTACTGTTTTATTGATGCACCAATTTAATGTGATGATTTATGGAAATTGTGTCACGGTACAATTGAACTTCTAGATTGAATTACAATAGTATAGCTCTGATCAAGCTAATAAACAGAATGGGCCTAATGTGACTCTTGGGGCCCCAAGATACATTAGGTTGGCTTCCCTTGCTGTGTGCTTAGGGTAAGCTATATGGAAAATAGTTTTGGAAATTACTGATGGTGTACAAGAAAAGAGTTTAAACTATGATTTTCAAAAGTTAAACTCTTTTATGAATTTATGAGATTTACTGGACTATGATTTGTTTAATGTACCTATTGTGATTTTAAGGTAATATTGGGACACACTGAGCCTAGCTCACCTTTCGAAAATGTTTTCCCCTTTCAGATATTGTTGGTTAGATACATTGGTTCGAGCACTTGGAGGATCAACATATCTCTTGAAGTATATCTGATTGTAATGTTTTATCTTGCTAGTTGACTTTATTTTGGTGACATGGACCTTATTTTAAAGTATCGTATTTTAGAATGATGACACTTGTGCTATTACTGTTCGGTTTATTGTGATGTTGATTTTGAAGACCTGTTTTAAATTAATTTATTTCATGACATTTATAATGTGATTTTACATTGATTGAATAACGGTTTCAGAAAATGTCTTTAAGAATCATAATGTGATCCACTAGACTTAGTCGAAACGCATAGGCCGGGTCTAGGGGGTTACACTAATCATACTTGGAATTAGTTGACTTGCCTAGAGGATTTAAACTACTGTAACAAATGAATCTTTCGGAAGAAAATGAGACCATATGGTTTGATCCAGTGGTATAAGGCAAAGCTAGTTGTCAAAGGGTTCACTCAAAAGTTTGTTTTAGATTACTTTGATTCTTACTCTCCCGTTATGAACATCTCAACGATCCGTGCATTATTTGCACTAGCCTCCATTCATAAGTTGCGAGTACATAAAATGGATGTTAAGACTGCATTTCTGAATGGAGATCTAGATGAGGAGATCTATATGGGAACAATGGTACAAGAAATTTCATAAAACTATACTTAGTTTTGGTTTTGTTGTGAATGGTTCGAATGCTTGCTTGTATTCGAGGATGTTTGGTACTGATTACGTCATCATAAGTTTTGTATGTTTATGACATGTTGATTTTTAGTTCTAACATTGAGTCCATTAACAAAACAAACAATTTCTTGTTCACTAAATTTGAGATGACGGATCTGGGAGAAGTTGATGTAATATTAGGAGTCAAAATTACTGGAAAGTGATTTTCTTTATGTCAAGCACATTATCTTGAGAAAGTGTTAAAGAAATTTGACAGTTTTGATGTCGTCCATGTTCGAACCCTTGTGACATTAGCATATATCTTTAAGAAAAAGGAAATAGCATTTCCCAAACAAAATATGCTAAATTAATCGGAAGTTTAATATTCTTATGAACTATACTCGACCTGATATTACTTATGTTGTGAGTTGACTAAGTAGATATACTCATAATCCGAGTGGTGAACAATGGATTGCTCTTAGACGCTTACTGAAGTATCTTAAGGGTACTTTGGATTGGAAACTTGAGTTTGTTAGGCTATCCTACGGTATTGGAAGGATATTATGATGATAACTGGGTTTCTGATAATGATGAGGTAAGCTCTACGAGTGTGTATGTTTTTACTTTAGGTAGAGCAGTAATCTCGCGGAAATCATCAAAAGCAGACTTGTATTGCTCGTTCTACCATTGAGTCATATTTTATAGCTCTTGACCTAGCTGGGCAAGAAGCCGAGTGGCTCAGAAGCTTGTTAGCAAATATTCTGTTGTGGGGAAGACCGACTCCTCCGATTTCTTTATTGTGTGATTCACAAGCTGTGATACGTGTGGTTAAAAATCAAGCTTACAATGGTAAGAAAAGACACATTCTCATAAGACATGAATCAATTAGACACTTAATAAAGAATGGAGTGCTCTCTTTAGAGTATGTGAAGTCGGAAAAAAACCTAGCAGATCCACTTACCAAAGGGTTAAGTAGGAAGCTGGTCCTAGATTCGTCGAGGGGGATGGGTCTTAAGTCCATTGGTTGAGGAATTCATGGTGGATACCCAACTTAGTTATCTAAGTTCCATGTGGTCAAACGAAACCATGGAAAGACTCATAGTGCACATTCATACTGTCTATCCCTATGATGAATAATGTGCATGCCCAGGATGAGCTTAATTGCTCTTAACAAATTCATAGCCCAGGATTTGGGTGGTCTTAGTGAGAAAGACTTGATGAATTTACCGATTTTGGCTTAATATTTATTCTTAATAAGTTCATAACCCAGAGTTGAGTGGGTAGTTCTAATCGCGAAGGACTGGATGAACTTACCACTTGAGATTATGAGTTTTATTAAACTCTTAATGAATTCAAACCCAAGAGTTTGGGAGTTCCTAGTGAGAATGACATGTTGAATGGGAGTTCCTAGTGAGAATGACATATTGAATTCACTGAATTATGAGGTTGAATATTTATTCTTAATTACTTCTTATCCTAGAGTTTGGGTGGTTCATTTTTAATGAACTTGAAGAAAGTCACCATATCCTTTGTGAGGTTGAACTATTATAAAAGCTCTTAAATATTTCATAGCTCAGTTTGAGTGGTTTATGTTGAGATAAACTTGATGAAATAACTTATGTAAGTGAGAAGGATTAGCCACCTTCTATGAAAAATGTTGGGCCGTTTTTCTAGTACACTTATTAGAATATTGAGGAAAGAGGGCTAAACATATATACATTTTTGTATATATTCTTTGTAGACACATCAAGAACTTTGGTGGATAAAGGGGTTAGTTGTGTGTTATGAGTTTACCCCTATCTTAGAAAGTTCAAGACTAGTTTCACTTATCTAAGAGAAGGATTGCTCATCATCACTATTACTAGTTCTAGATATGTTCACTAGTGCTTAAGCAACTAATTTCGCTATTGCTCTTCTCATGTTTTAACTTCATTGCTCTCATCTTTACAAAAGAATTCTTTCGCATTAGTGGGGGAATATTGATAATGCTCAGTTGACTATTGGAATTAATGTTCAAATTAGGTATTTCCACTAGCATTGGAAAAATGCTCAAGTTAGGTTTTTCCACTAGCATTGGAAATGACTATTTTACCCTCACTATTTAGCCTATAAATAGTGAGCAATTTCATTCATTTTAGACAACCCAAACAAACATTTGCTTTGAAATACTCCTATCTTTTGAGTGTTGTTTGAGTTTAGAGAAGAGCAATCCCACCAAGTTCACTCCAGTTTTCGGGTGTACGAATTCTTGGAGAGCCGTGTTAACCTCGGGGGAACGGTCCGCCTATTGCAGCGATTACATACATGGGGGCAAATTCGTTTCTAAGGCAGTGGTTTTTACCACGACACAGTTATCATTCTGATTGATTATTTTATTTAATATTTTTCTTTCAGTGCTAACGCCTCGTTTTGCAGTATTCTATTTTTCCAACACATGATCCTATGGGTCACCTCCTGAACAACAAGGATGTTATCTGTAGCAGTGCTGTCGGCCAGGAAGCTATTTTGGTAAGGCCCGATCAGATTCTGAAGAATGGTTTAAGGCGATGGACTATAGTTTTTGCTAAAATCTTGTAAGACATTAAAAAGACTAATGGGTCGAAATAGGATTAGTCTGTATGCCATTTCAATTTTCGATATAAGAACTAAATAATCTTTCAGACTTTTGGTTGTCTACTTTCCCGGAAACCAGGGCAGAATTCACAAAATTTAGGAGCTTGCTCTTGACTCTATACCAATTTTATGAATAAGATGGGTTGTTTTCCGTCGGGCCCAAAGGCTTTTAGCCATTTCATAGAGAAGACTATTGTTTTTATTTCTTCTAACGAGATTTTTTTAGTTAAAGTAGATGTCTTCATCGTCCTTCTCGGGTTTGAACTTATCGTAAGATTCTCCCAAATCCATCATATCCTTGTAGGTGAATAGGTTCTTATAAATGTCGACAATGTGGGCGGTCATTGAATGCTTGTCAATAATCCAGACATTCCCTTTGAACATGCCAATGATTTTGTTGTGTTTTCTTCTTATTTTAGTCGTAAGATGGAAAAATATTGTATTCCTCTCCCCTTTCAGAATCCAATCCAACCTGGATTTTTAAACTAAAGAATCTCTTCTTGATTTAGAATCCTTTGGCATTCCTCGTTGAAGGATCCTTCGAGATTTTGCAGCCATCTAGAGTTGATATAATTAGGCGATTGTTGAATGCCTTTTAGGTGGTTTCTGAGGATCCATTTCTGTTTGAAGATATCTTCGAATGCTGATTCTTTCAAGATTTTTATTTCTTTTCCAGTTTCCTCTATAGCTTCGATGACAGAGTTATTCTTGTTGTCCCAAGCTTTATTAAAAATCGTGGTAAACTTGAGATGAGTTAACTATAGTGCCTCATAGCTAAAGGATTTTTTTTTTCTCTTAACAACCGTGTAAACCAAGTTAGTGTTTAATTGGGTGACGGTCAAAGTAAAATCTCGTCAAGTTAATTATACGAAGATCATGAAAAAGCTCTCGTGTCTCGAAATTAAGGAGGGCTCTATCGAGACGTTCTTGGAGAGTCACCTCGACATGTTCACTTTCTTACCTCTTTGTTTTCTTTAGACTAACATCAATGAACCAAATCTACCTACATTTCTTATTTTTGTTTCGGACCAACATGCTTAAAGATGCCAGTATCTTGGGGTTCTTGAGAAGTTGGTTCCAACTGTTCTTTTTTGTCTTCTCCCTTTTGTGTATACTTGAAGTGTCTGATAGGGCAATGGTCAATTTTATTACCCACCATGTCCTAGTGAAAACAAATCTAATGTAGCCCCTCATATTTAATGTTGATCATCATGTTTCCTACTCTTATCTTTGAAAGTAGTGGTTTATTTAGATCAATTTCAACGCATATTCTTGCGAATATACCTCTTGTCATACAAGTCGTTCAGTAATCAACTTTTAACAGTGTTCCTACCAACTTCCCGATACTAACCAGAATCCCTTTATCAAAATATTCAATTGTTAAACATGGTACATGAATCCAAACCACTGTGGATGAGACATTTGCTTTCTCGACAAAAGAAGTTTGGTCTTCATTTCTGGACAATTAAATAATTATCCATAATTTTCAGGATTGTACCATCCTAAAAATCGGATTAGTAGTTTCGAGTATGATATTTTGTTTAGAGTGCTTTATTTAAATGATTGGCTTAATTTAAGATAGGCTTAATTTAAATGATTGGGTTACGTGTGAGTTGGATTGGGCTTCGATTAAGCCCAAAGGTTGGTAAAAAGGGAATCTTTGATTTAGAGCCAAAAGGAGAAAGACTAAAGGGGCAATAAACCCCTAAACTTTTGGAAGGTTGATTTTCATTTAATATAGGTGATGTCAACGGCGTAAAAACTGAAAAACTCTCCATTTTGTTATCTCACCCTTTATCTTCTTCTCCCTCTCATTTTCCTTCATCTTCTTCCTCTTGTGAACATCAAAGGTGGAAACTTGGTTGTCCAAAAAAGCTAATTCAAGTTTAGACAGGTAAAAACATTAATCTCCTACCCTAGAGCTTCATTTTTAGCTCAAAATATCAAGATTAGGTCATGATGGCCAAAATGGGGGTTTTAGAAGGGTTTTGATTTTAAGGATTAAAATTGTTTCTAATCCATCCCTAAATGTCTAAAATCACATTTCTACTCATTTAGAGTCCTTGAAAGCATTAGTAATGCTCTTATTTGCTTTTGGTTAGTAAGAGAAGTTGGTGAAAGCTCAAAAGGTAAGAACAAGGAGAAGTTGGCTTGGGTGATCTTATGGGTCTTTCTCATCAGCTAATGTTAATGTAACACATTTCTAACTCACCTATACTGCATGTAGATCATTATGTTGTGATTTGCTTGCTTGTTGTGTTCATGAGTACAAAACATGAGTTACGATGATTTTAGTGAGAAAGAAAATATTTGATGTTATCTTGTTTTGGAATGATCTCTAATGTTACCATGAACTCCCATAAAACTTAATAAACATTCAAGAGTCTTAAGGGGGACTTGTGAGGGGGGTTTAGGAGTATTTGTGTGCCTATACAGGGCATTTCTAGGTAGAAGTATCATTTCTGGAGGAATAATACCGATATTGTTCTTCAAATGACTTGAATAAAAGGGTTTTGGGGCTTTAAGTATTGATACTAAGCATAAGAGTATTGATATTAGGATCATTTTTTGAAAACATTGAAGCCCTTTTTGGTATCGATACAGGAAAATATTAATACCACTGAGTTAATATCGATACTGCCAAATTGGTATAGGTACCATCGTCCTAGATTAGGTAAGGAACCCAATTTCATTTCGGGTAACCAGGAGGGGAATATGAGGGTCGGCGAGACTTCCTTGATAAGAATACAATCAAGTACAACTAATTCTATAGTCATGATAAAAACAATTTGAGTAAGATGACATAAAACTAACTTTGTTTGATGTTCATGTATCAGCTACTTGAAGTAATAAGACTTGAAGGCCAGCCTTTTCGGTAAGAAGATATCTTTGTATCAACAGACATTCATCTATTATAGGTGCTTCTCAGTTGATGCCTTGTTGAATGTTGGTATCTTCTTACATGTTAAATCAGAAATATAAAACCCGACACTCGCTGTCATTTTACTAGAACCAATACGTTCTTATTGCAAAAAACCATTTGGAACTGATTTTGTCAAAAAAAAAATAGCCTCTTGATTTTTCTTTTAACATCTTTGATGTGTTTACTATAATTTGTATACCGATTCATTATGATGATTAATCCTCATTGTTATTGTAATTGCGACTTTTAACACGTCCTAAATTTAATATGGATCAACTTTATCCGGGAGAGTCATATTTATAAAGCTAGATTTATGTTCTTCCAGCTAATGGTTAAATTATGATTTCGGTTTATTTGAATTGTCTTCATACTTGCTTATTTACAGCTTTAGTCGATATTCCGAATGTGTCCAAAATGCTTGCAGATATATTTACTTTATCCAAATTACCATTTCATCAACTATGTAGTGGAATTGATAAGAATGCTGCGGGAGCCTTAGAGATGAAGCAGTGGTTTAGAGATGAAGTATGGGAAGCAGAGGAGAAGATAGGTTTAGGAAGAAAACATATGAACAAAAGGGGTAAATTGATATTTTATCCCTAAACTCTTTTGAGTTTATAAAAAGAAACATGATTAGTATTTTGTCTGAAGTTTAAGGGTTCAAATAAAAATTAAACATTTTTACTAACTTCGTTCACCCCTAGTCAAGCTTTGACCAACTTGAGAAAGTCTGTTAGGTGCACAGATATCTGAGTTTCGAAACCCATACATCAATTTAAAAAATTAGTTAAATTGTGATATTTCCATAGTGTTTTTGGTGCACATTGGGGGGCCAAATAATGGGTTTAAAAAATGATGCATCTTTATGGCTTGTCAAAGAACTTAGTCCATATGTTTGATACGTTGACACTTTAGCCCTTCAAATGTTAATTGTTGCATGCTAGTACGATTGGATGTTTGAATTAGTTCTGATTTCGATGAAGTTACAATTCTGATTGGGATTGTATCAGGTTAGGGGTGTTATAACTTTGAGCAAATAAATTCCATTCCATGAAAGGATAAATGATATGTCAAGCCTTAAGATTTTATTTTTTTCAATTTAATCTCTAAATTTTTTTATTCGATCCTAAATTAACTCCTATTAATATCAGAATTATATTTATGACTAGTTTGATACTTGCTTGAGAGAGAACAATGGAGCGAGGTAAAAGCATATTTTATTAAATTCACTATCGCTCCATAATTAATTTACTCTATCCAATTATGCGTTTCACGTTACTAAAGAAGTATAATCTTAAAAATTATTACCACCTCCATGTTTATTGGATTTATTAATCTTTGTTTCGCTACGCTTCACTCAATCTAATTTATTACCTCATCTTCCTTGCATGTTCACGGATGCACCAACGTCGACACTGCAACTTGCATCATCCAACGGGCCATTCCCACTTGGCTGCGTTATCTTCATGCCCCATGTCGAATATCAAGTCAATGTTAGCGTTTAATTCGCCAGTTTTCTAGAGAGTGAAGTCTGGAGCGAAAAACGATGTCAACCCTGAGTCCATGCAGAAACTCCACGCTAGCTCGTTGCCATCGGTCGTCTCCGTTCTTAACATAGTCGCGTTGTCAACACATAGAGGCAGCTGCGTTTGCATGTACTGAAAAAGTTGAGCTATATCAACAGCTTCTTCTACTCCTTGTTGCTGTTGCTGCGGTGGTGGTTCTATTTCTTCAGGTTCTATCGGTCGAGCTTCAGCGGATTCGGTACTTTGTCCTTGCGGTTGATCGAGAGACAAAATCCCTTTCTGCTTCAAACGTTCTATGTAACGGCTGACCTCGAAATTGGTGACGGCATTAGCCCCCCTGTACTCCAATGCTGCCATGTCATATGCTGCTGCTGCTTCCTCTTGTGTCTCTTCAAAACAGAGATTATGTTGTGTAATCTCGATTAAATAATGTATATGTACCTTTAAACTATCATTTACATGTCTATATGGCTATTAAATCAATGCAATACAAGAAAAGTTGTGTACGCCTAATTATGTTGATTAAAACTCTCCGGATTAACTTGCTACAAGGAATTGTGCCTTGAAGACATAAACCCGACCCGACCTGACCTAACAAAAAAAACCCGATTTTGATTGGAAAATGTGTTGTCGAATTCACACAAACAATTAAAATAGTATCCTTCGCATTATCTAGTTATTTTAATTGTTGAGGGGTAAAGCAAAGAAAGATTCCAAAATCTTCACAAATATTCGAATCAATATTGGTCCCGTTTTGTTCTCCCAAGGCACGTGATCTCTGCCCCGCTTCTTACCCTGCTGGCGATGTTTATGAATATCGGATAAAACAACTCTTAATTACTAAAATTGACGATTTTTCAATTAGGCGCCTAATTTTTTTGTCCATATTAATTTTGAATCTGAGATTTTTATTATTTTAATTACGTGATATTCTGAGATTTACTATTTAATAAAATATTAAAGTGTCGCAACTCACATCGTTAAGAAGACTATGTTTCTAATGTGGAAAGAAAATCTTTAGGGACTAAATTAAAAAAATTACCAAATGCAGGATTAAAAGTTGTCGTATCCCAATTTTCATCGACTTGAGCTTAAATGGGAGAGTGATAGTCACGTGCTTAACACACGTGTATTTTGTTAGCCCTATTTTTTATCATCTATCGAACTGATGATTTTTGACCAGTTTGGTAAATATTTTTCTCCGACTGAGGTACTGAATTGGACAGACATTTAAAAATTACCTACCACAAGAATCTCTTAGTCAAATTATTTAAACCACGTTTCATGGGAAAACTCTCGTAAAGTTATTTTATTTATATATGTAGTTGATACTTTTATAAATGATTGTCCCTTGTTCCCATATGTAATGGGATAAGGGGATGTAAGATAATAGGTTGCCCCCAACACCAGGTTGAGAGCAACTTCCGTAGAAGACCTTCGAATTATGAAATCACATATTTAGTCATCTACTTATCCTTGGAATTTTATTTTAATTATTTAATTATTTTTTTAAAATCATATTTAAGATAACATTTTGGTTGCTTGTTCTTAAAAAAAATAAACAACATTATAACGTGATGATTTTTTATTTTTTAATAATAATGTGATATTATTTTGTGGTGATATATCTAAACGATTAAATATAATTTGAGTAAATAAAATAGTGGGACAATGAAAACGAATCCATAAATCTGGAATCATGGGAATATGAATGAAACATAGAAGAGTAGCTGACCGTAAGTTCCTAAATAGAGATATTTGTTGCCGAAAACTCGACCAATTCGCGCTTCCCATTTACCATTGTGGTGATGCCTAGCCACCCCTCTGTATTTCGAAACTCCCCTCGAGAATCCACTGCTCTGCCGCCGTAGGCAAGCCAAGTACTCTTCCTTGGTCGCCTTCTTCATCTCTTCAATCTCTTTCTCATATCGATCCATCTGGTTTATATATATAATCACATCAATTTCACAATTCCTTTGCTTTTTTCCACACACCAAATCCAAAAGTAGAATGTTTAAAAATACCGCAAAATTCAAGGTGGTCTGGGTGCCCCAGTACTTGAGTGCTGCGAGATCATAGGTTCGTGCTGCATCTTCCTCACTATCATAAGCCCCTGCACATCGGCACAATGATCTTTATCTTTGTTTCCCCATGAATTTATTTACTGAGTTATTTACAAAGATGGAGGACTTACCCAAATAAACTGAGGATGCGACAAATGTGTAAATGCATATTCACATGGAACAGAGCAATAAAAATAGAAAACAGAGTAAATAATCTGTCTGACCAGAAATGAAACCGAACCATAAAATGATCGAATCCATTACCCTGTTTTCCCTTCTTGTTCTGGATGTTATTCCATGAAGATTTGTCCCAAAGGTGAGCCTCAAACCTCCCAGTCCATCTATGCCTTTTGTAACATCAAAATATCAGACATGCAATTCAAAATCAACCAAAAAACAAAAACCCGTAATTCTACGCACCTGGTGACTCCTCTGTAAACAGAGCTTCTTCTAGCAGAGTTAGCTTTCGAGCTACATTTATCGTGATTGTTTTGATGTTTTCTAGCCCTTTTACTCTTGGGTTTCTCTGATATTATCACGGGTATAATTGATGATGATGAAGATGAAGATAAAGGTGAAGCAATGGAAGCATTGGAAGAACGATCTGGAGACCTCTTCATTTATTCTTTCTTTTTTTTCTGCACAAAACCAGTAGTGTTTAATGTATAAAGCTTTAGAGGATTGAGGGTTTCTTGTTAATGGCATTCTATTTATATATACATATTGATGATTTGATAATATTGGGTTTACCAAAAACAAGCTGGAACGGAGTGAGGAGAAAGGTGAAAAAAGAAATGGGGAAGTGGGTTAGAACGTTGAAGTTTGGAGTTGGGATTAAAATATAAAAATTTCCCCACCGACCACTTGGTGTTTGTGTGCAGCCATGCTGCCAATCGGATTTCTTCGCTCAGACTAGCAAATTGTGTATGCTTTGAAGATGTCTAAATATACATACGGGTGCAATTCAATCTAGATTCACAACGTTGGTTTATTTATTTTTAAAAGTGTATGTGTTCATTTATTTACATTAATGTTTATGAATATATTCATTTAATGTTTACAAACATGTTTGTTTAATATGTTTGGACCAAATTATCTCAATGATTAAAAGAATGATTGTTATTCTTAGAGGTCTTGAGTCTGAGCATCAATGATTGTAAAATAAATTGTTGAGCGTTCATTATTAAATGATTAAAAATATTTAGAACGTATACTATTTTTTTAACAATGATAACTGAATTTCATTAATAAAAATAGAGGAATCAAAATTACAACACATCTAAAGAGAAAATTGGAGACAATAGTCACCAAAATCTCATACATAAAATAAAAATATTAAACCCAAAGATACGAAGAGATTGAAACATTCAAAACATCAAAACAATCAAGTAAGCTTCATAAAACTCATTTTCTCTGTCGAACGAGAATCTTTACGATGTGATAAAAGAGTGGTGAGCGAACCAAACAATTTGGCAGACTACTTCTCCACACAATTCTGATTATATCGACAAGCGACCATTTATAAAATAGCGAATTTGACAATACGTGACCATCGACAAGCCAATTATAAAACATATGACATGAGGATCTTTGTGGAAACACCAACAATACAAAAAACTTACCGAAAACCATAAGGATCGTGCCACAAGAGCAGAAGAAAAAAATGTGCCACAAAAACATAAAAAAATGTATTACAAAAACATAGATTTTTATTTAAAAGTGAAAAAGTCAAGAAAAAACAAAAACATAATATGAAAAAAGAAAAGAAAAATAATAATCACTGGTGGTTAACAACCAATATTAAGATTGGTGCTATTGTCGACTAAATAAAAAATAAATAAAGAAAAGAAGACGACACAAGAATATTGAAAGAAAAATTATATTAAAGATGATATGAGAGATTAGGGCAAATAAAACATATACTATTTTTTAATCACTTTAGTTTAATAAAAAAAATCAAACACCACATGATTACATAACTACTATTTTTTAATAAAAAAAGTTCGATAATCAAAGTTATTTAGCAAAAGAAAAATGGTAAAATTATGTCACTAATCATTAATTTCTTTGAACTTCACATGTTGAACTCTCACATTATGTTCAATTTAGTCTAAATATTCATCAATATTTAAAATATAAAAAAATGAGCACATAAATGAACTAATAATGAACTTATTTGTAAATATATATAAACCAAATATATCTCTATTCAGATTTATAAATAAACTAATAATGAGCTTATTCGTAAATATATATAAACCGAATATATCTATATTCATGTTTATTTATTTATTAAATAAACATAAAAAAATTAAAACCGTTTAAATAAACAAACATTATACAAAACGATTCACAAAAGATCGTCGAATACTCTTTTATCTATGCCCCTAAATATACAATTCGGTATCTATACTTTTCTTCCAATAAAATATTTGAGAAACGTTTATTAGTATTTACTTTCTAAATCAATTTAAGTTAATAAATTACGTTGTACTAACTTAAATTTAAAAAATAAGCTGTATCGGTTTAAAGTTAAATTCAGATTTTTAATTTAAAATTAAATACACGAATACTAAAACTATATGTTTACCCTTTGAAGAATCTGTTTGTCCAATGCACGTCGCCGAATCATGTTCCTGTAAACGACGATAAACTATTCTAATAATTTCATCAATGGTTATGTTAAAGGTAATACACGTGCTATTTAAATTTTTATTAAATTTGTTTTTAGGTAGTTGGGGGAGTAAATATCGGTTAAATCAAATTAATTTAATTTTTATTTATTCATTTAATTTATTTGATTTAGACAGTTAATCTTGTTTAGTTATTGATTCTCAATATTCAAAATAAATAAATAAATTATATATATAATTTATTTATTTATAAAATTGAATATTAAAAATCTGATATAATTTAATTAATTACACAATATGTAGTTAAAAAGATTATTATATTTATTTTATGTGTAAAAATATTTAAGAAAAAACTGAATATTTCAATTTATTCAGTTATTTTGTTTTGATCAAGAAAAAATTGATTTGATTATTTTTAGTTTTAGGTTTAAAGCAGAATAAGTTTGGTCTCATCAAGAAAAATATTTTAGCTGAGAGTATTTAGAACAAATATTATTGAAGTAATATTAATATAATATTATTTTAAACCCTAAAAGTATTCTTTGAACGTGTGAGTATAACTGATCATATTTTTTTCGTTCATCTTATTAAATCAATGCACTAAACAATTAAACATCCAATAAAATTGAGTTAAAAAGTACATTAACTATCAGTCTAGTAACATGAATTGTTATGGAAAAACTACAACATGTTTATACACGTATAAAAAGTTCATGTTACATAAAGAAAAACAAATTAATGTTATTTTGTAAAAGTAATATAACGTATTATATATAGAAAGAAATTCATGTCATACATAACTTCATAGTATTAAAACCAATTTAATGGAATAATAAAATAGTTATAATAAATTTAATTATTAGGATAATAATTATATCTAATTGAATAATAAAAAATTTAACATGATAAATATATTTCATTGATATAACATAATTAAAAAACTATTATTTAATGGAATTATAACAGACAAATTAATTAGTTTTAGGTTAAATTAAAGATAAAATAAATATTATATAAAAAATGAAATATAGTATGATATAAGATCGAGATAATAAAAAAAACACCTAATCCACGTGTTGTTGACATTTTAGTATCATTTAAAATATAATCTAATATAAAAAAGAGTACAGAAATTAATGATATAAAAATATATGACGATTAAATAGTTCAAGACGAAACATTTCATCAGTGGACCATTAATGCTTATTATTAATACCTAAATTACATGTGTATATTCATATTGAAAATACTTAATCTCCTTAAAATAATAATTTTTAAAAATATATTTACTGAGGAGTGACTCGATCATACTAAAATATTGAATATTCCATCCTCCAAAAGAAAGGGAACTTTTAGGATAAACTACATGTTTAGTATTTAAAATATTATCTTTATTCTATTTTAGTACTCAAATTTTAATTTTTAAAAAATCATACTTAAACTTTAGTTTAAGCTTTATTTAAATATCTCATTATTAAAAACTCAACAGTAATGTTGACATATCACCATAAGGTAATGTCACATTGTCATTAAAAAATTAAAAAAAAAATATCGTGACTGTAGTTATGTTAATTTTGAAAATAGAATATCAAATTGAAATCTAAACTAAACGTTAGATATAATTTAAAAAAGATAAAGTTTGGATATCAAAATGCAACAAAAGTAATAGTTTAAATATTAAATGTGTAGTTTACCCAAAACTTTAATATTAATTTTTTAATTTCAACCATATATATTCAATAAATACTAACTTTAAATATTAAAAAGATATGGATTCAACCTAAACTATAATTAATGCTTATTATTATTATTACTTATGAATCTAATTGCATTATAAATAATCAATGCTACTAAAATTCATGATTTTGGATCACATGAGCCGACCCATACTAAAAGAATTGTTTATTCCAGCCGCAAAAATAGGAAAAGAAAACAAGATCAGTTGGGTTAATTGTGACATTTTCCTACCAAATTATTGATTTCATACGCACACTATGGGGTTTTAAGTCACGTGAAAACTCATGTTAAATTTGGCCGGCAGTAAGATCAGTCGTAATCCAGGGTGATTGGTCGGACCGGTCGAAGAGCATCGATGGACCTGTATTTTATCGTCTAGTTTGACTTTAATATGTTAATTATGATTTTATTTCAGAAATTTAATTTAATTCATTTGATTTAAATTAATTTATCTCGTTTAATTTGATAGGTGTAGTTTGATCGTTTAGCTTTTCACTTTTTTTTAATCTAGAAATTTATAGTATTTGTATAAAACTTAATTATATATAAATTTGGATATACAAAAGAAATTATTTTATTTTAAAAAAATTATATATTTGGATTAAAATCCTGATTTGATATATATTAATTTATCTCGAATTTAAGTATTTGTTTACATAAACAAAATTATTAAGAGACTCATTCACTGAAATTAAATATAGGACGTGAATCGATTTGAATTAATTAAAGTGATTTTAAAATCGATAGGATAAAAAAATCCTGATTCGATTAAGATTGTTATGAGTGGGAGCGTGATTATTTGTTCTAAAACTACACGCAACGAAACCGAATGAAAAGAAAAAAAAGGCATCCAAGGCTACATGGTTTGTTGTATATAAAGTATGTTAAAATCTTAAAATTGCATTGCTTTAATATACAATAGAATGTATGGATTTAATTTGGTGTAATCATATGTATGGACTTTAATGCTGATGTAAAGGTCTTGGGTTGGGATTATGCAAAAGGATGAGTTGTGTTGAAGGAGAATTAGGGAGGGAATTTATAAAATTATATAAGAATAATTTATAAACTTTTTAAAGAAATAAAAATAGGTAATTTTTTTCTAAAAATTACTTAAAATATTTAAAAAAACCCAATTTAGCATCCTTTATCGAATATGTACCGAATTAGCACCATTTCTAATAGAATAAGGGGGAGGCGTATTTCTTGCTGATGTGGAGGGAAGGCTTGTTGCAGGGGGTGCACCTTCCATGGGTTTATGCTGATTTGGTGCCATGATAGATGACTCGTTTCAGGGGACATGCCTTTGAAGTTTAATATTGCTTTAGGCTTAGGGTTCAATGGTTTAAGGTTATGGTTTCTATGTTGAAATGGTTTAAGGTTTTTTAGAGTAGAGTGGTTTATGGTTTTTTGTTTAAATAGTTTAGGATTAGATTAAAATTAAAATCTTGATTGTAAGAAATAAACTCTAAACCAAAAATAATAAATCATAAACATTAAATTGAAAGAAGAAGAAAAAAGAAGTTACATCTTGTAAAATAAATAAAATCACATTAATTAAAAGTACAAAAAAATAAAATCACATAAATTGAAATATTAGAAAATACAATTACATACGTAATTGTCAACGACTAAGTAATGATAAAACATATGAACATTTTTTCCTATTGTGGCCTAGGTTTCTGCAATGCCCACATATTTTGTTTTCTTTTTACATCTCTCAAATATCCATATCACAATAAATTCGAGTAGATTTTAGACAACCTGACTCCCTTAATAACATCTGATTTGATATAATTGTAAGTCAAGTCTGAATCTCATTTGAGTCTTTTTCATTACCTATGGAGGAAACTCAAATTCATATATCTTGAATACTTGTGAAAGTTGGTGTACGAGATCAACATAACTAATATAGTCTAAATGAGAATGTGAGCAAGCTGCTATGACATGGGAGCATAGATACTTCAAAGCTTGAAAAAACCCACAATCACACCATATTTCCTGTAGATTAACTCTGAAAGAGTTAGATTTAATCCATTGAATAGGTCGTGGTATTTCTGTGATACGAAATAATTCATGGGTGCTCATGGGCACAAGAAAAATTTGTTACCAACATTTCATTTGATGCTACAACCTTTTTCTGTAGATTTGCTACTAATCTTAGGTGATAAAAATGGTTGTTTTGCATCCAAGTAATAGCTTGTCCCCCGAGCTTGGCAAAAAGCTTACCCAAACAAAAATACATCGTTTTAACCAAAGTAGTTACTAGTAAATGACGCGCCCCCTTTAAGATTGTATTGATAGCCTCAACCAAGTTGGTTGTCATATGTTCATATTTATATTCATCATTGTATGCATTTGTCTATATTTCTTTGTTGATGACTTTGATGCAATTGTATAATTCCTCATTTTTTCCTTGCAACTCTTGAAGCATAAACTCAAACTTTTAAGGTAAGAGTTCGTAACCTAAGCCATATGTACTAGTTAGTTTGGTCTAGAAATTGATAAAAATATAATGATTGAGAAATGAAATTAAAAAAAAGTAACATACCTATGTGTATAATTAATTGGCGTTCATCATTCTTCTTATATTTTCCATGATAGTTTGCAATAATATGTCGATACAGAGATACTATTGGACATGTGGAGGTTTCCACATTGGACCTAATGAGTCCATTGTTGCTTTGATCCTAAATCCTCAGCCTGAAATGATGCAAATTCATTCCCTGGTGACAACATGTAACCGTAGATTTTTCAGGAAAAAGCCCAAGACTATGTATATTCTCCTTCAACAAAGGTAAAAGCAATGGGAAGAATGTTGCAACTACCATATTGGATAACTGCCAATAATAAAATTTGTTTTTATTTTCCATACAAGAATGTACCATCAATTTAGACCATGGGTTTTCAGTATTTCACCACATTAATGCACTATGGGTAAGTTAAAAAAACACAGTAGAATTGACATCGATCTCGAAGCACTCAATCATTCTCGTATGCATGGTGAGTTTCAAACTCAATCATTGTCCCGGGATTTAGTCTTTGCATTACATTAAACCACCTGGGTAGCTCGTTGTAAGATGAAACCCACTCGTCATATAGTTTTATAATAACATTTTGTTTTGTCTTCCATGCTTTTCTATACGAGACGGTGTATCCATATTGAGACTGTATAGAAGAAATCAACACTGCAATAGCTATGTCAGAGCTTGCTTTGACCATGGACATGATGACTTGGCAAATAATGTTAGCGTCCATGTTTGGATGATCCTAGTTGATCCCTCCTGCACAACATGTATGAGGGATATTGTGTCGATGGAATTTCCATGTTGAGGTTGAAGATGTTGGTAGATGAATGTCTTCCCCTTGAACTTGAAGGGATGTTGCCATATGGATTATTCGTGGAGCCACCTCGACAAAGAACGTAAATAATTGAGGATGAATGTCTCCCCATTGAACTTAACAACATACCACGAAGAGGTGTATTTACCATTAATAATGTGAATTCATTACAGATTAATTAAGTTGTGCTATCAACTTGATCAACTTGATGAGCTAACCCATAGTGAGAGCATAATGACATACCACGAACCGCATGAACCTCAATAAATGTGGCATACATTTCTGTAATAGCTTGTGAATTTTTCATATGAGCATTAACCATCATAGCAACATCATCATCATTGAAGAGATTAGATGTTGTATATGTCAATAGAAAAACATTAGTAGAAAATCTGTACTAAAGTGAAGATAGTCTTCAAGTACTTCCAACACGAACTTTTAAGAAATTTTTTATGATTAACTCTTCAAGTGTGATGTTTCTCTTGAATGTTAAGGGGATATAATGATATGATTTGAAAATAACACCCTCTTCAAATTGTGGAATTTTTCCATCATAATAAACAACAGTAGAAATATGACCCATTTTGAGAGTCTAAGAGTTTGAGAATTTGAGAGTTTCATAGAATCAGAGTTTGATAGTTTTAAAGTATGAGTTGTTGAGAATTAAAATGAATATATCATGTTCCCATTCATGATAAGACACTGTAACATGGTAGATATTATATGAAAAAGGTAAAAACGCTTCTTGTGGAACGAGCATTTTCTTTTTGTCAGATTTATTTGCATACTTTAGTCAATTATATACATATATGATTTTTTTAGTCGGGGCATTATTCACATCAACCTCATTTATGTTTGATAGGATGAGACACTATGACATAACAGAGATTATATGAAAAAAGAAAAAACATTTCTTGTGAAACAAACCTTTCTTTTTTGTCAGATTTATCTACGTACTTCAATCAATTATATGTAAATATATCATATTCCCTTTCGGGGAACTAACTATAAATATGAAGGATATCAAGTGGTCCTCACTATTTCATTTCTTATATATCATTTTCGTTCTAATCTATGAAAAACAACTCCCACGTAGTTCAATGGTAGCTAAATACTCATTATCTTATCTTATAAAGGATATATTAACTGAGATTTTACGTAGCGTTGGTGTTAATTCTATTGAGGATTTCCTAAACCTTTGTTTAATTTGCTGGGACTTTTGCTTGTCTTCAAATTATATATTTATATTTGTAAATGTTCGACTTCATAGGTATGCTTTGAAACCTTTGGATCGTTCTGAATGGTTTCTCTTACGAAAGGCTTATATTTCAAAAAAAAATCCAGATGCATTGTTTAGAGAAGGTACAATTGAGTGTTTTCCAAGTAATGTACCAATGTTGAAGTTGGTTGTCATATTTTGAAGCAAGCCTATAATGAGTGTCATTGAAGTAACTTACGCGTTAGGTATACAATTGTTTCACATAAAAGGGCGGTTGCAAGAAGGGTATCAAATGTTATACATTCTTCTCCCAATGCATATTGATGAAGCAAAAAGAGCTTATGTATTGTAGAAGCATCACTAACTCCACTATCCCTCAAATTATATAAGTTTTGTTCATTGAAAGGATTATAGAAATATATTGATCATATGATGACATGTTTAAAGATTGTTTTTTATTGTTTCTAGAATCGTGAAAGTATTATTGTAATAGATTTTGTTCTTAGTGGGATTAATTAAATTAAAGATGGGATTGTAATACATTTAACCATAAACATTACATTAAATCCTAAACCATAACAATTACAGTTAGGACATAAAAACAACAAATCATAAACAATACATTAAAGACATAAAAACAATAAACCTAACACAATACATTAAGGACATAAGCCTTCCATTATTCTTTATGATGCTTTAATTCTTGTAATCAGTATACTTGTCAAAAATAATATTTAGTTCTTCAATTCTCTATGATTTTTCTTGTTGTAGTTCATGTACAAATTGAAACCATGCGTCCGAGTCTCCATTGTCTACCTATGTTTCTTCATCATTTTTCTTACTTAAGTGGGATGCTCAAGCTGGAAGCCACATCCTCCACCATACGAGCAAAGTCGAGATCAATAAACTCTACAAAACTAATCAACATTAGATATAGAATGATAGTAGTATGTCTCAATCATATCAAAAAGATCGATATCATCGCGTAGATGAAACCTCGTGCATGCATGATAGTGACAATTTATAATATAATAAAGAAATTCTATTGCTTCCAAATTGAACATTTATTTCTATTTTTAACTTCAACTCGTTGAGTTAAAATCATTTAAAAGACATGCTTAAAGATTTGCAATCATAATAAAAAGTTACAGGAATAGTTGTCATCTTAGCAAAAACTCAAGCTTTGGAAGTGAAAGACTCAAAAAAATTATGTATTTTTGCTTTAAGTGAGTAAAATAGTTTTAACCTCACACATATTTATAGGCCCTAACGATTAAGATTTTAATTTTAATATAATCCTAAACAATTTAAACAAAAAAAAAACCTAAACCACTTTACTCTAAAAACCATAAATCATTTTAACATAAAAATCATAACCATTTTAACCTAAAAAACCCAAATCATTTAACCCTAACCCTAAATCAATATTAAAAGACGTGTGCCCCGAAACGCGCCTTCAAAAGCGTGTCCCTTGAAACGAGTCTTCCACTGTGGCACCAAATCAGGATAAACCCATGGAAGGCGTGTCCCCTACAACGTGCCTTCCCTCAACATTAGCAAGGCACGTTTTGTGAAACACACCTCCCCTTATTCTGTCAGAAGGGTGCTAGTTCGGTACATATTTGATAAATGGTGTTGAAATTGTGTTTTTTAATATTTTGGGTGAGTTTTAGATAAAATTTTTATAAAAATATATTATTTTAATAAAAATTTTAAAAAATATATTAAAAATATATTAAAAAAATTTAAATTAAAAGAAATCATTCTCTCCTATTCCTCATTCTATCCTTGGTTGAGGTATTAGGAGGAGTGACAATGATAATCTCTTTATGGCTACCAACAAAATTCTTCTACCTCATTTTTGGTATCTCTTTTGGAGGAATTTGGTGTTCCTCCAATAATACATCGACACCAAAACTAAATATTAAATCCTTTAATATAATTTTATCGTTAGTAAGGGGTTGTTTGTTTACTTCAGAATGATTAAGTGCTGAATGATTCAGAGGCTCTGGATGAATTAGCTCTGAATATGACATGATGTTTGTTTACTGGCTCTGAATCATTCAGAATGTACTTATGTACTGAATCAGTCAGCACTGTTTTGTTGAATCAGTCAGCATTGAATCTTTCAGAGGTGCGAAACAAACGCGTTGAATGTTGAACGGTACAACATTCAGCGCTGAATGGTTCCATTAAGAGATAAACAAACAACCCCTAAATCCATTTCATCATCATCAAACCTTTCCTTCTTTTTGACCTTCTCTTTTTCGGTCTCGACGACCAATGCAACATTACCTCTATAATGTAAGTGTAGCAACAACAGTAATACCGCCTCTAAAGGAACTGAATCCACAATGGCAAAACTATTAAAGGACTCACAATTTTTTTTAAAATAATATATATATATATATATATAATAAATTAAATTCGGTTATTTCAAAACACATGTACACAATTTTAGAATTTAAAAACTAGCTGAATATAATTTATTAAAAACAATTAACATTCATTTTTCTATTATTATTTTATTTTTAAATAAATGAAAATTTATTTTCTTTTCTCATCTCTAATCAAGATACAAAAAAAAATTGTATTTTTTCTTGTGTGGTTGTTCATCTTTTTTGAGTTAGGAGTTCAATCAAATTATTAAGTGTTCTACTTTTAATTTCATTTCAATTGAAGGTTATTTTTTCAAATATTTTTCAATTTGATTTATATTTATGATTTTATTTCAAACATCTATATTTATTATGTTTGTTCATGAATTTTTATCTCCATAATAAAAATTTAGTCATAATTCTATAAAACATTATTGTCGGTTTATTTTATTTCCTTAATTTTTTCTATAAACAAATGAATTTTAAAGATTTATAATTTTTTATTAATATGATATTTTGATATATAATTTACATTGATAAAAATACACTAAAATATTTTTTATTAATATATATATTTAAAATATCAACTCAAAAAAGAATGTAGAGTTCCTAGCATAGAGTTGCCATAAGAGCTTCCAAATTTGCTTCTTTAACTATCATATTTCTGGGAATTTTTTGTTAAAATTTATTGATTTTGTAAGTCCTCTTAAGAAAAATGATACTTTTTTATGAATAAATTCACTAAGCTAATCATATCTGGAAGGAAGATAAATCTTCACCTCTTGAATCAGCGACTGATGCAGGGGACTGATTTCCAGTTTTTGAAATGAGAATCAAATTGAGAAAGCTTTTTCCAAATCAATATTTGTATATTTAAAACATATTATGAACATAAATAAATGTAAACCTGACTCTTTTTGGGAAACAAAAAAGGGCTAAATTCATGAAAAGTGCCAATTATTACCACAACTTTTGTTTGTATTTTAGAGTTACAAGGATTTTACAGTTTTCTTGTACATGATTTATGTAAGTTTCTACATTGATGCCCTTTTTAATGGACAATGAGTAAAAAAAAAACTCAAAAAAGGGTGAAAGTAAAACCCAACAAGTCATATTTCTTATTCTAATTGCTTTGGAGACTTGCATTGCCTGGTTATGGACAGTGGACCTTTCCAAATTGCCACTCCCAGCAACAGCTTCAAAAGCGATGAACACTCGTGTCCTAGTCTCTCTTTCCCGACTAAACCGGGTTGAGGATGTTACAGTATGTGATGACGACGTAAGCGTTCATCAATCCCCCGAGCATCGACAGCTTTTGATATTCGACAACACGCTGTCAAATATAAGCGAGACTTCATTTTGATACGGCGGGAATGGTATCGTAGGATGTTTGAAAGTGGAGACCGTCACCTATGTGTCTCGTTGTGGGGCATATCCAGCAGAAGATATTTGGACCCAATACCTGAAACAACAAGACGGAAAACAGATGAAATTAGTGTTGAATGCACCAAGTTCACGACGTTCAATCTAGTCTCGGTCAGCTGGAGTACTAAAATTCTGCATATCAAGGCCACTTAAGATATACAGGATTGGGGATATATGAACACTCAGTGGCTACAATCTAAAGCTAACAACAAGAAAATGAGGCCTTCTCCGATCCGACAAGATAACAGTTCCGTTACTGGTGATTACCGACAATAGATTTTCATAGGTCCCGAGATCGTATGGATGCTGGTACACTGTTCCTCCTTTCTCTGCAAGGCACAGAGTTCTCACCCCTTCATGATACTGCTGAATTTCGAACAAAAACAAAAAGGAAATGTTTAGCAATTCAAGATCAGAATTGAAAATTAACAACATACGGCACATGTAACACTCTCATTACCTCAATTGTGGTCTTGTTTTGCAAAATGAGGTAGATATGCCAACCCAGCAAAACGCTTAAGGCCACACTGAATGGGAGCAGAAACAGTCCAGAAACAACCTGAAAATGCAAGTCATGAGCATAGCACTAATATGGTGAGTTCTAGCTCTATAGGGTCGATAATCATCGACATTACATATACGATTCTGAAAGAATCTCTCTGCTGCTCATTGATTCGGGAATCGATGTTAAGGCTACCGACAAGTAAAACCTGACAATTAAGAGAATAGAAATGATCAAACGGTTTCAAGAACTCGGTGAAAATAGATATGTTATTGTGATAGGACATACCAGAGAATAGAAGCAAGCAATTACGGCATACACAACGAAGACAAAGAAGGCCTTGTAATTGGCATGACCGACGCAATTATTAATCCAAACGCAATGGTGATCCTTATAATCAAGAAGAGAACTTTAGCACATTATCGAGGACATTCGAGTACATGCATGAATAATGATAATAACAATATAGATTGCACGTACCATTCTCAGAATGCAGCTCTTGCAAATACGGCAGTGGTGTGCACGAGGAGGCTTAAAATGAGAACACTTTTGGCAATATCTCAAGTCCCCTCCCTATGGAACATTTTAAACAAATGATTTTAACTCCAAAACACAAGTCTGTTGAAGACAATTCATTGACTACATTCATAAGTTAGATCAAACATGAGCCACAAAGACATATGCTTAGAAGTTAGCCGTTAAACAAACAACAAAATTGAAACGGTGACACACGATGGAAATACTTCCCCTGATTATGCCAATAGATCGATGTATCAGTAGTTACAGAGTCCTCGATGAAAGCGAGTGTCATCCTAACCAGAACGATGTATGCGGCTAGCGTCAAATAGCAGATACTAAGATCAGTATAGAAACCAACCATGGTGATGCTATAATGAGTCAGAACCCTGAATGCAGGAGCAACTCAGGGGCAATAATTTATTGTGGTTTCTTCCCCAAACTCAAGAAGTAATTATGTTTTCAGTACCATAAATACAAGTTGAAAGCTTAGAGACGATGTTATTGGGAAGGAGAGTCACAAACCCTAGTTATATCTAAAAACGGACATGTTTGATAAATAGTAGCAATACTTTTGAGAATGTATTTGCTCATCTCCTTTTGGCATCTTTGCAGAACAGGAGGATTGGCCTCCTGTGAGGGTTCTATTTCTATACCAGATGTTGTTGGGCAATGGTTACTCGGATTTTCAAAGGGTATTCTTAAAACAAATACTAGTTTGGTAAGACTTGCCATTCAGCCAGACAATTACATATATGCCCCCCATCCATCTTCCTCAAAGGTTTTTTTTTCTTTTGCATGCAATAACCCCAATATTGTTTTCTATTATTTCTAGCAAATTCAATGGCAAACATTAACCATTTTCATAAAAAAAAAAAACTTATTTAGAGGAAAAAGAAAATCACGGACGGGAAACATAGCAACCTTACCAGACAAAGGAAAACATTGGATTTTATGACCCTACCTTGCGTTTGATCTCATGGATAGAAACTTTGGAATCTTCGATGTCGGGCATGTAAGCAGAAGGAACCCAACCGGGATCCGCCAAGATGGCAACGGCGTAATTGAACACACACATGACGGAAATACCAGTATAAACGGGGCGTTAATCATACCGGGGAGGTCATTAGACCGAACCAGCGGTGAATGAAAATGAAGACCGTACAAAAGTAAACAAAAGTGATGACAGAAACAACAACAGTACGGGGAAGGAAAAGCTGAAGCCCGGCCTCATGATTTAGCTGTTTACTATAAATGTTCGGACAAGTTGAGGATGCACCGCCGTGAAAAACGTCAGCGTTTCCGGTGCTGCTGATATCAATGTGATCTCTTTTTTTTTT
Source organism: Hibiscus syriacus (assembly GCF_006381635.1). NCBI lineage: Eukaryota > Viridiplantae > Streptophyta > Magnoliopsida > Malvales > Malvaceae > Hibiscus > Hibiscus syriacus. The sequence goes on along the minus strand of NW_024063392.1, from coordinate 230,433 downwards.
AAAAAAAAACAAAACAAAAAGTTACGTTTTGCGGAGAAATGTTTTCCTCTTCGAAGGAATTCTGCGGAGAAATGTTTAAGCTTTGATTTGGAGGTTGGTCTCTGTTGGGAAAAGACTGTTATATTATCATTTTGGCTTAATATAACTTTTTCAACTTGATACTTCAAATATTTTTGGAACCACTTTAACAGCTACACTTGACATTTGTTCTCAATATGGAACCTATGCTTGATGCCATTTATTTATTTTTTTCTACTTTGATATCTCAACTTAACAATTGTTCTCAAATTATTACAATTTAATATTAACTTGGTATTTATTTATAATTGTTTAGATATTAAATTGTAAATAAATACCACTTTTGTGTCTAATTTGGGCAATTATTCTCATTTAATGTTAGCCTGTCGAAAGTAAATGACGTTAATCATAGATACCACTTTGAGAATGATTGCCAAGATTAGACACCCAAGTGGTTAAAAATGGTTTGGATACTAAGTTGAGAAACATTATCAAGCTCAGGGGTCAATTAGCATATTAAACCTATAATTTTATATAGCTAGGATTCTTGATGGTTCAATGCCGTTAACTTTTTTTCTTTTTCTCCAATGCCCCGATTGTTTCCTGTTATTTTCAGATTGACCTTACCATAAATTTGGCATTTTATTCATTTGGTTGATTCGATCCCTCCGTATAAATTGACTCTAACCCCCAAACCACAGAACTTCTGAACCGGCCGGCCACATACGACAATATAAAGAAAATCGTCAGTTAATTGAAGGTATAGAAATGGAGCTAAGTTTAATGCCTGATTTATTCAGTTTATTTGGTTTATACAATTTATTATGTAAGAAAATTGAGTTGGTGTTTGTTACTTCAATCCATCTTACTTTGGGATAATCATTTTATGAATATTTGATGATAACTTCTGTAATAAAGCCTACATTTCCTTTTACAAGTCATGCAGACCAGCAGTGGCTAAGCTAGTAGACAATAACATCCGGTTCACAATAAATCAAACAATCCATGGCTCAAAATTGGACCTCCACATCACAAGCCGCAATCCAATTACATAGCTTGGCAACAATATCACAAGAACAGTGTATCAACCAGACCACACCAATTACAACGTACGTCATAATAAGAGACTTTAACCAGCCTTCCAAATCAAGAATAATACCATGAAAGAACATAGAAAATGTTACCTCAATAGCTTGCAAAGAATGAAGATGATACAAAAACATCAGGACAACTGTAACTAAAAAGTGCTGGAAATGCAATAGTTTCAGTATGTACACTCCATAAAACATCCCACACCATGTTCTGTTTTGAGTTTAGTATATCTGCTTTCTAAGATTTTGTGCACTGCTGAAGTTCTTGATTGCCTTTCTCCTACATAAACTTTATAACATAATGCATCACTGGCATACTGATTTTTACCCTTTCAAACTCACATTTACTGAAGAAGTCAATGTCTGATTGGGAAAAAAATCTTGCACCACAAGAACAGAGTGTTATGAAGGGAGGGGGGGGGGGCTAAAAACCAACTTCTAAGGCAGAGTGTTCTTCAAGATACCAATTAATTTTCACTAATTAAAGCATTCATGTCGAAAGAATGTAACAAGGGAAAACAACTGACAGTAGGAAACCCTCATTGTATCAGTGAGACTGATAACAATTTGACAGGGTATTGAATGGAAAATTAAAATTATAGAATCCATCACATGGTAAGGTAATTCAAGCAAAAACTCAAAAACAACGAAGCATACCAGTTGCTGCAAGCAGATTGGCTTCCAGTCAAGTAAAACCGAATATAAACAATATCAACAACATGATCATTTGTATTAAGGACTGCAAATAAACAACAAGATTCCTGATAGAAAATTACATATAAGAAAGAAGTCAGGGCATGAATTATCATGGCAGTTTACTAATTTAACAAATTTAGGCCTAACATCAATTTATATGGGAGGAGGATGGTACCTCAGCAACCACTAAAAGGTCATACAAACCAAAAAAGCTTCTTCTACTTCTCCCTCTTGGATGAACATACCAATTCATAAAAGCCTCTTTCTCTTTCAACAGAATCTAAGCTCGAGTAGTTCTTCGTTCCTTCCCCGAACGTGTTGTTATTTACATTGAGTAAAATAATACAATCTACAAACATTCCCTCCCTTGATTAAAATTGCAACATTATAGTATCAGATAAAAGGAAAACAGGTTAACTTTAAAATGTCGAAAGAATCCATTCCACAAACATTCAATCCTCGAAATCCCAATTGCTATCTCTACGAGATGATCTACCAAACACTGAACTTGTTCTACTTCTCCTAGTAAACCCCGAATCTGAACCTGAACGAGATGAGGAGCTCCTAAGCCTACCCAAAAACGAAGCAAAACTCCGAAAAACTTGCCCCAATCCTCCACTTTCTTGTGACCTTCTCCCACTTGGCGCCCATGAAACCCTTCTAGGAGCACCTGCTGTATTATTAAACCCACCATCCATCTCAGTGAAAACAACTGGAAATTCCCTCTCCGCAGCTCTCCCCCACCTGGAAGCCTCCCCACTGCGAACCCACCTCCCGGTAACCTCCATATTGTTAATCCCACGGCTTCTTCATCTCTAACTGTTTCGCTTTCCCCTAAGTTGTTTCCGTTATTTTCCCTTGGCAACTCGTGGCGGCAAACTGGACATGAGTTTCGAATTGAAAGCCAGGGTAAAATGCAATCCGAATGGTAAATATGCTTGCAAGGCATTTCCCGAGCTTCACAATCTAGTTCGAACGGCTCTTTACAAACTGCACAGTGAGATTCCGTGCTTACATGTCCGCCAGTGATCTTAATCACCGACATTGATTAGCCGCTTTGGAAGCCGGTGGTTGCTCGAAACGGCCAACTTCGTTTACTTCTAATTGAGATAACTGATCAAGAAGCCGGTCAAAACCCGAACCCATTAAGAACTCATACATGCTAGCAGGTAAGGGGCGAAGACCGGAACCTGATTCATCATCGTAATAAAGCTCAAAATTAGTATTCCCTCTTTCGGGAACTAAACCTTCGGATTCGGAGGTAGGTCCACGGAGAAGGACGACGGGATTGAAAGGGGACCGATCTCCAGCATTTCGTCGAGCTCGTCGGAAATGAGGAGTGGCGGTGGGGCTGGGGCTGGGGCTGAGGACTGAGTTAGTCGTCTCGGAGTACATAGCGGCGGCGGGGAAACGGTGGTGAATGGGAGAACGAGAGGGCGTTTCGAATTCTTCGATGAATCCGCTGCCGCAGTCGGGGCAATGGATCGAATCTTGGGGGGATCGGACCCGGATCCGGATGAAGCGGTTGCACCTGTAGCACCAATAGGGTGATCTTATCGACTCCATCGAAAAGAATTAACCCCAGAAGATTTGGAGAAATCAAAACTTTGAGATACCGGAGAAAATTTAAAACCCTAGAATTTGAGAGAGAGAGCTTAAAAAGGAAAAGAAAGAGGGGGAGGAAAGTGGGAGATATAATAAAGAAAAAATTGTTTCAGACCAAAAATGCCTAATTGAAAAAATATATTATTTTAATTATCTTTAAATATATAAAAAATAATTATATTATTATATCAAACTAACATTTTTATCTTAAATTCAAACTCAACCTAACTGGATTATATCTTATTTTTTTCTTTCTTTTATTTAATTGGATACTTGAATCAAAAAAACCAATGTTTTTAAAATCGATCGGACCTTAAACCAGTGAAGGTACTGGTTCACTGGTTTAACCGTGATTAAACTGGGGTTGAATCAGTTTATATAAAATAATTTTTTTTTTTAATTTTACATAATATTCAAAGCAATATTAATATATATATATAACACTCTTTTTAAGTTCACAATATTAAAAGATATAAAAATATCACAAGTCATAACATATATAAGTTAAATATCATAATATCAAGTGAAACAAAATGATTCAAATCAATTACAACATAATATTTAAGGTCAATACCTAATGAAATTCATCAACAACTAAATAAAAAAATACATAATTGATACAAGTATCAATTATCATAATATTAATTGAAATTGATTCCCTCAAATTCCAAAATATTGGGAAAAGCTTATTCATTAGTTGAACTACCACCGCCATCACCATTTTGAACTTGAAACTCCATAGCATCACTTTGAACTTGAAAGTCCACAGCATCAAGATCTTCATCACCTAACAATATGATAAATAAATACAAAGTTAAATTTAAATTCTCAAACAATACTTAACAATTAAAAGTAAAAGTGTAAAACATATTAATTAATAAATATAATTATATAATTAAAGTGGAAAAGAGATAGGGTTCACCGCTTGCAAACGTTCGTGAAAATAGCTTAACTCAGATGCAAAGTTAGAAAATAAATTTGGGGTTGAAAAAATCATAACAAACGATGTCGTTTGGTTTATTTAAAAAAAAATAGAACCGTGTGAACCACTTAAACCACTAGTTCACACAGATTCCCAATCGATTCTATCGATTCTTTAGCAGTTCATTGCAAAACTGGTTTTGGAGGTTGATCGAACCGAAATCGGACATGTAATCGATTCTCGATTCAACTGGTCGAACCGACTGGTCCGGTCCAATTTTGATAACATTGAATAAAACACATAAGTGTATCTTTTGATTGATCTTCATCAATATTGTTTTTGACATAACAATCAATGCATTAAAGTTAATGTAGTAGATGAGTTAGATTTTTTCTTTGATAATTTATTTAATTTTTTTTATAAATTTAAGTGTTTATTTAATTCTCAAGCAAAAAAATATATATATAAAGACATACAGAACATTAAAAAAAATAAAAACTATTAAATATAAAATAAATAAAAATCATAAATAAAAAATTCGAAAATTATTTAAAATTAAATAGTTGAAAATTCATTAAAATAGTACACGTTAAAATATCCAAGAAAATATAAAATATTTTAAAAATGTAAAAAATATAATTTAAAATATTAACTTCTTTATTAGATAATTCTATGCTTTACAACACAACATACCGAAACATACCATTAGATAAATTATTTTTATTACGTAAATATTAAAAGAATAAATTATATATTTAGCACCTAGACTATCATTTTTATTTTGTTTTAGTACCTAAATTTTATTTTTTTAAACCATTAACAATAATAACAAAATCTGTAACGTATTTCCTTAGCCGTATATTAAGGTTGTCGTACGATACAACTTTTCAAGTTTATTAATCTTCATTAAAGCACAAATTAATGTGGTATTTCACTTGTGAAAGAACCAACCAATCGAGTATACTATTACTATCCCAGAAAAAGAAAGAAAAATACCTAATCAATAATTATGAAAAACCAACACCTTCATTGGTTTCATCATAACCAAAAACAACCATCACCATGCCTCTCCCGCCGATTCTCGTGCCTATATATATAACTCAACCCTACCAAAACTTCCACGATCGCAGCCTCCGTTTTCTCCTCCAACGCCTCTTTCCACCCTGGTGCCAAACCTTGTCCCCCGTCGCTCTCCTCGCTCCATTGCCCTTTCAGCTTTCTTCTTGAAGATACTAAATTTTTTACCCATTTTATTATTATTATAATTATTATCATAATTATTATTATTATTATTATATATATATTATTATTATTATTAAAAAAAATATAATAATAATAATAATTACAAACAGGCCCAGATTGGACCGGCCCAATTACAAATGGCCCATAAAAACCCTAACAGATTAGGGTTTCCCTCTTCCCCACCGCCTCAGCTTGCTACCGTTGGATCTGGCAAGATCCAACGGTCCAGAGATACCCAACAAGGAAACCCTAGGGTATCATAACCCTAGGGACACGTCCCAGCTGCCAGTGCCACGTCGCGACGCCACCCCTTGCTGAAGAATCCAGAAGCTTTGCTGCTTCACACCAGCCGCACACGTCTCCCCAAATGGTGAGTCACCACTGGAAGTCCGGTGACTCACTAAAGAACCCCTTTTGGGACTGGTCCGAAGCTATCATCGGTGGTGGCTATAAAAGCCACTGAGCCCCTGCCAAGAAAAAAAAAAGAGGAAGAACCGAGAAATAGAAGACAGACCGAGAGAGACAGAAACAGAGAGCAAAGATACAAAACAAAGAACAACAACCCACAACCGGCAGTAAACCAAAACAGAAACGAAAAGAAAGGAAAGAAGCTTACCGAGGAAGCCACCGGACCTCTCAAACGTCACCAAACCTTCGGAAACCGAAGGTATTTCTTTAGATTGCTCCAATCGGGAGCTATTTAGGAGAAAAAAGCACCGGAACCGTCCTTAGGACGGTCCGATCTACATAGTTATGAAAAATAAAATTTTCCGGCCACCGGATGCGGGGCCGGCGGTGAGGGTCACGGCGGCAGACGGCTGCCGTCGGTGACCGACTTCCCTCCGATGAGGGAAGCTAGAGAGGGAGAGCGTTTATTCTCTCTTAGTTAGAGAGAGAAATAAAAAAAAAGAAATGAAATATGGCCCAAAGGGCCAGCTGAATTCGGCTTAAATAGCCCTTCCCAAACGACGCCGTTTAGGGGAGGGGGTATCCGTAATTTCCTTTTGGCTAAACCCTTTCCGCAACCATCTTAATTTTGTAACTTCCATTTTAGTCACTAAATCGAGTTTATAATCCTTTTAATTCGTTCTTTAATTTCAATTTTTATTATTTTAGTCCTTTATATTAAAATAATATATATGGTAATATCATATTTAATCCCTTAATTTTAATAATTAATATTTTAATCCCGAGTTTATATTTTTAATTTATTTTATATGATATTCGAATTTTAGATAAGTTTTATTTTCACTAAATTAATAAAATAAGAAAATAGCATGTTTAATCCCTATAATTTTGATTAATCATGAATTAGTTTTTTAATTTTACTATAATTTAGTCACTAATTTTAAATGTTTTCATTATTTTTGCTTTTAAATATATCGTTCTAATTGTATTTTTATTAATTTTACTTGTTTATATATTTAAATATTTTTTATTATTATTATGTAGTCAAATATATATAATAATATAATTTATATTTTTTTCAATAAATTATTTTAATATTTATTTTTCAATATCGAAGAAAAGGGCAATCTTAATACAACTGGATGTCCTATTCTGGTATTTTAAAATTAAATATTATAAAAAATTATTATTTAATTTTATTTAAATTAATATTTATTAATATCAAAGAAAAGAGCTGTCTTAAGGCACCTAGAAGTCCTTTTCTGATATTTTTAAATAAAAATATTTTTATATAATTTTGAAATAATAGGATTATAATTAAATATTTGATTTTTTAAATTTTAATATAGAGACAATTTATAATTAAAAAGTACCAATTTTGGGCGTTGTAGGGGTGCTAATCCTTCCCTAAACGTAACCACCACGAATCCCTTTTATTATTAAAAAGAACGAATTTTTGGTTATAAACGCAGATCATTCATTTTTTAATTGATGTTTCTTAAACTCTTTTAAAAAATAATTTTAGGTATTCGACCTACCTGACCCAAAAGGCCGATGGCGACTCCCAATTATTTTCAAAACCATTTATTCACATCAATTTTGCCGCCAAATAAATATTTCGTGCCCGGACGAAAACCGGTTACGACAGCTTGGCGACTCCGCTGGGGATCGGTCAAACTTTTAAAATCAATTATAATTGTCTCTATAATTAAAATTTATATATTTAATTTATATTTTTTTCTTTCAAATTTTTATATATTATTATTTTCATAGTATGTATATATTTTCCTATTAATATTTTTTATTTACAAGTATTTTATTTCATTATTTATTTTTCTGTCAGAGGTTTGAACATTTCTCCTCACACACAACACTTGCATTACATAACATAAAGCTCTATAATTGAGTTGTCCCTTTTAAGTGGGAGTGAAAGCGACGTCTTCGTGAGAATTTATTCTCCGTGTCAGACCTAGCAAGTAACTTTCGGGTTCATATGCTCTATGTCTTCGTGAGAATTTATTCTCCGTGTCAGACATAGAGAAATGTATCCCCTCGAATTGAACTCGATCCACTTTAGTCTGTGAGGACTAGGATTGAGGGTTATCAACCCAAGGGGGCAATAACAAGGACAATTCGGGTACCTTTATTCTTAGATCTGAAACCTTGCATATAATAAACCCTAAAAACTCTTCCAATCTGAAGTCATGCCGAAATTTTGTCCAAATAGGTGTACACACAGAGAAATGAATTCTAACTTTCCTGTTAATTTATTTATTTTCTTTACTGATTAAATTACATGTAATTTAAATTATTTAAATTATGAAAAAGCATGTTAGGTATATTATTGTTAAATTCTATATTATAAACTAATTCATTTCTTTTTGTGTGTTCTTTATTTTTTTTTATTTGCATAGCATCATACAGGATAAAAGGAATTGATCCTCGTGTTAATTGTCTCATTGGAAAGCCTTCATCCATGGATAAAAAGTGTTCAAATCAATAATTCTAAACTCAGAAGTAACAGTGGGCTGAGGACTTACAAAGACAAGGAGGAGACAGTCTGCAAGATGATTATGTATCGGACTTGGCCAATTATGCTTCAGTTTCGCTAAAAAGAAATGACATGCAAGATTTGCGAAGCATTTGGGAAAGTTGGGACCAAACAAAAAGTTGCAGTTTTATCAGACTTATGGAGACATCCCATATTTGCTCTATGTCGAAGTTGATGATGACTTACTTCGAGCCCTAATTCAATTCTGGAATCCATGGTACAATTGCTTCACTCTCAATAAGGAGGACTTGGTCCCTACTATTGAAGAGTACACAACTTTGCTACATATAGAAGGGGCTTTAGAGAATCGAATCTATTCAAAGTCAATTAAAACTCAACCCTTTCGAGTTAAATTAGCAAAGATTGCCGGAGTACGAGAAGAATGGGTGGCATCCCGTACAAAACAAAAAGGCGAAAGCGAAGGCATTGCTTGGACCAACATTAAAGAACTTATTCAGAGTCATCCAGACACTAAAGTACGATTCGATCTATTTGCTCTGAGTATGTATGGTATGGTCATCTTCCCAAAAGTATTGGGATATGTTGAAGCTGCAGTGGTAGATTTGTTTGAACAACTACCGAAAAAGATTAATCATGCTTCTGCAATTCTAGCAAGACCTTCAGATCGTTAAATGCTTGTAGAAAGCTAGGAGGTGGACGATTCTCAGGGTGTACCCAGTTATATGTTTGGATCCGTAGTCATTTTTGGAGGACAGAAAAGGTTTCATACCGACGCTTTAATACGGATTACTCACCATTAAAAGAATTTCTGGAGCAAGAATGGCCGAAAGAAATTAAGAAAGATATGTGGATTAATGCCTTTCGAAATCTGCAAAGCAATGAAGTTGTTTGGCGAGCCCCATGGCAAATCCAATGGGAATTCTTTTACAAATGTGGTGATTACAATTGGATAATGTTGCTCGGATTATGGGGAGGAATTGGATATGCACCACTTCTGGTCATAAGACAGTATGAAGGTCGTCAATTTGTACCTGTCACCGCTGGATTACATTCATCTGAGTTCGCATTCCACAATAAAAATTATAAAAGAAATATCATGGAAGCCGTTATAGCTTGGAAAACAACTTTTGTATCCGAGCTAAAGCAGCAAAGAATGCTAACTCCTGATTATGAGGAATGGAGATATGTCAGGAAAAATGAAAATATTCCTCTACCAGATCAAAATGAGGATATCTCTATGGAAGATCGCATTAAGTGGTTCCATCAAATTGAAATCCTGAGAGCTGAGTTTGAAGCAGAAAGAGAGGCTGGTCAAGAGAATTTGAGCAATGAACGATATAAAGCTATGTTGGATTGATATTGACTTTCATTCATCACATGTGCAATGTTGAGAGAAAACAAAGAAAAAGTTGAGGGTGAATTTAGAGCATTAAAGAAAAATTACCAAGAGTTATATAAATCTCGGAAAGCATCAGGACCAAGCCAATCAACGGTACAGATGACCAGAGAATTGAACATCGAGAAAAGTCGAGTTGAAGATCTGAAAGAATAGCCGTCTACTCAAAAGCCTTGAGAAAGGAAAGCAAAAAATGGAAGATTTTGAGGTCGACAGAAGAGAGCGAATTATAAAACACAAGGCTGAACACCGTGAGATCATGAATGAAATGCAAAGAGAAAGGGATCGAGCCAAAGATTTAAAGATGAAGAATGACATCTTTGATAAATTTGAAGGTGAGAAAAATATCATGTTCAAGGGTTTTTGAATCTGAAATGAACCAGCTGATTGCTGAACTTGAAGTCAGGGGCCAAAAGATTGAAGAGTTCAATATTGAAAAAGAAAATGGGAGTTGGAAAGAAAGAATTTCAACCAAAATTGAGGTAGAGCAAGAAGTGCTAGCAATTGGATGCAAAGATACAGAAACAAGAATGTTCAAATCCAAGATTAATCAAAGAACGCAAGAAGCACGAACAAAACTTGAAAGATCTGGATCAGTCTAGAAACAAAAACTCAGAGTTTAATGCTTACATTTTGCAACTTGAAGAGTCATTATTTCAAGAAAAGGTTCGTCTAGGACCTAATGATCTCAAAGAAATTAATGAGGAAAGTGCTTCACTGCGAAGACGCATTAGAGATCTTGAAAAAATTCTGCACAATTGTCAAGTCAGAATCACTAAATTAGAGCAAACTCTGGAAGGAACTAATGAACAATGGCAAAATTCAAATGATTTTTATGTTGAAAGAAGTGAAGAAAGAAGTAATATGGTGTTCTAGGCCATGGTACAAATGAGCGAAGTTGCTAGATATGTTGGGGAACTAGCTGTTGAAGCTAAAATAATTGAGCATCACGTTGATCCAGTTTCTAAGTTTGGAAAGAAGGTGTCATAGTTAATGAAAGAAATTATAGAGCTTAATAGGAAAGCTACGCCTTATCTGTAGTTATGAAATATTATAAAGAACTTTTGTATGCCGATGAAAGTTGTTCTATGACAGTTAATTTTTTGGGATCAATACCTTTTTGCATACATGCATTTTGCATACATTCATTATTCATTTCATGATTTTCTTTATGGATATTTATTAAGATAAAATTCATTAATTAAAATTTGGAAAAAAATAATATCAAAAGATTTTTCAATCGCAGTTATTCTGGCCAAAAGAGAATACATCACTACGGTAGACAGCTACTAAGAGAATTATGGAGGATAAAATACAACGTATTGAGGAACATCATAATAAGAACAAGCAGAAATGAGAATGAAGCTGGAGAAAATTGAAGCCAGTATTGCAAATTCACAAGACAGCATGATGCAGAAAATAGAAGACATGTTTAAAAGGCAAGCTATCATTGGAAAAATGCATGAAAATCCTGTATCTTTCGACCAAGAACCTATGTATCCTCTAGGTTTTCCACCAGAACCAATTTATCACTCTGGTACTACACCTATACATCAATGCTCGCACATCAGCATTTCAAGAAGCCAAACCACATGAAAATCAACAAGTGATCCTGCATCTTCAAGCAAAAATCCACTTATCAGATGTGAAAATAGGGGATTTTAATACTGAGCATTTAATCCCAGATTTGAATGAGCTGAATGAGAAAGAAAAAGTAAATGAAGAATTGACCAGACAGATCAAGAGCTTAGAAGAACGAAATCCGTGGAAATACTGAATCATTCTATGGGTTTGACGCTAGTGAGTTGAGTTTGGTTCCAGACTTAATCCTCCCCATCAAGTTCAAAGCTCCCGAATTTGATAATATGACGGTACCACATGCCCTTCATCCCACATTACTATGTTTGTCGCAGAATGACAGGATATGTGAAAGACGAGAATTGTTAATTCACTGCTTTCAAGATAGTTTGACAGACCAGCTTTAAATGGTATACTCAATTGACCAAAGCCAACATTAGATCCTGGAAAGATCTGGCTAAAGCATTAGAGTAGTACCGCCACGTAACAGACATGGTCCCTGATAGATGGACTCTCCAAAATTTGGAGAAAAAGAATAATGAAACATTCAGACAGTATGCCCAGAGATGGCGTGACACAGCAGCCCAAGTTCAACCACCTTTGTCAGAAAGAGGCCACATTAATATTTGTCCATACATTGAAATCTCCTTATTTAAATCATCTAATGGGGAATGCAACCAGAAATTTTGCAGATTTGGTCATTTCTGGAGAACTCATTGAAATGTCTTGAAAAGTGGTAAAATTGAATCAAATGAGGGTCTAGTTCCAAAAGACCTATGTACCGGAAAAAGAGAATGAAGTTAACAATGCAAACTCTTACAACAAGGATTCATCGAAAAGTGTTACAATAACCCAGCCAAGGGTTAAGAAAGAGGAAACAAACACTAATCGAGCAGAGTCCAGAGGATCTCGAAAGGAAAATGAAAGGTTGTCTTTTACACCTTTACCAGTACCATATGTTGAGATTTATGATTTGCTATTAAAAGCAGATGTCATACGGCCCTATCATTTGGTTCCCATGCAACCACCATTCCCTCCTTGGTATGATACAAAGGCACACTGTGTTTACCATGAAGGAATTACGGGTCATTCTATTGAAAACTGTTTGGCATTCAAAAGGGTGGTTCAAAATTTGATCAACACTGGAAAGTTGGAATTCAATTCACCATCTACATCAAATCATCCATTGCCAAATCATAGAGATAAAAACGTGAATGTAATTCAGGAAGAGAACAGAAAGAAAGCAAAAACTGACATTTCTGAAATTAAATCTCCTTTTGTTTGGGTATTCCAACAACTCTCTTTAGCCGGTATAATTCCACAACAATTCAGGCCAAAGCATAATGAAGGCAAGAATTATTGTGAATATCATCAAGAGAAGGGGCATGAAATTCAACTATGTCTTGAGTTTAGGGATTTGGGGCAAAAATTAATGAATAGCAGAGAGATAGAATTCTTTGAAGAAAAACCAGGGAAAAAAGAAGATGATGTTTGCTCATCAGAGGATTCTAAACCTAGTCAAAGAACAAATGATCATGTGATCATTAATGTGAAATCATCTACGGTAATTCCTGCACCAACAAAGTCGAAAGTAGTTATCACAACTCCTTTACCATTTCCATACAAGGATACCCGTAGGGTACCTTGGAATTATACTACCAATGTTTCAATGGTAGGAGGATCTTTTTCTCTAGAAAAAACGGAAGAGAAAATACAGAGTTTGGGTACAACATCGACATCTGAAGCAGTGAGTGAAGTCGGTTTCTTTACAAGAAGTGGGAGATGTTACTCTCCCGAAACATCCAATGCCTCAGAACAAGTGAAAGCAAAAGGAAAAGCCATGGTAATACCTCAGAAGGTATTTGATGATGAATTCCCTCTAGCATTCAATGAGCCTGTGACAGAAAAACAAGCTCAAGAATTTTTGAAATTCCTGAAACATAGTGAGTATAGTGTGGTTGAACAACTACATAAACAACAAGCGAGAATTATATTCTTGATCTATTGATGAATTCAGAAGCACATAGAAATGCTTTGATGAAAATTCTCAATCAAACATTTATCCCTGAAGATATATCCTCAATAAACTTGACAAATTGTGGGACATATAGCGCTGACAATTACATAACGTTCACGGATGATGAAATACCTGAAGGCGGAATGGGGTCAGTAAAAGCTTTGAATATCACGACACTTGTCATGGTCATGTGTTGCCAGGAGTATTGATTGACAATGGATCCACTCTCAACTTGATGCCTCTAGTCACACTTCAAAGAATGCCTGTGGATAAATCACACATGAAAAGCTATCAGAATGTAGTACGATCCTTTGATGGTACTCAAAAAGAGGTTCTTGGGAAAATGGAAATACCGTTGTTAATTGGTCCAGTCGTGTACAATATTGACTTTGTGGTGATGGACATCCACCTACATATAATTGTTTATTAGGGGGCCATGGATTCATTCGCAGGAGCCGTTCCTTCTTCATTATATCAGAAATTGAAATTTGTTGTTGATGGACAACTAATATGCGTCGGAGCTGAAGAAGAAATCATTTCGTCTGTAACAAGTGATGTTCCATATATCGAAACCAATGATGATGCTCTTGAATGCTCTTTCCGAGCTCTTGAATTTGTTTTATCGTAGAAGGAAGCAAAATTCCATATCCCAGATTATCTGATTGTACAAGATGACGGTACGACAAACTTTAGGCATCGGAGCTAAAGCTGGGAAAGGTTAGGAAAGAATCTTCAAGGGATTTCGGTTCTTGTAAATATACAGATGAGAAAGATCGTTTTGGGCTTGGATTTAAGCCCAATTTTCAGCAAAAGAACAAAGAGATGAAGAAGATGTGAAGACAAAAAGGCAAGGTGAAAGGGAAAGAAATCCTTTGGGAACACATATTTTTCCCACAGTTGAAGACCACATTCAGATCAGGGGGAACAATTAATGTAAACAAAAGCTTGTTGAAGCCTTTAAAGAAGAAAAGTTGACTAAAGATCAAAAACATAGTTGAAGAAGCTATGAATGGATTATTATCAACAGGATCATGAATGACAACAAGACTGGCAAATACTTGGATAGGATCGCCCATGTTTTCCTGGAGAAACACTCAAAATTGGACCACTGAAGATCTTCCTATAGTTTTAAATTAACGCAGAGTAATATTCAGAACTAATCTTATGTTTAGCTCAAAAGTATGAAAACTTTTGTGTATCTTGTAAAGGAAATTAGGTTAAATATAAGAAATTTTTTAAAATTTTCAGATGGCAATCATTCTTTACATTTTCTTACATTTTTACATTTTTATTTCATAAATTTACTATATTCTTTCAGAAATATGTCCGACTTAAATTTGCAGGTGTCACCATGTTAATAGCATGTTACTCCTAAATTTAATCAAGAGATAAATTTGAGCAACCTATATGTCTGGAAGAAATCAATGGGTGTGAGGATGACTGGAATGTGATGTTCCTACTGAACTATTAAGATTGGTAGAAAAAGAAGACAAACAAATTCTACCCACAAAGAAGAGATTGAGACTGTGAATCTGGGAACAGATGAAGAAAGTAAAGAGGTGAAAATTGGTACTACTCTGACAATCCAGATAAAACAAGAATTGATAAATCTTCTTCAAGAGTTCAAAGATATCTTCGCTGGTCTTATCAAGATATGCCTGGTTTGAATACAGATATAGTGATGCATAAGCTTCCAATCAATCCAGAATATAAACCAGTCCAACAAAAGCTCAGGCGAATGAGCCAGAAATGTTGTTACAGATCAAAGAGGAAGTGATGAAACAGATCATGCAGGTTTCCTACAGGCAGATAAATCCCAGAATGGGTAGCCAACATTGTTCCCGTACCAAAAAAAATGGGAAAGTTTGAATGTGTGTGGATTACAGAGATCTCAACAAAGCTAGTCCAAAAGATAGCTTTCCATTACCCCACATAGACACCTTGGTGGAATACTGCAGGGCACGCATGGTTTCATTTATGGATGGCTTTCAGGATAATCAGATAAAAATGAATCCTGAAAACATGGAAAAAAACAACATTTGTAACCATGTGGGGACATTCTGTTATAAAGTGATGCCATTGGATTGAAAAATGCAGGGGCAACGTATCAAAGAGCCATGGTAACTTTGTTTCATGACATGATGCACAAGAGATTGAAGTATACGTGGATGACATGATTGCCAAATCCGAACGGAAGAAGAACTATTCAAAACCTGAGAAAGCTTTTCCAGAGATTGAGGAAGTATCAATTAAAGCTCAAACCCGCTAAATGCACTTTTGGGGTAACTTCCGGGAAACTTTTGGGATTTGTGGTCAGCAAAAAAGGAATCAAGATTGATCCAGATAAAGTAAAAGCGATTCAAGATCTTCCACCCCCAATAAAAAAAGAAGTTCGAGGCTTTTTGGGAAGATTAAATTATATATCTCGGTTCATTTCTCAATTCTGACAAATGTGATCCAGTGTTCAAATTACTTCGAAAGAACAATCCTGAGTCTGGAATGAAGAATGTCAAGAAACTTTGGATATTATTAAGAAATATTTATCCAATGCCCCATTTTAGTATCACCAATGCCTGATAGACCGTTAATTCTCTACTTGACGGTCTTCGAAAATTCGATGGGATGTGTACTAGGACAGCATGATGAATCTGGAAGGAAAGAAAAAGCTATTTATTATCTGAGCAAGAAATTACTGATTGTGAAATTCGATATCCACCAATACAAAATTATGTTGTGCCTTGGTGTGGGCTACCGAAGACTCAGACAATATATGTTTACCATACTACTTGGTTGATATCCAAACTTGATCCTTTGAAATTCTTAATGGAATCACAGCTTGACAGGCAGAATGGCTAGATGGCAAATGTTTTATCTGAGTTTGATATGTATATGTCAACCAAAAAGCAATAAAAGGAAGTGTCATAGCTGATTTTCTGGCCAGTCGTGTATCAAATGATTATCAACCTTGAGTTTCAATTTTTCTGATGAAGATTTGTTGTGCATATCCATGAATAAAGAAGTCAGAACAAATGATGCATCTGCATCTTGGAAGCTTTACTTTGACGGAGTATCCAATGCTTTGGGACGAGGAATCGGGGCAGTGTTAATTTCTCCAGAAAATATTTATTATCCCTTTACAAGTAGACTGGAGTTCTTTTGCACTAATAACATGGCGGAATACGAAGCTTGTGTCATGGGATTAAAAGCAGCTATAGAAAGAAAAATCAAACGTCTCCAAGATATATGGATTCATCTTTAGTGGTGTATCAATTGCGAGGAGAATGGGAAACAAAAGATCCCAAATTGTTGGAATACCGAAATTTTACCCTCGAATTAGTGAAAGAATTTGAAAGAGTCACCTTCAATTATCTCCCTCGAGAAGAAAATCAAATGGCAGATGCTTTGGCTACATTAGCTGCTATGTTTCAGACAACTAAGAAAGTTGATATGATGCCAATCAAAATGCAAGTATATGAAATTCCTGCACATTGTTATAGTGTGGAAGAAGAGATAGATGGTAAACCATGGTATCATGATATCCTGCAATATATCAAAAATCAAAGTTATCCACAAAAGCATCTGAAATTGATAAAAGAACCTTGAGAAGAATGGTTGCTGGATATTTTCTTGATGGAGAGATTATGTATAGAAGAAGCAATGATCAAATGCTATTGAGATGTTTAAATACCAGCGAAGCTAGAAGCATCATTGAAGAAGTACACAGTGGAATATGTGGAACACATGCAAATGGTCTTTCCATGGCCAGAAAAATAATGAGATGGATTATTGGGCTACCATGCACACAGATGCATTGATTATGCAAGGAATGTCATAAATGCCAGATATATGCAGACAAGATCATGTACCCCCATCTCCTTCCTTACATGAATGACAGCACCCTGGCCATTTTCTATGTGGGAATAGATGTCATTGGATCAATCACACCAAAAGCTCGAATGGACATTGCTTATCCTTGTGGCAATTGATTATTTTACCAAATGGGTTGAAGCTGCTTCATATGCCATATTAAGAGGTCCACAGTCTGCAAATTCATAAAAAGAGATAGTTGCCGGTATGGCCTACCAGAAAGGATCATTACAGATAATGCTCTGAACCTGAACAAACAAAATGATGACCGAACTTTGTGCACAGTTTAAGATCAACATGCAAACTCAGTGGCATATCGTCCAAAGATAATGGGGCAGTTGAGCAAATAAGAACATCAAGAGAATCATTACAAAGACACTGAAACTTACAAAGATTGGAACGAAAGTTACCTTTTGCTTTATATGCATACCGAACTACTGTTCGAACATCTACTGGGCAACACGTTTTCTTTAGTCTACGGGATAGAAGCAGTCTTACCAATTGAAGTTGAGATTCCATCGCTTCGAATATTGAGAGAAATAAAATTGGATGAATCTGAATGGATCCAAGCTAGAGTTGATCAATTGAATCTTGTTGAGGAGAAAAGATTGAAAGCTATTTGCCATGGACAGATGTATCAGAAACGGATGATGAAGTCTCATGACAAAAAAGTACATCCAAGAGAATTCCAAGAGGGTGATCTAGTACTAAAAAGATCTTGCCTACATAAAGATTTCCGTGGGAAATGGATGCCTAATTGGAAGGGTATACGTTTGTAAAAATGCTTTTTTCCGGAGGAGCGTTGATCTTGGCAGAATGGATGGAAAATTTCTGAGAAATCCAATAAACTCGAATTCTGTCAGAAATATTATGCTTGAAGAAAAAAGAAAGAAAGAAAAAAAAGAAAAGAAAAAGAAAGAAAAAGGAAAAAAAGGGGGTCAAGGTGAACCCACAAAGGGCATCTTGTAACCAAAGGAAGGATTTGAGTTGAAACCTGAAAGGGCAGCTCAAATGCAGTTGATATTAGGCATCTGGCAATTGAACCCTCTTAAGATTTTGACAGTTTGGGAGAAACTTCACATCTACAAGCATTTTGACAATGTTTGAGATCTTCCAGACAAAAGCTTATATCATTACTCTAAATTGTGTCAATTTGATTAATTTAGAAATACTTATGCTAATAATTTGTTGAGACATTTGAATTTTATCAATCTTATGCTTGTAACTTTGAATACATTCTATCTATTTCAAGTTCAATTTATTTGAGATTCAATTTATTTTTGAAAATTCAATTATTCTTCTATGAATTAACATAATTTGAAATAAGTTAAAGATTTCTGAATATCACTTTATGTTAATACTTTTAAATGCATGGAATACAAAGTAAGCCAATCATCATCATCATAAATCCATGAACAAGTCATTATTTGCACTCTGGATATATAGGGTAACATTTGTTACAGTATTCTAAAAGTTGAGGATGACCAGTTTTACTGTTAACTAAATCGTTCCATGATTTGAAAAGAATGGGATATATTGGAACAGCAAGAGACAGCTGTCGTAGCAGTCATTGCAAGAAATGCACCAATAAAAATCTTCTAGTTCATCATGATGATGTTTATTGCTTCCATCAAGATTGTTACACGGGATGCTACCGACAACAAGTCGAATCCGCCAAATCTACTCATCAATTGCTCCAACCGATCATCATTCAGTTCTTGCACATCTGTTTTCAAAGATATACTAAGACAGTAGAAGGCGACCTCT
Source organism: Hibiscus syriacus (assembly GCF_006381635.1). Lineage (NCBI taxonomy): Eukaryota > Viridiplantae > Streptophyta > Magnoliopsida > Malvales > Malvaceae > Hibiscus > Hibiscus syriacus. Next base: position 211,314 of record NW_024063392.1, on the reverse strand, counting down.
GCAGCACTGATTCCAGCAAAAAGAAACAAGACATTGATATCACTGGGAAACATGTCTCTATACAGATCCTTGTGTATGGTTTTTAAGGAAACCTAGAAGCATTTCCACCTCATCAGGTTCAAGTGAAGCAACTTTATTCCTTCCAACCCATACTAGATTCCATTTTCAGCACTCATCAAGAACATACTTCTGGACACTCGAATGTGGCTCTTTGTCATAAGCTTCAAGAGCCTTACAGATCCTTTCTATCAATTTGGCACTTCCTGTACATGTTTATAAACAGTTCAACTTTGTTCTTGGATTCCAAGAAGGCCATCATTTCTTTGTCAATGGAAAAGCATCAGCACATGGAGGAAGCAGAATAAGAGAAAATCTGTTCTTAATTGGCAGAATTATGAATATAGCCCTTTTCAGTGTAGTAGCATGAAAATGCTTCGAATCTACAAATTCTGGCTTTACATCGAATAAGTACTGTGATATCCCAATCCAAACATTAACTGGAACAAATGTCATGTGCTCATAGTATCTTCTGGAAGTGTTCTTTGAGTTATCTGATCTGGTTTGGTAAAATCAATCATTGAATTTGGAAGAGTATGTGCTCATAGCATCTTCTGGAAGTTCTTTGAGTTATCTGATCTGGTTTGGTAAATCAATCATTGAATTTGGAAGATAATGTGCTCATAGCATCTTCTGGAGTGTTCTTTGAGTTTCTGATCTGATTTGGTAAAATCAATCATGAATTTGGAAGAATGTGCTCATAGCATCTTCTGGAAGTGTTCTTTGAGTTATCTGATCTGTTTTGGTATGAACCACAGAACCAGTTATTGAATTTGGAAGAGGAATGTGCTAATAGCATCTTCTGGAAGTGTTCTTTGAGTTCTCTGATTTGGTTTGATATAAAACCCAAAAACAATCATTGGAATTAAAAGATGAATTGCATGATCGTCTTCATAAGAAGTTTCTTTTAAAGCTTCTTTTGCTTATTCCTTTCCCAAAAATCATAGCCCAATTCGTCTTTTCTTGTAATTGGGATCATTGCATAATGGCTTCCCATCTTTTACCGAAGAAATGTCATAACTTAGCCATTTGAGCAGCACATAAAATTTGTCAATTTTGCAATTGATGAAATCTGGACCACATCTCTCCTGGCTATTGAAGCTTCAGCCTCTGAGAATCCCATTTTTGTCAAGTATAACAGTTTATTCTCCTCATCAGAATCAGAATTCAAGATTTTCGGTATTAAAAGAACTATCGATATCTGTGAAATCATCTTGAAGATCACTTCATAATCAGATGAGTGTTATCAGAATGTGAAATCATCTTGAAAGATCACTTCATAATCAGATGAGTTGTTATCAGAATTAACATGTTGCATGAATGCAAGCTTTTCAAGAGCCTATACTATTGAGTTTTATTCTCAAGAGTTTTGTGACATTATATCTACATCTACATTTGTCAAAGATGATAGATTCTCTGATTTGAAGAGAAAATTTATTGGGTTTTCTACAACTGAAGAAATATTCAGTTCACCAATCTGAAATCAATAACTTAACAATCATGCATCATATTTAGGCATTTGCAAAATAGGTGCATTTTCTTCATTCTCATCCATGTTGAATTTTGACAGGAATTTCAAAGATTTTAGCAAATTTAAATCCATCACTTGATGGGATTAGCTTTTCTAGAGAAAGTTCATAATGAGAAGAACTCATCTGAAAAGGAAGAAGAAGTTCATAATGAGAAGAGCTTGTTCAACCTTTGCTCAAATCCATCACTTGATGGATCATTTTTCCAGAGAAGTTCATAATAAGAACTCATCTGAAGAAGGAAGAAGAAGTTCATAATGAGAAGAGCTTGTTCAACCTTTTGCTCAAATCCATCACTTGATGGATCAGCTTTTCCAGAAGAAGTTCATAATAAGAAGAACTCATCTGAAGAAGGAAGAAGAAGTTCATAATGAGAAGAGCTTGTTCAACCTTTTGCTCAAATCCATCACTTGATGGATCAGCTTTTCCAGAGAAGTTCATAATAAGAAGAACTCATCTGAAGAAGGAAGAAGAAGTTCATAATGAGAAGAGCTTGTTCAACCTTTTGCTCAAATCCATCACTCGATGGATCAGCTTTTCCAGAAGAATCATAATAAGAAGAACTCATCTGAAGAAGGAAGAAGAAGTTCATAATGAGAAGAGCTTGTTCAACCTTTTGCTCAAATCCATCACTTGATGGATCAGCTTTTCCAGAGAAGTTCATAATAAGAAGAACTCATCTGAAGAGGAAGAAGAAGTTCATAATGAGAAGAGCTTGTTCAACCTTTTGCTCAATCCATCACTCGATGGATCAGCTTTTCCAGAGAAAGTTCATAATGAGAAGAACTCATCTGAAAGGAAGAAGAAGTTCATAATGAGAAGAACTCATCTGAAGAAGAAGTTCATAATGAGAAGAAACTCATCTGAAAGAAGAAATTCATAATGAGAAGAATTTGTTCAACCTTTGTTCAAATTCATCACTTAATGGATCAACCTTTACAGAGAAAGTTCATAATGAGAAGAACTCATCTGAAGAAGAGAAAGTTCATAATAAGAGAGCTTATTCAACTTTTGAATGACTCTATCATAGAAGGAAAGAGGTCAACATCATCCCCAGTGGAAAGTTCATAATAAGAAGAACTCATCTGAAGAAAGAGAAGAATTTATTCAACATCTCCATATTAATCAAGTGAAGTCAAATGAAAAAAAACTATTATCTTTTCGTCTTTGCTCTATTCTTATTAAGAATAAGCAAAGAGGGCAGCTGAAGATATTCTTTTTTTCATTTAAATGTTATTTATATTATATTATTAATTATTATATTATTATTATAATTATTATTATTATTATTAATATATTATTTATTAATATTACAAAACCCAAATGGAAGCCCAATTACAAACTTGGTGGCCCAGACCAATGAGCCCATAATAAACCCTAACAGATTAGGGTTTTTTTATTCCTCAGCCGCCATCCTCAATGTCAGTCGTTGGATCTGGTTTGATCCAACGGTCCACAGTTTGCCAGAGGAAACCCTAGGGACACGTCCCAGCGCCGCCGTAGATTCCAGAAGACCACGCGGCGCTGCTTCAGCCTCGCCGCCACTCCAGCCGCACACATGTCATCCCAACGGTAAGTCACCACTGGGAGTCCGGTGACTCACCGAACTCCACCCTTCGGACCGGTCCGAGACGAGCGCCGGTGATGGCTATAAAGCCATCATCGAACCTGCAAAGAAGAGACCACGACAACAAACAGAAAAAAAAGAAAAGAAACAACAAGGAAAGAAAAGAGCGATCAAACCAGCAACTCCAAACGTCAAAATAAGCAAGGAAAAGACGGAGAAATACTTACCGAGGAAGCTGCAGCATCACCGGAACCTTCACGCGTCATCGGAAACCTTCGAAAAACGAAGGTATTTTTGTAGATTTGCTCCAATAGGGAATGTTTTAAGGGAAACGGTCATCGGAACCATCAATAGGATGGTCCGATCTACGTTTAGGTGTAAAAAAAAATTTTCCGGCCATCGGATGCGGTGGCCGGCGGTGTGGATTACGGCGGCAGACGGCTGCCGGCCGACGACCGGCTTCCCTCCGATGAGGGAAGCTAGAGAGAGGCGAGAGAATTCTTCTCTCTCAGTTAGAGAGAGAAGAGAAAGGAACGAAGTGAAGATGCTGGCCCTTCGGGCCAGCCGGTTGAAGGGATATATACCCCTTCCCAAACGACGTCGTTTAGGGGATGGGTATATCCGTAATTTCCTTTTGGCTAAACCCTTTCCGCAGCCATCTTAATTTTGTAACATTCCATTTTAGTCACTAAATCGAGTTTATAATCCTTTTAATTCGGTTCTTTAATTTTAATTTTATTTATTTTAGTCCTTTATATTAAAATAATATATATAGGGTAAATATCATATTTAATCCCTTAATTTTAATAATTAATATTTTAATCCCGAGTTTATATTTTTAATTTATTTGAATCTGATATTCGAATTTTAGATAAGTTTTATTTTAGTCACTAAATTAATAAAATAAGAAAATAGCATGTTTAATTCCTATAATTTTGATTAATCATGAATTAGGTTTTTAATTTTAATTTTACTATAATTTAATCACTAATTTTAAATGTTTTCATTTATTTTACTGCTTTTAAATATATCGTTCTAATTGTATTTTTATTAATTTTACTTGTTTATATATTTAAATATTTTATTATATATGTAGTCATAAATATATATAAAATAATAATTTATATTTTTTCAATAAATTATTTAATATTTATTTTTCAATATCGAAGAAAAGGGCAGTCTTAATACAACTGGATGTCCTATTCTGGTATTTTAAAATTAAATATTATAAAAAAATTATTATTTAATTTTATTTAAATTAATATTTATTAATATCAAAGAAAAGAGATGTCTTAAGGCACCTAGAAGTCATTTTCCGATATTTTTAAATAAATAAATATTTTTTATATAATTTTGAAATAATAGGATTATAAATTAAATATATTTTGATTTTTTTAAATTTTAATAATAGAGACAATTTATAATTAAAAAGTACCAATTTTGGGCGTTGTAGGGGTGCTAATCCTTCCCTAAACGTAACCGACCACGAATCCCTTTTTATTATTAAAAAGAACGAATTTTTGGTTATAAACGCAGATCAGTTCATTTTTTAATTGATGTTTTCTTAAAACTCTTTTAAGAAATAATTTTTAGGTATTCGACCTACCTGACCCAAAAGGCCGATGGCGACTCCTAAATTATTTTCAAAACCATTTATTCACATCAATTTTACCACCAAATAAATATTTCGTGCCCGAACAAAAATCGATTACGACAACTTGCATCAGTGTACTTTGGTCTATACCATAGGTGGTCGATTCCAATAAGTTTGTTCTCCATATTAGAGCTAGAGTTTGCTTAGTTCACTTATCTACACGTGGCGTGTGTGGATGAGTGTGAGTACAGTTGTAACTAATAGTGGTTATTCCACGGTAAGCAGTTTGCGATAAAAGTCTTGTTATCTGTGCATGCATGCATGCTATGTAAAAATGATAGTTGTACCCTAAAAAAAGTGAATAAGATTTTGTGTTCTTTCAAAAGTATTTCACCTTTCACCATGGTATCTTTCACTGGTGATCGTGGGGTTTTTTCTTTTGCTTTCGCTGATTAGTTGTGTGGAGGCTCACTCTGCTGGTACTATTCTCTTCATATGGGGTTACGTCCAACAACGGCAAAAGCTTTACAAATAAGAAGATTAACATAGTTCTTGATGAGATGAACTTTCTGTTATGGAAGCAGCAGATATTGCTCACTGTGCGTAGCCATCGGCTTGAGAAGTTGTTAACCGGTGTTCTTTAGCCGTCTCCAGAAACAGTGGTGGATGCTAATGGTTTTTCAAGTCCAAATGAGGTGTATGAAGACTTTGTGGCGCAAGATAGTGCACTTGTGTCCTGGTTGTTATCTACCATCAGTGCTCATCTTCTTCCTCAGTTTGTGGGGGCGGAGTTTGAGGCGGAGGTGTGGAGCACGGTTCTGCATTTCTTCACTAATCGTTCCACAACAGCTGTAATGAGTTTACACTACAAGTTGCAGTCACTCAAGAAAGACAATGACTCAATGCGGACTTACCTTACTCGAGTGAAGGAAGCGTGCGATGCTCTTGCATCATGTGGGAGTTGGATTCCTCATGTGGAGCATATTGCTAGTATTTTGAAAGGTTTACCCAGAGAATACCAATCTTTCATTCCGGTTATAACGACTTTGAAAGATTCTCATTCTTTAGATAGCATTTACACAATGTTGGTGTATGATGAAACTCAATTGGTATGCTTTGATGCTCAGTTTGATACGATGCCTATGAGTGCCAATCTTACACAAGGGCGACCGAGCATAATTCTATCCCATCGCACATGCCATCTCGTTCGTCGGTTGGTTCTAATGGAAGGAATGGTGGAAGAGGCAGTGACCACCCAAGGGTGCAGTGCCAACTTTTTGGGAAACTCGGTCACTTAGTTGACTGATGCTGGCACCGTTACGACTAGGAGTTCACATGTGTCAAGATATAGTCTTGAGCAATATAAAGAGGAATCTGGCAACCCCTAACTTTCACTCTCTGGTGCTAATAACATGGGTTGTGAATATTGTGCTAAGTGATTTGGTTTGGGAGGGCAAGCTCAGACCAACGTTGTTACCTTAGAAACATAAATAGTTGATTTGGGGGTAACGCACCCTGTAACTCCAGACGCGTCAAAATTTGATCATCAAACTGACTTTCATGGCCCAGGTAAATCCATAATTGGTAATGGGGTTTCTCTTAATGTCAATGAAGTTGGAACTTCATTTATGTCTTCTGCTTCTCGAGCTTTATTTCTCAATGAGTTTTACTTGTTCCTTGTATAATAAAGAATCTTTTCTCAGTCTCTAAGTTTGCTAGGGATAATAATGTGTTTTTTAATTCCATGAAAACCGATGTCATGTTCGGGATGAAGTCGGAAAGGTTGATTTGTTGCGTTGAGAAGAGCGTGGTGGTTTATACTCGTTTGTCCTAGATGGTGGGGCTTGTCTGAGGAAGCCAGTTGAGGTTAACCTAGTTTCATCTAGTCACTGTGTTGTTGAGAAAGAGCTTTGGCACATGCGTCTTGGTCACCTATCTCAAGACACTTTAACTAGGATAGCAAAAAATCTTGATATAAAGATTTCAACTTATGTAAATAAGAATTGTGCAGCTTGTCACATGGGCAAAAGCCATAAATTACCATTAGTTCAATCTACTATTGAGTTTTTTAGTCCATTTTAGCTTGTGTACTTTGACTTATGGGGACCTCCACATATATTCTCTAATGGCTTCCATTATTACATTACGTTTGTTGATGCCTTTACACGACACACATGGCTATATTTACTTAAGGACAAGTCTCAAGCTCTCATATCTTTTTAGTTACTTTAACAAATGGTAACTACTCAGTTTGGTCTAACCATTAAGACAATGCATAATGATGAAGGAGGTGAGTTCAGGAATTGGACTTTGGTGTTGGCCAAGTCTGGTATTATTCATCGGCTAACGTGCCCTTGCACCTTGGAATAGAACGGTGTAGTTGAGAGAAAACACCGTCATGTAGTTGAATTAGCTTTGGTCCTACTCGCTCAAGTATTTTATCGTTTAAATTTTTGTCCTATACAGCGATGGCAACTGTTCATCTCAGATCATAGCCTTGCAAGTATTTGGGTATCAGTCCTCGACACAAGGGATTCTTATGCCTAGCAGGTAATGGTAGGGTTTATACCTCAAGACATGTTGTGTTTAACGAGGTAATTTTTCCCTTTGCAAAGAATAATACTGGACAAGAAATCAATAAAGCAAAAAGTTAATATTCACCAGCTATTAAGGTTGTTGCTGATATCAACCGTTGTAGGATAATCTTAATCAAACTGGTTCAAATCAAAACATCTTAGAGCGGTCAACCAGTACAGACAGACCTACCCAGACTATTCAGTAGCAATAATGTAGTGACTCAACAGGAGCAGCTGTAGGTTCAGTGGGTCGTATGGATGAGGCTGGTCCAGTGTACTCAACTGTTCCTTCTTCGTTATCTGCCTCGTGACAATACTGCTCTAGGTACCAATCAACTGGGGTTCAGCACAAGTGGTGAACAACCATTTTATGGAAACTAGGAGACGTGGAATATTTAAACCTAAGGTGTTTTCAACATTTTTGGAAGAAGTTCCATCTAGTGTTCACGATGATTTATAGTCACCACACTAGAGTGTTGTTGTTCAAGTAGAATATGATGAGCTAGGAAAGAATGAAACATGGTCCTTAGTCAAATTGCTTGTTGGTCGTGTTCTTATCGGGTGCAAATGGATGTTCAAGAACAAAAGCAATCCAGATGGTTCATTACACGTGTATAAAGCCCGATTAGTTACCATGGGCTTTACACAAGTTCCAAGACACTATTTTAAGGACACTTTCAGTCATGTTGTTAAATTCTCGACCCTGAACACAATTCTAGCTCTTGTTTCAGCTAAGGAATGACAGCTTAGACATGTTGGCATAAACAATGTGTTTCTCAATGAGGATTTGGTTGAAGAAATGTTCATGCAACAACCACTCGATTTTGAACAACTAGATGAAGATGGTACACCTGTAACGTCCGAAAGTCAGGTCTAGTAGTTAGGGTCAGTTGTTGGTCGATTTTTTGGATTTTTAATAAAAAGGAAGAAAATTTTCTAAAATTCATATTTTGGTTTTAAAAATATTTTAGAAAGGTTTTAAGTAATTTTATATGATTAATTTTAAATATGGAAGTTTAATTAAATGATTTGGTGACTAAATTGAAAGAATTTGAAATTATAATTTTAGTGATCATTTTGTAAATTTTTGCAATGACCAAAGTTTATGAAGCAATTATACCAAGGCTTATGTTTAGAGTTTTTCCTTCAAAATTAAAATGTTTTAATTTTCCATTTTTACCATTTTTCCATCTAGATTCATTTTAATCTAAATTACATTTACTTGTTTTTATTAACGTGCTTTTCATTTTCTTCTCATTTTACATTTTTCATTTTGGTAACTTCTCTCACTTCCTCCATTTTCTCTCGTTTTCTTCCAAACAAGCTGGTCAATTTTTTTTCTCTTTTTCTTCTTGATTTCTAAATTCACTCATCTCAATACAACAACAACAACAACAACAACAACAACAAAACCCTATTCCTATATGCAATGGGGTAAGGGGGAGGTAGGGTAGTAGGCTTCCCCCAACGCCAAGTTGAGAGTGGCTTCCGTGGAAGACCTCTGGTAGTCAGAAAATTAAAAATAAAGATAAAATACAATACATGTATAAATAAATAAATAAATACTTAGTTGAAAAGTCTTCATATGCAGTCTTCATTTGCGCGTCTGTAATGATAAGTAGTCCCTGCAAATAAATCCATGCGTAAAAATCTCTGCATATAGACATAAACGTAAGTCCCGACTAAATTTAAAAAGAGGAAACATGAAGAGAATGATACACAGAAGTCAGCGATAGCAAGCTACGATAAGGAGTAAAGTCAAATGGGTTAAAACCTAAACTAAGGCAACACTACTCCGCTACCCTAGTTCTAAGCCTTCATAAATTCCAATGACATAAACATATAAAAAGTAGAAGTCATTGAAATTACTACAAAGGCATAAAAAGGAAGATAGAGATGCTACACCCTATGGCTGAGACCCACACTACTTGGCTACCATGATCTTAAGTCTCCATACTTTCCTATCAGGGGTCATGTTCTCGGTAAGGTCTAAATCATTCAAATATGATCTCAAGCAGTCTACCCACTTCCTTCTTGGTCGTACTCTCCTTCTGGCACCGTCGACTGTAATCGACTCTACCCTTCTGACCGCATCCGACGGTTGTCGCCTAAGGACATGCCCAAACTACCGTACTCTTTCATCCCTTTGTTTTTCGGATACAGGCACCACCCCCAAGGACATCCTAATTGCAGAGTTTGGTGTCATGTCCCACAGAGTCCTACCACATTCCCATCGAAGCATTCTCATTTCTGCGGCTTCCATCCTCCTTATGTGATCCTTCTTGATTACCCAACATTCTGACCTATACAGCAGTGCTGGTCTTATTGCCATTCTATAAATTTTTCCCTTAAATTTTAGAGGCACCTTCTTGTCACAGAAAACTCCAGTAGCAGCCCTCCACTTTAGCCATCCTGCCTTTATACGGTGTGTAACGTCATCATTTATACCTCCATCTTTATGTATCATAGACCCTAGGTACTTGAAACAATCCTTTGAGGGGAGAACGTGTCCTTCGATGCATACTTTTACATCTTCATCATTTTGGTTCCCACTGAAGTTTGAACATAAATACTCTGTCTTTTCAATATTGATCCTTAGACCTTTTTCTTCTAAAAAAGTCTTCTAGGTAGGTTTTTGTTTCAGCAACTAGGACAATGTCGTCAGCGAAAAGCATACACCATGGTACACCTTCTGGTGTCGCATAATAGATGTCGTCCATAATCAAGGCGAAGATATACGGGCTAAGAGCCGACCCCTGGTGGAGTCCGATTTCCACCGGGAATGCCTCGGTGTCGCCAACTGTAGTCCTGATGTATGTAGTAGATCTACAGTACATATCACGAATCTCCCAGATATAAGCAGTTGGGATCCGTCTTGTTTCCAAGGTCTTTCAGATCGTATCGTGGGGAACACTATCATACGTCTTCTCAAGGTCAATAAACGTCATGTGGAGATCTCTATTTTTTCCCTATATTTCTCCATAAGCCGTCAAAGTAGATGAATCGCCTCCATAGTAGACCTGCTTAGCATAAAGCCAAATTGGTTTTCCGAAACACTAGTAAAATGTCTCAACCTAGCCTCTATCACCCTTTCTCATAGATTCATGGTATGACTGAGTAGTTTAATACCTTTGTAGTTACCACAACGTTGAGGATCTCCTTTATTCTTATAGATTGGTATCACCGTAGACTCTCTCCACTCCTCTGGCATTTTGGCAGTCTCTAAAAGAATATTAAAGATATTGGTCAACCACTTAACTCCCTCTTCTCCTAGGGCCAACCACAAAGTGATAGGAATTTGATCTAGACCGACAGCTTTGTCCCTCCCCATCTTTTTAAGAGCCATTTTGACTTCCTCAATCCCAATCCTACTTGTAGGGCAGTCATTGGCCGTAGTATGATGGTCGGCTGACCCATCAACGATACTATCTCTACAGGGAGAGGCACCGTCATTAAATAAGCCAAAAAAGTAACTTCCTCAAACCCTCTTAATATCATGATATTTCACTAAAAGAACACCATTGTTGTCCTTAATAAACCTAATGCTACCTAGATCTTTTTTCCTATTCTCCCTGGATTTTGCAAGCCTAAGATGCCGTTTTGTCCTTCCTTGGTGTCTAATCTCTTGTACATTTCCTCGTATGCCTTATCATTTGCTTTAGCCACTGTTTTCTTGGCTTCCCACTTTGCATCCATGTATCTTTGTTTAGCTCTCGATCTTTCTTTATCGTCATTGCATTGTAGAAACTCCTTGAAGCAAGTTTACTTTGTCTTCACCTTAGTCTGGACTTCGTCGTTCCACCACCACGATTCTTTATGTTCCTTGACCTTCCCTGTCAACAACCCAAAGGTGTTTTTGCCCACATCTCTGATGGAATTTGTCATATTTTTCCATAACATATCTGCATTATTTGAGTTTGTAGTTCCAAAACCTGTATGAGACAAAACCTTACTCCTAAAGTTATCAGCTGTCGCTCCATGTAAGTTCTTCCAAAGGATCATAGGTTTACCTAGTTTAGCCCTCCTATGAGTGCTCCGCCCGTGGCGTACGTGGAACGCCAAAACCAACAATCTGTGTTGTGATGCACATGCCTCTTCAGGGAACACCTTACAGTCAATACAATCCCATTGATCCCGATTTCGAACCAGGATGTAGTCGATTTAGGTACAATGTCCCCCGCTATGGAACGTAATCAAGTTTACATCTCTCTTGTTAAAGAATGAGTTAGTGACCACCATATCATGTGCAGTAACAAATTCAAGCAACGTACACCCCTCCTCGTTCCTACTACTAAAACCGAAACCCCCATGAACACCGTCATACCCGTCGATTACACTACCTATATGGCCATTGAAGTCTCCCCCTATGAAAACTCTCTGGTCCTCCGGAATGCTCCTAAGTACATCATCTAACTAATCCAGAAGTAACGTTTCTTCCCCTCCCCTAGGCCAACGTGTGGGACGTACACTGAAATGACATTCACCACTTTCGCTTCTATAATAACCTTAATCATCATGATCCTATCACGGTATCTACAAACTTCAACTACATTTTCCTTGAGCCTAGAGGATACCAAGATACCCACCCCATTTCTAGCGTTATCTACGCCTGAATTCCACAACATGTACCCCTTAAACTCTCTTGCGCAAGCCCCTTTCCACCTAGTCTCTTGAATACATGCAAAATATATATTCCTATTACTTAGTACGTCGGTCAGCTCCAGCAGCCTAGCATTTAATGTGCCGACATTCAACGTACAAACTCTAAGTCTAGTCTCCTTGACACCACTCTGTCGAGCTCGCCCCTATACGCCCTATGGGATCTAAAAGAATGGCATGACCTCAAGTAATCATCTATAGCTGAAGCTATGGGGAACTATGAAAAAGGAATCCAAAGAAGACAGAAGATGCATCAATAAATACCTGGTCGACCACTATATGTACATGGCCGGCAAGTAGGAAGTAGTTGCTATTTTCCGGGGGGATTGTTTTCCAGCGAAGGTTCTGATGTGGAACTTTAATAGGGTAGTCGGTGAAATAGCTTTTCCGGCTATAGCCTCTGTGGTTATGTTTCTGCAGATCTTGGGTAGCTCAAAAACACCAGAGGCCGTATGTTTTTTGCCAATATGGATCTGGAATTTACCGATGAGAGAGGGATTTCAATTGATTATTTCAATTTCAATCTATTTTCCATCAATGTAAGTATCTTTTCCTTGGTTTTCTTTCAAGCTTTGAGGGCAAGTGACTAAGTGTTAATGATTCTATTGAATTGTTGATTTAATTGAAAGGATTTCTAAGATTTTAATTAATTTTCAGAGCTAATTAATGTGCTTATTTATTGAATTGGTTTTGAGGTTTTCTTAATGAAATTGAGTTGGTTTTGGAGTGATTATAATCATATTAAATCAGTTTTACAATTGCAAATGATTTGGATATTGATTTCTTGAAAACAATGTTGATTTTTAGTATTTTTGGGAATCCAAAAATTTAGGTTTATAGATGTTAATTTGTTCGGTTATACCTGAGTTAGATGTTGATTATAGTTGTTGTTTAACAGCTTTTAGTGTGGAGATTAGTGTGTTTTGGTTTGGAGCTTCTGGAGTGACGTTTCGGTAAAGTTTTCGATGTTTTCGACATTTGAGCTATATTTTAGAAACAGAAGATTTTGTTTGTGTAGATTAGATTTTTGATGTGTTAATTTGATTTGTAAGGTTCTTATTATGTTGTTAGTTGAGGAAACTTGGTGCTTTGAGTTTGGTGAACGTTGAGGTAGTGTTTGGAAGTGTTTTCGGTTTCCGGACAGTAATGTGAGTGGCTCTCACTCTTAGGAAATGAACATGATTCAAGGTTGATGTTTATATAGTGTTGCATTTGTAATTCTGATATATTGTGTTAATTTCAATGTTGATTTACATATGATGCCACTTATATCGAAAATGAGAATGTGAATTATGAATGTGTTGTGTTGTAAATGATGTATAGGATTTTGGAAATGGTTTGTGAAAATCAATATATATTCTGAATGTGAATTGGATGAGATGAAGTTTCTCACTTTCCAAATATGTGGATTGATCATTACAACCATCTGTAAGTGTGTTTCAAAATGTATTTGAATCAATATGTGAAAACTATGCACATTGAAAACCGCTCTTGGTGAATTGGATTAATTGGCTATTTTTCTTAATAGGACCTTTGGATATGAAATACATGCCTAGGAAAGAGTACTCTATGTTTTGTATTAGTGTGTGATTCGTGATTATACGGGGTTCAAATGGTACGTTGAGCTTTACTCCAAGAATATACAAGGTAAGGTTGGGCATTGAGTTTGCTTCGTAATTCGTGGTTTTGGATCTATGTGAGTCCGTAAGCAAAATGGGAGTTGTATGGAGTCCGTTTATCCAATGAGTGAGTTGTTTTTCGAACAAAATTATTTGATCTTAAAATGGAAAAAATGTGTGTGATTGTGTGATTTGCCAATGAAGGTAATTGTGCATGTGTGATTATGATTGCTTTTGAACTATATGGTCCTTGATGTTTGTTTAATCTAGAAATCAAGTGATTTGGAAAACATTAGTTGATCATTCAAACATGAGATATTGAATTAATTGTGTGGAGTAAAGAACAAGTTACGTATGAACATATAAGATTGATCTTTATCTTGGTTATGTGCATTGCTTTGAATGTTATTCGTTCACTGGGCTTTTAAGTTCACACTCGTTGATAACATTTTTCAGAGGATTAGAGTCGAGTTTGGAGGTGAGGAGCTTGGCATTGGTGTGATCAAGCAAGGCTAAGGCATAAAGTTATACATATGTGGTTTTTAGAAACTTTGTGTAGCAATTTGGGGATGTTTGGGACTTAGATTTATTCACTTTGTTGGACTTATAATGTTGGATCTTGGTTTGTAATAAGTGGATTTATGTTTGGGATTTGATGTTGGTTTGATTTGTTGAATTTGTTGGACTCAAATATTGTTTTAGTCCTTAAAGACGTGTTTGGAGTGTTTAGTTAAGTGTAACTTGGTGAACTAAATGTGTTAGACTCTTAGGTTGCATGAAACGACCTTAAATGCCAAAAATGAGTAGATGACTTGTGCTTGAAATGAACTTTTATGCAATTGTTGACTTTTGGTGTCAAATCCTTGATTAATGTGTTGACTTGTTATCAATCATGCTATACCTTTGTTTTGACATGTATGAAGTGGTTGAATAGTGTTCAAGCATGTTCCTAGTCCATGATTACTTTTATGTGGGTGATTAGTTGACCAAATATGCATGTTTTTGATAAATCTGTAGTTTTTTCAGAAAAATGATCGATCCCTTAGGTGAAATGATCTATCCCAAAGTTTTTATTTTGTAAAGAATCGATCTCTTTCCAAAAGGACCGATCCCTTGTGAAAAATGACCGATCCCTTTCAATAAAAGATCGACCCCTTCGTTGTTTTGCTCTATGGAAAAAGGTGAAATTGAATTCATTAAAGGTCTGAAGTTTTATTAAATTTTAATTTGACCCCTGAATGATTATGTGAGTTCAATTTAACCCATAAATTGATTTGTTTAATTACTTAAACTATTAAATTAGAAATTTGATGAGATTTGAATGATCACTTCTTAAACACACTTAATTGCATAATGGAACCCTCAATTTTATGTTACTAATTGGTATATTAAGTTTTGAATATTTATGTTTAGGTCCCTAATCTTATATGATCAATTGAGTGATTGTCTGATGTTCGATTGGTATGAAATTTTGCGTGCTACTTTCTAATGAAAATATTTAACATTTGGTAACCTTAATTGGGTGATTTTACTTGTTGATTTATTATATGATGTGAAATGACTAAAATACCCCTAAACGTTTAAATGTAATGTTTGCATATTTAATTGAAATTCAATTGCATGTTAGTTACATTGAACATTCTGTGTGATAAATATTAAGAAATTTTAATTTATTTACTTCCATGAAATGTGCGTAATATGGATCTTGATCTGTCCAACACGATTGGAACCTAATGTACACTCATGTATACAGCTCGGACTCTTGGACTTGGTATGGGGTGTTACAACACCATTGGTTTGTGTCGCAACCGTCTTTCGGTTGGACCGCAGAATTGGGCTTCGACTTAGGAAAATGTGGATTGGAGTCGCCACCGACCATTTATTTAAAAATAAACTGGTTAATCGGATACCCTATTTCTTACATGATCTGCGTCTTACCAGTAATGTGTCGGATTCGAGAGTCGGTTACAGTCAAGGAAGGGTTAGCACCCTTGAACTGCCCTTTCGGTACTACATAATTTCCAGTTGTCTTAAATTAAGAAAATTATAAGTTAAATTTAAATGGTAACATGTGATCCAAATTATTTACCTCTGACGGATTTAAATCGTGCCTTTAAAAAAATCAAGTAAGATGTTAGATGGTAAATAAAAAATATCGAGTAAAAATTAATTAAAAACAATATTAATAAATAAAAGAAATAATAATACTAATTGTTTAACCTAACAAATGAATTAATCAAATAACAAATTATTTGAATAATTCGAATCAATTTATTAATCAAACATTAAAAATAATTCTCTTAGTTACTATCTCTATTAAAACAATTAATATTCGAATTAGTCAAATACCATGGTGATTAACGACCAAATTTACTCCAAGTTAGTAAATTAGGATTCATGCAATATCTAATTATGAATTTATGGTGATCTTTAACCATACTAATTATTGCCATATAAACCAAAGCTTAAAAAAAGGAATTCAACTACCATAACCAAGCAAAATGGAGGCCACGTCTTTTCAAATCAAACAAAGAAATAAAAGGCATCAAATCAATTTATTAAGAAGTCAGATACATTGAATTCAATCACATTCAGCAAATTCAAGGATTAAAGGCATTAAGCCTTATATTACACTGAAACATGACTTAAATTAAGGCTAATTACGAGATCAAATTGAATTTATTCTAAGCATGGAAGGAATTAACACATTGTTTCCCGATACCAATAAAACACGCGACTTTACGAGCTTCACACAGGTCGGGCGGTGTTTAAATGGGTTTATTATAAACTTTTTTTTAAAAAAAATATATAATTTCTCATTTCTCTTTTCAAACCCACGAGAGCTCTTCTCCTTTCTCTAATTTCTCTCCTGATTGTTCTTGATATTCAAGAACAAGGGTCGTGAACCGCCGCCTGAAAATGGTGGCCACCGCCTCGCCGCCGCTCATCGACGGTGATCCACCACGAAACCCGTATTTTTAAAGAGCATCCTTCTCACACAATCCGAAAATCTAAGCGGTTTTTCAAAAATCAGCTTGAAGAAGCGCATATCTAAGAAATGGGTTTCGAAAAATAAAGGCCTCACTTCGTTCATCGGCCAAAACGTTCTTTCTTGTGATTTCGAAGCCAAATCTCAAGCAATATTCAACATGCAACAACAAGAAAACGAATGAAGGTAAAAAAGAAAAAAAAAATGCTACCTTTTTATTTCTTTTCAAGCTTGTTACAACTGCTTTGAAATCACTGTCTATTTGCTCGTCTTCTTCTAGTATTTTTGCGTATAACCGGTGTGTAAACTCTCTCCTTATTTCCCTCTATAATCCGAATGTCTGTGCCCAATACTCGTGTCTCAAAATCGTGTGTAAAAATGTATATATTACATCGTATTTATAGTGTTCATCTCCTCCTATTTTTGGGTATTTTAATCCTAATAAAACACTAATGCTTCATTTTTTGTTGGCGTGTTGGACTGTTCTGAGGAAAACGGCATGGAGCTCGGGTTGTTGGAGGCAACGACAGCGTGAAGTATGGGGACTCTTACTAGTTGAAGCTTGCGGCGCTGAGGAGGGATGCTAGAGTTTTGGGAACCCTAGGTCACATGCTGTCGTGGACTGTTGGATCACAACTTGATCCAACGATTAAGGTGCTTGGTGGCTAGAAGCATAAGTTTAGGGTTTCTGGAAACCCTACGTGTTTGGACTCATGTGTTTGGGTCATGTGTGGCTGTAATGGATCTTGGGCCACTTGTAAAATGTAACATAAATAATGAATAAATGAAAATATAAATTTATATAATATAGTTTATAATAATAAAAACAATATTATATAATATAATATTAATCGGTCGAAATTTAGTGTCTTCAGTTTGCAAGTTACAAAAAGCTTTGTATAGTTTGAGGCAGACACCTCAAAACTGGCACAAAAGCTTCATAGCAATCTTGAGAGATCGAGATTGAAGTCTCGTGGGCAGATTCATCGTTTTTCATCAACAATGCAGGGGTCTGTTACACGTATGTGTTAGTATATGTTGATGATATAGTTATAATTGGGAAATCACCACGTGAAAATTCAGGATGTGGTGAGGTTGCTAAGTGAGAGGTTATCTCTTAAAGACTTATGAGAACTAAGTTATTTTTTCTATGAATCGAAGTAAAACGCTGTGACAGAGCTATTGTTCTCAGTAAAAAAATTCATTCTTGAGCTACTAAAGAAAATGGATTTGAAGAATGCTGCTACATGTCCAACTCTAATGGTTTTGGCATCTAAGTTGTCGCTGAGTGATGAAGAGTTGTTGCAGAATGCAAGTGAATACTGAAGCATAGTTGAGTCGTTGCTTTAGTTCTGCCACACCAAGGTTGATTTAAGTTTTAGTGTAGAAATAATAGCACAATTCATGCAAACCCCTCATGAAGCTTATCTTGTTGCAATTAAAAGAATTTCGAGGTATTTAGCTGGTACTTTGAACCATGGGTTGTCGTTTGCACCCAGTGAATTTGGTTTGTCCATTACAACTTTCACCGATGCTGATTGGGGGGCAAATCTAAATGATCGAATATCCATAACCAGCTATCTATCAAGTGGCAGATGGGTTTACAAACCTTTGGCCAAGGTGTGCATTTGAAGAATTTTGTGATAAAATCTGCTTTCGAGCAGTTTGAAGAAGAAGACGGAAGGAAGCAGAGGAAATAATAGAGATACCGTCTGTGTAACTTGAATCATTCGGTAAGCCTGACATTAGCGAAGCATTCTAGTGGCTTTAACTTATGGACACATCAATAAGTGAAATCGACATCAATGAATATACTTTTTATAATTAACCATTCATTAATCGATTTTTTTAATGGGATTGAAGTTGAGCCCTTCGGTACTCGTAGGGGGTCTTTGTTTGGGTTGGAAATAGTGTTGTGATGTTATGTTTCATTGATGTCGATTTCACTTATTGATGTGTCCATTACTAATGATACTGACGACTTTCAATGGAGATGTGTGAGCTTTTATGGTGCCCCGGAGGAGCAAAGACAGTCTGAATCTTGGGATCTGTTGAGACGATTAAATGATAATTTGAATATCCCTTGGTTGGTTATCGGAGATTTCAATGAGATCATTTTCTCATACGAGAAGGAAGGTGGCTCAGTGCGTAATGACAAAGTTGAGTGAAGGGGGCAAATCTTAACAAAATTTGAGTACCGTCTGTGTAATTTTTCCTCAAAAGAAACGAACTGGGGCTCTTATAACATTAATGAATGGTTAATTATAAAAAGTATATTCATCGACTCCGACGAATGGAAATATAGACTTCTCCGCCGTATCGGAGTTGCAGTCGCCGCCACTTTTATTTAAAATGCCATTTTCTTTTAACAATTTTATATGCAGAATAGCTATAGTTTTAGTGGTATTGATTTAATCTAGAAGGGAAAGCCAGGCCAGGTGACGTTCTTCTCCGCATCTTCCTTTTCAAAGAACGCCAAAAATGAAACCAAGTTGAAGAAACCCAGAAGAGAAAACAAAGAATTTTGACGAATTTTTGTTTTTGGACCCATTTTGATTCTTTGCAATGGAGTCTGCCATTTTGGACAGTATCATATGTCGTTTATTGGACACTAAGCAGGCAAAGTCAGGGAAACAGGAGCAGGTGATGGAAGATGAGATCCGTAAGCTTTGCATTGTTTCTAGAGAAATATTTCTTCAACAGCCTACTCTTCTTGAACTTACAGCTCCCATTAAGATCTGCGGTACGCCTTTAAATTTTCATTCTTTTGAATATATATATATATATATACACACAAACATAGCTTTTTATTTGATTCTTGAATTTTCCATTTGAAAAACGGTGGAATTTTTGTTTGTTTTTCTTTGGGGTATTTTGGTTTTAGGATTTTGGCGTTTCAAGTTTTGGTTTGATAAGGGAACAGTTGAAAACTTTGAGGAAATGTTATTGAATGAGGAAAATATTGAATGCATTGAAAGATTTTTTGTTGTTGACATGATCATGTATGTCTTAGGAGCTGCATTGAGAGAGTTCTTTATAAGTTGCATTAGAAATTAATGTTTATGATGTTGTTCTTGGTATGATTGGTTTCTTATCCTGCTTTCTAATTGAGGTAAAATTGAAGTATATGATTAATTGTGGTTTAGAATATATTGTAAATGAGATCAAACGTTTTGTTTCTTAGCTATTAACCAACTGTGCTATGAATATAATCTGAATTAGATAGAGATCTTGATGGCTGTGTTTAAAAAAGTGCTGCTAAAGCGCGATTAAAGCGCTAAGCAACTCAAGCGAGGCCCCTGGCGCTTCAACATAACGAAAGCACTACGAATTCATTAAGCGGTAGTAATCGGCGCTTTTGCAGCGCTTTTAGCAAAGCGCTAATCGGCGCTTAATCACGAGTTTAGAAGATACGATTTTGGGCTTTAGCAGATATGATGTTTGGGCTTGTTTAGGGTTTAGCGGGCTATTAGATTATCAGGCTTAGATCGACTTTTAGTTTAGGCGGGCTAGGGTAAAAAATGCGATTGAAATAGGCGGTAATCGAAGAATTTATAGAGAACGATTGAGGTTGAGCGATAAAAAATTCACAGAGAGCGATCATCTAGATTGAATGACATGGTGTTTGTGAAATTCAATCGTGCCTTAGAGTGCCGAGCTAAAAGTAAGGAGACCGATCCCATTCTTTTGCAAGATATTGATGAGAGCAATGGGTGGTTGATGGGAAGAATGGAAGATGATGATGAGGCGGTGTTTGTTGGTGAGGATTTGACATGAAGTGATGTTGCTAACGCTTCCGGTGCATATGAGCCTAGTTATCTAACTAGAGCATCAAAAGTAGTGAAAGATGGAGCCGGACCATCAAGAAATGATAAAGGAAAATCTCCTGCTCATAATCCTATCTCTAGTAGACCATCTCGTAGATGCTTAGTTGATGAAGATGAGATGGAAGAAGATATTGGAGTGTCTAGTGATGAAGGAGATGGTGTTGTCCGAGTTGATGACGATGACGATTTAGAGGATTTTTAGTTATAAGGAATTGAGGGTTTAGAAAAATACTTTTGTTCATCTCACTTTAGACTACTTTTGGTGTAGACCATCTTTTGAGATTAATATGCTCGTATAGTCGTATGGTTAATGGTATATAAGTATTTAAGTGTTTATAACTTATAAGTAAATTGAGAATTATATTTTGGTGTTTAAGTACTTATAAGTTTTGAATATATGCATTGACACTTTGATATTTAAGTATTTATAAGATAATTTATAAATATTATGTATTTTTTTGTGAATTTCGGCCTTTCTGGCGCTTCATGTGCATAAAGCAAGCGCTTTCGCTTAGCGCTTCGGCGTCTAGGACCCTCGGCGCTTTACGCTTTTTAAAACCAAGCTTGATGGTCCGAAATTGATACAGTCTTGATGCATTGCATCCTTTTTTAGGCTTATCTGGATTTTAATGCTATAGGAGGAAGAGAGGGTAGTAGCTACAGTCTAGGTACGATAATGTTTTTATTCTCAACTGCTTCTTTCCAACTTAGTTACTTGAGGATGCCATGTAATGACCGGAAAGTCCAAGGTTGAGAGAAGTCGGCCATTTTAGAGGTATGGATAGGGAAGATAGAATATTTACGTTGATAATCAATGACTACACTTAGATTTGTTGATTGTTAAATTAGAAACCATTTATTAGTCGAAATTTATCATGTAGAAATGCTTATCCTAGACTTGGGCAATTATGAGGTCAAGAAAAGAAAATATCGTGAAAGTTATGTTACCGTTTATGTTCTTTGCTGGAATAATCACTTCTTGGGAGGGTAGCAAAGATTGTTGTATGTGAAAATTTATAAATTCTATTAGATCATAAACTGATGAGCAGGTTGCTTTTTGTGGGAAGAAAAAAATATTAATTTATGCCCTTTAAATGAGTTGATATAACTGATTTTAAGCAAACTCCTTATTTGATCTCATTTGGTAGCTGATTTTCTTTCCAACCAGGGTATACAAATTAATTTGGTCACATCTGTATATAAATTATGTACTCTGGAGATTGTCAAATCTATGCAATAATGCAAATATCTTCCTAAGCTTGCATTTTATTTCTCTACTTTATACGCATGAACCTTTGGCAATGGCTTCTATAGGAAGACTAATATTGAATGATTAATTGAGCGACCTCAAAGTTCTTAGGTAGTGTTCGAAAGCTAAACCTAATTTTAAAGAAAATCAATGCTGAGGAATTCCTCATACTTTGTGAATGTGTCCCGTTCTAAGTAAATGGTACCAAAAATTAGAGGAAAGGGTACTTGTCTAGTGCAGCTGGTTAGTTTCAGTTATGAATAGGTAAGACAATGCAACCTAAAGAGATATTGTAAAGCTGCTTATTAGTTTCACATGTGGAACTATTTAGAGTTCCAATTGAACATTCTCTTTCAGTTTTATGCAGAGAAGGCAACTATATCAAAATGGTAAAGTTAAGATAAGAAACATGGAATACATCTCAATATTTCATGTGCTATTTTGAACATAGTTCTCGATATATATTCCTAATTTTGATAGTTTGTTTAAACTTTTTAAAAGAATTTTTTTAATAATTTGTGTTCTGTTTTTCCTTTTTCAGGTGACATTCATGGGCAGTACACTGATCTTCTGCGGCTTTTTGAGTGTGGGGGTTTCCCTCCTAATGCTAATTATTTATTCCTGGGGGATTATGTTGATCGTGGCAAGCAGAGTCTAGAAACAATATGCCTTCTGCTGGCCTATAAGATAAAATATCCTGAGAACTTCTTTCTTTTACGAGGGAATCATGAATGTGCTAATATTAATCGGATTTATGGATTTTATGATGAATGCAAACGAAGGTTCTCTGTGGGAGTTTGGAGGATCTTTACTGAGTGTTTTAACTGTCTTCCCGTGGCTGCTGTAATAGATGATAAAATATTGTGCATGCATGGTGGCCTTTCCCCCGATCTGTCAAATTTGGATCAAATTAGGACTTTAACCCGTCCAATGGATGTTCCAGAGTCTGGTATGCTTTGTGATTTACTTTGGTCAGATCCTGGTAGGGAAATCAAAGGGTGGGGTATGAATGATCGGGGAGTCTCATACACCTTTGGCCCAGATAGAGTTTCTGACTTCTTAATGAAAAATGATATGGACCTTATTTGTCGTGCCCATCAGGTTAGGCACTTTTCTCACTTTTTCCCTTAGTTATCTGTTTGAGAAGAAGCTAAAGCCGACCATGATGCTTAATTCAGGTTGTTGAAGATGGCTATGAGTTCTTTGCTGACAGACAGCTTGTTACAGTATTTTCAGCTCCCAACTATTGTGGTGAGTTTGATAATGCGGGTGCAATGATGACTGTTGATGAAACCCTAATGTGTTCTTTCCAAATTCTGAAACCCGCTGAGAAAAAGTCCTCCTGGTTCCATTGAGGAACATGACGACTGCTGTGTCTTTTCCTAGATAGAATTTCTGATGTAAGTTTCATTCTATACCATGAAGCTAATGATCTATTTTTCAGAGTTTGAAATGTTGGTTTTTACTGATTGTAGTTTAGGTTATGTTGAACTCTTATTTTTTGTTTTAGTGATAATTGGTTTCAAGCCATCTTTTCCTGCTTATGAACATGCTGAGAGCTCTACAGCACTAATAATATCTACACATAACATTTATTTATTTATAGGTACGAAACCGGTAAAGGCTTGACACATAGGTTACAGAGGTCACATATCCTGATGCTTTATAACTTAAAACTTTTGCTTTTGATTTGTTATCATTTGCGATCATTTCTTGTGTTTATATGCATGTTTTCATGGAATTCTTGCAAAATCTTACACATTTTCCTGTTGTTTATTAGTTTATAGTTTTTCGTTAACAAACATGTAATATTCGATGCACTGTCGGTCCACGAGAGTTTCATGTCGTTAAAAAAAAATTAATATTTGATGATATAACCCCTTTGATTAAAGCTTGTAAAGTTTTTCCAAAAGCTGTTTTCAGTTGTGATTGTGATTGCTTGTTTGTTAAGCCACATGTAAATTTTTGGTTATCCTACCCATTCTTGTGAAGCTATCTTTTACTTTACCTTTGTTGTTTCAACATATTTCTTGCAATGCAGCTGTGGTTCGAGACGACGATATTCGGCCCTTGAAATTTATAACCGAAAAACAAGACATGGTTGTTCCACATCGGGTTCAACTGATGTGTGACACGTGATACTTCTATTTAAATAAATAAATAATAAAAAATTGTATATTGTTTTGAATTTTAGTTGGCAACAATTGCTACTGAACAGGGATGGGAACAATGGGTTCCTTCTCTTTGTTTGTTGCTCTTTTTCTTTTTGGTTACAAAGGAGATTGTAATTTAGGGATTGCATTTGAATCCAAGCTTTGAAAGTGTTTCCCCTCTTTTAAATTGTTGAATGCAGCTTAGTATTGCTTAAAGTTATGTTGATTTTGATCAATTTTGGTTAGATAGATTTCTTGTATTACTACCTCCAATGAAATCAGATACCATGAAGACTCTATAGGCAGAGTTGGTGCATCTCTTTGGGTTACTAACACACTTGTAATAAGAAATTGGGCCAATTGTTGATGATTATAATAATTAGGCACTATGATTAATTTGTCAATAATATTTACTAGACGTGACAAATTTGACCCGTACCCGAATACTTGAATTGATTTATCTGATCCGAGACACGAATGTTATGATCCGAAATTGATCCAAAACTCAAAATAAACTGAACCGAATCAAAATCGATCCAAATTTTAGTTGAATCGAAAGTAACATGAATCGAAAAGAACTCGAACCGAAATCAACCTAAACTAAAAAGAACTCGAACCGAAACAACCCGAACTGAAAACAACCTGAACCAAAAGCAACCCGTATTTAATTTACCCTTATGTGATTCAACATGAACATCGACCCAACTTAAATTTTATAATTGAAGTAAAGTGAATGAATAATTTATTATTATTTTCTATTTTTAATAATTTGATAAATAGTAAAATGATGCAAGTTTTATTCTAATTTTGTATTATACTACTAGTTAACCAAAACTTTTAGTAATAGTTGAATGATTCAATATAATATTTTTTCTTTTAAAAGATTTTTTGTATTTGGAGATTATGTGATTAACTTTAATTCACATAACTTAGATGGTGGAAGACTTAATAGATAAAGGAAACAAATATAATTAAGGTTTACATTTAAACTATTTTACTTTGATCTTATTTTACAAAAATAACTTATTTAAGAATTCAAGTATTTCTTTTTTAAAAATAAAACATAACTTATTTTTATAATATATTAATATTTATTTTTATTTATAGTTTAAAATTAAAATATTATCAAAAAGTGTAATATCATTTATAAAATTATTTACATCGATATTTATTGAATATAATTATTATATTATTTTTAAAATTTAATAAATATTATATTTATAATTAGACATCAACCGTCTAATTAAAAATTTTAATTTAGAATAAAATTTTAATTCTTCACCAAATAGGTTATACTATAAATTTTCATAGTAGATCAATATGTAATTCAAATCACAAAATCTAATATGTCTTATAGATTCTAGTCAAATTATCATCCATATATGATAATGTAATTTGAAATATTGAATATTTGAAAGTTAAACTTGAACTTAAATGATAAGTTTGACAAATAAAAATATATTTTTCTTATAAGAATATATCAATAATTTTATATATATTTGATTGGACTTATACTTAACTTAATCCGAATTGACCTGAAAACCTAAAGATTGACCCGAATCAAAACTGATCAATTCGATATTGAACCTACCCAAAAATCAAATGATTTGATATTAACATGACCCAAAATCAATTGACCTGATATTGATTCGACCCGAAAATCAATCAATCTGATATTAACCTGACTCGAAAACCAACCGATCTGATTTTGACCCGACCGACATGACTTATCATAGATCCGAATAAAAACTGAATTTGAAATAACCTAGACCCGACTCAAATCAAGTCTAAAACCAAAATAATTTGATCCAAAATGACCCTACCCAAATCCAATCTGAATAAAACGTTTGCCACCTCTAATATTTACGAAGTTTTGAAAATTTATTTAAAGATTTAAAATAAGAATATTAATTATTTTTTCTTTTGCAAAATTGTTGGTTTATCAATCGAAAACCGTCCATAGAGGGGTGAATTTACTTTGATAGAGTTTATTGGATTACTCAATCAAGAAGAATTGTATTTTATTGATACAATAATGGACTTAGTTTCAGGATACACAATTGCCATGAATATATATACAAAGTGTGCGTGAGGTTTTATCCTCAACTGAAGTTTGTTAAACCTAACAGATTCTAACTGCTTCCTTAACAGCTCATCACCAGCTCAACAGTTCTTGCACCAATAACCGCACACTCCACGTGTCACATTCTTCAGCTTTAATATTCTCCCCGCTTCTTTTCCTTCTGTTGTTTAGTTTTGCTGCACATAAACTTTGGCTCGAAAGTTTTCAAATGCAACCTTCGATAATGGCTTTATGAAGCCGTCAGCTACTTGGTGCATGGTTGGAATGTAGTTAACACAAAGTTGACCGACTGCAACTTTCTCACGTACAAAGTGTATGTCAAGCTCAACATGCTTTGATTGAGCATGATACACAGGATTGGCACTTAAGGCCACTGTACTGGAGTTATCACACCAGATAACTGGTGTACATTTTTGTGGAACACCAAGGTCATTTAATAACGCAGTTACCTATGTTATGTCTGCAGTAGCATCTGCAATGCTCTTGTATTCTGCTTCCATAGTAGACCTTGAGACTGTTTTTTGTTTCCTCGATGACCATGCAACCAAGCACGACCCTAGAAACACTCCATGTCCTGATATGGATCGATGATTGTCAATAATAAAACCCTAATCTGCATCAGCAAAGGCTATCACATCTAAACTAACTGCTGAAGCAGAGAAACGAAGACATAATCTAAAGTGGCAGCCAAGTATCGAAGGATTTTTTTAACAGCTGTAAAGTGAGGCTCTCTGGGAGAGTTCATAAACTATGCAACTTGCCCAACGCTGAAAGAAATGACAGACCTTATATGACACACGTAAAGTAGAGACCCAACAATACTTCGATGTTCAATTGCATTTTGAATTAAATCACCCTCCTCATGCGAGAGTTTAGAGGACATGATCATCGGGGTATTATAGCCAACATCATTTTGCATACCTGTTTTCTCCAAAAGTTCCAACACAAACTTCTTTTGGTTTAAGATCACAGCCCCCTTAGAGCGCTTAACCTCAATTCCCAAGAAGTAGCTCAACTCCCCCAAATATTTTAATGAAAATCTGTCCTTTAGCAAGAACAAAACTTCTTCAACATCATTCAAGGACTGCCCCGTAATGACCATGTCATCAACATACACCAGTATATAGATGACTCCACGAGGCGTGAGCTTATGGAAAAGTGAGGGATCAGCTCGAGAAACAACAAACTGCATTTGCAATAAGTTCTCTTTTAACTTTTCATGCTAGTTCTTGGGCGCTTGTCTAAGAACATATAAAGCTTTCTGAAGTTTACACACAAGTGGCTTTCCATGCTCATCCAACTTTTCGAAGCCTGAAGGTTGCTGTATGTACACATCCTCGAGCAGCTCCCCATTGAGAAAGGCGTTATTTATGTCAACATGCCTAAGTGCCCAGCCATTATGCACAACAATAGCAAGAATTATGTTAAAGGTTGAAAACCGAACAACAAGACTAAATGTCTCTTTGAAGTTATAGCCCGAGACTTGTGAAAAACCTTTTGCAACTAACCGTGCTTTGTATAGCAAAACAGAACCATCTGGGTTATGTTTCACTTTAAATAACCATTTGCAGCCAACTGGGGTTCGACCTTCTGGAAGACTAACAAGTGTCCATGTGTCATTTTTTAGCAATGCATCATATTCATCTTGAGTTGCATGTCTCCAATGTGCCACCTGAAATGCCTCATGAACTGAGCCAGGAACATCTTCAGTGCATTCAGCAGCACATGCCTTAGGTTTAAAGACACCATATCGACTACGCGTCATCATATGATGAACACGTTGTGGGGCAGAACATCACTCGAAGAATGCATAGTAATTTCAGTAACTAAATTAAATTCAGGCAAGATTGTGTTGTCCTAATTATGAGGCAGATCAGAAATATCATCTCCAGTCCTAGACAATGACTTAGACTGCTGGGGAGTATGAGAGTCAGCGTTATTAGTATTATCTTTAGACCTTGGTGAGGATTCAAGCTGCTGATACGCATGAGAGTCACCATTGTTTGAAGATTCCAAGGGCATTGATGTTTCATTATTATCCCTAACAACATTTGATGTTGATGTACGTGCTGGTTCAGATGTGGACTGGAATACATGTTGCTTAGGATTAGCTACTAAGCTCAAGGAAGGTGATAGAGTAGATTATACATTCGAGACATGCTCATCACTGTTGTTGGTACCTGAAAAAGGAATCGTGTGTTCATTAAAAACCACATGACGAGAGATATACACACGCCATTTGGAGCCAAACACTGGTATCCTTTATGCTGTGGGCTGACACCCAAAAATACACATGCTTGAGAGCGAAATGCAAGCTTGTGATTCTGAAATAGTCTCAAATGAGGAAAGCATTGGTAGGCAAAGACTCATCATATTATAATCTGGTGTCTTCTGCATTAGTTTTTTGAAAGATGACACTCCTTGAAGAACTTTAGTGGGTAACCTATTAATCAAGTAGACAACAGCTACAACCGCATAAGACTAGTATTTTATTGGCATAGCAGCTTGAGCCAATAACACCAGGGCAAGCTCGATAATATGGCGGTGCTTTCTTTCAAGTACATCGTTTTGTTCAGAAGTATGTGGGCATCTTATCCTATGAACAATGCCACACTTGGCCAAGAAAGAAGACAGGCTACGAAATTCACCCCCTCAATCGCTTTGAACGACCTTAATTGAACAATCAAACTGTTTATTAACAAGTTTTTGAAACAAATCAAAGGCTAAAATAGCCTCATCTTTAGTCTTCAAGAGGTACAGCCAAGTGTACCTAGTAAACGCATCAACAAATAATACATAGTATCGAAAACCATTGGAGGAAATATGAGGGGGTCCCCACAAGTCAGTAAACACAAGCTCAAAAGGAGAAGAAAATATTGTTTTTGATTCAACAAAAGGTATTTTGTGGCTCTTGCCCATGTAGCAAGTAATACATTCTTTATTTACATCAAACTTAAACTTGACACCAAGTGCATATGACAATGTAGTTAGAGTATGAAACACAGGATGAACAAGGCGCCTATTCCAAAGCTCATCAATGGAACCTTTTATGGAGACAGTATGCACCTCAGCATCATGAGCAGTACAATCTTTGGAATTCATTGAAAAGGAGTAAAGGCCACCATTCTCTTCACCTTGAATTAAAACAAAACCAATCTTCTCATCATGAACACATCACCAATTAGCATGAAACTCTAGAAACACATCATTGTTCGTAGCAAGCTTCGAAACCAAAAGCAAGTTTTTAGTAATTTGAGGCACATGTAGTAAATCTTTGAGTAGAAGAACATGAGAGGAAGAAGAAACAGATGACTGACCAAGCATATTGACACCAAGATACATACCATTGCCAACGACAAGTTTACTTGGGCCATGGAACTCGGATGGGTTCATGATATTCGATGCTTCAAAGGTGACACAGTGTGTTGCCCCATAATCCACCACCTACCTATCAGAGCTATTACCAGCATTAACAGTGTTCGCTTGAGGCA
Source organism: Hibiscus syriacus (assembly GCF_006381635.1). Classification (NCBI taxonomy): domain Eukaryota; kingdom Viridiplantae; phylum Streptophyta; class Magnoliopsida; order Malvales; family Malvaceae; genus Hibiscus; species Hibiscus syriacus. The sequence goes on along the minus strand of NW_024063392.1, from coordinate 181,921 downwards.
GACTCGAGGAAGCTGGTCGACTTTTACCACAACATTCACATGCATTGGTAGATGAGGCATATGAATCACTCCTGTAGGAAGCTCGATTATCGATTGTGACACAGGAAAATTCTTTGTCAAACCTATGCCAACAACGATCCACTAGGTGCCCGATCTTGCCACATAATTGACATTGTACACGTGGTCTGCCTCTGCCTCTCCCTCTCCTATTAGGTGCTCGAGATCCATTAGAGTAATTGAATCGTTGATCCGAATGAGTATTAGAGAAGGAGGAGCCACGCCCTTCTCCCTGAGCAATATGAGCTCTCATGGGTAGCACTTCATTTTGCTCATCAAAACCTACAAGTTGCATTTCAGCATCAAGCAACATAGTATATATGTTATAAAGTGTTAGAGTTTCTTTCATTGTAGTTATAAAAACCATAAAGGACTGATATTCGCGAGGAATGCCTTTTAGAATGCTGGCAAAGCGTTCGACAGAAGGAACTGGGCTACCACACGATTCCAAGGCATCACAGGCCTCTTTGACTCGCGTAATATAAACCCTCATAGTGTCACCTCCTTTTTAAACGATTACAGTTTATAGTGAAGGCTCATTACAACTGTCATTGATCGAGCAGAGAAGAACTGCAGTACTGTGTTCCAAACTACTGATGCAGATTTGGCTCCAACAAATTAAGGAAAAAGCGGAGCACTGATGGTAGAAAATAAGCCAATGCACTATCTTGTGCAACAAATTCCTCATACTCTTCATTAATCCAAACAGTGCCATTGTCGTCAACCACCGTTTCTGGTGGCGTTGAAACTGCACCAGTAAGCAGATGCTCTAATCGATGGTTGCGGACTGTTAATAACACCTACTGCTTCCAAAGCAGGAAATTCATTTCATCGAGCATTACGTTAATCTTCTTATGAGAGAAGATCTTTGAGTTCTGTACAGGAAGCTCCATAACTGCACACTCCACGCAACAAAAGCAAGTTAATAGAGGCAGGAACATCAGCGATTGATACCATATTGGATTACTCAATCAAGAATAATTTTATTTTATTGATACAACAATGGACTTAGTTGCAGGATACACAATTGCCATGAATATATATACAAAGTGTGTGTGAGGTTTTATCCTCAACTGAAGTTTGTTAAACCTAACAGACTCTAACTGCTTCCTTAACAGCTCATCACCAGCTCAGCAGTTCTTGCACCAATAACTGCACACTCCACGTGTCATATTCTTCAGCTCTAATAGGGTTTAATGGAAACTTGAAGAAATAAATAATTTTTTTTGATAAAAATCAATTTATAGTAATTCGATTTTCTCAATCAAAGTTTACGTCAACTACTTTAGCTTTCTACCACTATAGATTTCAACAAAATTACTAATTTGTTCTTACATTTAAGGATAAGGTGTAACCTTATAACTTTATTGTAACACCCCCAACCCGTATCCGACCCGGATCCGAGTCCAAAGTGCCACATGGACTTTTCAAAAATCTTTACTTGTATAAAATAGTGAGTAATTTAAAATTTATTATTACATATAACTTATTCAAAACCTTTATCGAACTATTCAGAGCTTATACAATTATATTATCTTGAATACATACCAACTAGAACTTTATGTATTCAAATACATATTATTTATCTTTCTTCTGATCTGACTTTTGGTAAGAAGAACTGACCTGTCTTGCTCCACGTTGCTCTTTACTCTTCTCACTTCTGTAACCTACGTGTGAAACAATCACACGCTAAGTCGTTGACTTAGTGAGGCATATAAAACATATAATATTTCATATAACATAAAGCATACATAAACATATACCATCATTATCATAATCTCTATCTATCATTATCATTAAGAAACACACATAACATCATATGGTTCATGTAACACATTTCAAACCATTTACCTTTGATAACCATCTATAAACTCATAGTATACATATCACATTCAGTATGTTTGTTTAATCTCTTTATTAGCCCATGTACACTAGTGAGAACTTAAGGTATGTGAGTATATTGAGGTTGTGCACACATATACTGTCACCACAGCTCGATCAATGTCCCGAAGGACCTATCCAGAGGTCACAAAGACCCCGGTAACTATCCAGAGGTTATAAAGAACCTCGGCAACTGTCCATAGGTCCCAAAGAACCTAGGTAAACTATCCATATGTTCCTTAGAACATAGGTATACTGTCCATATGTCTCGAAAGACATAGGTAAAACCCTCGACTCTTGGCATGCCAACTATACCTATAGCTCTCGTATCATATAACATGGGCATTATATTCATATCACTTCACATATTCACATGTATATTTCACTTTTCATATGATTTCATAATCATCTGTCACGTAGCTTATAACACTTCTCTTGTGTTCATATGGCATGTAACTCATTGTCATCTCTTATTCTCATATGATTCTCATACATCAAGTATATCACATAGCACATAGTATAATATATAAACTTATACAGGTATCCATATACATACTTTCATATACTTCGAATAACAATGCCCTATAACTTCTCACAGTTTTACCTAATCACTTATTTCACATTAATTATATTCTAGTTTCATATATTACTTAATTCAATTTCACATAGCTTGTTACCTATATAAATATTTTCTCATAACTTATCATCACATAGTTCCCATAACATTTTCCTATAGATTCATAAATCTTTACCATATGACTCATGTATTATATGTTTATTTCAGCTTATATATCCTCTCCATATAACTTATTTTACATGTTCATATAATCACTTCTGTCAATGTCTCATCATTTATATATTATTCTTATATTGTCCTATAAATCAATGTTATTTAACTTATCTCACTTTTCATCTAATCTCATAAGTTGGTTATACAAATTCCTATATATATGTATATATATATATCTAACTCATGTAATTTATATCCTTTCTCTTGTTATCATATAAATCATTGCTATTTTACATAGTTCATGCTCCTATAATTTATATCTCAGGTTCATATAACTCATCTAATTCCTATAATACATAAATCATTGCCATATAACACATATCATATAAATTCATACCAACTAACATGTAATACAACTAAACATATTCATGTAATATCAAACATAATCATACAATCATATATTCAACATATTGGAAACAGACTTGTCGCAAGTCAAATTTCCATATACAATACGTATATTCTAATAGTACGTACTCACCTGGCCTCACTAGTCAATATCGATCTGTTATCTTTCCTTGATCGATCTTACTTGATAAGTTTCGGAACTTGTTTAGGCTCTGTATCTACATAATAATTCATTGATACTAATCAGTATACTAATTAATATATTCTAAACTATCATTTCTTGGGCTAAAAGAAGAGTCATTTTTATCTTTTAATGAAGGTATGCATCGATGCACTACACCATGCATCGATGCATAAATCCTATTCGATGTTTGCTTTTTAAATTAATCACCTTAAACAATTTCTGGGATTTATCATCGATGCATCGGTGCACAATGAATATGCATCGATGCACATTGCCCAGAACTGACATTTTAGCACGTAAATCATCAACTCTTCCCTTAATTCTTCTATTTTAAGCCCCTCTTATGACATTAAACTCAACTACCATTACTTGAACCAACTTATATCCATGTAAATCATCTTTAACCTCAAAATCCTATCTTCCTTATGAGATTCAAGAATCATACCAAATTTTGTATATGTTCTAAATCCAATTCTATCACTCCAACTCTCTTAATTTAACCATTGACAAGTCAAATTTAACTTCCAATTTAAGAAATGAACTCTACTTCAAGATTTCACTTTTCTACTTCCTTTCTTTAATTCTTCATGTACTCCTCATCTTATGGTTTTAAGATAATCTAAGCTTTCCTTAAGCTTAGTTATTATCTAAGGATCAATAAGCAACCTTAAATTCATCAAGAATTTGATCCACAAGAAAAACTCACCTTTAGCTTGGCTCTCCCACGTATGAAGAAGAAGAAAGGAGAAGAGAACTCTGGATGTTTCTCATTTCCCACGTTTATATCACCTTTAAAAGAAAGATAAAAAATCTTTCTGGTCAAATGACCATTTAACCCTTAACTTCTTTTAATAATTACTAAATAACCTTCATCATATATATTCAATAATCATTAAACTATTTCATTCTTATACTTTAGTCACCAAATTCTGAAACTTTACAATTTGGTCACTAACCCGGTATTGCGGATGTTACATTTATCTTTTCAATGGCTAAGATAGAACCACTCTAGTTTTTTTAAAGCTAAACTAGAGCCATTACCCTTTTACAAGATTTGATTTCGAGTAAACAATAGACATCTTTCTAGGTGGGTGTTTACAAAGATGAAGCTCATAAATAATGAATACAAAATATATTTATTGAAGATTTGGGACTCTTTTTGTAACATCCAAAAAAGAGGACTAGTGACTGAAACGCAAATTTTGAAAGTTTGATGGTCAAAGTAGAAAATTGGGAAAAGTTTAAAGATCTAAGTGGTGTTTTTCCCAAAAAGAATTTTATTTCACAAGTGGATTTAGCTAGTGATCAAATTATAAATTTGGTAAAGTTTGTTGACCAAAATATAAACTTTGAAAAGTTTAGGGACCAAATTGTAATTTTAAAAAGTTACAAATGGGTCACTAAAATAAGAAAATAAAAATATTATTCTCACATTTTTAAAATGTTGGAAAATAATAATTAATGGTTTAATTCCATATTTGATTTAGACTGTTGGATTAAAGTGACATAATTGTAAGTTTTGGAAATTGCAAGGGCAAAATGGTAAAGTGGGAAAATATTTTTCCATCTTTGACTATTGGAAGATGATAAGGTTACTGTAGTTTGGTATTAATGTAAATATCAAGTTCATTAAGGGTAAATTAGTATAGATATTTTGATTTCAAGGGTAAAGTGGTAATTTGACATTTAAAGAATTTTTAATTCATTATTAATAAATAAAGATGAATGATTGTAAGATGAATCTCTTCATCTTCTCCAACAGCAATAACGTGAGCTCCTCGCAAGGTAAGAAAGAAATTTTGTTTTCAATTTTTAAGCCAATTCCTTTGGAATTTGAGTTATGCTGTAAAATAGGAAAGTGATCTACGCGAAAAATGATATCATTTGGTACCAATATTTCTTTCTAATCTTGTTGGATTTCAAAGATCCCAAATCTAAGAGTTTATGTTCATGATAGGATTCATGAAATTGATGATAAATTTTGATGATTTAGAGGTTGTAGGTTCATTTTCAAGCTTGATTCATGGTTAGAACATGTTCAATCTTTCTAGAAATTATGCTTTGAAAATTTGGACATGATGTATTTGAGTGAGAAAAATTATGGAAAAATTATATAAGGTCTGGAAATGATGTAGGAAGTATTCTGCAAGCATTATAAAATTTGGCGACCATTCTATAATTTTAAAAAAGTTAGGGGATCAATTCGGTAATTTTGGAAAATTTATGAATGATTGTATAATTGTTTAATAGTTGATGTATCATACTGGAAATTGCTGTTTTGGAATTAAAATGAGCGTTTATATATGAAATATGACCATTTTGGAAGTTTGAAAAAGATTGGTGATTAAAGTGCAACATTCACATAGTTAGTGTACCGATACACTAAGAAAGTGTATCGATACCCCTCTTAAAAGGAAAACTTTCGAATGTAATTTGTGTACTGATACATAGGCAGTGTATCGATACACCAGTGAAGGGATGTACCGATACCCTATAGTGGGTACTGATACACTGAAAAAGGAAATGAAATAGTTCTTTCATTTAGTTTAAGAAATGAAAACTAGAGTATGCTATTGGGAATGCTGATATGTATAAATGTATGATTGTGTAGATATCGAGCACAAGCAAGTTCTGAAACGACTGCAAAGATAGGATCAATCCAAATAGATAAATCATAGAAGTGGATTTGAATATATAAAGTGTCAAGGTGAGTGCGATTTAATTGTATTTATGTTATTGAACAAACATTGGCTTTCGATGAGCCAGTGACGGAGTTACTATGATAAGAAGTGACTCCTAAAATATTATTTGATTTGTGATTGATGGAATTCTTATGTGTACATGAATATATGAAATTGTAATATAAGTTATGTGATATGTCTGACATATTATTCTATATGACCATGATCGGTGTGAACATATAAGAATAAAACATAAAATATGTGAAAATGAATTAAGTAAATACATGGAAATAATATAATTAATGTCATATAAGTGATTAGGTAAAATTGTGAGATTAGTTATATAGCATTGATATACAGACTATATGAAAGTATGTACATGAATACATGTATAAGTTTATATGTTATTCTATGTGCTATGTGATGAATATATGAACATATGTGAACAATATATGACATATATGGTTACATGAACACATGAGAAATGATATAAGCTATATGATACGATCTATATGATTACATGCACATGTGATATATGTTACATGATATGAACCTATGTGATATAGGTCATATGACAAGAATGATATATAAGCTATATGAGAACGAGTTATGAGTTACATGTTTATATGATACAAGTGATGTGAACTTTTATAAATGATAATGCCCATGTTATGTGATATGAAAGCTAGTGGTATAGTTGGCATGCCAAGAGTCGAGGGTTCTACGTGGTCATTCAGGACATATACAGAGGTCCTTCGAGACATATACATAGGTCCTTCAAGACAAATTTCACATGCCCCTAGTGGGACCCCATACGAGCTGTGGTGAAAGCATAAGTGCACAACCTCAATGTACTCGAATACCTTAAGTTCTCAGTAATGTACATGGGCCTATAAAATATATCAAAAGTGTTTGCATTATTATATTATATATTGTTATTATTGTTTACACTGAATTACATGTGTACATGGGCTAATAAAGAGATAATAACAAGTACAATATATGTGATGTATATGCTTTTGGTGATATGAAATGTGTTACATGAATTATATGATGTTAGGTGTGTTTCTTTATGAAATGATATATGTGTTATATAATATACAGAAATGATAAGTACAAGATCATATGATAAATGGTTAATGATAATGATAGAGATCATGATAATGATGTTGGTGTTGATAATGATGGTATATGTGCATGTATGCATTTTGTCGTATGAAATGTTTTATGGTTTCTATTATATGTTTTATATGCCTCACTAAGTCAACGACTTAATGTGTGATTGTTTCATACGTAGGTTCCGAGAAGAGGAAGATTGATAAAAGTTATGCAAGACAAGTCAGTTTTTCCTTTCCAAAGATCAGATCAGAAAAGAATTGAATAGTTTGTGTTTTGTAATACTATTTGTGGTTTGCATGTAAATAAAGATTTGAATCTGATATGCTCTAATCGGTTTTGTAAAATCATATGATTGAGTTTTGTAATGTTTTAAACGTATTTATGTAAATGGTAACTTTATAGTGATGAAAGGTTAAGTTTTTATGAGTTTTATATATGTTTTGCTGAAATTACTGTAGCAAAGCATCGGTACACTATAGCAGTTCATTGATACAATGTAGCAGTGCATCGATACACATTTTAAATTCGATGTTTTTATGCATCGATACACTGTTCATGGTACTGTAACTGTGCATCGATACACTGTTTATGGTAATCTTCATTATTGTTCACAGTACTATTTAAACAATATCGATACTATTCATACAATATAATATTATTCATAAATATGTTTCTTTCCTTAAATTTGTTATAACGAAACATAATTCAACAATATATTATCGTATTTTTCTTAATATTAGTAAAAGTTTTAAAATTGTTCACTATTTTGTACAAATAAATGTTTTGAAATGTCAATGTGACACCTCGGACTCGTATCCGGGTCGGGTACGGGTGGGGTGTTACATTTTTCTCTTCACCTTTAAGCTTGGAAAAGTTTAATTACTTTCTTCAAGCGTCCCTTTGTCGTTTTTATCTGTTGGAATGTATTTCTAACCATTTCTAGTTATCGGAGATGTTTTGGAGCCTTGAGGATTAATTTCCTACAAAACAAAACAACCTATAACAGAGAGTATCAATACTCATGTTAAGAGTATCAGTACTTTTGTAATATTTAAATAAATTAAATTTCAATCATGTTCTTTCGATCCTCTCATTTACTAGTCATGGCAAGGGTCTTTGCAATTTATCGAAATTGTCAGCAAAATACAAACTTAAATTCAGAAAGAAATATATTTTTTTGTAAAATCACCTTATGGGGAAATCTGTATGTTGGTATTATACAATAATAATTTAAGTGACAACATAAAATTGTCAATTCTCGAGTGAATAAAATTTGTCACTTTCAGAACCCCACGTCACGTGTTCTTAATTAATATTTAAGTAGATAAATATAGATTAAGATCAATCATTATCAAATAATAACCTATAAAATCAAGATTGAAATGAATGAACATCAAGAGAATCAGGAAATTCACAAAGAAAATTTTAAAAGGGGCATCCGGTTGGACTTATTACCAAACAGGTCATTTTGATCATTAATTTTGGTGGATTCGATTCCATAGCCTTTTACTTCCAGCTCTCCTCTACAAAATGGTACCTACATTCATAAAAATAACGAATGGATCATTTCAACCGAGAAAGATTGCCTCCAGAAATTTAATCCTCTGTCCAAGAATTGGTTTCGAGAAACAAATTACACCGCACAAAACTGCGCCACCTGTTCCCCTAGACGGTAATGAGTCCATCTTGCTTCATTTTGATGAGACTGCTTTCGATGTTGCGGAGAACTGGTTTATAGCTGTGGCATTTTGAATGAAGTTAGCGTCTAATAATCTTGTCGGAGATGCATTCATAAGTCATTAGGAAGAGTGAGAAAATATCTTACAGGCGTGCAAGACTGTTATATGCTTGCGTCGCTTGTTGGAGACATGCTGAAAGTTGCATTACTTCGGCTGATAGTGAATCTGCTCTGCTCTGTTCTTGCACAAGTTGTCCCTGGAAAAGAAATGTTGCACAGTCGAGGATATACTATTATTTGAAAGTAAAAAGTCTATCGGAAGGGGAAATAGTAAGTCATGAATTTTCCTTTCATAACCTTGAGGGAGAGAATTTCAGTTGTATTTGCCTGTGAATCAGTTTCAGTAGCCCCGCCTTTATGGACCCCTAAGGAACCATTTTTAGACAGCAAATTAGACTGTTCTGCTCTCAAGTTATCTAGAACTCTACGAAGCTCTTCATTTTGCCTAAGACAGTCTTTAACCTGCAAAATCTCGATGTTTATCAATCAAATAACGCATACAGTAGCAATACTGATTGAAAACCAGACTAAAAGGGATTTATGTTGTTTATAGGAAAGTTTCTGGAAATAATTTTGCATAGATCCTGCAGATTCTACGACTGATTTTTACCTGATTCTCCCACTGCTTTGCTATGGCCACTGCCTCTTGATACGAGGACGAGAGATTAGTGTTTTCCTCAAAGAGCCTTTCGATCTCCATAGATTGGTTATCAATCTGTCAATGCAAAAAAGAGATTTTTCCTTAACATGAACTGTAGTTTACATTTCCAACACACGGGACTCGAGGAAAGGCTGTACCTCCTCTAGAAGTTTCTGTCTACTATTTTCAAGCCTCTCCACCGCTACAGCCATATCATGTAGCTGTCTCTCGAATTTTTCTCTGTCTTCCTGTGCAGTAGAAAAAAGAGTAACCTTGATGAAGCATAAGCCTCTTTGAAAATGAATCTATTATTAACAAATTATATGATGAAAAACCACGTTTTATTCAGAAGCTGATCAGAAGTAGGAAAAAAAAGATGAAACAAGAAGGTAAAAATTTTCCAATCATGGAAACAACATAAGGAGAAGAATTCTCCATTTGGGGTGAAGGGGGGGGTACATAACCAGCATGCAGCTGCATATAAGCTATTATAACACAAGATGCTACAATTTATCACGAGAATCATCGCCCTAAAACATTTCCTCAACATGTTAAAGGAACCCACTTACCGCGGACAATTCTTTGTGTGTTGCTTTCTCTGAGACAACTTCTGATTTCTCTGATAACAAGAAATCAATAATAATAAGAGACAACAGAATTGCTTGCAAAAGTGTAGTGAAACAGGGTTACTTATGTTTTATAGGGAAGTAATATTCATGCATCATAGAATAAAATATAGGTAAAATATGATAAAAGGAATGGAAATTAGAAGGGTATATTTAAATTTTATCAAGTTAGATGCATAAACATGTATAGATGTATACATGCAATATATTATTAAAAAAACCGTTGACATTAATTGTTGTCCATGAAAACCTTTTGAGTAAATAGTAATTACCTGAACCCCTTTTGGACATAGAAGTAAGTCTTTCTTCCAGTTCCTGCTTTCCTGATGTCAGGGCAGAAACCCGAGCTTGCTCCTCTGCTAATTGCTGTCGCTCTTGCTGCCTCAACAATGACTCTTTCTGTAATTCAGATACCACCATGAGAGCTCTACAGAGAAACACTTCAAAAGGGACAATGAAACACAAACTAAGTTCATTAGAACCTGTAATTCAGACTTTAATCTAGCCAACTCATTTTCTAATGCTTGTATTTGATCTGGTGAACTCCCCATGTCATTTATTCCACTAAATGAATTGTTGATCAATTGTTGCTGCATCGAGTTGAGTTCAGCTCTCAAGGCAGCTGCATCTTCCTCAGCCTAAAGCAAAACAAACAGATAAGATGAAACCCAAGTCGCTTTCATGTATCAAGAGACTGCTTACTTACTCTGTATTGCTCATCTTCTGCCTCTTTCAGGCGTTTCTTGAGCATGCGAAGTTGGGCTGAGAGGTCCTCCTATACTAAGACAATGACTGTGTAAGCAAAGCATAAAAAGCACAAGTAAGAGATTTCGTATAACAAAAATTTGAGGAAAGGCGCATACCCGAGCAACAACAGCAGCATCTTTCTCCATAGCAACATCTTTCAGAACCTTTCTTAGAGATGGCACAGTGTTTTGTTCCTGTAAATGAAAATAAGTAAACCAGAGAGAAAAATTACTTTCCAAATTTTTAACCCATACCATAGTCCTGAAGTTGAGTTATGAATAGAAAGAACACAAATCAACCATTAGTGAATGAACTTGTAAACAAGGAATGACGTCTTAAAGGCTTCTCCCTCTAAAGCCTAGGAAAGATGTAATTTGCAAAATATATAACTAGTAACCCCTGATATGAAAATATTGAAGTGCCTCAACTCACCAGCTCATTGAACCGTGTTTGCAGTGTTTCATGCTCGACTTCCTTAGCTTGAACCTGAACCAAGAAAATAACAAGTTCACATAGTTGCAGGCTTCCAATAGCTTAGTTTAGCTCTAATCCCAACATAAGACCTAATATAAAAGCAATATGATAATAGTACCTTCACAGATAATATCTTGTTATTTTCTTCTAATTCAGCATTTTTCTTCTGCAAGTCCTTCAGCTGAGATACTAAACCACTAACATCCGCCTGCAGTAGCAATTGAACAGCATGATAATCAGAAAGTTCAATATAATAATATCATGCAGAAAGCCCCTTACTTCAATTCAACCAGAATTTTTAACATACTCTCAATTCAACCAGAATTTTTAACATCTCTATGAGAATCTAAGCCTAAGCTTCTATGACATTCAGAATTACTAAAATTACACACGAAAAATAAAAATTAAAACATAAAATTAATTTCCCCTTCTATATTTAAGCGACCGAACAGACAATCAAGGGTAAATAAAAACCGAGGAAAACTTATGTAGTTGTTTTCAGCCAACAACTCAACATATTCAATATTTAAAAAAAATCCAAAAAAACGACAGAAAATACCTCAGAGAGTCGATTATCGCTTCCCGATTTCTCCATGACAGGAACATCTGCAAAGCATAAAAAATTAATAGAAAATTTTTAACAAATTAGAATCCTATTTCAAAAAAAAGTTTCGAAAAATGGAATAAAAACGAGAAAGGAGAGACCGGCTGAAATTGGAGCTTGGACGAGATCGGATCCAGATGAAGCTTTGCTGATTCTTTCGGCTGCTCTCTTTTGACGAATCTCCTCCAGCTATTCAAAATCATCCCAAAATCAAAACTCAAAAAATAAAATTAAATAAATACAATCAAACCTAGGAATTATATTAAAACGAAATTCGATTAAAAAGAAAATAAACAACAAAATCTTGGTACAAATTCTTCTTACCGTCCGTCGACCGAGTGAAGCATGATGAGCGTTCATCGTTAAAAGTAAGAAAGGTAGAGAATTACAATGAAGTTTTCTTCTTCCCTTTTTTTTATTTTCCTTTGATTGCAGATAATTATTTATATGAACTGATTTTCTAACAGTTCTTACAAATAATACATATATTATATAATTAAGAGATACTAGTTTGGGACTCGAGGCGCTGATCTTCGCCGGAGTCCTAATTTCTCCTCGCCCAAAGCCTCCAAACAATGGCAAAAAAAATCAATAAATAAATACTTAAATTTCAAAACCATATAACTGAATCCTTAATTTCCTTTTATGAAAACCTGAATTCTTAAATTAAATCTATAAACCATGAATATCATATCAATTAGATATTTCGTCAAATTAACAACTACTAGGTTGGCCATTATCAACTCATAATACATAGATCAAATTTTTTAAATTTATGTCCACTAAATTGTGTCCATTATTGATTTTTTAAAACTTATAATTTTTAAATTTTAATTATAATTATTTTAAATATTTTAAAAAATTAAATTTATAAAATATATATTTAAAAATTACTTGATTTAAAATTTTTAAAATATATTTTTATATTTTCGTTAATAATAATTTTAAATAATAATGAGTTAAAATTTAAAAAAAAATTAACAGTAAACAGGTCTAACGAGATAAAAATATGATATATGAGATAATTTTTTACGTATCATGATTCATATTAACTGAAATATATAACATACACTATAAAATTAATATGAAATAAATCAAAATTCAGTTAATTGTTTCTTAATTTCTGTGATGCATCAATATCCATGTTTATAATTAAAAGTATAATAATAGTAGTATATAATTAAAACTCTGAACTCATATATAATTAAAAGGGTAAACTACGCCAATGGTTATTAGTGTTAGGGTAAATGTTTGTTTTTACCACTAATGTTTAAAAAGTCACAAAGCGATCACTAACGTTATCGTTTGTTACAAAATGATTACTCGACATTAATAGCCATTAATAGGTGTGACGAAAAATACAACTGGACCGTTATCTGTTCAGTTGGATCGTTGATCGTTGTAGCTAGACCATTTTGGTAGGCTTTTCTTCTTCTTCAACTCGTTCCCCATCTTCTTCTTCTTTTCTTCTTATTTCTTTCTCTTCACTTTTCTTCTCCTCGCCACTTCAATGGAATATGTCCCATTCCTTCATCACTAAAGCTCTTCAATTCTGGCCAAACGCCTTCACGAAACAAAACCGATCAACATCACATTACCACCAAAACATGTCAATAGTGTAACCATTTGTGAAGAAGAAAAAAATGAAGAAGAAGATGGGGTTGGGTTGAAGAAGAAAAAGAGTCGTTGTTTTTCCTCTGAATTTCGATGAGAAATCTGAACATTCCAACGTCAAGAAACACCATCTACCACCACGACCAACAACTCATCTTGACTTTGATGATCATAAAAAACTTTTCGCTTCGACTTCGACGTTGAAGCATTTACGTTCATCGGTCAACCTCGGGTTGGCTTCCAATGAGACGTTCGTCGATTTTCGCTACATGGGTTATGAATTCTCGCCTCATCAAAACTTCTTTTCTACATGATATCATATTGAAAATCGTTAAACTCACGTTCTTTGAAAATTTTTGCGTTGATGAAACCCCGACGGAGGTGTAGAGTGCTTGAAGAAAACCAGGAGGCTGGTTTACGAGGCATGCTAGTTTATGCGATCAAACATACGACCGATAACGCTGGTTGTGATCAGAATTTCGAGGGTTTTTTTACAGAGTATTGAATTCGCCAAGTCCCTTTCACCTTCATCTGTAAGTCGTTTTTCAAATTTCATTACCTGGGTCATTAAGTTTTCATTTATTTATTTTTTCAGAAATTTAAAACGATGAACATTATGAAATCGGTCATTAATTTTTTTCCAGAAACATGGGGAATGATTGTGGTGGTTTTTACATATGTTTTCAAAGATTTCTTCAATAATTGTATTTAATTGCTTTAGTTGAACATAGACAAGAAAATTACAGAAAATCAGATGGGAAATGTTCAGGGGGAAAAAGGATAAAAGTGAAAAATGGGTAATGCTTTAGTCAAGAATAAAAGGGAAGAAGAAGAAAAGGAGAAGATGATGGGGAACGAGTTGAAGAATAAGAAGAACCGGTCAAAATGGTCCAGTTGTGGTAGTCAACGATCCAACTCAGCATATAACAGTTCAACTAATTTTCTGTCACGTTTATTAACGATTGTTAACGTTGAGTGACCATTTTGTAACAAACGATAACGTTGGTGACCGATTTGTAATTTTTTAAACATCAATAGTAAAAACAAACATTTACCCTAACATTAATGACTATTGGTGTAGTTTACCCTAATAAAAAATGTACCTTCCAAATGCTCTTTCCCCTTTTTGAATATCCGAAAAAACACTAATTCTTTCAAAATATGTTTTCACATTTTTTTTCCTTAAAACGTTCTTAAAAGTTCTTTTAAAAAATTTTCTCGGGGTAAAAAATGAAGTGAGGTAAGACTATATTTATAAGAGAGAAAATACATATTTTGTATAATTATTACATCAAGTGAACTTTAAGTAAAAATTATATTATATTTTGAAATTAACTTAGCACGTCATTAAACTAAAGAGAACTAATATTTTAATAATTAAAATATAATAAATTGATTTTTTAAAATTATTTATCAAAATTAAACAAAATTAAAATGAAAGTGATCATTCTTATAAGGATAAACTACACATTTGGTAACTGAATTTTATTCCATCACTTATTTCATTCGTCGTACTTTCAATTTTTTTCAATTTACTCACTGAATTTTATAGATTGAATTTTTTGTCACTCCACCGTTAAATAAATAATGGTGGTATGACATGATCTTATTTTAATCAAAATGACATCGTTTTAGTTTAAAATTTAATTTTTCTAGGAATTTAAAACGACATCGTTTTGATGTAAATTGTCATTCATAACATTGTTTAATTGTGGAGTGACAAAAAAATTCTATCTATAAAGTTCAGTGAATAAATTTAAAAAATTTTAAAAGCAGAGTGACAAAAAAAATTTATATATAAAATTTAGTAAATAAATTAAAAATGAAAAGTACAATGAATCAAATAAGAGAGTAAAGTTAGTTGCCAAACACATAATTTAAGCTTCTTACTGAATAGTATTTTTCCCTTTTGTTTATAAGTTAAAAGTATTAAAATTACAATGCAAAGTTTTGATTTTGAGACTTTCTTACTGAGAAGGAATTTATATGCAAAAAAAAAAAAAAAAACACACAAGGGGGCCATGAATAGAGCCCAGATTCCTTTTGATAGTCTGTACTCATCATCTCGTGGCCTTTGCTTCTCTCAGTATTCACTCTCCAAAAGATTTTATTACATTGTTCTTAAAACAACATTGTGGAGTGGACATCGCTTGCTTCTTTTCACTTCCAACCTCTCCATGGCTGCCAACCTATTATAATAATATCGTCTCAAATATTCAAAACATAACTATTCAGTAAGTATAATGTGATAAAACCATTCAAAGATTATGAAGTTTCTCCTTCTGATATTTCATATTCGATGTCAAATCTTTTTAAAGAGATGGAAGATGATACATGCACCACAAGACTCACATAAAAAAAAGATGGATTATTGATGAGAGTTTAATATTACATATTTTTATTATTATTTACCTCTCATTTATCGTTTTGATATTACTTATTTATCTTTATTTTGAGTTTATTTTGGATAGGAACTTCATTGGATTAATTATCCTAAAAAACTAGTAGATTTCGACAGTCCATTCAGTATCTTATAGAAGACAAGCAAAACTTCATTGAATATTTAATTTGGAATTTACTTGGGACAAGGTTATCCAGAAGATGAAGAATAATTCAACCAGAGGACTTAAATTTATCTTTTGTGATAAACATTTTTAATTTAGGATTTTTAGTTTGATTATTCTATTATTATTTTATTTAAAAATTAGTTATTTTATTATAATTCTTTTTAGGATTTTTAGTTTGATTATTTTAGGAATGAGTTATTTTATTTGCTTAGAACTCTCATGTTATAAATACCCCTTAAGTTCAACAGTTGAAACTCATATTGAAATTTATTTTCCTTTGTTGTTTATTGAAGTTCTATTTTTCTTTCAATTCCATATTTCTTTATTTTCTTTCATTATTTTCTTTTCACAATGCTAAATATGATCTAATTCATGCTTGACTAAACTTCTACTTAGCCAAAGTTTTTTGCAAAACTCAATTTAATTAGAGAAAATTGAATTCTGATCTTCATACCTTCAGATCGTATTCTTAATTATCTAAAAACTGGGAATGACAATCGATCATTCTCTTAAAAATTATTACATCTTCAACTCAAAAGGTGCACGTTGATTTGAAGATTGTTTTTCTTGAAGTTTGGAAGTCGGATCGGTTGATCATAATTCAACTTTATGTGAACAAACTTAGCGGTAGTCTGGTAAGGGGATCAAGATCGAATTCAATTTTCGCTGAGATGCTATAACTCGAGTCGAGCTTTTCTAGAATTTAAAGTCATTTTGGATCTACTACGATAGATGTGGCTAGACTAACAATGATCGGATTTCGGAGATAGACTTGGAAATTTTGATTAATCAGAGATAAGAGTTAGCTGCAGAGGTTAGGCCTTGTTGACTGTAACCGACATACATCACAAAGGAAATATTTTATTTCGATGATCGATCAAAATTGAGGATAAGCAAAGCCTGATTCTATGTCATTAGAATCTACTGAAGCTTGAGAAAACATGTCAAAATTGCATGCTTGATTCATAGGTATAAACAAGCTCAATTCAAAAGTAAAAACTGGGATGAGAAATGCAAGCCAAGATGAAGCCCACGTGATACCATAAGATAACAGTCAAACAAGATCGAAAACCAATAAAGCTCGTCTCTTTGCCAGTCTACCGAATTTAGCAAAAGAAACCAATGGATATTCCAAAGAAAAAAAAAGACGGGATGCAAAAACCAAAGTTATGTTGAGAGAGATGGATGACGATGAAATTCATTAAAAGTTCTTACCTTGCTCAGAAATCTGCAGAAATCAAAATACGGTGACACGAAGAATCCTGAACTCTGACGATGGAAAAAGACATCAAATTCTGAACAGAAGGATATATGATCATGAATGAGAAAGAATCCAGAAAAGATTGAATTCTCTATAACCAAAAGTTAGACCCATCGCCGTTATGACAACCAAAAACAACCTCAATGACAGCATGAACGAGCGATTCAGAAGACGTGTCCTTTTTATCAATTATTAGGAAAATAAAGAAGGTGATTAAGGAAATATACTAATAAACGTAGGAAAAGAGTGTTGGAATCTAGTGGGATGATTGTAGCAAACAAAAAGAGAAAAAAAAAAACAAACAAGGAAGTGCAAGGGAGTCGGAAACTGGGAAGAGATCAGTCTCTTTTGCAGGACGGAGAAAATTTGTATGATTTGATAAATGCATTTTAACCGTCTCATCTCGACCCAAAAGAAAACAACGTTACAAACTAGGGTAGTTTTAGTATAGGGAATATTTTATTTTGCTGTTAAAAATAAATAAAATTATTGATATAATATTTTTTATTTTTTAATATTAATGTGATATTATTTATGATGATACATCAATATCATTATTAATATTTTAATAACATGATATTAAAAATGAAATATAAACTAAACATTAAGTATAACATTTTTAACAAAAAAAAATTAGATATTAAAATGAAATAAAAATAATATTTTATGTACTAAACATATAATTATATTTTTAAATTATCTTAATATTTTATTAATGTAGACACTTAATTTTGTCCACCTAAGTTAATATTATTACATAATATTATAAATTATAATATATGTAAATTTACATTTCATTTTTATTTTTTACAGGGCCTAAATACAGATGAAAAATATGCCCAGGGGCTCAAGTCACACGCAGCCCAACGGAGCAAACCCTAGTTTCTCCTCACCCTATTTCCAAGCAGCGCCGCGCAGCAGCCCCAACAGCCCGAGTCTGTCACCGGATTTTTCAGCCTTCAACACCGTGTTTCAACGAGGACTCCAACAACCCGAGTTCCATGTCGGTTTCCTCGGACAAAATAGCAAACAAGCCACCAGTTTAGTTCGATTAGGACTCCGAAAATAGGCTAAAAATAAGGATTTGTAAACCCTATAAATGGCATATAATCGAACACACAAGAGGACTAGAGAGATTATACGCAAAAATACCTACGAAACTAGAGAGAAAATACAAAAGTTTTTGAAACTTTTTGTACAACTTTCGAAGAGAAATACAAGGTAAAGGTCGTACCTTTTTCGGATTTATGCTTGCATGTAGTTTTCTTTGTCCTTTGGCTTTGAAAATAAACAAAAAAAAAACGATTTTGCCGATGAACATGGGGGGCTTGTCAGATCTTTCGCGTTAGACCTAGTCCCCCGAGGCTCGTTTTTAACAAAACCGATTTGATTTTTTAAAAGAAGAAAAGGAAAGCTTTTTAAAAATAAAAAAAATTAAGCCGCCGATGACCGGCGAGGCGGCGCGGTGCCAGATTCTGGGTTCACATGAACCCCATAGCGGCGTGTTCATCCTTTTAGATGAACACTTGAGAGGAAATATGAGAGGGGAAGGATGATTTCACGCGTGAAGAAGAGAAATGAAGCTATTAAAATATTTTTTGACTTAAATACATGATCCATAGATCACTGCTGACCTGCGTGTTGACCCGATGGGTATCCTTGACCCGCGTGTTTTGGCTTAATAAAAGGGTAAACTGTGCTTTGGTCCCCCATATTTCTCTCAAATTTATTATGCCCCATAAATATGATTTTCCACGTTAATTTGCTTCCAATTTGGCCACCCGATTAACGTTCATTTCAATCTGGTCCTTTTTATTATTTTTACTTTATTTATTTCTTTTATTTTTTTTATTAATATCATTATTATATTTCTTTTTATCCTACTTATTTACATATGTATATAGTTTTCTATTATTTCTGTTTATTTATATATGTATCTTTATTTTGCTTTTACATAGTATTTATCTTTATTATTTTTCTTATTTTTTTAGATACCATATATTGTTATATATTCTTTTCTTTTTGTTATTTTTTTATTTGTTTTATTCTTGTTTTATTTTAGTTTCATTTTTATTTTTATTTTTATTGTTTTCTTTTTTTCCTTTGACATATTTTTACTTATGTTACCATTGTGCATATTTTGCTTATTTTATTTCTACTCTATTTTTTTTCTTTTATGTTTTGTTTATCATTCGCATATGTACATACTTTTTATCTTAATTCGGCTCTGAACCTCACTATAAATCTAATATCGCTATCTTTTTAAGGGTACGTTTTCAAAACTATCTAAGGTAAGTAATTTGGATCATATTTTTACCTTTTAATTTTAAATTACAATTTTTCTTAATTTAATACAATTGGAAATTGCGTAGTACCGAAAGGGCAGTTCAAGGGTGCTAACCCTTCCTTGATTGTAACCGACTCCCGAATCCGACACATCTTTGGAAAGACGTAGATCAGGTAAGAAATATGGTATCTGATCAACCTATTTGTTTAAAAATAAATGATCGGTGGCGACTCCAATTCATTTAATCCAAGTCGAAGCCCAATTCTGGGCCCAACCGAAAGATGGTTCCGACATCTTGGCGACTTCGCTGGGGACAGGTAAGTGAGTCAAGCTAAGATAATTTCCAATTGTCTGTTTAACGAAAAGGGTAAGTTTAAATTTTAAGCTAACCATTTTCTAATGATTTCAGCCTTCCGAGCTTGTTTTTCACTTAAGGCTCTAAACCTGAGCTTTGAACCCTATTTAAGTGGGGTGAAAGCGACGTCTTCGTGTGAATTTATTCACCGCGCAGGCCTAACAAGTAGCCTTCGAGATTCATATATCTTATGTCTTCGTGTGAATTTATTCACCGCACAGACATAAGGGAATGTGTCCTCTCGAGTTTAACTTAGTTCACACAAGCTTGTAATAGGCTTAGGATTAAGGGTCTGGCAAGCCCAATGGGGCACCAACAAGGAGAACTCAGGTACCTTGTTAGAACCTAAACCAAGAGAGTGGAATTAGAGCCCACCCCAAAACCTTATTTCAAACCCTAAGATGCCTGAGTTCATTTCCTACTTTATTTTATGTTCAAAGCATGTGAACTAGAAATTTATGCGGTTAAGACTTGTTCAAAATCAACTTACGGGATAGAGATCATGTCCGGGTAGGAATAATAAGCATGTTGGGGTAGATATCATGTGGGGTAAGACTTTTTATTTTCATTATTATTATTTTATTATCCTTGTCTCATTAAATTTTTTTCTCTCCTTTCATTTTCCTTTTTTAATTCTTTTTTATCATGTACATCATTCAAAAGAGGTGTTTATCCACTAAAACATATTTGTTAAACAGAAATAATTTGTATTAATGGACAAAGGGGTTGTAATACAAGAGATGAAAATGCAGAGGACAATCTACAAAGCCTATGTGTCACATTTAATCCAGAAGACGTGGTGCCCACAATTGAAGAGTATATCACTCTGTTGCATTATAAAGGACTCG
Source organism: Hibiscus syriacus (assembly GCF_006381635.1). Lineage (NCBI taxonomy): Eukaryota > Viridiplantae > Streptophyta > Magnoliopsida > Malvales > Malvaceae > Hibiscus > Hibiscus syriacus. The sequence goes on along the minus strand of NW_024063392.1, from coordinate 161,103 downwards.
GAATGAACCGGGTCTACATCAAACACAATGAAAGTCTATCTTTGAAGAACTGACTGGCAGAGGTTGCAGGGGCAAGATAAAGGTTACTGATCTTGGGAGTCCCTTCAAAGACAACAATGGCAAAACGATAGTTGAAATTAGAGACCATTGTTGACGAAATCAATAAATAGACAAATGAACTTCACATAGTTCCTATCAATTAAGGGCTCCAATGACGTATTCGTTGGGAACATGTTCAATAAAAGATAAATGTTAGAGATGCAGTCATTTGAGACTTCTTGGACCAGTACAAAAAGCAACTCAACATTTGCACGGTTCATCCAGAGAAGCCGGAGTGGTTCGACAGGTTATTCAACCGGTCACAGACGAAGGCAGAAGATTAGTCAACATGTCAGAAGCTGTCAGGATATTTTTGTCTCTTAAAAGATAAAACATTTTTGTCCCCAATAAGGATTATTTATAATAACATACATGTTTTCGGATCAATGCCTCGAGCATTTCATGCATTTTTGCATCTATAATTCATTTTTAAGCATTCTCATAAACATGAAATTTCTTTATGGAGGATTCGATGAAGTGGTCTTAATCACGTGACACTATATGGAAGTGAGATTTTAATAATTAAAAAAATTGAAATCAATACAGTGGGAACCAAATCAGCTAATTGTAGGACAAAGCCTGCCAGGATGATCTGAGAACAGAATCCTCATATACTAAGATGCACATTCAAAGGGATGCATCGATGCACTGTTCAATGTATCGATGCATTAAGCACAAAAATGTCAAAAATCCGTTTTAAACACTTAAAATGCTAAATTATTTAGCTCTAGTGGTATTGGCAACTCATATATTCAAAATTAATTATGTTCAATCAATCAATTTTAACCTTAAACATTATTTTAAAATATAATAAATTTTCACTAAGAATCATAAACTCCCCCTAACTATTAGCAAAGAATGCAATCAAAATAGTTATTTTTATAAGCATTTTCTTAAAACTAATTAAAAATGCTAAAATTATTTTAAACACTAAGTGAAGATAGGCCAGTTAAACCTAATTCTCTCCTAAGTGTCCAAAACCTTTCTTTGTCTAAAGGTTTTGTAAAAATATCCGCTAATTGGTGCAAAGTATCAACAAATTCTAGAACTACATCTTCCTTAGCGACATGGTCTTTAATGAAGTGATGTCTAATTTCAATGTGCTTAGTTCTAGACTGTTGGATGAGATTTTTAGTGAGACAAATAGCACTAGTATTGTCACACTTGATAGGAATAGTACCTACTTCAATTCCATAATCAAAAAGTTGTTGTTTCATCCATAAAACTTGTACACAACAACTACCGGCTGAAATGTATTCCGCTTCAGTAGTAGATAATGCAACACAATTTTGTTTCTTTGAAAACCAAGAAATCAGCATATTCCAAGGAATTGAAGTACCAGATGTGTTTTTCTATCTAATTTGCATCCTCCATAATCCGCATCAGAGAAGGCATGCAAGCTAAAACTAGAGTCTCTAGGATACCAAAGTCCTAAACTATGAGTGTCCTTAAGGTATCTAAAGATCCTCTTAATGGCTAGTAAATGAGATTCTTTAGGACATGATTGAAATCTAGAACATAAGCAAACACTAAACACAATGTCCAGTCTACTTGCGGTTAAATAAAGCAAAGAGCCAATCATTGACTTATATAATTTAATATCCACACATTTACCTCCTTCATCTATGTCAAGCTTTGTTGATGAGCTCATTGGAGTGTTATGTGGTTTCCCATTTTCCAGTCCAAACCTTTATGAGCATATCTTTGACGTACTTAGCTTGATTGATGAAGATACCATCTTTTCTTTACTTGATTTGGAGTCCCAAGAAAAATGAGAGCTCCCTCATCATGCTCATCTCAAATTCACTTTGCATTTTCTTAGAAATTTTTTGGCAAAGAACATCATTAGTAAAACCAAATATTATATAATCAACATAAATTTGAACTAATAATAAATCTTTACCTTTATGCTTTAAAAACAATATAGTGTGAACCTTCCCTTTTGAAAAACCTTTTTCAATTAAAACGTTTGACAATCTTTCATACCAAGCTCTAGGAGCTTGTTTTAAACCATAAAGTACTTTTGTCAATTTAAGAACATGATCTGGAAATTTTGAATCTTCAAAACCAGGAGGTTGTTCCACATACACTTCTTCTTTTATAAAACCATTTAAAAATGCACTTTTAACATCCATTTGATATAATTTAAATTCATTGAAACATGCAAATGCTAATAACATTCTAATTGCTTCCATCCTAGCTACGGGAGCGTATGTTTCATCATAGTCTATGCCCTCTTCTTGAGTATACTCTTGAGCAACAAGTCTAGCCTTGTTTCTCACTATATTACCACCTTCATCAAGCTTATTCCTAAATACCCATCTAGTACCTACAGTAGATTTATTACTAGGCCTTTCAACTAATGTCCATACTATATTTCTCTCAGATTGATTTAACTCTTCTTGAATAGCCATAATCCAATGTTCACCATTTAATGCTTCTTTAATATTCTTAGGCTCTATGCATGAGATAAATGCAACATAATTACAAATATTTCTAAGAGAAGATCGAGTTGTTACCCCTTTGGATGGATCACCTATAATCTCGCCATCCTTGACATAGTTGTACTCTCTTGGGTAAGATACTTCCCTTTCTTCAATGGTTAGATTCTCGAGAGGATCATGAGTTTCCTCATCTTTCGTTTATTCCTTTGATGATAGTTCTCCAATGTCATTTGTATTTATAATGCCTACATCATCATTCACACAAGAATCCTTCCTCGGAAGGAGATTATCATTGAAAACAACATGTATAGACTCTTCTACAACTAAAGTTCTTTTATTAAATACTCGATAAGCTTTAGAATTTTAAGGAATAACCCAGAAAAATTCCTTTATCACTTTTAGGCTTTTTATTTACATCCAAAAGGATGAAAATAGCTAATGTTAGGCTTTTTATTTTTAAAAAGTTCATATGGAGTTTTTTTCAAAATAAGCCTAATCATTACTCGATTAATAACATAACAAGCGGTATTTGTGGCTTCCGCCCAAAAATATTTTGGCAAATTGTTTTCACAAAGCATGGTTCTAGCCATTTCTTCTAAAGTTCAGTTTTTCCTCTCAACAACTCCATTTTGTTGAGGGGTTCTAGGTGCTGAAAAATTATGGCTAATACCATTAGAATTACAAAACTCAGTAAATCCAAGATTTTCAAATTCAGTTCCATGATCACTCCTAACACTAGTTATAGAGTAACCTTTTTCGTTTTGGATTACTTTTGAAAACGTGATAAATTTTTCTAATGCTTCATCTTTAGTACTTAAGAATAGAACCCAAGTATATCTAGAATAGGCATCTACCAAGACACATGCATATTGTTTTCCACCCAAGCTAGTAGTTCTAGATGACCCAAAAAGATCTAAATGGATCAATTGTAATACTCTACTAGTGGATATGTCATTAATGGATTTAAAAGAAATTCACTTTTGTTTTCCTTTAGAACAAGCATCACAGATTTTATCATTATCAAATTTTTGTTTAGGTAACCCTCGAACTAAATATCCTTGAATAAGCCGTTGCAACACACTCATACTAGCATGTCCTAGTCTCATATGCCATAACCAACTATCATGATCATCCTTAGCAACTAGGCATAAATTAGTCATATTTATGGAATCTAAATGCACCATGTAAATGTTTCCTATTCTATGACCAACAAGCATAATTCGATTAGATGCAATGTCAATAACTTTACAACCATTAGTTTCAAACATGACATTGAATCCCTTATCACATAATTGACTAATACTCGAAAGATTATGCTTTAATCCATTCACATATTAAACATTTTTAATTTGTATGGAAGAGATATTACCTATTGTACCTATTCCTTCAATGTGACCTTTTGAATTATCACCAAAAGTCACTTTCCTCCATTTTTTGCGTTAAGCTCTATGAACCGGCTTTTGTCTCCGGTCATGTGTCTTGAGCATCCATTATCAAGGTACCATGAGTTTGAATTTATTTTTCGTGCCTTGTAGCAATGCTCATTTTCCTACAAACATAGATTAATTTTTTATTTTTGGTACCCAAATTCTTTTGGGTCCATATTCATTAGTTTCCAAAATCCTAGTCCCCTTAGGTATCCATTTGTGTAGGATATCTTTATCTTTAGTAGTAATGAGTTCTTTAGGAACCCATATACTTCTAACGATTTTTCCATTAGAGGTTCTTCGGGGACCTCTATGATTGTAGTTTTTAAAACTTTTTTCTAACAAAGTTGGATTTTGAATTTTCTTCATTTTCAAAACGTTTTGTTCCAACTTTATCAAAAGAAGCTTTAAGATCACCAATTTTCTTTTGATGATCATCATTAACCTTTGAAAGTAAATTTTGCAAATCCAAAATTTTCTTTTCAAACTCTTCTAGTTTGATTTGCAAATCACTGATTTTACTTTCAAGATCATTGTTGGTATTGGATATGAGATTCTTTTCATTTTTCAATTTCGAAATATCATTTTTATATTTTAAAAACAATTTCTCATAATCCAAAGCCAAACTGATATATTTCTCTAATAACTCATCATAAGATAAATCATCTAAATCAAATGAGTTAGAAGTTAACTTAGAATTTTTCTCGAATGCCATCAAACAAAAGTTTGCTACTTCTTGTTCCTCTTCATCGGAACCTTCTTCATGAAATAAATGCAACATAATTACAAATATTTCTAAGAGAAGATCTAGTTGTTACCCCTTTGGATAGATCACCTATAATCTCACCATCCTTGACATAGTTGTACTATCTTGGGTAAGACACTTCCCTCTCTTCAATGGTTGGATTCTCGAGGGGGGATCATGAGTTTCCTCATTTTTCGTTTCTTCATTTGATGATGAATATTCAACGTTATGTCTAATATCATTTGCTTGTACAATACCTACATCATCATTAACACAAAAATCCTTCCTCGGAAGGGGATTATCATCGAAAACAACATGTTTAGACTCTTCTACAACTAAAGTTCTTTATTTTTGCATCACTTTTAGCATCAAATTTGCCAAGGTTTTCGTTACCGTTGTTTAAAACAAAATATTTGCATCCAAAAGGATGAAAATAGATAATGTTAGGCTTTTTATTTTTGAAAATTTCATATGGAGTTTTCTTTAAAATTGGCCTAATCATTACTCGATTTACAACATAACAAACGATATTTATGGCTTCCACCCAAAAATAGTTTGGCAAATTCTTTTCACAAAGCATGGTTCTAGCCATTTCTTCTAAAGTTCGATTTTTCCTCTCAACAACTCCATTTTTTTGAGGGGTTCTAGGTGGTGAAAAATTATGATTAATACCATTAGAATTACAAAACTCAGTAAATCTGAGATTTCAAATTCAGTGTCATGATCACTCATAACACTAATTATAGCGTAACCTTTTTCGTTTTGGATTATTTTTGAAAATGTGATGAAATGTTTTAATGCTTCATCTTTAGTACTTAAAAATAGAACCCAAGTATATCTAGAATAGTCGTCTACCTAAACAAATGCATATTGTTTTCCACCCAAGCTAGTAGTCCTAGTTGGCCCAAAAAGATCTATATGGATCAATTGTAATACTCTACAAGTTGATACGTCATTAATGGATTTAAAAGAAACTCGCTTTTGTTTTCCTTTAGCATAAGCATCACAGATTTTATCATTATCAAATTTTAGTTTAGGCAACCCTCTTACTAAGTCTCCTTGAATTAGCCATTGCAAAACACTCATACTAGCATGTCCTAGTCTCCTATGCCATAACCAACTATCATGCTCATCCTTAGAAACTAGGCAAAAATTAGTCATGTCTATAGAATTTAAATGCACCATGTAAATGTTTCCTACTCTATGACCAACAAGCATAATCCGATTAGATGCAATGTCAATAACTTTACAACCATTAGCTTCAAACATGACATTGAATCCCTTATCACAAAATTGACTAATACTCAAAAGATTATGCTTTAATCCATTCACATATAAAACATTCTTAATTTGTATGAAGAGGTATACCTATAGTGCCTATACCTTCAATGTGACCTTTTGAGTTATCACCAAAAGTCATCTCTCCTCCATTTTTGGCGTTGAGCTCTATGAACCGGCTTTTGTCTCCGGTCATGTGTCTTGAGGATCCACTATCAAAGTACCATGAGTTTGAGTTTGTTTCCCGTGCCTTGTAGCAGTGCTCATTTTCCTACAAACATAGATTAATTTTTTATTTTTGGTACCCAAATTTTTTTGGGTCCATATTCATTAGTTTCCAAAATCCTAGTCCCCTTAGGTATCCATTTGTGTAGGATATCCTTATCTTTAGTAGTAATGAGTTCTTTAGGAACCCGTATACTTCTAACAATTTTTCCATTAGAGGTTCTTCGAGGACCTCTATGATTGTAGTTTCTAAAACTTTTTTTAACAAAGTTGGTTTTTGAATTTTCTCATTTTTCAAAACGTTTTGATCCAACTTTATCAAAAGAAGCTTTAAGATAATCAATTTCCTTTTGATGATCATCATTGACTCTTGAAAGTAAATTTTGCAAATCAGTATTTTTCTTTTCAAACTCTTCTAGTTTGATTTGTAAATCTTTGATTTTACTTTCAAGATCATTGTTGGTCTTGGATATGAGATTATTTTCATTTTTCAATTTTGAAATATCATTTTTGTATTTTAAAAACAAGTTCTCATAATCCGAAGCCAACTCATTATATTCCTATAATAACTCATCATAAGATAAATCATCTAAATCAAATGAGTTAGAGGTTATCTTAGAATCTTCCCCGAATGCCATCAAGCACAAGTTTGCTACTTCTTGTTCCTCTTCATCGCTCCATATAGCCACATGAGCTTTGTGCTTGTTCTTTGATTGACCCTTTCTCTTCAATTGTGGGCAATCATATTTGACATGCCCCGACTTGTTGCATTCATAGCAAATGATCTGGTCCTTCTCTTTTGGCTCATTTTTGAAGCCTTTATTTCGTTTGAATTTTCTTCCTCGGTTAGGCCTCATCATTTTTCTGAACCATTTAGCAAACAATGTCATTTCCTCGTCATCATCATCTTCATCCGAATCACTCTCATCTTTTGTGGATTTGAGAGCAACTCTAATGTTTTTCTTCTTCTCTTTCTCCTTTGGTGTCTCGTCAATCTTATCGAGGTCCACCTTATCTTCAAGCATCATTTCATGAGTGAGGAGGGAACCGATTTGCTCTTCCAGAGTTAAGGACTTTAGGTTCTTAACCTCGATGATTGCCGTCTTCTTTTATTGCCATGATTTTGGAAGTGGGTAAACTAACTTCCTCACAAGCTTTTCGTTTGGAATGATCTCTCCATATGATTTGAGACCATTGACAATCGTTGAAAATCTATCAGTCATAGCTTTGATATCTTCATTTGGTTTCATCCTGAAATTTTCATAGATATGTGTTAGAAGACTAATTTTAGATTCTTTTACCTCGTCCGTACCTTCATGAGTGCCTTGTAGTTTATCCCATATTTCTTTGGCAGTTGTACAAGATGAAACTCTTATGTATTCATCTGGTCCAAGAGCACAAAATATGATATGAATGACTTTGGAGTTGAGCTGGAACATTTTTATCTCTCATTCACTCCACAATCTTGGATGAGTGAGAGGCTTGATATATCCGTCTTCTACAACATTTCATGCTCTCATGTCACTTGCTTGAATGAAATACATCATCCTATTCTTCCAATAGGCATAGTTAGCTCCATTGAAGAAAGGAGGCTTGTTGATGGGCATCGAATCGAGACTGGAGTCGAAGTTTGAAGTTGAGGCCATTGATGACTTGCTTATCGATGTAACTCTTCCCGAATCGACTCAAGAGGTGATTAAACCTTCAAATGAGTGAGGCTCTAATACCAATTGTTGAGTTAATCGATTGATGGAATCGGCCAAGAGGGGGGTGAATTGGCAATTAAAATTTTGGTGGAAACTTTTGCAGAAAATTGAAAGTAATTGCACAGCGATTTAGAGTGGGTCAACTTTTTCAACCAAAGTCTACGTCCACTACCATAGCTATCCACACTAAGGATTTTCTAACAAATTAACTAATTTGTTCTTTCTTTTGAGGCCAAAGAGATAACCTTACAACTCCCTCAAGAATATACCCCAATTCTTGACTATTTCTCAAAGAGAAGATTACAAATTTGCAAACTTACAAGGAAATCCTCACAAGGTAGATTATTTGCACAATTCTCGAACAAAGAAAAGAACACTAAAAATGAATACAATTGAGTACAAGTAGTGTTCTTGAAAGCAAAATGAACATTGAATGAAAAATAGGCTTGAAATGCTCAAACTTGAGGTTTGATGCTTTCTCTTTGATTCTCTCTTAATTCTTGATTCTTGTTGTTTCTTATATTGATCAATGGCTTCTAAGCTTGTTTAAATACTCCTTCAATTGATTTTGAACATTAGGAATGATTAGTGGAGTCAATAGAGTCGTTTAAGTGTGAAAACAATTAATAAAGTCAGTTGGGAGCGTCAGTGCATCGATGCATACACAAGGTGCATCAAGTGTAAAATTCAAATATTTTGACCGTTGGAACACTTAGTGCATCGGTGCACTGCATCGATGCACTAAGTGTGCATCGATGCATTCGATGTTTTGAATAAGCCTAAGTGCATTGATGCATAGTGTGTGCATCGATGCATAAAATGCAATCGATGTTTTCATTAAAACCTGAGTGTATCGATGCATAGAGAGTGCATCGATGCATAAACTGCATTCGATGTTCAATTTATTCATTGGTGCATTGATGCATGGATTGGTGCATCGGTGCATTCCTTTGAAAATTTATTTTAGGCTTGATTTTGGTTCAAAATACTTTGTGAAAATTGTTTCAAAAATATATTAAGTATAAAACACAATTTTACACATTTAGTAAGGTTTGAAATTGATCTTGAAAGACTTGGAGTAATAATTTTATATCCGATTAATTGAATCGAATATACTTATAAAAATCTTTGTAAAATCTTAAAATTCATTTATACTTAGTTTGTTATATCAAAACATTAAAATATTTTCAACAGTATCAACTCAGTGCTGAAAGGGACTTGACATTTCCCGATGGCAAGTATTATTAGGGAGACTTACTTTAGGTTGGGTAAAGAATGTGCAAACAAAAATGCACAAAATGATGCCATGATTACCGATGGGAGAAATTGGGCTCTAGATTTAGAGAAGACAACGCAAAAAAATCAAACATATGCGACATCAATGTTTGTCCATAACTTTACCAGACTTGATTCTGATTTCGTTGGCCAAGCACTATTTCGACCATATGAGGGAGGTAATTCTACAACATACACTGGTAATCTGAATGGAATATGGTGTGATTGTGGTCGATTTCAAGCTTTTAGGTTCCCATGCCCTCACGCTGTTGTTACATGTATGCACAATAATAATGACCCATACTTATATGTTGATGATTGTTATAGCTTGCACACTATGCACAACATTTACAGTTGTGACTTCAAGTACCTCCTAAATGAAGCATATTGGCTTACATGCACAATTTTTGAGGAATGATTCCCAAATCCTCAATTACGTAGGAAGTTACAGGGTCGACCTGAATCTAGCCGAATTCATACCGATATAGATGATCCGCAAAGAGAGCCAGGTCTACCCAAACTTTGTGTCCACTGCAGAGGTGAAGGTCATAATAGAAAACATTGTCCACATCTTCCAAAATATCGAGTTGGACGCTAAAATAGGCGTTACAAAATATTATGTACTGTAACTAGGTATTTTTTTGTATTGTAACTATGTTTTTTTAACTTGTATTATTTCCACTATGTTTATATAATTGCAATTACTAGTAAATAATGGTAAACTAATGATTTTATCTAACCATAAGCATTTTACCCTTATAATAAAACATTGAAGGTCAAAATACTTAAAGAAATTAAAATTAAAATAATTATTTTATTTAAAAATTAAATTGAAAATGGAGGAGATATTTTTTTAATTGAAAATTTACTCAAAAGTAATCATTTTGATAAGTATAACTTCTCATTCTAATGATAAATAAAATTTTGGATTTTAATAAGACAATAATTACTTAATTAATAAAGACAACTTATACATAAACTAAAACCATACAAATCAATATTTGTATATATGTCATTTTCTATTTTTTAGATCTCTCTACAATTCATTCAATATGTCATATTAAGACACCTTCGTATTTGTCTTCCTTATCTTCTTCTTCTTCTCAATTTCTATACTAAAATATTTAATTTTTTCTTCCCTCTCAACAAGTCGTTTGCTACGCCACTTCGGTAAATCTTCATACTACTACTTCTTCTTCTCCTCTTCCTTTTTCATTTTCTCTTCTTATGCTCCTCAACTATGTGCTTTATTACCTCCTTTTGCCACTTTTCATATGAAGAAGAGCTTGAATCCGAATCATCGATCTCTGAGTATGTGTTGTGAAACCCATAAACACCGTTAGCCAAATCAATCCCAAATTTTCCCCACTATTACATATTTGATTTTCTCAATTTTTTGCCACTTCTCATCCTAATCTTCACACTAAACCCTTATTTGTACTAAAATCACCAAAGTAGTCGTTTGAACTCATCACGCCAAGGTGACGAGTTTCATTGAATTTAAAAAATAATTTGATCGTTCCACAGCGGTCACCCCAACGGTCGAAATTTAAATTTTTACCTGTTGGAACTCGTCACACCGGCGTGACGAGTTTAGTTGAATTTTTTTTTCCAATTTTTTTTAATTTTCAAAAAATAACATTTTTTTAAATACAAATTTCAAAAATTAACATATTTTTTTAAATTTCAAATTTTATAAACTACACTAAATATCAAGTAAAATTTCAAATTTTAAAAACTTATACTTTTTAAATAAAATATTTCAAAAAATAACAGATTTTATTTTGAAAAATTCAACTTTTATAAACTACGATAAATATGAATGAAATTTTTTAATTAAATTTTATTTTAATTAAAAGTTATTTTTAATTAAAGACTTTTCATTTTTGTTTACATATTTTTCAAAGTTCTTTTAATTAAAACTAAAATTATTGACAAATTTTAAACATTTTTAAGGATGAAAACGAATAAACAAATTTATTACTTATCAATGCTTTTTTATACATTTAAATATTGAGTACAAAAACTTAAATAAACAAATTTATTACTTATATTTGCGCAATTCTTGCCGATGTTGAGGAGTGGTAGAATAACAATGACATGGTGCTCATTGATTTCATCGTGGTCGTCAACATTCGTCATTTTCGTCTTCTTTCGGTTCCGGTGTACTGAACATTACTCCACCACTTTGATTTACATCTTCGGGTGAAAACGATGGAGTATTCAAGGTATTTGATGCCATCATTGACGGCATCGCCTCAAATTGCACACCGAAATCTCCATGAGATTGAGATTGTCTATATTGAACAAGATGATCCCATTAACCTCTTTCTTCTGGTTCTGAGGAAAATTATTCTGAAGGTGGCACTTGATCCCACGAACTTTCTTCCCACGCCGCTCGACTCTCCATCGATGGTTGATATGCACGATAACTTTCTTGTGATGGATAATAATTGGCGGAAGCATAAGATGAAGATGATGATTTTTTTTTGCATATTTTGCCTTCATTATTTCCCACTCTGACCGCTCCTCCGGCGTTGTCAAGTATGGTTTCCCATTTGCTTCATAATTTTGGAGGTAGGGAGAAACATTGAAATCAAAATCTTCGGGTTGAACCTTGGAACGATTATACAAATGTAAATGTCTATTTTTCCATTGTTGTATGAATATAGCATGCTTCCTCGGCCAATCTTCACTATGCTTCCCACGTGCATCTATTTTATTCAAATCGTCCATGTTAAATATGTATATTTTTATTGGTTGGTGAAACCCAAATTGTCGCAAAACTCTATCGGCTACATGGATATCAACAATTGCGAAATGGAGCAATGGTGTTATGGCACACCATGTCTCTGCTCCTTCAAAAAACATTGGCGGTAGACACCGTTGGATATCCGACTCATAAAAAGACATCCAATTAAATTTTCAAAAGTATTATGTTAGTATAATTAAACAATTAATATTACAATTTCAAAGTTAATGCAAAAAATATTAAAATTTACCGCATGTCTATCGGCGATATCAATCCTCATCTGAATATCTACTTTGGTTGCACCCGACAACTTTGTATCGATTATTAGGTGTCGCCATCTAAAAAATTACATTATTTATTGTCATTTTCAAAATATTTAAATAAATATTATAAAATATCAAAACTTTAAATATAAGAATTTACCTTGTGACGAGAGGAAACTCTATAGGAGCGGATGTAATAGGCATAAAAATGGGAGACGATATTATGCCCATGATTGTAGCAAAACTAAACAACCCGCTACATCCACTTTTTGTCCTCTAACAACTATGGTCGCGTTGTAGAGTTCACGATACAAAGAAGCCAAAATTGCATAACTCCAACTATATTGGCGACATATAGCAAAATCCTTCAATATCAGAAGATATTGGGTGTGCACCAAATTGCCCGATTTATCCGGTAGCAAGATCCCTCCAATCAACGTCATAAGATATATCCGAGCTACATATATCACCTCCTGCTCCATTGATTATCCATCTACTCTAAATTCTCTATCCAACCACGTCATTCGTATCCGCCTCCCATCAATGACATCGACTGGAGCCTCATTTCCCAATAAATTTGAAATAACAACATCTCACACATAGTTGTTGCGAATCACAATGTCATACCATTAATCGGAACACCAAGTTGATACGCGACATCTTCCAATGTTATCGTCACTTCACCACAAGGAAAATGAAACGTATGCGTTTTGGGCCTCCAACGCTCAATCAACGCCAATATTAGTGCCGACATCACCTTAAATTTGCGAAGAAACATCGCTCCATATAATCCGGATTGTGAAAGATATATCAGCATCCACTGATGTGGCTCTTCATTCTTCATTCCTCGATGACAAATGCCTTGTTCTTCTCGCTACAATTTGAAAATAAATTATTTAATACAATTACATAAATAATTATTATTAATACTATAATTTAGTCAAAACTAAAATAAAATAAAACAAATTAAATTTACTGTAGTCAACTCGGTCGACGAAATATGAACATCATCAAGACGTAACATTTCTTCTCTTAAGGCCATTTCAACACAAAATCTTCAACACAAAAGTTTTTACTCTCAATAGAATGTTTGATTCCAATTGAAGAATCAATCCAACCCAAACCTCTATTTATACTACTCTACCCAACGGCTATAAAAGGCTAGTTTTTTCAAATTGAAAACAGTCATTGGAACTCGTCATACCGGCATGACGAGTTCCATTGAATTTTTAAAAAATGACCGTTCAACAACGGTTAATCCAGCGGTCAACAAATTCAAAATTATGCTCGTTGGAACTCGTCACACATCATTAAAATAATATATATCTTTTTTACAATGCTTTTAAAATTTTCTAAATTTTTTTATTATGACTCGTCACACGGGCATGACGAGTCCCGTATGATATATTAAATATATTCGGGCAGCGGGACCCACGTGACACGACCCATTAGAAAATATATCACATGAAACTCGTCACGCCGGTATGACGAGTTCCATGGATACTGTAACATTTGCCGTAGATTCCAAAATAAAATTTTGGGTGCCCTATTGGGCTAAATAATCAACCCGCTTGGATTATTGGGATAAAACACAGTAGACAAGCACCCAAATATACTTAATTTTTAATGTGAATAATTGAACATGATGTAATCGAGGTGACAACAAGAAATCAAGATTATTCCAAAACAAGGAACCTCAAAGTGAGCCTGTAGAGATGCAAACAAAATGTTTGTTAGAACCAACTTTAAAGGCGTGCACGTCCACAATCAACTTTGGCATTATTCTTTAGGAAGAAGAATGGAACACCAATGATTGCTTACAAACCCCAAATCTCTTCCATCTTTTGATCTGTCACCACGTCTTAGGGTATACTAATAGTATAAACAATAGCTTCTTTTTAGTTTCAATTCACTGTAAATTTATGCACTTGTGTAAGGATATTGGAACGCATGGTTAAACAAATTTCACATATGCTAAAACTAGTACATAATTAGAAACTAAAAATTAATAGACATTGCTATAGCTGATTCTGGTTTTTGTATTAAACTCACGAGTCATGACACAATTGATACAATTGTGATATTGAATCTTTAATATTTAAATTCGAATTTTATTTTATCTGAATAAATAAAAAAAACTGGTTAAAAAGTAGAGATTTAAGGTAGAAATTACACTCTGATCTAGTTTTTAAGGTAAAATTCACATATGACAAGACAAACACACATATAAATGTGTGGTAAAATAGAAATCTAACTAAAAATATAGATAGAAAGTATTGAACAAGTATCTTTAAACTTATAAAAGTTTATTATATTGATTATTCAATAGAAAAAGAAAATTATATTATTATTCTAAATTTGAATTAAGTATTTTTCACCTTAATCTTAAATCAAACCTTATACTTCAAAATATCTGAATCTAATCTAAGTTTATTTGAAAGAAAATCTACTATTAAATCTGATCAACACCCATCAAATTTGAGTGAAATACACATTCCACACCATGTACTCAGATATATTTATTATTTTCTTTTGTAAATTAACCCGTCTCCAAATGAAAGCATATTCCTTGACATTGCTTGCGTTTTGGACCGTCTTGGACCTGATATTTTTAATATTGGCCGACAAAAATTGACCTAATTTAACAAACCTATTTACTATATACTAAGTTCGGCCATTAAACTTTGACCCACACACATTGCTCGGTCTGCTATTGGAGACAACTTATTAGTACTATCTATTTATTAATTATTATGATTATTTTTGTAAATATAAAAAAATATTTTGGGGTGTGTTATTTTATTGGTCTTTTTTATTTTTTAGAAAGAAAAGATTAATAAATAAAAACACTAAGTTTCATCATGATAAATTGTGATGCATAAATTAAATCTAAATTATGCAGCGTTTTACTACTTTGAATGAGTAAATTCAAATTTTATTCAAAACATAAAAAATATACCTCAACTTCAAAGGAACGACTAGAATACATCAAAGTTTGTGTTGAGGTAGGAGCTGGGTGTAGGGTTCCGAAGGTGGTCTTTGTCAAGATGAGGGATGGGTCTCTAGAAGAGGTGAAGGTTGTAGTCCCATAGTTTCCCCTTTGTTGCTTTTACTGCAAGTCTTATGGGCATTATGATAAGATTTGTATTGAGACTAAAGTTGGCCAGAAAGAGTGGAGAGTTAAGGAGCAGACGGAATTGTCTTCAACTGCTCTAGTTCAGGATGAGGGGCATGAGATTGATGTCCCTGTGGATATGGGGGATCAGGGTGTAAATAAAGAGGGTCATGTGGCCCTAAAGGGGGTGGTGGAGAGGGTTTATGTGGCTCAAAGAAGTGCTGTGAAAAGGGTTGTACATGAGAGTGCTGAGAAGAGTGTTGTTCATTCCTTGAGGAAGCAAGAGAAATGGAAGAAATGAAATAAGAGTAAAGTTATATTTACTGGTTCATCTAACCTTTTTGAGATTCTTGGCTCTACTTTGAAAGAGGGTGAAGTTGGAGGAAGGAAACCTCGACTGACTTCCCAGGGTGGTTGTTATTCTACATGACAAGAAAGTAAAGAAGAATGACATGATAAAGAAGAACAAGGTCAGTAGTGATGCTGCAAGTTTAGAAGGAGGTGTGATTCTTCCTAACTCTTTATGACTGTTATTTTTTTTTAAATGTAAGGGTTTTTATCATCCTAAAAAGCAATGTAGAGTGATGGCTATAGTTGAAAGCCTACATATGGAAGTTTTTTTCCTTATTGAATCTTGGGTTAGATATAGTAATGCCCATGATGTTATTGCTAAATTTACTGATATATGAGAGTATTGTTGGAATTATGAACATATGGAGAATGGTAGAATATAAGTTTTCTAGAAGAAGAGGTTAGATTTTTCTATTTTTCATGTTGCTAGTGATGAGTGTTCTGAATTGGTAATATTTTCTCGTTAATTCTTTGATCTTATAAATTTATTGTTGCTGATTGGTTGTGTTATTTTTATTTTCGTGCAGGATCTTACTCTCCAGAATCAGTAGTAAAACGGGCGCATTCTGCAATTTTTTTATTATTTGGTCACGGCTGGAGACATGGGCACGACTCTGGGTATGACACGGTTTGACGTCAGCACCTTCTAGAAGATCCAGTCAGCGTTTTTAGAAGCACGAATGGATTGACCGCACGTTTCTGGAATTCGGATTTGAATTAAACTCAAGTTTTAGGATAATATTTTAAACATTATATTTTTTCTTTGTTTTAAGTATTTTAGTTTAAATAGGTTTTAGTATTTCTCAAGTTTTAGGATAATATTTTAAACATTATATTTTATCTTTGTTTTAAGTATTTTAGTTTAAATAGATTTTAGTATTTCAATTAGGATTTAGAATATTATTTTATTTTATCTTTATTTAGGTATTTTAGTTTAAATAGTTTTAAGTGTTTTAATTAGGATTTAAGATATTATTTTAGGAATTATCTTTAGCTTGTATTTAAGAATTTGAAGGCTATAAATACCCTCTTAGGGTAAGCCTAGAAACATATCTCTCTCATCTGAGAATAAAATCTTCTTTTTCTCTCTAGCTTTCTCTATATTTTTCACATGCTTCCTTTATTTCCCTTTAAAAATTTGTTTTCAATATGCTAAGTATGATTTTGGTCATGCTTAGCTAAATTTATTTTAAGCCGAGGGCTAAAGCGAAGGCTCAATTCCAAACATGAGAATTGTAATGTACTTAAATCGCTTTGGATTTCTATCTCTGTTTTCTGGACTTATTTTCAAATCAAAACGATTTTCAACATTGGTTTGCATATTGTTATGGTTAACGTTGGAATAAGGATTGGCTTATTGAAGCACATTCAACTTCGTGATAACACACTTAGCAAAATTGTTTGCTAAGAGGAAACGAAGATCAGAATCAGTTAGTGTTGAAACAACATAATCCGAGTCGGCAGCGAGGAATTGTTCTTGTAGTAACCGACGTGAATCTTGAAGTAAAGATCAGTTTCGATGATCCGAGGAATTTTAGGCAAAGCTGAAATCTAAGGCTGCTTTTACAATAAGTTTTCTTTATTCCTATCTCTTTTATTTATTTTTTAATATTTATCTTTTATTTCTTTAAATAATTAAAACCCCTTTTATATTTATTACTATTAATATTTATTATTTTATTATTTTTCCTTTTTTAAATTATAATTATTTATTTTATTATATCTTTTCATCTTCATCTGGAACTCTATTTTCTTCTAAATTAAGAAAGAGTTTTACTAAATCAGAAACACCACAGTCCTTGTGGATCGACCATGTTTCTCTATACTACCTTTTCCTTTCTATTTATTAAGAAGCCAGAATTATTTTGATAGCAAAACGATGGTTATTAGCTAGTCATGATGTTTCTATCAATGGGAGCTTATGGATAAGGATATTGTGGTTACTAATGTCTATGACAGTAATGGTGAAAGTGTGAGGAATGACCTTTGGTGTAACACCCCCAACCCGTACCCGACTCGGATACGAATTCGAGGTGTCACATTGACATTTCAAAACATTTACTTATACAAAATAGTGAACAATTTTAAATCTTTTACTAATATTAAGAAAATATGATAATATACTGTTGAATTATGTTTCGTTATAACGAATTTAAGTCATAAAAATGTATTTATGAATAGTATTATATTGTAGGAATAGTACCCAAACTGTGCAAATAGTATCGTGAACAATAATGAACAGTTCCGTGAACAGTGTATCGATGCACTACTACAGTACCGTGAACAGTGTACCGATGCACAAAAAAATTGAATTTAAAATGTGCATCGATGCACTGCTACAACAATTTTAGCAAAACATATATAAAACTCATAAAAACTTAATCTTTCATCATTATAAAGTTACCATTTACATAAATACGTTTAAACCATTACAAAACTCAATCATATGATTTTACAAAACCGATTAGAGCATATCATATTCAAATCTTTATTTACATGCCAACCACATTTTGTATTACAAAACACAAACTATTCAATTCTTTTTTGATCTGATCTTTGGAAAGGAGAAACTGGCCTGTCATGCATGACTTTTATCAATCTTCCTCTTCTCGGAACCTACGTGTATCACACGCTAAGTCGTTGACTTAGTGAGGCATAAATAAAATTATGATATAACTATAACTTCTATAATGCATGAACATTTAATACTACCATATCATACCTAAGCATATTTTTCTGTAACATATACACACATGCACATATCATGTAACATAACATCATACGTATATACATACTTAATCCCATCATTAACATGCTTATCATTACTTATTTTATCATCACTAATTTTTTTTATACCATATCAGCATATAATGTAAACTCTAAATCACACCAATGCATAAACCATTACCATTGTCATATCATATACAAACACACATCATATCATATAACAAATACACATATGTAATTATATTATTATCTTCATTTTATTATCCTATGATCTTGAACTTATCATTTATGCACGTCATATATCACAGACATCATTTCACAAAGGAACACACATAATATCATATCAAGTTCTTTATTATCTTTAAAGCCCATGTATATTGTTGAGAACTTAAGGTATGTGAGTACATAGAGGTTGTGCACTATGCTGTCACCACAGCTCGTATAAGGTCCACTGAGTGGCATGTGAAATCTGTGTCCCGAAGGACCTATCCATATGTTCCGAAGAACATAGGTAACTGTCCATATGTCCCAAAGGATATAGGTAATCCTGTCCATATGTCCCAAAGGGCATAGGTAATCCTGTCCATATGTCCCGAAAGACATAGGTAATCCTCGACTCTTGGCATGCCAACTATACCACTAGCTCTCATATCACATAACATGGGCATTATCATTTATAACAGTTCATATCACTTGTTCCTTCTCTTCTGTCACATACCACATGTATGTGTAAACATATATCTCATATCATATAACATGTATCACAAGTTCATGTAATCACGTATTACATGTAATCACGTAGATCGTTTTATATGCCTTATATCATTTCTCATTTGTTCATGTACGTATGTCATATCTTGTTCACATATATTCATATATATACATCACATAGCACATAAAATAACATATCATACATATCACATAGCTGATATCATATTTTTCATATATTCATGTAGTTCAGTATCACATATCGCATATAATAACATATGACACCTATACACATTTTCATATACTCATGCACACATAAGAATCACATAACATTTTAGAAGTTACTTCTTACCATAATAACTCCGTCACTGGCTCATCGCAAGCCAATGTTTGATTAATAACATAAGTACAAATTAAATTGCACTCACCTTAGTCTTGCTTGCTTTGATTCGATCCTAATTCTTCAATTGTTCCAGAACAGGATTACGTTCTATATCTTTGCTTGGCTTTCTCTCTTATATGAAGAAGAAGAAGAAGTTCTGGAGAAAATATCTCCTTATCCTTATCCCCACACACATATATATCCTTATCATATCATATTTTTAATTCTTTTCCAGGTTAAATGACCATTTTGTCCTTTAATTCATTTGATAATTACTAACAACTTTCAGGAAATATTTTCAAATAAATCATTGAACTATTGAACTATTCTACTTTAATCACCAGATTTTGAAATTTTAGAATTTAGTCACTAATCTGGTATTGATGATGTTACATTTGGAGCCAGTTGTAGGATATTCAAGGAAGAATTGAAAGTTCCCCTTGGCTAATTGATGGGGACTTCAATGTCACTGCCATCGTTGAGGAAAATTTTAATTTTAGGGAGGTTGGTGTTCATGTTACCCCAGATAAGGAAGATTTTTAGAATTGTTTAGGGGCTTTAGGTCCAGTGGATCACCCTTATTTTGGGCCACTTTAACCTTGGTCAAATAAGCATGGTGCAAGATTTCTTGTTAGGAAACTTGACAAGGTCTTAATGAATGCTTGTTGGTGTAATCATTTTGGTATTCTTATGTAGAATTCAAGGCTCATAGGGACTCTGATCACTGTCTGGTTGTTGTATGGTGTGATCATGAGAGTTTGGCTTTTAGGCCTAAGCCCTTTAAATTTTTAAACCTTTGGACTTTAAATCTTGATTTTAGGAGTATAGTTAGAGATTCTTGGTGTGAGAATGCTAGGGGATCCTATGCAGGTTTTGTTCTATAAATTGAAGAGGCTTAAGCCTAGAATAAGGGAACCGAATAAGATATATTTTTCTAAAATATCTGAGAGGGTTGCTGATAAGAGAGAACAATTAGAAAAGAAACAAATTTTGATTTTCTCCTAGCCTATTTTAGATAATATTGAGCTGGAAAAATAGTTGGGGTTAGAGTTAATTGATCTTGAACATGCTAAAAAAATGTTCTACCAGCAAAAAGCTAAGGTTGATTGGATCCAAGAGATGGATTAATGTACTAGGTTTGTATACTCTTATATTGTTGTGAAGAAGAGAAATACTGTGAGAGTTTTGTTTGATGAAAATGAGAGCAGGCTAAAAACTTTTGACTATATAGTTGTTGAGTTCATTCATTTTTTCACTAAGCAGATTGGTAGTAGGGATGAAAATGTTAAGGGGTGTAGTGTTGAAATTTTGAGGGGTTTTCTTAAGGTGGCTTGCCTAATGAGGCTAAAGAGGCTCTTAGGGATGTTACTGAGGAGGAGGCAAATGATTCCATTTTTAATCAAGATAAGGCACCAGAGCCTGATGATTTCACTTCAGGCTTTTCCAAAATATTCTGATATATTGTTGGGATGACTTTGTTACAGTAGTTAGACATTTTTTCCACTTCAAACCCGCTGCCTGCTTTTAATGCAACTGTAATAACTTTGGTGTCAAATATGTCTAATTCTTGTATAGCTAAAGAGTATCGACCTATATCTTGTTGCTCTGTGATTTATAAGACCATTATAAAGATTCTAGTTAATAGGCTTACTGGTTATTTTCCTGGTTTGGTTGCCCTCAATCAATAAGCTTTTGTGAAATGTAAAAGCATTGTGGATAATATACTACTAGCTTAGGAGATAGTGAGGGGTTATGGTAGGACTACTCTTTCCCCCAAGTGTGTTATTAAAATGGATTTAAAATAAGGCAGTTGACTCTTTTAGTTGGGACTTTGCTTTGAATGTTTTAAATACTTTAGAATTGCTCGGGTAGTTTAAGGATTGGATCAATGTATGTATTACTAACTCTAGGCTCTCAATTTCTCTTAATGACAGTTTGGTTGGCTATTTCAAAGGAAATATGGGGTAAGGTAAGGGGACCCCTTGTCCCCTTACATTTTTGTGATTGCTATGAGTGTATTGACTGGTATGTTAAATGAAGTTGTGAGCCAGAGGGTCTTAGTTATCACCCTAAGTGCAAAAGGATTAGATTGATTCATCTCTATTTTGCATATGATCTCTTAATCTTTTGTAAAGGCACTTTTGATTCCATTATGGGATGTATTGTGTTTTTGGGAAATTTTATGAATTTTTTGGATTAAGGTTAAATGTTGCTAAGTCTAAATTGTTTACTTTAGGGGTCTCAATTGATCAATTAGTTATTTAGACTATGAATGGATTTCAGATTGGGAAATTACTTGTGAGGCACTTGGGGGTCCCTCTTACACCTAGGAAGTTGTATGTTAAGGATTAGGACAGTCCTGTGGAGAAAATTAAGGTAAAGTTAGGGCAGTGGTCTAATATGCTCCTTAGTTATTCTGGTAAAGTTCAAATCATTAGAGTTTTACTTTTTAATTGGCAAATTTTTTGTGCATGCAATTGTGTTGTCTACTGTTGTGATTTAGCATGTTGAGCAACTCTATGCTAGAATCCTCTAGAAAGGCAATGATGTTCCTACGAGGGAAACTACAGTATGTTGGGATAAAGCTTGTGTTCCTAAGTCTAAAGTGGGGTTGGGGATCAAGAGATTAAAGTATCGGATAAAGGCTTATATTCTCACCTTATTGAAGAAGATTCTTGTTGGAGAGAGCTCCTTGTGGGTGACTTGGATTCAAGAATATGTTCTCAAAGGGGTTGGTGCTTGGCAAGTGATCAGTAAGCCTAATTTTATTTGGGGGCTAAAGAAAGTTTTGAAGTTAAGAAATGAGTCTCAAGTGCTATTTGTTGGTGTGAATTGGACGATAACGCAAACTAGGAGGTTTTGGAGTGAAATAAGAGTCAGAAGGGAGAAAGTGGAGTGACATAGATTACTATCGTTTTTATTGAATATTCTTAAACATTCAGTCATTGGTTAGATGACACTCCTGGACAGGTTGTCCGTTGCTGACAGAATGTTGAAGATGGGCACTCTTGTTTATGACCTCTGTAAAAACCATTGACGCATGTTATAGTCTAGGAACCATATTTTTTTGAGTGTACTTTTATAACAAAAAAAAATTGTAGATGGTCATTCTTAGGCTATGCAGTGTTAGATGAGAAGTGAAGAATTGAAAGGGTGAGATTATTTGGGTTGTGATAGTCTTAAAGGGTAAACCCTTGATTGTTTTCATACTCAATGTTGCTTTGTGTGCTTACATCTGTTACATATGAGTCGAGATGAATTACAAAAGGTTTAGAGGGACTGTTAGATGTGTATGAGACGTTGTTATTTATATTAAAGATGTGGTTAGAATAAAAATGTATAAAAAAGTTAGTAATGATCCTGTAAATTTGATTCTTTATAATGTCTGGGTGATTCATAATTGATTTTTCGGTGTGATGTTGTAAGTATTTTTTTAGCAGTATATTATGTTGCTTCTTAGGTAATACTAGTAAATTGTGAATTTAGCTGGTTACACGAAATATTAATACCATAAATTGATACTCACATTAAATGTATTTTAAAAGATAAATTAAGAGTTTGGATAATTTTTTGAGGTTTAAGTTTTTATCCACAAAATTTTTAGTCTCTATAATACCTATTGATAAGAGCGTGGGTCCATCTCACGCGCCAAACAAAAACAGAGAACAAGACACTCTACTGCATCGGTTTAAAGAATCTTCCTAGTAGTTCCTCCCAGTTGTCCACTCACGCTCTAGCACGTCACACGCGCATGTCATTCCTCGTCTAAATTGTTTGAATTTCAAACTCGGCGTCCCGACATTTTTACAGCTTAATTTTTAGCTCTTTTTAACCTGCTACTATGCCCCAGTTTTTAAGTTTAACATCAGTCTCCTATTTACTGGTCAATCCCTTTACGACGTTAAGTTTTCTCTTTTTTCCACTCCTAAACCACCACGTGGCGTCAGATACCTTACCGCGTTTAAACTTTAAGTCGGCCTCGTCTTGGTTTAAGAACGACTGAAGCTCATTTCATTCTCGAAAAATCATTTTTTATTCTACTTTTTTCTTTCTCGCTTTCGCTATTCTTTCCGGATCTGGAATTCTAGTCGGAGGATTCAAGCATGTCTTCAACGTCGTTGTATTGGTGTTACAGCTGTACCCTTCTAGTTCGTGTGTTGGATTTAGATGGTACAAACGACTCGGCTGTGTGTCCGTACTGTGACGGTGGCTTCATCGAGGAGATCAATTCATCGGATAATCACAACCGTCGATTTCCAGCCATGTATATGATCGCCAGCAACGATAACAGCCGTCAAAATTCGAATAGGACCCGAAATCTCGTCTATCGTAGGAATCGCAGGGGATCCGTTGACCGGTCAAATATCAATCTGATCATTATCCTCCGTGGTTCAACCGATGACGAGAACAGCACCGCTGATGGAAACAACGACGGCGCCTTTGGATTCTTCTACGATGACGGATCTGGGTCTGGTTTAAGACTGATTCCGGCTTCGATGTCCGAAACTTTAATGGGTATGGGTTTCGATCGGTTATTGAAACAGCTTTCGCAGATCGAGATAATCGGACTCGGTCAACCCGAAAACCCGCCCGCTTCGAAGTCAGCAATCGAATCAATGTCGACCGTTGAAATAGAGAAGACCCATGTTTACTCAGAAACTCACTGTGCCGTTTGTAAAGAACCTTTCGAGCTCGGTACGGAAGCTAGGGAGATGTCGTGCAAGCATATTGTCGTAATTTGGACCTTAAAATTGAGCTTCGACGTGGATTAAATGAATTGGGAGTCGTCACCGATCATTTACTTTATGAAAAGTGGGTTGATCGAATACTTTATTTCTTATCTAATCTGCGTCTTACCAGAAATATGTCGGATTCGGGAGTCGGTTACAGTTAAGGAAGGGTTAGCACCCTTGAACTGCCCTTTCGGTACTACGTAATTTCTAGTTGTCATTAAGTAAGAAAATTGAAAGTTTAACTCAAAAGGTAAAATTACGATCCAAAATTATTTACCCTAATTCGATTTGAAAATATCTCTTTTAAAAAAATACGAGAAACATGTTAGAGGAAAAAGACAATAAAAATAAATAAAAAAAATAAATAAATAACACGAATAAACAAAATGAGATAAAAAATAAGAAAAAAAAATAAAAATAAACAAGAAAAAAAATGAAGTAACGAATCTAATCATAATAAAACAATAATAAAAATAATGAGAAAAAATATAAAGAAAATAAAAAAAATAAAAAAAAATGTAAGTTAAAAGTAAAATAGTAATAATAATTATAATGATAATTATAAAAATATAAGTATATACGTTAATAGCAAAAATAAATAGTAATAATAATAGTTATATATATATATATATATATATATATATATAAGCTTATAAACAAGGTATAAAATAATAGTAATAATAAGTATTAAAAAAAAATAATAGTAATAAATAAAAAATAGAAATAAAAAAATTATAAAAAATATAAAAATCAAAGTAAAAATATATATATATATATATATAAAATAAAGTATAAATGAAATAAATAATAATAATAATGGAAATATAAGTAAACATATATGATATTAGTAGGAGATTAAATTTAAATAAAAGCTAAATCAATGGACAAAGGTTAAAGAACATTGAAGATTAAAACCAGCAAAAATAAAAAAGTTTTCATTTTTTAAATAGATTTTCGCACCCTCATTCAAAATATGTAATTTGTTTTTGCGAAATAGCCTCTAGGAAGCGTATATCTGAAATCAAAGTTTCGAAAAACTCCCTTCGGGTCATCGGCTAAAACATTTGTCTTTGGGATTATCAAGCAAAGAAAACGCGATTAACAACGCATGTAAGTGAAGAGTAAAAAGAAACAAACGAAAGGTAAAAATCTTTCACCTTTATTACTTCGAATCGTTTACAATAGCCCGAATCACTTTCTTTGCTCGTATTTTTCTGGCGTTCCTTTTGTGTTTTGTATGTAAATCGTGTGTTACAAATGGGGAGGATTATATGTATTTATAGTGAAAAAAACTAACTATTTTTAGAATCCTATTAACAATAGAATTCTAATGCAACTAGACTCCTTGCTCGGTTGTTGCACGTTTGTTGGTGTGGTTGTTGCTTTAAAAGATATGGTGGTAGAAGAGTCCTCATAGGAGAGAAACTCTTGCTAATTCTATCTTTTAAGAAAATGGGTGTCTACACATATTTACCACGAGGATTGTATTATCCCATGGTTGTCACTTCGGAACTCCGCTTTGCCGTCATGAATTGCCGTCAGTTCGGAGCGAGTCAAACAATGACGTTTCGGAGACGGTTGGGCTGAGTATATGGAGGCTGCCCGGTGGGGTTTTCGTGGTGGGAAGGTTTAGGGAAGAAAGGGAATTGCCGGTTGTTTACACGGAGATGGATGGCGGGTTTGGGGAATTGGGTTCGGATCATGGAGCATCGAGGAGTAACATGGGTCGGGGTTAGAAGAACAGAGAACGGGTTTAGGAGAGTTGTTAGAAATGTGATGTCATTTTTGAGGAGGGGTTGGAGGTCTCCGAGTCAGACTCAATCTCATGGTGGAAGGGCAGATAGCGGTGGGTTGACCAGAAATAGTTCAACATCAATGTTCCGTACGTTAAGAAGAAGCATAAGTTCAAGCTCCAATTCTGTTTTGGAATAATTCTTTTAGTAAAAACAAGTAATTCATTATGGGTTTTGAATTTATGAAAAAAGATTGTAAATACCATTTAATTGGCAAATTTCTCATATAGTAAATTACCAATTTTCATGTTAATGGATTGTTTTTGATACACAACAAGAAGAAAGGAATTTTGAGGAAAATTATTAGAGAAAATAACTTCAGTGACCAAAAAATACCTTATAATATACGATTTTAACCAATTTTTTTTTTGGATTTGCCAAAATGACCAACTAAACCGCAATGTGATCAATAATTTGTAACGCGATCTCCGGTATCGTAAATCAGTTTCCAGATTCGCAACGCGAACTTCGACTATCGCAACGCGAACTTGGACTATTGCAATGTTATTTACATATTCACATTGCGATAGTCCAAGTTCGCGTTGCGATAGTCGAAGTTCGCGTTGCGATTTTCCAAATTCGTTGCGATAGTCCAAAATCGCAACGACTGGTGGTATTGCATTTGTTTCTTAAGAATTTTCTCTAAAAATATAGTATTCGCGCGGACGTGTCGAAGACACGTATTACCACGACCACGACCACGACCACGACCACGACCCGAGACGAGACAGACGGCGGCGGCGCGCGAGAGTCCCCCTTGTTCTCTATTACTCAACAAGGAAGTGGGAAAACCAAGCCTTAAATATCATTCCCAATAGTGTTTCCAATACTATGTGGGATTGAGCATTACCAACACTTGTTTCTAATACAATGTGATTAGTCAGGAAATAATTAACAATCATGCACCTTAAAACAGCTGAATCAGCAACCAATTGCATTAGTATTATACGATTAAATATGTCATAATTAAAAGTCAATCTACAATCAATCGAGATTATTGCAATTTTAAGCAAAACATTCAAAAAAATCACTATTTAAGGCTCAATCCCACATAGTATTGGGAACAAGTGTTGGTAATGCTCAATCTCACATAGTATTGGAAACACTATTGAGAATTGTATTTAAGGCTTGGCTTTTCCACTTCCTTGTTGAGTGATAGAGAACAAGGGGGACTCTCGCGCGCCGCCGCCGTCGCCGTTCGTCTCGTCTCGGGGTCGTGGTCGTGGTCGTGGTAATACGTGTCTTCAACACGTCTGCACGAATATTATCTTTTTAGAGAAAATTCTTAAGAAACAAATGTGAACTTCGACTATCACAACGAATTTGGAATAAATAGCAACGCGAACTTCGACTATCGCAACGAATTTGGAATAAATCGCAACGTGAACTTCGACTATCTCAACGAATTTGGAATAAATCGCAACGCGAACTTCGACTATCGCAACGAATTTGGAATAAATCGCAACGCGAACTTCGACTATCGCAACGCGAACTTGGACTATCGCAATGCGAATATGTAAATCGCAATGCGATAGTCGAAGTTCGCGTTGCGAATCTGGAAACTGATTTGTGATACCAGAGATCGCGTTGCGAATTATCGATCGCATTGCGATTTAGTTGGTCATTTTGGCAAATCCAAAAAAAGTTGGTTAAAATCGTATATTATAAGGTATTTTTGGTCACTAAGGTTATTTTCTCAAATTATTATAGTGGATGTAGACACTGTCGGAACCATTTTTCGGAATAAGCAAGAAGAAATCAACCAAACCAACACAAGGAGTTAGTATTAAAACCGAAATAAAAAAGAGTAAATAAAAGAAATAAAAGAAAATTAAAAAAAATAAATTGGAAATGATTAAAATTCATAGATCAAATTAATTCTAGGAATAAGCTGCAAAAGAAAAACATAACATTAAGGGATTAAATAAAAAATAGAAATTTAAAGTATTAAAATAGTGAAACATGAAATTAGAAGACCATACAATAATTAAGCCAAATTTAAAAATGATGACTAAAATAAATTATTTGAAAGTATAATGATCATAATATTAAAACATGGCTAGACTAGGGGGACTTAGGGGTGATTTGATCCTATATCTAATGACTTAAATTTAACCCATGGAAAGAAAAGGATATAAATATGATTAAACTAAAATTAGTGACTAGAATGCAAAAAGCTATGAAATAAGGAGGAGTTAATGTGTGGTTTTCCCAAAATTAAAATAAAAGCCATTTCTTTTCCTATTGACTTAAAAAACACGTGAACACAAATTAAAATTGTTTTTCCCACTTTTCAATTCTATTCGATGGTTTTGAATCCCTAGCCCTCTGTCTATTTTTCCTTTAAGCTGCGCAACACAACAGCAATGTTGACCGACTCTAAAAGGCCCCTATGCAATACTAGACTCGAGCCACTCTTCCTCTACTCGGTCGAGAGATAAACCCCAAACCGGCCACCACATGCGATGGCTCTTCGACCCAAACCGACCTCAACTAACCCTTATCTCCTCCTCAACGGCTCCTCCTCTTCTAGCCTAGATGAACGCCACTGTGAGGTAATTCTAAAACCTTCTTATATATATTTATTAGGAACGAAATACTTGTATAAATAAAAATTAATTAAAATTATACACAATACCTATTTTATAATTGCATTCTAATGATTTAGTAAATAACCCGAGAATGAAAACAAACCAGAAAGTACCTATTTGCTTGAAACTGTTTTTGGTTTCTTTGTTTTTTATTTTGATTGCTGCCAAGAAAATATGCTTCGATGGTGGGAAGAAATTTCTATATTTTTATTGCTAATTTTCCACTGAAAAACCAGAGTATTCGGGATCCCCTTTGAATGTGAGATTACATGGGTATTTATAGTACAAAAATGGTTCTATCTTTAGCATTTGATTCCGAGAAAAATTCTCGATTTGTTGCTTGTTCGTAGCTTCCTACTAACACACGTTACTTATTTGTTGACTGTGGATGGCCTCATGAGAACCTTGCGTCGAACGGTTGGAATGGGTGGCATGTGGTCGTGAAAAGAGGTTGACCATGTTGGTTGAAAACGCGCTGATGAGGATAAGAGATTAGGGTTGAAGCTCTACTGGGTCCCGTGGGATTTGGGTCAAGTGTGCTGGGCCACACATGTGAACTTGCTTGTATTTGGGGCACCAATTGGACCTGGAAAAAAAAGAATGTAAATAAATATAGATGAATATATTATATAATATATATTTATATGATAAATATATATTATATAATATAACAACATTTGAAGGACGAAATTAGGTGTCTACAACTGCCCCTCTTTGTCCTTTTTCGTGGAACAAAAAATTGGACAAAGATAAAAGGACACAAATTTCGTTCGGTAGAGTTGAAAATTGATTCTGATATTTCAATTAAGAATAAATCCCTGTCGATTTGAGTTGCGGCTGGCTCCCCCATCGCGAGGTCGAGCTCATCTTTAAATGATATGGAATTGAAGTCGCAATTCGTAATTTGAATCAGAATGCAAATTCTCGTTGCCATATTGTAGTCAACTTCAGTCTTCTTCTCGGTTTAAAGACCTTGGTTTAAAGAATTTGACTGGAAAATAGTTCTTTGACTCCACCATGTGGTTGACAGGCCCTCGAGCTGAATGAAATCGAACTCAAAAAAGTCTTCGTTAACAGATAGCCCTTTTTGCCTTGAGCTATGATGTGAATGATGAGCCTTGAGCTGAATGGAATCAAACTCGAAGGTCTTTGGCAGAAAATCCTTCTAGCCTGCAAATGATGCGCCTTAGAGCTGAGCGTAGTCGAACTCGAAGGTCTTTGTGTTTCAAGAGAAAAATTTTCAAAGGTTTTTTTGTGTTTCAAGAGAAACAATTTCAAAGGTTTTTTTTTGTGTTTCAAGAGAAAAAATTTCAAAAGTTTTTTTGTGTTTCAAGAGAGACAAATTTTGTTTCAAGGGAAATTGTCTCAAGAGATACATAATTTAGTTCCAAAAGAAGATGCCTCAATGGAGACGAAATTTGTTTAATGTAAAACATATTCAAAGATTTTGTTTCAAGGGAAACTGTCTCAAGAGAGATAAAAATTGTTTCAAGGGAAACGTTTTCAATGTTTATGTTTCAAGAGAAACTGTCTCTAGGGAGACAAAATTTTGTTTCAAGAGAAACTATTTCAAGAGAGACAAAATTTATCTCAAGAGAAACTGTCTCAAGAAAGACAAAGACAAAATTTGTTTCGAGAGAAACAGTCTCAAGAGAGACAAAACTTAGTTTCAAAAGAAGCTGTCCCAAGGGAGACGAAATTTGTTTAATGTAAAACATATTCAAAGATTTTGTTTCAAGTGAAACTGTCTCAAGAGAGACAAAATTTGTTTCAAGGGAAATGTTTTCAATGTTTATGTTTCAAGAGAAATTGTCTCTAGGGAGACAAAATTTTGTTTCAAGGGAAACTATCTCAAGAGAGATAAAATCTTTTGTTTCGACGGAACCTATCTCAAACGAGACAAAATCTTCTTTTTTATTAAAAAAGCAGTCTTGAGTGAAATGAAATGTATTCTTTCGAGTGAAAACGGTCTCAAGCGAGACAAATCTTGTTTTAAGAAAAAACTTGGGGAAATAAATATTCTTTCGAGTAAAATAGTCTCAAGTGA
The DNA here is from genome assembly GCF_006381635.1 of Hibiscus syriacus. Lineage (NCBI taxonomy): Eukaryota > Viridiplantae > Streptophyta > Magnoliopsida > Malvales > Malvaceae > Hibiscus > Hibiscus syriacus. The sequence goes on along the minus strand of NW_024063392.1, from coordinate 130,442 downwards.
GACAAAGTCTGTCTTAAGAATAACAATCTCAAGTGAGATAAATCATCTGCATTAAATGAGACTGTCTCAAGCGAGACAAAATTTATATAGGAAATGTTGAATCTGAAGATGATTGTTCTCTCTCGATGAGGATGCCTTGTTATCTTTTAATCCCATCTTCTCCTAAAAGATCTGTAAAATGTATCTGGATGTAACTATCCTGATGATGGATGTTTGATGTATGCCAAGATTAAATTTATTTGTTGTTTTATTGAATTTGTCCTCAAAAGAGGAAAAATCAAGGTCTTTAATGCACATGATGATGAATGCAAAGATTCAAATTTCATGTGTAATGTATGCATGTGTTGATGTATACGAATATGTTAGGGTTTGGAGAGAATCTCAATCTCTGGTTGTCAGTCTTGATGACGTTTGACCCTGGAATCTTGAATTTCTTATTCTTGATCTTGGATTCTTCAACATGCTTAAATATGATGTACAAAATGTTGATCTTGCTCCAACAAATTTTACCCAAAAAAATTTGTTTCTCTTGCCCCAGCTTCAATGTTTGAGCTTCGGAGAGATATTCGTTGATTTTCAAGATATGCTTCCAGAGAACTTATCTTGTTTGAAAATGCTTTTCTTCTTCTTATATTCAAAATTTTGAAAATTATCGAAAGGAATTTTTGAAAATGTTACTTCTTTCTAGGTTTTACAATTGAAGCAAATCATAAAACACGAGTTCATTGGATATCAAAAGAATCAAATGCTCTTTTAATCTTTGAGAGCTGCAAATCTTTGACAAATATCAAGATCGAAAAGTTGGTTTAGAGGCGGGTTTGTTTCATCGATTTGGTTATCATGAAGATCATGACATGCCACTCTTTCTTGATTTGGTATTTTAATCGGATGCGACCAAAATGACACAACTAGCATAATCAATCCTTTCAGAACACTTCTGTTTCATTTCTCTGAAATCTTCCATTTGTTCAAGTTTTGTAAGTTCCTCTAACAAAGGTAGTGCAGAAATATCGGTCTAAAAATGAAATCCTTGAGTGCTCGTGTGAAATTGACTATGACAGGTGTTCCTTAACTCCCCTAGTCCATCATTACCGAAAATTTATCGTTTAAAAAAATTTGATTTAATTTGCCGTTATCTGGCTAGCCGAATCCATAAAGTCGGGGATTTTAACCAATTGCTTTAGAGGGACTCTTAATATTATAATCTCTTTTATCAGTTTAACTGAAGTCTCATCACAAAGTCTTCAGCCTGACAAAGCAGAGCAAACACCGAATGCCAAGTGTCCGAGCAATATCATGGTTTGAATACAATCTATTTATAACGAGGGCTTTTTTTTCCTCTAACCAATTGCCTTAGTGGAATAGCTTAATATTATAATCACTTTTATTAGGTTTAACTGAAGGGTTCATCTCATCACAAAGCCTTCATCCTGACAAAAACAGTGGAGAAAACACGGAATTGCCAAGTGTCCGAGCAATATCATGGTTTGAATGCAATATTCATAAAGCCAGGGCTTTTGAGTTTTCCTCTATAACCATTACCTTAGTGGAATAGCTCAGCTTTACATATTTAATTCTTAAGATTGTCAAGAAAACCATTATAGTCTAGGTGTTTGTTGGAGGTCAAAAATTTCATCTTTAGAGCTCAATTTCCAAGCAACTGACCTAACTAGATTTGCTTACTCGACTATTCCATCTGTGAAGATCATTATCATCACTGAACGTTATAAACAAGGTATAAACCAATTAGTTTTGCAATCTTATGTGCTAGTTGCCCCATTCTGTTCGCTCTTAATACTGTCGAATGCCAACCTTGGATGGACTCTTCATGAGAAGAGAAAACTTAGCTCGGTAAGAGAAAAACATGTAGTCTGATGTATCTTTTAAATTAGGACCATTGTTTTGTAGGGTTCAATCTTGTCATTTGTCAAAGATTTACAATCTCAATTATTAAACAGCTTTTAATTAAGGTGATATTCAAGATTAAAATTTGCTCATTTCTTAAGAAGGAAGCATTTTATTTAAATGTTTAAACGTTAAGTGACTTAAAAACGTTCACGCATAAGAATACGAAAGAAAAACAAGTGAAACAAGATGATATGCTTGATAATGCAACAAATTGCTGATGGATGCCCCTTTGACTCTCGATTATAATGCCCCATTACACATTGAAAGTTCATGCCCCTGAATCAATCAGATCTTGGACCTTACATTTCAATGCCCCACAGTTCTCAGTGGTGTGCCCTGAGCTCCCAATGTGATAGCTGCATATGGCATTAATATCATGGCCTTCAGGATATGGGCCTCTCTAGGTTTGGATTGAAACGAGTCACAAGATTCTTCTCAACTAGCGTTGGGAGCAACTCCTCATATGACATTGGGATTAGACTGATGCGAATCTTTTCTTTCCTTGGTTCTCTCTGAATTTGTTTAGAAGTACCGGATGGTACAACAGCAGTGGATATTGTAACACATTTGTTGGCGTTGTAGGTGTTGGCATGTAGTGTTGACTTTGTTGCTTTCTCTTTCTTTTTTCTTCATGAGAGCTTCTTACTGGAGTCTCCTACTCAATCTTTCCTTGTTTAATGGCCAACTTGATCATTTCACCGGTCATGACTAAATATGAGAAACTTCCTGATGTAATTGTCACCAGGTGCCCAAAGTAAGGTGCTTTCAGGGTCTACATAAACAGCTTCCTAGTTTCCTTTTCATCCAAGGATGGATGAACTTGCACAGATAAATCCCTCCATCTCTGTGCGTACTGTCGGAAATTCTCGTTATGCTTCTTCTCCAGACTCTACAGTATAACCCGGTCTGGTCTCATATCGTTGATATGCTTATACTGCTCCAAGAAAGACTTGGCTAAGTCCTTCTACGTCTTGATATGGGTTCGGCTGAGCTGGTTGTACCACCAGATGGTTGAGCCCGATAGACTCTCCTAGAAGCAGTGGATCAGGAGTTGGTCATTCCCCCCATATCCTGTCATCTTCCGACAGAACATAGTGATATGGGCTGAAGGGCAACTGTTCCCGTCGAACTTCTCAAACTCGGAAACTTTAAACTTTGGTGGAAGCACCAAATCTGGAACCAGACTTAGCTCCATTGCGTCTACTCTGTAATAATCATGGTCCCCTTGGACCATCTTCATTTGATCTTCTAACATCTTGATATTCTCTTCCATCTTCTTTGCCTTATCCTCATCGTCAAAATCTGGGATATGATAATCTTTCGGATGAGTGTTGGTTGTGGAAGCTTGTATATTTGAACCATATATGGCTTTCCCCTGATAGCATATGAGTCCCCTTGTAATCCGGGTAAGATTTCGAGTGAGACAACCACTTATGGGGTAGGTGGTATAATTACCCCTTCTGGTGAACCTGCGCCAGGCGCACTGGTCTGTTGTAGGCCAACTAACTTGGCAACGATCTGATCAACCAAAGATTTTTGGTTCTTCATGATTATATTTAGAGTACTCAGATTACTCTGGTTTATCTTATCTTCAAGTTCTTTCTGCAATTTTCCATGTTCTCCTCGATTTGAGCAACTATGGCTTCTATTTTCTTCTTTTTCAGGCGGGTGTTATGTGGATGGGGTGTGTCTAATGCTTGAGGTGGTGTATCTAGTATGTGCTCCTTCTGATTAGACATTATTCCGTTAGTTAATGCGAATGTAAAGAAAAAAAATAACAAAATGCAAAATATGTTTAAATTCATAATGCATGCAATGTTCGAGGCATTAATCCTAAAAAATGTGTCTGTTATTAGAAATAATCCTTATTGGAGACAAGTGTTTTATCTTTTAAGAGACAAAAATATCCTGACAACTTCTGATATGTTGACTAGTCTTCTGCCTTTGTCTGTCACTGGTTGAATAACCTGTCGAACCGCTCTGGCTCCTCTGGATGAACCGTGTAAATGACGAGTTGTTTGCCTAAAAAAAGTCTCGAAGGACTGCACCTCCGGCTTCCACTCTCTGCTGAGTCTTTATCCTAACGGCAACACCATTGGAGCCATCCATCGATAGAAACTATCTGAAATTTGCTTCTTGAATTCGTTATCAATAGCATTCAGCTCAGCTAGGGTTTCGCCATCTTGTTCTCGTAGTTTTTGAAAGGAGCGTCCGGGTCTGTAACCTTTTCCTCGTTTTGCTCTGTAACCTTTTCCAGTTAGTTCTTCAAATATAGACTTTCATTGTACTTGATGTAGACTCGGTTCATCCTGAGTCCTTTATAATGCAACAGAGTGATATACTCTTCAATTGTGGGAACCACGTCTTTTGGATTGAATATGACACATAGTTGCCTTATAGACTGTCCTTCTGTATTTTCATCTATGGTATTACAACCCCTTTGTCCATTAATGCAGATTATTCATGTTTAACAAACACGTTTTTGGTAGATCAACACCTCTTTTAAATAATGCAAGTGATGAAAATAAAATGAAAGAGAAAAAATAAAAAGAGTTAGTGAGGTAAAAATAATCATGAAAAATAAAGTCCTACTCCACATGATATCTACCCGACCCATGCAGTATTCCTACCCGGACATGATTTCTATTCCGCATGCTAATTTCAAACAAATCCAACCGCATATTTCTAGTTCATGCTTTGAATAGAAAATAAAGCAGGAAAAAAAATAGCCTAAGGTTTGGAATGAGGTTTTGGGGTTGACTCTAATTCCATGTATTCTCTCGGTTTAGGTTCTAAAGAATGTGAAGATACTAAATTTTTTACCCATTTTATTATTATTATAATTATTATCATAATTATTATTATTATAATTATATATATAGTATTATTATTAAAAATAATAATAATAATAATAATAATAATAATAATAATAATAAATACAAACAGGCCCAGATTGGACCGGTCCAATTACAAATGGCCCATCATAAACCCTAACAGATTAGGGTTTCCCTCTTCCCAGCCGCCTCAGCTTGCTGCCGTTGGATCTGGCAAGATCCAACGGTCCAGAGATACCCAACAAGGAAGCCCTAGGGTATCATAACCCTAGGGACACTCCCAACTGCCAGTGCCACGCCGCGACCCGCGCCTTGCTGAAGAATCCAGAAACTTTGTTACTTCAACACTAACCGCACACGTCTCCCCCAAATGGTGAGTCACCACTGAAGTCCGGTGACTCACCGAAGAGCCCTTTTGGGACCGGTCCGAGCTATCCTCGGTGGTGGCTATAAAGCCACCGAGCCCCTGCAAGAAAAAAAGGAGGAAGAACCGAGAAACCACAACAGACGAGAGAGATAGAAAACAGAGCACATCCCACAACCAGCAAAACCAAAACAGAAAGGAAAAGAAAAGAAAGGAACTTACCGAGAAAGCCACCGGACCCCTTCAAACGTCACCAAAACCTTCGGAAACCGAAGGTACTTCTTTAGATTCGCTCCGATCAGGAGCCATTTAGGAGAAAAGAGCACCGGAACCGTCCTTAGGACGGTCCGATCTATCTAATGGTGCAAAAATAAAATTTTCCGGCCACCGAATGCGGTGGCCGGCGGTGAGGGTCACGGCGGCAAACGGTTGCCGTCCGGTGACCGACTTCCCTCCGGTGAGGGAAGCTAGAGAGAAGGGAGAGCTTTTGTTCATTCTCTCTCAGTTAGAGAGAGAATGAAAACTGGAAAATGAAAGAGATGGCCCGAAGGGCCGGTTTTGGGCATTAATAGCCCTTCCCGAACGACGTCGTTTCGGGGAGGCTATTCGTGTAATTATTAATAGTTAAATCCTTTCCGCAGTCATACTAGTTTATAAACTTTACATTTTAGTCACTAAATCAAATTTATAATCCTTTTAATTTGATCTCTAAATTTTTGTTTTATTTATTTTAGTCCTTTTTATTAAAATAATATATTTAGGATAAATAACAGATTTAGTCCTATAATTTTAATAATTAATATTTTAATCTGAATAGTATGTTTAATTTATTTTATCTAATATCTGAATTTATATAATTTTATTTTAGTCACTAAATAAATAAAATAAAGAAATAGCATGTTTAATCCCTATAATTTTGATTAATTATGAATTAGGTTTTTAATTTTAATTTTACTATAATTTAGTCATTTATTTAAATGTTTTCATTTATTTTATGCTTTTAAATATATCGTTCTAGTTGTATTTTTATTGTTTTAATTTTACTTGTTTTATATTTAAATATTTTTATTATTATGTATTCATAAATATATATATAATAAATAATAATTTATTTTTTTAATAAATTATTTTAATATTTATTTTTCAATATCGAAGAAAAGGACAGTCTTAATACAACTGGATGTCCATTCTGGTATTTTAAAATTAAAATATAAAAATATTATTTAATTTATTTAAATTAATATTTATCAATATCAAAGAAAAGAGCTGTCTTAAGGCACCTAGAAGTCCTTTTCCAATATTTTTAAATATTTTTTTTATATAATTTTGAAATAATAGGATTATAAATTAAATATATTTTGAATTTTTAAAATTTTTAATAATAGAGACAATTTATGATTAAAAGTACCAATTTTGGGCGTTGTAGGGGTGCTAATCCTTCCCTAACGTAACCGACCACGAATCCCTTTTATTATTAAAAGAACGAATTTTTGGTTATAAATGCAGATCAGTTCATTTTTTAATTGATGTTTTCTTAAAACTCTTTTAAAAAATAATTTTTAGGTATTCGACCTACCTGACCCAAAAGGCCGATGGCGACTCCCAAATTATTTTCAAAACCATTTATTCACATCATTTTCCCGCCAAGTATATTTCGTGCCCGGACGAAAACCGGTTACGACAGCTTGGCGACTCCGCTGGGGACCGGTCAAACTTTAAAATCAATTATAAATTGTCTTTATTATTAAAAATTTTAAAAGTTCATATATTTAATTTTTAATTCTTTCTTTTCAAAATTTTTATATTTACTTATTAGTTTCATAATAGTTATATGTTTCATTTTATTTACAAGTATTTTATTCCATTATTTATTTTTTTGTCAAATGTTTGAACATTTCTCCTCACACACAACACTTGCATTGCATAACATAAAGCTCTATAATTGAGTTGTCCTTTTTAAGTGGGAGTGAAAGAGACGTCTTCGTGAGAATTTATTCTCCGTGTCAGACCTAGCAAGTAACTTTCGGGGTTCATATGCTCTATGTCTTCGTGAGAATTTATTCTCTGTGTCAGGCATAGAGAAATGTATCCCCTCGAATTGAACTCGATCCATTTTAGTCTGTGATGGACTAGGATTGAGGTTAGCAACCCAAGGGGGCACTAACAAGGACAATTCGGTACCTTTATTCTTAGATCTGAAACCCTGCATATAATAAACCCTAGAAACTCTTCCGATCCGAAGTCATGCCGAAATTTTGTCCAAATAGGTGTACACACAGGAGAAATGAATTCTAACTTTCCTGTTAATTTATTTATTTTCTTTCTGATTAATTACATGTAAATTTAAATTATTTAAATTATGAAAAAGCATGTTTAAATAAAAAAATATTTAATGTTATTATTAAATTTCTTTATTATGTAAACTAATTCATTTCTTTTTGTGTGTTCTTTATTTTTCTGTTTGCATAGCATCATACTGATAAAAGGCATTGATCCTTGTGTTAATTGTCTCATTGGAAAGCCTTCATCCATGGATAAAAAGTTCAAATCAAGTAATTCTAAACTCAGAAGTAAGACAGTGGGCTGAGGACTTACAAAGACAAAGGAGACAGTCTGCAGGATGATATGTATCTGACTTGGCCAGTTATGCTTCAGTTTCGCTAAAAAGAATGATATGCAGGATTTGCGAAGTATTTGGGAAAGTTGGGATTCAAACAAAAATGCAGTTTTATCAGACTTATGGAGACATCTCATATTTTCTCTATGTTGAAGTTGATGATGAATTACTCAGAGCCCTAATTCAATTCTGGAATCCAGGGTACAATTGCTTCACTCTCAATAAAGAGGACTTGGTCCCTACTATTGAAGAGTACGCAACTTTGTTACATATCGAAGGGGCTTGGAGAATCGAATCTATTCAAAGTCAATTAAAACTCAACCCTTTCGAGTTAAATTAGCAAAGATTGCCGGGGTACAGAAGAATAGGTGGCATCCCGTACAAAACAAAAAGGCGAAAGCGAAGGCATTGCTTGGACCAACATTAAAGAACTTATTCAGAGCCATCCAGATATTAAAGTACGATTCGATCTATTTGCTATGGGTATGTATGGTATGGTCATCTTCCCAAAGGTATTGGGATATGTTGAAGCTGCAGTGGTAGATTTGTTTGAACAGCTACCGAAAAAGATTAATCCTGCTTCTGCAATCCTAACAGAGACCTTCAGATCGTTAAATGCTTGTAGAAAGCTAGGAGGTGGACGATTCTCAGGGTGTACCCAGTTGTTATATTTTGGATCCGTAGTCATTTCTGGAGGACAGAAAAGGTCATACCGACGCTTAATACGGATATTCACCATTAAAAGAATTTCTGGAGCAGGAATGGCCGAAAGAAATTAGAAAGATATGTGGATTAATGCCTTTCGAAATCTGCAAAGCAATGACATTGTTTGGCGAGCCCCGTGGCAAATCCAAAGGGAATTCTTTTACAAATGTGGAGATTACAATTGGATAATGATGCTCGGATTATGGGGAGGAATTGGATATGCACCACTTCTGGTCATAAGACAGTATGAAGGTCGTCAATTTGTACCTGTCACTGCTGGATTACAGTCATCTGAGTTCGCATTCCACAGCAAAAATTATAAAGAAATATCATGGAAGCCGTTACAGCTTGGAAACAACTTTTTGTATCCGAGCTAAAGCAGCAAAAGAAATGCTAACTCCTGATTATGAGGAATGGAGATCTGTCAGGAAAAATGAAATATTCCTCTACCAGATCAAAAAGAGGATATCTCTATGGAAGATCGCATTAAGGTGGTTCCATCAGAGATTGAAATCCTGAGAGCTGAGTTTGAAGCAAAGAGAAGGCTGGTCGAAGAATTAGAGCAATTGAGCAAGATAAAGCTATGTTGGGTGTTGACATTGACTTTCATTCATCACAATGTGCATGTTGAGAAAAGATAAAGAAAAAGTTGATGATGAATTCAGAGCATTACAGAAAAATTACCAGGAGTTTTATAAATCCCGGAAAACATCAGGATCAAGCCAGGCAACAATACAGATGACCAGAGAATTGAACATCGAGAAAAGACGAGTTGAAGATCTGAAAGGAAAGAATAGCCATCTACTCAAAAGCCTTGAGAAAGGAAAGCAAAAAATGGAAGATTTTGAGGTTGACAGAAGAGAGCGAATTATAAAAAGCAAGGCTGAACACGCGAGATCATGAATGAAATGCAAAGAGAAAGGGATCGAGCCAAAGATTTAGAAGAGATGAAGAATGACATCTTTGATAAATTTGAAGGTGAGAAAAATATCATGTTCAAGGGATTTGAATCTGAAATGAACCAGCTGATTGCTGAACTTGAAGTCAGAGGCAAAAAGATGGAAGAATACAATATTGAAAAGAAAAATGGGAGCTAGAAAAAAAAAATTTCAACACCATACTTGAGGTAGAGCAGGAAGTGGCTAGCATTGGATGCAAAGATGCAGAAACAAGGATGTTCAAATCCAGAAGCTTAATCAAAGAAAGCAAGAAGCACGAACAAAACTTGAAGAAGATTTGGATCAGTCTAGAAACAAAAACTCAGAGTTTAATGCTTACATTTTGCAACTTGAAGAATCGTTGTTTCAAGAAAAGGTTCGTCTAGGATCTAATGATTTCAAAGAAAGTAATGAGGAAAGTGCTTCACTGCGAAGACGCATTAGAGATCTTGAAAAAATTCTGCACAATTGTCAAGTCAGAACCACTGAGTTAGAGCAAACTCTTGAAGGAACGAATGACAATGGCAAAAGTCAACTGATTTCTATGTTGAAAGAATGAAGAAGAAGTAATATGGTGTTCGAGGCCATGGTACAAATGAGCGAAGTTGCTAGATATGTTGGGGAACTAGCTGTTGAAGCCAAAATAATTTAGCATCACGTTGATCCAGTTTCTAAGTGCGGAAAGAAGGTGTCATGGTTAATTAAAGAAATTATAGATCTTAATAGGAAAGCTACGCCTTATCTGTAGTTATGAATTATTATAAAGAAACTTTTGTATGCCGATGAAAGTTGTTCTATGACAGTTAACTTTTTGGGATCAATACCTTTTTGCATACATACATTTTGCATACATTCATCATTCATTTCATAATTTTCTTTATGAATAATTTTTTTATTTTTATTTTATTTATTAAGATAAAATTATGAATTAAAATATGAAAAAAAGAATATTAAAAGATTTTTCAATCGCAGTTATTCTGGCCAAAAGAGAAATACAACATCACTACGGTACTAACAAGCTACTAAGAGAATTATGGAGGATAAAATACAACGTATTGAGGAACAACATAATAAAGAACAAGCAGAAATGAGAATGAAGCTGGAGAAATTGAAGCCAATATTGCAATTCACAAGACAGCATGATGCAGAAATAAGGACATGTTTAAAAGACAGGCTATCATTGGAAAAATGCATGAAAATCCTGTATCTTTCGACCAAGAACCTATGTATCATCTAGGTTTTCCACCAGAACCAATTTATCATTCTGGTACTACACCTATACAAATCAATGCTCGTACATCTGCATTACAAGAAGCCAAACCACATGAAAATCACAAGTGGATCCTGCATCTTCAAGCAAAATCCGCTTATATCAGATGTGAAATAGGGATCTTAATACTGAGCATTTAATCCCATTTGAATGAGCTGAATGAGAAAAAAAAAGTAATGAAGAATTGACCAGACAGATCAAAAGCTTAGAAGAACGAATGAATCCGTGGAATAACTGAATCATTTATGGGTTTGACGCTAGTGAGTTGAGTTTGGTTCCAGACCTAATCCTCCCCATCAAGTTCAAAGCTCCCGAATTTGATAAATATGACGGTACTATATGCCCTTCATCCCACATTACTATGTTTTGTCGCAGAATGGCAGGATATGTGAAAGACGAGAAATTGTTAAATTCACTGCTTTCAGGATAGTTTGACAGGACCAGCTTTAAAATGGTATACTCAATTAACCAAAGCCAACATTAGATCCTGGAAAGATTTGGCTAAAGCATTTTTAGAGCAGTATCGCCACGTAACAGACATGGTCCCTGATAGATGGACTCTCCAAAACTTGGAGAAAAAGAATAATGAAACATTCAGACAATATCCCCAGAAATGGCGTGACACGGCAGCCCAAGTTCAACCACCTTTGTCAGAAAAAGAGGCCACAGTAATATTTTTCCATACATTGAAGGCTCCTTATTTAAATCATCTAATGGGGAATGCAACCAGAAATTTTGCAGATTTGGTCATTTCTGGAGAACTCATTGAAAATGTCTTGAAAAGTGGCAAAATTGAATCAAATGAAGGGTCTAGTTCCAAAAGACCTATATACCGGAAAAAAGAGAATGAAGTCAACAATGCAAATTCTTACAACAAGGATTCATCGAAAAGTGATACAATAACCCAGCCAAGGGTTAAGAAAGAGGAAACAAACACTAATCGAGCAGAGTCCAGAGGATCTCAAAAGGAAAATGAAAGGTTGTCTTTTACACCTTTACCAGTACCATATGCGGAGATCTATGATTCGCTGTTAAAAGAAGATGTCATACGGCCCTATCCTTTGGTTCCCATGCAACCACCATTCCCTCCTTGGTATGATACAAAGGCACACTGTGTTTACCATGAAGGAATTACGGGTCATTCTATTGAAAACTGTTTGGCATTCAAAAGGGTGGTTCAAAATTTGATCAACACTGGAAAGTTGGAATTCAATACACCATCTGCATCAAATCATCCATTGCCAAATCATGGAGATAAAAACGTGAATGCAATTCAGGAAGAGAACAGAAAGAAAGCAAAAACAGACATTTCTGAAATTAAATCTCCTTTTGTTTGGGTATTCCAACAACTCTCTTTAGCCGGGTATAATTCCACAACAATTCAGGCCAAAGCAGAATGAAGGCAAGAATTATTGTGAATATCATCAAGAGAAAGGGCATAAAATTCAACTATGTCCTGAGTTTAGGGATTTGGTGCAAAAATTGATGAACAACAGAGAAATAGAATTCTTTGAAGAAGAACCAGGGAAAAAAGAAGATGATGTTTGCTCATCAGAGGATTCTAAACTTAATCAAAGAATAAATGATCCTGTGATCATTAATGTGAAATCATCTACAGCGATTCCTGCACCAATAAAGCCGAAAGTAGTTATCACCACTCCTCTACCATTTCCATACAAAGATACCCGCAGGGTACTTTGGAATTATACTACCAATGTTTCAATGGTAGGAGGATCTGTTTCTCTAGAAAAAAACAGAAGAGAAAATACAGAATTTGGATACAACATCGACGTCTGAAGCAGTGAGCGAAGTCGGTTTCTTTACAAGAAGTGGGAGATGTTACTCTCCCGAAACATCCAATGCTTCAGAACAAGTGAAAGCAAAAGGAAAAGCCATGGCAATACCTCAGAAGGTATTTGATGATGAATCCCCTCCAACATTCAATGAGCCTGTGACAGAAAAACAAGCTCAAGAATTTTTGAAATTCCTGAAACATAGTGAGTATAGTGTGGTTGAACAACTACACAAACAACAGAGAATTTCTATTCTTGATCTATTGATGAATTCAGAAGCACATAGAAATGCTTTGATGAAAATTCTCAATCAAACATTTATCCCTGAAGATATATCCCTCAATAAACTTGACAGAATTGTGGGACATATAGCCGCTGATAATTACATAACGTTCACGGATGATGAAATACCGGAAGGCGAAATGGGGTCAGTAAAAGCTTTGAACATCACGACACATTGTCATGGTCATGTGTTGCCAGGAGTATTGATTGACAATGGATCCGCTCTCAACTTGATGCCTCTAGTCACACTTCAAAGAATGCCTGTGGATCAATCACACATGAAGAGTTATCAGAATGTAGTGCGAGCATTTGATGGTACTCAAAAAGAAGTGCTTGGGAAAATGGAAATACCGTTGTTAATTGGACCAGTCATGTACAGTATTGACTTTGTGGTAATGGACATCCACCCTACATATAATTGTTTATTAGGGAGGCCATGGATTCATTCCGCAGGAGCCGTTCCTTCTTCATTACATCAGAAATTGAAATTTGTTGTTGATGGACAACTAATATGCGTCGGAGCTGAAGAAGAAATCATTGCGTCCGTAACAAGTGATGTTTCATATATCGAAACCAATGATGATGCTCTTGAATGCTCTTTCTGAGCTCTTGAATTTGTCAATGCAACCTTTATTGCAGAAGGAAGCAAAATTCCATATCCCAGATTATCTGATTGCACCAAGATGACGGTACAACAAACTTTAGGCATCGGAGCTAAAGCTGGGAAAGGTTTAGGAAAGAATCTTCAAGGTATTTCGGTTCCTGTAAATATACAGATGAAGAAAGATCGTTTCGGGCTTGGATTTAAGCCCAATTTTCAGCAAAAGAACAAAGAGATGAAAAGAAGATGTGAAGACAGAAAGGCAAGGTTGAAAGGGAAAGAAATCCTTTGGGAACACATGTTTTTCCCACAGTTGAAGACTACATTCAGATCAGGGGGAACAATTAATGTAGAACAGCAGCTTGTTGAAGCCTTTAAAGAAGAAAAGTTGACGAAAGATCAAGACATAGTTGAAGAAGCTATGAATGGATTATTTATCAACATGATCATGAATGACAACAAAACTGGCAAATACTTGGATAGGATTCGCCCATGTTTTCCTGGAGAAACACTTAACAATTAGACCACTGAAGATCTTCCTGTAGTTTTTAATATTAACGCAGAGTAATATTCAGAACTAATCTTTATGTTTAGCTCAAAAATATGAAAACTTTTTGTTATCTTGTAAAAGAAATTATGTTAAATATAAGAACTTTTCTTTAAAATTTTCAGATGGCAATCATTCTTTACATTTTCTTACATTTATTTATTTCATAAATTTACTATATTCTTTCAGAAATATGTCCGACTTATTAATGCAGGTGTCACCATGTTAATAGCATGTTTATTCCTAAATTTAATCAAGAGATAAATTTAGAGCAACCTATATGTCTGGAAGAAATCAATGGGTGTGAGGATGAACTGGAATGTGATGTGCCTACTGAACTATTAAGATTGGTAGAAAAAGAAGACAAACAAATTCTACCCCATAAAGAAGAGATTGAGAATGTGAATTTGGGAACAGATAAAGAAATGAAAGAGGTGAAAATTGGTACTACTCTGACAATCCAGATAAAACAAGAATTGATAAATCTCCTTCAAGAGTTCAAAGATATCTTTGCCTGGTCTTATCAAGATATGCCTGGTTTAAGCACAGATATAGTGATACACAAGCTTCCAATCAATCCAGAATATAAATCGGTCCAACAAAAGCTCAGACGAATGAGGCCAGAAATGTTGTTGCAGATAAAAGAGGAAGTGATGAAACAGATCAATGCAGGTTTCCTCCAGGCAACTAAATACCCAGAATGGGTAGCCAACATTGTTCTCGTACCGAAGAAAAATGGAAAAGTTCGAATGTGTGTGGATTACAGAGATCTCAACAAAGCTAGTCCGAAAGATAGCTTTCCATTACCCCACATAGACACATTGGTAGACAATACTGCAGGACATGCATGGTTTTCATTCATGGATGGTTTTTCAGGATATAATCAGATAAAAATGAATCCTGAAGACATGGAAAAAACAACATTTGTAACCATGTGGAGCACATTCTGTTATAAAGTGATGCCATTTGGATTGAAAAATGCAGGGGCAACGTATCAAAGAGCCATGGTAACTTTGTTTCATGACATGATGCACAAAGAGATTGAAGTATACGTGGATGACATGATTGCCAAATACCGAACTGAAGAAGAACATATTCAAAATCTGAGAAAGCTTTTCCAAAGATTGAGGAAATATCAATTAAAGCTCAACCCCGCTAAATGCACTTTTGGGGTAACTTCCGGGAAACTTTTGGGATTTGTGGTCAGCAAAAAAGGAATCGAGATTGATCCAGATAAAGTAAAAGCAATTCAAGAGCTCCCACCACCTAATACAAAAAAAGAAGTTCGAGGCTTTTTGGGAAGATTAAATTATATATCTCGATTCATTTCTCAATTAACTGACAAATGTGATCCAGTGTTCAAATTACTTCGAAAGAACAACCCTGAAGTCTGGAATGAAGAATGTCAGGAAACTTTGGATATTATTAAGAAATATTTATCCAATGCCCCAATTTTAGTATCACCAATACCTGATAGACCATTAATTCTTTACTTGACGGTCTTCGAAAATTCGATGGGATGTGTACTAGGACAGCATGATGAATCTGGAAGAAAAGAAAAAGCTATTTATTATCTGAGCAAGAAATTTACCGATTGTGAAATTCGATATCCACCAATACAAAAATTATGTTGTGCTTTGGTGTGGACTACTCGAAGACTCAGACAATATATGTTATACCATACTACTTGGTTGATATCCAAACTTGATCCTTTGAAATTCTTAATGGAATCACCAGCTTTGACAGGCAGAATGGCTAGATGGCAGATGTTATTATCTGAGTTTGATATTGTATATGTCAACCAAAAAGCAATAAAAGGAAGTGTAATAGCTGATTTTCTGGCCAGTCGTGTATCAAATGATTATCAGCCTTTGAGTTTCAATTTTCCCGATGAAGATTTGTTGTGCATATCCATGAATGAAGAATTCAGAACAAATGATGCATCTGCATTTTGGAAGCTTTACTTTGACGGAGCATCTAATGCTTTGGGACGAGGAATCGGGGCAGTGTTAATTTCTCCAGAAAATATTTATTATCCCTTTACAAGTAGACTAGAGTTCTTTTGCACCAATAACATGGCGGAATATGAAGCTTGTGTCATGGGATTAAAAGCAGCTATAGAAAGAAAAATCAAATGTCTCAAAATATATGGAGATTCATCGTTAGTGGTCTATCAATTGCGAGGAGAATGGGAAACAAAAGATCCCAAATTGTTGGAATATCAAAATTTTACCCTCGAATTAGTGAAAGAATTTGAGAGAGTTACCTTCAATTATCTCCCTCGAGAAGAAAATCAAATGGCAGATGCTTTGGCTACATTAGCTGCTATGTTTCAGGCAACTAAAAAAGTTGATATGATGCCAATCAAAATGCAAATATATGAAATTCCTGCACATTGTTATAGCGTGGAAGAAGAGGTAGATGGTAAACCATGGTATCATGATATCCTGCAATATATCAAAAATCAAAGTTATCCATCAAAACGCATCGGAAATTGATAAAAGAACCTTGAGAAGAATGGCTGCTGGATATTTTCTTGATGGCGAGATTATGTATAGAAGAAGCAATGATCAAATGCTATTGAGGTGTTTAAATACAAGCGAAGCTAAAAGCATCATTGAAGAGGTACACAGTGGAATATGTGGAACACATGCAAATGGTCTTTCCATGGCCAGAAAAATAATGAGATATGGATACTATTGGGCTACCATGCACACAGATTGTATTGATTATGCAAGGAAATGTCATAAATGCCAGATATATGCAGACAAGATTCATGTACCCCCATCTCCTTTACATGTAATGACAGCACCCTGGCCATTTTCTATGTGGGGAATAGATGTCATTGGTGCAATCACACCAAAAGCATCGAATGGACATTGTTTCATCCTTGTGGCAATTGATTATTTTACCAAATGGGTTGAAGCTGCTTCATATGCCAATATTAAGAGGTCCACAGTCTGCAAATTCATACAGAAAGAGATAGTTTGCCGGTATGGCCTACCAGAAAGGATCATTACAGATAATGCTCTGAACCTGAACAACAAAATGATGACCGAACTTTGTGCACAGTTTAAGATCAAACATGCAAACTCAGTGGCATATCGTCCAAAGATGAATGGGGGAGTTGAAACAGCAAACAAGAACATCAAGAGAATCATTACAAAGACCACTGAAACTTACAAAAGATTGGCACGAGAAGTTACCTTTTGCTCTATATGCATACCGAACTACTGTTCAAACATCTACTGGGGCAACACCGTTTTCTTTAGTCTACGGGATGGAAGCAGTCTTACCAATTGAAGTTGAGATTCCATCACTTCGAATATTGAGAGAAATAAAATTGGATGAATCTGAATGGATTCAAGCTAGATTTGATCAATTGAACCTTATTGTGGAGAAAAGATTGAAAGCTATTTGCCATGGACAGATGTATCAGAAACGGATGATGAAGTCTCATGACAAAAAAGTACATCCAAGAGAATTCCAAGAGGGTGATCTAGTACTAAAAAAGATTTTGCCTATACATAAAGATTTCCGTGGGAAATGGATGCCTAATTGGGAAGGGTCATACGTTGTAAAAAAGGCCTTTTCCGGAGGAGCGTTGATCTTGGCAGAAATGGATGGAAAAATTCTGAGAAATCCAATAAATTCAGATTCTGTCAAGAAATATTATGCTTAATGAAGAAAATTAAAAAAAGAAAAAAAAAGAAAGAGGGGTCAAGGTGAAAACCCGCAAAGGGCATCTTGTAACCAAAAGAAGGATTTGAGTTGAAAACCTGAAAAGGCGGCTCAAATGCAGGTTGATATTAGGCATCTGGCAATTGAATCCTCTCAAGATATTGACAGTTTGGGAGAAACTTCACATCTACAAGCATTTTGACAACGCTTGAGATCTTCCAGACAAAAGCTTACATCATTTCTCTAAATTGTGTCAACTTGATTAATTTAGAAATACTTATGCTAATAATTTGTTGAGACATTTGAATTTTTATCATTCTTATGCTTGCCATAACTTTGAATACAATTCTATCTATTTCAAGTTCAATTTATTTGAGATTCAATTTATTTTCGAAAATTCAGTTTACTCTTTTATTGAATTAACATAATTTTGAAATAAGTTAAAGATTTCTGAATATCACTTTATGTTAATACCTTTTAAAAGCATGGAATAAAGTAAGCAAATCATCACCATCTTAAAGCCATGAACATCAAGATTGTTACACGGGATGCTACCGACAACAAGGTCGAATCCGCCAAATCTACTCATCAATTGCTCCAACCGATCACCATTCAGTTCTTGCACATCTGTTTTCAAAGATATACTAAGACAGTAGAAGGCGACCTTTGCAGCACTGATTCCAGTAAAAAGAAACAAGACATTGATATCACTGGGAAACATGTCTCTATACAGATCCTCGTATGTTTTTTTAAGGAAACCTAGAAGCATTTCCACCACCCATCAGGTTCAAGTGGAGCAACTTTATCCCTTCCAACCCATACTAGATTCCATTTTCAGCACTCATCAAGAACATACTTCTGGACACTCGAATGTGGCTCTTTGTCATAAGCTTCAAGAGCCTTAAAGATCCTTTATGTCAATTTGGCACTTCCTGTACATGTTTATAAACAGTTCAACTTTGTTCTTAGATTCCAAGAAAGCCATCATTTCTTTGTCAATGGAAAAGTATCAGCACATGGAGGAAGCAGAATAAGAGAAGATCTGTTCTTAATTGGCAGAATTATGAATATAGCCTTTTTTAGTGTAGTAGCATGAAAATGCTGCGAATCTACAAAGTCTGGCTCTACATCTAATAAGTACTGTGATATCCCAGTCCAAACATTAACTGGAACAAATGCAATGTGCTCATAGCATCTTCTGGAAGTGTTCTTTGAGTTATCTGATCTGGTTTGGCAGAGCCAATCATTGAATTTGGAAGATGAATGTGCTCATAGCATCTTCTGGAAGTGTTCTTTGAGTTATCTGATCTGGTTTGGCAGAGCCAATCATTGAATTTGGAAGATGAATGTGCTCATAGCATCTTCTGGAAGTGTTCTTTGAGTTATCTGATCTGGTTTGGCAGAACCAATCATTGAAATTGGAAGATGAATATGCCCATAGTATCTTCTGGAAGTGTTCTTTGAGTTATCTGATCTGGTTTGGCAGAACCAATCATTGAATTTGGAAGATGAATGTGCTCATAGCATCTTCTGGAAGTGTTCTTTGAGTTATCTGATCTGGTTTGGCAGAACCAATCATTGAATTTGGAAGATGAATGTGCTCATAGCATCTTCTGGAAGTGTTCTTTGAGTTATCTGATATGGTTTGGCAGAACCAATCATTGAAATTAGAAAATGAATATGCTCATAGCATCTTCTGGAAGTGTTCTTTGAGTTATCTGATCTGGTTTGGCAGAACCAATCATTGAATTTAGAAGAGTAATATGCTCATAGCATCTTCTGGAAGTGTTCTTTGAGTTATCTAATCTGGTTTAGTAGGAACCACAGAACCAATCATTGGAATTAAAAGATGAACTGCATGATCGTCTTCATTAAGAAGTTTCTTTTAAAGCTTCTTTTGCTTATTTCCTTTCCAAAAAAAACATAGCCCAAGTTTCGCCTTTGCTTGTAATTGGGATCATTGCATAATGGCTTCCCATCTTTTACCGGAAGAAATGTGTCGGCAGCCTTAGTCATTTGAGCATCACATATAAAATTTGTCAATTTTGCAATTGATGAATCTGGACCACATCTCTCCATGGCTATTGAAGCTTCAGCCTCTGAGAATCCCATTTTTGTCAAGTATAATAGTTTATTCTCCTCATCAGAATCAGAATTCAAGATTTCTTGGTATTAAAAGAACTATCGATATCTGTGAAATCATCTTGAAAGGACATTTCATAATCAGATGAGTTGTTATCAGAATCAACATGTCATATGCAGGAAAGCTTTGCAGGAGCCTATACTATTGAGTTTTATTCTCAAGAGATTTTGTGACATTATATCTACATTTGTCAAAGATGATAGATTCTCTGATATGAAGAAGAAAGATTTATTGGGTTTCTACAACTGAAGAAATATTCAGTTCACCAATCTGAAATCAAATAACTTAACAATCATGCATCATATTTAGGCATTTGCAAAAATAGGTGCATTTTCATTCATTCTCATCCATGTTGAATTTTGACAGGAATTTCAAAGATTTTAGCAAAGATTTAAATTCATCACTTGATGGATCAGCTTTTCCAGAGGAAGTTCATAATGAGAAGAACTCATTTGAAGAAGGATGAAGAAGTTCATAATGAGAAGAATTTGTTCAACCTTTTGCTCAAATCTATCACTTGATGGATTATCTTTTCCAGTTCGAGTTCATAATGAGAAGAACTCATCTGAAGAAGGATGAAGAAGTTCATAATGAGAAGAATTTGTTCAACCTTTTGCTCAAATCTATCACTTGATGGATCAACTTTTCCAGAGGAAGTTCATAATGAGAAGAACTCATCTGAAGAAGGATGAAGAAGTTCATAATGAGAAGAATTTGTTCAACCTTTTGCTCAAATCTATCACTTGATGGATCAAATTTTCCAGAGGAAGTTTATAATGAGAAGAACTCATCTGAAGAAGGATGAAGAAGTTCATAATGAGAAGAATTTGTTCAACCTTTTGCTCAAATCTATCACTTGATGGATCAACTTTTCTAGAGGAAGTTCATAATGAGAAAAACTCATCTGAAGAAGGATGAAGAAGTTCATAATGAGAAGAATTTGTTCAACCTTTTGCTCAAATCTATCACTTGATGGATTATCTTTTCCAGTTCGAGTTCATAATGAGAAGAACTCATCTGAAGAAGGATGAAGAAGTTCATAATGAGAAGAATTTGTTCAACCTTTTGCTCAAATCTATCACTTGATGGATTATCTTTTCCAGTTCGAGTTCATAATGAGAAGAACTCATCTGAAGAAGGATGAAGAAGTTCATAATGAGAAGAATTTGTTCAACCTTTTGCTCAAATTTATCACTTGATGGATTAAAATTTCCAAGTAGAGTTCATAATGAGAAGAACTCATTACTTGAAGAAGGATGAAGAAGTTCATAATGAGAAGAATTTGTTCAACCTTTTGCTCAAATCCATCACTTGATGGATTAGCTTTTCCAAATCGAGTTCATAATGAGAAGAACTCATCTGAAGAAGGAAGAAGAAGTTCATAATGAGAAGAATTTGTTCAACCTTTTGCTCAAATCCATCACTTGATGGATTAGCTTTTCCAAATCGAGTTCATAATGAGAAGAACTCATCTGAAGAAGGATGAAGAAGTTCATAATGAGAAGAATTTGTTCAACCTTTTGCTCAAATCCATCACTTGATGGATTAGCTTTTCCAGTTCGAGTTCATAATGAGAAGAACTCATCTGAAGAAGGAAGAAGAAGTTCATAATGAGAAGAATTTGTTCAACTTTTTGCTCAAATCCATCACTTGATGGATCAACTTTTCTAGAAGAAGTTCATAATGAGAAGAACTCATCAGGAGAAGAAGAAGTTCATAATAAGAAGAGCTTATTCAACCTTTTGAATGACTCTATCACAAAAGAAAATAGGTCAACATCATCTCCAGCAGAAAGTTCATAATGAGAAGAACTCATCTGAGGAAAGAGAAGAATTTATTCAAACATCTCCATCATAATCAAGTAAAGCCAAATGGATAAAAAATTTATCTTTTTGTCTTTGCCCTATTCCTGTTAATACAAGAATGAGCAAAGAGGGGCAGCTGAAGATACTAAATTTTTTACCCATTTTATTATTATTATAATTATTATCATAATTATTATTATTATAATTATATATATAGTATTATTATTAAAAAAATAATAAATAATAAATAATAATAATAATAATAATAATAATAATAATAAATACAAACAGGCCCAGATTGGACCGGCCCAATTACAAATGGCCCATCACAAACCCTAACAGATTAGGGTTTCCCTCTTCCCAGCCGCCTTAGCTTGCTGCCGTTGGATCCAACGGTCCAGAGATACCCAACAAGGAAGCCCTAGGGTATCATAACCCTAGGGACACGTCCCAGCTGCCAGTGCCACGCCGTGACGCCACCGCCTTGCTGAAGAATCCATAAACTTTGTTACTTCAACACTAACCGCACACGTCTCCCCAAATGGTGAGTCACCACTGGAAGTCCGGTGACTCACCGAAGAGCCCTTTTGGGACCGGTCCGAAGCTATCATCGGTGGTGGCTATAAAAGCCACCGAGCCCCTGCCAAGAAAAAAAAAGGAGGAAGAACCGAGAAACCACAACAGAGACAGAGAGAGATAGAAAACAGAGAGCAACATCCCACAACCAGCAAAAACCAAAACAGAAAGGAAAAGAAAAGAAAGGAACTTACCGAAGAAGCCACCGGACCCCTTCAAACGTCACCAAAACCTTCGAAAACCGAAGGTACTTCTTTAGATTCGCTCCGATCAGGAGCCATTTAGGAGAAAAGAGCACCGGAACCGTCCTTAGGACAGTCCGATCTATCTAATGGTGTAAAAATAAAATTTTCCGGCCACCGAATGCGGTGGACGGCGGTGAGGGTCACGGCGGTAAACGGTTGCCGTCCGGTGACCGGCTTCCCTCCGGTGAGGGAAGCTAGAGAGAAGGGAGAGCTTTTGTTCATTCTCTCTCAGTTAGAGAGAGAATGAAAACTAGAAAATGAAAGAGATGGCCCGAAGGGCCGGCCGTTTTGGGCATTAAATAGCCCTTCCCGAACGACCTCGTTTCGAGGAGGGCTATTCGTGTAATTATTAATAGTTAAATCCTTTCCGCAGTCATACTAGTTTATAAACTTTACATTTTAGTCACTAAATCGAATTTATAATCCTTTTAATTTGATCTCTAAATATTTGTTTTATTTATTTTAGTCCTTTTTATTAAAATAATATATTTAGGATAAATAACAGATTTAGTCCTATAATTTTAATAATTAATATTT
Organism: Hibiscus syriacus; assembly: GCF_006381635.1. Taxonomy (NCBI): domain Eukaryota; kingdom Viridiplantae; phylum Streptophyta; class Magnoliopsida; order Malvales; family Malvaceae; genus Hibiscus; species Hibiscus syriacus. The sequence continues at coordinate 107,596 of NW_024063392.1, read as the reverse complement.
TAATCTGAATAGTATGTTTTAATTTATTTTATTCTAATATCCGAATTTTATATAATTTTATTTTAGTCACTAAATAAATAAAATAAAGAAATAGCATGTTTAATCCCTATAATTTTGATTAATTATGAATTAGGTTTTTAATTTTAATTTTACTATAATTTAGTCATTTATTTTAAATGTTTTCATTTATTTTACTGCTTTTAAATATATCGTTCTAGTTGTATTTTTATTGTTTTAATTTTACTTGTTTATATATTTAAATATTTTTATTATTATGTATTCATAAATATATATATAATAATAATTTTTTTTTAATAAATTATTTTAATATTTATTTTTCAATATCGAAGAAAAGGACAGTCTTAATACAACTGGATGTCCTATTCTGGTATTTTAAAATTAAAAATATAAAAATATTATTTAATTTTATTTAAATTAATATTATCATATCAAGAAAAGAGCTGTCTTAAGGCACCTAGAAGTCCTTTTCCAATATTTTTAAATATTTTTTTTAATATAATTTTGAAATAATAGGATTATAAATTAAATATATTTTGAATTTTTAAAATTTTTAATAATAGAGACAATTTATGATTAAAATGTACTAATTTTGGGCGTTGTAGGGGTGCTAATCCTTCCCTAAACGTAACCGACCACGAATCCCTTTTTATTATTAAAATGAACGAATTTTTGGTTATAAATGCAGATCAGTTCATTTTTTAATTGATGTTTTCTTAAAACTCTTTTAAAAAATAATTTTTAGGTATTCGACCTACCTGACCCAAAAGGTCGATGGCGACTCCCAAATTATTTTCAAAACCATTTATTCACATCAATTTTCCCGCCAAGTATAATATTTCGTGCCCGGACGAAAACCGGTTACGACAGAAGGTACTCGAGTTCTCCTTGCTGGTGCCCCCTTGGGCTTGCCAGACCCTTAGTCTTAAGCCTATTACAAGCTTATGTGGACTAAGTTAAACTCGGGAGGAAACATTCCCTTATGCCCATACGGAGAATAAATTCACAAGAAGACATAAGGTATATGAATCCCGAAGGTTACTTGCTAGGCCCATTCGGTGAATAAATTCACACGAAGACGTCGCTTTCGCCCCCACTTAAAAGGGTTCAGAGCTCGGGTATAGAGCTAGAGATAATAATTTTGAAAAATCTGAAATCATTAAAAAAACGTCAGTACAACTATTTATTTGAAAAATAATCAAATGTAAATAATTTAAATCGAATAAAAAAATTAAAATTAAAATTTACCATTTTCGCATAAAAACACAACCGAAAATTAATTTCGACCCGACTCACTTACCTGTCCCCAGTGGAGCCGCCAAGCTGTCGGAACCGTTTTTCGGGTGGGCCCGAATTTGGGCTTCGACTTGGATTAAACGAATGGGAGTCACCACCGACCATTTTAAAATGAATTTAGGTTGGTCGGGCACCATCTTACCTGATCTGCATTTTACCAGAAACGTGTCGGGCTCGAGAGTCAGTTACGGTCAAGGGAGGATTAGCACCCTTGAACCGCCCTTTCGGTACCAATTAATTTGTCAATTGTCTTTAATTACAAAAATTGAAAATTTAAATTTAAATTTAAATTACCCGATTCGAATTACTTACCTTTGATTGATTAAAATTATTCTAAAAATCGTAAAAAGTAAAAAAACAAACAAACCAACCCAAGGAGTTAGTATTGAAACCGAAATAAAAAAGAGTAAATAAAAGAAATAAAAGAAAATTCGAAAAAAAATGGAAATGATTAAAATTCATAGATCAAATTAATTATAGGAATAAGATGCAAAAGAAAAACATAACATTAAGGGATTAAATAAAAAAATAGAAATTTAAAGTATTAAAATAGCGAAACAGGAAATTAGAAGACCATACAATAATTAAGCCAAATGTAAAAATGATTACTAAAATAAATTATTCGAAAGTATAATGATCATAATATTAAAACATGGCTAGACTAGGGGGACTTAGGGGTGATTTGATCATATATGTAATGACTTAAATTTAATGCATGGAAAGAAAGGGATATAAATATGATTAAACTAAAATTAGTGACTAGAATACAAAAAGCTATGAAATAAAGAGGAGTTAATGTGTGGTTTTCCCAAAATTAAAATAAAAGCCATTTCTTTTCCTATTGACTTCAAAAACACGTGAACACAAATTAAAATTGCTTTTCCCACTTTTCAATTCTATTCGATGGTTTTGAATCCCTAGCCATCTGTCTATTTTTCCTTTAAGTTGTGCAACACAGCAGCAATGGTAACTGACTCTAAAAGGCCCCTATGCAATACTAGACTCGAGCCACTCTTCCTCTACTCGGTCGAGAGATAAACCCCAAACCGGCCACCACATGCGATGGCTCTTCGACCCAAACCGACCTCAACTAACCCTTATCTCCTCCTCAACGGCTCCTCTTCTAGCCTAGATGAATACCACTGTGAGGTAATTCTAAAACCTTCTTATATATATTTATTAGGAACGAAAGACTTGTATAAATAAAAATTAATTAAAATTATACACAATACCCATTTTATAATTGCATTCTAATGATTTAGTAAATAACCCGAGAATGAAAACAAACCAGAAAGTACCTATTTGCTTGAAACTGTTTTCGGTTTCTTTGTTTTTTATTTTGATTGCTGCCAAGAAAATATGCTTCGATGGTGGGAAGAAATTTCTGTATTTTTATTGCTAATTTTCGACTGAAAAACCAGAGTATTCGGGATCCCCCTTTGAATGTGAGATTACATGGGTATTTATAGTACAAAAATGGTTCTATCTTTAGCATTTGATTTCGAGAAAAATTATCGGTTTGTTGCTTGTTCTTAGCTTCCTACTAACACAAGTTACTTATTTGTTGACTGTGGATGGCCTCGTGAGAACCTTGCACCGAACGGTTCGAAATGGGTGGCATGTGGTCTTGAAAACTGGAGGTTGACCATGTTGGGTGAAAACGGCGTTGGATGAGGTTACGAGATTAGGGTTGAAGCTCCATTGGGTCCCGTGGGATTTGGGTTAGGTGTGTTGGGCCACACATGTGAACTTGCTTGTATTTGGGGCACCAATTGGACCTGAAAAAAAAAAGAATGTAAATAAATAATAATAATAAATATAGATGAATATATTATATAATATGATTTATAATATAAATATATATTATATAATATAACAACATTTGAAGGACGAAATTAGGTGTCTATAGACACCTATTTTTGTTTGGGGTCTATTCGTTTGGGGTCTATTTAGTATATATAAAAATATAGTATAATTTTTTAAAAATATTTTTTGAAAACATATAATATATAGTTTTTAAAACGGGTTTTAAAAAAACTATATATATATATATATATATATATATAGTTTTTAAAACGGATTTTGTAATATTATATAGTTTTCGGGAATATAATATATATTATATAGTTTTTATTATTTATGTTATTTATTATTATTTTAGGTTATATTATTATTATTATTTATTTATTTATTAAATTTTAACATATCCAATCCATTCCAAAGTGTAGCCCAACTGAGTCAGCAAGTCTCACCCAGCAAACCACCTCGGTTAGGGGGCCTGACCTAGCCCATATGCAAAATAGGGCTTCACAAATCAAGTTCAGCGTCGCACCAGATCAACGACTGAGATCGAAGTAAAATAGGGTTGTAAAACCCTAATCATATGAAGCCAAGCGCCACACGAGAGGAAGCAAGCAGCGCGCGTGTAGGTTACGCACCAACATGTTGTCCGAAACTTTCGGCCGAACGCCCGGGATTGAACCATCCTGGGATTTTCGATCCAACGACGACCTCAACAGAACGTGAACAAGTCGGGGATGACCCGAGATCATTGGGACCCAAACGGCCGATCGAAGGCTATAAAAGCCTCGTCGAGGAGAGCAAAAAACAGAGAGGAGAAACAACTATCACCGGAACAAAAACCACCAACAACACAGAAACATCACCGAAGCAACAAAAGCCACAGCAAGAACATCACAAAATAACACAGCAAGAGTTACCCGAAACCAAAAAAACCAAATATTTCACAAAATAGCTAAAAAATCGAAAACGAAACGTTTTTCTCAAAAAAGTAAGAAAAATCGAAGCTTGTTTTTTAGATCTACGCCGATTAAGGCTTCTTTTGGGGATTTAGGGCTCAAGTTTAGTTTTAGGGTGTCGAGGAGAGCCTTTTTGGGTAGGTTTTAGAGTTTCGATCATCGTGGGACGGTGGCCTGCGGGGCAAAGCAGCGATGGTTTTAGCCACCAGGGGATGTTCGGCCATTGGTCGGTTGAAAGGATATTTGAGAGGGGAGGGAGAGAGTTTTTGAGAGAATTAAAATATGAGATAATTTTGGGTTTTTAGGGGTTATATATACGGGGAATAAAGTGCAAATAGCAAATAGTTAAATCATTTTCGCAGTCCCTGCAGTTTTGAAGCGTAATTCATTCTGGTCACTTATTGTAAATTGACCCCTTAATTTTGAACTATTTCAATTTAATCCCTATTATATTTTTCTGCAATTTAATCCTCTAACTTTATTTTTTTTTGTATTTGCAACTTTAATTAATTCAATTTGATCTTTAATCATTTCCAATTTAATACTTTTATTTTAGATTTCCTTTTATTTATTTAATTCTATTTTATTATATATATATATATATATATTTTAATTTTTCTTCAATTCTTTATTTACTTTACTCTAACCCTAACATTAATTTTTCTTTTGTTTTTTCCCTTTCTTTTTATCTTATTTTATTTAACATTTTGACCTTTTTAGGATAATTTCAATCGATCAAAGATAAGTAATTATGATTGAATCTTTAAATTTTAATTTAACCTTTACTTTTTACAATTAAGACAACCGAGAAATTAAATTAGTACCGAAAGGGCAGTACAAGGGTGCTAATCATTCCTTGACTGTAATTGACTCCTGAATCTGACATATTTCTGGTAAACGCAGATCAGGTAAGATGGTAATTAAGGTGTCTGGTCAACCTAATTAATTAAATAAATGATCGGTGACAGCTCTAATATATTTTATTTAAGTCGAATCCTAATTCCGAGTCCACTCGAATGACAGTTACGACAGTGAAATTACACATGTAAAAAGGGTTTGGGATGATCTAATAAAACTATACGCCTGGTTGAATGTTCATGTTGTTTAATTATTGGTTTAAAGAATTCCAGATTGCAAGTATTTAGTATCTAAATTATCAATTCAACCTTTTACAATCAATCTATATTTTTCTTATAGATAAATTATGTGTTTAGTATCTAAACTATCCGTTTTAATATCTAAACTTCTATTTTTTTATAACTATATATAACACTTAGTTTTTATTTTATTTTAGTACCTATCATTATAAGGTAAAAAGGAAATAAAAAATTACATAAAGATAATGCTTATAGTAGGTGCTTTGGTCAAGCTTGACCCGATTAAAATGTTTGTATTTTGTCAATAAAATAAGAAGAAATTAAATATATATTATCATATAATCATTACAACTTATTCAAAATATATATATTTTACAACATTAAAATTGACATTTACCTTAAACAAATTGGGTAAACTACATACTTAATCACTCACCTATTTCTACGGTTTTTTCATAGGCACACAATTATTTTTTCACCATTATACCTACCATTACATTTTAATTTCATTTTAGTTACTTGTCATTAAAAAATAAACATAATTATTGATGTGTCACCATAAGATAATATCATGTCATCATTGAAAAATAAAAATTTACCGTATGAACTTTTCTATTTATTTTTAACAACGAGTGATCAAAATGAAACAAAATGTAATGTTAGGCATGATTTTTATAATATATATATATAATTAGGTGACCAGAATAGAATCATCGAAATAGGTGAGTGACTAAATGCTGAGTTTATTCTAGAAAACAATAAGTCATTAAGTCTATTTTTTGGGAGATTGTTTATTTAAAAGAAAAGGTTGAGATATTTGCAAGTTTGGATGCTGATTTGGCGATGAATCTAAACCACAAATCTGAGTGGTGTTGCACAAATGAGAGATCCAACGGCTAATGCTAACTCATCCACTCTGTCAACAAGACGTGGCAACGGTTAGATCCAAATCGAGTGCACGTGTCAGTTTCTAGAGCTTTCTCTCTTGGTATTAAAAAAAAATGAAGAGAAGACAAGTAAATTGCTATTTTCAGTTTCGGACAAAGACACGGAGGGCTCAATCGCACACGAAGAAACAAGGTAAGAGAAACACAGAAATTTTCTTGCATTTCTTATTTTTAGATCTCTCCTATTTTGCAGTTAGAAGGAAGGTTGTTAGATCGACCGATCTTCGATTTCCTTGAGTAAAATTTATGTGCTTCTTCGCATCAAATTCTGTTTGTTTGCTGAGAAAACGGTGAAAAGATGAGACTTTTCTTTTGCTTTTACCTTGCGCTTTCTCATCATTCACTAAGGACCTGGAAAGTGGAATTTTTTCTTATGATTTTGATTCCTATAGGGTAATGTAGGCCTCTGTGTTAAATTCCATTTTCCCTTTTGCTTTATTTTGCGGTTGATTCAGTCTTTATGTGTGAGTTTTAAAATAATATTCAAAAAATTAAAAGGAAGGAATTTGAATTATAAATTCTGAATCTTTTGCTTCTGAGTATGTGTAAAGTTTTCCTTAATTAATTGTTAAATATACTTTAGAGGATGAGGCATTAAAGATAACATTTAATTACTAAAATAGTGCAAATGAGAAGGAATACGTCATTGCAATTATAAAACAATTCGATGAATTGGTTTTCTTAAGTTACTTTATGTGAGAACTGAGAAATAAATATATGGTGGTATTGAACTTTGAACAAATTCACTGTTTTTATCTGTAATGGCTTATTGGGATTAGTCCTAAATCTACTATGACTTTTTTCCAGCGAAAATTTTATGATCTTTTATTCCTTTCCCCTGTTGGATTCCAATTCCTTTTGCAGTGCTTTTTCTCTTTGAATCTGGAGATTTATAGCGTTTTCTGGTCATGCTTTGAACTATTGTTTTGGTTTGCTTTTTTTTATTCGGGAAAGTGCTTTTAGCTTAATAGTAGACAACGGCAATCCTAATTGAGTAAATTTCAATTTAATAAAACATGATTTACTGGCTATCAGTGATTCACATTTGTAATGTCATAGGATTTGAACGGTTTCAAGAGAAGAGTTGTTTGTATCTGCTGCTGCCTTTTAGACTAGTGGAATTTCTGCTTTTCTTCAACAATGAGTTTTGTTTTCCGAGGGACTAGAGGGGATATTGAGAGCGGGTTTTCAGGATTTATCCCTGAACGTTCGGCTGTGGTATGCTTGCTTCTCCTCACCAGTGCATTTTATTTATCTGTTAGATTTTTTCATCCTATAGAATGGGGTCTGAACTTTCATTGCACTATTTTTTTACCAGCGTATACATGCTGCTCGACCAGTTAACTCTAATTCATTGGCCTTTCTTGTTACAGGTAATGTTATTGTTGCATACGTATTTGTTCATTGCATTTGTTAGAACATTTCCTCTAATCATTCCTTGTTGTGCACATTTCTAATCTATTCTTGTTTGTTTTCAACAGTTCTTTTGCTGTTCATGATTTTAAACTCTCATCAAATGTCTCCAAACTTTCTGGTTTGTACACACTATACATTCAACGGGAGCATGCTGTGTCTTTTAATACATTGCAGTCATGTAGTTATCTTCTATGTCTCTTTTGCAGCTTTGGCTAGTAGTGGGCGTCTTTCTGATGGCTACGAGTCTAAGGATGTATGCAACTTGTCAGCAACTTCAAGCTCAGGCCCGAGCTCATGCTGCAGCAGCTAGTGGCTTACTTGGTCACACTGAGTTGCGTTTGCACATGCCACCATCAATCGCTTTTGCCACTAGAGGACGCTTACAAGGACTAAGACTCCAACTTGCACTTCTTGATCGGGAATTTGATGATCTAGGTATGGCGCTATTTTCAAAATTCACTAGTAAGATTCCATGAGTTGGTTTTAACATGCAAGACAGATATTGAAACCGAGTTTTGGTGCTTATTTCTTTTGGTTATATGAAGATTACCATTTTCTTTCCTTCTGCTCCAGATTATGATACCCTGAGAGCATTGGATTCTGATAATATTTCCACAACTCTTTCAATGAGCGAGGAAGAGATAAATGCCTTACCTGTGCACAAGTACAAGAGTCCTGGTCCCGAGAGGTATGCACAAATGTTTACGTTTAGCTAGCTTGCTTCTGTTTTGAACTAGCATCCGGGTTTCTTTTGACCAAATTCATAATCACAATGATTTTTGTTATTTTTACAGTGCTGGATCGTCACTGAAGCAGGCATCATCTTCGACTGCCCCTGTTGAGGTATCGATAATCATAGAGGGTGTTTATGTGTTCAAGATATCTTTGTCTGTATATCTTTCTGAATTATAACTATATACTGCAGCAGCCAAAGCAAGATTCTACGACCGCTGATGGGAGTACGAAGGCTTTGGAAGATGAACTAACTTGTACCATTTGCTTGGATCAAGTTAACAGGGGGGAACTTGTTCGGAGCTTGCCATGTTTACATCAGGTTCCATTTTACTTTTTTGTTATCATATGATGATTATACGGTATCAGTTATTATATATATTGCTAACAATCTCATATTGCAGTTTCATGCTGGTTGTATCGATCCGTGGCTGCGGCAACAAGGCACGTGCCCTGTATGTAAGTTCAAAATGGGTTCAAGATGGCAGGAAAACAGGGAGAGCGAGTCGGATGATTCAGACATGGTTTAACTTGACTCCCCCCTAAGTAATATAAATCTGTATATGCATTGAAGTATATGAATCACGTCATGTTTGCAGTTACATACAATTTTTTTTTTTTTGAGGTGGTGTGTAAATAGCCTCTAGGCTGTAAGCACAAGAGGCTATATGTATTCACTTAGACTATCTTAGTGCAGGAATTCAGGTTTTGATTGTGGAAGATCTTTACCTGTCTGATTGGACCACTAGTATTTGACTGGTTATCCACGAAACATGCCCGGTTTTGATTTACTACTCAATCTTGATTTAATCCAACCGGGTCTGAATTTGTTTTCTTAGTTAATTTATGGGTGGACTACACCAATGGTCACTAAAGTTTGAGTCAGTCTTTGTTTCCCCTCTGAACTTTTAAAAGTTACAAATTAGTTACTAATACTATCGACTTGTAACAAAATGGTCACTCATCGTTAATAATGGTTCATGTTGGATCATTAAACTTTAACGTGCTTTAACGTGCCTAGACAATGTAGTGTCATGCTGGAGAATTGATGAAGTCCTTATTGACTGTCTCTCTCTGTGTTGAAGAAAAAATAGAGTTGTTAAAAACGTGGTTTAATGTGCCTAGACAGTATAGTGTCATGCTGGAGAATTGATGAAGTCCTTATTGACCGTCTCTCTCTCTCTCTTCGTTGAACGAATAGAGTTGATGGTTTAACAAAATAATAAGAGCCACAAATTAAGAACAGCCCATTTCACCACCCCTTCGACACAAGATTTAAGTTCTATTGATTAAACTCCAGTTCTTAACCTTCCAATACCTTCCCTTTCTTCTTTGCCAACCACTTTTTATCTCAAAACTTGACTCACCGAAGCAAATTTCTAAAGCTGGAGATACCCAATAAAGGAATGAAAATCGTCTGTTTTCAAAATGGAATTAAAACCATTTAACCCACCACTTGACATATGAGTAAGATCTGTGGCTACTGCTGTTCGTCTTCTCCATAATCGTGGAGAGTCTCTAGATCCTCTGCAAGTCCTCTCTTAGATAAAAGGAACCTGGAAATTCAGCTTTGCTGGCATATCTGCAAAAATGCTCTTATATTATTATGTGGTTAGTACTAACTCAAAGAAAGCTAGTCTTATTTTTTAATTGTATTTTTATTATTTCATTCCAATTATCTAAACATGAAAGTTGAGATCATCTTAAAACATTAAACTAATCAATTGTTTTTGGACATTAGCAGTCCCTGTTTGCATCTAGTTAAAATCGTTTAACCTTTCATCACGATTAGTATTTTCAAGAAATTTTCAAATTTTATTATTTTTATTTGTGCGATTTTTGTTTTCAGAATGATTTGGAAGTCTGCATGCTTAGTTTATTCATCCTGTTATAATATGTGAAGTGATTATGTTCTTCATGGTCTCCAGTTTGGCAGCTTATCACTAAAAGAACCAACCGTGGAGTTCGAGCTGTTAGATTGCAAACATCGAGCGATCTTAATGGGTATTTTTAGGCTCTATGATCAACCGAAAAAGTTATCAAGAGCGGGTGAATTGACCTTTTGAAAATTTGAGAATTGAGAAGAAAAGATAGGAAAAAATGACACAATGATCTATAGTGGTTCGACTTCTAAACCAAGTCTACATCTACCACCTTAGCTCTACACTAAGGATTTTTCAATAAATTTATTAATTTTTTCTTTATTTTTCTAGGCTAAAGAGTAACCTTTACAAATTTCCTAATTTATCAATGGTTAAACTAGAATCACTCCCCTTTTATAAAAGATTAAAATATGTAAAAAAGAAAATCTCCTAAATGTATTTGTTTACAAAATTAAGCTCACAAAAACACTATGTACAAGAGAAAAGAGAGAATAAAGAGGAAAAAAACTTTTCTCTTGATCTAGATTGTTTGGATAGGTGTTGTAACATTCTTCAAGTGTACTTAACTTGCTTTTATATTTTGGAATGAGTTTGTAGCCGTTTCTAACGCTGAGATGTTTTGGAGTCATTGAGGATTAATTTTCCCAAAACATGGAGTATCGATATTCGGGCTAGGAATATTGGTATAAACTAGCCGTTAAAGACCGTTGGGCTTGACCATTATCGATACTAGGTGAAGACACCAGATTTTGTCCTGCCGCCCAACCGAGGAGTCTTCACGCCCACGCCTTCCTCTCCTATTCTTCCGGTGAACGTTACTCCATGCGAAGAACGAGCAACCAACAAACAAGAGTTGGATTAGGACTCAAATACTAGTCTAAAATAGGGTTTTTTTAGTACTATAAATAAGCCTTGTAATTACCACATAAGAACACACACGATTCACAGGAGAAATACCAGAGAGCTTTACGCACAAAATACTCAAAAATTACGAGGAAAATTGGAGCTATTGCAATCGATTCAAAAGGAAATAAAAAGGTAGTTTTTGCTTACCATGTCTGTTCGTTTTCGCTTTTGCATGTTGTATCTCTTTTGAGATTTGGCTCGGAAATACCCCAAATACGCTGAAGAAGTCGATGAACTAAGGGGAGGAGTCGAGAGTTTCAAACTCCGATTTACTCTCCCCCGAGGCTATTTTGTGGAAACCATGGGGATTTTTAAAACGAGGATGAAATGGGCTTTCGAATGGTGTTGAAAAGTTGAGATTTTGCCACCGTCGCGGCGGCGGCGGCGAGGCGGTGCTTGACGGCCGTTTTCTGGGTTCACATGAACCTCACGGCGGCATTCACCTTTGAAGATGAACAAAAGAGAGAAAATGGTGAGTGAGGGGGGTGCTCTCGTGGAGATGAGAAGAAAATGAAGTGTTTTAAAAAACTTTTGACTTAAATAGTAAGCCCATGGAGCGAACCACGAACCGACCCGTACACGCCAAGATCCGCGTGTTTTTCTTTAAAATCGGGTAAACCACGCTTTTGGCCCCTCTAACTCTTAAAACGTCCTATTTGATCCCAAAATTAAATTCAAACTCCAATTTTCTTTTAATTTGGCCACTAGATTTGTTTTCCTCTTCAATTTAGTCCTATGTTATTGTATATATTATTATATTTTCCTTATTTTATTCATTTTATACATTTTTTATATATTATTATTAGTATTATTTTCTTTATACATATTTTGTTTTTTTATTATTTTTGTTATGTAAATATTTTAATATATTATATGCTTATTTTTATTTATCCTTTTTATACTCAACAACAACAACAACAAAACCCAATTCCCATATGCAATGGGGTAAGGGGGAGGTAGGGTAGTAGGCTGCTCCCAACGGCAGGTTGAGAGTAGCTTCCGTGGAAGACCTCCGGCAGTCAGAAAATTAAAAATATAGATAAAATGCAAAGCATGTATAAATAAATACATAGTTGAACAATATTCATATGCAGTCATAAATATCATTAATATTATATGCGCGTTAGAAATGGGAAGTAATCCCTACAAATAAATCCCTGCGAAAAAGTCTTTACATATAGACAGAAACGTAAGACCCGACTAAATTTAAAAGTGAAGAGAATATTACACAGAAGTCCACGATAGCAAGCCCAGTTCTAAGCCTTCACAAATACCAATAACAGAAACGTATAAAAAGTAGAATTCATGGAAATTACTACAAAGGCATTAAAAGAAGACAAAGATGATACACCCTAGAGATGTGACCCACACTACTCGACTACCCTAGTCTTTAGTCTCCATACTTTCCTATCAGAGGTCATGTCCTCGGTAAGGGCTAAATCCATCAAATCAGATCTCAAGCAGTCTTCCCACTTCCGCCTTGGTCGTCCTCTCCTTCTGGCACCGTCGACTGTAATCGACTCTACCCTCCTGACCGCATCCGACAGTAGTCGCCTAAGGATATGCCCAAACCACCGTAGTCTTCCCTCCCTCAATTTTTCAGAAACAGGTACCACCCCCAAGGACATCCTAATAGTAGAGTTTGTTGTCATATCCCACAGAGTCCTACCGCATATCCATCGAAGCATTCTCATTTCTGCAGCCTCTATCCTCCTTACATGATCCTTCTTGGTTGCCCAACATTCTGATCCATACAACAACGCTGGTCTTATTGCCATTCTATAAAATTTTCCCTTAAGTTTTAGAGGCACCTTCTTGTCACACAAAACTCCAGTAGCAGCCCTCCACTTTAGCAATCCCGCCTTTATACGGTGTGTTACATCATCATCTACACCCCCATCTTTATGTATCATAGACCCTAGGTACTTGAAACAATCCTTTGAGGGGAGAACGTGTCCTTTTATGCATACTTCTACATCTTCATCGTTTTGGTCCCCACTGAAGTTTGAACATAAATACTCTGTCTTTTCAATATTGATCCTTAGACCTTTTTCTTCCAAAGCAGTCTTCCAGGTAGTCAGTCTATTATTCAACTCAGATTTTGTTTCAGTAACTAGGACAATGTCGTCAGCGAAAAGCATACACCATGGTACACCGTCTGGTGTCACACAATAGATGTCGTCCATAATCAAGGCGAAGATGTAAGGACTAAGAGCCGACCCCTGGTGGAGTCCGATTTCCACCGGGAATGCCTCGGTGTCGCCAACTGTAGTCCTGACGTGTGTAGTAGATTTACAATACATATCACGAATCGCCAGGATATAAGTAGTTGGGATCCGTCTCGTTTCCAAAGTCTTCCAAATCGTATCTCGGGGAACGCTATCATAAGCCTTCTCAGGGTCAATGAATGCCATGTGAAGATCTCTAGACTTTTACCTATATTTCTCCATGAGTCGTCGAAGTAGATGAATCGCCTCCGTGGTAGACCTACCTGGCATAAATCCAAATTGGTTTTCCGAAACCCTAGTAACTTGTCTCAACCTAGACTCTATCACCCTTTCCCATAGCTTCATGGTATGACTGAGTAGTTTAATATCTCTGTAGTTACCACAACGTTGGGGATCTTCTTTATTCTTATAGATTGGTATCACCGTGGACTCTCTCCACTCCTCTGGCATCTTGGCAGTCTCTAAAATAATATTAAAGATATTGGTCAACCACTTAACTCCCTCTTCTCCTAGGGCCAACCACACAGTGCTAGGAATTTGATCAGGACCGATAGCTTTGTCCCTTCCCATCTTTCTAAGAGCCATTTTTGACTTCCTCAAACCCAATCTTACTTGTAGGGCAGTCATTGGCCGTAGTATGATGGTCGGCTGACCCATCAACGATACTATCTCTACAGGGAGAGGCACCCTCATTAAATAAGCCAAAGAAGTAACTACCCCAAACCCTCTTAATATCATGATCTTTCGCTAGCAGAACACCATTGTTGTCCTTAATAAACCTAATGCTACCTAGATCCTTTTTCCTATTGTATATATATTATTACTATTATTTTATTTTTTATTTTTATTTGTTTTATTTTGACTATCTTTTTTTTATTTGTTATTTTCTTCTTGCCTTATATGTTGTATGTATCTATTATTCACTTTCTTTTTGTATATTTTCTTTTACGTTTTTGCCTTTGTTTCTTTTATATTTATGTTTTATTTTTTTTCTATTTTTTTTATTTAGTCTATTTTTTCTTTTTCGTGTTCTGATCGTTATTGTTATATTTATGCTCTCTTTACATTAATTCAATTCATTTTTTCATCTCAAATCTAACATTTTTTTTATCTTGTAAGGGTATTTCAATTAATCAGAGGTAAGTTTTTTATCGTTATTTTACCTTTTAATTTAACTTACAATTTTCTTAATTTAAGACAACTGGAAATTACGTAGTACCGAAAGGGTAGTTCAAGGGTGTTAACCCTTCCTTGACAGTAACCGACTCTCGAACCCGACACATCTTTGGTAAGACGCAGATCAGGAAAGAAATAAGGTATTCGATCAACCCATTTGTTTTAAAATAAATGATCGGTGGCGACTCCAATCCACTTTCCTAAGTCAAAGCCCAATTCCGACCCCAACCGAAAGGCGATTACGACAGCTTGGCAACTCCGCTGGGGACAGGTAAGCGAGTCAGGCTAAGGTAATTTCCAGTTGTCTTTTTAACAAAAAGGGTAAGTTTAAATTTTAAGGTAATATTTCGATCCTTTCTACTTAGTTTTGATTATATTTTCAAGTAACTAGTTGTACTAATCGTTTTCTAATGATTTAAGTCTTCAAAGCTTGTTTTTCACTCAATGATCTATAACCCGAGCTCCGAACCCGTTTTTAAGTGGGGGTGAAAGTGACGCATTCGTGTGAATTTATTCACCGCATATGCCTAGCAAGTAGCCTTCGGGATTCATATACCTTATGTCTTCGTGTGAATTTATTCTCCGCATAGACATAAGGGAATATGTCCTCTCGAGTTTAACTTAGTCCACATAAGGCTATGATGGGAGGATTAAGGGTCTGGTAAGCCCAAGGAGGCACCGGCAAGGAGAACTCGAGTATCGTTTTTTAGAACCTAAACCGGGAGACTATGAAGAATTAGAGCCTACCCCGAAACCACATTCCAAAACCTAGGATATTTTTACCTTAACCATGTTTCTTTTTTATTTTTCCTTTTGTCATTTTATATTTATTTATATATTTTTATTTTACTAACATTTTTGCTTTTGTGTTTATTTTTTAGCATTTACATCATAATAAGAGGCCATTGATCCTTAAAAAAACATTTGTTACACACAAAATAATCTGAACTAATTGACAAAGGTGTTGTAATACAAGAGATTAAAAACCCCGATGTACGATTATGGTCCGAGAAGACTCAGAGGAAAAAGGGAGACAATCTGCAAGGAAGCTATGTGTCAGAGCTGGTCAGCTATGCCTCTATCAGCCTAAAACAAAATGACGTGCAAGAACTTCGAGATATCTGGGACAGTTGGAAGAATGATCAGAAACAGAAGTTCAGTCAACAGTACAGTAACATTGCACTTTTGCTTCATATCAAGACTGATGAGCCCTTAATCAGAGCCTTGGTTCAATTTTGGAACCCGGGATACAATTGCTTTACTTTTAATTAGGAGGACATGGTGCCCACCATTGAAGAGTACACTACACTGTTGCACTGTGAAAGTATCAGACTAGAGAAGGCCTACCTTAAATACATCAAGAGCCAATCTTTCAAGAATGCACTAGCCAAGGTTGATGGGGTTGACGAAAAATGGGTAACTGACCGAGCTCGATGTAAAGGCAGTGGGGAAGGAATTGCTTGGCTTCATATCAAGCAACTGATGAAGAACCATCCCGATGAGTGAAAGGCAATAGACCTTTTTGCACTGGGTCTGTATGGTCTAATTATATTCCTGAATACTTTGGGTTACATTGATGCTGCTGTGGTTGAGCTGTTTGAACAACTCCCGAAGCGAGTCAATCCAGCACTGGCCATCTTAGCCGAAACCTTTCGATCTCTCAACCATTGCAAAAGAACTGGCGGAGGAAGGTTCGTCGGGTGTACTCAGCTCCTTCAAGTTTGGATTCACAGCCACTTTTGGAAGACTAATGGGGTGGCCTATCGCCAATTCAGAACTACCTATTCACCTTTGGGAGAATTCATCACTAGGAAATGACATAAAGGTTCTTCGAAAGAAAAGTGGATGAAAGTCTTTACACATCTTCAGGATCGAGATATTACCTGGAAAGCCCCTTGGTTGTTCCTCGGTGACGTTCTTTTTCGGTGTGGGGATTCTGACACTATGACCTTACTCGGACTTTGGGGTGTAGTTGGGTATGCTCCGTTGCTAGCACTTAGACAATATGGGGCACGTCAGTTTGTCCCGGTAACATGCGGGTTAGCTAGATCATAATTTGTGTATTATGGTGATAGTTATAAGAGGATGATCAAGGAAACAACTGATTCGTGGAAGAAAGTATTTCGGATGGATGTTGTAGCTACCAGAGACATGATTACTCTAGATTATGTGGAGTGGTGAAGATTGAGAAAGAATGATAATATCCCGGTGCCAGATTGTGAAGACACCTGGACCATGAAGGAACATCTCAGGCCTGTCCCTTCTGAACTTGAGATAACCAACACAGAGTTTGAAGCTGTCAATAATGAACTGAAGTAGAGGGTTAAGGAACTTGAAGATGAACGTTATCAATGGAAGCTAGATACCGACTCTCAGAAAGACAGAGCAGACAAACTAGAAAGAGAATAGAAAAGAGTCTGTTTTGAGCTCGAAGATTTGAGAAAGGGGTATCAAGATAAAGTCAAAGATAACTCCAAGTTGAAAGTAACCTCTGAATACTACAAAGACGAAGCTCACTGTCTGAAAAGGAAGTTCGAGGGGCCTGATGAAAAAGCTTGGAAGGAATAGTTGAAGACTGCTCAAATGCGCTTGGCAGACAGTCAAACCAATGCTTGAGAATCCGGGTGACTGACTTAGAGAAACAACATGAGAAAGATGGCAAGACAATAGCTGAGTTAGAAGTTGTTGTAGATGGGTTCAAGAAGCAAGCGAACGAGCTTCAAATAGTGCCCTTCGACGGAGGTTTACAGTGGTGTTTCCGTTGGGAGAAAGCATACCAAAGGATAAAAGCTAGTGACGTAGTCATCCGAGATTTCCTAGAACAAGTACAGAAGGCATCCCGTCATCTTCACGGCCTAGCAAGGGAAGCTGGAGTCGTTCGATAAGGCATTCAACCAGTGATAGATGAAGGCAAAAGACTTGTCAATCTACTAGAAGTTATTCGGGGTTTAGAGAATTTAGTCCGAACGTACCATTGATTATTTTTTATGTCTCTTACAAGATAAAACATTTTTGTCTAAATAAGGATTATTTATAATAATTGACACTTTTCTGGATCAATATCTCTAAATTGCATACATCATGCATTGCATACTTTGCATTTTATATTTCATGTTTTATTTTTATATTTTCCATGTTTTTACATTCGTATTAACAAACAGAACATGTCTCAGAAAGTGAAAGAGCAAACACCAAGTTTACCACCGCAAGCATTAAATACGCATCATCCACATAATACTCGAGCAAAGAAGAGACAAATGGAGGCCATAATGGAAAAACTCGAGGAGAACATGGCAAGACTGCAAAAAGAACTGGAAGATAAGATGGCTCAAAACAGTCAGAGCACTCTGGAGTCCATCAAGAAAAACCAGGAGTCATTGGTCGACCAAATCGTGGCCAAGTTATCGGGTTTACAACAAGCTAGTGCAGTAAGGGGAAGTCCCTCCGAGGGGGGTAACCATATCACCAACCCTACAGGTGGTTATTTCACCCAAGATGTTACCTAGACCACAAGAAAATTCTTCTGCTGTCAAAGGAAAAGCATCATCTGCTATAAAGGTGCAAACTTCCACAACTAATCCTGACAATCATCCGGATGATTACAATATCCCGAATTTCAATGAAGATGACAAAGCAAGAAAAATGGAAGAAAAGATCAGGATGTTAGAAGATCGAATAAAGATGGTCCAAGGGGACCATGATTATTATGGAGTGAATGCAAGGGAGCTGAGCCTGGTTCCAGATTTGGTACTTCCACCAAAGTTTAAAGTTCCTGAGTTTGATAAGTTCGATGGGAACAACTGCCCATCAGCCCATATCACTATGTTCTGTCGGAAAATGACATGATATGGAGGTGAATGACCAACTCATGATCCACTGCTTTCAGGAGAGTCTGTCCGGTTCAGCTATCCGTTGGTATAACCAGCTCAGCCGAACTCATGTCAAGACATGAAAGGACTTAGCTAAGTCTTTTCTGGAACAATACAAGCATATCAACGATATGAGACCAGACCGGGTTATGTTACAAAGCTTGGATAAGAAACACAATGAGAGTTTCCGACAATACGCACATCGATAGAGGGATTTATCTGTGCAGGTTCATCCATCTTTGGATGAAAAAGAGACTAGAAAGTTGTTTGTACAAACCCTGAAGGCACCTTACTTCAGGCACCTGATGGTAATTACATCGGGAGGTTTCTCAGATATAGTCATGGCCGGTGAAATGATTAAGTTGGCTATTAAACAAGGAAAGATTGGGGGAGGAGACTCCAGTAAAAAGCCTCCTATGAGGAACAAAGACCTAGAGATCAACAATGTCAACACTTACAACGTCAACAAGGGTGTTACGGTCTCAAGCTCAAAAACCAATGCAACTGTACCAATCAGTACTTATAACCAAGCTCAGAGAGAACCAATGAAAGAAAGAGAAAGAGAGCATATCGATCCTATTCCCATGACGTATAAAGAGTTATATCAATAACTCTTCGATACTCAAGTAGTGTCACCCTACCCAATGGATCCAATAAAGCCCCCGTATCCGAGATGGTATGACGAGAACACTCGCTGCGAATATCATGGTGGTGTGTAGGGGCATTCGATCAAAAGTTGTCTCGCATTCAAGAGGCTTGTACAACGAATGCGGAACAATAATTGGATCACTTTCAACTCTGAAATACCGAATGTCACCCAGAATCCCTTGCCTAATCATTCAGAGACCGGAATCAATGCAGTCACAACAAAAAATAGTAGGAGAATCAAAATCAGTGTTTTGGAAGTTAAAGCTCATTTGGCTTGGGTATGGAGCCAAATGGTAAAGGCAGGGTTGCTGGCACCCCAGTCATGTGTAGCAAAGAATGAAGGAGGTAATTATTGTTGTTACCACAACGAATAGGGGCATAAAGTGCAAGAGTGCTCCGAATTCATGACGTTAGTCTAGCTCATGATGGACCAGAAAGAGCTGGAGTTTTATGAAGAAATTCAGGATTCCCCCGGAAGCATTCGTTTGTGTTACCGGAGAATCATCAGACAAAAGACTCGGTAGGGGTAGTCCTTTGATTATTACCCCTAAGGCAAAGATGATAACAGCAACTCTGCAAGTAAAGGTGGTGATCATGGCACCTCGACCTTTTCAATACAAGGATAGTCGGCAAGTACCTTGGAAGTACGAATGTCAGATGAGTACTTCCAAAGAATATGACAGCAAGGTGGGGCAGAGATCACTAGATCCCTTCAAGGAAGATGTGTTGGCTATCAATGAACCTATAAAGGAGGAAGAAGCTAAAGAATTCCTCAAGTTTTTGAAGCATAGCGAGTACAGTATTGTAGAATAGCTCCACAGCTTACCAACGCGCACTTCAATGTTGGCACTTTTATTAAGCTCAGAAGCACATCGGGTGGCACTGTTGAAAGTCCTGAATCACACATTCGTGCAATAAGACATACCAGTCAGCAAGATGGATCGACTGGTAAATAATATTCAAGCTGATAATCTCATCTCATTTTCAGATGATGAGATCTCATCCGGAGAAAGAGGCCGAATGAAAGCATTACACATTACCACCTACTATAAAGGGCATGCTCTACCAAGCGTTCTAATTGACAACAGCTCAGCCCTAAACGTAATGCCTTTAGTCACTCTGAAAAGGCTTCCAATAGACACCTCACATATGAGAACCTGCCAGAACGTGGTCCGAGCATTTGACGGGACTAAGAGAGAGGTAATCGACAAGATTGAAGTGTCGCTAACGATTGGACCAGCCATCTACAACATTGAGTTTCTGGTGATGGATATCATGTCTTCTTACAACTGTCTTTTGGGAAGGCCATGGATTCATCAAGCAGGTGCAGTACCATCCACGCTGCACCAAAATGTTAAATTTGTTATTGACGGAGTCTTAGTAATTAGCAATCCTGAGGAAGATATTGTGACAAGTGTGGCCAAGGAGGCCCCATACATCGAAGTAGACGAGGAAGCGGTAGAGTGTTCATTCTGTTCCTTGGAATTTGTGAATGCCACCTTTGTGGAAAAAGGAAGAACGATTCCTATACCTCGGCTTTCCAAGTGTACCAGAATGGAGATCATGCAAACATTGGGATGAGGTGCCAAGACTGGAAGAGGGTTTGGGAAATTTCTGCAAGGAAGGATTAATCCAGTCCTTCCTATTTCAAAGCTAGACCGGTTTGGGTTCAATTTTCAGCCCAGTTACCATGAAAAGAGAAAAGAAGTTCAGAAGATCCGAGAGAGAAGACTAGCCAGATTACTGTAAGTGAACTTCAATGGGAACCCATGACATTCCCGCCTCTTTGCCATACATTCAAGTTAGGTGGTTATGTATTTGAGACCACCTTGTCAGATTTAGAAGCGGCTTTGGAAGATCTGAGCATCAATGTCATAACCACTGGAAATACTGACGACACAGTTAGATCTGGGATTTACCCTCTGCCACCTGGGTTCTTGCCTAGCAGTTGGTCGGTCGAAGAACTACATGTGGTTTACAAGAGTCTTTCAGAGTAATATTTGAACTATCCATATTTGCCTATACCCGGGGCAATAGGTGATCTTTTGTAAGGGTGAATAAACATTTGGTTTAAGTTCAATAAATGATGCATTTTTCTTTTCCCATGGAAAACAAATTTTCCTTTATTTCCTTTTGAATTCATTGTCTATCTTCTTCATTTCGGTACTTCATTTCCTTTCTCTCGAATTTAATTCTTGACGATTTCGTGTGGGAAATTTTCCTCTCACGCATGCACATTTTCCCTTCTTTCAGATCCCCAGATAACAATAATGTAGGCACTAATGATCCTGATCCGGAGGTGGATTTTGAATCAGCCATTTGTCTCAGGGAATTTGATGAATGCGACACTGAAAAGGAGTGCAACTTGCTTACCGAATTGTTGAAGATGGTAGAAAGAAAAGATAAACAAGTACTTCCCCATAAAGAGATAATCGAAATCTTGAATCTGGGCACTGAGGAAGATCAAAAAGAGGTTAAAATCGGCACAACTTTTTCGACTGAAGCAAGATAAAACCTGATAGATTTACTTTAGGAGTACAGAGAAGTGTTCGCCTGGTCATATCAAGACATGCCAGGATTAGACACATAGATGGTAGTCCACAAACTACCTATCAAACCAGAATGCAAACCCGTGAAGCAGAAACTGAGAAGAATGCAACTAGAAATGCTCCTTAAGATCAAGGAAGAAGTCAAGAAACAATTTAATGCTCGTTTTCTTCAAGTGGCCAAATATCCGGAGTGGGTGGCCAACATAGTGCCTGTACCGAAGAAGGACGGGAAAGTACGCATGTGTGTCGATTACCGGGACCTTAACAAGGAAAGTCCCAAAGACAACTTTCCTCTGCCACACATAGATACTCTGGTGGATAATACAGACGGGAATAACTACTTTTCATTCATGGATAGATTTTCGGGGTACAATCAGATCAAGATGTACCCTGAAGACATGGAGAATACCACTTTTGTCACAATGTGGGGAACCTTCTGTTACAAAGTGATGCCTTTCAGATTAAAAAATGTTGGGGCAATATATCAGAGAGCTATGGTGACCCTATTCCATGACATGATGTACTAATAAATCAAGGTTTATGTCGACGACATGATTGTCAAGGCACATACCGAGAATGAACATATCGAACATTTGAGAAAGCTCTTCTAGAGATTGAGGAAGTTCCAGCTACGTCTGAATCCTAGCAAGTGTACTTTCAGAGTGACATCCAGAAAATTGTTAGGCTTCGTGGTCAGTAAAAAAGGCATTGAGGTTGATCCTGACAAAGTTAAGGCTATCTAGAATCTACCTCCACCTCGAACACAAAAAGAGGTCTGAGGTTTTTTGGGCAGATTGGATTACATAGCTCGGTTCATATCTCAGTTAACCGATAAGTGTGATCCAAACTTTCGTCTTCTCCGAAAGAATAGCCCTGGAACATGGGATGAAAACTGTCAGATTGCATTCGAGAAGGTGAAAGAGTACTTGTCTCATACTCCTATCTTAATATCCCCCATCCCAGGCAAACCTCTATTCTTGTATTTATCCATATTCAAGAACTCAATGGGGTGTGTCCTGGGCCAACATGACAAATCTGGAAGAAAAGAAAGAGCCATATACTATCTAAGCAAAAAGTTCCCCGATTGCGAGGTCAGATATCATCCTATCGAGAAGGTTTGTTCTGCTCTAGTCTGGGCTACAAAAAGACTCCGACAATACATATTGTATCACACTACTTGGCTGATTTCCAAGCTATATCCACTAAAATACATGATGGATGTACTCGCTCTATCTGGAAGGTTAGCTTGATGGTAGATGCTCTTGTCTGAATTCGACATCGAGTACGTGAACTAGAAGGCAATCAAAGGAAGTGCCATATCAGATTTCTTAGCAAGCAGAACCGATGAGAATTATGAATCATTAGACTTTGATTTCCCATACGAAGACTTGATGGATTTATCCTTAGAAGAAACAAGTACTTCAACAGACAGTTCCTGGAGAATGTATTTTGATGGGGCATCAAATGCATTAGGACATGGCATCGGGGAAATACTAATCTCTCTAGAAGGGAGTCACTACCCATTTACCAGCAGACTGAACTTCGATTGTACCAATAACATGGCAGAGTATGAAGCTTGTGTCTTGGGAATTCGAGATGCACTGGGCCAAAATATAAAAACCTTGAGGATATACGGAGATTCAACATTAGTAATCTATCAGCTCCGTAGAGAATGGGAAACCAAAGATACAAAACTGATGGAGTATCGGAAGCTAATACTGGATCTGCTCGAAGAATTCGATGAAGTCACCTTCCACTATGTGCCAAGAGAAGAAAATCAAATGGTTGACGCTTTGGCTACCTTGGCAGCCACATTCAAAGGTTGCGCAGAGTTTGAAATGATGTCAATTGACATGCAGTCGTATGAGTACCCATCTCATTGCTACCAGATTGAAGAAGTAAAGGACACTAAGCCTTGGTATTACGACATTTTGCAGTATATCAAGCATCGAAGTTACCAGAGGAAGCCACTAAAACCGATAAAAGAACCATTAGAAGGATGGCAGCTGGATACGTCCTTGACAGGGAAGTCTTGTACAAGAAAAGCCATAATCAAGTTATATTAAGGTGCGTTGATGATGAAGAAGTGCATGACGGAGTTTGTGGAGCACATGCAAATAGACATATGCTGTCAAGACAAATAATGAGATGCTGATATTTTTGGTCCACACTGGAAAGTGATTGCATCAACTATGCTAGAAAATGTCATAAATGTCAGATTTACAGAGATAAAATAAATGTTCCACCTCATCCATTTCATGTCATGACGTCACCATGACCTTTCTCTATGTGGGGCATGGATGTTATTGGGCAAATCCATCCGAAGGCTTCGAATGGTCATCGTTTCATCCTTGTAGCCATATATTATTTCACCAAGTGGGTAGAGGCTGCTTCCTACGTCAGTGTCACTCAATCTGTTATTTGCAAGTTTTTGAAGAAATAGATCATATATCGGTATGGTTTACCTGAAATAATCATTACTGATAATGCTACAAACTTGAACAATAAAATGATGAAGGCTGCTTGTAAGCAATTCAATATAAAACATCGTAATTCTACTACTTACAGACCAAAGATGAATGGCGTGGTAGAAGTAGCAAACACAAACATTAAAAAGATAGTGGAGAAAACAACTGAGACCTACAAAGACTGGCATGAGAAGTTACCTTTCACTTTGTTCGCTTACCGAACCTCAGTACGAACCTCGACTGGGGCAACTCCATTTTCACTAGCTTATGGAATGGAAGCAGTGCTGCCCATTGAAGTAGAAATCCCGTCACTACGGGTTCTGACAGAAGTCAAACTGGATGATGCAGAATGGGTCCAATCCCGGTATGATCAACTAAATCTGATAGATGAAAAGAGACTGGAAGCCATTCATCATGGTCAAATCTATCAGAAACGAATGATTCGAGCACATTAAAAGAAGGTGTGCCCGAGAATATTCCGTGAAGGAGATCTGGTGCTAAAGAGAATTTGGCCAGCCCAGAAAGACTTCCGAGGAAAATGGACGCCAAATTGGGAAGGACCTTATGTCGTAAAAAAGGCCTTCTCCGGAGAAGCCCTTGTCCTGGCTGAAATGGACGGGCCCGAACTGCCAATCCTATTAATTTGGATGCAGTCAAGAAATACTTTGCTTAGGATGAAAACACGAAAGGGCGTCCTAAGTCGGAGAAAGAAAAAGAAAAAGAACAAAAAAAAAACAATAAGTGAAAAAACGTTTAGGGTGAAAACCCAAAAAAGCACCCTAAATTAAAAAAAATTAAAAAAACAAAAGAAAAAGAGAAAGAATAAAAATAAGGTGGGTTCAAGATGAAAACTCGAAAAGGGCATCTTGCAACCAAGGATGGGTCCAAGTTGAAAACCTGAAAGGGCGATTTGGACAACTCAAGAAATCCAGACAGTTGAAACTCCCCGGCATCTGAATTTTCCACAGACTCGAAGAGTCGGAGAAGGGTTGCACTCTCCTGAATATTGTCGCATTTTCAAAGATCCTTTGACAAAGGCTGCATTCAAGGTCACCTAACGGCTTTTCAACTCGGAAGTGCCCACATTATTGAGATCTAAGACATTCATTTTACACATCATCATGTCTTTATCTTCTAGAGCGTTTGTCATATATTATTTGTTCTTTTTTCCTCATGAATAAAAGATAATCTTTTTCTCTAAACCAATTCCTTTTGAGCATATTGGATTGAGCTTAAACTTAATGATTTATTTACTTATGCAAAAGATATTCGCATATTAATGTACAAAGATTCATTGAATGGTACAGGTACTCGGAAGCCGATCAAGGCTCATGCATATACTTGAGATGGTCGATAAGCATTTCCCAGATCAAGGATATAAAAAAACAAACATCAGATTTGAACATTTGAAGAATACAAGACCAGGGATCGAAACTTCAAGATTCCAAAATCAAGATTCCAGACAGGCAACTGGAGATCGAGATTTCTCTCCAGAGCCCCAAGATAATATATGTTCATAGCATCACATATATGTATAACTTTTTCAGGTTTTAGCTAGAGTCAATGTCAACTTCGAGGTGGAGGATATTGAACTCGAAGCGACGCAATTGACTCGAGAGTAGATTTTCACTTCGTGACGGAGAATATCTAGCTCGAAGCCAAACTTCACAATAAAGGGGTCATTGACGGTTTCAACTTCACAGCGAAGGGAATCGTGTCTACCCGTAACATACGATACTTGGATTTCAACTTCATGACGAAGGATATTTAAGTCAAGGCTCAAATTCACGACGAAGGGGCCATCCACGATCTCAACTCCACGACGGAGGATATCGTACCCACACATCCACGATCTCAACTCCACAATATAGGATATCATGTCATTCGAGACAACACAAGTTCAACTTCACAACGAAGGGACGGTTGGTTGTCAACAAATAATTTCCTAATTTCAGAGCTAATTTCAACTTCACAACGAATGATATTGGACTCAAGATAGCACAAGCTCAAATTCACAGCGAAGGGGCGGCTGACTGTCAACAAACAACTTCTTCAGTTTTATTCAGAGTCAATTTTAACTTTACAGCGAAGGGGCAACTGACTGTTAACAAACAACTTTTCAGTTTCATTCAAAGTCAATTTCAACTTCACAACAAAGGATATTGGACTCAAGATAACACAAGTTCAACTCCACAATGAAGGGACGGCTGGTTGTCAACAAATAATTTCCCAGTTCCATAGCCAATTTCAACTTCACGGTGGAGGATATTGGACTCGGAGTGATACAACTTACTTGGATTTCAACTTCACGGTGAAGGATATCCAATTTCAGGCTCAACTTCACAACGAAGGGGCCACTGTGGTTTCAACTTCACGACGAAGGGAATCGTGCACACAAGCAACATCCATCTCTAGATTGGATTTTAACTTCACAACGAAGGATATTCAACTCAAAGAATGAGTTTCTGTCAATAAACTTTCCAGTTTCAGAGTCAATTTCAACTTCACAGTGAAGGATATTGGCCTTGAAGCAACACAACTTATATTGGATTCCAACTTCACGACGAATGGATCATACAGATTGACCTAATTTTACGATGAATGAGTCATCTGTAACATCACAACACCAAAGTCTTCAGGTCAAGTTCCACCTTCACGACGAAGTATCTTGAGCCAGAAGACGATTCAGAGGCCACTTGTCAAAAGCTTTGAGCTCATTTTCAACTTCACGACGAAGGATTTTGTGCTCAGAATTTTCCAATTTTAACTCAAACTCACAACGATGGAGTCATTTTGTGATTGACAAATCAGTTTCAATATCAGATTTCAACTCTACGACAAAGGATATTCGATATGGACAAAATTTGTGTCTTGTAATCTTTGCTCCATTTTTGTTACACGATAATGAGCAAAGAGGGGCAGCTGAAGACACCAGATTTTGTCCTGCCGCCCAACCGAGGAGTCTTCACGCCCACGCCTTCCTCTCATATTCTTCTAGTGAACGTTACTCCATGCGAACAACGGGCAACCAACAAACAAGAGTTGGATTAGGACTCAAATACTAGTCTAAAATAGGGCTTTTTTAGTACTATAAATAAGCCTTGTAATTACCACACAAGAACACACACGATTCACAGGAGAAATACCAGAGAGCTTTACGCACAAAATACTCAAAAATCACGAGGCAAATTGGAGCAATTGTAATCGATTCAAAAGAAAATAAAAAGGTAGTTTTTGCTTACCATGTATGTTCGTTTTCGCTTTTGCATGTTATATCTCTTTTGAGATTTGGCTCGAAAATACCCCAAATACGGTGAAGAAACCTATGAACTAAGGGGGAGGAGTCGAGAGTTTCAAACTCCGATTTACTCTCCCTCGAGTCTATTTTGTGGAAACCATGGAGATTTTTAAAACGATGATAAAATGGGCTTTCGAATGGTGTTGAAAAGTTGAGATTTTGCCTCCGTCGTGGCGGCGGTGAGGCGGCGCTCGACGGCCGTTTTTTGGGTTCACATGAACCCCACGACGGCGTTCACCTTTGAAGATGAACAAAAGAGAGAAAATGGAGAGTAAGGGGGTGCTCTCGTGGAGATAAGAAGAAAATGAAGTATTTTAAAAAAATTGACTTAAATAGTGAGCCCATGGAGCAAACCACGACCCGACCCGTACACACCAAGATCTGTGTTTTTTTAAAATTGAGTAAATCGCGCTTTTGGTCCCTCTAACTCTTAAAATGTCCTATTTGATCCCAAAATTAAATTCAAACTCCAATTTTCTTTTAATTTGGCCACTAGATTTGTTTTCCTCTTCAATTTAGTCCTCTGTTATTTTATATATTATTATATTTTCCTTATTTTATTCATTTATATATTATTATTAGTATTATTTTCTTTATACATATTTTGTTTTTTTATTATTTTTGTTATGTAAATATTTTAATATATTATATGCTTATTTTTATTTATCCTTTTTATACTATTGTATATATATTATTACTATTATTTTATTATTTTATTTTTATTTGTTTTATTTTGACTATCTTTATTTTTTTCTTTTTATTTATTTTTTTATTTATTTGTTATTTTCTTCTCGCCTTTATATGTTGTATGTATCTATTATTCACTTTCTTTTTGTATATTTTCTTTTACGTTTTTGCCTTTGTTTCTTTTATATTTATGTTTTATTTTGTTTCTATTTTTTTATTTAGTCTATTTTTTTCCTTTTCGTGTTCTGATCGTTATTGTTATATTTACGCTCTCTTTGCATTATTTCAATTCGGTTTTTCATCTCAAATCTAACATTTTTTATCTTGTAAGGGTATTTCAATTAATCAGAGGTAAGTTTTAGATCGTTATTTTACCTTTTAATTTAACTTACAATTTTCTTAATTTAAGACAACTGGAAATTACGTAGTACCGAAAGGGCAGTTCAAGGGTGCTAACCCTTCCTTGACTGTAACCAACTCCCGAACCCAACACATCTTTGGTAAGATGCAGATCAGGTAAGAAATAAGGTATCCGATCAACCCATTTGTTTTAAAATAAATGATCGGTTGCGACTCCAATCCACTTTCCTAAGTCGAAGCCCAATTTCAGACCCAACCGAAAGGCGGTTACGACACTAGGGTTTCATAGTATTGACACTACTATGTAAAGTAGTAACGATACTCCTTGAGTATTGGTGCCAATTTCGCTTACTAAAATCTAAACACTTTGGAAAACATAAGGTAGTATATGTACTACCAAGGGAGTATCGATACTTCTCTCACCTTTGGCATCAGTATTACAAGAACAATACTGGTACTATTAATGTAATATCAATATTATAAGAACAATATCGATACTACTTACCCAGAAAATATATTTTGTGTTCAAATTCAATTCAATATTTATGCACTTTGAATTATTTTTGAAAACTTTGAATAAATTCAATCAAGTCCAAAAACAATTTTCTCTTAAAGTTGCAATATCAAAATAAGTTCAACAATCTCACTCTTTTTGATGTAACAAAACATTTGAAAAAAAATTTTGGGTAAAACTTTCCCTTAATAAAATATTTTATGAAAAACATAAATATTTTAGAAAACATTTAAGCTTCCTTTTTTATTATTGAAATCGAAATTTTTAAACCTATACTTCTCCCCTTTATGTTATATAAAAAATAATTCAAAATTTTAAGTTTAAAATAATAATGAAGAGTAAGTAGAAATTTCAGCATAAAATCATTTGGAAAATTCAAAACTCCCCTCATCAAAAGCAATCCATGAAAATATTGACACAAAAACTTTAATACTTAAAGAATATTTAATTTCAATTTAAATAAAGATGAACAAACATATTAATAACACATGAAATTCAATAAATTCAAGTCTATCATATTTTATGTAATAATTAGAAATAAATAATTAAAACTTGCATGCATAAAACACAACAAAAGTTTATGTATTAAAAAATTGATATCAATTGTTAGAAAGATATCATTTAACTGAAAAAATATGTATTAATATTCAAATTGATGTCAATATTAAAAAAATTCATTTAAAAACATAAAAACACAACTTAACAAAAAAATCAATATGATGAACTAAAACAAAAAAATTAAACTTAAAAAAACACGTTCATCATAACATATTTTCAACATACATGAGATAGCAAACATCATTCATGCTCAATACTCATGTATGCATATAAATCAATAAGTAACCAATATACAAATCAAAAAGCTTTAAATTTAGAAGTTATCCATCTATTTTCTTGTGTGACTAGAGCATTTGAATTCTTTACCTTTATCATCATTGCTCAAATACACCAACAAGTGACATTTATTTGGATTTTGGTACCCAAATTACTTTGGGTCTTTGAGGGTTAGTATCAATGTCTCTGGTTCCCAAGGGAACTCACGCTTGTCTAATTTTAAAATGTTTTTTTATAATACAAGTATGTACATTGTTACCATGAAAATGACAATGTGAGCATTTTTCCATTTTTAAAATAGATGAATTGTTTTTAGAAATTACTTCTTTTTCTTTTATTATAAATTCAAGCTGAACTTTCAGATCAAGATTTTTTAAAATCTTGAATTTTGATTTTTGAAAACTCAAAACCATTCTCCAAAATTTCATTTTGTTTTTCAAAATCTATTTTTTCTTTCAAAAGAAAATCATTTTTATTTTTGAATTTTGAAATCAATTTCTTATATTTGAAATTCATGTTCTCAAATTCCAAATAAAATTCATCATAGGCATCTTGTAATTCTTTAAAAGAATAGGAATTGAAATCACAAGAGTTAGAAGTTACCATTGAATCTTCTTCTATAACGCCTCGAATTCCGGGTTAGTAGTTTCGGGCTAAACTAAGAGGGTTTTTGTAACACCCCTGACCCGTACCCAACCCAGATATGAATCTGAAGTATCACGTTTGACTTTTCAAACATATGGAATTCACAAAAGAGCATAATTTTAAAATTTATTATTCCAATCAGGATAATGAAAATAATAGCATTCCAAATATAAAATCGTTTCACATAAAATCTTAATAATTTATATATATTACCCAAAAGAAAGAGTTTACAAAATACAAAATTATACCAATTTACAAATTCGACCAGAGCATTTAAAATTAAACATATTATACATGCCAACAGTTTACAAAATAAACAAAACTTACATTTAATTTGTACTGATATGATCTTCTGATGATATGCTATCATTCACAAATCAATCTTCTGCTTTCTTCAAATTTACGTGTGAGGAAAACGCACGCTAAGTAGATGAGTTAGTGAGGCAATACTAATAGTGCTAACTTATGAATAGAAATCTTATTTGTTTTATTCAATCGTTCTTCAAAAAGCTTATTAACTTCCATATCAAAAGTATACTTATGAATAATTATACTTTGTACTTCTTTGTTTCAATTACCCAAGGTATACTACTGAGAAATCTAGGTATTTGAGTACTATGAGGTTCTGCACTAATGCTGTCACCATAACTCGTAATTTGCACTGAAGTGCCACATATTTGTCCTAAAGGACCACATAGTTTGCACCAAAGTGCCATATAGGGTTGCACTGAAGTGCCACATATTTATCCCGGAGGACCACACAATTGTCCTGATGGACCACATAGACCCTCGTCTCTTGGCACGCTAACTATACCTCTAATCCTCATACATATACATTGGGCTTTTAATCACATAATTAGGTTCAATTCTTATTCAAAGTGTTTCTTATTCACATAGCTTTTCTGTCATAGAATATAGAAATGGCATAACGACCCAAACCCGACGGAGAAACCTAAAACCCGGCTAAGTTCGGGTCGGGTTTGAATAATATCGGGTTGGGTATCGGTGTAAAATTTGGGGATTTTTTTGGGTTTGAGGACGGGGCAAGGTATCCCCACCCCGCCCCGCCCCGATTATATATATATATATATATATATATATTTTATATTTTTTTATTAATTATTAAAGTAAAATTTGGTTGATTTATTGATAAATTTCTCAATGTAGGGAGCTACAAAAGAAAGTGACAAAAATGGCACGACGATTTTGGATGATTTTATTTGACTTAATATTACGTATGCATCTTCGTTGTATGATTTGAATATTGGAACAAGTTTGTATTTAATTATGCATGTGTTTTTATTTTGGAGTTTAGACAATTATTTAGAATTTGGTTTGAATTTGTAACTGTAGTTTGAATTGTAAATCATGTAGATTAATTTTCCAATTTTTTGTGATCGTTTTTTCTATTTTTTTATGAATACTAGGTTTTTCTCGGGATCAGGTCGGGTTCGGGTACAACATTTCGGGTCGGGGTCGGGTATAATATTTTGGGTTGGGTTCAGGGACGGGGTAAAAAAATCCCCGATGGGACGCCTCGATAAAAACCCGACGGGGAACGGGACGGGGATGTGGATAGGGATTAATTTCGGGGACGGGGACGGGGGGAGCAAAACCCGCCCCGAACCCACCCCGTTGCCATTCCTAGTAGAGTATGTTCACATTCACTGGTTCGAAGCTCATATGTTCATAATAATAGTTTGTAACAATTGTGTTGAAAACATTTTGATATTTCGATATAACAAATTAAGTTAAATGAATTTTAAGATTTTCCAAAATGATTTTCTAAGTATATTCGATATAATTATTCGAATATCAAAACATTACTCAAAATATTTCAAAAATCATTTTTAATCCTTACTTAAGTGTAAAATTAAGTTTTAATCTTAAAACAATTTCAAAATAATCTTTCAAACTATTTTGAACCATTTCAAAGCCAAAAATTCCAGATTGCTCAGAGGGAACCGATTCCCCCCCAAGGGGGTACCGATTCCCCCCTGAATGATTTGGCTCCGAGATTTCCAGAATGCTCGGAGGGAACCGATTCCCCCATAGGGGGTACCGATCCCCCCCTGTTCAACGGTAGAAATATTTGAATTTTACACTTAGGGAACCGATTCCCTATGATGAGGAACTGATTCCCCCATGCTCCAAGCTGTTTTATTAATTATTTTCACACTAAAACGGCTATATTATCTTCATTAATTATCCCCAACGTTCAGAAGTGATTCAAGGTGTATTTAAACAAGTTCTGAAACCCTTGATCAACAAGAAATCATAGAGAAACAAGAGAGAAAGCATCAAACACCAAGTTTGTGCAAATCAAGCCAATTTTCCTTTCAATATTCATTTTGCTTTCAAGAACACCATTTGTGCTCATTTGTAATTATCTTTGAGTGTTCTTTTCTTGTTCTAGAATTGTGCAAACATCTTACCTTGTGAGGTTTTCCTTGTAAGTTTGCAAATTTGTAATCTTCTCTTTGGGAAAAGAGTGTTCTCAAGAATTGGGGTATATTCTTGAGGGTGTTGTAAGGTTATCTCTTTGGCCTCAAAAGAAAGAACAAATTAGTGAATTTGTTGGAAAATCCTTAGTGTGGATAGCTAAGGTAGTGGACGTAGACTTTGATTGAGAAAGTCGAACCACTCTAAATCGCTGTGCAAATCTTTTCAATTTTCTGCAAAAGCTTCCACCGAATTTTTAATTGCCAATTCACCCCCCTCTTGGCTAATTCCGTCGATCGATTAACTCAACAATTAGTATCAGAGCCTAACTTATTTAAAGGTTTAATCACCTCTTGAGTCGATTCGGGAAGAGTTATATCGATTATCAAAGTCATCAATGGCCTCCGCTTCAAACTTCAACTCCGGTCTCGATTCGATGCCCGTCAACAAGCCTCCTTTCTTCAATGGAGCTAACTATGCCTATTGGAAGAATAGAATGATGTACTTCATTCAAGCAAGTGACATGGGAGCATGGAATGTTGTAGAAGAAGGATACATCAAACCTCTCACTCATCCAAGGTTGTGGAGTGAAGGAGAGACAAGAATGTTCCAGCTCAACTCCAAAGCCATCCATATCATTTTTTTGTGCTCTTGGACCAGATGAATACGAAAGAGTTTCATCGTGTACAACCGCCAAAGAAATATGGGACAAACTTCAAGTCACTCATGAAGGTACCGATGAGGTAAAGAAATCTAAAATTAGTATTCTAACGCATAGCTATGAAAATTTCAGGATGAAACCAAATGAAGATATCAAAGCTATGACGGATAGATTTTCAACGATTGTCAATGGTCTCAAATCATATGGAGAGATCATTTCAAATGAAAAGCTTGTGAGGAAGTTAGTCTACTCCCTCCCAAAATCGTGGCAATCAAAGAAGACGGCAATCATCGAGTCTAAGGACTTAACGTCCTTAACTCTTGAAGAGCTAATTGGGTCACTCCTCACTCATAAAAATGATGCTCGAAGATGAGGTGGACCTCGACAAAATTGACGAGACACCAAAGGAGAATGAGAAAAAGAAAAACATTGGAGTTGCTCTCAAATCCACAAAAGATGAGAGTGATTCGAATAACGATGACGATGACGAGGAAATGGCATTGTTTGCCAAACGGTTCAGAAAAATGATGAGACATTATCGAGGAATAAAATTCAAACGAACTGAAGGCCTCAAAAATGAACCGAAAGAGAATGACCCAATCATTTGCTACGAATGCAAAAAGCCAGGGCATGTTAAATATGATTGCCCATAATTGAAGAAAAAGGGTCAATCAAAGAATAAGCACAAGGCTCATGTGGCTATATAGAGCGATGAAGAAAGTTCCGATGAAGAGGAACAAGAAGTAGCTAACTTGTGCTTGATGGAATTTGGGGAAGATTCTAAGGTAACCTCTAACTCATCCGATTTTGATGATTTATCCTATGATGAGTTATTAGAGGAATATAATGGGTTGGCTTCGGATTATGAGAAATTATTTTTAAAATATAAAAATGATGTTTCAAAATTGAAAAATGAAAACCAACTCATATCCAAAACCAACAACGATCTTGAAAGTAAAATCAAAGACTTGCAAATCAAACTAGAAGAGTTTGAAAAGAAAAATTTAGATTTGCAAAATTTACTTTCAAAGATCAATGATGATCATCAAAAGAAAATTGATGATCTTAAAACTTCTTTTGATAAAGTTGGAACAAAACATTTTGAAAAAGGTGGAAATTCAAAATCCAACTTTGTTAGAAAAAGTTTTAGAAACTACAATCATAGAGGTCCCCAAATAACCTCTAATGGAAAAATTGTTAGAAGTATGTGGGTTCCTAAAAGAACTCATTACTACTAAAGATAAAAATATCCTACACAAATGGATACCTAAGGGGACTAGGATTTTGGAAACTAATGAATATGGACCCAAAAGAATTTGGGTACCAAAAATCAAAAATTAATCTATGTTTGTAGGGAAAGGAGCATTGCTACAAGGCACGGGAAACAAATTCAAATTCATGGTACCTTGATAGTGGATGCTCAAGACATATGACCGGAGACAAAAGCCGGTTCATTGAGCTTAACGCCAAAAATGGAGGAGAAGTGACTTTTGGAGACAATTCAAAAGGTCACATTGAAGGTATTGGTACAATAGTAATACCTCTTCCATACAAATTAAGAATGTTTTATATGTGAATGGATTAAAGCATAATCTATTGAGTATTAGTCAATTATGCGATAAAGGATTCAATGTCTTATTTGAAATTAATGGTTGTAAAGTCATTGACATTGCATCTAATCGGATTATTCTTGTTGGTCATAGAATAGGGAACATTTACATGGTGCATTTAGATTCTTTTGATATGACTAATTTATGCCTAGTTGCTAAAGATGAACATGATAGTTGGTTATGGCATAGGAGACTAGGACATGCTAGTATGAGTGTTTTGCAACGGCTAATTCAAGGTGATTTAGTTCGAGGGTTGCCTAAGCTTAAATTTGATAATGATAAAATCTGTGATGCTTGTGCTAAAGGAAAACAAAAGCGTGTTTCTTTTAAATCCATTAATGACGTATCAACTAGTAGAGTATTACAATTGATCCATGTAGATCTTTTTAGGCCAACTAGGACTACTAGCTTGGGTGGAAAACAATATGCATTTGTCTTGGTAGATGACTATTCTAGATATACTTGGGTTCTATTTTTAAGTACTAAAGATGAAGCATTAGAACAGTTCATCACATTTTCAAAAATAATCCAAAATGAAAAGGGTGACTCTATAACTAGTGTTAGGAGTGATCATGGCGCTGAATTTGAAAATCTTGGATTTATTGAATTTTGTAATTCTAATGGTATTAGTCATAATTTTTCAGCACCTAGAACCCCTCAACAAAATGGAGTTGTTGAGAGGAAAAATCGAACTTTAGAAGAAATGGCTAGAACCATGCTTTGTGAACATAATTTGCCAAAATATTTTTGGGCAGAAGCCACAAATACCGCTTGTTATGTTGTAAATCGAGTAATGATTAGGCCAATTTTAAAGAAAACTCCATATGAAATTTTCAAAAATAAAAAGTCTAACATTAGTTATTTTCATCCTTTTGGATGTAAATGTTTTGTTTTAAACAACGGTAAAGAAAACCTTGGCAAATTTGATGCTAAAAGTGATGAAGGAATTTTTCTGGGTTATTCCTTAAATTCTAAAGCCTATCGTGTATTTAATAAAAGAACTTTAGTTGTAGAAGAGTCTATACATGTTGTTTTCGATGATAATCCCCTTCCGAGGAAGGATTCTTGTGTGAATGATGATGTAGGTGTTATAAATACAAATGACGTTAGACATGAAGTTGGAGAACCATCATCAAGGAAGAAACGAAAATGAGGAAACTCATGATCCTCTTGAGAATCCAACCATTGAAGAAAGGGAAGTACTTATCCAAGAGAGTACAACTATGTCAAGGATGGTGAAATTATAGGTGATCCATCAAAAGGGGTAACAACTCGATCTTCTCTTAGAAATATTTGTAATTATGTTGCATTTATCTCATGCATAGAGCCTAAGAATATTAAAGAAGCATTAAATGATGAACATTGGATTATGGCTATGTAAGAAGAGTTAAATCAATTTGAGAGAAGTAAAGTATGGACATTAGTTGAAAGGCCTAGTAATAAATCTACTGTAGGTACTAGATGGGTATTTAGGAATAAGCTTGATGAGAGTGGTAATATAGTGAGAAACAAGGCTAGACTTGTTGCTCAAGGGTATACTCAAGAAGAGGGCATAGACTATGATGAAACATACGCTCCCGTAGCTAGGATGGAAGCAATTAGAATGTTATTAGCATTTGCATGTTTTCATGAATTTAAATTATATCAAATGGATGTTAAAAGTGCATTTTTAAATGGTTTTATAAAAGAAGAAGTGTATGTGGAACAACCTTCAGGTTTTGAAGATTCAAAATTTCCAGATCATGTTCTTAAATTGACAAAAGCTCTTTATGGTTTAAAACAAGCTCCTAGAGCTTGGTATGAAAGATTGTCAAATTTTTTAATTGAAAAAGGTTTTTCAAAAGGAAAGGTTGACACTACATTGTTTTTAAAGCATAAAGGTAAAGATTTATTAGTAGTTCAAATTTATGTTGATGATATAATATTTGGTTCTACTAATGATGTTCTTTGCCAAGAATTTTCTAAGCTAATGCAAAGTGAGTTTGAGATGAGCATGATGGGGGAGCTCTCATTTTTCTTGGGACTCCAAATCAAGCAAAGAAAAGATGGCATCTTCATTAATCAAGCTAAGTACGTCAAAGATAT
The DNA here is from genome assembly GCF_006381635.1 of Hibiscus syriacus. Classification (NCBI taxonomy): domain Eukaryota; kingdom Viridiplantae; phylum Streptophyta; class Magnoliopsida; order Malvales; family Malvaceae; genus Hibiscus; species Hibiscus syriacus. The sequence continues at coordinate 70,468 of NW_024063392.1, read as the reverse complement.
GCTCAAGAAGTTTGGACTGGAAAATGGGAAACCTCATGACACTCCAATGAGCTCTTCAACAAAGCTTGACTTAGATGAAGGAGGTAAATGTGTAGATGTTAAATTATATAGGTCAATGATTGGCTCTTTGCTTTATCTAACTGCAAGTAGACCGGACATTATGTTTAGTGTTTGCTTATGTGCTAGATTTCAATCATGTCCTAAGGAATCACATTTACTAGCTGTTAAGAGAATCTTTAGATACCTTAAGGACACTCCTAGTTTAGGACTTTGGTATCCTAGAGACTCTAGCTTTAGCTTGCATGCCTTTTCTGATGGAGATTATGGAGGATGCAAATTAGATAGGAAAAGCACCTCCGGTACTTGTCAATTCCTTGGAAATATGCTGATTTCTTGGTTTTCAAAGAAGCAAAATTGTGTTGCATTATCTACCACTGAAGCGGAATATATTTCAGCCGGTAGTTGTTGTGCACAAGTTTTATGGATGAAACAACAACTTTTTGATTATGGAATTGAAGTAGGTACCATTCATATCAAGTGTGACAATACTAGTGCTATTTGTCTCACTAAAAATCCCATCCAACACTCTAGAACTAAGCACATTGAAATAAGACATCACTTCATTAGAGACCATGTCACTAAGGAAGATGTAGTTCTAGAATATGTTGATACTTTGCATCAATTAGCGGATATCTTTACAAAACCCTTAGACAAGGAAAGATTTTGGACACTTAGGAGAGAATTAGGTTTGACCAACCTATCTTCACTTAGTGTTTAGAAATATTTTTTAACACTTTTAATAAATACTGAAAAAATACTCATAATAGTAATTTTTTTTATTGCATTCATTGCTATTAGTTAGGGGGAGTTTATGATTCTTGATGAAAAATTAATTTTATGTTCAAATATCAATTAAAGATTAATTTAATTGTTTGAACATAATTATTTTTCAATATATGAGTTGCCAATACCACTAGAGAAAATTAATTTAGCATTTTGGGTGTTTAAAATCGGATTTTAGCATTTTGGTGCAGTGGGAATCGATCCCCCCATGAGGGAACCGATTCCCCCTTTGAAGGGGAACCGATCCCCCCCCCACAGGGGAATCGATACCCCCCTGGGGTTCTGTTAAAATCGGGCAGAACCCTTCAAAACACGCAAAAACCCTCCATTTTCTTCCTTGCCGACCAAACTCTCTCCCTATCTCCTTTCTTACCTCAAATCAACGATATTAATCGGAATTCGCTTCAAATATCATCTTCTAAACCTGTTGGAGTCATTAAAATCGTGTAAACAACATCTAAATCCCCTCAATCTTCATCTTTCAAGGTAAATTTTCTAAACTCTCTATTTCATTGTTTTTGAACATAGGATTAGTTTTAATTAGTTCTAGGTTGAAATAGTGATCGGTCATTGATTGTTTAGTGATTAGAAACTAGATGTTACAACTAATTTCATCAAAAACACAAGAATTTTCCAATTTTTTTTTTAAATTTTGGAAATAAAAAAAATGTTAATTTTCAAATTATTGTGTTTTGATTAAATTATGTTGTTGTTATGAAAACTATACATATATTGTTTCTCAAAATCATATTTTTCAAAAGTTTTTTTCAAAAACTTTGCTCATTAGGATTGATTTAGAGAACCTTGAAATATTGAGGACTCAATTGAGTTTTGGGATTAATTAAATTGCATACATTTGTTTTTAAAATTGCAGGTTATCCAATCAATTCCGTTTTCCTTCACCATGTCTAATCCTAAACGTGCTAGGTCTTCATCTAGTCGTTCTAGTCGTCAACCAAATCCACCTCCAAATCCTCCTCCTATTCCTCAAAATCCTATTCCAAATCTTGATCCTAACTTGACTATCCAAAATTCTTGTTTCAATCAACCGGGTCCTAAAGATTATCGTTATTGGTTTTACCAATATTTTGACTCATATAAGATTAGGGAAGAACGTATCCCATCTCTTCAAGCTATGGTTGCTATTAACTTTAAATATCTCCCTATCTTGCACGAATGGAAATTTGATAAACTTTTCAAACTTGAACCCATTGTCTATCATCAACTTGTTCGTATCTTCTGCTGTAATGCCGTTTGTATCAAAAATCGTGACAAGACCAAAACCATGGGAGTACGTTCCTACCTCCTAGGTCAATATTTCCATCTTGATCCGGATTACATAGCCAATGCCTTAGGCTTGGATAATGAAGGTTTATCAAATGAAAAACAAGTTTTAGGCTCACGATATAAACGAAATGATAGTGCAAGTGTTCTAGATCTTCATGAGCGTTTTCTTCATCTCATGATCACGATATAATTATTCGAATATCAAAACATTACTCAAAATATTTCAAAAATCATTTTTAATCCTTACTTAAGTGTAAAATTAAGTTTTAATCTTAAAACAATTTCAAAATAATCTTTCAAAGTATTTCGAACCATTTCAAAGCCAAAAATTCCAGATTGCTCAGAGGGAACCGATTCCCCCCCAAGGGGGTACCGATTCCCCCCTGAATGGTTTGGCTCCGAGATTTCCAGAATGCTCGGAGGGAACCGATTCCCCCATAGGGGGTACCGATTCCCCCCTGTTCAACGGTCGAAATATTTGAATTTTACACTTAGGGAACCGATTCCCTATGATGAGGAACCGATTCCCCCCACGCTCCAAGCTGTTTTATTAATTGTTTTCACACTAAAACGGCTATATTATCTTCATTAATTATCTCCAACGTTCAGAAGTGATTCAAGTTGTATTTAAACAAGTTCTGAAGCCCTTGATCAACAAGAAATCATAGAGAAACAAGAGAGAAAGCATCAAACACCAAGTTTGTGCAAATCAAGCCAATTTTCCTTTCAATATTCATTTTGCTTTCAAGAACACCATTTGTGCTCATTTGTAATTATCTTTGAGTGTTCTTTTCTTGTTCTAGAATTGTGCAAACATCTTACCTTGTGAGGTTTTCCTTGTAAGTTTGCAAATTTGTAATCTTCTCTTTGAGAAAAGAGTGTTCTCAAGAATTGGGGTATATTCTTGAGGGTGTTGTAAGGTTATCTCTTTGGCCTCAAAAGAAAGAACAAATTAGTGAATTTGTTGGAAAATCCTTAGTGTGGATAGCTAAGGTAGTGGACGTAGACTTTGATTGAGAAAGTCGAACCACTCTAAATCGCTGTGCAAATCTTTTCAATTTTCTGCAAAAGCTTCCACCGAATGTTTAATTGCCAATTCACCCCCTCTTGGCTAATTTCGTCGATCGATTAACTCAACAATTTGGAAATTGAATAAAACATTTAAATAAAACATAAAATAAATATATGGTTTTCGATCGAAAACACTGAGGTTAGCTTATCGTAAGCCTTCCTCAATTCTATTAAAAAAAGAGAAATTACAGTCAACTTTGCCTCACTAAGGTATAATACCAATCTTTTTGAATTGATACTCGAAAATACCAGGCTAACAGAAAATCAATTACGTTCGATCACTACACAAACAATTTAGAATCAATATAAATCTCATCTCAATTATATCGAATCATAATAACTTGATATGCAAGAACATTATTTTTCATTTCATAATAGGGGGTATCAATACACTCCTCAATGTATCGATACACAAATTGCATTCGATGTTTGAGGGTATCGATACACTCCTCAGTGTACCAATACACAAATGACATTCGATGTTTTGAGTGTATCGATACACTCCTCAGTGTACACACTCATACAATTACACCTATTCACCTCATGAGGTATCGATACCTCTCCTAAGGGTACCGATACACTAGGCCCAGAATGACCATTTCAACCTCAAAAATACCTAAAATCCACCCAGAAACTCCCTTAAATACATTCTTTGAGTTTATAAACTCACCTTTATACCTTCAAATTAACTTATTCACATTTACAACTCTCAAATATCCCAATTTCTCATTATATTGGTACCTCTCCTAAGGGTACCGATACACTAGGCCCAGAATGACCATTTCCAACTCGAAAATCACCCACAAACTCCCTTAAACACATTCTTTGAGTTTATAAACTCACCTTTATACCTTCAAATTAACTTGTACACATTTACAACTCTCAAACATCCTAATTTATCATTTAAACACTTCAAGCTTCAAATCATACCTAACATTTAACCATATTATTACCCAATTCTATCACTCCTAGTCTTTTAATTACACTATTGACAAGTCAAATATCCAATTAAACTTAAAAAACTACACCATAATAACAATTCACCTAAAACCTCATTTTACAAATCCATCTCTAAAAACACTCATATTGTTGTTTTAATGATATATAAGTTTTCCTTAAGCTTATATACTATCCAAACTTCCATAACCAAACCAACAATTAATGGAAACTACAACTTCCATAATCTTGCCTTGTCTTGAGAGGTGCACGGCAAGGAGAAGAAGAAAAAAAAGAAGAGAAAGCTTTCAGAATACCCATTCCACGTGTATATCACCTAAATATAGAAGATAATTATCTTTATCAAGAAAAGACCATTTTACCCTTATAACACATTCATAATTACTATAATACCCAACACCCAATTCCTCCATAAATCATTGAATTATCATATTATTCTAATTCAACCACTAAGTTTAGAAGTTCTTACCATTTGGTCACTGACCCAATACTTGAGATGCTACAAATCTCCCACTTAAGAAAATTCGTCCTCGAATTTTCATTGCACAAAAATGTGGGGATATTATTTTCTCATATCTTCCTCACGTTCCCACGTAGCTTCTTCTACTTTATGGTTTCTCCACAGAACCTTAACTAACGGAATCGTCTTATTCCGCAACTGCTTGGTTTCAAAAGATAAAATCTGAACAGGTTCTTCCTCATAAGACAAATCGGATTGAACTTCAATTTCATATGGAGTTATGATATGCTCAGGATCAGATCGATACCGCTTAAGCATAGATACATGAAAGAGATTATGAATCTTTTCCATCTCTAGCGGTAACACTAACTGATAAGCTACAGGTCCGACTCTTTTCAAAATTTCATAAGGTCCAATAAACCTAGGATTCAGCTTTCCTTTAAGTCCAAATCAAATCACTTTCTTCCAAGGTGAAACTTTCAAAAACACCTTATCACCTACTTGAAATTCAATCTCTTTTCTTTTCAAATCAGCGTAGGACTTTTGTCTGTTTGAGGTAACTTTTAAATTATGTTGAATCACTTGAACTTTTTCTTCAACTTTTTTGACCAAATCTGGACCATGAACTTTTCGATCCTTTAATTCATACCAATTGAGTGGTGTTCTGCACTTTCTTCCATATAGAAATTCATATGGTGCCATTTTTATACTGGATTGATAACTATTATTATAGGCAAATTCCACAAGCGGCAAAAATCTTTCCTACGATCCAGAAAAGTCAATCACACATACTCTCAACATATCTTCCAAAATCTGAATTGTTCGCTCTGATTGACCATCAGTCTGAGGATGAAACATCGTGCTAAAATTCAATCGGGTACCCAAAGCTCCTTGCAAAGATTTCTAGAATCTCGAAGTGAATCGGGGATCTCTATCAGAAATTATCGAGATTGGAATACCATGCAGCCTCACGATCTCTTCCATGCAGCCTCACAGTCTCCTTGATATACAACTTCGCATGTTTCTCCATAGAGAAGTATGTCCGTACAGGGATGAAATGTGCAGTCTTTGTAAGGCGATCTATAATTACCCAAATCAAATCCTTATTACCCGACGATAAAGGTAAACCCTTTACGAAGTCCATCGTAATGTTTTCCTATTTCCACTGCGGAATTGAGATGGGTTGCAACAAACCGGAAGACACCTGATGCTCAGTTTTTACTTGTTAACAATTTAAACACTTTGCTACAAATTCTGTAATATCTTTCTTCATACCAGGCCACCAATAACACTCTTTCAAATCTTGATACATCTTGTTCCCTCCTGGGTGCATTGTTAAGGGATTACAACGTGCTTCATACAAAATATCTCATTTCAATTCACAATCATTAGGGATATACACACGATTCTTGAAATATAAGAATCCGTTTACCTTAACTTCGAAGTTCTCAAGTCCACCTTTCTCTACTCGATCAAGCCAAGATAAACACTTATCATATTTCTTTTGTAACTCCTGGATTCGATACAATAACACTGGTTTCAACCTTAATTCAGCCATCAATGCACCATTTTCTTTTACCATCAATCGAGCGTTCATACTACGCAAAGTAGTAAAAGTCTTCTGACTAAGAGCATCTGCCACAAAGTTAGCATTTACGGGATAGTAATCAATGATCGTGTCATAATCTTTCAGTAACTTCCTCCATCTTCTTTGCCTTAAATTTAACTCCTTTTGAGTCAACAAGTACTTCAAGCTCTTGTGATCAGTGAAAATGTAGCAATGTTCACTATACAAATAATCCTGCCAAATTTTTAATACAAAGACCACAGCTGCTAGCTCCAAATCATGTGTCAAATAATTCTTTTCATGAGCCTTCAGCTGTCTCGAGGCATAAGCAACTTCCATCACATCTTGCATTAAAACGCAAACCATTATGGGAAGCGTCACTGAAAATTGTGAACTCCTTGTTTGATTCCGGTTGTACCAACACCGGAGCTTCAGTCAAAACTTTCTTCAATGCTTTAAAACTTTTCTAGCAATCAGGAATCCATTCAAAATGTACATCCTTTCTTAATCATTTGGTTAAAGGCAGAGATATCATCGAAAAGTTTTTGACAAACCTTCGATAATAACCTGCGAGACCCAAGAAACTTCGAATTTCTGACACATTCTTCAGAATCTCCCACTCTAAAATAATTTTAACTTTTTGTGGTTATACTCTAATTCCCTCTACCAAAACCACGTATCTAAGGAATGCTACTTCAGATAACCAAAACTCACACTTTGAAAACTTCGCGTAAAGCTTCTTGTCCCGCAACGTTTGAAGAACTACACGAAGATGGACATCATGCTCCTCTCTCGACTTAGAGTACACCAAGATGTCATCAATAAAAACGACTACAAACTGATCAAGATACGGTTAAAAAACTTTATTCATCAAGTCCATAAACGCTGCAGGTGCTTTTGTTAACACAAACGGCATTATAACAAATTCATAATGACCATACCGAGTCCTAAACGCCGTTTTAAGAACATCTTTTTCTTGAATTTTCAACTGATGATACCAGAGCATAAATCGATCTTTGAAAACACGACCGCTCACTTGAGTTGATCAAATAGATCGTCTATCCTCTGAAGAGGATATTTGTTCTTTGTGGTCAACTTATTCAACTGACAATAATCTATACAAAGGCGCATCGAACCACCCTTCTTCTTTACGAATAACACTAGAGCACCCCAGGGAGACACACTAGGTCTAATAAACCCTTTATCCAAAAGCTCCTATAACTGGGCTTTTAACTCTCTCGGAGCCATCCTATAAGGAGCCATCGAAATGGGTGCTGATCCTGACATCACTTCAATTTGAAATTCAACCTCTCTATCTGGAGGTAACCTCGGAAATTTATCCGGAAACACATCTGGAAACTCTCAGACTGTCGAAAGTTCTTCAAGTTTACTCCATGCAACTCTTGTATCAATTACATTAGCAATGTACGCTTGACATCCTTGCTGCATCACCTTCTGAGCTGACATCATCGATATCACATTAGCTAAAGGATGAATTCTTTCACTAAACACACTAACTTACAATCCCTCCAAACTTGTTAACTGCACTCACTTCAGTCGATAATCTAAGTTGGCATAATAATAATAAAGCCAGTCCATTCCCAGAATAACTTCAAATTCATCAAAGGGTAATTCCATTAGATTAGCAGGGAATTCAATTCCCTGAATCCTTATGGGACACCCTTTACAAACTTATCTCACTCTAGCACTACGTCATAATCATCTCACTACGAATAGGCTCTAACAGAAGACATAATTCTTATTTACTACTGACATAAGAATGATTCGATCCTGAGTTAATCAAAACCAAAATAGATTTATTGGCTATCTGAAAAGTACCTGCAATGATTTCAGGATCATCACAATCTTCACTGGTCTTCAAATTATAAACCCGAGCAGTAGAACGCACTTCAGGCTGAGCAGTACACTCAGATTAATATCTTCCTCGACCTCTTCCTCTTACTGGTGCAACCATAGATCTCTCTATCTAAGCAGACTCTCCAATCATCATTGGGCAGTCTCGAATAAAATGCCTTGATTCTCCATATTTAAAATAAGCTCCTGAGACCCTTCGACGCACGCCACTATGATTCTTTCCACAGTAGTGACAATGCTTAGGCTTGTCCACTCCGGATTCCACCGAATAAGTTTGCCTTGCTCTTCCCGGATTTGATCCTCTACTCGAGAATGTTGTGGATTCTTCTCTGGTCTGAGGTCGAGAACTTGAACCTCTACTCTTCTTTGATTGCAAAGAACTGGAAAATGCACCAGATCTTTTATTCCATTGTGTTCGCTGCTTCACAAATCTTTCATTTTGAGCTCGCTCCAAAGCTTTAGCTCGGTTCACAATCTCTTGGAAGGAGGAGAGGTTAAGGGCCAACAACAACTCGTTCAATCTGGGTCTTAAACCCTCCATAAACTAATCACAAGAGTCATTCTCTGTAGGAACTAATTCATCAGCAAATCGACTCAGTTTGTTGAATTCACATTCAAACTCATATACCGTGCGATTCCCTTTCTTTAAATTCATGAATTTCTACTTTATCTGCCAGATGAACCGATCCCCTATGTATTTGTTCTTAAACTCTTCCATAAAAAATGGCCAATTCACCAGATCCCTTAAAGCTCTCATCATCACATTCGACCACCAAATTCTGGCTTAACCCCTTAATAAAGAAAAAAAACCATCTAATCTCTCCAATTCAGAGCAATGGAGATTCTCTAACATAATCTTCAAGTCATGAAGCCATATATCGACAGCCACTGGACTTTCTTCTTCTTCTCCCCTAAATTCTGGGGCTCCCAGTCTTCTCAATTCTTTGGGGATATTCATCTTAGGGGCTGCAGAAACAGGCAGTTGAAAATGTGTCAGGATCGCGTCCAACGTCTGGAAGAACGTTCCCTGATCTTGAACAGGCACTCCAGGTTGTGCCTGCTCCTCACTCTGTCTACTAAGGGCAAGGAAGTTACTACTCTCCTCCATCCTATCACTTCGGGAGCCCTCAAAGTTTGACATCTAATAAGATCAAATTACTAAAGGTATTAGTGGAGATAACATATTGATCCCCTTATTAGATCAGAAAACTTTATTAAAAATTGGCATGTACTCTTTTTAAAACCAAAAACGACTTTATTTCGAACATAAAACCACTTAAACCATAGCTCTGATATCATTAAATGTATCACCCCTGACTCGTACCCGACCCAGATACGAATCTGAAGTGTCACGTTTGACTTTTCAAACATACGAAATTCACAAAAAGAGCATAATTTTAAAATTTATTATTCCAATCAGGATAATGAAAATAATAGCATTCAAAATATAAAACTGTTTCACATAAAATCTTAATAATTTACATATATAACCCAAAAGAAAGAGTTTACAAAATACGAAATTATACCAGTTTACAAAAACGACCAGAACATTTCAAATTTAACGTATTATACATGCCAACAGTTTACAAAATAATAAAAAAACCTACATTTAATTTTGTATTGATCTGATCTTCTGATGATATGCTATCCTTCACAAATCAATCTTCTACTTTCTTCAAACTTACGAGTGAGGAATACACACACTAAGTCGATTACTTAGTGAGTCAATACTAATAGTGCTAACTTATGAATAGAAATCTTATTTGTTTTATTCAATCGTTCTTTAAAAAGCTTATTAACTTCCATATCAAAAGTATACTCATGAATAATTATACTTTGTACTTCTTTGTTTCAATTGCCCAAGGTATACTACTGAGAAATCTAAGTATTTGAGTACTATGAGGTTGTGCATTAATGTTGTCACTACAGCTCGTAATTTGCACCGAAGTGCCACATAATTGTCCCAAATGACCATATAGATTGCACTGAAGTGCCACATAGGGTTACACCAAAGTGCCACATATTTGCTCCAGAGGACCATATAAATGTCCCGATGGACCACATAGACCCTCGACTCTTGGCATGCCAACTATACCTCTAATCCTCATACATATACATTGGGTTTTTAATCACATAATTAGGTTCAATTCTTATTCAAAGTGTTTCTTATTCACATAACTTTTCTGTCATAGAGTATGTTCACATCCACTGCTTCGAAGCTCATATTTTCATAATACATAGTTTGTAACAATTGGAAATTGAATAAAACATTTAAATAAAACATAAAATAAATATATGGTTTTCGATCGAAAACACTGAGGTTGGCTTATCGCAAGTCTTTTTCAATATCATTACAAAAAGAGAAATTGCACTCACATTTGCCTCACTAAGGTATAATCCCAATCTCTTTGAATTGATACTCGAAAATACCAGGCTGACGAAAAATTAATTACATTCGACCACTACACAAATAATTTAGAATCAATATAAATCTTATCTCAATTATATCGAATCATAATAACTTGATATGTAAGAACCCTATTTTTCATTTCATAACAAGGGGTATCGATACACTCCTCAGTGTATCGATACACAAATTGCATTCGATGTTTGAGGGTATCGATACACTCCTCAGTGTACCGATACACAAATGGCATTCGATGTTTTGAGTGTATCGATACACTCCTCAGTGTACCGATACACACTCATACAATTATACCTGTTCACCTCATGAGGTATCGGTACCTCTCCTAAGGGTACCGATACACTAGGCCCATAATGATAATTTCCAACTCGAAAATCACCTAAAATACACCCACAAACTCCCTTAAACACATTCTTTGAGTTTATAAACTCACCTTTATACCTTCAAATTAACTTGTACACATTTACAACTCTCAAACATCCCAATTTCTCATTTAAACACTTCAAGCTTCAAATCATACCTAATATTCAACCATGTTATTACCCAATTCTATCACTCCTATTCTTTTAAATAGACTATTGACAAGTCAAATATCCAATTAAAACTTCAAAAACTACACCATAATAACAATTCACCTAAAAACTCATTTTACAAATCCATCTCTAAAACACTCATATTGTTGTTTTAATGCTATATAAGCTTTCCTTAAGCTTATATACTATCCAAAATTCCATAACCAAACCAACAATTAAAGGAAACGACAACTTCCATAATCTTACCTTGTCTGGAGAGGTGCACGGCAAGGAGGAGGAGAAAAGAAAGAAGAGAAAGCTTCCATAATACCCATTCCACGTGTATATCACCTAAATATAGAAGATAATTATCTTTATCAAGAAAATACCATTTTTCCCTTATAACACATCCATAATTGCTATAATACCCAACACCCAATTTCTCCATAAATCATTGAATTATCACATTATTCTAATTCAACCACTAAGTTTAGAAGTTCTTACCATTTGGTCACTGACCCAATACTTAAGATGCTACAGTTTTAGGTAGACCCAATATATGTTGGGAAGTCTTAGTCTAGTTTAAATTAGATTTGGCTTGGGTTAAGCCCAAATAGTCATAAATGTGGCATTTTTAATCTTAGGACAAAAGAGGAAGGACTAGGTGAGTGAATATCCCATTCAAGATTTTAAAGGTTGAAAACCATTTAAGTTTGGTGATGTAATTGGGTAACATGTCCCCTCCCTCATTCCCCAAAAGTTATCTCTTTCCTCCTCTCAAGCATTTCTCTTCATATTTTTTGTGACTTCCCTAAAGGCTTTAGTTTTATTCTCCAGCGACACCAACTTGTTTCAGCAAAGTAAGATTTGTAATCCCCCCATCCTAAGCTCCCTTTCATGCTCACAAAATCAAGTTTTGGCCATGATGGCCCTTAGTGGGGGTTGAAAACCCATGTTTAATATGTTCATTTTTAATGGATTTAAACCTTAGTAAAATGTTTTTAATCTCTTTCTAAACTCTCAAACTAGTTAGTAATTCTTGTGATTCATCTTTGTCTAGTGAGAGAAGTGGGAGAAAGCTCTAAGAGCAAGAAAAAGCAAAATGTAACAATTGGTTGAGGTTTGGACACTTTCACCAGCTTAGGATTGGTAACACACTTATAATTCTTCTCTACCACTTGTAGATCACTAGGTGTGTGTTTTTTGTTTGCATGAGTTATGAAGCATAAAAGCATGTTCATGGTAGATTTTAGTAATAGGTGTTTTCCAACCTGTTTATTGGCTTATTATGAGATCTCTTAACATACATAAGACTTAACACTTGGGAACCTCAGTAGGGCTTTCGAGAGAAATGAGAAGTCACTTTCGTCTCCAAATAAGGTATTTATGGGTTTGAGTATTGGTATTGGAAGAACAGTAAAGATACTATTCATCAACAAGCCTAAAATAAAAGGATTTAGAGTAGGAGTATTGACACTCGTTCATCGAGTATCGATACTACTAGTTAGGTACTGATACTCGTAGAAGGGGTATCGATATCGGTTTACTTTACGAATTCTAGTAGCGAATTTTGGTATCAATACTCATGGAAGTATCAATACTCTCAGTAGGGGTATCGATACTAAGCTGATTTTCAAAACATTGAAGCAAATTTTGGTATCGATACTCAGGGTAGTATCGGTACCCTAGTTTAGAAGTATCGATATCCTAGTTCAAAAATATCGATACACTAGCTAAGAGTATCGATACTATCCAGTTCCCTCAGATTTCAGTAGCTATTTTGGTACCAAAACAAAGGGTGGGTATTGATACTTAAGTGTTAACATTGATACTAAAGGGCACAATATTGGTCCCAACGTATATTTTTTTTGTAGGAAACCCAATTGATTAAGGGGTTAGACTCAAGATGCCTAATAATGCCAGGATGTCACAGAAATAAAACTACAAGTGGGAAAAGTAATAATCAATACAAATATAACTAGAAACGATACCAGCTAAGATTACATAAAACTAGCCTTTGAGTGACACTCGATAAACAGTCAGGACACCCGAGCCACTTTAGCAGTTTGATGATCATCTTGCATGTAGAATATCCATATATATCTCACCTAGTGCCAAGGCATTTTAGTTGCCAATTGGGTACAACTGCCCCGAGACTCGACGAAGTAAGTTGATTGGGTGTACATTTCCTATGCAATTTTGGATTTTACCCTATATACCCAAGGGTATCTTAAGTATGCTAGATGGGTGTGCATTCCGAGATGCAGAACCCTCAACCACACCATGATGCCTACCTCACCTTATATGTTAGCATTCTTATATGTTTATACCTATGCATCTAGCATGCTCATGTAGTGAATGCACAAAGTACATTACAATTATTAGTGTGACACTGAGCTCATAAGCTTAGCATTTAGAATGTGTTTTCATGCTCAGGTTCTTTGGAGACCGATCGAGGAGCATTATCGTTATCATCGAGTCTAGATCAATCAAGGCTTTAAAGTATATCTTGAATCATATTTGGAGGACATATACTATTCATAGACCCTTTGTATTCAAACATAACTATGTTTTGTTTTTAACACTATATTATTATTGAGATATATTTTGGGAGCTCCCGTATTTGTAAACTTGAGTATTATGCTTTTGTTTTATTACTTTGAAGGGTCATATGATGTTTTATAAATTGTTGTTTTTAAAAGAAAATTTTTATGTTAGCCACTTCGGTGATCCTGTGTGATACTTTAATCCCATAATTTTTATCGTCGGATTGGGTTAGGGTGTTACATCTTCGATGTTCATGTGACATAGGTTAACACTTCATCTTCATCATTAGAGTTATCTTTATCACTCCAAGCAGTCACAAATGTCTTGTTTTTTCTTGATCTCTTTTTCTTTAGTAGAAGACAATCATACTTGATATATCACATTCTTTGGTATTCAAAGGACATTGAGTGACCCTTTTTCTTATTTGATTCATGATTCACTTTTTTTCTTTTGTAAGACATGAATATTGTGAATCTTTTGAAGAGCTTGGCCATCTCTTCATCTTCATTAACCTCTTCACTTGAGTTTTTATTACTCTCATTAGTGCACTTGAAGGTATTCCTACCTCATTCTTTTTCTTGTTCTTTTTTTCTTCTTCTTTCTTTCTTTGGAGTCTTATCTCATGGGTGAGTAGAGAACCGATAAGCTCATTAAGAGTGAGCAACTCCAAATACTTGCCTTCTTCGATGACGATAGCCTTTCCTTCCCAAGAAATTTACAAGGAAGATAAAATATTTCTCATTATTTCTTCATTAGGATAAACTTTTTCAAAACCTTTAATATCATTGATGATGAAAGTAAACCAATTAGACATCGTCTATATGTCTACATTGGGATTCATCTTGAAGTTCTTGTAGTTGAGAGTGATAATGCCAATCTTAGATAACTTTTTCACTTAACTTGTTTCTTCATGGGTCACCACCAATTTTTCTCAAATCTCATTAACATTAGAGCATGAAGATACTCTACTATATTTGTTCAGGCCATGAGCACAAAAGAGGATGTGTATGACTTTAGCATTGAGTTGGGCTAGCTTTTTATCTTCTTTTGTCCTTTCTGATCGATTTATTGGAGTGGCGGAAGAACCATTGACGATAACATCTCAAACTGTAATGTCAATTGATTGGATGAATAACATCATCATATTCTTCTAATAGAATTAATTTGTTCTATTGAAGTAATGAGGCCTTGTGATAGAGTGAGAGTATCTAAATAGTAGGAGTCGAATGTGAAAGTCATCTTCTTGATTGCGTATGTAATTGATAAAGTGCTTATTAGATATTTATAAGATTGTTAAACCATCGATTGTGACCCGTTCTGATACCAATTTTTAGGAATTTTGAGGCTCTATGATCACCAAAAAAGTTTCCAAGATGGAGTAAATTGACCTTTTGAAAATTTGGGAATTTAGGAGAAATAATAGGAAAATATAACAATAATTTATAGTAGTTCTACTTTTTAATCAAGTCCACATCCACTATTGTAGTTCAACACTAAGTATTTTTCAACAAATTTACTAATTTATTCTTTCTTTTTCTAGGCTAAAGAGTAACCTTTACAAAATCTTTATTTTTTCAATGATTAAACTAGAATCACTCATTTTTACAAATGATGAAAATATGTAAACAAGAAATCCTCCCAAAGGTAGGTGTTTAAAAAATTAAGCTCACAAAAACACTATGAACAAGAGAAAAGAAAAAATAAAGAGAGATTTTTTTCTCTTTATCTAGATTGCTTGGATAGGTGTTGTAATCTTTTCAGGTATCCTTAACTTTTTTACATGTTAGAATGAGTTTGTAGTCGTTTTTAATCGTTAGTGATGTTTTGAAGTCGCTGATAATTAATTTTCTATGAAACAAAACATTCCAAAACAAGGAGTATCTATACTTAAACTAGGAGTATCGGTAGTGCTTTTGTAATATTTAAATAAACTAGCCGTTAAAGACTGTTAGGCTTGACCAATATCAATACTAGGGTTTCATGGTATATATATTATTGTGTAAAGTAGTATCGATACTCCTTGAATATAGGTACCAATTTTTCTTACTGGAATCTAAACACTTTGGAAAACATACAGTAGTATTGGTACTAATAACACTACACTAAGTTTGTTATATAGCTGCACTTTTTGCGACGTTTTTTAAGTAAAAGCTACTAAGTCTATACATATCACGGCATTTATATAATAAATGCCACAAAATGTTAACATTCGCAGCGTTTATAGGAAAGTACCACAATAAGCATGAACCTACAGTGGCGTTTTTGGTAAAAACGCCGCCATAGATTGATATAAAGTGGCGTTTTAGGGAAATGCCACTATAGATTAATACTTTCATGGCGTTTTACTTTAAATGCCGCAATTGTTTTGTACTTTAGTGGCATTTGTAAAAACAAACTCCGCAATTGTTCAGTTATGTATCCCCCAATCCTTTCGTCCCTTCTGTTACCTGTTTTTAAATCGTTAGTTTTTTCTTATTTCTCTCTGAATCTCACGGGTACTGCCTAATCATTGGTCTTCGTCATTCATCTTTCTCACAGGTACCATATCTTCGCCTCTTCTCTTCTTTCTATAACTTCTTCATAATTTCTTGGCTCTTCCTTTGAATTATCGAGTTTTCTTTTTTTGGTTTCAAGCAACAATGGCTGGTGAAGAATCGGTGATGAACAAAAAAATCTCTACTTGTCTTGTGATCCTTACATGAGAAATCGCTTGAAGAATCTCCAAGTCTCGTACCTGGCGTCTTTCCAGATTGGCTTGGTGAGTTGGATAATTGCACCTTTAAAAGAAAAAATAAATCTCCCCTTTTTCAGCTCTTTAAAGAATTTTTGATCTGTTTTTGTTTTGTTTAACTTTTCTAGTAGCTAGTGGGTCGTAGATCAGTGTTCGTGAAAATGTTTGTATATTAAATTTTTTGGTTCTTTTTTATTATGTTCGTTGACTGTTAAATAAATCTTAATCTAGAACCATGGATGATGGATTAGAGGTGCAACAACAGTGAATTAGTGAATTGTCTTAGATGTTCAAGATTCAAGAACAATTCTTAAGAGATAATTGTATTTAGATTTTCAGTGACCAAACCCTTAACAACAGTCCTTAATGACTGAGCTCTCTCACGTGCTCCAGATTCAAATGGAATGAGGGTCGGGCACGGGTATGCGCATATTCAAAATTTTCTCAAAATTTTGAAGGATTATAGTAAATTATGATTGTGCTGAGTACAAATGTTACAACTGAAACTGAGTTTTGATTCAATTTCGAATCATGGGAAGAAAAGAGAAGAAAAAGAACATATGTGGTTTTCTGATTCTACTCATATTTACTCTGCCTTTAAATGTTGACATCGTGCAACCTTTAAGCTGTCAAGAATAATGTGTTTTTTACATGCAGACTCTCTTTTTGTTGACCCATATATCGGATGTTTTGTTTTGCCCGACACTCGGATGGATTTGGAAAACAAATCGAAGCAATATTGCATTGCGACCAAATTCATAGATGACAAGTTGTTTCGTACTATGAACCACATGGATGTATGTTTAACATAATTGAATCCTATGTAATTAACTACAAGCACAAACTAGCCCTTATCACTTCCAAAAATACTGTCATATTTTTATTAGCTTTTATGTTGAAACATTTATAGCATCTTATAGAATTATGTTAAACACCAACGCCATTTGTTTTAACATTTTCATGATATTTGTCATTACATAGATTCAATTTAATGAGTTCTTGGCCATATTTGTTTTATGAAGGCAACATGCACCATTTTGTCAGTGCTGACTCCTGCATAAGCTGGGGCCATGCTCAGTATGGAGAGTTGGGATATGGTCCCGCTGGACAAAAGTATGTGTTCTTACTTGTCCTTAAGGCTTTTTTATTCGTAGTCTCTCTCCCTATATTCTATTTACTTAATCTTGTGTCTTTTGTTTAGATCTTCTGCTGTTCCAAAGAAGGTAGACATTCTTGAGGGTATGCATGTTATCAGGTGGATAAATTAACAATAATTTCATGCATCTATACTACGATATGCTCTGATTTTCTCTGGACAGAATGATACTGGTGAATTCTTTTGAATATCCTTGTAGTGTTGCCTGTGGTATGGGCCATTCAATGGTCGTTGTTGATAGAACAAATGTTGGTGACAGGCTTGAACAGGTAAATTTGTAATCCTCCAACCCCCTAATATTAGAGATTTGAGTACCTTGATAACTTTATGGTGTACCTTGTTTTTAATCATAGTCCCAAGACACAAGCAGTATATCTGTGCTAAAAATTCTTGTTTATTGTTGCCTATTTGTCTATTAATACTTTTTAAAGTTTGAAGGGTTTAGTGTTAAATATTTATGCCTATGAAATTTTTTACATGCATTGCTACAAGAAACTAGTGTCATTAATCCTGTGGAGAATGTAAGCGCTTCTTCTTATTCATAGTTGTCTTATAATAGTTGATCCTTTTGTTAATGTTGAAATACAAAGCTGTATGTCTAAATGCTTACGTTTTTTGCAGATGAACATTCATGATGGTAAAGCTTCTGGTGAAGGTATGTGTCTCTGTCTCGATGTCTCCACGGTTTTTAAATTAATCAGGACTTCTTAAAGGATTCTGGTAAAAACAATAGTAACTAGATTGTTGCCTTAGATTGTTAAGTTAACAAGTATTGAATATTTAATGAAGTGTCCTGCTTATGCAGTTATTGCATTCGTGTGAAGCAGAAAGCATATCTTACCTTGATGAGGTTGCCAGCTCTCCTGGAAGCCTGGGTTTGGCAAAATCTGTTGCGCTTGAGATCAGTGTTTTGTTGGTTATGGAAGTTTTATTTTTGGATAGAGAATTATATTCAGAGTTGTTTACCTGAATGCTCGTCTTTAATACAATAATTATAATGATGCAGGTCCTTCATTTGTTGAAGAGTGGACTTGGTAAAAATTCCAAACATCTCACTGCTAGTTCTGATAGAACCTATCCTTTAGGGCCTTTTCAACTTAATGCAATGGGTCTAGCTGATATCTTCTCTAATGATTCAAACTTTCAATTGTACATCACTATGAACCTTTGATTCCTTGTGTGTTCCGCATACTTATATTTTCTCATGTATGCTTGTCGATTTACACTATGATTGATGATATATGAATGCTTGACTCAAAATTTAAAGTACAATTTGGAATGAAAGTTAATGTATTATTTTTTTATTTTGTTTGGATTAAAAGTTGTATAGGAAAAAGAAAATAAAGTAAAAGAAATGAAAATTAAGAAAATGAAATGATTTTGAATATGTTGTCGGGTGTTTGACTATAGTGGTGTTTGTAAAAAAATACCACTATATACGTGATCAATGGCGGTGTTTTTAATATAAATGCCACTATATATAATCAATTATGACGTTTGTGATTAAAACGTCACTATATAACATGACTTTTTGTGATGTTTGGGATAAAAACGTAGCTATATAGCTTGATCTATTGTTGTGTTTGGGAGAAAACGTCGCTATATGACATTACCTTTTGCGGCGTTTGGGAGAAAATGCTGCTATATAACATGACCTGCAACATTTTATGTTCACAAACGCTGTTAACTTTTACGGCGTTGCTTTCACTGATGCTTCTTGCGGCGCTTTTACTATCGTCGAGAGGGCTTAGTGGTGCTTAAAAACGCCGCTATAGAACTTAAAAAGCGTCGCTAAAAGTTTGTTTTGTTATAGTGTAAGGGAGTATCGATATTTCTCTTACCTTTGGCATTCGTACTGCAAGAACAATATAAGTACTATTGATACAATATCGATACAGTAAGAATAGTATCGGTATTACTTACCCAAAAAATCTATTTTGTGTTCAAATTCAAGTTTTATGGACTTTGAATTATATCCAGAATAGGTTCAACAAATCCACTCTTTCCCGGTAACTGGACAAAAACACTAGATGACGAGGATTTGGTCCCTTCAACGCTTATCAAGTTCAAGCCTACCGAAACAGATTCCATCATCTTCACAGGGCTTTTGAATGAAGTCTTGGAAATGAGTGAACCCTTTGTAACTAATGTATAACCATTTTGAAGATGCATGTTTTCCATTCCTTTCGTGGGTATCTTCAGCCACATTGCTTCGATGGGCCAAGTTTTGGGATAAAAAGTGGTTGAACAAGAGGAAAGGGAAGACATTGGTAGGTTAGGGATTAGTGTTCCATCAATGGAACTTGAGTCATGTATTGAAGGTGTGATGAAATAGAGTATACTTAATTTGCGGCTCTTATTATCTCGTGAAATCATCAACTCTACCCTTTCTTTAACAATGGGATTTGAGGAATCCTCCACTGTTGAGTATTTTTTTTGTTTTAAATAATGTCTTCTTGCTCGAAACTCGAGGGCATCACACACACATAGAGAGAGAGACGATGAATAAGGACTTCATCGGTTCACCAACATGGCACTCTACTGTATAGGTAAGCTTTTAATGATCTAGCTCAATTTTCTATAATGGGCGTTAACGGCTATTAATGTCAAGTGACCGTTTTGTTACAAATAGGTAATGTCAGTGACTGATCTGTAACTTTTGAAAATTTAGTAGGGAAAACAAAAATTCACTAAAATTTTAGTGACCATCAATGTAGTTTACGCTTAATTTATAATAGTTTTTTTATATTTAACTTGGAGCAAAGTAAAGAGCATCCAACTCCTAAGTAGCTATACGTGAACACTTGGTCATCAAAGTAGTTAACCATGTCCTTAATAACATCAGGCCATCACTGGTACGTGAAGCCGATCAATTTCTTCACTTGTATAAGTTGTTTACATTTCTATGGCTAAATTATTGTTTGTTTGCCGGTATGGAGTTCAACTGCTTCGGAGTGGATGGGTGGATAGGCCGTCGAACTCCACACAGTGTCCCATTCAAACTGGCCCGTCTTATGTGTACAATTTCACCATTACTGGCCAAATAGACACTATCTTCTGGCATGACCACTTTTCATGGCTTAGAGAAACTGTTTATGGACCACTTATCATCCTCCCAAGGCGAAATGATTCATACACTTTTGTCAAACGCTACAAACAAGTCCCAGTCTTGGGCAACGTTACGCAAATTACCGATATCTTTTTCGAACAATGCTGCAACTTTTGTTGTTCTTTGATGGCAATTTAACTCGATGAAGTTTCACTATAGGTGAGTGGTTTAAAGCTGATGCTGATTTCCCAGCTTCCACTCTTCATTCTTTCATTCGATTACACAGGCACACCACCTCACAACACACTCGTAAGTAATGGTAGTAAACTCGTGGTGATACCGTTTGATACGAGCGTCGGAGTAGTGTTGCAGGATTCGAGTATTCTTGGTGCCGAGAGCCACCCACTCCATCTTCATGGCTATAATATTAATGTTGATGGTCAGGGCTTCGTAAACTTTGACCCTGAAAATGATCCTCCCAAGTTCAAACTGGTTAATCCTGTTGAAAGAAACACCATTGGTGTTCAGTCTGGTGATTGCGATTGCAATCCGTTTTCAAGCGGTATAATAGTCTGAAATTATTATAATATAATATCTGTTTATAACTTTTTTAATTATGATACAACACACACAACCTACAAATGTAATTGTTAGACAATAAATCATACAAAATATAAATATATGCATTTAATGACTTGTATACCATAATGGTGTAGAAGTTTGGCCGATGCACTGACACTTTGATGTCCATTTTGAGCTGGGGATTAAGAATGGCATGGATAGTCATAGTCTTGGATGGGAAGCTCCCAAACCAGAAGCTGCCTCCTCCACCGTCTGATCTTCCCAAGTGTTGGTTTTTCTCCCTTGGATTTGAACCATGAAGCTTGACATACATGCATACATGACTAAATTTATTGTTAAATCACAACAACGAGAAACTCATCATAATTTAATTTTCAAAGCACAAACTAAACGGTTTTAGAGATTAAAGAATGGTTGTTATTCTTTGAAGTTTCGGGTTCGAGTATCAGGAATACGTTAAATGTCAAATAGTTGAGAGTTATCTTTGAACAAATATTACCTTACACCTTATACTTACTCCAAATTAATCAATTTTTTCTAAAATACATAAAATACTTATATTCACTGCAACTAAATTTCGTAACAAAATAATAATGATAATTACAAATAAAAGTTACCAATCTAAGATGTTTCTTGTAACACGACACTCTATAGTACTTGGTATGTCACTTAAAAAACTTATTGTTAATGTATTTATAATTTAGAAAACTTGTATTTTTCTTAAAATGGCTTGAGAATATCACATGGAAACATGTGAACTGCACAAAGCATGGGCAGAGGAAAGCCTGCTATTATCATTGAACTTTTATTAATTAATTTATTCCAACGAAATAATAAACATGGTTGTCCATAAAAATGGTTGAAACAGGGCCTCAAACCTTAAAAACTCTTAAAAATAAAAAATTTAATCTACCTTATCCAATGTCTTGCTGGTAGCCTACTGGATAATGCTTTCTTGGGTGCCTCTTGTCTGACAATTGCTCTTATTTTACAAATTCATGGTTTTCCATTTACTGGATGCAATTTGAAATTATAGAAAGGCATATCGGTGTGAATCTGATCTCAGATCAAGATTCTAACCAATCAAATACAAACTCTTAAACCTTAATTATACTACAAATGCTGAAATCTGAACCAGCAACAACATTGATTGCATTTCAAGTTGTTCCAAACGATCAAATGCTTGATAAAAGTTCAGAGTTATTCATACACTAATCAGATGAATGCGTTTGTGCGTGTATATAATATAAGACATGCATACAATGTAAAAAGGATGGAGATGTATACTTACATCAAATTATTGTCCTTGAATCGTTATTCTCCTTCCAAAAAAAACATGTTCTATAATATGTACAACGTCATTGTTTTTAAAGTTTAAGACTTCCCTTTTCTTTTTGATGCAAGATTAATGCATTCTGACAATTTCGTTTTCATCCTTAGAACACAAAAGGTGACACTCAATATAAGGATTCGGATACACTAAATGAACAATTTATATAGTTAATGCATTAAAAGAATATATATATATATATATATATATATATATATATATATATATATATATATATATATATATATATATATATATATATATATATATATATTTCCAACATAACACATCTGAGTCAAAGTAAAATAACTTAGGATATGGAGAAAGAAGAATAGATGTTCAGTGTAAAAAAAATCTTTCCCTTTTCTAATAACGACTACTTTCATGACCAGAAGAAAGGGGGAAATCAAGTAATTTGCTATTCTTTCCCTTGTTAATGTGCAATGGCGTTTCCTATACCATAATATTGGATAGCACTCGAATCTTTTAGCTTTTGCATCGGTGTTTAAAAGTTGGGGCTAGGGATGGCAACGGGCCGGGTTCGGGCCGGGTATTGGTCCCCCGTCCCCGTTTAAAAAATCCGTACCCGTTCCCGCTTAAAAAACCACGGTGATTTAAACGGGGATCTCCATCGGGTAATCGGGAAAAACCGCGGGGAAACGGGTATCCCCGTTTAGCATAAACGGTTATTTAAACGGGTATCGGGCCGGGTATATATATTTAAATTAAATATATAAATATTATATATATTTTTCAATTTAAATTAAATTTATTAATATTATATATATATATATATATAATAATTATTTGTAATATTTATCGGGCCGGGTATCGGGCCGGATAATCGGGTAATCGGGGCGGGGATTACTAAACCCGTCCCCGTTTAACATAAACGGTTTTTCCCCGTCCCCATTTAGCATAAACAGTTTTTCCATGTCCCCGTTTAATTCGGTTTTCGATTTTCCCCGTCGGGTTCGGGTTTTTTTGTCATCCCTTGGGGCAGTAAACTGAAATATTTCCAGACCTCCAGCTACGAATTAAGATCTTACAATGAAAAATTTATTAATCAAATGATTAAAACAACACTTTTTCATTTTCATCCTTCAAACTAAACAAAGCCTAAGTTTCTCCATGTTGTATTTCTATATGCATATTTATATAGACATTTTAGTTGATAAATACAAAACTTCCTAGGGGAAACAGCAAGAAAATTATGAATAGCCAAATCTTTTTTCATATATATATAGAGAGTGAAGGAATTTATTGTGAAAATAAGTCATATTGCTAAGATTTATAATTCACAATATCAATAATGTAAACCCTAATAATTAAGCATCCTTCATGTTGACCCTACTTCTATTTTACAAGACAAAATACAAGAACTTCTTGTCACATGGAATTTCAGCTGACAAAAATAAAATCAAAGAAGTATATAACAAGATCTCCAAGTTTATTAGATTACTGGCTCTTCATACATAAATATTAAGAAAACCCTACACAGTTTATTATTGTATCACCTGTTTCAGCAGCAACCTCTCCAACAAAGCAAAAAGAGCATAAGTAGAAGAATCAGCCAAAAGATGAGGGATATTGTTAAAGAGAAATGATAAATACCTTTGGTATAGTCTTTATTTTCCACCCTGGAATGGCATCTATAACTGGAGTTCAATCGAAAAGGGAGAGTATAGCCAACATGTTTGCTGATGCAGCATCATCAAGATTCCCAAATCTGAAAGGAAACTTTGGCTCTCCAAACACACCCTTACCCAAGTTTGTGAATCTTGATAATGCCGCATCTGCAAGCACTGACTCCATGATTACCACAGATGATGAGTTCTCTCCCTCCCCATGCAAAGTGAAAATACATGGGGGGGAAACCCTAACCCTTTTTAAATGACAAAGAAAATAAACCTATAGTAAAAAGTGGTAAACAAAAAGCAAATAAAGCAAACCCACCCCCAGAAATCATTATGCAACTGCCAAAAATTAAAAATTAAAAACACCCGAAGTTCAAATCAAGGGAAAAAATGAATACCCTGGCTATCTAGGGTGGGTGGGTTGACCATGGCATCACATAATTGCTGAAAAGAAAATAAGGCAGCTATAGAGGAGAGAAAATCTTGTGATGTAAGAGTAAAAATAATGACCCTTTCAACATAAACCAAGGATATATATACCTATATATATACATACACAGGGAGTTGTTGCGAGGAAAATTAATGGGGTTGAAGAAGGTATATACAGAGAGAGGAAAAGGAGGGGTGATTGGTTTCGGTAACTGAAATCAGGGACTTGAATAGAAATTCATTTTTGGAATAGAGGCAGTTATATACCAGTTTTGATACCCGACTGAGACTGTTATTGTATGATCCCGACATTTATAATTAGCGTAATATCATCCATTATGTTTACAATCGTGATAAATGCAACCGAAAATGTGATCACAACCGCAGTTTAAATCTCTAACTTAAATCTTATTGAAGCATAAGAACAATATCTTTTGGGGGAATCCATATATAAACAAATACAGGTGTCCAATGGCGAACTGTTTCTTGTAAGCAAAGTTGAGTTGCAGAGAGAGAGAAAGATCAAAGATTCAAAGCTGATGACTTTTGATTAATTTATAAGAAAGTGATGCTGGCTTTGGGTAATAAGAGAGTTAATTAGAGTATATATAATGATGATTCTGCAATATACAAATAAATTATAACCTAACAGTCTGGCCCTTTCTTTATTGTTATTCCCTTAAAACAAGCCTTTAATTATGTTGATTATATTATGGGAAGAGCAACTTTAGTAGGGATTTTCAAAAGAGATTCATGTACACACTAAAATTAAAATCTTGCAGTTTAATGATTAACTCAGGTTCTAATCATCTAAATTTGCATTAACTAGATCAAATTTTTTTAATAATTTAGGGTGATTGTATGATAATAAATGTTCAAAACTTTCTTAATTTATTGACAATACGCGCGCACACACTCTGTAGACATAACTAGTTGAACCAATACCTTTAGGCCGAATAACCTACCCTTTTACCATTTAGGTCATTTGACATTAATTTCATTAGATTTTTAAGTGTTTAAGGCTATTTTTTAGGTTTAATAAAAAAAATTATTTGAGAGTAATTGAAAATAACTAAGTGATTAAAACTCCTCAAACGATTTAAGTGGTTAAAAGAATATAGATTTAATCCACTAACAAATATTTAAGAAAAATAGTTCAAAAGTGCAATCAATAACATTGTACTAATAACAATATAGATTTAATCCACTAGCAACCTTATGATTTAGAGAGACTCAAATATATGTAAAATTACACTCCAACTGCAACATTTGTACGGTTGAAAGTGGTTTAGTGAGTTCAGTCTTTAGGTTAAGTCCGCAAACGTAGAAGATTGGATCAAACTGTGAAAACAAATCTTTAGTGTGTTCTTTATTTAATTTGTTGTACTGCAGCTAATAGTCGGCATTGCAGTTGCAACTAGCGATTGCATTTTGTTACTACCTGTGAATCTGCACCCTTACGCAGATCACTATGTGGAGCATATATCGCAAACGTTCACTAATAAATTTGTGTCTATCACCTATATTTTTTCTTAATAATCGATAACATACATACACTACATATATACTTAATCTCAAAATATCTATGAAATAATATTTCCTTTTGCCACTAAAAACGCTAGATCCATCAATGAATAGTAATATAACAATTGTATAAAGAATTAACTTTTATATATATTATTGGTAAAAGTTAGTTTTACAAACGATTTTAAAATAATGATTGATTTTAAAATATAATATTGATAATCTTCAATTTTTTTTATTAAATTTAGTTAATCTTTGAAAGGGTTTTAAATTCTGGTTTTCAAATTTTCTAATTTACATTTATATGTTTGTTTATTTGTTTCGATTATTATTATAGTTATTTCGTTATGTGAACTCTAAGATTGTGATTTATATATATGACAGTAAAAGTTGGTAAGCAACTTGGAGTTTACAGAATTTTCAAAGTGATAATAATTTGATACATATAATAATTAAAAGTAAGGAGTGAAGATTGGAATTTAGAACGAATTTCCTTTAGCAATATATATAAATAAGTGACCACTTAATTTCAATATTTTACTTCAGTGGAACCATAATCAATGGATAACGATGGCTGCCAACTGCCAGCTATTCCCCCCTCTTTCCTCGTTGTTGATAGTTTTTTAATAGATCATGGTATCAGTTTTCACGTCAATCAATCAATTCAAATTAGTTAAATAAAATATGAAATAAAAACTTTATTTTTTAATCCAATATAATTAATATAATAAGATATAATGAAACGAAAACCAGACCTGTATACAATTAAAAGTAAGGATTAAAACATAATTAAATCAAAAATATATTTTTGACTTCAATTAAAAAATTTAAAGAAAAAAACTCACAATATGAGAATACATATACCCATAATGAAAAACATCCAGATTTAATAATTGTGAATACAAGTTATGGATCTAATAATGGCGTCTATACCTAGGATGACAAGTCAAACCGTTCGTTTGGGTGAAGGTGACAACTGACAAGTGGCAGATAATGTTATATAAATAATTAAAAGAAATAAATTATTTTATATGAAATCTAGTATTTACCAAACTATACTCATTGTTTAACTGTCTTGTACAACCTTCAAAAAGAAAAAAAGTCCCACGCGTATGCCATAGGATATGTTTATGCTCACTATTTATTTATAACTGAAGACACCAAATTTTATCATTTAACATTATATAATATATTTACATTATAATTTATATTATATAATATATTTTTTACATATGGTGCATACGTATTTACACACAAATCTGTTACATTTGCAGGCCTATTACACGAGGCTCAGCTGTACACAACCCAAACACGTGAGTCCAAACGTGTAGGGTTTCCAGAAACCCTAAACCTATGCTCCCAACCACCAATAACTGTGACCGTTGGATCTAGATGAGATCCAACGGTCCACAACAAAAGATGCCTAGGGTTGTCTCAAACCCTAGCCTCGTCAGCGCCGCTTCAGCTACCTCTTCACGCGGCCAACACCGAATTTCACGGCAAGACCCCCATCACCGCACGTCTCGCCTCCAACGACTGAGACTCTCGGCCACGCAAAGAAACAAGCAAGAACAACCAACATCAGTGTTTTACTCTAATTCAAACTCTAAAAATAGCCATTTTTGGGCTATAAATATTATGTAAAGCACACAAGTTTATGGACAGAGAGATTACTGCGAACACACACATAAAGTCACCATAGCAAGCACAAAGAAAGTCGGAACACTTGTACAACATTTCGAAACAAGAAATAAAAGCGAGGTATATTGTTGTTTACCTTTTCGTTCGCTTGATCCTTTGCATGTCAAATTTATCGTCCATCGTATTGTTTTGAGTCGAAAGTAAGCAAATAGAGAAGATTTTTTCCGATGAAAAGGCGTTTTCGTTCGAGATTATTTTTGTAGATCTACGAAAACTCGAGGCCGTTTTTGAAAAACCAACTTGATTTCCAAAACGAGGAGGAGAAAAGCTCCTGGAAAATAAAAAAATTTCGTGATTTTGCCGCCGATGAACGGCGGTCGCCGTTCAACGGCGGCGGCGAGGCGGCTGATGGCCGGTTTCTGGAAACTCACGGCCCCTGTTCTTGAAACTCAAGAACAAACCAGAGAAAAGGGAGAGAAGAAGAGAGGGGTTCGGTTTGGAGAATGAAGGAAATGAAAACAAAGCCAAAACATTGGCTTAAATATGCGACCCGTGAAGCCAGCCGACCCAACCCACTGCTTAACAGATCCGCGTGTTTTCACGCGAAAATGGGGGAACTCTGTTTTGGTCCCCATCATTTCGAAAACTTCTATTTTGACCCCAATTTCACTGTAAATCGATCTTTAATTCTGATTTTCTTTCAATTTAGCCACCCAACTTGTTTTTGATTCAATTTAATACTTATACTGACCCTTTTATTTATTTCATATTATGTAATTATATATATATATATACATATTTTCTATATATTTCATCTATATACCTATTATTAATACATATATATTATTTTTAATTAACTTTTTGGTCATTTCTTTATCTAGCTACTACGTCTTATAATTTTATATGTTATATATGTATTGTTTTATTATTTACCAACCTTACTCATTTTATCTTATAATTATATTTCTATTAACATTTTATTTTATGTATTTATGTATGTATATATATATATATATATATTCATTTTACTTATTATTGATATTTTTCCTTTCTAATACTTTAATATATATATATTTCTCATTTCATTCATTAATTATTTATTCCATTTTTATTTTATTTATTTCCCCCTTTTACTTTTTATTTTTTTCTTCCCCTTTATTTTATATTATTTTACTTTTTATATATTTACCTCTGTTTTTGTTTCTGTCATTTTTTGTTGTATTCATTTTAACTATGCCATTTATTTTTTATCTTTAATCTTTCTCTTGATTATGCGTTTCGTTTTCCTTCTTTATCTTATTTTCTTCATTTTATTTGTTCTCCTCACCGTTTCCCCTAATGTTATTTTCACGACTTTTTAAGGGTATTTCCGCAAACTATCAAAGGTAAGTAGTTTAGATCGATATTTTTTTACTTTTTAATTTAAAATTACAAGTTTCTTAATTAAAGACAACTGGAAATTACGTAGTATCGAAAGGGCGGTTCAAGGGTGCTAATCCTTCTTTAACCGTAACCGACTCCCGAGCCCGACATATTTCTGGTAAGACGCAGATCAGGTAAGAAATAGGGCATCCGATCAACCCATTTATTTTTAAATAAATGATCGGTGGCGACTCCAATCCACATTTTTCAAATCGAAGCCCAATTCCGGGACTCAACCGAAAGACGGTTCCGAAAATAACTACGATTGATTGTAATTTATGAGTTGATTAGGGAGTCCCACGCGTATTCTACGTGTAAAGTCCGTGACATATCGATCCAAAATCACCCTCACTCAAATTATATTATTGAGTCGTTAAGCAACCAATCACATTTTACTTAATGAAATATTGCACTAGATTCTGTTTCGAGGTTTGAAAGTAAACATAACATAAAATAATTAAAGCCGCCTGGCCGGGGGAATCACATAAATCGGTCTTTACAATAATCAAACCACTGCTTTCTTCTCTTCTAATTTCTAAGCACTTTTTTCGTATTTAAAAAGAATTAAATATTGATGTCATTTAATCGTTGAACAAGTAAATAAAAGGACTATAAAGTCAAATTCTGATCATAATACTCAACACGCTATTTATGCTAATGATGTCGAATATAATGTTACATTGCATGTGAAGATTAAGAAAACCCAATCTTCAATTGCAAAAAATATAGTGATGGAGGCGAAATGTTCTATCGTCATTGACAGTTAAGAGTTGTGTTGATGGGGTGCGTAATTAATTGTCTTGTGTGTGTTCTTGATTTATCATGCCCAGGGGCGGACTCAAGATGAAAATTCAGGGGTTGCACAAAAAAATTCTTATAAATTTTTTTAGGGGTTGCACAATATTAAAGGTGACACTTCTATTAATTAAAAAAATTAGAAAAAAATAACACTAAGTAGACAATTTTGTTGTATAAAATTTTTTTTATATAAGAATTTATCTGAAATATAGGGATTCTACCTAAAAAATCACAAAATATATATATAAAAATACTAAAATAATATTATTTGATCAATATTCCTCACAATTTGAGGGATTACCCTGACTACTCCTCCTGGCAACCCCTGGGTCCGCCCTGACCATGCCAAAGACCTTCTAACTCATATCGTCGTAAGTATCCTAATTATAACAACAAGTTGTAGATATTTATATTCAAAATTAGGAATCACACTAACAAGGTATTTTGTGGTGTACTTCATATGGTAGGTAGTCTCCCACTTACTTTTGGGTAGCCATGGCTGTTTGATCTAAAAGTACACCTTTGATTCACTGCATTGTCTACAAAGGGAAAAGGTTAACACTTGCCCCTTTGACTCCCAAAGATGTATTCAATCATCAATAAAACATGATGAAATTTTGTCAAGGTATAAGGGTAAGAATAAGAAAACCTAGCAAAAGAGATTATTAATAAAAAAATATTAAAAATTCTGTTGGTGAGTGAATCCTATTGTAAGAATTAAATAAAAGAAGAAATGATTGTTATTCCTAGAGATACCTACACCACATATTAAAATAAAAAGAAGAAGGTAAAAATACATTCTCTGCAAAAGAGAAATATGTGAGGAAAGCCCTCCTTTCAAAACAGTCTTACATCCTTATTCGTCCTAGAGAAAAAATATCTTTAAATAACCCTAATTAAGGAAAATTTGTTTAGTGTGTTTGTTTCTTTTTGTGTGATTACAAGGATGTCTTCAACAATTCTCTTTAAGAGTTTGCCTCAAATTAGTGGCATTGGACATCAGATTGTCCATGTCTCTGGCATAACAATTCTAAATTGATGTTTTAATTTTTAGTTATTTAGACTTTGCAAATTCAAATTGGAACTTAACTCAAAATTTAAATTTGAATTTAAATTAACTCAAAAAATTCAAACAATTCAATTCTAATAATTTAAAATTTAAATAAATATTTTTCAAGTTAAATCAAATTTATTTAACCCTATTTAAAGATATTTTAAAGATATATATAAATGGTGAAATTCATTATTATTTATATAAATTATTATTCTATTCAATGGTAGTATAAGAAAACTATTTCACAATATACTTATTTTAATGTCGTTTCACATGCTAATAAACCTTAAACTATAATCACTAAACTCGTAAGGGTAGATTACATTCATGATCACTTGATTAGGAGAGAATTCTATTGGGAAAATGAGTTTACTCCAAACAAGATATTACTATTGACTAACAAATAATAATGAAATAATAAAGACAATTAGAATAATTTACGGTATCGTGTAGTCACTGTCTTAAAAGTTTTGTCTGAACTGGTGTAATCCCTAAAACAGGACATTGCCCCCTAAGGTTAACACAATATTCTGAACTTCGTACACTTGAAATAAGGAAGTGGAACTCTGAGTAGTGTTGTTCTTTTCTCGAAAGGAAAGAAAACTAGATTTTTAATAAGAATAAACACTACAAAAAAAGAGATGCTGAAAAAACCTTTGCTAGAAAGCAATTTACTCATGTAGAGATAAATAAAGAAGAGTGGATGAATGAATGAACGAAAAAATTGAAGGAGAGACCATCCTTTTATAGCTAAAAATCAGAAGTAAAATACTAAAACTTGAGATAAAAAATCTATAGAAAATCCCTAAAATATCTCATAAATTTAAATTTTAAATTCAAATAAAATTTATCTTTGACTATATCAAATATAAAATAAAATCTAATATTTTATTAAAAATGAATTAACGTAGTTAAATCTCGTCTAACTCAGTCAATCGAGGACAAAACACTTAACCCTGTGGTCACGAGCTTCATCCTTTATTACTCCATGAGTAAATACAAAGGTTTGCATATAAACATTTCACTAAGCTTGTATCTCACAAATGTCGAATACACACAACTTCTTTGCATTATATTATTTTACTAACAATCCCCCACTAATACAAAGAAGTAGGGATCTACAAAAGGAAGAAGTTTAAGAGAAAAGAGCAACAACGATATTAGTCGCTTAAGCACTAGTATCTGTTAGAATTTAACTAGTACATAGTGGAATGAGTAATTGTTCTCTCTAACAAGTGAACGGATTTTGAACTTGTTAAGATAAGGGTTAACTCATAACACAACTAACTTCATAATTATTTGAATTCCGCGATAGTTCAACAATTTTGTCAAATAATACCTCGGGATGCTCATAAGTGCTCTACAAAAATTACCCTATATCTTTCATAGAATTTGGCTAGTTCTTCACACTTACGTAAGTGATTTCATCAACACTACAAAAAATGTCTAATTATTGTTGATGGAATTTCTGAGGGAATTTACGACGAAATTGATTTATTAACAGAATTTCTGAGGGAAGAGAGTCGTCAATAAATGTTGGTCGAAACCAACATTTCCAAGGAAATAAAGTATTCCTTTAGAAATTTATTGACAGAAATCCTTCAGTAATTTACTGATGGGATATTTAAAAGCCGTCAGGATATTACTGATGGAACATTTAAAATTTTTCGGTATATTATATATATATATATAGTTTCCAAAGAACATATCTTTTTCACCGGGATATTTAAAAATATAAAAAAATTAAATTTTTAATTTCCGATGGATTACATCTTTTTCGTCAGATATCTAAATCTTTTTAAATGAGGGAAAATTTATCGGGGTTCTATCCGAAAACATTCCCTCCAAAATTATGAATCCAAATGTTTATTTAATTAATTAATGTACTAAAAATTAATAATAATATAATTCAAATAATTACATTAATTTGAAAAATCAGACAATAATAATAATAATAATAATTATATTGTATTTTGATAATGTCTTAATAAGAAAATAATAACATACGATAAGAACTTAAATTCGTCATATTAACTAAGATTAAACATGGATTTACAATATATATTTCATAATTCAATGTTTCCGATAAATATAAATATATGGTTGTACAATATACATAAAAACACAATATTTAATAATAAAAAAATAGTAAAATACAAAATTTGCAAACTAAAGAATTGTTATCATTTAAAAATTTCCAAGCAACCTGCAAAATATAATGAATATTGTTATTGATTAATTAAAAATAATATAATAAAGAAAGTATATATTAAAGAAATTAAATTGAACAAAAATTAAAACGTACATAAATATTAATAATTAATGATAATAAAAGAGGATGAAATTAAGAGAAAAATATTTGGGGAGAAAAAATAGTTAATAAGAAGATATGAAATAAGAAGAAAGAATGAGGAAAAATGAGTTTAGAAAGGCTTAAATAGGAAAAAAAGTAGGGTAAAAAAGCGAGTAAGTTTATTTATAGTGCAATGGAGGGAAATTGAAAGAAGGAGACGTGGATAAAAAAAAATTTATGGTTCAAAATCTGTGACGGAATATGTGGATTCATCACAAATTTGTGACGAAATAGCTGGATTTGTCACAAATTTGTGATGTGTTCACATAATCCATCACAAACTTAAAAGACTTTTTCTTAAAAGATTTAAAATCATATAGCCCCTTAATTACCAAATGCACCGACAAGAAAAAGAAAAAAATATACTTGTTGCAATAACTATCATATATATATATATATATATATATATATATTGAATTCTAATGCCAAAAGTAAACATGAAGGTGTATACTGGATCGAGTAGCCATGGATAGTAAATTCAAAAATTATTTAAAATTTTAGTAAAATATATAGTAATAAAATCTAATTTCAAGAAGTATTTTTTTTTGTATATTATATGTTTAAAGTGTGATATTAATTTTATTTTATTTTAATAAACAAGGTAATCGTCTTTAAAATCCTCCCTCTATATCTTAAGGGAGAAAAAGTGCACTAACCTTGTTGTCTTTTCATTGATAAGCAAATGAAAGTATAGAAGCATTACAATTCAACAAAACATCAGATAATATTAAAAAACTTGAAATACAATTAGAAATCTAAAAATAAATA
The DNA here is from genome assembly GCF_006381635.1 of Hibiscus syriacus. Taxonomy (NCBI): domain Eukaryota; kingdom Viridiplantae; phylum Streptophyta; class Magnoliopsida; order Malvales; family Malvaceae; genus Hibiscus; species Hibiscus syriacus. The sequence goes on along the minus strand of NW_024063392.1, from coordinate 36,450 downwards.
TTATCTGAAATTCAAGAAGCATTATCCTCATTGCATTGTTGTGGTGATGGAGGAATAAGATAATAAGCTTCATCTTGATTGTTGGGTGGCTGGACAAAAGGTTCCAAAGGTGTGCTATCTCTCACTTGTGGGTGTAAAGGCATCGATGTGCTAGTTGAGCCTCTGAAGATTAGATGCATAAGAGGTTGTGTTAAGCAAAGCAGTATGCAAGCTTGAAAACAAACAGAATACCAAAAAATATTTTCATTAAGCATGCATTATACATCACCTAGTCTTAACTTCTTATAGCATATTCATAACAAACTTTAACAAACTAACAGTTTCTAGAATAGTTCCCTAACAGTCTTGACACGTATGCAAGCTATATGCATTAGTTACAATCCAGCTCTCATGTATGTCATGCACGAGCTACTAAACCACGTGGATAACACCCTCAGCTACCTTATGTATCTCAACATTCTCCCCGCTTCTTCTTCCCTTCCTTAACAAGATAAAACAAGCAGTTTTTCTCGAAACTGCTCAAACACTGGTCTGGTCAGTGGCTTGGTGAGACCATCAGCCACTTGAAACACAGCAGGGACATAACTGACGTGGAGATGACCAGCTGCAATCTTTTCTCGGATAAAATACACATCCAATTCTACATGCTTAGACCGAGCATGACACACAGGATTTATACTCAAAGCAACAACACTTGTGTTGTCACACCAAATCACAGGTGCATCATTCAATGACAGCCCAAGATCACTTAGTAAAGCAACAAGCCAAGTGACTTCAGCAACTGAATCAAGAACGCTCATGTATTCAGTTTCCATCGTCAACCGAGAGATTGTCTTCTGTTTCTTGGAGTTCCATACAACCTCTAAGGAAGACACAATACCCAGATATAGACCTACGATCACTGGCATCACCAGCCTAATTTACATCAGAAAATACTTTGAGGCATAACCTAGCATCACTGCAGAAAACACCAGCCCATAATCCAGTGAACCTCCTAAATAACGCAGGATACGTTTAATTGCTACCAAGTGTATTTCACGTGGAGATTGCATGAATTGGGCCGCTTTATTGACTGCGAACGCTATGTCCGGTAGAGTGTGACAGACATACAAGAGAACTCCGACAATGTTGCGATACTCTTGAGCATTACTAGTAGGGCACTGCTTTGATCAGCAGTTTTTGCAGCACCAATCATTGGGGTGCAAACAGGCGTTGCTGGACTCATATTGGCTTTCTTCAGTAGATCATAAATATAAGCTCGCTGACTCAGTACTAAACTAGAAGCAAGTCTCTTAACCTCAATTCCATAAAGTAGGACAACTCACCTAGATCTTTAAGGGAAAAAACGAGTACTATGCATACGAATTACCTGATTCACATTTCAGTAGATGTGTTTGTTATGATAATGTCATATACATATACTAAAGCATATGTACAACAATCATCTTGAAGCCTAACAAAGAGTGACACATCTGTCTTAGATTCAACAAACCCAAACTCCAACATGCTAGCTTTAAGTTTGTTATTCCAATTGTGGCGGGCTTGGAAGAGGCCATAGAGGGCCTTTTACAACTTACACTAATGGAGTGCAATCTGAATCACACTGCTCAAACCCTGGTGGCTGCTGCATATACACATCCTCATACATGTCACCATTTAAGAAAGCATTATTGATATCAACTTGTCTTAGGACCCAGCCTCGAGCAACAACCATGGTCAAAAGAACATACACTATTGAGATTTTCACAACTGGGCTAAATGTGTTCTGAAAGTCAATACCAGGGACTTGTGTAAATCCTTTTGCCACTAGTCGAGCTTGTACCTAAGCACATATCCATTAGAATTCCGTTTAAGCTTAAAGATCCATTTGTATCCCACCACATTTTTATCAGCAAGCAAGGGAACAAGCACCCATGTTTCATTCTCAAGTAAAGTTGAATTCTCAGCATAAACTGCTTCAGTCCACGCAGTAGACTGAAGAGCCTCTTTAATCGTGGCTGGTACAACATCATCAAAGAATGTAGTATACACCTTTGGCTTAAACACGCCATATTTACTACGAGTCAACATTGGATGACCATTATTGACTGCAGTTCTTGTATTGTCTACATGCATTGGTTAAGTGTCCATAGAAACCTCAGAATCTCCTTGACTAACACTAGGAATTTCAGAATGAGCAACAGACTCATTATCTGACACTGAGTGTGTAGTGTTGTGTCCAGTATATCTATAGGAAAGTGAGTAATATCTGGCACTGGAACATCATCAATATACAACTCATTATCTATAGGAAAGTGTAGTTCCATGTCTAGGATGCCCAAGGTGTCTATGCCACAATTTATACAGACTATGTGAAGCAGGAACACTATTAGCTTCAAAAGAAACACTCTTATAGAATCTACATGAAACAAGTATAGGCCATCCTTCTCCTATCCTTGCAACAACACTTCACTAGTTCATTCATCATGAACACAGCAATGGGAGGCATGAAACTCAAGTATACCCCATTTTCCCAAGCAAGCTTCGAGACCGAGAGAAGATTTTTAGTTATCTTGGGTACATGAAGCAAATCATTCAACATCAAAGCTCGAGAAGAAGAAGAGCATAAAGCAGTTTTACCAATAACTTTAATAGAAAGAGAATATTCATTGCCAACAGTAATTTACCTGGTCCAGAGAGATTCTTTGACTAATCACTTGGGATGAGTCAGGAGTTACATGATATGTAGCCCGGAGTCGATCACCCAGTGATCCTTGTATTGGTAGTAACACAAGTATGAGGCTGCGAGGAATGGAAAATTTATGCCTCAGCACGAGCTTTTGTGCAGTATACACACTCATCCTCACCAGCAGAAACTGTCTCAACCCCGGTGTAATTAACAGAGCCTGACTTACCACGAGCCACTACACAATCTGTCGATCGACCAGTAAAGGTCTGATCAAACTTGTACCAATAATCAATGACCAGGATGTCGTTTTTGCCACACAGTTGGCACTGAACACGTGGTCGACCATGACCACGTCCTCCACCTCGATTGAAATTATTATATCCTGACCTTCCAGAACCACGATCATGATAGCCATGACCAACATGCTTCAAACTAGCTTGCACTATATTAGCGTTCATCATAAGAGACTCTTTCTGGGAATCAAACCCAGCCAGTTGCGTTTCTACATCGAGCAGATTTTGTCAAGAGACAATGCATCCTTCATGGTGGTGATAAATGCAATATATGGTTGATATTCATGGGGAAGGCCTTTTAATATACTAGCAACATGCTCGGCCTGAGGAATCGCACTCTCACATGAATCTAACGCATCACAAACTTCCTTGATGCGAGTGAGGTATGTGCGCATGTTATCACTGCCTTTTTTAAGTGATTGAAGTTTGTATTGGAGGTTGATAACCGTCGTGGTGGACCGATTTGCAAAGAACTGTAGAACCGTGCTCCGGACCGCCGCCGCCATCTCCGCTCCAATAAACTGGGACAATAAATGAGGGCTGATCGTGGACAGTAGCCAAGACACTAGTTCACTGTCTTTTGCAACGTAGTCTTCATATAGCTCATTCGACACCAAATCATCATGCTCGTTCACCACCATTGCAGACGGATGAGAGGCAGTTCCCGTTAGCAACCGTTCCAGTCGATGACTCCGAACGGTGAGCAGAACTTGCTGCTTCCAAATGAGAAAGTTGGATTCATCGAGTATGATGTTAACATTCTTGTTTGTAAAGGTCTTCCCTGCTGAGAACTCCATGATCACGAGAATGGCGCAACACACAGAAGCAACCTCAGGAACATCCATCGAATGATACCATGTTAAGCAAAGAAGTATGCAAGCTTGAAAACATACATAATACCAAAAAATATTTTCATTAAGCATGCGTTATACATCACCTAGTCTTAACTTCTTATAACAGATTCATAACAAACTTTAACAAACTAGCAGTTTCTAGAATAGTTCCCTAACAGTCTTGACACGTATGCAAGCTATATGCATTAGTTACAATCCAGCTCTCATGTATGCCATGCACGAGCTACTAAACTACGTGGATAACACCCTCAGCTACCTTATGTATCTCAACAGGTTGTATGCCACTGAACCCTGGATAAAGTGGAGGACGATGCATCGGACGGTAGAAACCTAAAAAACAAATAATTAGTTGAAATCAAACTTGTAATTGATAATAATTATAATGATATACAATATTTAATTGAAATAACGTTTTAAGACCTGGTTGTCTATTATAGTTTTAAGACCGGGCGGATAAGACCGTATATTTAAAATTTTAAAATTATCTTATATTTTAGATTTTTATATATTTTATTAGAAATTAATTTCAACTTCCTAAAATTTGATTAATTTATTTATCTATTTTAAAATTCTAGAAATTTATCGACTAACTTAAAATCATGTATTCATCGGTAAAAAAGCAAATTCAAAACACAGTTTTGAGATGAGGCCATCAACAATTGTGTTGAAAAAAGAAAACGTTGGCGGTTCTGAAAGTTGCTGGTTGGCGGGAAGGATTTTGTGGGTATAATTAGTTACAGGTAGGGTGGTGATAAGACCGTATATTTAAAATTTTAAAATTATCTTATATTTTAGATTTTTATATATTTTATTAGAAATTAATTTCAACTTCCTAAAATTTGATTAATTTATTTATCTATTTTAAAATTCTAGAAATTTATCGACTAACTTAAATCATGTATTCATCGGTAAAAAAGCAAATTCAAAACACAGTTTTGAGATGAGGCCATCAACAATTGTGTTGAAAAAAGAAAACGTTGGCGGTTCTGAAAGTTGCTGGTTGGCGGGAAGGATTTTGTGGGTATAATTAGTTACAGGTAGGGTGGTGCGTTTCAGGTAAGATTTGAGCATGCAATAGAGGTCGAGTTAGAGAAAACAGATTCTACTAGTTTTTCTATGCTAGAAAACAGAGTTTGTTTTTAAGGTTTAAACTTAATTTCCAAAACAGGATTTAACTATAATAACTGAAACAAATCATACGATGGATCAAGAACAAAACTGTTTCGTGTTTTTTAGCCCATGATTCATATTTCAGAATTATACAAAACCCAATACTCCTTTTAAATTATTGAAGCTTACACCCTGGTGTTAGAACCGAATTTTCAAGAATTGTCAAAATTCTTTTATTACGAAGATCATTTGATTCGTGTTCCTTTCATCTTTTGAATATAAACAGATATGATAGAGAAGCCGACCTAATGAAGTCAATAAAATCATTCAAAGAGAATTATTTGTCATTCATTGATATCTCATGATGGGTTGTTGTCATTCATTCCACAATCTAAAACGAATTGTTTGTCATTTTCGTGCCATTATTATTTATTAATTAGATGGTTCTGTTTGCTTACGTCAAATCCCTTTCATCCAACAAAACAAAATACATAAACCGTTGAACTTTGGATTGAAATATTACTACTAAAATAACGCCATTAGCATTTTAGATACAGCGTTTAAATTAAAATGTTGGGGAAAACAAAGTTTACAGAGGCCCGGGTCTTAGTATAGTCCCTTATAGTCCGGGGTCTTAGTTAATTTATAAATCATAAGAAGAAAAACATATTATCAATAGAAAATACAAAGAAACACCTAGCATATATAGTAAATTAAAATTTTCAGAAGAAACGACTATTCCGTTCACTCCCCGTCAATCATTCCCGGGCTACGATCCTACCAGCAGTGATTTTCATAACTCTCATTTTCTATGGACCCCCATCTAAGAGATGACGCCAATAATTTAGTGCACGGAAAAGATATGGAACGTTTTCAACGAAGTAATGTAATATTATTTGCCAAAGCTATGTGGATGGGAAATTGTGACACATTTGTATCGACGGGCATGGTTGCTGGTTGGAAGAATGTATCATTCGTCGCGACAATTCATTTCTCTTGCGTCGTTTTCCATCCAATGAGCCAAATATTAATTTTCCTTGAATTTTATGTCTTATTAATTGAATAGTTTTGTTTTTAAAGACTTCCATTGAATGGTCAGATTATGATAACAATGTGGAACTTGCAATAATGGTCCCGTTGCCTGACCTTCTAATCCGTTCCTACAGTCTTCACTAAGATATTTACAAAACATCTGCACTGATTTCAACGAGCACACTCAAAATCTCTACTTATGAACCAGGAATTACGGTAGGGAAGAGGAAGAAAAGCGAACACCATGTAAATGGAATCAATAGGGAAATTTTAAAATTTCACATGTATTTTAAGTAAATGGATATGATATTGTTGACGAGAATAATGTGTTATATGTTAGTAACATAAGGTTTGTTCTTTCTGATTTGGATGAAGAATTATATCCGAAAATTCGGTGACGAGAGTTTAAGAGAATCAACTAGAAAGAGGCATAATGGAGAAGATGAACACTTCACAAGGTTGATAATCTTTATGTTTTGCATAATGTCAAAATTAATCCCCAACTTTGATCAAAACGGTCATTTTGATTTTTTTTGAATATTTTATCCCTAACATTTTATTTTAGAGGGAAAAAGACTTCTAACGATTTGATATATTGGATATTCATTGCGGCCATTATTTTTTAAGGCATTTTGGCCCTCAACATTTTCTTTTAGGGTAAATAAGGCTAATTTTTTGAAGTGTTGACTATTTGTTAACAAATAATTTTCTACCTATATAAGGATCTTTTTACTCCAAAACGGAATATTAAGAGATAAAATGCTCCAAAAAATTAAGAGGCAAAATGACTATTTAGTCTAACGTTAAAGATATTTTTTTGACATTATATCTTTCAATTTTACAAGAGAATTTATATATTAACCCTTATTGCATGTGGGTGCGCATCTAAAATCATAATAATTTTTTTATAAGTATACAATGTTAACAAATAAATAATAATAAATTTAACCCTAAAAGATATCGTAAGCATGCTAATAGTCGTGTGGAAATATTGTGATTAACTGGGTTATAGAACTCCAGAGACCTTGATTAATGCTGTGAAACAAAAATTAGGGTCAAGACCACTAACTACCCGTTCAGTCTTTTATTTATCATGTCAATAATAGATAACAAATATTAAATCCTTAGATCTTAATTACAATAACATGAAGAGTCTTAACAATAAAGTATTGGTTGGTGCAGGTTCCTCCAACGGTGCTTTAGCTAATTTGCTCACTAATCCCAATGACCATAACTCTCATTAGGGAGATACCATCAGATAATTATTTGTTTGTTCCTTTATTATTTCAACAGATTAAATTTTGCCACGTCTGCATATCCCACCACCGAAAAGCTAGCAATCATCCAATATTTGTCTGCCTCGTGGCATCTTGGCAAGCCTAGGCTGTGGTCGTCTTTACTTTATTGATTGATATGAAGATATTTTTTGTTCAAATCACAACTATAGAATAGTTCAATATGAATATAAAAAAATAAAATTTTCCTTTAAAATATCATATTATTTGAAAAGTTGAAGTTCAAATCTTATCATTTATGAGTTTAATTTTGATTTATTGACATAAATTCCATTAAATTGAGTTATTTTTGAAAAAATATTTCGTATAATGTTTAGTTATTATCTTTTTAAACAATGATTTCTTATTATTACTTTAGTTTGAGTAGATGTATATACTAATTTTATATTTTTTTTGGTAAGAATTAATAAAAAGAATACAAAATTGTGATTTATTGTTAATTTCTTATATTAAAATTTAAGTGAAATAATTTAAATATAAAGTAACAAATATATTAGAATAATAAATTTCAAAATATTTATTTATTTTATTAATTCATCATAAAAATCTATTTTAACTTTGTAATTTTAACTATATATATATAATTAACATTCTTTTAATAATATAAGTGATTACAATGTAGTATCTATTTAATATTTTCTTAATTGATTGACAACGCATACACCTTACAGATACAAATGTGCGAACTCAAAATTTCTAAAAAATAAATTTTTTTATCATTGAGACTACTTAATAAGCTCTCTTATTAATTTTTTTATAATTTTAATAGTTAAACCAAAATATAATATTAGTTTAAAACGAAAATCTTCAAAATCATGAATAATAAAATCGAACTAGTTAATCCCTTTGATAGTTGAGATTTGTTTTTAATTGAAAAGTGATATAAGTAAATGATCTAAATACTTATTAAAATAAGTTTGAATGTCGCATGATACTAAGTACTAAACAATGCAACTCGATAATAGCCAAGAGCGAGTATATTCACTAATCGGTCAGCCACAATATTAGATTCTTGTGGGATATAAAAAATTATAAACTAAATTTAGGGTTTGTTTGGTAAAGTTTTTAAAAAACACTTTTAGTTAAAATGTTAATTTAACCTAAAAATCAATGTGAAACGGGTAAAAAAATGAAAGAAACGGTGGTTTCAAACCAACCACGAAAAACTAGGATTTTTAGCTTTTTCAACTTTACGTTTGGAAGAATATTATAATCTTATCCTTACTAATGTATGAGCTCCACTCAACTATGTATTTACATTTTATTTAATAATTTAAATATCCTTAAAAATATTTTTCTACTTTTAATAATTTATTTTAATCATTTAATTATAAATATTATGATGTATATATTAAAATATAATAGTGGGTTATACAAAAATATTTTATTATAATTATATTTTATATTTGTATTTTTATATTTTTATGATATTTTAAATGATATAATTTATATATAATAGTATTTTTTTAAATTCATTATAGTTTAAATTGATTTGATTCATGTATAAGTGTAAATATAATTTAAATTTTATATTTTAATTTATAACATAATGTTTATAATAGACATTTTATCTTTTCAAATTCACTTTTTAACCACAACTCAAACAATTTAATTCTAAATGTACTTTGTACATCATTTTTAGAAATTTGTTTCTATAATATTTTTAAAAATCACTTCTTTAAAAACTACACCAAATTGACTTTTATTTTTCAAATAGAAGAGATGACTTTTATGAGAGGGAGGAGAGTTGAGATCTATGTAAAATATTTTATAATTTAATAATCAAAATTCCACTCTCATTTTTCAATAATAATGAATTAATGTTTTATAGTGTCAATTCAAGAGAAATTTCTACTACACATGTCACATAGCGTAACATATCACTAAAGTGACGTATCTGAACATACTACTAACTAAATTATTCTTATTAAATAAATATAAAAAGGATAAACTATAGTTTTATACTTAATTATCATTTTGTTTAATTTTAGTATTTAAACTTATTTTTTTTTAAATCATTGACGGTAATTCTTATGTAGCATGACATGTCAATTTTTTTTTTTAATTGCCACATCATCTTTTTTTTTCTTAGTATCTTACATGAAAAACAAATCACTCAACCATTGAGTTAGTCATTTGAGTAAATTTCACCACATTTTGTATTTAATTTATATAACAATATCACTATAAAATCAATATTTTTCGATGATTATAAGATTCAAATTTGGGACACTTTAAAATAATCACCGAAAAGCTTAGTCACTAACTATAGTGTGAATTTTTTTTATTATACTGAATTTAATACTTACTTATATCATTGTTAAATTAAAAGTTAATTTTTCACTTTTTTTAGAAATAAAAATAATTAAATAATTTATATATTTTTATAAAAATATATGAAATAGTTATAAAAAAAAGTTACATTTATAATATTAAAAATATTTATTATTTTTTAAAATCCAATTATTATTTATTTGAAATAACATTATTTTTAATTATTATTTAATTTAAATAATTTAAATTTAGGGTAAATTATATGTTTACTATCCAACTATTACTTTAGTTTCGTATAATATTATTTAAAATTAAATAATAATTTTAAAAAATATTATTTCAAATAAATAAATAAGATGATTTTAAAAATAAATACTTTCATAATATATAAATAAAATTTTTAGAATAATTTAATATAAGTTTTATAAATACATAAAGTAATTATTTAATTATTTTTATTTTCAAATTAAGTGAAAAACTACTCTTTAATTTAATAATGATACAAGTAAGTATTAAGTTTGATATAATAAAAATGAATTTGCATTATAGTTGAACGACTAAACTTTTGACCATTAATTTAAAATGTCACATATTCAAATTTTATAATCATCGAAAAATACAGATTTTATAATGATATTATTATATAGGTTAAATACAAAATATTATAAAGTTAATATAAATGTCTAGCTTAATTCAATGGTTTAGTGTCTTATGCCTCATGTAAGAGGCCTAGGTTCAATTAATGCTAAGAACAAAAATTGTTTTTTTTTATCTTCAAACTGGTGACACATGTCACTATTTAATTGGTTGGATAAAGTGATAGTGAAATAAAAAATGATATGGAAATAAAAAAATAAAAATTAACATGTCATGCCATATCATATTATTGTTAATATTTTAAAAAATAAAATTTAAATATTAAAATAAAATAAAATAAAAATAATAATATAAATATAAATATCAAACGTATAATTTATCTTTTTCATATTTACTTAATAAAAATAATTTAGCCGATAAATTTTAATACGTCATTTTAATAATATATTAATACGTGCAACGTAATTTGTAGACTCATCCCAATTCAAGTATTAACGACATCAGTACAAGCGCACACATGTGGAGTACGTAATGCATTGTACGGACGGGACCACAAATGACTCGCACGGAGATGACGGTGGATGGGAATCCGAAGGGATAGATAGAAACGTGAAAACCCTTACCAAAAGTAAGGTCATCTAAGGAGGCGGCAAAGGGCAACACTAGAGCATTTGTTTTTAGGGTGCGTTTGGTTTACGGAATGTAAGATTATCAGTGAGAATAAAAGATTATTAGAGAATAAGATTACTGGGAATGTTGTATTTTGTGTTTGGTTGGTTTAGCAGGAATGTAAGATTATCGTGTTGGTTAAAGGAATAAAAGATTATTAGAATGCATATTTGACCAAATTATCCTTATTATATTTGTATAATATTACAAATTAAAATATTTATATATTTTCTTTAAAAAATTAAATTCATAATATTTATATAATTTTTACAAAATTAAAAAATATAAAAAAGGTTTAATGAAAGGGTAAATTTTTTTAACCCCTGAACTTCATATAAAATTTTAATATATACTTTTTTTGTAAATCTAAAATAATTTAAGGATAAATTTGTAATTTAACTTTCGTAGAATTTTTATTATTCAATGACAGAAGAATGATATTTTTGAAAAAAAAATTAAAAATTTAAGGGCATTTTAGTCCAAAACGCCGGTAATGTTACAAAATACCTAAGGGAAGGGAGGTAATGACATTCCCGGTAATATGCCCCAAAAAATCTACTATTGGTAATAAAACATTACCGAAAATGAGATTCCCGGCCAACCAAATATGGGAATGTGAGATTCTCATCCCATGGGAATCCTACAATCCTTAAACCAAACACCATTTTAAATTTGGGCAAGGGCAGGTGCTCCCACGCCACGTGGACTTCTTTTACAGATGACACGCACAACGTTTTTCCTTTTCCTTTCACTCTCCTCTACTTCACTTTCTCCGATTTACTCTTAGGCTTAGTTTATTTTACTGTACAATCTCTTCAAACCTCTTATGTTTGCATCGCGCAGACTACGTGCAGACATTAGGCTTCACAGACCGTTTATTTTTTAGAAGACATAAGCTCTTCTAACGTCTGCGCGAGCTCTTCTTGGTGCAGACATGGTTTTATGTATTCAAAGGTCTTCAAACCTCTTCAAAAACAATTATAAAATATGGTTATTTATTAAAATAATTTTAAAATAATTTAATAAGTTTATTTATTTAAAATAATTTATTATAAAATAATTTATTTTAAAATATTTATTATAAAATAATTTATTTTAAATAAATTATTATAAATATGGATTGATTTATTTAAATAATTTATTAGTATGGATTGATTATTTTAAAATATGGATTGATTTATTTTAAATAATTTATTAGTATGGATTGATTTATTTTAAAATATAGATTGATTTATTATTGTAGCTGTATGGATTGATTTATTTTAAATAATTTTTGGTATGAATTGATTTATTTTAAATAATTTATTAGTATGGATTGATTATTTTAAAATATGAATTTATTTATTTTAAATAATTATTAGTATGTATTGATTTATTTTAAAATATGGATTGATTTATTATTGTAGTTGTATAGATTGATTTATTTTAAATAATTTATTAGTATGAATTGATTTATTTTAAAATATGGATTGATTATTTTAAATAATTTATTAGTATGGATTGATTATTTTAAAATATGGATTGATTTATTTAAATAATTTATTAGTATGGATTGATTTATTTTAAAATATGGATTGATTTATTTAAATAATTTATTAGTATAGATTGATTATTTTAAAATATGGATTGATTTATTTTAATAATTATTAGTATAGATTGATTATTCAAATATTGAAAATATGGATTGATTTATTAAATTGTATTAGTATGGATTGATTTATTTTAAATAATTTATTAGTATGGATTGATTTATTTTAAAATATGGATGATCTATTTTAAATAATTTATTATGGATGATTTATTTTAAAATATGGATTGATTTATTATTGTAGTTGTATGGATTGATTTATTTTAAATAATTTATTAGTATGGATTGATTTATTTTAAAATGGATGATTTATTTTAAATAATTTATATTGTAGTTGTATCGATTATTTAAATTTTAGTATTGTAAAACTAAAATTATTTAAATCTCAGTATTGCAAAACTCTTTTAAGTTTAAAAAATCAGTTTATTTATATTTCAGTTCATTTTAGCAGTCTGCAGACGTTAAAAAAACAATCAGTCTTCTTCTTGCAGACTGTAGACTTTTGGTCCACCTCTTCTGCTACAGATGCCTACAGATGGTTCGCAGACTGCGACCTTTTACCTCTGCAAAAACAAACACCACCTAGTTCTACTAATAAAAATTTGGATATATACATGTTGAAAACATTTTGATATTTCGATATAACAAATTAAGTTAAATGAATTTTAAGATTTTCCAAAATGATTTTCTAAGTATATTCGATATAATTATTCGAATATCAAAACATTACTCAAAATATTTCAAAAATCATTTTTAATCCTTAAGTGTAAAATTAAGTTTTAATCTTAAAACAATTTCAAATAATCTTTCAAAGTATTCGAACCATTTCAAAGCCAAAAACTCCAGATTGCTCAGAGGGAACCGATTCCCCCCAAGGGGTACCGATTACCCCTGAATGGTTTGGCTCCGAGATTTCCAGAATGCTCGGAGGGAACCGATTCCCCCATAGGGGTACCGATTCCCCCTTGTTCAAACGGTCGAAATATTTGAATTTTACACTTAGGGAACGATTCCCCATAGGGGTACCGATTTCCCCTACGCTCCAAACTGTTTTATTAATTGTTTTCACACTAAAACGGCTATATGATCTTCACTAATCATCCCCAACGTTCAAAGAGATTCAAGGTGTATTTAAACAAGTTCTGAAGCCCTTGATCAGTAAGAAATCATAGAGAAACAAGAGAGAAAACATCAAACACCAAGTTTGTGCAAATCAAGCCAATTTTCTTTCAATATTCATTTTGCTTTCAAGAACACCATTGTGCTCATTTGTATTATCTTTGAGTGTTCTTTCTTGTTCTAGAATTGTGCAAATCTTACCTTGTGAGGTTTTTTTTGTAAGTTTGCAAATTTGTAATTTCTTTGGGGAAAAAGAGTGTTCTCAAGAGTTGGGGTATACTCTTGAGGGATTTTGTAAGGTTATCTCTTGGCCTCAAAAGAAAGAACAAATTAGTGAATTGTTAGAAAATCCTTAGTGTGGATAGCTAAGGTAGTGGACGTATACTTTGTTTGAGAAAGTCGAACCACTGTAAATCGCTGTGCAATTACTTTCAATTTTTCTGCAAAAGCTTCCACGAAATTTTTAATTGCCAATTCACCCCCTCTTGGCCGATTCCGTCGATCGATTAACTAACAATTGGTCAGAGCCTAACTCATTGAAGGTTTAATCGCCTTGAGTCGATTCGGGAAGAGTTATATCGATTATTAAAGTCATCAATGGCCTCCGCTTCAAACTTCGACTCCGGTCGATTCGATGCCCGTCAACAAGCCTCCTTTCTTCAATGGAGCTAACTATGCCTATTGGAAGAATAGAATGATGTACTTCATTCAAGCAAGTGACATGGGAGCATGAAATGCTGTAGAAGAAGGATACATCAAACCTCTCACTCATCCAAGGTTGTGGAGTGAAGGAGAGACAAGAATGTTCCAGCTCAACTCCAAAGCCATCCATATTATTTTTGTGCTCTTGGACCAGATGAATACGGAAGAGTTTCATCGTGTACAACCGCCAAAGAAATATGGGACAAGCTTCAAGTCACACATGAAGGTACAGATGAGGTAAGAAATCAAAAATTAGTATTCTAACGCATAGCTATGAAAATTTCAGGATGAAACCAAATGAAGACATCAAAGCTATGACGGATAGATTTTCAACGATTGTCAATGGTCTCAATCATATGGAGAGATCATCTCAAATGAAAGCTTGTGAGGAAGTTAGTCTACTCCCTCCCAAAATCATGGCAATCAAAGAAGACGGCAATCATCGAGTCTAAGGACCTATCGTCCTTAACTCTTGAAGAACTTATCGGTTCACTCCTCACTCATGAGATGATGCTTGAAGATGAGGTGGACCTTGATAAAGTTGAAGAGACACCAAAGGAAAAGGAGAAGAAGAAAAATATTGGAGTTGCTCTCAAATCCACAAAAGATGAGAGTGATTCTAATAATGATGATGATGACGAGGAAATGGCATTGTTTGGCAAACGGTTAAGAAAAATGATGAGACCTTACCAAGGAAGAAAATTCAAACGAAACGAAGGTCTCAAAAATGAACCAAAAGAGAAGGACCCAATCATTTGCTATGAATGCAAAAAGCCGGGGCATGTCAAATATGATTGCCCACAATTGAAGAAAAAGGGTAAATCAAAGAATAAGCACAAGGCTCATGTGGCTACATGGAGCGATGAAGAAAGTTCCGATGAAGAGGAACAAGAAGTAGCAAACTTGTGCTTGATGGCATTCGGGGAAGATTCTAAGGTAACCTCTAACTCATCCGATTTTGATGATTTATCTTATGATGAGTTATTTGAGGAGTACAATGGTTGGCTTCGGATTATGAGAAATTGTTTTTAAAATATAAAAATGATGTTTCAAAATTGAAAAATGAAAACAAACTCATATCCAAAACCAACAACGATCTTGAAAGTAAAATCAAAGATTTACAAATCAAACTAAAAGAGTTTGAAAAGAAAAATTTAGATTTGCAAAATTTACTTTCAAAGATCAATGATGATCATCAAAGAAATTGATGATCTTAAAACTTCTTTTGATAAAGTTTGAACAAAACATTTTGAAAAGGTGGAAATTCAAAATCCAACTTTGTTAGAAAAAGTTTTAGAAACTACAATCATAGAGGTCCCCAAAGAACCTCTAATGGAAAAATCATTAGAAGTATGTGGGTTCCTAAAGAACTCATTACTACTAAAGATAAAAATATCCTACACAAATGGATACCTAAGGGGACTAGGATTTTGGAAACTAATGAATATGGACCCAAAAGAATTTGGGTACCAAAATCAAAATTAATCTATGTTTGTAGGGAAAGGAGCATTGCTACAAGGCACGGGAAACAAATTCAAATTCATGGTACCTTGATAGTGGATGCTCAAGATATATGACCGGAGACAAAAGCCGGTTCATTGAGCTTAACGCCAAAAATGGAGGAGAAGTGACTTTTGGAGACAATTCAAAAGGTCACATTGAAGGTATTGGTACAATAGGTAATACCTCTTCCATACAAATTAAGAATGTTTTATATGTGAATGGATTAAAGCATAATCTATTGAGTATTAGTCAATTATGCGATAAAGGATTCAATGTCTTATTTGAAATTAATGGTTGTAAAGTCATTGACATTGCATCTAATCGGATTATGCTTGTTGGTCATAGAATAGGAAATATTTACATGGTGCATTTAGATTCTATTGATATGACTAATTTATGCCTAGTTGCTAAGGTGAGCATGATAGTTGGTTATGGCATATGAGACTAGGTCATGCTAGTATAGTGTTTTGCAACGGTTAATTCAGGAGACTTAGTAGAGGGTTGCCTAGCTTAAATTTGATAATGATAAAATCTGTGATGCTTGTGCTAAAGGAAACAAAAACGAGTTTCTTTTAAATCTATTAATGAGTATCAACTAGAGTATTACAATTTCCATTTAGATCTTTTTGGGCCAACTAACTACTAGCTTGGAGGAAACAATATGCTTTGTCTTGGTAGATGATTATTCTAGATACACTTGGGTTCTATTCTTAAGTACTAAAGATGAAGCATTAGAAAATTTCATCACATTTCAAAATAATCCAAAATGAAAAAGGTTACTCTATCACTATGTTAGAATGATCATGGAACTGAATTTGAAATCTTGGATTTATTGAGTTTTGTATTCTAATGGTATTAGCCATAATTTTTCAGCACCTAGAACCCCTCAACAAAATGGAGTTGTTGAGAGGAAAAATCGAACTTAGAAGAAATGGCTAGAACCATGCTTGTGAAAATAATTTGCCAAAATATTTTTGGGCGGAAGCCACAAATACCGCTTGTTATGTTATAAATCGAGTATGATTAGGCCAATTTTAAAGAAACTCCATATGAAATTCTCAAAAATAAAAAGTCTAACATTAGCTATTTTCATCCTTTTCGATGTAAGTGTTTGTTTTAAACAACGGTAAAGAAAACCTTGGCAATTTGATGCTAAAGTGATTAAGGAATTTTTCTGGGTTATTCCTTAAATTCTAAAGCTTATCGTGTATTTAATAAAAGAACTTTAGTTGTAAGAGTCTATACATGTTGTTTTCGATGATAATCCCCTCCGAGGAAGGATTCTTCTATTATGATGATGTAGGTATTATACAAGCAATGACGTTATACAGACGTTGGAGAATCATCATCAAGGAAGAAACAAAAGATGAGGAAACTCATGATCCCCTCGAGAATTCAACCAGTGAAGAAAGGGAAGTATCTTTTCCAAGAGAGTATAACTATGTCAAGGATGGTGAAATTATAGGTGATCCATCAAAGGGGTAACTACTCGATCTTCTCTTAGAAATATCTGTAATTATGTTGCATTTATTTCATGCATAGCGCCTAAGAACATCAAAGAAGCATTAAAAGATGAACATTGGATTATGGCTATGCAAGAAGAATTAAATCATTTGAGAAGTAAAGTATGGACATTAGTTGAAAGGCCTAGTAATAAATCTACTGTATGTACTAGATGGTTTTTAGAAATAAACTTGATGAAAGTGGTATATAGGAACAAGGCTAGAATTGTTGATCAAGGCTATACTCAAGAAGAGGCATAGCTAGATGAAACATACGCTCCCGTAGCTAGGATGGAAGCAATTAGAATGTTATTAGCATTTGCATGTTTCAATGAATTTAAATTATATCAAATGGATGTTAAAAGTGCATTTTTAAATGGTTTTATAAAAGAAGAAGTACGTGGAACAACCTCCAGGTTTTGAAGATTCAAATTTTCCGGATTATGTTTAAAATTGACAAAAGCTCTTTATGGTTTAAAACAAGCTCCTAGAGCTTGGTATGAAGATTGTCAATTTTTTTAATTGAAAAAGGTTTTTTAAAAGAAGGTTGACACTACATTGTTTTTAAAGAGAAAAGGTAAAGATTTATTAGTAGTTCAAATTTATGTTGATGATAATATTTGGTTCTACTAATGATGTTCTTTGCCAAGAATTTTCTAAGCTAATGCAAAGTGAGTTTGAGATGAGCATGATGGGGGAGCTCTCATTTTTCTTGGGACTCCAAATTAAGTAAAGAAAATGGCATCTTCATTAATCAAGCTAAGTACGTCAAAGATATGCTCAAGAAGTTTGGACTGGAAAATGGGAAACCTCATAACACTCCAATGAGCTCTTCAACAAAGCTTGACTTAGATGAAGGAGGTAAATGTGTGGATGTTAAATTATATAGATCCATGATTGGCTCATTGCTTTATCTAACCGCAAGTAGACCGAATATTATGTTTAGTGTTGCTTGTGTGCTAGGTTTCAATCATGTCCTAAAGAATCACATTTACTAGCTGTTAAGAGAATCTTTAGATACCTTAAGGACACTCCTAGTTTAGGACTTTGGTATCCTAGAGACTCTAGCTTTAGCTTGCATGCCTTTTCTGATGCGGATTATGGAGGATGCAATTAATAGGAAAAGCACCTCAGGTACTTGCCAATTCCTGGAAATATGTTGATTTCTTGGTTTCAAAGAAACAAAATTGTGTTGCATTATCTACCACTGAAGCGGAATACATTTCAGCCGGTAGTTGTTGTGCACAAGTTTTATGGATGAAACAACAACTTTTTGATTATGGAAGAGTAGTACCATTCCTATCAAGTGTGACAATACTAGTGCTATTTGTCTCACTAAAAATCCCATCCAACACTAGAACTAAGCACATTGAAAGACATCACTTCATTAAGACCATGTCACTAAGGAAGATGTAGTTTTAGAATATGTTGATACTTTCATCAATTAGCGATATCTTTACAAAACCCTTAGACAAGGAAATATTTGGACACTTAGAAGAGAATTAGGTTTAACTACCTATCTTCACTTAGTGTTAAATAATTTAGCACTTTTAATAATACTGAAAAATGCTTATAATAATAATTTTTGATTGCATTCTTGCTATTAGTTAGGGGATTTATGATTCTTGGTGAAAATTAATTTTATGTTCAATTAATGTTTAAAGATTAATTTAATTGTTTGAACATAATTATTTTTCAATATGAGTTGCCTATACCACTAGAGAGATTAATTTAGCATTTTAGTGCTTAAAGTTGGATTTTAGCATTTTGGTGCAGAGGGAATCGATCCCCCCATGAGGGAACCGATTCCCCCTTGAAGGGGAACCGATTCCCCCACAGGGGAATCGATACCCCCTGGGTTCTGTTAAATCGGCATAACAACCCCAAAACCCCAAAACCCTCATTTTCTTCTTCTTCCGCCGTTCTTCACCTCTAAATCTCTCAAATCTCCATTTTTGCCTCAAATCAACGATATAATCGAATTTGCTTCAAATATCATCTTCTAAACCTGTTGGAATCATTAAATCGTGCAACAACATCAAAATCCCCTCAATCTTCATCTTTCAAGGTAAATTTTTCTAAACTCTCTATTACATTGATTTTGAACATATGATTAGTTTTAATTAGTTCTAGGTTAAATAGTGATCGGGCATTGATTGTTAGTGATTAAAAACTAGATGTTACAACTAATTTCATCAAAAACACAAAATTTTCCAAAATTTTTTAAATTTCGATAAAAAAATGTTAATTTCAAATTATTGTGTTTTGATTAAATTATGTTGTTGTTATGAAAACTATACATATATTGTTTCTCAAACCATATTTTTCAAAAGTTTTCAAAACTTGCCCATTAGGATTGATTTAGAGAACCTTGAAATATTGAGGACTCAATTGAGTTTTGGGATTAATTGAATTGCATACATTTGTTTTTAAAATTGCAGGTTAATTCTATTCCGATTTCCTAAACCATGTCCAATCCTAAACGTGCTAGGTCTTCATCTAGTCGTTCACACCGACAACCAAATCCACCTCCAAATCCTCCACCTATTCCAATTTCTAATCCTATCCTATTGATCCTAATTTGACTATCCAAAATTCGTGTTTCAATCATCCTGGTCCTAGAAACCATCGTGTTTGGTATTATCAATATTTCGACTCTTACAAAATCCGGGAAAACGTATTCCTTCTCGTCAAGTATGTTAGCTATCAATTTTAAATATCTTCCTCTTTTACAAGAGTGGAAATTTGATAAACTCTTTGACCTTGAACCCATCGTTTACCATCAACTTGTTCGTATTTTCTATTCTAATGCCGTTTGTGTTAAAGACCAAACTGAACCGAAACCATAGGAATTCGTTCCTACCTTCTAGGACATTCTTATATATTGACTTGGCTTACATAGCCAATACATTCTGATTAGATAATGAAGGATTTCAAATGAAAAACAGGTTTTAGGATCTCGTTATAAAAGAAGGGATAGTGCAAGTGTTCTAGACCTTCATGAACGTTTTCTTCATCTAATGATTTCTTGGTGGTTTCGACCATCTGGAGGTTATTCTACTCTTAGAGCCTTAGATCTTTGGTGGTTACATTGTTTCGAAAACAATATTAAATCAACCTACCTCAGATTATTTTTGCTGAAATTGTTGAAACCGTAATCTTGTTCCTATAAAAACTTTGTTCATCTCTTGTTTACGGTTGTATTTTGAGTAATCTGTTTTCCAAAGCTGGGCTTAGAGTCAGTCTAGATGCCGTTTTTCCTCTTAAGAAACAAATTAACCTTCTATCTTTAACGAGAGCGGGATGGATTAAGGATAAGGAAACCGGGGAATGGGTTCGATCTTCTGCAACTACTCCGGGAGCTAGTTCTTCACGAGCTCCACCCGAAGCTGACGAAGATCTCGAGCTTGAGCAACTAATGCGAGACATCGATGAAGCTGAAGCTGAACCTGAGCAGGCCGAGGAGCAGCCCGAAGAGCAAGCACAACAATCGACTCAAATGCCTCCATATTTTCAATCTTTTATGGAGACATTTGATTACCGATATGCGACCATGGATTCGCACTTTATTTCTATAGAGTCCCATTTATCCACAATGGGAGCTCAACAATTAGAAATTCTTCGGGAAATGCGTGCAAATAATGAAGCAACCAACGCACGTATTAATGACCTCACTAACGAAATGGCCGCTATGCGAGCTCATTTTCCTCCTCCCGATCCTCCTACGGATGTTTGATTCTATGTTTTAATTTGTTTTCCAAACTTATTGTTTTAACATTTTGAATATTTTGGGATGTTTGAATTTGAGTATTGTGAATTTGTTGGATTTGTTTGGATGGTTTAAACTTTATGTTTGGTGTGATTTATTATTGCATCATTTACATCATTATTAGCAATATGATCAATTTTGCCATATCACATTATTTATGAATATTGATTACGGAACTAATGGCTAACGGTTCTCTTGATTGTGATCTTAGCAGCTTAATTGGCTTAATATTTTCACATTTATTTGAATCTTTTTGATTTAACAAAAAGGGGAGAAGGTGTTTTAAGTGTGTTTTTAAAATGATAAATGAGAGAAGTGTTAAGTAAGGGGGAGTAATTTCAAAACTTGATTTCAAAATTAAAATTACTAAAATGTTTTGTTATATCAAAAGGGGGAGATTGTTGAAAACATTTTGATATTTCGATATAACAAATTAAGTTAATGAATTTTAAGATTTTCCAAAATGATTTTCTAAGTATATTCGATATAATTATTCGAATATCAAAACATTACTCAAAATATTTCAAAAATCATTTGTAATCCTTACTTAAGTGTAAAATTAAGTTTTAATCTTAAAACAATTTCAAAATATCTTTCAAAGTATTTCGAACCATTTCAAAGCCAAAAATTCCAGATTGCTCAGAGGGAACCGATTCCCCCCTAAGGGGGTACCGATTCCCCCCTGAATGGCTTGGCTCCGAGATTTCCAGAATGCTCGGAGGGAACCGATTCCCCCATAGGGGGTACCGATTCCCCCTTGTTCAAACGGTCGAAATATTTGAATTTTACACTTAGGGAACCGATTCCCCTTAGGGGGTACCGATTCCCCCCATGCTCCAAACTGTTATTAATTGTTTTCACACTAAAACGCTATATGATCTTCACTAATCATCCCCAACGTTCAGAAGAGATTCAAGGTGTATTTAAACAAGTTCTGAAGCCCTTGATCAATAAGAAATCATAGAGAAACAAGAGAGAAAGCATCAAACACCAAGTTTGTGCAAATCAAGCCAATTTTCCTTTCAATATTCATTTTGCTTTCAAGAACACCTAATTATCTTTGAGTGTTCTTTTCTTCTTCTAGAATTGTGCAAACATCTTACTTGTGAGGTTTTCTTGTAAGTTTGCAAATTTGTAATCTTCTCTTTGGGAAAAAGAGTGTTCTCAAGAGTTGGGGTATACTCTTGAGGGATTTTGTAAGGTTATCTCTTTGGCCTCAAAAGAAAGAACAAATTAGTGAATTTGTTGGAAAATCCTTAGTGTGGATAGCTAAGGTAGTGGACGTAGACTTTGTTTGAGAAAGTCGAACCACTGTAAATCGCTGTGCAATTACTTTCAATTTTTCTGCAAAAGCTTCCACGAAATTTTTAATTGCCAATTCACCCCCCTCTTGGCCGATTCTGTCGATCGATTAACTCAACAATACATTTAGTATCTAAATTATTTGTTTTAATTTGTTTTAATATTTAAATATTGAATTTTTTTAAATCGTACTTAAAGTTTAGTTTTTATTTTAATTTCCGCCATTAAAAACTTAATGCGTTTAGTATGTAAACTATCAATTTTGGTCCGTTTCATCAGCTAAACTTTCAAACTTTTCAAAACTTAACGTAAAGTTTTGAACAAAGGTACTAAAATGAAAATAATAAATTCTAGGTATGATTTTGAAAAATTAAAAGTTTATGTACTAAAATAGACCAAACCTGATAGTTTAGGTATTAAATGCTAGGGTGTGCAAAAAGATTTAATCCAAAAATTCGGATATCCGATATATTTTTTATTTTACGATAATTTGAATCTGATATCAAAAAAATTTCGGATAATCAGATTGGATACAGATTAGATAAATTCCATTTTTGGATTATCCAAAAATACGGAAGAAAAAATGTGTTTTTAGATTTTTAAATACCTTTAGACCAATATATGAGTAGCCCAATAATCCATTAATATTTAATTATTTATTGTTTTGTAGTATTTATATATATATATATATAGTATAGGTATTGAATAAATTACGTTAAATAATAAAATTTAAAATTATTTTTTATCAAATTAAATTTTATATTCGAATTCGGATATCTGAGTATTCAACTCAAAAAATCAGATATAAATCACTATTTTAAATATTCAAAATTTTTAACTTTTCAAATTTTTAGATCAAATCGAATCCAATATTTAAATTTACACACCCATACTAAACGCGTAATTTACCTCTAAAAATTTAGGTGTCCAAAACCGTTTTGGCAGGCAAACGAAAAATAACCCTTAATTGCATGCTATTATTTCATAAAATACGAAAGCTACAGTAAGTTTGTAGAGCCCATAATTGAACAACTGTCCACGTGGATGTTGGAAATTGACATCATCCGTGCTCAAACAATGACCTTATGTCAGGGTTAAGTGTAGTGGACATGAAGATGGTGATGCCATTTAAAACGACTTTTTTTTTTAAGATAAAGTTTTCAGTGATTAAATTAATATTTTATTATTATTATTTAATTAATATCGTATTTCGAAAGCAGCAAGCCGAGGTAGCCACCCATTTGTTGACACTTGGACACTAAAAAATACCATTTTTTTCCGAACACCGCCAATCTTTAAAGATGTTTATATTGCCCTCAAAGTTTTGGTTGGCAAAGTTGGGTAAAAAGCGAGGAAGTTCTACGCGTTAAAATAAAATGTTGTCGATTTTATTATTATTCAAATAATAAAATTAGTAAAAAAATTATCTAAAATATTATTATTTTTATCTAAAACATTAATTTTTTTAATATTTCTGATAAAAATATCTAATAATAATAAAATCAGTATAAAAATAATAAAACCAATAATATTTTACCAAATCCGATAAAAAATCTAATAATAAAAAATCAGTAAAATAATAATATTTTCAATTACTTTTTACCGATTTTATTATTTAAATAATAATTAAATTAATAATATTTTTTATCGGTATATTAAAACTACCGCAAGTCGGTATTTAAAAAAAGATGGGGGCTTTGCGTTTTGTTTGAGATGTTTGCGTCTGTTTTTCCGTTGCCTAAAATAGCAAATTCCAAGAGTGTGGGGCCCACAAACTTTCTTTACTTAGCCTGACAATATACGAGACTTGGAGAGATGGGACCCCTCGAGTAAGATTACAAGAACCCGAGCCGGGATGAAGACACGTGCGAGGTTCAAGTCCCGTCGGTTTTCACCACGTCAGCTGCTACCCAACCCTTCGCCTTGGCTTTGGGCTATACTCTTTGACGGATTTACGGAGTAAAATTGGGGTTTCACATATTCACGAATGTGTTTATTTTTTACTATTATAAAATGTTTAATTAAAATTAGTTTTACGACTATAATTTATCAAAAACTTATCATATAAGATATACTATTAAAATTAACCATCGATATTTATTAAAATAATTATTTTATTCCTTATTGTTTTTAAAACATTTTGGCCTTTAAAATTTCATTTTAGTATAAAAAAATCTTATTTAATAGTATTGATCATTTGTCGATTAATATTTTTCATTCGTAGAAAGATCTATTTGTTCCAAAACAAAACTTTGAGGTCATAGAACCAAAAAAAAATAAAGACTAAAATAATTATTTAGTAAAATATTATAGTTCTTTTTTTAGGATTATACCAATTAAAGAAAGTTTTACTATACCATACATCATTGAACATGAGTTGATGTATTATTTATATCATTAAAATTTCAATTGCTCCGGTTATAACATTAAACTATGGTTTTGGTCTCTATGGGTGTTCACTTTTTAGTTTTAATTGAATTAATCGATCGAAGTATCGATTTTAACTGAATTAACCGACCAAAATAAAATATTTCGGTTAAACGCTATGCCATCGAAATTAGTTCGGTAGAAGAAAAAATCTTTTATATTTCAGTTAACAATTAGTTCCATTCAAAATCAATTGATTTGGTTTGAAACATATTAATTAATAAAAAATATTAATTATTTTAACCTTAAATTCATTAAAAATTAAGACCCGACTATTTTTTAACCACACTAGACTCATTAAACTTTCAAGACTTAATCCAATTTTAACCTAAACTAAAAAATACATCTATGAAACTCAAATTAATATAAATAAAAAATTCAAAACTTTTGATTAATATGATCATCGAGCGATTAATCAAACTTTGTTAGGTTCAATTAATAATTTCTTTAAAAAAATTCAATTCGATTAACAATTAAATAAAAAATCACTTAATTTAGTTTTGATTAATTCAGTTCAATCGATGATCGAATTAACTATTTGAATACTCCTATTACACTCAATTATATCCCTAGGCCGTTAAAATTAAAATGACATGATGATGTGAATGAAACAATATTGCTTTGGTGTAACTATTGGTGATTAAATCTAAGTTGTTCTAATTTTAATATTTGATTTAGTTTTAGATTGATTATTATCTAATATATTTAATTTTATTTTTATTTTTGTTCATAACTTAACAAATATAATATTTAAATTAAATTATACTTTTTAATAATATATAAATTAATTTTAACTAATATAAAAATAAGTAATCATATACATCATTTTAAAATATTATAATAAATATATAAATGAAACAAATTAATCTAATTTAATGACATTAAAAATTAAAGCAAATAATAAAAATTAAAAACACAGAGGTTGAGTGACCAGAAAAATACAGTATAAGGTAGGACAGATCTGGTTAGGAAAAACAAACAAAAAGAAAAAATGCAAAGAGCTTAAAGCAAGGTTTTCCCAGAAATGTGGTGACGTCTGTCATCAAACAAGTCCCCCCACCCCTTCCCCTTCAACGTTATATAAATCCCACTACCTCCATTGATCTCTTCTTCAAGTAACTCACCTCTATCTCTTTCAATATCTTCCAACACTTATTGCCACCATGCAACAACTTCTCTTCTTCTCATTGTCGCCACCCCACACTTTTCCGGCAATTTTCACGGCTTTCTATGGCTGTCAGCTTCCGTTTCTGGTGGCTTTGGTGGTGACGGTGGTGGTGCTGTCTACTCATCAACGGCGGCATCACAAGGACAAGCGTTTGCCACCTGGTTCATTGGGTTGGCCTTATATCGGTGAAACTCTCAAGCTTTACACCGAGAATCCCAATTTGTTCTTTGCCAACCGACAGAAAAGGTTTTCAAACGAATAAAGAGATTATAAATGTTGTATAGAAATTGTAAAAAACTGATTCCAATTGTGTTTTTGGTTTCATTAGGTATGGAGATGTATTCAAAAGTCACATATTGGGATGTCCCTGTGTGATGATTTCAAGCCCTGATGCAGCCAAGATCGTGTTGGTGACAAAGTCTCATCTTTTTAAGCCAACTTATCCGCCCAGCAAAGAGAAGATGATTGGCCCCGAGGCTATATTCTTCCACCAAGGTGCTTATCATTCCAGGCTGAGAAAATTGGTCCAGTCTTCCTTTTTACCTGCTGTAATTCGAGGCTCAGTTTCGGAGATCGAGCAGATTGTTCTCAAATATCTACCTGTTTGGGAACATACCACCATTAACACTTTGCAAGAAATGAAGAGAGTATGTTTCTTTTCTAACAAGTTTTAAACCATTTTTAGCTTCCATCAAGAATCTTAAACAAAGTGTGTTTTGTTTTTGTAGTATGCTTTTGATGTGGCGATGATTTCTGCCTTCGGCCATGAACAAGACTCGGAAACAAATGGAATCAAGAAACTCTATCACTTCCTGGAAAAGGGTTACAATTCCATGCCTATAGATCTTCCGGGAACTCCTTTCAATAAAGCAATGAAAGCTCGGAAGCTGTTGAATGAGACCCTGAGAAGATTGATAAAAGAAAGAAGGGAAACCGAGAAACAAAGTGGTGGAGGAGGGGGACTGCTTGGAGTTTTGTTGGGGGAGAAGAACCACCAGAAGGCGGATCAACTCAGTCGACTCAGTGATTCTCAGATTGCAGATAATGTAATCGGTGTAATCTTTGCTGCTCATGACACCACCGCAAGTGTCCTAACATGGCTCTTGAAATACTTGCATGACAATGGAGAGTTACACGAAGCTGTGACAGTAAGTAAAACTGTTTTCCCTCACCTTGATCATCATAAACGAAAGCAATCAAATATTTTCGATTTCTCAATATAAATCATACATGTTGCAGAGAGAACAAGAAGGTATTCAACGCAGGATAACCGAAGCAAATCGCCGGCTTACGTGGGATGATACAAGGCACATGCCCTTGACTACAAGGGTACATTAATTCTCTTTTATTGTTCATATATATACACATACACAAATATCTTAAGTAAAGTATGTGATTTAATCTGCAGGTGATTCAAGAGACATTAAGAACAGCAAGTATACTCTCATTCACGTTCAGAGAAGCAGTGGAGGATGTTGAGTTTGAAGGGTATTACATCCCCAAAGGATGGAAGGTTCTTCCTCTCTTTAGAACCATTCATCATTGTGCAGATTTCTTCCCTCAACCTGAAAAATTTGACCCTTCTAGATTTGAGGTTAGGCTCTATAAGATAATTTTAGATTCCGATCATTTCGAGTCTAAGCATACTTCTTTTAGTCTCGGGAATCATATGATATGTGTGTCCCTGAGAATGTGGGTCAGGGGACTATCCAGATTCAGAGTAAATATAAGGTTATCAATGGTTCAGCTGATATGCTGCAGTCTTTTTCATTTGTTTCATCACTGAGAAATCTCCCCTGTAATCGAACCATCTTTTTAATCAAATCTTTCAAAGTATCAAACCACGTGACATGATTTTGTACCAATATGTTAATGTTGTGTAGGTACCACCGAGACCCAACACGTTTATGCCGTTTGGCAATGGGGTTCACTCTTGTCCAGGCAGTGAACTGGCTAAGCTTGAGATGCTTGTGTTCCTTCACCATCTCACAACCAGATACAGGTAATTACACATATCATAATATAATCATTGTTTTTTTTAAACGTAAGATGAACATAAAGCCACGTTGATTGATGTAAAAAGAAAGATTTTGTTTTAAAGTTGCTTTGTCGATGAAAAAAGTGGTCCTCTTTAGGCCGTGGAAATGGTCCTAATTAGTCCCCCAACACTGCCAAATTATAGCTTTAGCCCCCTCTTTCCCTCAAAAGTTTCAGCTTGGGGTTTGATTATAATTTGCAGTCTACAACAGAGGATCCAAACTCAGTGGATCAAAATGAACAAATGAAAACCAGGGGCTTTTTCATTGAAAATTTTGTTTTTCCAATTGAAAAATCTTCCAATGTTTTGGACGCAGGTGGGAAGTGGTGGGAGATGAAGATGGGATCCAATATGGTCCTTTTCCAGTGCCCAAAAGGGGCTTACCAATAAAGGTCACCCCTAGGAAAATATAGGCACCGTGAAGAACAATACACCATTTCTGGATTTTGGACTCAATGAAGGCTGAAACTTTCTTGAGTGGGGCTAAAAATCAAGTTAACCCCATTGAGCTTTTTATTTGTATTTTTTGGGGGGTTGTCGAATTTGTCCCTGGGAATCTTTGTAATTGCTCAAAAGCTTTCTTGAGGTAGGGTTTTTATCCTTGGTTTGTTCAAGGTTTAAGTAAATCTATTGTATAAAATCAAAAGCAATTAGCAAAAATGCTGATAGTGGAAAAGATGAATAAAATAAAATGTGTTTGCAGCAATTACAGAGTAGTACACATTTCAAACCCCACACATGCCGGAACCAATGTTTTAAACTAAAACAACGTTTTGAACCACCATTAATGGGGTAAAATGAAAGGACAGGCAGAACAGAACAACAGCATTAACAATTGCTCATTCAGTCGAGCCCTTCCAACCAGCCTGAACTTTGCTCTCACTTGATCCAAAAGAGGACCAGTTATTATTGTCTTCTAGTGCATGAAGTGTGAAAAACATGGAATGGAGCAAAAGAGAGTGAATTGGCTTGACCACTTGAGGAAGAAAAAACCTCGAGTTAATGTGTATGTTCTTTTTTAACTATAGGTACATGTTGATTACCTAATTCAGATCAAATATTACAAAAATTTATTGTGAAATACCTTTTTAACTCATTTAGTTTCGTTTACAATATCAATATTCAAATCACTTAACTTATTTAAAAAAAACTTAATATCTCATTCCATTAGAAACTAATTATTAATATATATATATATATATTATCAAATGTGAATGGATCAAATTTATTTGGACTTCCATTATGATTATAATAAAAGTTTCCCCGAGTTTATAAAATGGAAAGGAAAAAGGTGATCTACATCGATGATATGCAGGAACGAGGGTGTATTACACAATATTTTTTTTATTAATTTGGAGTGAGTACAATATAATATTTATCAAAAGAAAACTCTTAATCATTTGATATTAAATGTTCATACTTCTATCATTGATGACATTTAAATCCGAGATCTTAATAAATAACAACAATTCTTTTACTATCGAGATTATTTAGTTCGTGCGTATTACAAAAACTTAAACTTGTAGCATAGAGTCTTTCTTTCTAGTTATTAGTACCCTTGTACCTAGCACTTATACACATCCTAGACTACATACTTCCTTTTGGGTTATTCACATTTAAAACATGGAGTCCAATATATTTGTTTGGGTAAATTATGCATTCAGTATCGAAAGTATCAATTTTAGTTCGTTTTAGTACTTAAACTTATAATATTTTTACTGTCATATTTAACGTTTAGTTTTTGTTTCATTTTAGTATCTTGTCATTGAAAACCTATTTTGTTTAGTACCTAAACTATCAGTTTTTGTACGTTTTAGCACCTTTAACTTTCATTTTTTCCTTTAAAACTTAACGTTAAATTTTGAACAAAGTATTAAAATGAAACAAAAAACTAAACTTTAGGTATGATTTTGAAAAAAAATTGAAAGTTTAGATACTGAAACTAAACAAAACTTATAATTTAGGTACTAAATGCGTAAATTACTCTATTTTTTCAAATGATTTAATATTAATTTTATAAAATTAATTATTTAATTCATTTATTTCAATCTTACATGAAACGGAAAAATAATTTTAATTTGGTTTAAATTTTTATTATAGTTTAAGGTAAATATTAATTGATTAGAAATATAATATTATATATTGTTTAATGATTAAACCTTTGATCTCTTTTGTAAGGGTTGTTGGTTTGATTCAAATCAATTATATTTGTCGGAAAGATGATTTAATTGATAGATTTAATATTTATATTAAATTAATATTTTTTATTATTATATTTTAAAAAATATTTTAAATTCAATATTAGTAGGGTAATCACACTTTGAATATGTCAAATTAAAAGATATTAATTATCTATTTAACTTTGAATATTAAAGATAATTATATATTTTTGGAAGTTTTAAATTAAAATAATATCTATTTAATTTTAAATAGTAAAAGGTGTCTATATCTTTTAATTTTATTTCCATTTATTTTTAATTTGTTTTTAATAAGTTTTGGTTTTTTCTATTTATTTTCTCAGGTTCAATTTCGTCTCAGATTTTTATTTTGCATAACAATCTCAAGACTAAGTAAACTCGTTATTTCTCTTAATTTTATAACGAGATTATTATCATTACTATTTTCTACATTATTCTCGGATTAACATAATTTTTTATAACATTCTTAAAACATTTATTCTCGTTTTCTGAGATGATATAGAATTAATTTGAGTTTAATCCTTGTTGTGCACAAGAGGATAGTTCATGACCTCTGCAGTTGTGCTACTATAGCTGATCATCTAGTTGTTGTATCTTGGGAAACAGCCGACCAACGTACTCAAGCGCCAAAAGAGGGTCGAAATCTAAGGAAATTGTGTAACAACATGCCTCAACTATTTCCAATCGATAGATCAATAAAAAGGAGTATTTTTTATTTCCATTTATTTTTTTAAGAAGTTTTAGTTTCTTCTATTTTATTTTCTCAAGTTCGATTATGTCTCAGATTTTTATTTTGTGTAACAATCTCAAGACAAAGTAAAGTCGTTCTTTCTCTTACTTTTATAATGAGATTATCATCATTACTATTTTTCTATATTATTCTTGGATTAACACAAATTTTTCTAATATTTTTAAGATATATTTATTCTCATTTTCTGAGATGATATAGAATTCGTTTGAGTTTAATCCTTGTTGTGTACAAGAGGAATTGCCAAAATTTGGCAAAATAAATATTGGGCGAAAATCAATAGGAATTTATGCCAACGAGATTCAAATAATTGGATTCTAAAATCTTTGCAAGATATTTGTGGTTGCACAGTGAAGTTAATAATGATGATCAAGAATTCAAGTTTTGGTTGACAACGATGAAGTCAATCAAATAGGTGAAATTTGAATATTTTCCTTTAATATGAAATGAATCATATCTTTTTCTTCTACCTTTCTTTAATCTGAAACAGTTTAGATATCATGGAAAAAATGAGATAGCGAATAAATTTGTTTCAAGATTTATCATATGTCTTAACGACGTTGCTAAAATCTCAAAGTAGACAAATATGTTTAGCATAAATTATCGTGAAAATAACTTTGGATACTGATTTTATTTCAAAACATTGACTATGTCTAATAACAAAATTGAAAATAAATAATAATTAATTTTCTGTTTATTGGAATTTTTGATTTCGTATTTGAAATCATTGTGACTTAATTCTGTTATCTAACAGAATTATTTGATTACTATTTATAATAGAAATCGTTTGGAAGTTACAATTTGTTACCGATTTAGTTTCTAACTAAATTTTGTTGGTAAAATAAACTAGAATTTATTTTCGATTTATTATTGAAATATTATTAATTCTAATTTCTTGTGTTAAACGAAATCATGATTGTCGGTTCTCATGAGCCATAATGAGAAACTTGTAAAATTCTATGGATATAATTTTAAGATATGCCAACATAATATGTTGTTCTATTTGACTATGTTATATTTGACCAAATTTAAAATGCCCTGGAAAGAGTTTAAGCTCTAGGGTAAGTGCATGCAATAACGATGGCTTAGGAGGAATAAATTCATCAAAATTCAAAGGTTCAAAATTTATACATGATCTAGCTAGTAGTAAGCTAGATTGCTCCTCCAAAATTGGGAAGTTGTCATGTTCCTCTAAGCTTTCATCATCCATCAAATATTCATTGTCTGCTAGTTGAATAAAATGTTCTAACAAAGTATTCAGTTTCTTCTTCAATCAATGATCTCAGTTCAGAAATTCCTTGGCATTTTTCAGTGTCATTAACATAATTGAGAGTACGAAACACATTGACAGTCACACACTGATAAGCCACTTTCATGGTGAGTTCACATTTTTCACAATCTATCAAAATATGACCAGTGGCTAGGAAAGGTCTACCTAAAATGATGGGTGCCTTGGCATCAACTTCACAATCCAGAATTATGAAGTCGACCAGAAACAAAATTTATCCATCCTTACTATGACATCATCGACTCTCCTTCAGGTTTAACATGGGATCGGTTGGCAAGTTGTAAAATAACCGAGGTGGGTCTCGCATCTCCTATGCCAAGCTTCAAGAATATAGATTTTGGCATTAAGTTCACACTTGAACCAAGATCACATAGTGCCTTTCCAATGAAACTAGCTCATATAGAATAGGGAATAATGAAGCTGCCCGAATAATTTTGCTTTGGTGGTAACTTACTCAATGAAGAACAAAATTTTGTTGTCATGGTAACTGTCTCATACTTCTCTACTTTCCTCTTCTTGGTGCAAATTTCCTTAAGAAAATTGGCATACGTAGGCATCTGTTCAATAGCTTCCAAGATAGGTAAGTTAATATGAAGTTGATCAAGAATGTCCACAAACTTCTTGAACTGAACTTCATCATTACGCTTTTTCAATATTTGCGGAAAGGGTGGTGGGGGTCTAGCTTCCTTAACTACAAGAGTAGGAATTGCTTTCTCCTTGGCATCAGAATTTTGTGCCTTGGCAGGCTCACTAGTAAAACCCTCCTCCTTGTCCTTCTCAGAAATGATATCATTATGTAATTCAGCTTCAACCTCTTTAGTAGTGGGGGTAGAATCATCAAGTTGTGTCTCACCAACCTTGACTTGTTGGTTACTTTGCATTCCACTCCGAAGAGTTAACACGCTACAATGCTCTTTTCCATGTGTTTTAGTGACTTCGGTGTCACTTGGCAAATGTCCTTACTGATGCTCTTGCAATATCGTATCAATTTAACCAAGTTGACCTTCTAAAGCTCTCAAAGATGAACTATGGCTTTGAAGTAAGGCACATTAGCTATGAAGTAAATCTCATAGATTCTTAATTGAAGTAGAATGATCTTGAAGCATTGTCTTCGTGGTAGATGTGAAATCTTGAATTGTAGCTTCCAATGAACTAATGCTCACTGAATATGAAGCTCTTTTGTTGGTATTATGCCATGGCATAGCATTTTGGTAGCCTTGAGATTCAGTGTGATTCTGCTACCAGTGGATTGACTAGCATTATGGGCTCCTTGATTTCCCCATGAGAAATTGGGATGCTGACACCATCCTTCATTATAAGTGTTAGAATAAGGATTATTATTGCCTCGATTGAAATTACCTACAAAGTTGATGGACTTATGGTTGGTCAGGCATTCACTCTCATGATGATTGCCTTGGCATAACAGACATGTTGAGCTAGTTGCTTTCATTTCCTTTACCTTAGTGAAGCGTTTTAAATTTTTCAACATAATAGTAATAGTTGAGAGTTGAGAAAACACTGAGTCCTTGGTATCTAACTCAAATGTTCCAAGTGCTTTCCTCCCACTCCCAAGCCTTGAAGAAGAAATTGATAGTCATTATTGGCAATTCTATTCAAAATAGCAAACGCCTCAATATGTGATTTATCAAGTAATGTCCCATTTGCCGAGACATCAAGCATCATCCTCATGGGTGCATTGACTCCATTATAAAACAAAACTACTTGAGCCCAATCGTGAAAACCATGATTTGAACACTTTCGAGGCAAACTCTTGTAACGATCCCAACACTCATACATAGATTCGTCTTCTCCATAGAGAAAGGATGCTATGCCATTCCTTAGCTGAGTGTTCATGTTGGTGGGTTATTTCACAATAAAAATCTCTTGCAAAGACCGGCCCATGATTCCATCGAACCAGATAGTATACCACTCAACCAATCTTTTGCTCAGTCATACAAAGAATATAGAAACATCTTTAATTTCAACACATCCTCTTGCACTCCTTCTTGGCATAAAGAATCACAAACCTACAAAAAATTATGAATATGTTGACTGGCATCTTCAGTTGGCATGCCACCAAACTGCCCTATGGAATTCAACATATTAAACATGACTGATTTAAGCTCAAAATATGCAGCTTGAATATCAGGTGCAACAATTCCAGGATTCAGATCATCTAGCATCGAATTTAAATGATCACAAATAACACGAGGCCTATCAGTAGGTCCAACATTTTGTAATGCCTCGATATTCTGATTTCTGTCATCTTGACCAATGCCCTGATTTCCAACTTGATATTTATTTTCTCGAGCACGTTGATCACGTCTCCTTTGTCTGAAGAGTCTTTCAATCTCAAGTTTTATGGGTTCCAATGGCTCGTCAGAATGTCTTCTAGGCATACACCAAATAAACCTGAAAAAGAAAAAATTAAATATAAAGTAAACTATACAAGAATAAAGAAGCAAAAATAAAATGATCTGGCAAAACTAATTAACTTCACGTTGCCAATCCCCGGCAACGATGCCAAAAACTTGTTGCGTGTTGTGAGTACTCTAAAATTATACGTAAATAATGTGCAAGTATACACAATCGCTCAAGTAATAAAGTGATGAGTGAGTATCGTCTCCACAGCGATTGGTGGAAATTACAAAGTTTAACCAAAGCAAAGCACTACTCTATCTAAGTATAGTTAATGATGATATGTACCAATGGAGAATGTCATGGCAATGAAAAGTGTGTGTGGATGGATGTGGATTGGTAGTATGATGTGGTAGCATATGGAAATGTAGTGGAAAAAGAGCAAATTATAAGGTGAAAATAATAACAGTACAAAGACAACACAAAATAGTTAAAACAATAAACAAATGATAGTGCAATAATCCTCACACAACAAGCTTTTATAGGAATGAATGGTAGGGATTGATTTAAGGATGCTAAAACTTATCTCTAAAGCATATTTGATTTATCTAAGCGTCACTTGCTCGACAGGGTTTACTGAAAGCGCTCATGTTATCTTTAGTCAAAGGAACCTAATAGAATATAATGCCACGGCATCTCCTCTCAGTCTCAACTATGGCAACCTATGCTATTGATAAAAACTACCACTCTTAGTGATTTAAATCCTATTTATCTCTCTCAAGCACTAAGAGATTAGGATATAGTACTACTATATCGGTTCTAAGCTTAAGAAAATACTACACCTCATTGCTTATGTGGATCTTACTTGTGTTTCTCTCGAATGCTACAAGTATTAATGACTAAGTTTCTCTCGAACACCTACCTTCATCTAAGTAATGGACACTCTCATGCATCCTACAAACTTAAAAGATGAAACATTCATAAGCAAAACAAGTAAATGCAAAAGATAAATTTAAATCTACCATTAAAATAATATCAAACATCCATAAAATCAACCCCACCAAATAATGTTAGTTCATGGTGGGGTTCGAATCATCCACGAAATAAAACATGAAATTCATTCGTTCCGACAATCCAATATTAAATGAAAAATAACAGCAAATGGAAGGGAGAAGAAGCCTTCGACCCTTCGACGTACGCAACCAGAGCTCTCTTCAACCACCACGACTCGCCTTAGCTTGCTACTTTCTCGACGCCTAGCTCGCCACTCCTTGGAGCTCGTAATAGAACCCACTAAGAATGGAAGGAAAAATACGGTGGAAAAGGTGAAGAAAATCTAGTTGAAGATGGTCAATGTGTCCTCCTCTTTCTCTCTCATATGAGGTGTATTAAATAATAAAAAATATCCAAGGGTATTAATGGGCTTTAACACTCCAATTACCCATCATACCCCTAGAGTCACCTTGGCGTGAGTCTTATCCTCCCAGGTGGTAGTGGTCCCCAATGGGCTTAACATTTTGCTTGTTATTTCCTGCACAAAAAACAACATTTCCTCATATAACCTTTACATGATGAAATAGCACCACCACCACTAATGCAACTATATGCAACTACTTGATCCTAAAATGATTGAAAGACTTTAAACAAACAATAATTTAAGTGGAAAAAAATCTTAAAAGTAGCTTTTTTAGGGAGTTATCAATATCGTTGTCTAAAAAAATAATCATAACACTTGGTCGTTATTCCTGTCAAATGAGATCACTTTTTTTATCTGACCATCGCATGTCATTATCATTAACAAGATTACATCGTCATTGAATCTTTGCCTGTTGATTGATCTCTGATCGTTTATGGAAAATTAGAATCTAGAGATGATATATGAGACAAGAAAAGGACGAAGTAAATAATAATATTTATTAGATGTAGCAATGAAAGAATGTTGACATTA